>NC_136429.1:1275000-3675000 GCF_052849685.1 Lactuca virosa | reverse complement strand
ATTGGGGAACTTTGCATCAACAAAACCCTCTGGCTGACTCATGTAAACATCTTCAGCCAACTTCCCATTAAGGAAAGCAGTTTTGACATCCATTTGCCAGATTTCATAATCATGAAAGGCAGCTATGGCGAGCAATATCCTAATAGATTTAATCTTAGCTACTGGTGAGAAGGTCTCATCATAGTCAACCCCTGGGGTTTGAGTGAAACCTTTTGCAACCAGTCGAGCCTTGAATGTGTGCACATTTCCATCCATGTCTGTCTTCTTCTTGAAGATCCATTTGCACCCAACTGTCTTGCGACCTGGTGCACTATCAACCAAATTCCAAACTTGGTTGTCATACATGGACTTAATCTCGCTGTCCATTGCCTCTTTCCACTTGGAAGCCTCTGGGCCTGCCATTGCTTCCTTATAAGTGACTGGTTCATCCAAGTTTACCAGTGTTCTGTCACTTATGAATGTGTCACCATCTGAAGTAATATGAAAACCATACAACTCAGGTGGCACACTCACCCTAGTGGATCTTCTAAGAGGTAATGAGTTATCAATTGGTTCAACAGGAACTGTTTCCTCTGGTTGAGTGCTAGTGTCATCTAAGGTTCCCTCATTGGCTGACTCTTGAATTTCTTCAAGGTCAATAGTGCTCCCACTGTCCTCTTTGAATATGAGTTCTCTTTCAAGAAAGACTCCTCTTCGTGCTACAAAGACCACGTTCTCACTAGGCCTGTAGAACAAATATCCAAAAGACTGCTTTGGGTAACCAATGAAAACACATTTCTCACTTCTAGCTGCTAGCTTGTCGTGAGTCTCTCGTCTTACGAAAGCTTCACAACCCCAGACTTTAATATGCGCTAACGAGGGAACTTTCCCTGTCCACATTTCGTGAGGTGTTTTGGCAACCTTCTTTGTAGGGACAAGATTGAGGATGTGGGCGGCTGTCTCTAAGGCATACCCCCAGAAGTGAATGGGAAGCGAAGCCCGACTCATCATAGAACGAACCATGTCTAACAAGGTTCGATTACGCCTCTCAGCTACACCATTTAACTGTGGTGTCCTAGGAGGAGTCAATTGTGAGACTATCCCACATTCTTTCAGATAGTCGTTAAACTCGATACTAAGATACTCCCCGCCTCTATCAGATCTAAGTATCTTTATCTTTCTGCCCAATTGATTTTCGACTTCATGCTTAAACTCTTTGAACTTTTCAAAAGTTTCTGACTTATGCTTGATCAAGTAGATATATCCATATCTGCTATAATCGTCAGTGAAAGTCACATAGAATCGATTAGCATCTCTTGTAGTTGATCTGAAGGGCCCACACACATCCGTGTGTATGAGATCCAACAGACCTTCACCTCTTTCACAAGACCCTGTGAATGGTGATTTTGTCATCTTTCCCAAAAGACAAGACTCACACATATCATCTGACTTTAGGTCAAATGATTCCAACACTCCATCCTTTTGGAGTTGGGCTATGCGTTTCTTGTTAATGTGTCCAAGACGACAATGCCACAAGCATGCCTTGTCTACACTATTAGACAAGTCAATATTAAGTACACTATTTCCTAGGCTATCAACACAAGTCACTGTTTCATACACACCATTACAAGGCAAAGCTTCAAACATAAAAACACCATTCTTATAAATAGAAATTGAACAATTCAAATCATTAAAAGAATATGTAAAACCTTGTCTGAACAATGCATGAAATGAAATAATGTTTCTCGTCATCTCAGACGAATAGCAACAATTTATTAAATCTAATCTAACATCATTACTAAGCAGAAGCTGATAAACTCCGATCTTGGTTACTGGTGAAGACTTTCTGTTTCCCATGATCAGGTTTATCCTTCCTCGCTCTATCTCCTCACTTTCCTTTAGACCCTGCAAATCAGAACAGATATGAAAACCACATCCTGTATCAAGGACCCATGAACGAGAAGATAATGAGTTATTAGCAGAAATAGTGTAAATACCTGCCGAAGATGGCTTCACTTTGCCATCCTTGATATCTTGCAGATATTGTGGGCAAGATCTCTTCAAATGCCCCTTTTGGTTGCAGTAAAAGCAAACTGCCTCTTTTGGATCAGAAACATGGGGAGTGGAACCATTGGGCTTAGCCTTTGGGCCATTACTAGATGACCCAGCTTGAGCCTTGCTCTTCCAGTTTTGCTTGGGAGGACCTTTCCTCTTTTTCCCCTTTTCCTGTCCAATAGCCAAAACAGGGGCACTCGTAGGTGTGGAGGGTATACTTTTACCCTTCATCCCTGCCTCAGCTGTCTGCAACAAGTTGTGCAATTGGGCCAAGGTCTGCTCAGTATTGTTCAAATGGTAAGTTAGAATAAACTGACCATAACATTCAGGAAGTGAGTTCAAGACCATGTCAATGGCCAATTCCTCATCAAAGTGAATATTGAGCTTGACCAAACGCTCTATGTAGCGTTGCATTCTTTGCACATGTGACACTACCGACTCCCCATCCTTCATCTTGCAAGCCATGAGTGACTTGACTACTTCGAATTTTTCTTGACGAGCTCGCTTATGGTACTTTTCCATAAGGTCCTTGTTCATCTCGAAAGGCCAGTAGTCCTCATAGTACCTCTGCAGTTCTGGGGACATAGTTGCCACCATGATGCATGCCACTTTGGTAGCATCATCGTAATGTTTCTTGTAGGCAGCAAGATCTTCAGGAGTAGCTTCATTCTCATCAAGCTCTTTGAGCTCCTTTTCAAGAACATATTCTTTGTTCTCGAAACGAAGAGCCATCTTGATGTTGCGCATCCAATCGTTATAGTTTGAGCCATCCATAACGACTTTGGAGCAGATATTGAGCAAAGAGAAGTTTTGGTTGGAGGAGGACGAAGCAGAAGTGTTTCCAGGAGTAGACATCTGAAAAGAAAGTTTTAGTTAGATTTCAAGATACCTTAATAGAATAACCCAAAGATATAATATCAAGGTTAGGATCCAACTATGAAGATTCACAACTTAGAAATGGGATGCCGAGATCCAAGTGCAAATTTCATAAAGGTAGGTGAATGACGATTCACCAATTCCACCATTAGACGAAACAAACGAAGTGAAATTCCTAATTCTTTTGAGATACATTGAAACTATTCAATGGCATGTTTTAATCTCAGATTATGCTCTTCTATTTGTGACTGGGATGCCGAGGATCACAAACAAGATGTGAATAACCATGCAAATGTGCTTGGTAACCTCATTGTCTTTATCATTAACTATTGATGTGCTGGTAAACCACACACGCTCCATCAAAATGACAATTATGAGATACCCATTACTACTCTTTATTAGTGCCTTTTAGTGTGCTGGTTAACCACACACGCTCCACTAACGACCAATAAAGCATAATGTGCAATTTCATGGATTAGCATACTTTTCACATTTTTCCTAAAGTAACTAGAGTTGGGATTTTGAAAATAATGTTCTAGTACTTTCTTTAATATCATTATACTTTTAATGAGAAGTAGTTGTCCTATCAAATCTGTTCTGCTAACGACCCTCCACTAATCAAGGAAGCGGTGGGTGAGAGTGGACACCCATTCAACTACCATTTTATAGGCAGTTTCCTTATACCCCCCTTATAGATTAGCTTCGTGAATGAGGCATACTAGCGATTTGACTGAACATGTTCTTATACATATATAATATTAAACTTTTAATTATAATATATATATAAGGTGTGTTTTAAAACATTTTAAAACTTCAAGGGTTTATAAATTTCGAAATTTAAGCTATTAAATTTAAATTTAAATAAACCAATTAACTAGATTTAATATTTATCTTTTAATTAACTATTAATCAAATTATTAAATCTTGTAAGGATTATCTAATTAAATTAATCCATTAATTTAATCCTAATCCTTATCCCTCTAAATTTCGAAAATTAGGGTAAGGATAATTATCCAATTAATCTAATTAAGTAACAATTATCCAAAACAAGAAACCCTAGTTATCCTCTAGCATATTTCGAAATTTACAAGGGAGGAGGCTAGGGTTTTCAAAACCCTAACCCTAATTTCGATTAGGGTTCTTTGGAGGCTAGGGTTTTCGAAAAAACCCTTTGATCCAAAACCCTAGAAATCGAAAATTTTGGCCTTTAGGGTTTAATAGCTATAAACCCTAATTTGCAATTCAACAATTGTAGCAATTCAATTTAAAACAACAATGGCTCTGATACCACTGATGGGTTTTAGGTACAACAAATAAACTAGAAACAATTCCTAAGTTCACATGCAACCTACTTTGGATCTATGTTTTAACTATTGAACATACAACTTTGAATTGCAAAACAAGAACCCTAGAGGAGAGAGGCTAATTTCGAAATTAACAAACTAGGGTTTAGGGTTTACATACCTTTCAATTGTTATAGCAAACAATTGATAATCCCTTGATCTTGATCTTGATCTTCTTGGAAGCTTTAGCACCACAAGTGTAATGCCTCTAATGGAATCACACCCAAACTAGCAAGAAGGAAAGTAGAAGAGAGAGAGGAGAGGGAGTATGCAAAATCTCGGCCTTAGGGTTTCTTCAAAAGAAAGAGTGACCAAAAACATGAACCAGGAGGCTCCTTATATAGCTGAGGGATCTAGGGTTTAAGGGAAACCCTAGTTATCCTTTGCTTAGGGCCTAAGCAAACCCAAGGGCCTTATCCAAGCCCCTATGGACGAAATTATTAGGGTTTCCCCTAAAGATTTCGTCCACCCTCTTCCAAGGGGGTTCTAGAGCCTTCCACTCAACTATTAGATAATTGCAAACTAGTCCCTGCACCTTATAATTAATTCTTTTAACCCCAAAATCAATTCTGATTAATTTCTGGCTAACAATTAATTAAACATAATGATTTCTAATTAATATATTAATCCATTAACATATTAATAAATCATTTATATATATATATATATATATATATTAATTTATTAATCTTATAAATTAATATCTCTCCTTTCATAATTTCCTTGTCCAGTTGCTAGGTTGAGGGCAACCCAAAAGGACTGTGCTGCTATCAATTCAAGTACATACCAATTATAGTTATGGGCTTAGACACCTAATCCAACAAACAGGCCATCCTACCACTGGCTAATCAGTTTTAGCATGCAAATCGACTAGCTCATATAAGCATACAAATGCATCTCTCATAGATCCTTAGCTCTAATCTAGCATGCGAATCACATAATCATATCATATCACATAACAAACATGTATTGGTATTTTGGGAACTACTTACTTGAGCTCGGCTGATTGCACGCATCACACTCCTTGTTCTTTATTAAAATCTTGATATTAATTTTAGAAAAATTATTTTTCTTGTAAAAATCTTTTAAACCCTAGGTTTGAGTCCAAAAACACCCGAGAGTGTGTCCGAATCCCTCAAACCAGGGCTCTGATACCAACTTGTAGCATCCCAAAATTTATAGCCATAAATTTCATTTTTAATTAGGTAAGTTATAAAAACAGTAGTCTGGAAACATCATCAGTATCATTCAAATCATACTCAAACCCAAGTATCAAAAATCAAAACCATAACATGTCATAGTCAAACAATATCAGAGTACAATCCCCAAGGATCTCGTAATGCAGAAAATCATAGTGTGATGTGTTGCGATCAAGCCGACTCCTTTCCTTTTGAAGAAAAAGTACCTGAAACCAAAACTGAAAACCGTAAGCACGAAACTAGTGAGTTCCCCAAATACCACATACCATACATATCAACATAATGTCTAGCATATTTGGGTGTTGTCCTACCCCTCCGGTTTCTTTCAACCGGATACTGTCTAGCATATAAGCACATAAATCACATACGGTCATACATAACCATGAGCCATACATATATCATAATCAATAAAGATGTTATGTGCCGAACATAGTCTTGTCATTATGCCACAGGCCGCCACGTGGTCTTTCTTGCCAAGCCGGGGGCCACCCCCTCGCTCTTACCAGACAAGTGCCAGGAGCCACCTCCTGGTCTTCCATGCATAATGCCTAGGGCTAACCCCCGGGTCTTCCTACAATACATAATATCATACAGTGTGCCAGGAGCCGCCTCCTGGTCTTTCATACATAATGACTAGGGCTAACCCCCGGGCCTTCCTACAATACATAAACTAAATGCGCCGACATTGGTGCCTTCGACCCATATAAACAGTAAGGAGACTCACCTCGCACTGCTGCAATCCCGCGAATAAATCTCTGGCTGTTGGCTGCCAGATCCTCCAACTGTCAACATCAAAACAACACCCAATTAATAATTGGGTTCCAATGCATAACCATAACTCTATATTTGGGATAAAGAGACTATTTTACCCCTAACCTAGCTTGGACCATAATCAAGGCCTAACTCAAACTCTGGAGGCCCAAAAGCCAAATAATAAATCAAGGCCTAATATATGGCCCCATTTTCTAAATTGGGCCCAAACCTCTATAGGGTCTTACCTTAAGGCCCAACCATTTACTCTAGTCCAAACATTTGGCATTCTGATGGGCCAATATCTCATAATCATCAAGGCCCAATTATGGCCCATTTATAGCCCAATTTTCCAAATTGGGCCCAAACCCCTCACATGGGCCTTACCCTAAAGCCCATCAAAATATTCTAGTCCATATTCTTGTTCTTGGATGGCCCATCAATAGCCCAATCACCAAAGCCCAACAGAAAGGCCCAACTCAAGGCCCAAACAAAATTAGGGTTTTCACATAAAATGACGATTAGGGTTAAGTAAAAACACTTAAACCATTAAGGACTTAATCTGTTAATTATAATATTACGTTAACTTAATTCTAAAGGATTATTAATTAATATTTTAAGTCTAATAAATAGTTTCAATGCGGGTCCCGCTAACTTCCAAATTAGGGTTTCATGACATTAGGGTTTTCTAAACCCTAATTAGGGTTTACAACTCATAAGTCAGTTAATTAATTAATTAATTAAATATATATGTGTGTATAAATCGGACACCTCCCGCTGCCACCTCGAGCAGTGGTGGTCGGCGACGGTCCATGGTGGCAGCCACCACCTCACGGTGGTGGTGGTTACGATTTTTAGGCTAAAATAGTGAAAAACATTCCAAACACCCGTCCAAACACACACACACATATATACACAGCCACCCAACATGGTGGCTGGTGGCGGCAAACGATAGCATGAGGTGGCAGCCACCACCTCACGGTGGTGGTGGGAGTTTTCTTCGGTTTTCCGGCCCAACAACGCACATACACGCCGATGTGCACTGAAACACGTACACCAACGTATAGAAACACACACACACACACACACACAACGCAGCCACCCATTCACGGTGGCATGCGACTTCCGGAAGAGAGTTGCGATGGGACAGCCGTTGGACCTGCGACAGCGGCCAACGTGGGGTAGAAATGGCAGAAATGAAGAGGGAAGAAGAATAGCGGGTTGCGCCGTTACCGGAGGGAGGAAGCAGAGGCGACATTCGTGACTTCGTGTTCCCGATCTTCCTTGCTCGCACGTTGGACCCACGGTTGTTGCCTTCGTCGGCAGTGAAAGCAACAACAAAGAACGGTTTCGCCGGCACAATGGTTCGTCGGTGGCTTGGTTGGTCGGAGAAACAAGAGGATAGGGTGGCGGCGACTGCTCTAATGAGAAATGGTTTAGGGTTTTAGGGGAACCGCATGGAAGAAACACGGGAGGGTAAGCACGGGTTAAAGGCCCGTAACTTTCAAGCATCATACCATATTGGCGCTTTTAGTCCCTCCCCTAGATTTATTTCAACGTAGGTCCATAATTACAAAACAACCCCCTGCTCTCCAAAAATCTTTACATTAAAAGTCCAATTGTTACTAGAAAATCCCTAATTTCCATAAGTTATAACATTTCACTACTTGAAGCTAGCACTGATAAATTAGTATGGATTTAGGGCTAAATAAATGGAAATATAAATTATATCTCGGGGTTTTAGGGCTATTATTTATTTATTCAATTGATTTTATTTATTTATTAAATTTTAAAACGGAATGTTGGTGGCGGTCGCATGAGTTTGTTTGGTCACTGGAAAGTGCCAAGGGAATTTTATAATCGCAAAGGTTGAATATGGTTAGAATTTAGATATCCTTCTGAGGATCGGAAGTTGGAGTGAAGATTCGCCAGTTCAGAGCAAGGGTTATGGTCTCTGTCACCATCATAAAGGACTTAAGGAGGTAAGATGGGTTAGGAATCCATCAAATTTTGTGGGTTGGGAGAGCTTCGACGAATCCAAGTGGGGGAGAATCATTCAGATTTCCGGAAGCTGGATTAGGTGTGAAACTAGGGTGAGTTTCACATCCAAGTCGGGAGGGAAGACGAGTCAAATGTCCATCTGGATTGAAGTTGTGTAAGTTGGGAGTTCAGGAAACTTTCAACAGTTGGTTGGCGTCTTCTTTGTGATGAATAGCAGACATGTGGATGGATCCAGGTTGAGGGTTGTGTTAGAGCCTCGCTGACTTTTCTTGTTTGATGAAGGCTTTGGGGTTCGAAGCATGACCCGAACACCTGGTTGGGATTCAGTCGGATGCGGGTTCAACTCAGGATGATTGTGGTTGATATGGTGGAGGTGTGGTAAGACCATGGGCGGTGACAATGGCGGGATAGACGTGTCATAAGACTGCAGGGTGGTCGTATCATTCACTGGAGTGGCAAATAGTATGGAAGTCTTGTAAGACTACGATGGGATCGTAGCATTCACCAGATTAAGGTAGACCATCGTCGGGGTGGTCGTGAGTATGAAGGAGGATCAACTCCTGCATTGGGAAAGGCGGACAGTGGGGTCAGATAACATCTCTCTCTCTCTCTCTCACTCTCTCTCTGTTATGGGGAGATGACCATTGGGGTACGAGGTGAGGTTGGTCCTGTGTAGCTCTCGATGTTGTGAGACCCATGGGCACGACCCGTTCATTGGTATAGACTAGGTGAGACTCGTGGGCGAGGGCCGTATGATTATGGCAATGCAGGTGAGACCTGGTAGAGACCGGTTGGGTCAAGGATTTGGATTATGGCTTTAGTAGGATGATTATGTGGTCAGGGAGTGGCATAGTGTGGTGCATAGGCTAGGGTAGCCTCATCAGTTTGACTCTCAGGAACCTGGTGGTTGGACCATGTGTGAGACTGGTGGTCTAAGCAGTGGTTGGGGGTTTTATATCCCGGTTTAGTGAATGGATGCAGTGGATCAAAAGATTTTAGGTGAAATGCAAGTGTAAATCCTTGTATCTCCGTTTATGAGTTATGTACCGAGTTGGCTTTTGGTATAGACTCTTCTAATTATGTTTCGAATTGGTTCCACCTGTGTGGAGGTTTGGAAAGTGATGGGATTTCGATATTTTAGCAGTATCGTGTTGGATCGACAGTTATGGGATCAGTGTTTTGTTCAACACTAGAAAGTTTTGATCGGAGCGTTGGATTCCAGGAGGGTGGTAAGGAGTGATTTCGAGGAAGAAATCTAATTTAAGTGGGGGAGAGTTGTAACACCCTGTTCTGAATTGTTTCCTACTGCGAGGTGGTGATCGAGGATCGGGTATCATCATGCTTAGGGCCTTTGAGGAAAAGAGATTTAGACCCATTTGGGTGTGGGTAACGTAATTTAGATGATCTGGGAGTTCAGTTTGTGTTTCGGAGCCAAGGGGTATATTGGTAAATTGTCAGTTCGGGATTTTATGGAAATTGAATTTTAGTTCGGAAAGTTTTAAGGCAAGTATGAGTTGATAGAAGTGTAGAGCTTCTTGTTACGTTTTCGTGGATATAAGTGATGGGTTTTAGCCAAAAGAACATCCTATGTGCTCACGCAAACCCTAATGCTTGGATCTAGGTTTCTCTATTGTACATGCAATTCATCCAAGACTCAAGAACCCTAATCTAGCATACAACAATCAATATTATTATCATAAAGGGTTTTAGATCTTACCTTTGATTGTTATGTAGCAATAACAATCTATTCCTTCTTGTAATTGGCTTCTGAAAGCTTAGAGTCACAAGTGTCACTCCTCTAATGGCTCACAAACACCAAGAGCACGAGGATGACTTAGGAAAAGAGAAGGAGGAACCAAAAAACGTCCAAGAAACCCTAAGGAATGCTTAGCCACGTTTTTGGGTGCCCTAGGGGTCTTTATATATGGAGACCATTAGGGTTTTGAACTAGGAAACCCTAATATGACTGCTTAGGCCCTAAGCAGCCCATGGACTCCCTCCTTAGAGGCCTTGGACCAATTCTCATGGGTTTCCCCGTAGATTTCGTCCACTCCAACCTCTATGGAGTCCATTAGCCTAATATCCAACTATCACACAATTGACAGTTCTAGTCCCCTTTATTTAATTAATGTCTTTTACCCACAAAATTAATTCTTATTAAGTCTTGACTAATATTAATTAAACAATATGATTTCTCTTTTAATATATTATTCATATAATATATTAATAAATCATAATTAATCTCTTTCTCCACAAATCATCATATCAAGTTGCTTTAGTGAAGGCAACCCAAAAGGACCATGCTCACAATCGGTCAAGTACATACCCAAAATAGTTATGGACTTAGACATTAATCCAACAGTCTCCCACTTGGATAAGTCTAATAACTATTCTGCGTATGACTTCAAACCTGATCAGCAATCGTAGCTTTCAAAAGCCGTTGTCAACTCTGATCTTATCAGAAGCGTGTCCTTTAGATAAGGGATCATATATTCCTCCATTCTAGATATCGTATAGACGTGAGATATGGATTGAAATCATTCTCTCAGTCTATGTGTTGTTTCCCGATTTCCAATTTATGACGACTGACAACAGACTATAACTGAACACATCAACTTAGTCCCGGCTTGGCCAAGCGCTTAGGGTGTCATCATTAAATCATCGAGGGGCCCACAGATATCGCTTTTATCCCACTTTGGGTAAAAGGAATGGATAAACTTCGACTCAATGCTAGCTTGTACTCACTCACCGAATCACACAAAACAATACGTTTTATAACACCAAGTTATTGGTGCGTTTACATATTATCAATGTGTTACCGACTCACAAGATACAACTTACACATCTCGGTTTCAAGAATATAAGATATTATCGTCTCACCAATCACTCGTGATAAAATCCATGAAGCGATCCAAGTGAGCGTGGGTTTAATCCAATACTCTAATCTTATAGCAGCACTCATGAACCCTGCAGCAAATCTTTGCTATGTCTAAAACACTTTAGACAATCTATAGTCAGATTCATGACAGTCTAATTTCATACCTACTTCCAAACAATGAGCGACCGTGGAGGGTTTGAATAATCTTATTATTCGGGAAGTCAAAACATGCAAAGTGAAACACAAGAATAATACTAATCCTATATGGTCCCAAACCTTTGAGAATAAATAAAACATTTTATTTAATCACCATATTGATTACTCATTATTTGTTGTTTCGAGTAATCAACTTCTTACTTGAATTATAACAATAGTTGTCCCATGCTCTTAGCATGCACACTATGTTTACCTATGGTCCTTACTTTGTGAAATATATCAAATGAACACATTTCCAATGATGCTCATTTCACAATTCCTAATCCATTAGTGTAAGAATACACAATTCTCGCCACTACTAGAATATGTTAGATTCTAACATTTTATGCAACGATCCTTTCGTAATATCACAGCGCCAAAGTCACCAAGATTTTGCCAATGAAATTACAAAGTACTCTATTGGATATTGTTACAAGACAATTCCATAGTCATGAAGTCTCATATTCAAAGTACATTCCTTTGATCATCCTTCTTGCATAAAAGTTTCTAATCTAGACATTGATTCTCGATATCCAACTCCCAATATGGAAACATTTCCATATTTGCCATATGACAACTCATTCTAAATAGAATCTTATCTATTCATAATAATGTCAATATGGTCCATCCATGACTATACTTCCAACTGTCCACAAGCGACCAATCCTTGGCGAACCTTAGATTGTCCTTGACAGTTGTTTAATTATTTTAGTCAAATCCGGTTGTATTCCCTTTTTCCCTCTAAATGCCCTAGGCATTTGGAAATTTTTTAAAACGGTCGAATATTACAGCATATGTAATCGATCCTATACCCGAAGCGTATGGGATACGATTCATAATGAAAGACGTGATACTTTACCAGTTTCTTGCTATAATATTGCCATAATATTTCTAGTTGCCGTGTTCTCAAAATTCGAACTATGAAAAGGGATGTCGTAATCATAATCGAACTTTGAGAATGCAAATAATACATATGTCCTTGACTAAATTCAATTAAAATTTCTCGATCTAAGCTTTTAGATTGGAAACGAAGTATAACATTCTCTCCCTTAATTATAGCAAAAAACAACTTTTCAACCCCTGCAACTTTGCAAATTGAAACTTTTGTTTTTCTATAATTAATATTGCCAACTTGCAATACTTAAATAATAATCATGCTCCCACTAACATGATGATTATATCCATTCCAACATAACATTTATACTCCCACTAGCTTTGACATGTATTCAGAAAACAGTTGGACTTCTAGAAGACAATACTTATTGACTTCCAAAGTTCATATTTCCAATACGATGTGCTTCAATAAGCCTTTATCTAAGCTTCTCAAACTCACACACCTTTCCTTAGACAGCTCACATGTGCGTCTAAACTAATTTAGAACTTATATTACTAAGTCCCAAATGTTCAGACTAATTGCCAAATCTCACAATTCGAACTATGAAGAGGGATGTCATAATCATAATCGAATTTGAGAATGCAATTTACATAATTGCTATCTCCTTAAAATCTCTCTTAGTGAAAGCATTTCCTCACAATCATTTTCATGAAGGAGAGAAACCTTATGACACTTAGATTTTATGGTGTATGTGTTCCTATCCATGCAAATTCGTCATAAGCATAATCATAAGATAATGTTTGTGACGAATTCAAACTCTTATGGACAGAACTTGTTTATTCTTAATTTCTTGCCATCAAGGGTCCCACCATTGCTTCCAAGTTGTTTAGCAGCTTACCTATGACAGTCAATGTACTTTCATTGAACAAGGTGTTTGCCCTTATGCAGTCAATTGAGAACTCGTAGAACTCATATGCATAAGTAACTTTACTGGAATGGCATAGAAATAAAATTTTGTCACCACGATAGGTTATAAACCTCAAGTCGTGTGCTAGTGTTTAATAGGTTTACTTCTTGATTTGTTCTTGAAACTTTTCAAGATCTTTAGACTCCCACTGACCTCTTGACATATTAGATTCTCTTATCAAGAGACATTTCTTGACAAAACAAACATCCAAGAGTTAGTGTGTGTCTATATCAAGACAAAACCTACACGCAATTCGATACTAGTTGGTCTTTGTCTTATTCAAGACATCACAACTTACCAAAATATGCAAGTGTAAGAGCATTCCTACTTAAGATTATGTCACTCAAGTCACAATCTTGGAGTATGACTCTAAGACTTGATTTTGGAACGAAGTACGATACATCTTATTGACTTAACCATTTCAACAATTCTCCATTCCTCTTCTTAGCCAAATCAGTACACTAAGGTATCCTTAGAGGATGAATTGTAATATGGTTCTTATGATTACCAAGACGATCACAAAACACGATACAAAAGTACTCTCCCTTCTTCTTAGATTGGAGAAACTTTTTATCTTTCTGCCTTCATTGATTCTACTTATTCGTTCTGCCATTCATTGAAACTTTTCAAGGATTCAGAATTACACTTAATCTTGTAAGTATAACCACATTTACTAGACTTTTGGTAAATTATGACGAATAGTCTTATTGTTATTTGTGGTGGACTTGACTAGTGCACAACATTGTGTTCTAGTCCTTTAGTCCTTCACTTGACTCACATACTTGTGTGATCAAGGAATTAGTCTTAATTTCCTAAGTACCAAGATTTCCATACATCACATGATTCAAATAATATGATTCCAAGCTTTTGTCCAACTGAAACTTGGGCGATGGGAATCTTTCCTTACTTAGAGAAATTTGACACTTCCATAAATAACATAACTAAGAATCACATCCATTTATAGAAATACACAAACATCAATTTTTCACAAAGATTTCATTGCAAGGATATATATAAATAAGACAAATCAAAAAATTTATTTTATTCATAAAAGCAGCGGGAAACATGTCCTTACAATGCAAAATCAACGGAAAAACTATGTAATCAAATATTCCTAACAAATCTATCATAACTTTCTAAGCTCAAAATCTGATCTTCGAATCCATGCGATCGTGATCCATTTCTTCGTGATCAGACTCATCTTGCTGTTCCATCAAGCTTCCTCTCTTTTCTCTGATCCTGCAAAACATTCAAATGTAATCTTATCACATTATGTATTAAGAATCAATTAATAGTAACTTAATGGAGTTAGATAGTGGATTTTACCTGAAGTAGAGCCAAACGTCTTGACTCTCTCATCTCTTAGATCTCTCAGGTAGACTGGGCAGCTTCGTCTCCAATGCACCTTCTCTTGGCAATAAAAGCAAATTGACTCTTTTGGAACATCACACGGAACTACTTCAGACTTTGCCTTTCTCTTATGATCAAACTTTTCGACCATGGCATGCCTTTCGTTGCCATTGCCTATGTCCATAGAGGTTTGGAAGGTAGATCCACCAATCAACTTTGCTTTTCCAGTACGCCAAATCATTGCTGATTCAGCAGCAATAAGCAAATAGGTGAGATCGATGAGGGTCACGTCGTGGTCTATCATATAGGACTCTCTTACGAACTCACTATATGAGTTAGGAAGCGACTGAAGAACCCAGTCAACAGCCAGCTCCTCACAGACAACGACTCCCAACATCTTTAACCTATCAATGTATGACTTCATCTCTAAGACGTGTGCACACACTGGCTTTCCTTCTTCATGTTTACTTGCCAAAAGGGCTTGAGTGAGCTTGAACTTTTCAAGCCTTTGAACTTGTGGGTTAGGGAGAACAATAGGAGGAGGTGGAGGAAGTGAAGCATGATCTCGTGTTCCTCGATCGAATCGTGGAATATCATCTTCATGTGGAAAGCTTGTTCCACGGGATTTGGGAAGACCATAGTTGTCATACTTTGACATCTACAAAACGGGAGAAAATTCAAGTTAGTTGATTGATTGAGTCCTTAATAAAACACCCAAATGAGATATTAAGGCTAGGACCCAACAATACTCTACAACTTGGGAGAGGGATGCTGTAACCCAAATTGCATAACGTTTGAAGGTAGGTAAATGACGATTTACCAATTTCCACCATGAAAAACGAAAAAGAAGGTTAAGTTTTAAATGTATTGAAAACTCCTAGATCTTTTGAGATTCATTGAACTTTTCAATGGCATGTTTAAATCTCGATATGTCCCTCGATTTGTGACTGGGATGCCGAGGATCACAAAACAGGGTGTGAATAACCATGTAAACTTACATGGTGCCCCCAATGTTACAGTCACGTATTCGATGTGCCAGTTAACCACACACGCTCCACCGAACTATGACAAACATCGAGTCACCCTTCGCTACCTTTGCTTAGAACCCATTTAGTGTGTCGGTTAACCACACACGCTCCACTAACGTCTTAGCAAGGGTACAAAGTGTAATTTCATGGAGTTGCATCAAATTCACTTTTGCCTAAAGTAACTAAGATTGGGAATTTTGTAAAAACATTTAGTTACTTTATAATTCATTATACTTTTAATGGAAAAGGGTTTGCCCTAACCTACCCGTTCGGCTAACGACCCTCCACCAATCAAGGAAGCGGTGGGTGAGAGTGGACACCCATGAAACGACCATTTTATAGGCCATAACCTTATACCCCCCTTATAGATCGACTTCGTGAATGAGGCCTACTAACGGTAAGACTAGCAGTTTAAGTTATACATATATAATATTAGACTTTTAATGTTATATATAGTATAAGGGTGTATTTTACACTTTTAAAATACTAGGTGGTCTAATTTAATAAATTACACTTTTAATTCAATTAAATATAAACCATATCACTATGGATTTATTAACTCTCTTTTAATTATACACTTAATTAATTTAATAAAACCATAAGGGTGCAATTTGAACTTTTTCAAAAATTAGGGTTTTAGAATTTTACATTTTAAAATTAAACTTTTAATTAAAATTTAAATTCCAAAACTTGAGGGCAAGTTTTGAAACATTTCAAATCATTAGGGTTTAGAATTTAAATATTTCAAAATTAAACTTTTAATCAAAAATTTAAATTCCAAAACTTGAGGGCAAGTTTTGAAACCTTTCAAAACTATCTAGATCAAAATACAAATAAGGCAATTAAACAATTAATTGGTGATTATCTAGTTTTGACCTAATCCAATTTCATGCAAGATAATTCAACAATTAATTCAAATAATCAAATATTATCAAAAAAGGAATTTATTATTCAAACAATTGGTAATTATCTTTTGATTTGGTAAGGATAATCATATAACAATAATAAAATTCAGATTTTATTAGTCAAAAACGATTTAGGTAATTATCCTTAAGCAAAACAGCAAGAAATCCCGAAAATCTCTCTGTCTGACAGCTAAACTCGGCGAGTCCACATTGGAACTCGTCGAGTTCATCCAACTCGTCGAGTTCATCAGACAGACAGCCCAAAAATCGAATTTAAAGCATGAATGAACAATCAAGGCATCAATACAATAGAAACCAATCAAGTCTCTGATACCACTGATGGGTTTTAGCCAAAAGAACATCATATGTGCTCACGCAAACCCTAATGCTTGGATCTAGGTTTCTCTATTGTACATGCAATTCATCCAAGACTCAAGAACCCTAATCTAGCATACAACAATCAATATTATTATCATAAAGGGTTTTAGATCTTACCTTTGATTGTTATGTAGCAATAACAATCTATTCCTTCTTGTAATTGGCTTCTGAAAGCTTAGAGTCACAAGTATCACTCCTCTAATGGCTCACAAACACCAAGAGCAAGAGGATGACTTAGGAGAAGAGAAGGAGGAACCAAAAAACGTCCAAGAAACCCTAAGGAATGCTTAGCCACGTTTTTGGGTGCCCTAGGGGTCTTTATATATGGAGGCCATTAGGGTTTTGAACTAGGAAACCCTAATATGACTGCTTAGGCCCTAAGCAGCCCATGGACTCCCTCCTTAGAGGCATTGGACCAATTCTCATGGGTTTCCCCATAGATTTCGTCCACTCCAACCTCTATGGAGTCCATTAGCCCAATATCCAACTATCACACAATTGACAGTTCTAGTCCCCTTTATTTAATTAATGTCTTTTACCCACAAAATTAATTCTTATTAATTCTTAACTAATATTAATTAAACAATATGATTTCTCTTTTAATATATTATTCATATAATATATTAATAAATCATAATTAATCTCTTTCTCCACAAATCATCCTATCAAGTTGCTTTAGTGAAGGCAACATAAAAGGACCATGCTCACAATCGGTCAAGTACATACCAAAATAGTTATGGACTTAGACATTAATCCAACAATAAGGATTGTCAAAAACAGACTTATAACGAACAAGTTATGGCCTTCGGAAGTTTGGTGGTTTTAGGGTTAAACCGAGTATGCGGGGCGTACACAAGTGTACGCATAGTGTACTAGTGCTAAGGCCAGTACGCGGGTCGTACATTGGTGTACGTTGGGCGTACTAAGCAAATGATCGCAGATGCTTTAGGGAGTACTCTGGGCGTACCAGAAGTACGCATGGCGTACTCTAGTCAAACCCAAACCCTAACTTAGGGTGTTGGACCCTATTTAAGCTCCTTAACTCACCACCAAACCTTATTATCTTCAGCCTCCATCCCTCTAAACCCTAGAAACGAAACACTAGCCCCTATTTGAGTGGTTTTGTAGCTTTTGGTGGTATTTCATGCTTTTTAGTGTTCATAGGAGAAGAAGGAACTTCTTGGAGAAGTGTGGGATTGCTTGAAGCTTTTGGATCCAGGCTTGTTGCATCTTGATCTACATTTTTGAGGTATAAAGTTTCTATCTTGATGACTCTAGGTGTTAGATCTAGTTTACGGTGTATTTTGGGTTCATTTTGTCCTTAGAGTCATCCTTGTGAGTATGAGCTACTCCAAGAGCTTAGAATGTTGGATCTTGGCCTTGGGAGGTCCCTTGTTCATAAAAATGTCATATTGATGAGTTATTTTGGACCATGCATGAGTTTGGAGGTTTATTATGGATGTTATTAAGGATTTGGTCCCATTAAGCCATGCAAAGGAGTAAAGTTGCCAACTTTAAGTGTTAAGACATCTTATTAGGGTATATCTGATTTTGGAAGTCATAGTCTTAACCATTAAGAGCTTAATATGGATTTTGGCTCTCTGCTGTGTACGTTGGGCGTACGTAGGAGTACGCTCAGCGTAATGCATGGTTTGTGCATCAGCCGCTTGTACTCTGTGCTTTGAGGGTGAGTACGCGGGGCGTACTCCCCAACTTGTCATTTTAGGCTTTTTGAGGTTTGGGCCTTGTTGGGATATTGGGCTTCTGGATTTGGGTCATGGTTAGATTATGGGCTTTCTTGGTATTGGTCCCATGATAGTTTTTGGGCCCAATTAGGAAGTTAGGCCATATTGGGCTTTGTATTGCCATTTTGGGTTTTGGGCTTTTTGTGCATTTTGAGCTTTGCTTTGGTTAATGAACAAGTAAGAAAAGGGTAAAATGGTCTTTTACCCTTTAGGAAGTTGGTTTATGGAATGGGCCTCGGATATTGGGTTATCGGGTTAATTATTGATCAAGATTGTATTTATTGTTAGTTGACGCGAGGTTATCCGGTTCAGCGGTCCGATCAGTTATTTGATTATCATCGGATTAAGGTGAGTCTCCTCACTTTACTCGTGGGTCGAAGGCACCAATGCCGACCCACTAGGTTTTGTTATGCTAGTTGTTTTTGTGACTCTTGTATGGTATGTTGGGCTAGGCCCATTTGTATGCTGGGCTAGGCCCATTGTATGTCAGGCTAGACCCATTTGTATGTTGGGCTAGGCCCATGGATCAGGAGGGGCTAGGCCCATTGTATGCTATGTAGGTGCTAACTGTCTTTGTGACTTTTGCATTTGTATGATCGGGCTAGGCCCATTATGGTGGGGTGGGCCTAATATGCGAGTTGGACCCAATATGAGGGCTAGGCCCAATGGTATGCGGTATTTTGGGGAACTCACTAAGCTTTACGCTTACGGTTTTTTTTGTTATAGTTTTCAGGTACTTCTGGTTCGAAAGGGAAGGACCCGGTTTGATTGCAATGCATCCACCCGTGTTTCTGTATTATGATGATTTTGGGATTGTACTCTGATAACTGTTTTCTTATAAAGTACTTTTGAATATTAGAAAAAGAATATTGAATGTTGACTTAAAGATAATTAATGTTTTGGTTGATTTAAAAATAAAATTCTTACCTCATAATTTTGGGACGTTACAGGCAGTTAGAGTTTCATTCTCAGGGTTTGGAGAGGTGGATGTTGGTCATAAGAAGGTCCAAGAGCAACTTAAGGTGTTTAAATAAGGCAAAAACCCTAAAAATTAGGGTTTGTCCCAGGTGACCGTACGCCCAGCGTACGTGGATGCCTCCGCGATCATCATTTCGACCCAGTATGCCCAACGTACTTCTAGCGTACTTGCCAGGGACCAAAATACAAGAGTTTTTAAGTTGAGGGAAAAAATTGGAAAAATACCTGAAATGCAAATGTTACAAAAACCATCATAAAAGTTGGTGCTATGCATGTCCAATGCATGTCTTGAAGCCATAAAGAGTCAAAACAAGGGGTTTTCCATAGAAATCTCATGCATGGCTTAAAACCCAACCAAACTTCAGATCCAAACCAACAATCATGTTAAATGTTCCAGAGATTCATAAAGTTGCAAACTTTATGAGATCTCACCACTCCAATCAACAAGAACATGAAGAATTAAGGACAAAACTCAAGATCTAGCAAGCTATTATGATAAAAATGGAGTCTTGGACACTTACAAATGTCTAAGAGAGTGCTAGAACAAAGGATGAGGACTTGTTTGCTGAATCTTAGCTCACTTATTCTTCTTTCTTTCTCCAAGGACTTTAAAGAATACCAAAAAGGGCTTAAATAAAGGAGGAAGGAAATTAGGGTTTCTCAGATCTCAAGGAGGCTAAGGGCGAGCAAACCTTAGCCTCCTCATTCCTTTAAATAAGAAGCAAAACCCGGAAAATAAGGTTTCTCATATGCTAGCTGCCACGCCGTGGCCATATGCTGTCACGTCGTGACGACTTAAATGAAACATGCGGACCATCTTGACTTGCCACGTGGTGGTGGCTCATTCACGCCGTGGCAAACCCTTAAATGCCAAAAATTGAAAACATAAAGTACCTTGAGATTAGGATGTTACAATCAAAATCCAGCTCCTTATACAATTAACATGTTTTTAATACTCTAAACCAACTCATTATGATTTTGTGAAATAATTAACAATATAATAAAAGAAATTATTATTAAAAAAACTTAACCTTTGATTACACTTTAAAATCCACAATTTTAGCTTTAGCCGTAGTTGCAAAAGTTTAAAAATGACTCAACTAGAAAAGACCAAGCGGGACCGTGCACTAGCCTCCGGGCCACACAAATACATGATAGGGTTCCCATCATTTTGTCGATGCACGGAAGGGAATGGGGACCGGTTTGCCAAGATGCCTCTTTAATATGTATGTGTCATTTTCTTTCCGATGCCATATTTCATTTCTTGCATCATTTATGATCTATTATTTTCTTAACATCTTTTAGTATGCTAATTGGTTTTTATAAGTTTTATCAATATATTTTTTTTAACCCGACAAATATAAATATATAATATACTCCTAAACTAACACCTAATAAGTTTTATCAATATAACTAGTAAAAACATATAAAAAAAATTAAAACACTAACAACCAATAAAAAAAATCTAAAAATAACATGTAATGTCAAAATTTTGATATGGACAAACCATAACCGAAAATAAAAAAACTATATAATCGATTATTCAAGTTAAAAATTATGGTTTTCAAAAATGACACGAGAAGAGAAAAAAATATATATGACATAAAACAAAATTGAGAGAGTTGAAATTTGAATTAATGTTTTTGTCTTTTGTGAAAAACACTTAATGTTCAAAATTCAAAATTCAGTATAATATTAATATGTGTTTGTCATATTTTTTATGATTAAATATAAATTAAACAAAATAATTATTATTTTATTTATCCTGCTGTGTCGTGTTTTCAATAATCGTTTTTATATTAATAAAATAAAACACTATATCATATTCCTACTATATAAAAACTTTCATGTTAAACTTAATTTTTATTTTGATTTTAGTCAAGAAAACACCAACCTCATATTTTAATGTGTGTGATGTGTTTTTTAGAAAAAAAAGAATTTATACTTGATAGTGATTACTTGGAATACAAAAAGACCATGTTCATGATTGGTTAACCACACCAAGGGTTAAATGTCAACCATAGTTAGTTCTTCAAGTTAAAAGTTAACCATGGTTAGGTTATTTTAATATGAGTTTGAGTTAGGGTTTAAGATGAGAAAATTAGCAGAGTAGTTTTTGAAGACAAGCGAAAGGGTAGATGTGTTATTTGGGGATCTTTTAAGATTTGGGTGAGAAAAGAGGGACCAAAACTCAAAATATTTAATTCGAGAGAGGACGATTGTAGATGACAACCTGCGCGTAATTCAAATTCTACCACTTCCGCCATTGGTATGTTATCTGAACTTATTTTACAAGCTGCTTTTCGATTAGTTTGATTGTCGGGATTCAGTTACTTTCTAGGTTTTTTTTTTTCCGACTCATACAAGGATCTGATTGTTGAAAAATGAGTTGATCTTGATTTTTAAATTCTACACAGGTCAATAACTAACCCTAGTTGTTATCTAGATTTTGTATATCGTTCTTGGGCGCATGGATTCAAGTTTGTTAGTTGGTTTTGGAGCTCATTTAGCTGAAATTGTGAACTGAGATTTTTATTTTTCTCGTTTCGAGTTCTGAGCCATGCAGTTCCCAAACATACACTAATTTATTTACTTATCGTAGATCGATTGTGAACTATTATATGCTATGTTAAGCTTGGAACTATCTAAAGTTGGACTTTTTTTTGATGGGATCTGAACTTAGTTTTAAGCGTCATGATTTATTTTTATGTATAGGATCATTAGCAATTTAGCATATACATCGTATGAACATATATGTTAGTATTTACTTCGAAATTGTGTCTTATACTCTTATTGTCCTAATCAATTTTTAAAGGAATAATGGAGTGCAATAGAGATGAAGCTACAAGGGCTAAAGAAATTGCTGAATCTAAGTTCTCTAGAAAGGACATAACGGGGGCCAAGAAATTTGCTTTAAAGGCCCAAACTTTGTATCCAGGTCTTGATGGAATTTCCCAACTTATAGCAGTTCTAGATGTGTATGTTGCTGCTGAACACAAAATAAATGGTGAATTGGATTTTTATGGGATTCTTGGTGTGAGCCCATTAGCAGATGATAAGACTGTGAGGAAACATTACAGAGAACTAGCTTTATCTCTTCATCCAGACAAGAACAAGTCCACAGGGGCAGATGGGGCGTTTAAATATATTTCTGAAGCTTTCAGTATTCTATCTGATAAAGAAAAAAGATCAACATATGACCATAAGAGAAACGGTAGAGGTTATGGTTTTAAACAGGCTCAAAACAATGGTTCACGGGCCCCACCGCCACACGGGCAGAACGGTTTTCACAATTTTACAAGGAGTGCTCCTGCTCAAGCCCAACAAACAAAGGTTACACCTGCCCAACAAACAAAAGTTCAATCTGCCCGAACAAAGGTTACTCCTGCCCAAACAAAGGATACGAGTAGGACTAATTCTTCTTCAGTGGATGATGTTAATCCCACCATGAAAACATTTCCCACATCTGTTCATTTATCATCTGATAAACAGATGCCAATACCCAAGACGTTTTGGACAGTATGCAAGAGATGTAAATTGCAATATGAATTTGTGAGAATGTATTTGAACCGAAATCTTCTATGTCCCACTTGCCATGGACCTTTTTTAGCACAAGAGGTCCCACCACCAAATACAAAAAAAACCTCTTCAGAAGCTCAAGGAGTGAACCCAGGAACAAGTGAGCAGGTGGGTCATGCTGATTCAGCTAACCGCTCCACAAGCTCAAAGTGGGCCCCATTCTTGAAAAAGACAGGTCCTGCTGACGTGGCGCAAGCAGCAAGCATGGTGCAAGAGGCGTATGGGAAAGTGAAAAGGGATAGAGAAGAAGCCCAGGCAGTTACAAAAAGAGAGGAAGCTTTAAGAAGGAAGATCTCCAAATGGGCAAACAAATTGTCATTTAAAACAAAACATGAAAATGAAATGAATGAAGTTGAGGAAAATAAGGAAACCGAAACATCGATCTCGGTTGATGGAAAAAAAGACGTGTCCAATAAAAGTAACAAGACTCGGTTAATAAATAAGGCAACGATGGAAATTAAAAAGAAATTACATGAATGGAGCTCAGAAGTTATTGATGATTTGGAAAATGGAGATTCGAAGAACGAAATGGAAATGTTAGTGATCGATGTGCAAGATTCAGATTTTCATGATTTTGATGAAGAAAGAAGGGAGAAATGTTTTAAAAAAGGGCAAGTGTGGGCTGCATATGATGATCGTGATGAAATGCCTAGATTCTATGCCATGATTCGGGAGGTAGTTTCTTTGGATCCGTTTAAGATGAAGATATGTTGGCTTAATCCGGAAGGTTTGTCTCCTGAGTTCTTGGAAGCATTCGGTGAGTTTAAACCAGGAAAACACGACATCGTTACAGTTGCTAATTACTTTTCGCATAAAGCTAATTTTAAGAAACAAGAAAACGGGAACATTTGTGTTTTTCCTACGAAAGGAGACGTGTGTGCTCTATACAGAAACGACCCGAAACCAGACATGGAGAAACAAAATTACGAAATCGTCCAAGTGGATGAATACGATGAAGAAACGGGAATTACAGTTACGCCACTTGCCAAAGTTGCTGGGTTTAAAACGGTGTTTCAGAGGCAGCAGATAAACAGCCGTAGTAATGGGACAAGGGTAGTTTTGGGAAATGAAATGTTTCGATTTTCTCATCAAATACCTTCCTACATGCTTAAGGGTGAAGAATCTGAAAATGCGCCAAAGGGTTGTTGTGAGCTTGATCCTGCAGCCATTCCTCCTGAGTTTTTGGAAGTTATGGGAGATGATAAAGATTGTGTTTTAGCGGATTTTAAGGAAGGCGATGACTTGGAATGTGGTTCCAAGTAGTGATGGTGTTTCTCCTATTTTGGCATTTGGGTGGAGAAATTTCCTGAACTTGGGAGTGAGTTTGTTTCTTGATGTTTTTTGGTGATTGGTTGGATGAAAAAAAGAAAGAAAGAAAGATGTAGAATAGGTGGTAAGATGTAGTGTGCATTATGCGGTTGGACATTGTGCTTAAAATGCTGCTCTAATTTTTGTTAGTTGCTGCAATGCCATATTTTGACTTTGTTTTGAACTGCTCTTGTACTTGTAGAACCTTAACGTTGGTTATTACTTATTATTGGAAAATCAAAATGTGGAGGGAGGGTTGTTTTGGTACAAAATATTCTTTCCTGTTTGCATGACTTGACTTGACTGGACTCAACAAAACGAAACAGATGTACATTATTGTGGCCCTGTGAATTGACATGCGATATCTAGTGCTAAGAGAGGTTTGGACATGGAAACCGATTGCTTCGAGTTTCCGTTTTCTCTTTTAATCTGAATCTACAATATCGAGAATTTTTTTACAAAATTTTTGGTAAATTACAGGCTATATCTATATATAAATTTTAAAAAAAAAAAAAAAAAAAAAAAAAGTAAAAATCTGATATTAGATGCAATATATATCAATAAACCAGGTGGAAATAGTAGAGCTCCCAAACATACGTATTTTGCATTAAAAAACCAAACAAATGTGAGGATTGTAGTTGTGAAAAGGGTTCATATTTGTTGTTAGTTTAAGATACACTATCTATCACTGGAATGTAGAAAAATTGGCATCGGACAAAGTGCACTAATGCCTCCGACCTGAAACATGGGCAAACATAAAGTAGGAATTGATTTAGAAGACGGAGAATAAATATACGAAAAATCAATGCAAAGTAAGATATGTGATTATCACTTATAGATGGATAGTTGAAGTCAAGCACACATCCAGTCCAAGCTGACTCAACTTGAAGCATTTTGTCTCATCTTGAACATTATTAGACTTCATAATGTAGCTTAATTAGTTGGTGCTCTTGTTGTTTGGATCAGGAGGAGGTCATGTAAGTAAGTGCTCCAGACTCTGTCTGATATACAATCATTAGCTTTCCTTGATTTCCAGGTAACCGACCATCCTTTTCAAACCAAAACATCCACTTGATGCAATTTAAGGTACAACACATCTGGATTTTTTTGAGAAAATTGCCAAAAATGTCTTCTTCATTTATTGCTTCTCCAACTTTTTATAAACCAAGTAACCTAACTTTCTTTTCTTGCTCCAATCCTTATAAAAGCTCCATAAAGAACTAAAAGGACAAAATACCCTTTCCTCTCTTTATTGTGCAGTCATTTCATTTTGGTGAACTCCAACTTTCTCTTGATCAAATGATGACTACTATGCCCAGCTTTTTATGCAACACATGTAACTCGCTGCTCTGCTCTGCTGGATTTATTGATCATCAAATACCAGTTATACTCTTTCTTCTTAACCCTTCATATTTACCTGTCCATTGTCTTTCTTCTTTTTTTATTTTCTTCCCAACAGAATTTCAGATTAGTTCCCCGAATTAGTGTATTTTTCCAAAAAAAGCTCCAAATTGCAATAGTATGAATCATGACAACGCCACTAATAGCATTAATACATAAATGATCGAATAGAATATCACTGTACACAACAAATGTATACTTCTTCAAACAATTTCAACTCAAAGTTGATGCAAAAATAAATGCATAATTAAGTTTACCTCAAATATTGTTCAAGTATGTGTGAGGACATTTTGATCACAAAAACGAATCATTGGGTCAACTATTACGTTTTGATCCCAAGAAAGTCTTCACATGTGTTTTTGCTATGTTCAAGGTTAACTCTATTACATTATGACCATTGACCCCTTTAGATAAAATTTCATACTGCATGCATATTTAACATTTATAGCAAAAAAGACTGGAAATTTATACCAAATTATCATTACCGCATCTAAATTAAATTGCCTACCAATACCTTCATCAGAAAGTTGAAGTTCAATGAAGAGACATGTCGATAGTTGAAGCGCAATGCTACTCTGTTTCAAAAGCTTAGAAAAAAAGAAACAAACTCATAAGTTTTGTATACATATATAAACACAAAGACTCACAAATAAACAAATTCAAGGCCTAAACTTGTGACCTATGTTTTTGAGATCACTATGGTTTGCAATCAAGCAATAGAAGATAGAAAGTTTTACTTCCCCATTTTGAGTATTGTTTGACTCCTTGATAACTTGAAAAATACTTATTTTATTTTATTTTTGTCACCGATTCAAATCTTGATTTTATTGGGGGGAAATGGGAATAAGAAAAAAACACCAGACTTGTGTAATGCATAAGTAGGCATTGTGCCAAAGGTGAACAAATAGTATCATTTGTTAAGCTGGTAACTAATTTGGTCACAACTAATCAACCGTTTTGTCTTATCTGGAAGTATACCGGATATCTTTCTATTAATAGTAACAAAAAATTCACTAGTGAGGTGGAATTCTAATTATACCTGGTGGAGCAGGAATGTTGTGACCTTGCATTTTTTTAAGCCCTGAAATGCAAGAGATTGCATTTGAACTGTTAAGAATCGAACTTAGATAAGCTAAAAAGGAAAAGCATATAAAAGTATCAATGGATGAAAATATAATCCAAAAGCTCTCATCTTGTTAGAGCGCACAGATTAGGTAAAGTTAGAGTTATATAAATATAAGCAATTGGGGGGGAGCTCATAATGTAAGCAGGTAACACTTGGATGCTTTATCGACTTCATAGTTATCATTTCCATTTTTACCTGTACAACAAATTCTGTATTAAATTAAAAACCAATGAAATTTTGTAGATCCAAATCCCCAACTTATACAAACAATGAAGAATTGCTTGAAAGCATGAAACTTATTGACACATTTTCTAAGAAACCAAATACTTCAGAAAATTAAAAAAAAAAAAAAAAAAAAAAACTAAACAAAACAAAAACAATGAAGAATAAAGGACCACCTTTGCGATTCGGTAAGATTGTAGAAAGTTAGGAAGCACATCCAATGCATAAAACATTCACAAATCTGCATGTTAGTAAGAAATTAGCTTTTACAAAGAGTGAAGAAAATTACAAATAGGTTAATAAAGCTTAAGCTATGAGCTGTTAGAATTCAAACATTTAGACTTCTTAGGTCCAACTCATTAAAGACAAGTTGATCAACCTGACAATAGGAATACAATATATAAAATGCACCATAATCGATATGACTAAGTAATATTAGAAATTACATAACTCGATTTAGTGATACTACAATCTTAATGGGAAATAACAAACATATTACCAACCTTAGACTCTAATCATTTTCTTTGAATAATAACCCTCAAAGTAATCATCAAGGAATTCTCATCAAAGCCCTGAGATGAAAATCTACCCATACTTGAAGGGTCTTTGTTGCGCAATTTCAAATATATAACAGAAAATGAGAAAAGCGATACCTTACAGGAAAACTTCTCTACGTCATAACCATTGGATTTCCTATTGGACTTTATACGTCATTTGTATCCACTTACATTCTGACACGTCACCAAATGACGTGCTTTTGACCATTAAGAAGTATTTTGCTTTTGTTGTTTGAACCTCTTCATACAGTACCCAAAAGGCAAAAGCTTCTATAAATACGTTATCGGATATCAATCCTTCACCTTTGTGATTCTCTCTCATCAGAATCAGAAAACCCGAAAATAGGAATTTTGCGGTGTCGTATCCTCGCCGGAATATATTTGTAGTCTCTCAGGCGGCCCTCCATTATCTTTTCATAATCATGGTAATGTTGTTCTAGATCTCAACTCTCAATTCTTCGTCGTGATTCACCCTGTTTCTATCTATAACAATATGATTGATAATGTAACAATCGGAACGTTGGTTTTGTATTTTCCTGTAGAATATTTCATCTGCTTTAATTGATTTTGGAAGCTGTACCAGCGTATGAATTTCAATTCATATTGGCTTTGCATTCGTATCATGGAATCTGTTTTTTTTCCTGCTCGACAATTGTACATTATTTTATCAGATTAGGAATGGATTGTCCCTTCCATAAAAATAACATAACATACCTTAATAAACCAATACATCCTAATATCAAGTCGTTCTTAATGATACATGATTGAGTTAAAATATATTCTTGGAAGATCGATCTAGTTTTTTCATACTAAAAGGAAATTGATGATTTTTAAACCTAATCCAGTAATCTATATCTAAGATAATCTAATGAAATCATATCGAAATACTCCAGTAACTAAAACGACGATTTGTTATTGAGAGTTTCTGATGTTGTAATTGCATTTGAATAAAATGAATTGGGAGTTGTTTTTTATTTTGTTGGTTAGCTGATTGTTTGACTTACCTATTTTTGTATATATATTTGTATCCAGACGACTTCAAGACGTGTTGCAGATAGGAAGGTGGAGAAGTTTGATAAGAACATCGTGAGGCGTGGATCAGTTCCTGAAACATTTGCGAAAAAGGGAAAGAGCTACCCTGTTGGCCCTGTTATACTTGGGTTTTTCGTTTTTGTTGTCATCGGATCATGTAATTATCATATATTTTTTTTGTGAATTTCAACGCTTTTCATTTCTTGGTTCCTGATTGTGCTAATAATTAATGTTTGCTTCTCTCTTCAGCTTTGTTTCAGATAATCAGGACTGCTACAAGCGGAGGAATGGCTTGATTGGATTGCTACGTACGTATCTGTTTTAATATCCCCAGCAGCTAGCGCTGTTTGCCATCTGAATGTAAAATTTCGTGAACATATTACTCCTTTGTGTTTAATTCTGGGCAATTACTATCAGTATTAGTGATCTTTTGTATAACATTTCATGTTTGTTTTTTTCTATTTACTTGCATCATCGATGCTACCTTTTTTTTTTTTTTTTTTTTAACGGGGTTGCATGAACATACTTAAGATATACGTACACCACCACATGAATAAATACAAAAATCAGAGATATTTTGGGCAGAAAGATTATATCATGTGCTTTGATCAGCTAAAAAGCATTTAAAGGGCCAACATAACATATATAGGAGAATCTGGAATGATATATAGCTCTTAGCAAAAATCAATCTATATTTAAAATAGATTCTGTCATATTTCGGCAACGAAGTATCTCCAATTACTCCTTTACTCATGAAAGTTCTAAGGCTCTGGGGAGTAGTTGTGGCATAGTATACACCACGGTATGGAGAGTTTTTTTTGTAAAAGTAGGTTGGTTTTAAAAAGTATCGTAGAAACGTTTTAGAATGTGCTCTAGAAATTGGCTTCTTTTTTGTTGGGTCCACTATTATCGTTCATTCCCATAAATTATATATATATATTTTCAAGTATCACCCCTTAACTTTCATTACTTTTCTATTATTTATATCTTTCATTCATTAATTCAAATTTCTACATTCATTATATATTATACATAGAAGATAATTATTATAAAATATATAATTATAATTTATGTGTTATTCTTAAGTAGTTATACCATTAAATGAATAATACAAATATCTTCAAATAGATACTAATATTGAATATATTACGTCGGAAAATTAAAAGATCAACTATAAACGATATTACATACAAATTATACACTAAATTAGAATTTAAATTAAACATTAAATCATAATATTCATAATGATATTTTTATTATCATTTATTTGTAAATATGAGAAAATCTTAGTCCATAATGCCTAAAATGTATAGCATGAGTTGTCACTATTTGTGTATGATAGTAAGCCTAACTTGTGGGTAGCAAAGTGTAGGACTCTAGGAAATGAAGAAGAAAGTTCTGGTAGTGTGCAATGTACGCCCCGTTGTGCATGGTATGATCGTGCAGTTAAGAAGAAAAATCAAACCATGTGGAAGATTACACGTTGGGTGGATGCACACAATTGTTTTGGATCATGTACTGGCAATAATAACAAAAATCTAAACTCTGCAACTATTGCCTTGTATATCCTCCATTCAATTGAAAAGGATGTTGCTTATCCAGTGAAACATATACAATCAAATATTAAAAATAGTCTGAATGTTGATGTTTCTTATGATAAGGCATGACATGGTAGGCGAAAAGCCATAGAAAGCATTTATGGAACTTGGGAGAGTAACTTTGATGAGTTGCCCAAGTACATATCACTAATATAATAATATTATAATTTAAATCTATCAAATAATAATACATAAAAATTTCATATTAGTCAAATATTCAAACGGTTTTATGGATGATTCTTATCTTTCCTTATATATAGGCAAACAAGTATCATTTAATTAGAAAAAGTCTTCAAATTTTTCAAAAATTTAAATAATAATTGGATAAAAAATACACCGTCTGTGTCATTTGGAAGTCCTTATAGGATGAAAGGGGCGTGACACACAATTGATAGAACCATAATCCCAACAACACCCCGGCAACCAAAAACGTCTATATTTATGTCTTTCTAACGCTTCATTCAAAATCATCTGACACCCTAAAAGCTTACCTTATCTCTCATGTCTTCTTCTTTATACTTCATTTTTTTGGAATCTCATGTGTGTTATTATTAATTTGGTTTTTTTGTTGCAGATGGTAATCTACCTCCGGCGAAGGAGTGCCAAAAGGTAGTAGCAGGAACTCATGACTTTGGGGAAGCTACCAAATAGGTTCAATACTGAGTCGTTGCCCTTTTTTTCTAGAGTTTGAAGCAACATATCGATGTTAGCTTCGTCTTTCTGGGTTTTTTGAATCCTAGAATTTTTGAAATCCATCAGAAAACCGTATCTCACCTTAGGTCGCTCCACTTCTCCGCCACCAATCAATTTACTTTCTCTCTATCTCAAACATCGTTGCATACATGACAACTCAAGTAAGTATTGATGAAGATAAATATTCGTTCGATCTTTTTGGCAGCATGTTCTTTTTTTTTTTTTTTTCATTTTTCTATTTTGCATCGGATTCGTGTTGGATTTATAATCGTTACATATATGTTCCTCTTTCGATCCATCGAAATTACAAACCGTTTTATTATTGCAGATCCCATCGACAATGTTGTTAAAGGTGCTGAATCTGCTGCTTTTGACCGGTAAAAGATTTAAACTTTAAGAGCATTGGGTGTGGGCAACTAGTCATAACACCGTTTTGGTGTCACCTCACATGTCACATCACCAATTGTGTTATAACATCAAGTGGGGAAATGGTCACCATGTTGCATCTTGTTATAACACCAACTTTTTTCCACTTTATAATTTTTTTTTATTTTTTTTCGATTTTTTTTAATTTAAACAAATATTTTTTAAATATAACATAATAAATAAAACATGTTTAAAAATTATAAATAACATATAATAAAAATAATTTTTAAAATTAAAAATAACATAGAAATTAAATTACACATAACATCCAAATTAATATATATATATATATATATATATATATATATATATATATATATATATATATATATATATATATATAACGCTATTTGTTAAAATCAAACATTTTTTTTAAAAATTAAACGCTATTTGTTATCGTTATTGTTACCATAGAAGATATAATCCGCCAAGTCCTCTCGAAGTTGTCTGTGTTTATTTGTATCCTGAATGTCAACGACTCGATGCAAATACTCTACTGTTCCTAGTTGAAACTGAACGTGTCTAGGCTCCGTTGTGATATAGTGTGCAATATTTCGTCCTTTATCTTCTACTACCATGGTATGCATTATGATACATGCATACATGATATATCGTAGAGTTTCTAAATCCAATGTTCGTGCTGCACGTTCAACTATATGCCACTTCGTATTTAGCACTCCAAAAGCACGTTCCACATCCTTACGTGCTCCTTCTTGTCTTCTCTTAAAAAAATTGTCTCATTCTTCAACCGGGTGGCGGAATGCCTTCACGAATGTGGAATACTGAGGATATATTCCATCTGTAAGGTAATACCCATATTTGTATTCGTCTCCATTCACTGTGAAAGGAGCATCCGTGGCCTTTCCATTCAAAAGATCGTCGAATATTGGCGACTGATCAAGAACGTTGACGTCGTTGTTGGAACCCGCAACCCCAAAAAATGCATGCCAAATCCATAAATCTTGAGAAGCAACAACCTCTAAAACCAACGAAGGTGATCCGTGATGACCACTTGCGTATTTCCCTTTCCATGCTACCAGACAATTTTCCATTTCCAGTGTGTGCAATCAATGCTTCCGATCATTCCGGGAAACCCATGACGTTCTTCATGTGCCGCATATAATTCTTGCAACTCATGCAACGAAGGTTTCCGCAAATACACGTCTCCAAATGTTTCAATAACACCCCTTGACAATGTATACAAACTCTCCATTGCGGTTCTTTCGGACATTCTCATGTAGTCGTCCATGGTGTCGGGTGACTCCCCCATAGCTATCAAACGAATGGCCGCAACACATTTCTGCAACGTTGTAAACACTCGTCTACCTCTAGCATCATATCTCAATTGAAAAAAATTCATACCTAAACATAAATTAACTACAGTTTAATAATATAGTACATTTGTTGTAAAATTAAAAAGAAACATGTAGTACATTTGTATTTATTTTGTATAAAATTATAGTAAAGAATCGATACCGGCTTTCCAAGGCGTTGGCGATCCGTAGGAACACATTCCTACTCAAACGAAATCTTCTTTTGAAGTCCTTCGACCCGTATACACAATTATCCGCAAAGTAATCGCGATATAGATGCTCGTGTCCTTCCTCCCGATTTCTGTTTAACATCACACGTCTTGTTAGTAGCGGGGTTGGGTCTGATTGTAGCAGCTCGTTAGTATAATACTGATACATCCTTCTGATATCGTCATCGGAATCATCGGACGAGTCGAAATGATCCATAATTTTTTTAAAGATAATTGAGATTATATAGAGAGAAAGATAGAAGTTATGTGTAAAAAATTGTTTAGATAATAGGTATTTATATAGGAAAAGAATAATTAATTTTAGAGGTTTTTTTTTTTAATTAAATTGACCGTTTGAGTTTAAAATCAAACGGCTTAATTCACGTTTCACCCGGTGGTAACGAGCACGGATTGCAACATGTAGAGAAGCAACGAGTTGGGGGGGGGGGGGGGGTGTTCCCCCGTTACCACGGCGTTAAAGCCGTCCACGTAAGCCCATAACGAGCAAAATTGACCTATACCGCATCGTCTAAGTGTTTCTTTATATTACGAAGGTGGTTGTGAATGTTTTAAGAACGGGCGATGGTTTTGGAGCTCTAACAAAGTCAGATTAAGTGATGTACGAGTACGCCTGCAAAAGTTATCTTCTTTTTCCCATATATAATGAAGCATTGCTTTTTTTTTTTTTTTTTCAGAAAGTGATATCATAAATATTTTGTCTGGGTATGGATTTCAGTGATTTGGGTATTTTTTTTAAGAAATTTCTCTTTTTAGATTACGATTCAATCCTCTTTGGTGTCTCTTTGGTGTCGATGAAATTTATTGAAATCATGTCTCTGTTTTAAGTTAGCTTCTGTTGTCTCATATCTGGATTTTTTATTTCTCGATGAGTTCTCTATTTTTTTTTTGTTGATTCTGTCAGGTTAGTTTTGAAGGTGTGAAGTAGGACAAGGATGTAGAAGTTTGATTTTGTAACTGTTGATGTCAAATTGAAAAGAGATGCTTGAAGCCTCACTTGAACTAAAGTTCAGATTATTTATTTTGAATCCATCATTTTTTCTTTTGAAAATAGCCCATCATTGCAAAAGAGTAAAACTGCAATTCTTTGAAGCTTAATCCCTTAGTTGTGTTTTTATTTTTCAGTATATTTGGGATAACTTTTTAATTAGCTTAATATTTTGTGATTTTTACAATTATGAAGAATGGAAACTATAATTATTACTCTACTATTGGGACCAACCAACCAAGATTGAAGAAGAAAATGAGAAACTTCAAAAGCTACAACAAGAATTAGTAACATCTTCTTATTTACATCTTTATACTTATATTTACCATCAAATCTCAACTATGTATCTTTGTATTCCATATAATTTAGGCAACAAAAGCTAAAAAAGAGGAAAAATAAGATAGTGATACTGGGCAAAAAGATGGAGATGATAGTAAGTGTAGTTAATTTTTTTTTTGTTTCTTGATTTCGTCTAATGTAACGATCATTAACCATTGTACTTCTAAGTATTTGTTAAGTCAATGTATTATTGTCTTTTATATGCAGAAAATAAAGAATAAAATATGTTTGGTTGTGCGTAGTTTGGCAAAAATCGAACATTTGAAACTAGCTTTTTGCCGAAGTGGGTTTTTTAATGTTAGGAAACATGTAGAAAATTATTAGAACTTTATCAATAAAATCATGGACAACAATATAAAATTAGTTGCAATCATGTAGGAGCTCAAGCTAACAATATTCAATAAACATCTAAAAGGAATTACCAAAGCGAATTGTTGCATGTATGTTTTTTACTATTTGCTTCTAATAAAAATATAAACAAGAAAAAAATACAAAGTACCTTGTATTGTTATAAGATAAAGACATATGAATATTTAATTGATCACAATCACGAGTGTTTTAATTTTCTAACCAATCATATTATCTATAAATGATTATGGAAGTGTGTTCTTTACTATACACGATCCATGAAAACCCTCATGAAACAAATTAATTCCGTGAACCCTAAAACCGAAATGAAACTATTTGTCGAAAAAAAAAATCCGTTGATGCATTGCCTGTTCTTTTAATATGGAATGTTTCCGATATAAAATTATTCACCGAAAGGTAACAATTGGATGATTTAAAACTATTCGTTTAAAAGAAACTATAAGATGAAATAAAACTATTAACCACCTTCCGTAAAGAACCAATTGCCAAAAATAACTACTCCCTCCGTCCCAATATTATTGTCCACAGACAAAAAACACACATATTAAGAAAAACATTAATTACCAGTAATTTTATTTAATAAAATGACAGTTTTGTCCTTACTTTACATTTAATGTTCCATTAAATGCTTAGTTGGTTAAGTAATAATGAAGGGGTATTTTGGTAAATTTGTTATTTATTTTTAGAAGTGGACTATTATTTTGGGACAAACCAAAAAGGAAAGACGGACTATAATTTTGGGACGGAGGGAGTATTCATTATATTGTAACATCCATCAAATTTTGAAAATTTTAAAACCTTTACATAAATCCAAAAACCATTATTGTGTACAAATTGTTTTCAAAATAAGTTCGACATCAGAGAAATCCCAGAAACCATGAAACAAAATATGAGGAGGTGCACGATCACGTCTTCGTCTGCTCGCGATCCTCTAAGGTACCTGAAACATAATCCAAAACTGTAAGCCCGAAGCTTAGTGAGTTTCCCCCAAAATACCAACACAATACAAAACCAGAATAATATCACAAACAACATGCATTCAAAGCCTTCAGTCTGACTGGAACGCCCCACCAGCCAACAGTCTATCTGGTACGCTCATAGAACCCACAACATGACTAGTACGCCACCTCGGGCCTTCAGCCTATCTGGAACGTTCTCCGGGCCTTCGGCCTGACTGGTACGCCCCACTGGCCTTCAGTCTATCTGGGATACCCTGAGTCTATTGGCCTTCAGCACAAAGCAGGTCCGCCTCAACCCAACCGCACATAACATGTCGATATATACATAACAATTAAACATATAACCAGTCAACAGACAAACAAGCAGATCTTACAGATCACTAATCATAACATCATCCTATTACCAAGATACATATCTAACAGATCACTACAATACTTAATCATGCAATAATCAGGATAACAATCCAAAAGGACCGACCTTAGTGCTTTCGACCCAACAAGTATAGTGAGGAACACTCACTTCACAATTAGTGCTGAACTGGTAAAATCCAACTCCAAAACTCAGCTCCGGACTCAAATGCCTACAACCACCATGTACCAACCCCATAAAAACCCTAAAATACCTAAAATGCTCTCAAAAGTCAAACTTGGTCAACCATGGTCAAGTCAAAGTCAACAGTCAAGGTCAATAGTCCATGTTGACCCAACTCGTCGAGTTCCTATAATATTCAGAGAATTGGGAAAACCCTAGCCAACTCGCCGAGTTGGTTGGAAAACTCACCGAGTTTTCCCAGCTTAACACATTCAGTCCTTTATCATCAAGTCTAACGCTTTAAAATGTAGATCTGATACCCAAGAGTTGGAAAACCATGTAAAGTTGCTAACTTTACGTCCAAGCATGACACAAAGAGGCTCCAAAACTCAAGGAAGGCTTAATAAGGGACCTAAACCATGAAGGAGGCCTAGAACTTGATAAAGCTTGAAACTTTAAGTCCAATGAGGCCACAAAACGTCCAAATATGAAGTGATAACTTCATGAAATACTCTACTCATGAACAATCCCAACAATGAGCCAAATATGACAATAAAACTTCCAAGGAAGAGATCTAAGCAATAGATAAGCAAGTTGTTGACTTTTTACCTCAAAATAACTGCAATACTCAAAGAGTTTCTGGATCTGAAGCCTTCCCTTCACTCTAGACACTTCCAACCTCAAGTTCCTTCAAAAGAACACCAAAAGGACCAACTCTTCAAGCTCACACACTCAACTTGGGAGAGGATGCACGAAAATTAGAGTTTCTGGATAGAGGAGGCAAATAAGGAGGCCATTCATGGGACTTAAGGCCTTTAAATAGGGTGCAACACCCTAAAAATTAGGGTTTCATAATCAGCCACCAACTCGTCGAGTTTGCCTCTCCAACTCGGCGAGTTGGTCCAAAAAAAGATTCGCGTCCCAAAGCTCTTCAACACGTTGAGTTGAGGCCATCAACTCGATGAGTTCCAAGGAAAACTTGACTTTTTAAAAATAATAAATCTCATACCTGGAAACCGGGATGTTACATATATCAATGTTATTCAGATAGAAACTATTCACGGAACGAAAGTAATTGTCGAACTAAATTATTCGTCGTCGCCGTTTTGTGTTCGCTGAAATATAACATGGTTTAGAATAGAACTAATTGTCGAATGAAACCATTCGCCGCCGCCGTTTTGCGCGGGTTGATGGCTAGTATGTGTATATATATATATATATATATATATATATATATATATATATATATATATTCTAATTCCCACCATCTCTCCTCTCTTTCTTATTCATTGCTTCTTCCCCATTCCTTGCCCATGGTATGAAATAGATGCCACCACAATCATCCTATGTGGAGTTGGTGTAGAGGGTCATTGTCATTGTAGAACCATGACACCATTCCTTCAACCTAAATGGGGACAAATTTAATTTGTAATAGTGTCATGTGGCACACACATGGCAGATCTTGATCGTGCTATGTGTCCATGTGATGTTGACATTGTTAGATTTTGGGTTTAAGAATATCATTAATAGCTTGGATAATTCTATGATCGTGTTTTGTATATACACTTTCCAAAATCTATGATTTCTAACCTATGAATGGGGTATCACAGAATCTAATTTGGGATAATCCAAGAACAGTTGATTTGGAATTCAAGCTTCTTCCAAACCTAAAACGCAGAATATACATGTATTGCTTTTTCAAGACACAATAATGCAAATGAATCAATTTTCAATATGAAAGTTTTAACCTTTGCGTGGAATATTCATCTTCCTTTTATACAAGGAAAAAGGCACCTGGAAGGTAGTTACCATTCATATTGTCGCCAAATGGCGATCTGAATAGTGATTATAGGACAAAACAATCTCTTACAACATCATGATGTCATTTTCGGTTTTTGACGGGAAATATGTGTTTGAGACTTTTCCTATAATAGAAATTCGTTTAGGTTTTTGGGCGCTGTTTCAAATCCCGCTAGGGGCTCTGCCCCTTGGACCCCTAATTCCCAAGTCTACATTTATCACACCGAGTATGCACCCCGCACCTCCAGTCTCAGATAGTAAACTGAACTCAATCTGTCTCGATAGTAATAATAACTACACTATAAAAAACTAATAAAACTAAAATCACCAACATTTCTCCCTCATTTTAGCGTAATCCTTAATTAAGTAAAAGCATACACAAAAACAAACTCATGCATAAATGAAAATGTCTTGAAGATTGAATTTTCACATTAGTATAACACACATTTCAAATACTCGAGAATCTGGGTGTCTTAAGGGTTGAACAATCAACACATTTGAGTAGCTGAAGATACTTGGTGGATACCTGTGTGTTGCACAGGAATAAAACTATGTTGTTTAAAAATTATGACAAATATAGGTTATGAAAAATAACTAAAGTATTACCATTAAATATAAAATAATACTTTATATATATATATATATATATATATATATATATAGAGAGAGAGAGAGAGAGAGAAAGAGAGAGAGAGAGAGGTGAGATCCGTTGAGAATTCATAGTTTTCCGAGAACTCGAGAACTAAAAGTGGAGTGTTAGATCAAAATTAACTCATTAAGACCATGATTGTCATATTACCAATCTCATTTAATATTAATTTTTTATGTTATTGGAATGATTAATAAAAATATCTAAAAATTAACATAATAATTCAAAATTTAGGATTTTTTTTATAAAAATAACTTTTTTTTTATTTTTTAAAAAAGTGCAAATTTTTTGTAGAAAACATAAATTTTATTAAAAAAACTGAAAAGAAAATATTTTTTTTTGAAAAACTGCATTTTTTTTAAAAAGAGTAAATTTTTTAAAATACATGAATATTTAAAAAAAAAAACTATAATTTTTAACAAAATAAATCAACATTTCATGTCCATATATGCATAAAATTTTCAAGTGCATATATGCATACTTCTTATACTATAATATTCGTAAGTAAATCATAAAAAACACATTTTTATTTACTAACCTATAAACATAAATAATACAAGTATTTTATTCGATACAAAATAAAATATAAAAAACAAAAAATGCTACAAAATTTCAATATTTTCATTTCTTCGTGTCAAGATTGCCATATTTTCTTCAATTTATCATTTTTCACATCTTCAATATTTTCCACAAAATTTTCCAAATCTACAAGAAAATTCAAAAAAAAATTGATTAATGCAAGAACACTCAAAAAATGCATATGTAAAAATAGTTGTATCTTTTAAGATTTTAATGTAAAATTCACAAGGAAATTAAAAAAATAATCAACGAAGACACTCACACAAAATGCATGTGTAACATCTATAAAAGTTAAGCCAATTTAAAAAAATTTCAACCATTCAAAACCATTAATTATTACAAAGTGTTTTCAAAATAGTTTCATATCAGAGTATCCCAGAAATCAAAATCATAAAACATGAGGAGATGCACGATCACGCATTCGTCTTCCCGCGATCATCTGAGGTACCTGAAACAAAATCAACAACTGTAAGCCCGAAGCTTAGTGAGTTCCCCCAAAATACCCGCACAACATATACCACATATACAGTAACAACATACTATGGGCCCAATCAACCATCGGGTTGGAATGCCCCAGGCCCTCAACCATCGGGTTGGAGTGCCAACATACTGTGGGTCCAATCATCCTCGGGATGGTATACCCTCGACCCATAACCATCGGGTTGGAATGCCCACATACTAAGAGTCCAATCATCCTTGGGATGGAATACTCTCGGCCCACAACCATCGGGTTGGAATACCCACATACTAAGAGTCCAATCATCATCGAGATGGAATACTCTCGGCCCACAACCATTGGGTTGGAATGCCCGGGTCTGTTGGCTCATGCACAAGCAGATGTCTCAACCATCTATCAAACATGTGCACACATATCAAATAATCATGTAACAGTCTACAGACAGTCAAGCTGATCTATAACTCACTAAGCATAGCAACATCCTATCTTTCAGGATACCGATCTAACAGATCATAATCACATAGGAGCATCCTATCTACTAGGATACCGATCTAACAGATCATAACAGTAACAAAACAGGATAACAATCAAAAGGGCCGACCTTGGTGCCTTAGACCCTTGAGTATAGTGAGGAAAATTCACCTCACAAGTAGCTTGGGATGATAATGTCAAACCCCCCAAATATGGCTACAACTCAAACACCTACAATTAGCATGGAACCAATTCTATAAAACCCAAATTACTAAAATGCCCCCAGAAGTCAAACTGGTCAACCCTTGGTCAAAGTCAAAGTCAACTGTCAAGGTCAACGGTCCATGTTGAACCAACTCGTCGAGTGCATCTAACAACTCGTCGAGTCACTTTAGAACTCGGAAATTATGAAAACCCTAGTCGACTCGCCGAGTTTCCAGACAACTCGTCGAGTCCATGTAGTGTCCAGAATGTCGGGAAAACCCTAACCAACTCGTCGAGTTACCTCTCTAACTCTCCGAGTTCATGCAGAATCCAGAAAGCGGGAAACCCTCATTCAACTCATCGAGTTGACTATGCAACTCGTCAAGTTCCTTCAGTCCATTTCTTATTCAGATGCTTTTAAGTGAAACCAAAGCTCCAAACTGTAGATCTAAGCTCCTAGGGTGTAGTTATCACGTAAAGTTGCTAACTTTACGTGCATGCAAGGCTCTAAGAAGCTAAAACACTCATAACTAGCCTTAGAAGAAGGTTTTGGACATGGAAGAGGGCCCAAGCTTCATAAAGCTTGAGGCTTTATGTCCATAAGGGCCTAGAGGAGTCCAGATCTGAAACCATGCCCTTGTAACAAGCTCAAATCCGAAAGTGACCCCATTTTGCATTTGAATGACCATTATCTTTCACAATGGAAGATCTAAGCAATGAGAAGTCTGTTGGGTTTTGAGCATTCTAACACTCCTAAGTGTACATGCAACCCTAAATACCTTGGATCTATGTTTTCTCTATTATACATGCAATTATGAACTTTCCAAGGTATTACCCTATCTAGCATACAATACTTGATACTTGGGTAATCAAATGGATAGAATACATACCTTTGTTTGATGTAGCTTGTCTCCATGAAGCTTGAGTGCCTAGTGCCCCAAGTGTGACACCTCAAATGGTTCACACAACACCAAATGCACATGGAATGACTTGAGAGAAATGGAACACTCCTTGAAATCGTCTTGCCCTCATATTCACACATTAGTGCACGATTTCTTGAGCCATGGGATTCTTTTATATGGTGGCTATTAGGGTTACACCATATAACTCATAACTTTACCCATTCCTTATGCTCCATGGATTTAAACTCCATGGAGTATCCGTGGGTCATCCCATGGACTTAGTCCAACATAAGGAATCTTGGATCACAAGCCCACATATATAAGAATGAATGATTTACACAATCAACCCATATATTTAATTAGTCTCCTTTTGATCACTTAATTAATTCCAAATTAATTCTTGATCAATACTAATTAAATAACCTTATTAATATATTAGAACTTATAATATATTAACCAACCTTAAGTGTTATTTCTCTCATTATAGTCTATCCAAATGCATGATGCCATGCAACCCAAATGGACCATGCCGGGTCGGGTCAAGTCTTACCAATTATAGTTATGGACTTAGACATTAATCCAACAGTCTCCCACTTGGATAAGTCTAAAACTATTATTGCGTATGACTTCAGGAACCGATCAGCAATCGTAGCTCTCAAAAGCTTCTGTCGAACTCTGACCTTGTCGATGAACTCTGACCTTTGTCAATGACTTGTCCATTAGATAAGGGATCATATATTCCTCCATTCTAGATATCATATGGACCGAGACATGGATTATCAATCATTCTCTCTGTCCATTTGTTGTTTCCCGATTTCTGATTCATGATGACTGACTGATTGAACAAATCAAATCAGTCCTGGCTTGGCCAAGCACTCACATGTATCATCTTTAAATCATCGAGGGGCCCACAGATATCGCTTTTATCCCGAAGGTAAAAGGAATGGATAAACTTCGATTCATATGGCTTGTTCTACTACTTGTTGAATCATACACAAAGGCACGTTTTATAACATCGAGTTACCAATGCGTTTTCGTGCAATCAATGTATAACCAACTCATAGTAACAACTGATATCTCTAGGTTTGAAGAATATAAGATATTATCGTCTCATGATCACTCGTGATAAAATCCATGAAGTGATTCAAATGAGCGCGGGTTGAATCCAATACTCAGAACTTATGAGCACTCATGAGTGTTGTAGCACCACTTTGTCCACCAACTTGGACCTCTACAAACCAACCCATGACAGTCTTGATTCATATCTAATTCCAACATATGACCGACTGTGGATGGTTTGAATAACTTAATCATTCAGGAAGAGCGACTTAGTTATTCTGGAAGTCAAAACATGCAAAGTGAAACACAAGAATAAATGAATCAAATATGGTATCAAACCCTATGAATATAAATAAACACTTTTATTTATCACCATACTGATTACTCATTATTCATTGTTTCGGTTTTATCAACTTTATACTTGAATTAAAAACACTAGTTGTCCCATGCTCCAAGCATGTACACTATGTTTTTCTTAAACAATAGCTTTGTCATACACCAAGTATGCACTCTATGTTTGTCTATGATCCTTACTTTGTGAAATAAACCAATTGAACATAATTTCAATGATTCTAATTTCACACTCCCAAATCCTTATCGAAAAATGTGAGAATTTCAAATTCCTATCATTTATCGAAATCTGTTTAGATTTTAAACTTATATGCACTGACCCTCCTGTAATGAATATGTACAAAGTCACAAAGAATTGTTAACAGTCATTATAAGGTATTCCAATGGAGATCAACTCCATGGAAACTAAGTCTCATATTCAAAGTACATTGCTTTGGACATGCTTCTTGCATTAAGTTTTCTAATCTTACATAGATAACTTCCACCTATGGAGACAACTCCATATTCTCATTTTGACTATCACTTCTGAATAAGAGATGCCTCTTTTCAGAATATGTCAATATGGTCCTTCCAAAATTAGCATTATACTTCCAACTGTCCCTGAGCAACCAATCTTTGGTAAACCTCAGATTGTCCTCGACAATTGCTTAATCATTTTAGTCATATCCAATTCTAGACCTTTTCCCTTCTTAATGCCTCTGGGCATTTGGAAAAATTTAGAAATGACAAATATTATAGCACATGCAATCGATCCTGTACCCAAAGCAAATGGTACACGATTCATGATGTCTCACATAAAGACATGATTCTAGACCAGTCTTTTGCTACAATATTTTTATTTGCCATGTTTTCAAAATTTGACTATGAAGAGGGATGCCGTAATCATAATCGAATTTTGAGAACGCAATATATAGAATTTCCTTAAGTTGAACCAATCCAACATGAAATTCATATATATATTCTTGACTAAAGATGATTAAGGTCTCAATCTAAGCCTTTAGAACTGAAATGAAGTATATCCTCTCCCTTAATTATAACAAAACAACTTTTTCAATCCCTGCAGCCTCACGAATTGAAACTTTTGTTTTCTATAATTAACATTGCTAACTTGCAACACTAACAATAATTATCATGCTCCCACTAACATGATGATTATTAGCATAACACTTATGCTCCCACTAGCTTTGACATGTACTCAGAAATCAGCTTGACTTCTAGAAATCAATACTTTATTGACTTCCTTACCAAAGTTCAGATTTCTGATACGAGATGCTTTGATAAAACTTTATCAAAATCATACACCTTTCCTTAGATAGCATGCATGTGTGTCTAAACAATTTCAGAACTATGAAAAGGGATGCCGTAATCATAGTCTCAATTGTTTAGACCTTTTGCCATCTGCTTCAAATCTACTTGGTGGAAGTGTTTCCTCACCGTCATTTTCATGAATCGGAGAGAAACCTTATGACCCTTAGATTTTATGGTGTATGTGTTCTTATCCATGTGAATCGTCAAAACCATAGTCACAAGACAAGGATAATGACAAATCTAAACTCATATGGACTGAACTTATGCAATCTTAACTTCTTGCCACCTGGCAGCATAGGGCCTGCCATTGCTTCCAAGTTGTTATGCAACCAATTGAGAACTTTCAGAACTCCTATGCAAAGCCAACTTTAACTGGAATGGGCACAGAATATGTCAACATGATAGGTTATAAACCTCAAGTCGTGTGCTAGTGAAGAACCTCAAGTTTTATTCTTGATTAGTTCGTGAAATTCTTTTTAGGATCTTTAAGACTCCCACTGTCCTCTTGACATATAAGACTATCTTGCCAAATATTCAAGAGATAGTGCAGATTCTTTATCAAGACAAACACTTCACACAATTGGCCTTAGTTGGTCTTTGTTTAATCCAAAACATCACAACTTACCAACTTCAAATGTACAAGAGTAGGACACTTTTACTCTTACATTTGACAAGTGTTATAAACCTTTCTTTAAGATATGTCACTCAACTTATAGTCTTGGATTATGACTCTAAGACTTGTTTTGAAACGAAGTATGACTCATCTTCTTGATTTAACCATTTCAACAATTCATGACTCCTCTTCTTAGTCATAAGAATGCACTAAGATGTCCTTAGAAGACCAATTGTGATGTGGTTCTTTAATCATTAAGATGATCACAAAACATGATACTAAAGTACTCTCCCATCTTTTCAGATTTGAGAAACTTTTATCTGTCTGCCTAATTTGATTCTTCCCATTCGTTCTGCCATACATTGAGACTTTTCCAATGTTTCAGAATTATACTTAAACTTGTAAGTATAACCATATTTACTAAAATTTAGTAAATCATGACGAATAGTCTTAACGAGCTTTGTGGTGGACTTGACAATTGCACAAGAATGTGTACTCGATCCCTTTAGTCCTTAACTTGACTCACACATCCATGTGAACAAGTCTTAATTTTCCAATGCTTGAAAGTTCTCATTCATCATACTATTCAACTTGCATGATTCCAAGTTTCTATCCAACTGAAGCCTTGGGAATGAGAATCTTTCCTTATTTGGTAAATTATGACACTACCACAAACGAAAGAATCAAGTCCATTTTTTTTTCAAATATTGCTATCAATGGAATCATATAAACAACCATTTTTCACAAATGCCACTTGTAAGGATATTTAAAATAAATATAAAATTAAAAACTTTTATTTTATTTCAAAACTTTGCGGAAAAAACTTATCCTTATAATGCAAATGCATACGGAAAAACTTGTTGTTATCTATTCCTAAGCAATATATCATAACTCCTAAGTAACAGCTTCAAAATTCTGATGCGATCGAAATCCATCTACGCGATCAGAATCAGCATATACTTCCTTTAAGCTTTCTCTCTATTCTTTGATTCTTAAAACATCAACATGTAACCCAGTCACATCATGTAATGAGGATCTCAGAATAGAACTTAACAGAGTTAGATAATGGGCTCTACCTGATGTAGAGTCAAACTTATTGACTTTAACATCCTTAGGTAAATTTGGCAGCTTTGCAATCAACGCCCCTTCCTTTGGCAAAATAAACATATGGACCCTTTGGTAATGGGACTATCTCAGACTTAGCCTTTCTCCTTACCATTTGGTCAACCGGGTTGACTATGGCCAATCCCTTTCCATTGGGAAGAGAATGCTTTTTCTGAATTTCCAGTGTCACCATTGTCAATGTCCATAAAGTTTTTGGGAAGTTGATCTTCTAATCAAATTTGCTTTACTATCGTTCCAAATCATTGCTGATTCAGCAGCACCAAGCAAATAGATATGATCATTAAGGTTCATGTCATAGTCTGTTTCATAGTAGTCCCAAAGGAACTCACTATGTGACTTAGAAAGTGATTGAACATCCAACTTTCTCAAGACTTTGACACCCAACTCTCCCAGCTTGTCAATATGTGACTTCATCTCTAAGATGTGATCACACATAGACCTTGCTTGCCATTAGGGCTTGAGTGACCTTGAACTTGTGGGTTAGGGAGAATAATTGGAGGAGGTGGAGGAAGTAAAGTTCCAAGAGATTTGGGAAGATCATAGATGTCTGAACTAGACATCTTTTGGGAGATATTCAAGATAGTTGATCTAAAGTCCTTAATATAACACCCAATATGAAATATTAAGGCTAGGATCCAACAACCTATTTATAACTGGAAGAGGGATGCCGTAATCCGAGTTATAAAATAGTTGAAGGTAGGTAAATGACGATTTACCAATTTCCACCATGAAAAACGAAATAATGTAATTAGGTTTTTAATTGGATTTGAAACTCCTAGATCTTTAGAGATTCATTGAACTTTTCAATGGCATGTTTCAATCTCGAGTGTGCCCTTCAGGTTTTGTGATTGGGATGCCGAGGATCACAAAACAAGGTGTGAAGTAACCATGCAAATATACTTGGTACCCTTAATATTTACCACTCAATCGATGTGCCGGTTAACCACACGAGCTCCACCGATACTATGATAAATATTAAGTTACCCTTTGCCTACTTTGTTAAATCCAGGTTAGTGTGCCGGTTAACCACACACGCTCCACTAACGGTTTAAACAAAGTGCAAAGTGTAATTTCATGGATTAGCACCTTATTCACATTTTCCTAAGTAACTAAGATTGGGAATTTATAAGTGTTTAGTTACTTAGTATTTATCATTAATACTTTTAATGAAGGGAGAATTATAGTCCTTGTCCTACCCGTTCGGCTAACGACCCTCCACCAGTCAAGGAAGCGGTGGGTGAGAGTGGACACCCATTAAAGTACCATTTTATAGGCAGTAACCTTATACCCCCCTTATAGACCGGCTTCGTGAATGAGGCCTACTAACGGTAAGACTGACTTGCTCTTATACATATATTTATTATTAACTTATAATACTATAAAGTATAAGGGTTGAATTTTAACTTTTAAAATTCTAAGGGCTAACTTGGAATTAAAGTATTCATGGGGAAAACTTTACAAATTCCAAAACTTGAGGGCAAGTTTTGAAAATATTCAAAACTAATTAATTCCATAACTTATGTGTTTAAAGTAGTTTTAATTAAAAAAAAACTCTTCAAGTTCCATAACTTGAGGACAAGTTATGGAAGACTTTAAACTAATAAAAGAATGTAACTTTTCTTTATTTTTGTAACTTATGGAACTAATTAAGGTTACACATTTTATCATTTAATGAAGTGACTCTTGAACCTCCATAACTTGAGGACAAGTTATGGAGTCATAAAACCATTTAATGAGGACAAGACTCTTCATTTTTGTAACCATTGCCAACTTTTTATGAGTTTTATGAAACTTAAATGTGACTTTTCATATAACTTGAGGACAAGTTACAAAAACACATTTTAGAATCAACTCTTAGATTAAAATGGATTGAAAACACATAATCAATTAACTTTTCTATTAATCTAATAAACTCATATGAACAAAGATAATTCACATCAAATTTTTTTCCAAGTAATTAGCATAACTTTTAAACTAATACAATTCGATTTTTCAGCTAATTTTGCAAGTATAACAAGAAAACAAACCTTGGCTCTGATACCACTGTTGGGTTTTGAGCATTCTAACACTCCTAAGTGTACATGCAACCCTAAATACCTTGGATCTATGTTTTCTCTATTATACATGCAATTATGAACTTTCCAAGGTATTACCCTATCTAGCATACAATACTTGATACTTGGGTAATCAAATGGATAGAATACATACCTTTGTTTGATGTAGCTTGTCTCCATGAAGCTTGAGTGCCTAGTGCCCCAAGTGTGACACCTCAAATGGTTCACACAACACCAAATGCACATGGAATGACTTGAGAGAAATGGAACACTCCTTGAAATCGTCTAGCCCTCATATTCACACATTAGTGCACGATTTCTTGAGCCATGTGATTCTTTTATATGATGGCTATTAGGGTTACACCATGTAACTCATAACTTTACCCATTCCTTATGCTCCATGGAGTATCCATGGGTCATCCCATGGACTTAGTCCAACATAAGGAATCTTGGATCACAAGCCCACATATATAAGAATGAATGATTTACACAATCAACCCATATATTTAATTAGTCTCCTTTTGATCACTTAATTAATTCCAAATTAATTCTTGATCAATACTAATTAAATAACCTTATTAATATATTAGAACTTATAATATATTAACCAACCTTAAGTGTTATTTCTCTCATTATAGTCTATCCAAATGCATGATGCCATGCAACCCAAATGGACCATGTCGGGTCGGGTCAAGTCTTACCAATTATAGTTATGGACTTAGACATTAATCCAACAAAGTCAAGGTAATGACTTTTTACCTTCAAATGAAAGCCAAGACAATGTAGATGCTGGATCTACAAGCTTCTTCTCGTTCCAAGCCTCTAAATCTTCAAGCCTCTTCAAGGAATGCACCAAATACACACTTTAGTCTCACACACACTCAAAAATAGGGTTAGATCTATTAGGGTTTGCTTCTGGCCGTCAAAAGGTGGTAAGGAGGCTGGAGGAAAGGACTTAAGGTCCTTTAAATAGGGTGCAAACCCTAAAAATTAGGGTTTCCATGCATAACCTCTACTCGTCGACTTGGGGTCCTCCAACTCGTCGAGTAGGTTCTAGAATCCACGCGGGATGACCAGGTTCTACACGACGAGTTGGGGCCTCCAACTCGTCGAGTTCCCACAATAAAACGAATATAATGCTTTAAAATTTATACCTGGGAGTCGGGATGTTACACTTCTCCCCCACTTGAACTAGATTTCGTCCTCAAAGTCTGTTGCGGCGAACAACTCCGGATAATGCATCCCCTCGGATGCTCCCATTGTACCTTTACCAAAGGTACTTCCTTATTCCGTAGAACCTTCACTTTCCTCTCCAGAACGGCCACTGGCCACTACGTAATTCAGGCGCTCGTCGACCTGTATATCATCCAATGACACCATTGCCTCCTCATCTAATATGCACTCCCACAACCGTGAAACATGGAAAGTGTTGTGGATATGACTAAGCTCCTCCGGGAGATCTAGTCTATACGCCACTTTGCTAACCCTGGCAATGATCCTGAATGGCCCGATGTATCGGGGAACCAACTTCCCCCTCTTCCTGAAGCGAATCACACCCTTCCAGGGTGAGACCTTCAGGAGTACCATATCACCCACCTGAAACTCTAACTCATATCGGCGCCGGTCGGCGTAGCTCTTCTGCCGACTCTGAGTAGTCTGCAAATGCTGTCTGATCTGATGTATCATCTTGGTAGTCTGCAGGACTACGTCGGTCCGACGCATCACCCTATGGCCAACCTCGCCCCAACAGATTGGGGTACGGCATCTCCGTCCATACAACAACTCATAAGGTGGAGCACCTATGCTGGAGTGATAACTGTTGTTATAGGAAAACTCTGCAAGGGGTAGGTAGGAGTCCCAACTCCCACCAAAGTCAATAACACAGGCCCTCAACATATCCTCGAGGGAATTGTCCACTTGCTCTGGCCGTCTGTCTGTGGATGGTATGCGGTACTGAAATGCAGTCGCATGCCCAGTTCCTTGTGGAACTTCTGCCAGAAACGGGAGGTGAACCGAACATCACGGTCTGAAACGATAGAGACCGGAACCCCATGGCGAGTGATAATCTCGCGTATATACACATCGACCAGCTTCTCGGCCGATGAGCTGTCTTGAATGGGCAGAAAATGAGCACTCTTGGTCAATCGATCTACGATGACCCATATAGCGCCGAAACCCTTTGTTGTTCTCGACAATTTGGTGATGAAGTCCATCACGATCTGCTTCCACTTCCATATGGGAATCTCTAGAGGCTGCAGCTTGCCATGCGGCCTCTGGTGCTCAGCCTTGACCATCCTGCAGCTCAAGCACCTCTCGACGTACCAACCAATCTCTCGCTTCATGCACGGCCACCAGTACCTCAAACTCAAATCCATGTACATCTTGGTGGCCCCTGGGTGAATAGAGAAGAGAGACTTATGAGCCTCCTCCAGTACAATCTGTCTGACCCCACCAGACATCGGAACCCAAACCCGACCGCAATGGGTCAATAACCCCCTACTGTCCTGCACAAATCGGGTGATCTCGCCTCTAATCCACTCAAGCTTCCAGTTCTCATGTCGTACACCCTCAGCCTGAGCTTCCCTGATCAAGCTCACAAGTGGAGAATCCACCGATATCCTCATACATGTCATTGGAATAGAAGATCCAGCCGATTTGCGGCCAAGGTGTCCGCCACAATGTTCGATTTAACCAGATGGTAAAGGATATCGTAGTCATAATCCTTGACTATGTCCGGCCACCTGCGCTGCCTCATGTTCAGGTTCGGCTGATCCATGATGTGTCTCAAACTCTTATGGTCCGTGTAAATGGTACAACAGACCCCGTAGAGATAATGTCTCCAAATCCTGAGAGCGAATACCGCCGCTCCCAACTCCAAATCGTGCGTGGGGTATCTCGTCTCATACGACTTCAACTGTCGCGATGCATATGCTATCATTCTTCCTCTCTGCATGAGGACCGCTCCCAGTCCCGTGATGGATGCATCACAGAATTCTACAAAATCCTCAACTCCCTCCGGGAGAGTCAAGACTGGAGCCTCACAAAGTCGCTGTCTGAGGGTCTCAAATGCCCTCTGCTGCTCGGGGCCCCATCGGAAATCCACCCCCATCCTTGTCAGACGAGTGAGGGGTACTACAATCTTGGAGAAATCCTGTATGAATCTCCGGTAGTACCCTGCCAATCCCAAGAAGCTCCTGATATCCGATGGAGATTTAGGGACCTCCCACTGCATATTAGACTGGATCTTGGCCGGATCGACCAAAATCCCCTCTTAGTTAACGAGATGTCCAAGGAACTAAACCTCTCGTAACCAAAACTCGCACTTCGAGAACTTGGTATAAAGTTGTTCTCGCCTCAAGACTCCCAATAGCTCCCGAAGATGCTCCTCGTGTTGCTCTCTGGTCTTGGAATAAAGCAAGATGTCATCTATAAACACAATGACTGAGCGATCGAGCATCGGTCTGCATACTTGATTCATCAGGTCCATAAATATAGCTGGCGCGTTGGTGAGCCCAAAAGGCATCACCAGGAACTCGTAGTGTCCATACCGAGTCCGGAACGCGGTCTTCTCCACGCCCTCCTCCCGTACCCTGACCTGATGGTACCCGGACCTCAAATCTATCTTGGAGAACCAAGATGCTCCGTGCAGCTGATCGAAGAGATCATCGATCCGCGGTAGTGGATAACGGTTCTTCACCGTCAACTTGTTCAGCTCCCGGTAGTCAATGCACATCCGGTGTGAACCATCCTTCTTCTTCACGAAGAGAATCGGTGCTCCCCATGGAGAACTGCTCGGACGAATGAACTGCTTGCCTAGCAGTTCCTGCAGCTGAGATGACAGCTCATGCATCTCAGGTGGTGCCAATCGGTACGATGCCTTGGCGATAGGAGCTGCACCTGACACAAGGTCGATCCTGAACTTGACCTGCCTCTCCGGATGCACTCCGGGTAACTCCTCTGGAAACACGTCAGCGAACTTCCTGACAATTGGAACCTACGAAATCGAACCCTGATCCCTGACATGCATATATCGTTGAGTTCATTAGACAGAAAGCCAAAAAACGATTTTAAAACATAAATAAACATACAAGGCATCAATACAATAGAAACCAAACAAAGCTCTGATACCACTGATGGGTTTGAGCCAAAAGAACATCCTATGTGCTCATGCAAACCCTAATGCTTGGATCTAGATTTCTCTATTGTACATGCAATTCATCCAAGACTTACAAACCCTAGATCTAGTGTACATAATTCGAAATTAACATAACAAAACAGATCTAGATGATTACCTTTTCTTCAAAGCTTGAATCTTCTTGTCCTTTGAGCTTAGAGTCACAAATGTCACTCCTCTAGTGGCTTACAAACACCACAAGCAAGAGGATGATCTTGGAGAGAGGTTGGAGGCTATTGAATTTGGCTCTAGTACTCTTAGGAATAAGGTTCACCGATTTCTGAAGCCTAAGGGGTCTATTTATACTTGTGCTGCTAGGGTTTCAGTCAAAACCCTAATTGGATAGCTTAGGCCTTAAGCAGTCCACAGAACCTTCCAGAATAAAAGCCTTGGACGAAATTTAGATGGGCTTACACTCTAATTTTGTCCACCCCTTAATTCCAAAGGATTCTCAGCCCAAATCAACAATCACACAATTGACAGTTCCAGTCCCCTTTATTTAATTAATCTCTTTTAGTCACAGAATTAATTCTTAATTAATTTTTATCTAATATTAATATGATTTCTCTTTTAATATATTATTCATATAACATATTAATAAATCATAATAACCTCTTTATTCATAAATCATCCTATCATGTTGCTTTGGTGAAGGCAACACAAAAGGACCATGCACAACCAGGTCAAATACTTACCAAATATAGTTATGGGCTTAGACACTAATCCAACAATTTCTACCCCAGATCCATCTGATCGAACCACCAGATACATCACCAGATTCGTCCTCATCCACCTTCAGAGCTATCATTTTTCTGGTAGCCGCCACCACTAACGACCGGTGAGATCAGATTTACAGCTGCATCAACTCCGACGACATACCTCCTCCGACGACATTACTTTCTTCTTCCTCCACCTTCACTCCACCAGATCTACAACCATATCCATCGTTTTGTATTTAATTTCTTGTGAACCAATAGATCTACATTAGATCTCTCTAGATCTGGATCAGATCTCATCAGGCTGCATTGGATATCACCAGATCTGATGTTTTTGTGCATTTTCAATTTAGATTCGGATAACCCCAACCTCTATATATCTCTTACCACCGGTAAACTACCACGTGGCTTTCTCATGCCACTGACGAACCAAATATTCAGATCAACGAAGTTCCAAATTCCAGATGTACTACCTAACATCGCCGAAAAACACAAACACCATCACCACCGTCAACCTCTACCACTTCTACTGCCTCTACTACTCCAGTTAAACACTGCCAACACTTCTTCTACTCTTTCTCTCTGATGTCCGGTGAAACACTACCATATTTGCAACATGTATGTTGATTTTGTATTGATTGTTTTTGCTTTTGTTAAGTTGTGAATTTGATGTTTTAATATCTCATTTGCTGTTTAGTTTAGTTAATATGAGTTTTAACTGCTATTAAGTTGTGAATCCAAGTTTGTTTTTTTGTTATAATATTTTCATAAAATTGTTATTCACAATTTATGTTTTAGTGTTGTTATGTTGTGAATTGAACTCAGAATGTGTGTTATTATACTAGTGTCTTGTCAAATAACATGTATTTTGGTTTTTAAACTGTGAATTATGATGTTTTATTGTTTCGGTTATTGTTTAGTTCTATTAATGTTAATTTTAACTATTATTAATAAGAAAATATAACTTTTAAATGTGAATGCAAATTGTTTTTTAATAAGTTCTAAGTTGTGAATCTAAGTTTCTTTTCTTATTTGTTATAATAGTTTCATAGAATTATTGTTCATAGCGTAGGTTTTTTGGTTGTTATATTATGAATTGTATTTAGAATGTGTTATTATGTTAGTGTTTTTTCAAATAATGTGAATCTAGATTTTTGAAGTTGTGAATTGTGATGTTTCAATGTTTCACAAATAGTTTAGTTATGTTAATGTTAGTTTTAACTATTATTAATAAGAAAATATAAGTTTTATGTCTTGAATATATAACTTTTTATTAATTTTAAGTTATGAATACATGATATTTTTATAATTTTTAAACTATTTTTTTAAATGGATTTGAATACCTTTTTGTAGAGCACACAAGGTGTTTGATTAAATAGTAAATGAGAGTCTTGAAATGCTATATTAAACTGTGAATTTGTCTGGTATACACAAGGTGTTTGATGAAGTATTTCAACAAAATCAAGTATGTTTTAAGGTGTGAATACTGTGAATGAGAGTCTTAAATTGTTTTATTAAAATATGAATGAAATTCTTGAAATGTAAGTTTTAGGTTGAGAATATTGTTTTGAATGTATATAATTTTTATGCATTAAACTGTGAATTTTGTGTATTAAATTATGAATTAACTATAATAACTATGAATTGATTGTATTAAACTGTGAATTGAATATATTAAGTTGTAAATTAACTGTATTAAGCTGTGAATTTTTTTTGATTTTTTTTCTTATGAAATATGAGATGAAAAGAAGCATTATACACATATCTAATTTGAATAAACTATGTAAAATTTAAACCTTGAATATTTGTGTAAATAAACATTGAAAGAAGCATTAGTCTATAGATTTGAATGTATAAATATAAATTTTAAGTTAATAAAATGGTTGTGAATGTATAATTTTTGTGTATTAAATAGTGAAATTGTTATATTAAGTTGTGCATTTTTTGTATTAAACTGTGAATTAAATGTATTAAATTGTGAATTAACTGTATTAAGTTGTGAATTTTTAATGACTTTTGTGTTAAAATATAAATGATTTATGTATTAATGTTTGTATTAATTCTTTCTTGAATATATTTATTTTTTTGTATTGTATAAATATGTAAGAATGTATTAGTATTTATAATTATTTTGTATTAAACTCAAAATTAGTGAATTAATTGATTTATTAAACTGTGAATATAATATTTAAGTTGTGAATCCATGTTTTTTATATATAGGTCTTATTTGAAAGGAATTATGGTTGCGATTGTGACATAGGTGGTTGGTGGTTGCGAGTGGTAGTTAGTGGTGGTAGAGTTTGGTTTTGACATCTCTGAATATGTATACATTATTGTATAATGAATTGTATTAATTTGTGAATTTTATGTATTAAACTCAGAATGGAGTGTACTAATTTGTGTATTTTATATAAATTTTGTTTTAAATTATAAATGAATGTATGCATGAAAAAATAGACCGTAAAGTAGTGAATTAATATATTTATTAAACTATGAATATGATATCTTTAAACTATGAATATATCTTATAATAAATTCATTTTTAAGAGATATCTACAATTAAAAAGAGAGAAAATAAATTTTTTTCAATGCATAATTTTATTTTTTTGATTAAATTTTATATATCTGGTTGCAAAAATGAAAATGTATGTTTTCAAAAGTATTAGCAGAGAAGTTAGAGTTATAATATTTTTTCTATTAAACTATGAATGTGACTAGAAAAATGTCATTAAATTTGTTGTTAGTCTGGCGGTTGTCCGACGGTAGTCTAATGATGGCCTGACGGTGCTCCGGCAACGATCATATGGCAAGTGACAACTTGTTGTAAAATAAGGAAGGTGGAGTTTGATTATAATGATATTAATGTTTGATTTGTCAAAAATAACCTTAATGAAAAAATTTTGAAAATGGTTCTTAAGGTTCTTAACCTCTCTCTCTCTCTCTCTCTATATATATATATATATATATATATATATATATATATATATATATATATATATATATATATATATATATATATATATGATTTGATAACTAAAAAACTGTTTATGGCCGTGTGGAGATTTGGTTGGGACCACTTAATGAACTCGAGGTTTGTATGCTTTTTTGATATTTAAAACCTACAAATCTAAGATCTTGACTATATTATTATATTTCATGGTTTATTTACTTAGTAATTGAAATATTATAATCTCACTTTTAACGGTTGTCTTCTAAATTATCTTATTGCCCGGGCAGCGGGGCTCGCGTTTTTTATTTTTATAAAGGAGCATGCGCCGGAGAGAAAATTGTATGCTACTTTTACATTGTTAACTTAAAAACTAGTTATTCGGTTAAAGATTACTTGGTATAAAATAATATTTGATAGTAAGTGTCCATAAATTAGTTGGAAAAATATTAAATGACATAAAAATACATTATGAGTTTTCTTTAATTAGTTAATACATATTTTGGAAATGTGGTGATTACATGTATTCATAAACTACATAACAAAGGGGACGATTACTACTCCATGAAGACGATGACAGGTGTGTGGAATAACATAGCATGCATCAGACGTGAACTAGAAATGAAGGGAATCACACACGATCAAATCATAAAAAAGAAGCAGATTGGCGATAGCATATCTTGGAAATGTGAAATAACGACATATGAAAACTATATGGTAAGTGCACTTCGTCACATCTTGGAGGACAATGGACTGGTAGATATCGACAACTTTATATGGATCAAGGAAGTACCATTGAAGGTCGTGTGTTTTATTTGGAGGGAAAAATGGGGACGTATACCATCAGCGATTGCCCTTTTTAAAAGGGGCATAATTCTACCAACCACTATATGCTGCCAATGTGACCTTGCGAAAGATGTCACAACTAGCATTTTAGCTAGGAAATTCTATTCCTGTGTAACCATTCAACCATTGTAAAACATATACACTAAGTAAATATCACTCAGTTCTCATTTAAATCCACATTTCATGTTCATCAAAGAGTCTGAAAACCCTAAGAATCTCGGTTTGAGTCCATATTAGACTATGATTTCCTTGTTGGGCCTGATGGACCAATAAGCACCCAATTCAACCATTATGGGCTTGGAAACCCTATTTGGATTCTAAATGAACCCAATTCACAAATCTATAACATTTTGGACCATTTGGGCCTAGAATGATTCATTCTAACCCTAATGGGCCTTATTGGACCATAATTAAACCAATTAACCCTAATGGACCATAAAACCCATTCTTTATGCCATTTGGGCCGTGAACTACCCTAAAGGCCCAATGGGCCGAAAATTTTCTTTATGGGCTTCATAATTTCGAACCAAAGAAAGAATTGGGCCAAACTAATTCACTCTCCTTCCTCCTAGCCCAAATCTCGGCCCATGTTAAAAAAAAGGGAAAATAAGAGGATTAACTAGCATTAGACATATCATTATTGTATAATGGACTTCCATGCAATTTACCCACTAAATAACCCATATATCTCATGCATCCAAGTATCCATCACATCCTTACCTCTCTCTCCTCTCTCTTCTTCTACTCACGGCCGAGAGCAAGAAAACACACACACACACACATACTTCATTTTCAAAACACTCTCAAATATCTCAAGAATACTCCTCCTTCCATCAAGATTTTCGAGATTTTTGCATGTGTTCCAAGAAGATTCTTCACTAATATCATCAATCCTTGGTAAGATCTTGTACACTCAAGTTGAATTGCTTCATTCTTTAGCTAAATCACTCCATATCAACATCTATTTTGTGATTTTGCTTCCTAGAACTTCTTAAGTTCGAAATCCACTCAAGAAAGCTTGCTAGGATAAAAAATCTTCTTCATTTCTTCTTCAAAACCGAAACATCAAAGCAAGGTGAGCTTCATACCCCCTTGTTTTCGGTTTTGCATGATTTTTGGGGGAGAATGCAAGTAAAATGTGTAGATCTATGTGTTATATGCATGTCTTGTGTGATTTCTTAGTTTATTTTGTAAAAATATGTTAGATCTTAGCAAATCACGACATCTTGAGTAATATTGAGTCAAGATCCATGAACTAAGACACCTTATACATCATATTATCAAGTTAAAAGTGTTATATGTTCAAGATATAAAAATCTAAGGCAAAAACTTTGTTAAAGGTCAAAAATTATCAAGAGAACAAAAGATAAGGGTAAAAAGCGACATTTATGTTTTTATAAGGATCAAACAAGTTCTACTTGTATAAAAATGGATTTTTATGATAAACATGCTTTTCAAAGGGGCAAAAATGTAAATTTTAGCTTAATGGGCCAAACTTTTGGGCCTCACGGTTTTGGGCCCAAATTTGCGAAAAAGGGAAAGTTTTGGGACTAAAAATGTTATTTGAGCAAAATTTGAGTCATAAATGTAGATAAACCAAATTTAGGGGTGAAAATAACATTTATTTCTAAATTGGACCAAAAATGTAACTTTTATCAAAATTGGGCCGAAAGTGTAAATTTTTACAAACAATGGGCTGAAAATGCACGTTTCTGCAAAACTAGACCTTAGATGTCAAAATATATATTTTTGGACTAAAACCGTGAATTTCTAGACATTTGGGACAAAATTACAAAGTTTTTATAAATTATGGACTAAAGTGTCATTTTACAAAACTTTGGGCCTTAATTGAAAATTTGAGGCTTATTGGCCAAGATCGTCGTTTTTACTAAAGAGAACTTTTATATTCAATTCGGAAAACCTCGACATAAAACAATCAACGAAATAATAACAAATTGACGAAATACATCGATAACAATTTTATTGCGCCTAATATTCACGTTACATGGCCAATGGGCCCTAAGGGCCCATTCAAGTGTATATTGAGCCCAATATTTCCCATGACATGTTTACTGGGCTTTACGACCCATTTACATGTTAATTTGGGCTAGAGTTATGGGTCACATGTTTGTTGGGCCTTTGTGGTCCATTTACATGCCTATTAGGCCCAAATTACTAACTTACATGTTATTGGGCCTTTGTGATCCACGTACATGCTAATTGGGCTTGGACTGAAATTCACATGCTTGGTAGATTGTAACTATACCTTTACATAACTATTGAACTTCATATACTTATATATGTACCTTTGGATTTGATAACATACAACATGCACGTAAACATTAAACATAGTACGAAAGGTTGAGAATCTAGTGAGACGTGTCGGTTGGCACCTTTGAGTGTACAATCGTAGCTTGTAGTTATAATCAGTGTCTCCTGGAGGGAGAGCGAGAGTTTGTGTATAGATCTATACGGGGTGACCCCCCACGCCTTAGTTGTTCGCTACAGCTAGACTAGGCCAGTCTAGGGCGACAAAACCTTGAGCAAATACCGACATTTGGAAAAATGTTAAGACATGCAACCTAGTCATTATCATGTATGATTATAACGGCTCATTTAGAGATTCAATACCAATATAACGTTTCGAAGGTTAACCCTTCGATCGTGTCAATACAAAATAACTTATTTAACGATACAAGAACCTCGACATAATTAGGAATCAGAAAATATCAGATTTTCTGGGGAAATATCATATACAATTATCACTTCCTTACGATACAAGAAATCTAAACTACATCCATATATTTTACAACTAATAAATTCACACATGCATTTACACTTGATTTTCACTTCATTTTCAGACATTCGATAGAAAATATCAGATTTTCTGGGTTTTTATAAAGGATACAAAGACTTTTATTCAAACATACTTATGAACTCACCAACATTATATATGTTGACCGTTTTCAAAATAACTTGCATTCTCAGGTAATCGTTAAGCAGGAAGATTTCCAAGTATGCATGGTTTTATTTTATGTAACATCGCTCCTCGTACTATTAATACTTTGAACTTATGTAATTTATAACAATGTACTTGATGTGAACAAAGTTGTGTAACGCCCGTGTTTCTGGGCTACGCATTAATGTTGATGTAATAGTCTAGGTTAACCTTTGTAACTCATTTTGAAATAATAAGAATGTGTTATTTGAATATTATGTGATTTATGTCTAATTGTTGTGACTTAATTGAATTAAGGATAATTTAAGCGTTAAAAATAAAATGTTAGATAAACCCGATATCGATACATGAAGTTGTAGTGGTCGTGGCAAGGTTTCCGAATATATAAAGAATGCCGAAATCCGAGTTATAACGAAGAAGTTATGACCTGTCGAAGTTTCGCGACAGAACCAGCACGACACTGTATGACGTAAAATATGAATTTAAGATAGAGCGATATCTAGACTTAGTGATCTAAACGAAATTCGTGGAATACGTTAAACCGAGAACGTGCATAAAAAGAACGTCCAAATCTGACTTCGTATGAGGAAGTTATGATTTTTCTAAGTTTCGACTTAGCGGTATACAGCCCAAATCTCGAAATTGAGATTGAGTGATATTTGGCTAAAACAATATAAACGAGAATCGAATATCTCGTCGTTAGTAGTCCAACGGTAAAAAGACAGACGAAAACAGACGTCGGATGAAGAAGTTATGATTTTATAACGGAGTTTTCCTGTCCCGGCCTACTAAAAAATAATATAATAAAAATAAATTCAAAATTAGCCAACAGAGTCTAAATGAAAGTTGTAGAGCATAGTCCCACCTACGCGTGGATATAAAGAACGTCGAAAACGGAGCTCGTATGCGAAAGTTATGAATTTTTGAAGTTCGAGGCACGCATACCAAAGCTTATCTGAAGAGTACGCCCAGCGTAACCGAAGTACGCCCATCGTACTGCTTGTAGAGGGAGTACGCCCAGCATACTCTGAAGTTACGCCCAACGTAATCGCAGGGATCAGCCCCTATAAATAAAACTCAAGGGCTGACGAGTTTTGTTGCTCATTTCTTCTCTCTCACTTGTTATTGCCTCGTTTTGCGTGCAACTTATACCCCGAAGCCCCGGTATTATTCCCGAGACCCGAAGCAAGTCCTGAAGCCCCGAAGATCCCGAGAAGTAAAGTTTTCGAGCCGAAACTCTGCCCGCGTAAAGCCCGGTTTTGGAGAAAACATTCCGGTTTCATCGGAAATGATTGTTTTAAGAGACGAGGTGCTATCCGATCATCGTCTTATCAAGTGAGTGTATATTCGTTTTCTTCTAACACATAGATATGAAGTATTCTTTATAAAATACGTGCTATGTTTTTATATATTATTTGTTTATTTGAACTAGTTGTTGAATGGATGTTTTGTATAGGTTTTAAACTGTATATAAATGTATATATTATATCTACTAATATGTTGGGTAGAACATGGGTAGACAGTTGGTGTGTGATGAAATAAAATGATGAGAGACCTCGATGTTGATGTTGTTGATTCAGTCATCTAGCGAAGTATAGATGACGACCACAAACTTTTCTAGACAGTCCAGTGGAACGCTAGCAGGCTCGCAACCTGTAGGTGTTTGTGAACGATGTGTTCACCGGTGTACTCCATCCCCCCCCCCATGGTTGCCTTTAGGACATTTATTGCTGAGGAACCCCCTTGACAGTAGTGTCCATCCCGATGTTGATCCTTAGTCTAGGTCCCTTATGATAGGTGTTTTAGGGACGTAATGTGAGGATAACGAGAACGGGTAATCGGGTTATTGTTGGTTGATGAACTAAATATAATTATTTATTGTGGGTTGAAAACCCTATATGCTCACCAGGCTCTCAAGCCTGACCCACTCAGTTTTCTTTGTATTACAGGTAGTGGCACGAGAGCATAAGTTGGATGACATTGTCAAGATATTTTTGGATTATAGACCCGTAGTTATATGTAACTGTTGTAAGGTCTATTTTGTATTGTTTATGCTTTTGGTCTGTATCGGAACATGACATCCCGAGGTTTTGATATATAATGAAAATACATTTCTTTATGAAATGCTTTGATAAATTCTTATCATATTTTGTTTTGGGAACAAATTCCGCAACTCTTTTAATCAAAGGATTACTCTGATTTTATTTAAAAACATAAATGAAACCGGTCTTTTCTGGCCGTGATTTTGGGGATGTCACAGTTGGTATCAGAGCATTAGTTTAAGCGAACTAGGAATTTGTAGGATTTCTAGACTTAAACTTAGAATGCTAAGCGATGATTGTGAGATGAGTGTCTACCATATTATAGACACGAGCACTAGTATATTTTAGGAAAGATGCCTAAAATGCTTTTATGTGCTAAATGTTATATGTTTGCCATAAATGATATTAGTTGTTCGGATCTATGGTCTGTTGCCGACCGGATCTGAAAACCTTACGTGTTTAGGATTCTAAGCGTATGAATAGGATATTAGAACTAGCATGTAAACGTTTCGGAGTGATAAGGATGATTTGAACGTCTATCGTAATAGATATCTAAATTCGCCTAATTTGGTGCATAGATCAAAAATGGCAAGAACCAGGAGTGGAGCTGGAAACGTGAACGAAAACAGGAATCAACCACCTGTGATTGAGCAAGTAGTTGTTGCAGCAGCACCACCTGAGCCAATGACAATGGCTGGAGTACAATTGATGATTCAAACGAAGTTGGATTGTCAGATGGAAGAAACTAGACGTCTGCTTCGGCAGAATCGTGAAGAACCTTCAATGCCGATTGAACAACCCGAATTAAGTGAAGGGCAGTCGGAAGGAGGAAACTTCAGTGGGATTATTGGTCAAGCCAACCCACCGGTGGTTAGACGTAACAACCAGAATGGAGGAAACGACGGACGTGGATGCAAGTATAAAGATTTCATGGCATCCAAACCACCATGTCTATCCGGAAGCCCGACGCCGGTAGAAGTTATAAACTGGATCTCCGAAATGGAGACAATGTTTGAAAGTTGCGAATGCAACAACAGGCAGAAGACCGCTCTTGCGATCCCTCTGTTAAAATCTGGAGTGTTGAGTTGGTGGAAGTTGTTAGCTGACTCGATGTCCAAGGGAGAAGCGAGCAGGATGTCTTGGGAAGACTTTGTGGTGCAACTCAAATTGCAATACTGCTCTGAGCAGGACCTTCTGGAAATCAATAATGAGTTTCAGAATTTGAAAAAGGGAAAAATGAACGTTACTGAATACGCTGCTAGTTTCACGGAAAAGATGAAGCTTATTCCATATTTAGTTCCAACTGAACTCTCCAAGGTTAACAAGTTTGCCCGTGGATCAGCGGACTTTGGTCCGATGGTCAAGCAAGAAACCACTTTGAAAGCCGCCATCTGGGCTGCTAGGAACGTCGAGACCTAAATAAGGGAAAAGAATCTGGAGAGGGCCGAAGTGGGCGAGAAAAGAAAGTTTGAAGGATCCTCAAGGTCCGATGAGAAGAGAAAATTCTCGAAGTCTGATTCGAAGGAGTTCGAAGAAGGAGCACAATGGTGTGATAAGTGCAAGAGGAAGCATATTGGGAGATGCTCTAAAGAGATGACCTGCTTCAAATGCGGGAAGACTGGTCATTATGCCAGTGAATGCACAACCAAAAGAGAAGCCTGCTTTAAGTGTGGTGAAGAAGGACACTTCAAGCAAAACTGCCCAAGAAGAGAAGGGGCTACAAAGTCGAATGTGCTGCCACAGCCAAAGGCAAGAGCATTTCAAATGATCCTTGACGAAGCAGATGTCAATGCGAGGAATCAAGGATGAAGACTTCATATCAGGATATAGCTAGTATCAGGAAGTGTAGCCTATTAGAGGCATAGTATAGGGTTAACTTGAACCTCTGTGTAATCGTTTCAAGAAATAATATAAACCTTGGTTTTGATATCTATGTGATATTTATGGTTTTAATATCTGATGTGTTAAATGATTGTGTGATTTTTGTATGGTGACTTGGTTAGACTGCGAGACAATACTTGGGACGAGTATGAGTAGGTGTGAATAGTAGTAGAGATCTATACTACTGGAAGCACATGACTCACGCTTGGATCAGGGAAAGTCACAAGGTTACCAAGAAGCTAGTAATTGATTCCGTTTTATTCAAGTATGTCATTACCATTGTTTCGGTAATGACTAGTAAGATGGTTGTTATTCCGACCCTAGTGGTCATATCGAATTGAGTCCGACTACAATGAGTTTGTTACGTGGTTCGGAGAACCAAGATCGATGTAACATCTGACTTAAGTCAGAAGGGTGAAATCAATGCGACCAATTGTATCGCGCTCGTTGTTAAAGAAGTTAATAGCTAGAAATGCTACATGTTAACATGCGGTTATATCACATTAGAATATAAAGGAAGGTATATTCCATTCTGGAATTTGACTCTAAGAGACTTGAGTCTAAGCGTTGCATCATACGATGAGAGATCATTAGAGCATGACCCATCGGTCTGTTACAATAGATAAAGGAAAGTATTTATCCTAAGAAGAAGAAGGAGTCCACAATAAGGACTTGTTGTGTAACTTGAAAGTTATGATTGAAAGTCCAACATAGTACAAAAAGCAGATGCAAGATTGAGCATCGTCTGCAGTCAAGAAGCCCTAGAGTTAGATACTCTTTCGAGGAAACATAGAAGTTACGGTTATTACTTAGGATGGAAGGATAATGTATGGAATCATTATACAAGTCTTATTTTCGTTGATGATTCCGGGACGGAATCATTCTAAGGTGGAGAGAATTGTAATGCCCGTGTTTCTGGGCTAGGCATTAATGTTGATGTAATAGTCTAGGTTAACCTTTGTAACTCATTTTGAAATAATAAGAATGTATTATTTGAGTATTATGTGATTTATGCCTAATTGTTGTGACTTAATTAAATTAAGGATAACTTAAGCGTTAAAAATAAAATGTTAGATAAACCCGATATCGATACATGAAGTTGTAGTGGTCGTGGCAAGGTTTCTGAATATATAAAGAATGCCGAAATCCGAGTTATAACGAAGAAGTTATGACCTGTCGAAGTTTCAAGACATAACCGGCACGACACTGTATGACGTAAAATGCGAATTTAAGATAGAGCAATATCTAGCCTTAGTGATCTAAACGAAAGTCGTGGAATACGTTAAACCGAGAGCGTGCATAAAAAGAACGTCCAAATCTGACTTCGTATGAGGAAGTTATGATTTTTCTAAGTTTCGACTTAGCGGTATACAGCCCAAATCTCGAAATTGAGATCGGGTGATATTTGGCAGAAACAATCTAAATGAGAATCGAAGATCTCGTCGTTAGTAGTCCAACGGTAAAAAGACAGATGAAAACGGACGTCGGATGAAGAAGTTATGATTTTATAACGGAGTTTTCCTGTCCCGGCCTACTAAAAAATAATATACAAAAAATAAAGTCAAAATTAGCCTACAGAGTCTAAATGAAAGTTATAGAGCATAGTCTCACCTACGCGTGGATATAAAGAACGTAGAAAGCGGAGCTCGTATGCAAAAGTTATGAATTTTTAAAAGTTCAAGGCACGCATACCAAAGCTTATCCGAAGAGTACGCCCATCGTAACCGAAGTACGCCCAACGTACTGCTTGTAGAGGGAGTACGCCCAGCGTACTCTGAAGTTACGCCCAGCGAAATCGCAGGGATCAGCCCCTATAAATAGAACTCAAGGGCTGCCGAGTTTTGTTGCTCATTTCTTCTCTCTCACTTATTATTGCCTCGTTTTGCGTGCAACTTATACCCCGAAGCCCCGGTATTATTCCCGAGACCCGAAGCAAGTCCCGAAGCCCCGAAGATCCCGAGAAGTAAAGTTTCCGAGCCGAAACTCTGCCCGCGTAAAGCCCGGTTTTGGAGAAAACATCCCGGTTTCATCTGAAACGATTGTTTTAAGAGACGAGGTGCTGTCCGATCATCGTCTTATCAAGTGAGTGTATATTCATTTTCTTTTAACACATAGATATGAAGTATTCTTTATAAAATATGTGCTATGTGTTTATATATTATTTGTTTATTTGAACTAGTTGTTGAATGAATGTTTTGTACAGGTTTTAAGCTGTATATAAATGGATATATTTTATGTACTAATATGTTGGGTAGAACATGGGTAGACAGTTGGTGTGTGATGAAATAAAATGATGAGAGGCATCGATGTTGTTGTTGTTGATTCAGCCATCTAGCGGAGTATAGATGACGACCACAGACTTTTCTAGACAGTCCAGTGGAACGCTAGCAGGCTCGCAACCTGTAGGTGTTTGTGAACGATGTGTTCACCGGTGTACTCCATCCCCCCCCCCCCCTCATGGTTGCCTTTAGGACATTTATTGCTGAGGAACCCCCTTGACAGTAGTGTCCATCCCGGTGTTGATCCTTAGTCTAGGTCCCTTATGATAGGTGTTTTAGGGACGTAATGTGAGGATAACGGGAACGGGTAATCGGGTTATTGTTGGTTGATGAACTAAATATAATTATTTATTGTGGGTTGAAAATCCTATATGCTCACCAGGCTCTCAAGCCTGACCCACTCTGTTTTCTTTGTATTACAGGTAGTGGCACGAGAGCATAAGTTGGATGACATTGTCAATATATTTTTGGATTATAGACCCGTAGTTATATGTAACTATTGTAAGGTCTATTTTGTATTGTTTATGTTTTTGGTCTGTATCGGAACATGACATCCCGAGGTTTTGATATATATTGAAAATACATTTCTTTATGAAATGCTTTGATAAATTCTTATCATATTTTGTTTTGGGAACAAATTCCGCAACTCTTTTAATCAAAGGATTACTCTGATTTTATTTAAAAGCATAAATGAAAGCGGTATTTTCTGGCCGTGATTTTGGGGATGTCACAAGTTGGTTGTAATATGAAATGTTGGTGATGAATGTGTTATGTTTCATGTGTATTCATTGTAATGATAATTCAATTGTTAGTCACACGAGCCCCAGACGTTTCCGCCGCCTGGTTCGGGGTGTGACAGAAGAAACATCTGACCATATCCGAGTACAATGGCCTTTTGCCAAAACTGTCATGGAATGGGTTTTCAAATGGTGTATTGTTCCGATGGTAAACTTTCAAACGGTCTATGAAATTCTCGACTATGCATCCAATTGGGGACATTGTCCAAAGAAGAAGAAACGACTATGGGGTATTTGTTATGCAACCTTATGGAGCATTTAGAAAGCTATAAATGAACGAATCTTCGCCAATCAACGGATGGGTGCGATGAAGGTGACGGATATAATCAAATCAACTACTTTTCTATGGTTTAAACACAGAGGCGACAAGAGGAGTCTAAATTGGGTTCATTGGAACATATCACCTTTTAATTCCTTGTAATTCACTTTTTGTTCTTTTGTTTTGAAACTGTTTTTGTACTTGTTTTCTTTCATCCTAGCACCTTGCTAGGAATGATCTTTTTCAATATATTTACTCTTCTTTTGCCGGTTAAAAAAAAAGTTAAAACATATTTAGAACATTTTAAATAGCTTTTAAAAATATAGTTTTGGTAGCTTTTAGCTTATAAGTTATTTTTTAATTAGTTAAACATGACAATTTAATTTTTTTTATAAATAAACTAATTTATAAGTTAACTGTAACGTTTCAAATAAAATCTTAATATTAATTTTTTTTTTAAAAAGCAAATCATAATATAATAAAGTCATATATGTAAAGAAGGAACAAAAATAAGATATTGTAGTTATTTAAGATTTCTGAGAATGTTCGGTATAAATTTTTTTTTAAAGTTTTTATTTTTTAATTGAAGTAAAAAGTTCAACAAAAAAACTTTATACAGTAGCAGAAACTTTTAGTTTTTATCTTAAACAAAAAACTTCTAATCTAAAAGTGTATTCATGTAGTTTATATGAGTTTATAGTTTTTGGTTTTTATCTAATTTTACATTTTGAAAAACCAACAACTATTTTTGCCGAACACTTCTACACACATAAAAGTTACAACTTCCAACTCCTATCTACTAGCTGCTAGAAACCAGTTGGATTTTGACAAACACACTTATAATAAATCTAAAATTTATTCAAACAAATTATTTGTTATAGTTTTTAGAGGAAAGGGTTAGATACATAAGAAAGTACGACTCACTGAATTACATAATTCAATGTTTTAAAAACCGGTTTTTAGTTGAATCGGTATGGTGGCCGGTTCCCGGTTCAACCAGTTTAACTGGTGCGACCGTCGGGTTAACCGGTTTCTATAATTTTCATATTTTTTCCGATTTTTCTATACATACCTATATATATAAATCATGAATTTGACATTTACAAGTTGAAACATTAAAAATACATATAAAAACAAGTTGTAGATCAATCTAAATATATTAAAATAACACACAATCATAAGTTTTAGTGTTTTACATCAATCTATATACGTTAAAAAGAAAATAAAGTATAATACCAAAACAAAATATAGTTTTAGATGAATACAAACACATCAAAAAACTTTATAACATTTACCATATGTTTTTATTTAGAAAAAACTAAATAGATTTGAAAAAAATCAACAAAGTTTATTATGCAAATGGTTATTTTCCATGTATTTTTATTTGGTTTAACCGGTTCAACCGTTTATTTAGACCGGTTCAACTGGGTTTTTCTAAAAACCGACCGGTTCAATCCGGTTCAGAAATCAATATAAACCGGTGATCAATGTTTTAAAAACCGGTTTTTTAGTTGAACCGGTATGGTAACCGGTTCCCGGTTCAACCGGTTCGACCGTCGGGTTAACCGGTTTCTATAATTTTCATATTTTTTCCGATTTTTCTATACATACCTATATATATAAATCATGAATTTGACATTTACAAGTTGAAACATTAAAAATACAAATAAAAACAAGTTGTAGATCAATCAAAATACATTAAAATAACACACAATCATAAGTTTTAGTGTTTTACATCAATCCATATACGTTAAAAACAAAATAAAGTATAATACCAAAACAAAATATAGTTTTAGATGAATACAAACACATCAAAAAACTTTATAACATTTACCATATGTTTTTATTTAGAAAAAACTAAATAGATTTGAAAAAAATCAACAAAATTTATTATGCAAATGATTATTTTCCATGTATTTTTATTTGGTTTAACCGGTTCAACCGGTTTATTTAGACCGGTTCAACTGAGTTTTTCTAAAAACCGGCCGGTTCAATTCGGTTCAGAAATCAACATAAATTGGTGATGGTTGAACCGCTCCCTCCTCCGGTTTCCGGTCCTACCGGTTCGACCGGCCGGTTCAAACCGGTTTTTAAAACATTGCCGGTGATGGTTGAACCGCTTCCTCCTCCGGTTTCCGGTCCAACCGGTTCGACCGGCCGGTTCAAACCGGTTTTTAAAACATTGATTACAGTTGAACGTTTTAACTTAAATCTTAACGTGTATCACAAAACAATGTTTTTGGAAAATTTAGAGGTCTAGCTCCCGAAACATAGTGTAAATCCACGAGAAAATCATAGGATGATTTTTTATAATATGTTGACGAGATTAATTATTTTCCTAATGATACTAAGCCTAGGCCTAGGGTCCACTAAATGTCTACTTGTTTAGGGAGATTGACGACATAAATTTGTTCTCTCATTGTACACTGAAATCAATTGAAAAGGAAAGAGACTTCATCTATTTGTTCGGACCCATATACAATAAGAGTTGTATTATTCTCATTAACTAAAGTGTTTATGTGGTGATTTGGGCTACTTGGAAGTCTAGAAATGATTGCATTCACAAACATAGAAAGGCTAATCCGGTGAGAATGGTGGGAGAGATTCAACTCAATACGTTTAATTGGATAAAACATAGAACAAGTTTTTTTTTTTTTTTGGCTAAATTGGCATGATTGGTGTATTAATCCTTCTATTAGTTGTACTTTGTAATGTTCTTACCAGCATCTTGCTAGTCTTTTAATAAAATTCTTCCGCCGTTAAAAAATGTGTTTATTTTAATAAATAATAGTGTTCCATTTGACGAGCTTGTGGTCATAAATGAACAACTAGGCCAATTGAACTGTTATTGATCTTAATATATAATTCATTAACTCGTGTAGATATATCTAACATGGTTGGTCCCAAAGCTTCGACAAAACATCATTAAACATAAAATTTTATGCACAACAACAATAGAATAACACCTCTAGAGTAGATGCTTTTTTTCATAAAAATGCCGTCAAAGTTTCTCTTAAAATTCTAATTGTATATAGCAATATGTTGATATCAAATATGAAATTTTTGCTAGAGTATGTTGCATCAACATAATATGTTTCTTTTATAGAGCCTTTGACTTGTTTTTTTCCCGAAGGAGAAGACATTTATAGAAAAATGAAATTTTAAAATTTATTCTTGTGGTTTCCAAAAAGTGGCTTTTGACATTGGTCCTTATACATAACGATATAATATTAACATAACGATATAATATTAACGGTCACAACAAATTCAATAATAATATATAGACAAAAAAAAACTTAAGATTAAATATGAACAAAACCCAAACTATGTTACATTTACAAACATGCTATAAGGATGTGTCACACCTCCAAACCAGACGGCGGAAACGTCCGGGGTGGAGGACTTTATTTGTACTATCACAACACATGCATTTATATTAATCAGAGTACAAACAACCACTGTATTTAAAAAGTATAAGTATTTACACGTGTTTCATAATTGTATACAGAAACCAAATAGTTATACAAAAGAAGAAGACAAGACATAAATAGCTCCATCTTCTCAAAAGCACGGGGAGTACGTGTCTACTGGTTCCCTGATAATACAAGTAATTTGAAAAGATAGTATCAACATAAAGTTGAGTGAGTGCATAAATATTTATGTTTGAAAGAATGTTTTCTGTTTCTTGAATATGTAAACTGTTCTAGAAAATCCTATATTTTCTGCTGCATATGAAAAGTAGTTTTAATTACATAAAACCGTTATGTTTGTAAACCAATCATCTGTATTTGTATTCCTTTTGTAAACTTGTATCTGAGAGTGTGCATGGTTTCATCAACTGTTATTGTAAACTGTAATGTAATACTGTAAATTCTATTTTGTAAACTAGTACTTTGAAAATGTACTTATGTTTAGTTAATTATACACTAACGTATTGTTAATATCTTTTATATGAGTTATTATAACCATACCGACTAGATGGCCTGACCCAACGCTATGAGTGCGTTGAAAGCTGTTGATAACAATTGTCACTCGTAGGCGTGTATGCCTGACTGTAGTTAGCAGTCTGAGTGTGGGGTTGTCAATCCCAATATAGATCTATACACACATTGTTTCGATCCCCGACTGGAGATTCTGGTTATAATGTCAGGACTTTAACTATATTGTTTAAATGAATTAAACAACCTGTATCAAATGACTCATAAAAAGCATATAAACGTTACATGTATAATAGTTATGAAAACCCAATTATTCTGAAATAAATGATTGATAGTATGTTCTTGAATTAGTATTCTTAACATGTATCTGAAAGATGTATACCTTTGAATAGTTTTGAATCAAACCTTTGTTCTTGTAAAACAATGTACTTTAGTATACTTGAATCGTGAATTAATGTTCTGTGAATCATAAATTATACCTATTATAATTTATATGTACTTTCTGAATTGATACCGAGTATTCATGAATGCAACCCCTTGCTCAATATGTTACAAATGGTAATTGAACTTAATGAACTAACTTTTATACTTGTATACATATACAAATATATAAAAGTAAAATTTAAATGACACTCGGACAAATAACTAATGCTTATAACCTCACATCCAAACAAGGAAAAGGAACCAAAGTGGGTTATCAGTCCTAAGCCTTTTAAATCTTATATATATATATATATATATATATATATATATATATATATATATATATATATATACAAGTATGATTTCTGGGAGAAATATAAGTTTATAAAAACATTTAAAAGAAGTTTGATATTTTGAAACTCATTTTGGTGACTTGATGTCATTTTGATACAATCATTGAAAACATTTGATTTGATGATAACTGAAATCCATTTTGATAAGATATTTGAAACCATTTGTTTATAACACAAAATCTTTGTGTTAGACTTGTATTCCCCCCCCCCCCCCCCTTAAAACAGTAAAAACTATGAAAATACGGGGGTATGAACTCACCTGCAGTGAGTGATTCGAGTGAAAGGTCGATGTAGGATGCTAAGTGTCAAGTGAAGTCTTGAGCACAAACGGATCCTATTAAGAATATAATGATACATATATGGATATAATTAGTGTATATAACAACTAAGATAGGAAACCACTTTAGGGACTAGGAAACACTTGAATTGAAGTGTTATAATCACCTGTGATTGCATTAAAGGGGTTTACGGCCACACAAAGGTGTTTACGGCCATGGAGTGTACGGTCAAGGAGTTCACGGCCATGGAAGATCTTGAGGAGGGTTTACGGCCAAGGGAGATGCTCATGGCCGTAAACTCTTATTGTTCTTGGGAAATGGTTGTTTTCAAGGATGTATGTTAAGAGCTTTTGTATAATAACTAGTATACGGAAGGATACTTACGTTTTGAAGCTTGAAGGGGGTGTTCACGGTCTAAAGAACTAGTGTGTGTTCTTGGTGTTCTTGAAGATCTAACCAAAAGAGATGATTTCATGGATGAAATCATAGGGTTTTCACTAGATTAAGCAAGGTATCAGCTAACAAATGGAAGAAACACTTACTTATTTGAAGATCAAAATGAAAACTCTTGATGATAGTTGAGAGAAAATCGAGTTTCTTGGGTTGAAAGTGTGAGAACTGGTGAAAAATGAAGGAAATCTATATATATGAGTGAGGGTTCACGGTCCGAGGGTTTACGGCCGTGAACCTCGTTTACGGTCCGAGGTCGGTTAGAGTTTACGACCGTGAACAACTTCCAATGCGATAAGGTTCGGTTTCCAAGAAGATAAGATCCAAAGAGCATACGGCTGAAGCCGTTTACGACCTCGTTTACGGCTGCGAGGGTTTACGGTCCGAGGAATGTACGGCCGTAAACCTTTTGCGGCCCGAAGCGTTTGCGGTCCGAAGTGAAAGAAGAGAACGCGAAGTTTCTCGGTTTTTGAGCCCTTTCCTTCTAAATTCAATTGTAGATACTTTAAGGATTTTAACAAATAAATGTTATTATTATAACCTAAATAAAAATCCAAACAATAAAAAGGACTTTAGTTGACCTTTGTTTGATTTTGGTTGACTAGAGTTGACTTTACAAACAGAAAATAACGGGATGTTACAGGATGTAATATAAACAATAAAAAAAAATTCAATGTTAACGTCGACAAAAAAAAATAAATTTAAATAACTAAATATAAATAAAATCTAAAGTTTATTACACTTATAAATTATTAACCCTTTTAAATCCATGCATTGTATTATTTTATGAGTTATGTCATATTTAGGCAACAAACTATGACCAATTGACCCATTTAGCCTTAGAAGTTTGTAAAAGGGAAGTTAAAGACACTAAAAATAGAGGAAGTGGTTACATTTCACCCTTCATATTTTCTCTGACATAAAGTGTCACTTTACTTTCTTTTAATTATCAACAGCTGCTCTTTAAAACATAGAAAATTGTCACATTTCATGTCACTTATTTTTCTGTTGTTAGAATAAAATTATAATAATTTAATAAAGAAATATAAAATGGTTTATAAAGAAAAAAAATATAAAAACGCAAATATTTTATTATTTGGAAAAAATACATATTAAAAAAAACATAGCACGAATAAATTTAAAAACGAAAATAAAACCAAATAAGAGAACAAGTCTAGTTGGTATATTTTTTCTTAATGACCGCATTCATCATTAAAACCATTTCAAGTTTGTATTTCGAAAGATGGTCGATGCATTGCATCAAAAATCCATATCTTTCAAGCGTTGTTTTTCCTCTCTACGCCTTTCGCTTTTCCTCGTGCACCTTTTTATTTTTCGGCCATTTTTTTAAAATGCCAAACGTTCATCTTTGTAACGCTCTTTTCGATATCTCAAAACTTTGTAATGAAATGGTGTTGATTATGGTAGCCATCGCGCCCTATTCTTTCGAGAAATCATTAGGTAATAGTATAGCAAAAAATTCTCAATCGATTGTGCATTTTCATCCTTTGTATCCTCGGATATGTTGACTCACATGTTGTCAATGCCAATTCTTCCCTCAGAGTCCACCCTTGACGGACTGCGTTTGTAACGTCCCGAAAATTACAAAGAGATTTTTCATTTTCAAAATAGAATAATTGATTAAAACATTTTTACTTAAAACAATAACTGAAATCCATTTATTAAAAACCATAACGTTATCAAAATAACTTTCACATACTTAATTATCCAAACAACGCATGATGGGAAAAAAAAGTAATTAAGTAAATAATCAAGGAAATCTAGAACACATAAAAACAGGGGAATCAGGTAGCAATCACCATACAACTGTTTGCATTCTTAGGAAAAGAGAAGACATGTGAAGGTATGGATGATACTGGAATCGAACTTGTTAGACGACTTGTTTGAATGAGAATTCTTCGATATTAATGATCGGTTATACTTTAAGCTTAGAGACTTGTACGTCTTAAAATCGCATTATCATTTGTAAGATTTATATTATAATATTATTATATTAATGATCGGTTGTACTTTAAGCTTAGAGACGTGAATGTCTTAAAAAATATATTACTTATATTGAATCTATTTATAGAAACAATAAGATTTCTTTTAATAATATAGTAAAGATACACATTCTTAAATGAATAATAATATACTTATTCACATATGAATACATATTCATATATGAATATGTATTCATATATGAATAAAATCTGTTCCGTCCTCCCGGTATGCTGAAGCGCTTAATCGACAGATTCGAAATGAGTGGTCCAGATTCATTCCATCGTTCTCAACCTTTTTTTTTTAATTGAACCTTCATATATATATATATATATATATATATATATATATATATATATATATATATATATATATATATATATATATATATATATATATATATAATATGTAGAGTTTCATTTGAGACCATGCTAATTTTGTGAGACATATGGACGCGATCCTAGCTACTCATCTTGGAGATCAAAAAAATAAAAATAAAAATTATAAATTGCAAAATAAAAGGAAAAATCCAAAATTTTCGTTTTTTAAATATTATTTTCGTTATTTAATTATCCAAAAAAAAATTTAAAAATAAATAAAAATAAATTAAATTACCATTTTTTTCAAAATATAAGTGATATATTCTAATAGAATATTACAGTGTAAATAATCAAATTGAATTTTTACAATGTTAGAATATTCTAATATTTTACTAAAATTGGTAAATATGTTAAAATATTCTAATATTTTACTTGAATTGTTAGATTTTTTAGAATATTCTAATATTCTATTAGAATTTTTTGAATATTTATAGTTTAATATTCTAATAGAATATTCTAACATTCTAAAAATTCGATTTGAATATTTACAGTATAATATTCTATTAGAATATTCACGTATATTTTGAAAAATAACGGTATTTTTTATTTTTTATTTTTTTGATAAAATAAATGATGAAAATAATATTTCAAAAAAAATTCAAAAATTTTCATTTATTTTGCATTTTAAAGTTTTATATATCTCCAACTAATCTTGACCGCTTATTTGAATAATTGAGTGGTTAGAATTAATCTAATATTTTTCTTTTTTCTTTAAATTTCGAAATGGCATTTTTTGTAATTTTATTTAATATTTTAGAAATTTCGAAAGAAAGGCTAAATATGGAGGATTTAAATCGTCAAAAAATTAAAGTTGGAACCATAAATGAGACGTGCACCTCTTTCATCATCCCTTCTATTTCTCTCTCCTACACGGGTAATATTATGATTGGCTTTTTTTTTACACCCATTTAGTTTTTTAGCCATAACTTTTTTTTTTTGAAAAAAATATCTGAAAAAACCAATTTATTAAAATTTAATTCTTTACAAAATGAACACAATTATGAAAAATAATATATATATATATATATATATATATATATATATATATTATTTTTTACATTTATAAAAAAACCCAGAAAACAAAATTCTCCAAAAATTATAAAAATTTAAGGAATACTTCTACTCACTATTATAATGACTTTGTAAAAAGAATTTTTAAAAAATAAGGTGTTTTAGATACAAAATTTGATTTTAAAAGATTAAAAGTTTTTTAAAAAAATGTTGAACATAATATGATGCAAATAGAGATGATTCAAAATATTTATGATTAAAAAAATATTATGATTCAGTATGTTTATGATACTTAACTTGTTATGATCTAAAAATATTTTCATTCAAGTATTTAATGATCCTTAACTATTATATTTTTTATAATTCAAAATTAAATGATTCAAAAATTATAATGATCCAAATGTTGTATTGAACAAAAACTTTATTTAATTCAATATATTATGATCCAAATTAAAAAAATCCAAGTTAATATGATCCAAAAATATATGATGTATAATATCGTTATGATTCAAAATACTATTATTCAACATTTTATGATCCAAAAATAATATAATTCAAAAAAATATATGAATCGAAAATATTATGAGCCATAATATTCTTCTTATTTGAATTAAACATTATAATACTCAAACCGATATTTAGTTTAAAAAATCAAAAAAATCAACAAATAAAAACAAAAAAAAAAAGAAAAAAAACCCTATTACCTTCAAGTATGTAGTAAAGATATTAAAAAAATGAAAAAAAAAGAAAAAATAATAATTTAAAAAAAAACGAAAAAAAATATAAAAACATTAAAACCGAGCATATATCTATTTAAGAAAAAAATTTGAATTTTTTTTAACGAAAAATAAAAAAAATACTAATAAAAAAAACGAAAAAAAACCAAAATAAATGAAAATGAAAAGGAAAACTCATTTAAATGACGTTCCATGGACATTATTATTCCGTCTAGTCTGTATTATGTTCCATGCACGTGCGCCACGTGTGAACTTGTCACGACCAAATAAATGGGTTTGACGTTTGTGCCATTGGTGGAGAATACATCGCGGTTCCTACCAATTTTTGGGTTCCTACCGGATCCAGACCCTATATGTATATATATATATATATATATATATATATATATATATATATATATATATATATATATATATATGTTCAATTGAAAAAATAAAAAAGATCGAGAATAGGGAAATCATTCTCAGGTAATCATTTATTTTTGCCGCAAAATGTTCCGGTGTACCGAACCGACAGAGATTGAGTAATATTCATATATGAATATAAATATATGTGTATTCATATATGAATACATCACCTCCCTCCGCCACCAACCACCACCACCACTACCGCCGCCACCAACCACCACCAATTCCACAAGCAACCACCACCCATCATCGCCATATTCGTATATATGAATAATCACTTCTGTTATATTTATTCATATATGAATATACGTATTTATATATGAATATACGTATTCATATATGAATATGATCTGTTTAATCGACCCGGTAGGCTGGAGCGCTTAAGCGGCAGATTTGAAATGAGTGGCCCAGATTCATTCTCTCGTTCTCAACTTGTTTTTCCTCAATTGAACTTATATATATATATATATATATATATATATATATATATATATATATATATATATATATATATATATATATATATATATATATATATATATATATATATAGGGTTGAGATTCGTTGAGAACTCATATTTTCCCGAGAACCCGAGAACTAAAGGTGGAGCGTTGGATCAAGATTAACTCATTAAAGGCATGATCGTCATCATACCAATCCCATTTAATTATTTGTATTATTGGAAATATTAATAAAAAGCTCTCAAATTAACATTATAAAACAAATTTTCGGATTTTTTTTTATAAAAAAATAATTTTTGTTTTTTTTAAATTGCGGATTTTTTTACTTTTTTAGAAAGCATAAAATTTAAAAAAAATAAAGTTAAAAAAATATATCTTTTTTAAAAACTGCATTTAAAAAAAACATGAAATTTTTAAAACATAGTAAATTAAAAAAAAAAGCTAGAATATTTTTATTTTTAAAAAAAACTATAGCTTATTTAACCAAAAAAATCAATGTTTTAGGAGCATATCTACATATTTTTTCAAGTGCATGTATATATATATTTCTTATATTATAATACTCGTAAATAAATCATAAAAAACCAATTTTTACTTACTAATCTATAAACACAATAGTACAAGTATTTTATTCCATACAAAATAAAATATAAAAAATAAAAAATGCTACAAAATTTCAAAACGTTTTCACGTATTTTTGTCAAGATTTCTATATTTTCTTCAATTTATCATTTTTCACCTCTTCAATTTTTTCCTAATATTCTTCCAAATCTACAAGAAAATTTAAAAAAAAATTGATTAATGCAAGAACATTCACAAAAAACATATGTATAAATCATGTAAGATTCACATATGATTATTTCATGTAAGATTCATATGTGATTATATCTTTTAAGATTCACTTGTGATTTACATTTGAATCACTTGTAATTCATATGTGATTCACTTGTGATTTACATGTGAATTACATGTTATTCATATGTGAATTACATGTTATTCATATGTGAATTACATGTGAATCATGTAATTCATATGTGATTAACTTGTGATTTACATGTGATTTACATGTGAATCTCATGTGATTTACATGTGAATCATGTAATTCATATGTGAATCATGTAATTCATATGTGAATCATGTAATTCATATGTGATTCACTTGTGATTTACATGTGATTTATATGTGAATCTCATGTGATTTACATGTGAATCATGTAATTCATATGTGATTTACATGTGAATCACATGAGATTTACATGTGAATCACTATAATAAACAACTTTTATACACAAAAATAAAATTACTTATATAATCTTCAATAATATTTTAATGTTTTTAAATAATTTCAAACTTCAATTAGATTCTTCTTTTTATTTTCCAAAAATAACAAAAATATTAGTTACACTAATTGAAATACATAAATGTAGTCATGTATCTTTATTTGATTAAAAGTTTAGTTTCAAAAATAACTTTTTTTATGTTTTCTAATTACCTTCCTCATTCCATTCCCTTGTGATTCCATTCCATCATATATACCAAACACTAATAAGTAAATTTTATTAAAAAAAAGATACCTTTGACGATCATAATCCCGAGAACGTTCCCTTGAGCGTGATCTGGGTCATTCTCATTCTACTGTATGTAAAGACTAAATCATAATCTCATTCTATACAGATTAGAGATAACACTTGAATTGAAAACTGAATGGAAAGAAAAACTTACGAAAGATGAGAGATGTCTAAAGGGTGAATTGAGCGCATCCTGAGTTGTTCATTGTTGCATGTGTAATCATAGAAAGGAGAAAGTGCAAAGTAATCAAAGACAAGATTGTGGTCAAGTGGGTATGTGTTTAACCATAATTGATCCCTGAAGCATATTTCGGTCATGTCTGTCTCTGGTGGAAGCGGAGCTGCTGGAGCATTTCCATCTCCAGGTCCTAAGTTTGGTGGCAACATGGGTGTAGCCGTCATTTCAACTCCAAGCTTTATTAATGGACTTACACTCTACTCTACTGCAAGAAGAACATAAAGAATATCAACACATATATGATAATTATTAACTTGAAACCATTACACCCTAGAGCAAGAGCTCCAGACATATATGTTCAGTAAGATCATTTCAAGGAGGTAAACGAACATGTGAGAGAATATATGACTATTAATCCTACCCCGATCAAACAGAACTACATATGGACAAAACATCAAACACCTTCTGGGCATTCCAGAAAAAAACAATTTGAATTCGTCACCAACAGGTCAACATCAGCAAATCTTGAGGAAAACGATGATAACTACCATATCAGTTACTCCAGTTGGATTCATCACCAAGAATTTGAATTGTTTATGAAATGAGTTGAGGTGGATATAAGTGATTAATTAGATAGCCTTCACATCTCACTCTCACCCTCACCCTCGTATGGTAACCAAAACATACTAAATTAAAGCAGATGTTGGAATAACCGAGATCAAAATATAAAAGCAACATGAAACATTAGAATCTAACTGTACACCGATGATTGATCTCGACGATTACAAGGTCACAGGAGCTGATAAAAAATTTGATTTCAAATTTCAGGCATACAGGGACATCAGAGATAACTGTTTATGAGAAAACATCTTGCCGGAACCCTAGAACAACTTTCACCTTCATCTCCTTTCGATCTTCAACACATCAAGTGAAATTTGATATTGAATCCATAAGGCGATAGACTCATGACCGATGTCAGGCACTGGAAGGGGGGAGGCGATGATAAATTAAGGATCTAGAGAATCAGGAGAGCAGATGAGATGGGTCCAGATATGGAAGTGGTGAGGAAACATCGTATAAGAACATCAGCGATGAGGTGAGGCGACGATGTAAGGAGATCTCTCACCGCAGGCAACATCGGGGTCATCAATTCTATCGGAATTTGGTCGTGATTAGAAGGCAGGGTAGAGGGAGAAAGGGAGAGATCGTTGAAGATCTACAGGTGTGACATTGGTTTTTAAGAGAGAGAAAGAGTTTGGATGTATTTCAATGCCAATAACACCCTTGGCTAAGAAAAACATAGATACCCCCGTCTCTTTTTTTTCACAGTTATTTACAAAGCTGCCATTAGAAATCACAGCCTTCCATTTTTTTGATCTAATGGTCTAAAATTAGTTCTCGGGTTTTCGAGAAACTATAGGTTCTCAAATGATCCTTCCCCTCTCTCTCTCGCTCTCTCTCTCTCTCTCTCTCTCTCTCTATATATATATATATATATATATATATATATATATATATATATATATATATATATGAGACGGTTCACTTGAAATTAAAAAAAAAGTGGAGATCTTGAGATTCAACCTGAGCCATACATTTCTCATTTGCCGCTCTAACGCTCCAGTATACCAACAACAACAACAGTATATTCGTAATCATAAATGATTATACATATATGTATGTTCACAGACTGTGTAATCATATATGATTATAACAGCTTGTGGCAGAAAAAGTGGTGGTGACAGAGGTGGCGATGGTATAAGTGGCGAAGGTTACAGTGGTGAGGTCGGCTGGTGTTAGAGGTGGTGATAGTAGTGGTGGCGGTGGCGGTTGTGGTGGTAGGGATTGTGACGGAGGACAAAGGAACGGACGATGCTATATAATCATTTATGATTATAACATGCCTCCCACGCCGGTATGCCGGAGGGTTAAAGCGGCAGACTTGAAATATATATATATATATAAAATTCATTAATTTAATCCTAATCAGTTAACATTAAATTAATTAAGCAAGGCCAACGTGAGTAATATCCGACAAAGTATGGCTACGTATCTCCCCATTTGTGAATAACGAAGGTTTAAGTTTTCAATGAAATAAAGATATATTTCGACTTTTAAGAACTAATAATATATTCTTTTTATTTTATTACCATCGAGAAGTATCATTTATGTTGATAAACACGAGTTGCATCCACGGACAATGTGGTGGAAAAATTGTACGTATATAATATCAAAAAAAAAAGTTTCCGCATTATTAGGCTAAACGGAGCGCTACGGGAGTCGTTCATGCACATTGGAAAACCGCACCATTCCTGCAAGAAAGAAGATGCAGGAAGGGACTAGGGAGTGGGGGATAGAGACCCTGCAATCTCTCTCCTGTTTTGATTGGTTTGAATTTTATTTTTGTTTTATTTTTTTAGTTTTTTTAATATTTATTAAATTATATACCTACTAAAAAATTATAAAAAAAATATTAAAATTCATGGTTTTTAATTCCTTACAAAATATGTATAATATTTGTTTGAAATATATATACTTTTTAAAAATAAAAAAGAGTGAAAATTCTTCTCTTACACACCCTGAGTTTTGGTGAGTGAAAGAAAAGTAAGGGAAATACTGACGTGACACACAAAGAGTGAGGGAAATACTGACCTGGCCATAGAAATCATATTATTTTCCATTTTATTTTTAGTTTACCTTGATATTTTTTTTACCCATTTGATATTAATCTTGATAAAAAAAAAAATTTAGAACGTATCCAGCTTCAAATGTTATTTGGTAGGACGCACCGAAAAATTTTCATTAGGAGTAGCACATTGTTTTTCTTCACCGATCGTAATGGTACTTTGTTTTTACCTATTATGTACTAAAATCTTTTACGTATAAATCATAATAGCCAATTACTTGCATTTTACTACCAATATGGGTGATGTAGTATATTTGTTAAATATTTGTTATTGTCTTGTCGGTAAAGAAATGTAAGTACATATTATGGGGAAATATACAATATATTTATAATACATTTGTTTGTCCAAAGGAAGTAGATGTTTCATTTAATTACAATTTTGGAAGCCTGATATCAACTCACATGCACCCATCTAGTCTTTGCTTTAGAGAGTTTTCTGGTAATTTCTAATTACTACAAAAAAGAAAGAGCCAAATAAACACTTAATCATCACTATAAATCGAATATTAATGTATGGGTACCAAATTTACAAATGATTATCAATATATACAATGTAGGGTAATGAATTTGTTTATACTAAATGCATTTATTATCATAATTTTTTTAAGGGCATCTACAATGTAATGAACTCCACAGAGTTTAATGGATTGTTACATTATCATTCTATATTTCATACAACTCTATCAATTTTTTTCTATAATGCATTCAACTCTATAAAGTTCAATGAAATATATTTAAGTAGTTATTTAAGAATTAAAAAAACTTTTATTTTTCTTATCGTAGGGTTCAATGACCATTGAACTCTAAATTCAGTTAATGTCAATGTGGAATATCATAATGATAGAGCTTCATCCATTTAATAAAAACTATGATTTGCCACCTTATTTAACTCTCCTATTGAACTCTCTATTGTGGATGCTTTTAGTACTTGTGAGTTGTAATATATACTTAAATTATGAATATTGTAGTAACCTACTCTCACTAAACAATATTTTTATTTTTTTCTTGTGGGTTCCCTAGTTCTTACCAAATGATTGTAGATGTAACGATGACAAAAGAAATGCAATAACACATAGACCAAATGGAAAAAATGTAACCATTATATGCGGGAACTGTAACATATTAAAATCCAATTAAGTAACAAGGATTTTGTATTAATAATTTCCAGAAATGAGGCAATGATGTCATTCAGATGAAGATATTAAAAATTAGTATTTAAATTGAAGTCATTATCCTCCACAAGGAACTCAAATTAAACAAAAAGAATTTATTGCTTTTGTGATCTACCGGTAAGAGGCACAATAAACAAGACATATCTAATTTCTATATGATACATTTTAAAGAAAAAACCAATGCCTAATTAGAGAAATCAGAATTATCTTCGATTTGAAATAGGATATATATATATATATATATATATATATATATATATATATATATATATATATATATATATATATATATATATAGGCCTAACTGAAGGTTGTACAGGTTAAAATGAGAAATCTAAAAACCTAGAACTATCAAATCAAATCAGGATTACCTCCAGTTCAAAATTGGAACAATCAGGGTTACTTTCAATTTGAAATTGGAGAAACTAGTTTTAACTTCATTTTCATCTCTTAGTAAGTAGTAGCACACCTCATCGACCTTTTTAGAATATTCGTTTGAGGAACATTCGATATGCAACAGAGTTCATCTCCATTTTGGACAAAGATGTAGGGTAGAATAGGATACCTCTGCCAATCAATTGGTTCCACCCCTCTTATGTGTTGGAAATAGGTGTCCAATATCATAACTAACTGGTGTAATTTTGGGAATAATAACAAAGTCATTTTTGGGCTGCCCTCAAGAGCAAGAGTAGCTAGAAATAATTTAGGAGATTAAGGAAATGGTTTATTAATTTATTATATGATTAATAAATTAATTATAAACTAGTTGAAATTTTAGAATTAATTTGGGGTTAATTGGAATTAATCGGGAGGTACATGAGCTGAATGTTAATTTTTTAATAGTTGAACAATGGGAACATTCTGGAAGTCCCATGAGGTGGACGGTTTTGGGAGGATTCCAGAATCCTTCCAAAAGCTATCCAAGAAATAAATACGGCAATGATTTAAATATGGATTAAATCCAAATATTTAATTGATTCAAATCATGGTTATTTAGTTACCTCCTCATCTATATAAAGGGGCTTTAGGGAGCTAGAAATATCATCCAAAACTACCTCCTCGAAGGCTGCAAAATTTTGATCCCCCCTCTCTCTCTAACCTCTCTCCTATAGTTTCTAGGGTTCTTGGCTTTTAGGTGTAAAACATTAGAGGTACTCTACTTTGGGTACCAGTCTTCCAAGAAGCAACAAGAGATCAAGGAATCAAGTATCAAGAGACAAATCGGTTTTTTCTAAAGGTTAGTATTAGAATCCCTTTCTTTGTAGCTTGTTAAGTTAGTTTTAAAAGTGCATTTCTATAATAGTAAAACTTAGATCCTAGGACACGTGTACACTTAGGATAATTCATGAATGCTTTTGTAGCCATATCTAGTGTATAGTTTCATAGAAACCCAACAGTGGTATCAGAGCCTAAGGTTTTTGTTATATGCACAAGATTTAAAACTGGAAAATTTTCGCAAATAAAAAAACATATTGTCATAGGACACGGCCCCCTACCCTAGGCGCTTCACGGTCTGCCGAGTTTTTTTGTAAAGTCGGATTATTTGCAATATTTTTGAATTTAGGATTTGTCTAGTGTCGTGTTGCTAATGGTTTTGGTGGTAATGATGAATAAAGTCTTGATCATTTTGATTTTTTCCTAGGTGTTGGTTCATGCTTAAGGATATAGTGGTTGATGTTCTTGAAGGCACTTGTTTATTACAATGGACTAGTGTATTAAAACCATTTGGAATGTACTTGTTTTTTGAAACCTACAGTAGAATTCAATTGGGATGTACTTGTGTTTTGAAACCCATATTAGAACTAATTTAGAATGTACTTGTGTTTTGAATGTTTTTGAAGGTAATTTTGTGTTTATTGTGGAGGAGCCAAAAAAATTATTATAGTACATGCATAGATAATTACATCTACTTATAATAATATACTTAACAAAAATTTCACCATTAGTTACTAATAAATGGGGTATAGTTTAAATAGAACCAAACATCCATTTATACAATTATCCTATTATAAGCCATCAACTATGATTATACAAAAAGGCTAAAAATAATTTTAAATGTTGACTAAAAATTAAAGGATTGTTACCAAAAAAGGGCTAGCAAAAACACAGTGCCCAAAATATCCATTGTTCAAAGTTCCTTACTCTAAGATGATGGATTTCTGAATAAAACTACCACCTCTATCATCATCAAAATTTGGTTTCTTCACCTTGTTTTCGAGGATCCTTTCAAATATAATCATTTTGACATTTTAGACAACTCGTCTTCATCCTGATCAATTCCCTCCTACATCGCACTACACACTTGCAATTTAATTTAAAAGGATATTTTATGGTAGATCCTTATTGCATACACTCTAAAAGGACATGTTTTTTGTCATCTTTTTCACCACACCTTGCAATGATTCTAAGTTTATCAGATTTAACAAATGTTAACTTGTATTTGTTTTCCATATCATAGTTAGTAAGTTCAAACCTCAATTATATAGGAGTTTCATATAGCCCTCTAGCTCTTGGTTCCATTTTGCTTTTACACTTGGATCATGTACCCTATATTATGAACCAACTTCAAGTGTATCTTCATCTAAAAAGTTGTCTTGCCCTTTAGGTTCATTAACTTCAACACCCTCATCATCTTCCATACACCATTCAGTATAGAAAGGTTTAAAGGTTCTAGGTTTGTAATCCAAAAATGAGAAACCAATCACATAATCATCAGATTCATTATCTTCAATATATGTTTTTGTAAGTTCTGTCTTCTTCCTTTTGCATGATATAGATTCCATTTCAAACACTTCAACCTTGAACGACTGCAACAATTATCTTCTCGCATGCGAGAAAGCTATTTTATAGAGAAATACCCCATATACCTCACCTTACCCTGTCACTATGTATGTGATTTGTATTTAGTGTTTGACATTTTTGAAAAGGTTATCTTTGTACGTGAACATTTGATTGTTAGGAAGACAAAGACACTCAAGTGTATTCGTAACTAATAACATGGTTTTACCCGTAGTTAACCGACTAACACTCATTTAGTGAAAAACATTATCAAGATTTAATGTCAAATAAGTAACAAAACTAAATGTTGTGGTAAATTAGAAATAAGATTGTAAAAATGAGACTTTTATGAGAATATCCCTAATATTAAAATTAATTATTACAAAACGGTGCATCCTTGGTTTACTAACAAGAATATAAAAACATTTGTTACAAATTTTCTGCATGTTATATAAAAAACGTTTTTGATGAACTAAGCAAGTTGACTCGTTTTAGCAAGCTTACTGGTTCTGCCTAGCACATTGACCTAATCTGGTTTTCCGATATAGCATAACAGGTGGGTATGGCATTAGTTTTCGTTATAAAAATTGGTATAAAAAATTATTAAAAATGTAAAATAAAATGTAAAAAAAATTAAAATGAGCTAATGTTCTAAAACCAGAAAAAAGTGGTAAAGAAGTTGGACATAAACTCTTCAGTTCGACTTGCTTCCACCCAATGCCCAACTTCCATACTGTAAATAATTAACCTTATAAAATAAAAGAATCTGTCTAATGTTGGAACTTTGTTTAATAATTTTGCTTGGTGGGACTTGTCTCACATTGGAAGCAAGAAAGAAAAAGCTCATTCTTATAAGTCTAAGCCTCGTTAATTTATCAATATGGATAAAGCATTGGGCAAAGGTGGATGGGCTTGGAATATGGTGTTGGACTAGCCTAATTGAGCATAAATTAGGCTTATATTAAAAGATTATTTAATGTTCAAAAGATTGGCCTTAGGCCTCGGGGATCTTGGTGTCTTCTTAATTAATTATATATATTTTTAGTTACAAAATTAATTTTTATTTTTATTAAATTCATAATTACTGAATTGACAAGTATTATGGCAGTTACTTTCGGTTTTTGACAATTTCCAACTGTCATAATCAAAGCCTATAATAACTTGTTTTCATTCATTTGTGGAGGATTACAAAAATCATATCACACCACAAAATTCTTGCAAATTTGTTTTTATAAAGATGAAGGGAAAATAGTGATTTTCGACATATTCAAGACCTGTTCTTGAGTTGATTGTTGAGTTCTCAAGACAGACCCATACTAGGACAATTTTCATCTTAGGACACTGCATAGCAAGCCTCAATCACTTCTTATTTTCGTGTCTTGTGATTTTGTTGTAAACATCAACATTTAAGTATGTTTTCTGATTTGTGAATCTTGTGTCTAAATTTATTTTATTTCTATGTCTGCTTGTTCAGTTTTGTGGTTTGATTACTTTTGTTATAACAATCTAATACAAAAATAAAAAATTAAAGACTGGATCAACAATCCATCATCAAAATACATGTGGAAAAGCCTAAGAAATTCAAATGCTCAGATTTTCAGAGATGGCAATAGAAGATGTTGTTTTACTTGACAAATCTTCATGTTTCCAATGTTCTCACTGATGATTATCCTTCCCCTCCCACTGGTGTGGCTACTGCTGAAGGGACAAATCCACCCACTGCAGCCCAATTGGCAGAACATGAAAGGGTTGTGGAATCCTGGAACACAAATAAATATAATTATAGAAATTATATTCTGAACGCCTTAGATGATTCCCTTTATGATATCTACTTTAACATGACTACTTTAAGAGAGATATGAGAATCATTGGAAAAGAAATACAAAACAGAAGTGGCATGTTCAAAGAAATTCATGATTGGAATATTCATGAATTTCAAGATGGTGGGTACCAAACTTGTCCTCAAACAAGTGTATGAATTCGTGTTGAAGGTATGGGAATAAACTTAACTTTCTTATTGGTTCGATAATTCAAAAACTTCCTCCTTATTGGAAGAATTTCAAATTGTGTCTTAAACACTTGACTGATGACATGAGTTTTGAACAATTTGTTTTGAGAATTCGCGTTGAAAAAGATAACAGATTGATGAGAAGGCAGATGCGAACTCCTTGGAACGAAGTGAAAACTTTTTTGGAGAAGAAAGAACTTCCAAGAAAAAGCATAACAACAAGAAAGGAAAGAATGGCTCCAAAACTCTTCCAAAGATGGCAAAAATCATGGCCCGAACAAGACAAAATTTCAAGAAGAATTTGGGTCCATGTTATGTTTATGGCAGAATTGGACACAAGGCCAAAGATTACAGATCCAAGAAGGGTCAAAGAGGAAATGAAGGGAACAATGGAAACAATGGTGGAAATTCTGGTGGAGGAACTTCTGGTCAAACCAATATGGTTGAAGACTTGAATCACCAAATCAGTTTGTTGCTGTGATTCAAACCAACATGGTTAGAAATTATGTGGATTGGTGGATTAATACTGGAGCCACAAGGCACATATTAAACTCTCGAACCATGTTTTCCACATACCAGAAAGTCTTCGATTCAGAACCAATGTTTATGGGGAATGACACTACTGCAAACATTGAAGGAAAGGGAAAAGTGAAGCTACAACTGTCTTCTGACAAAGAACTTGTTCTAAGTGACGTCTTGCATGTTCCTAAAATTACTAAGAATCTAATTTCTAGTCCTATTCTTATTACAAGGGATTCAAACTTGTTTTTAAGTCTGATAATTTCCTTCTCACCAATGGTGGGATGTATGTTTGAAAGGGTTACCTTAGTGAGGGTTTCTTCAAAGTTAGTGTCTTACCTTTGTACTATGGCGTTGAGACACCAAACAATGATGTAACCAAAGTTAATGATAATGTAATAATAGGCACTATTATCCCCTCTTCTATGTATATGCATGATGTGACAGCCGTCAATTTTGGTCGAACAAAGTTAACAAAAGTCAACCAAGTCAACTCAACTTGTATTAGAATTTTAGGAGAAATGTGATATTCCCTAATGCGTTTAATGTACTATTGTCAAGTTATAATACAAAGTACCTCTCTTATTGGAAATAATTGAATATAAACCCTTATTAGGGTTGGTACAGTAAAAAATTCGATAATTCAATTACATATTATTTGGGTATAAGTAATATTCATAACACGATGTAGTGGAATTCATAAACCTTATACTACATGACAAATTCATAAGAAATGCTACAAATATGGACTTTTGGTGAATTCGTCACCAAATGCGATAGATTCTACACCCGACTAAACACCCAAATTTTTTACGGAAAGAATTTAGAAATCCAACCTAACTTTCATGTAACGTATTATTATTTTTTATAATAATTAAAATTTTTATAATTCAAATTAAATATTTATACATCCTTTATACCATATTTCTTTATAAAAATACCACTATTTTTATAAAAAAAAATGCCTAGTTTTATAAAAGTTTGATTTTTTTTATTATAAAAAATCACTAGAAACAATGTTCTCCTCCACCCTAGTCTTACATCTTTTGTACAAATACACTAACCATACGGTAATATTCAAATGTCTCATACATGTCCCCCATACCCCCTACCCACCCCATCACCCTCCCTCCCGTCCCCCTTAAAGTTACGGCCACCCCTCCCCCTCTTCACTTCATCTCCTTCATTTTCTTCATTTTCTTCACATTCTTCATCCCATCTTCAAGAACACTTCATTTCTCTCAAGGATAATTCTTCATACGTTGGTTCTTCATCTTTTGGTAAGTATTTCCTTACTAATCTAGTGATTCTACACCTAAATATACTAGTTTTGTTACAATTACACACATTAATATGTGTTAATATGCATAGGGTGATTCGACGTTCAAGTGTTATTCAAGTGTCTTCAAGTGTTCTTAGCTTGAAAACCTTCATCTTCATCTCTTTATCCACTAAGAAATCCACTCAAGGTAAGTTCATACCCCTTCATTTTTGATTTTTCCAAGTTTTGGGGGGGGGGGGGGGGAATACAAGTAAACTTGTATAATAACACAAATTGTCATGCATGCATCATTTTCATGTTGTGTAAAAGTATTATTTTCATGAAATAATGTTATTACCTAGTTACATAAACATTTATATGTGGTGCGTTGTTTAAAATGCAAAACTATGAAAAATGAGTATAAATATGCCAAATAAAGAGGGTCATAAAAACAAAACTACAAAAGCTATGGTTTTTAGGAACATTATATGGGTTTCTCTAGCAAAAATGGTCATGACTAGGTTATGGTACCACTTTTGTGAGTTTTGACCCAAAATATACTATGTTAAAAAAATATGGTTAGTTTGACTTAACCTCCATAAAAAGGTAGATATAAACTTTACAAAGTTTACAACTAAATTTTTACCGGTTAGTGTCGTAAAAAGGCCAAAAACTAGAAATGGGCTTTATCATACTAAATATTCTTATACTTGTGTTAGATGTAAAATTATATGTTATATTTTTGAACATCCAAACTTGTAAACTTATATATATATATATATATATATATATAAATATAAATATATATATATATATATATATATATATATATATATATATATATATATATATATATATATATATATATATATATATATATGAAAATATATGGTCACAACAAAACATTTATGTTCAACTATAATGGGTGTAGTTTATGAATCATTTACACTATTTTATCATTTTGGGACAAGCAAATAATTATTTAAAGGTATAATTATTTTTACACTATTGCTTACCATGGAAAGGTAATATTTTCACTTACAAAAGGGTTTTCATTACACTATACGTAAACATGTTTATACAATTATGTGAGACATAGTCTTTACCGTACCTACCAGAGTACACACTAAAGTCCTGAATTATACCAGAATATCGGTAAGAGAGCGTGACACTTGTGTGTAGATGTGATATCCCTATTTTCACGGCCAGAAAAGACCGATTTTGTTTATGCTTTATAAAAATCAGAGTACCCTTTTAATAAAAATGTTGCGGAATTTGTTCCCAGAAAAACATGATAATTACATTATCAAAGCATTTTTGAAGAAATGTAATTTTTTTTCCTTTTAAAACATTGGGATGTCATCGTCAATATAGAAACATAAGCATAAACAGACATTACATTCATTTACACTAGTGATCTACATCTCCTTTAATCTCTCTGTGTAATGTAGCTTCATATTGACACCTGTGATACAAATAAACTGAGTGGGTCAGGTTGGGAAACCTGGTGAGTACATAGGGTTTTCAACCCACAATAATAAAGTTATTATGTTTAATCATCAAACATAAACCCAATTACACATCCCCAATATCTTCTTTATGGGAGGCAACCTGAGAAGTAGTTTTCTGGGAGGCAACCTGAGGAGTAGTTTTTAGTTTTTTACGCTTTCAATAAAGAGATGATCGCAGTTCCAAGCAAGCTTGGGGAAATCAGAGGATCTTCAAAGTTACTGAAATTCAGATTTTTCGCCAACATCTTCGTCAAAATCAGAATTTCTACAAATCTATCAGGTACATTCTTTCCTAGCTGCAACCTTTTGTTGTTATATGTTTTATTGATTTGTTCATTCCTATCTGAGCATTGAGGACAATAGATCATTTTAAGCTTGGAGAGGGAGTTAGTATAAAAATTTTGTATTTTTAGTTATAAATTTTAAATTTTTCAGTATTTTTAGTTAAAATTTTCAATTTTCCTTTTTGCATTTTATTTTATGCATTGCATTTGCATTTCAAAATTTTAAAAAGTCATATATATATATATATATATATATATATATATATATATATATATATATATATATCCTTATGTTTTCATTTATTTCTATGCATCATAAAAAAACCCAAAAAGATTTTAATTTTAGTTATTTTAGTGTTTATTTTCTGCATACATATAAAAATTTTTAAAAAATCAAAAAAGAATTAAAAATTTTACATAAGATGCGGATATTATTTACATGCGATAGCTTTGTAAGGATGAAGTATATATGAACTGAAAATAACAGCCTCATTACAATCAATTCTAAAAATTATTTTTTCATATCAGAAAGTGTTTTAAATGTTTTCGAAATATGAACCAACATAAGAGTCGGATAATTTTTACAAACGAAGTGTGGGATGGAAAAACGAACCGTGTTTTAGAAATAATTTCCTTAAATGGCTTAAAAGAACCTAGATTGAATAACTATTTTCTTTCCTTAAAGTACGGAAACCTATAGTTTTTGCGCCTTTTGAGTTTGGGAGGGAACTCTTGTTATATCCACACAATTTATTATCATTTTTTGAAGTATTGGAGATATGGTGGGCCTTAAAGTGAAATCTACGCCCAATCAATATATATGTTAGAAATGGTACATCAAGCAACTTGATAAATCAGAAATTCAAAGTGAAAATCCAAGTCAAGTTAAAGTTGAAATCAAGAACCAAACAAAGTTAAATCTGAAGAGTTGATCAAGAGAAAGAAGATGTGTGGTATAATGAGATAGATCCATCGATAGTGGAATCATAAGGGTAAGCTTGGATTTTCTGTCCATAATGGAGCTTACCACGTTTACTGGATGAGTTCGGAAAAAAGGAGGGGTCGGTCAAGCTAAGTTTTTATAAACGAATTTTCGTGAAATTGTTTTTTCTAAAAAATACATTGTTTTCAAAAATTTAATTCGGCGTAAAAATTATTTACTCAAGCTTGGTTTGATTTATTAAATATGAATTCTGAATATGTAATAAAGGTATTGAGACTGTTGTCTAGGTAGTGATTTCATTGGAGCTTCCCTCGGTGTGAAATCTGATCATGTGAGAAAAAAAAAGAGTGAAGTATTTTTAGTTCAATTTATTTCCTTTATTTTATTCTAAATTCTTTTTAGGCCATCTACATCTTTCCATTTGTTTATAATGTTTAGTCTTTTTATTAACTGAGGGCAAGTAAGATCCAAGCTTGGGGAGATTTGATGGATGCCATTTTATGTATCTTTTAGGGTAGTTATTAATATCATTAGGATCATAATTTGTATATTTGCATGTAATTAGTTTAAATAATGTTCAACTCATGTCTTTTATCAAAATTCTCGTACTACTATAACATTTTTGGGTCGTTTTCAGATAATTCGAGTGGAACGATACTTTGGGAGCAGTTGGATGTATATTTGGAGCCTAAATGGAGTTGGAACTGAAGAAGGATGCTAATGAATGACTTGGAGTTCTTAAATTGAAGAATCGCGTCCGAATCGAGCCGAAAACCCAAATCTGCGATCACATATATCACTTCTGCGATGGCATGTTTGTGACGCAACTCTCGAAACTTCATAAATAGCATCACACTTCATTTAAGGGCAAATCTGGAAAAAATAGCAATTTATGTGATCACATATATGTTTTCTATGATTGCATTTTCTGATAACTTATTCCTGAAGGTTCTTGCTCGCATATAAATAAGACCCACCTGATCAGATTCGAGAGTGAGACGGTTCTGACACTTTTTAGCACTTTCTGAAGATCTGAAGGTTGTGAATCATCTCATTAGTATAGCAAGATTAATCAGTTAATATTTCTTTTTATTAGTTTAGATTCGTTTTTAGTCATGTCTGGCTAAAACCCCAGTTTTCAGTTTTGCATTAGACTAGACTTTTCATGTGATTAGTTATCAAATATGGTTTTCTTTATGTGCTTCTATCTAGTTGTTTCAATTTTGAACTTAATGAACGTTTGATTTTTAATTCTTGTTAGTGTGATCACCTAGCTAAGGTTTTATAATTCCTGTTAATATGTTAATATAATAAATAATTGTTCTTGTCAATTGGTAATAAGTAACATGTATCATATTGGTTCCATGTTAGAGATTTAACTCTAATATAAACTGAAATATCATACATTTACGCTTCCAAGCTTGTTAGAAGTATTGGGTATTACTATGAAATTTACACAGATCTTAATGCTACTTTTCTGATCTTAATTAAGAGCTTGTTTAATTGGACAGTAAAAAGTAAGGGTTAAGTGAAGAGCTTGTTTTGGTTAATTTAACTAGGTAAAAGAGATTATACTAGAGCCCGTTAGTTTTTCTCAGTACCAACTTAGATAGAACGCATTCTGAATAACCACAACTAGGCTGATTGCATGATTAAGAAAGTCGCAGAAGAACTGAAATCATTTTTATTACTGAGTTTTGTTTCGCTTATTTTCACTGCAATCGTTAGTTTTAGTTTTTACTCAAAATTCCTTTTTTTATAATATCTGTTTTATTGACTAGAATGTGCCTGATGCAAAAAGGCACTGATCGTTGCGCTGTTTCCTTGAGGATTCGGCCCTGCTTCCATGTGTTTTCTTGTTAGTGCAACCAGCAGTGAAATATTATTTGCTTAGTATGCCCGCGACAACATGTGAAACAATATAATTTGGATCTGGTGAGACATAAAAGTTAAACCCAAAACGTGGACGTGACATGTTCGCATGCTACGTATGGATGTCAAAACGTCATGTAGGACTTCGAACCCATGGGGCCCCGATCCCATATGGGGGATATTTGTTAAACAAATCAACAGCGGGGGCAAGTTTAACCCCCGTTTTACTTTCGGGGGCGGGGACGGGAGTGGGTAGTCCCGTCGCGAACCCCCCACGTGGGCCCCGTTAATATATATATATATATATATATATATATATATCAATGATTTTAAGCTTCCAAAATTTAACGAAAATCATGTTTTTAAGTTGTTACTATAACGTTTTTGAGATGCGATAACATTTTTATTTTTAACATGTAAATTATGTTACAAATAACAATTTTTAACCCAAAAATAGTTTCTTTAAACCCAAAAACAACTTCTTTCAGCCCAATAAAAAATAACCCAAAATCAATCGGGGGCGAGGAAACGGGGGCAGGGGATAAACCAAGAATTGGGGGGCAGGGGCGGGAGCGGGGACGGGGGTGGGGAGGCTGAAAATTTCGAAGGCGGAGACGAGGGTGGGGGAATTAGGAAATTTTGGGGTGGGGGCGGGGGATGCAACCCCTGTTCCGTTTTCCCTCGTTAACATTGTTACGTACGTCCGTAGAACGTAATACGAACTCGATGATTTAATCACATGCGACCGAACGTCCGTGAAACTTTATTTAAGTGAGTTTTGCTCTTAAATTTCGTTTTTTTTTGTTTTTTTTTATTTTTAAAAACATACTTATTTTTTTAATATATATATATATATATATATATATATATATATATATATATATATATATATATATATATATATATATATAAATATATATATATATTTGCTCGATTTTTACTTTTTACTCGTTTTTTTTTCTATTTTTATATGCTCGGTTTGGATTTTTAATGTTTAATAATTTAAGTGTTTTAAATAATAAAAATAATAAAAATATTAACCATTAAAATATTTTCAGATCATATTATTTTTCGATCTTATCATTTTTTAATCATAAAATTTTGGATCAAATTATTTTGAATCATAGTATTTTAGATCATATCATTTTTTAATTACATGATTTTGGATCAATAGTATATTTAATTAAATAAAGTTTTTGTTCATAACAAGTTTTGGATCATTATATATATATTTAAATCATTTAATATTAAATCATAAAATATATAAATAAAGATCATAAAATATTTAAATCAAAATTATCTTAAAATCATAATAAGTTAAGGATTATAAATATGCTAAATTATAACCTTTTTCAAATTATAAATATTTTAAATCATCTCATTTTGGATCATATTATACTCCACACTTGAAAAAAAACATTGTAACCTTTTAAAATAAAGTTTGGTATATAAACAACTTTAATTTTTAAAATTTCTTATATGCTATACAATAAACTTTTGAAAGAATTTTTTATTTGGATAACGAAAATTTCCAAATCATATTTTTTATAAAAAGTTAGAACCATTTAAACAAAATGTTTCTATAATTAATAATAATATTTTAAAAAAATTTCTTTTACAAACTAACTAAAATAGTATTACGAAGAACTAGTATAGTGAGTAGAAGTATCCTTTCATTTTTTATGATTTTTGGAGATTTTTTTTTCTGTGTTCTTTTATAATTTTAAAAATTAATATATATATATATATATATATATATATATATATATATATATATATATATATATATAATTTTCATGATTGTACTCATTTTCACGATAATTAAAATCAAATTTGCATATTATATTGCGAGATTTTGATGATAATTAAAATTAAATCTGCACTTTTTATTTTTTCAATCTTACGGCAAAAATTTGTCCTCGCAATGCTTACTATTTTTTGAGTACTTGGCCGATCTTTTATATATATATATATATATATATATATATATTAGAAAATAAAATAAAAAATAAAAAACATCATTTTCATGGAAAAATAGCAAATTTTTTAGATCAAAATGGATCAAACTCATATGAGTTTCATCAATATTTTAGGAAAGAGAAACCTACTTCAAATTTCTTATTTTTATGTCCATAATCGATTTAGTCTTACTTTTTTTAGTTAACTATGTCCAAAAAACCAGAAATTATATTCATTTTGACCTTTTTACCCGGTCAATAGATCATCTAACTTTCAAAAATTAAACTTTTGGTCAAGATTTTAAATTTTGTTGCAAATTTGATCTAGAATTTACACTTATGGTCCATATTTTAAATTTTATTATAAATTTGGTAAAAAATTTACAGTTTTGGACTGTATTTCAAATTTTGTTACAAATTCATCCTAAATTTTGTTTTTTACGTCTTTTTTTTTCAAACTTTTGTTTCGAATATGTTTTTTGTTGCTTTATAAAATCATATTTATACAGAAAAAACATATTTTCACATAAAAACCTTCTTTTTTCTACATATTTTTTTTCAAAAAAACATTTTTGTATGCGAAATATGTATTTATAAAATTAGGTCTTTATTAAGAGCATATATATATATATATATATATATATATATATATATATATATATATATATATATATAACATTTTTTTATAAAAAAATATACCAACACCTATTTTATAATAAATGCGTTTGTATACAAATACGTTTTTATAAAAAAAAAATTGTATACTAACACGCTTTCTTAAGAAATATATCAAAAAACTGATTAATCCATGATAAAACTAATAGTGAATTTAGTGATAAAATCGTGTTAAAATACTTCTGTGTAACACCTATTTTCCAAGCGTCTATTGACTTTGATTTAAGCATAATTTTGACTACATCTTTGTAAAAGAAAGTTAAAATAATCGCTAGAGTATTATTTAAACATAAAATAAAAGATTCGCACGCCATATTATTTAATCAACCACTTGCAAACAGTTGACAGTTACCCACTAATTATGATCAGCTGCCAAATTCCTGTCTTTAATATATTAAGTGAATTTTTTAATTTTTTATATAGTTATGTTCCTGAATACTATTTTATTGATGATTTTATTTATACATTCTTATTATTAAATGTACATTTTTATTTAAAGTTTTTATATTTATTTTATTAAACACATATTTTCAACTATTTATTATACTCCTAATTTGATGTTTTTATCAAATCGAATGGATATACAATAAATAAAATTGTATATGAATATTAGCGTCTAGACAAAATTACAAGAATTGTCTTTGTGGTTAACTGAAAAAATATCATTTTGGTCAAAACAAATTTGGATTAGCATCAGAGATCCAAAGTTTTTATTTTGTTGCGAGTTTGGTCTAATTTACTTTGAATTTTTTATAACGACGATTTTGCGTTTGTTTTTTCGGTTTCTTAGTTTCTTTATTTATTTAAATACTTTTATGATTAAAAAGATAAATAAAAAAGAATCTCTCTCTCTCTTACACACACACAACACATCATTACATCACTTTAAAGGAAAAACACCATTACTCCTCCAAATCTCAAATAACTTAAGAACACACTTATACATATACTAAAACTAAAAAGCACACTTTAGTTTGATAATCAACACAAAACAATCAATCACTTGAAGTTGATCGATTTTCTCTTAGCAGCTTTGTTTTTGTTTGGGAATGTCCACTTTTTAAGAGGCGATGATCCGATATCCATTTTAGGTTTCCACACACAGAACACTCCAAGAGTTTCACCTTCCAATTCATTTGCTTCTGATGACGACGAAGACACCGATTCTTTCCCTTCCCCTTCCTGTTCGTTCAGACTTGGAGGCATATGGTTATTTTCAAGATAGTATTCCAGAGCCACACCCCCAGAAACTATCTTTACCTCCTCTGCTCTGAGCATTTTTTTTGTGCTTTTTAAGCTTGAAGTGAAAGATCTGGTATTTGGTAAGAGAAGAATGTCAACAGAGAAGATGTGGGTTTCATCGGTGATGGTGATGGTTGAGATTTAGGTGAAAGGAAAGCAGGTGATGGAGGAAGAGTGGTAATTTTAGGGTTGATTTGTTGTCGATTTCATCATTCAGAATCGAATAGATGCGAATCCATGATTTGTTTCTCTATTATCATCTCCATCATCACAACTGTTTCATGATTTGAGGGTTGCGCGGGCCCGAGTTTTCGAAGTTGCATTCGTGTCTGCAGGTCGCGCCCATGAACAAGTTCGGTGAATTTGGCCCACGAAATCCAAGATTCACACCCCCTGCGAACGGGTAGGAGTTGGAGTAAAACCATAGACACAAACTTGTAAGCGTATCATACATTCATGCTTATAAACTCATTTGAGTATGGTCTTCATACCAATGTGGGATTCATTCCCGCACCCACCTCTTTTGCATCGAGCATAGATCTATGTCCGGGAGAAAAAAAATTGGAAAAAAAATTGCTTCATTAAATTGATCCATGATTCAATTTTAATTTTTAATTTTGCATTATTATGATCCATGATTCAATTTTAATGACCACTAATGTTGCGAATTTCATCTTGCTAACTTCACGTTATCATTTTTTTCAAATAAATATTTTTTGCCAACTATTTGGGGAGATCATGCTTGTTCGTAAGGTTTTATTACTTTCATCTCCCCACATAGTAATAAATTTACGTAATAAGACAGTGCTAATTATTTGTTGTCTATATTTGTAAATCACAAGTAGTTAACTTTACTATTTTTCTTTCACATGCAACTGTTACGAAATTCAAAATGATACCTCTTGCGACTAACTTGTGGACTTTTTCCTTGAGCAAACCTCTATTTAAATTCAAATATTAATCCACATACTCTCATTTTGAGCTAAACCACATTAAAAATAAGATACTATGAATTAGAGTTACAACTACTACTCAGGAAGCAAAAATTGTTTTACCTTTACAATAATTATAAGTATCACCCTTTGTGATCCCACAAAGCAGTAGTGTTGAGAACAATGAATCCAACTTGATTTCTTGATTTAACCATTTTTTAGATGGATTACGTTCATTTGTGGTAATGTTGAATGACATGGAATCACAACAATCTGATATGTTACCTGACACAATTTTCTTTACAATATGAAGTGGAAAACTTGGAGGCCAGACAAGAAAATATGATTCATCGTGAAATACACCTCGCATGGGCAAGATGAATTATTCATTTAAAAATCTAGTTCTTTAATATTCTTATAAAATAACCATTTTAAGAAACACTTTGGGGAATATAGGTCCCAAATTGTTAACTTCTTGAAATTTTAAATTCCTTAAGAAACACTTTGGGGGTAATAGTTTAAAGTAAACGTTACTTATATCTTAAATTACAAGTTTCAACTCTTTTAAGTATCCAATGATCTATATGTTTTCAGTATTCTCCAAGTCTTCTCAAACTAAATACATGTCAAAATACATCGCTAAACTTGAAAAGTCTAGTGAATAAACTCGGGTCAACTCTATAAAGGGTAAATGGTAATTGCGAACATCCAATCCCAAAGTCAATTCCTAAAAATAACTTTTTAACATCATAAAGATTATTAGGTATAAGTTGGGAAATATCTCAAAACTTATCAAATCATACATAATTCAACAATGGAATTATACAATTCAGAAGCAACTTCACTCAACCCCAAGTCAATCTTAAAGTCCAACTCATTAATATGGCTAAAGTTTCATGCTTGAATGAGGTTAGAAAAAAGCACACCATACGACTCTCATACCATCTAGTACTATGTAAATTCCACAACACTCATGCCCTTTTTCGGGCCTGTTTGAAATTATACACTCTCGTATCCATCCAAACATAGGTTTTAGGGAGCCACCCTTAAGAGCCATACAAGGGGTTTCAAGTCCCTTGTGCATGTTAGGAGAAACGTCCCAAAAATAATAACATAAAATTTTCGTTTTTGGATTAATAAATCATTAATACATATCATTTCCATAAAACCAAGGTTGTCAAGATATAGCAAAAACGTCATTAAATCAGAGTAAATCACAGATGCAAAAACATGCGGTGTGTGCCCTGCAATCATCCCGACCTCTTCCATTTTTGAACAACGAAGCACCTGAAACATAAACTGAAAACCTCAAGCACAAAGCTTAGTGAGTTGCCCAAGATACCACATACCATACATACAAATAAACACGTAATGGGCCCCAACCTATCATCGGGACCCACTCGGCATCGGACTCCGTCCGACATCGTACCTCGCCCGACATCTAGCTCTGCTCGGTAAATTCTGGGCCCCAACCAGTCATCGGGCCCCGCCCGGTAATCGAGCCCCGCTCAGTCATCTTGGGTTTCGCCCAAGGTACATGGTGGGCTCCGCTCATCAAGCTAACACATGCAAGCAACACAAAGTCAACTAGCACTCTACATGATAATATAACATATATCAAGTAAACATATACACATGATGTAATCACAAAGATACATAGCATACAAGATGGTCATCGGGCCCCGCCCAGCTTTGAGCCCCGCCCGGTAAGCACATAAACACATAACACATGCAAGAGTCACGCAGACAGCTAGCATACTAACATAGCATAAACATGGGCCTACATTGGTGCGTTCGACCCACTAAACTTAGTGAGGAGACTCACCTCGTACTGTTGAATCCCGCAGATAATCTCTTGCTGTTGGCTGACTGATCCCTAAACTATCAAAACAACACCCAATCAACATTTGGGTCCCAATCTATACCCATAAATCCATTACTAGGGTAAATGACCAATTTACCCCCCACCTACTTTTGGACCAAGACTTAGGCCCAAACCTAATAATCCACAAGGCCCAAATACCAAAAACTACCCAAGGCCCAATCCATGGCCCAATTTTCTAAATTGGGCCCAAATCCATAGTGGGCCTCCACAAATAAATATCAACCCAAAACCTGATGGCCCAACAGGGCCCAAAACAATAAAGCCCAAAAGATTACCCAAACCGAAGCCCAAAAACTGAAATCCCACTCTGCTGAGTACGCGGGGCGTACTCAGCTTATAAGTTAAGCGTATTGGCTTAAGAGCTTGTACGTTGTGCGTACAAGCTTATACTGTTAGATTAGTGTCTAAGTCCATAACTATTTTAGTATGTACTTGACCCGATGGTGCATGGTCCTTTTGGGTTGCCTTCACCATAGCAACTTGACAGGGTGATTTGTGAAGAGAGAAGAGATAATATATTATGAGAATAATATATTAAAGGAATAATAATATTATTTTATTAATATTAGTTATAATATAATTAGGAATTAATTTGGTGACTAAAAGAGGTTAATTGAATAAAGGGGCTTAAACTGTCAAATGTGTGATAGTTGAGTTTTTGGGCTATGAATCCTTATGGGATATAGGGTGGCCGAAATTAAGGAGTATGGGCTCCTTGAATTCGTCCAAGCCTTACTCTAGAAGGATCATTGGATTGCTTAGGGCCTAAGTTATTCAATTAGGGTTAAGGATGTAACCCTAGTAGCTTATAGTATAAATAGACCCCATAGGTCAGGGAAATCGGCCACCTTGTTGCATTGGGAACCCTAGAGCCGATTTCTATACCTCTCCTCTCTCTCCAAATCATCCTCTTGCTAGTTGGTGTTTGTAAGCCATTAGAGGAGTGACAATTGTGACTCTAAGCTCCAAAAACAAGAAAATTCAAGCAAGCAATCAAAAGGTATTCATCCAGATCTGATTTCATATGTTATGTTTCAATTGTACTCACTAGATCTAGCATTGAAAGTCTTGGATACATTGCATGTTCAATTAGAGAAACCTAGATCCAAGCATTAGGGTTTGCATGTGAACATAGGATAGTTCTTATGGCTCAAACCCATCAGTGGCATCAGAGCTTAGATTGATTTCTATTGAATTGATGCTTTGATTGATTGCTTTTTACATGAAAAATCATTTTTTTGTGCCCCTGACTGACAGACTCGGCGAGTCCCATTGTGGACTCGGCGAGTAGCATGAACTCGACGAGTCCATAATGGGACTCGGCGAGTCCGAGCGTCAGTCTGAGTTGATTTCGAGATTTCTTTCTGTTTTGCTTGAGGATACTTGCCTTAATTGTTTTGGGTCATTAAAATCCAAATTTTATCATATATTTGAGTATATCTTTGACCAAGCAAAAGGATAATTAGCATTTGATTGAATAATAATTTCCTTATATGATAATAATTGATTATTTAAATTAATTGGTAAATTGTCTTGCAAGTAATATTGACTAGGTCAAATTTAGATAATCATTAAATTAATTAGTTGATTTATATTATTTGCTATTTGATCTTTTATGTTTTGAAAAAGTTCAAAACTTGTCCTCAAGTTTTGAAATTTAAGTTTTGTGATTAAAAGTTTAATTTGATATATTTAAATTTCAAACCTTAGAATTTTACAAGTTTTAAAATTCACCCATATACTTATAATATTATAAGATTAATATATATATATATATATATATATATATATATATATATATATATATATATATATATATATATAACTTAAATGCTAGTCTTACCGTTAGTAGGCATCATTCACGAAGCCGATCTATAAGGGGGGTATAAGGTTATGGCCTATAAAATGGCCGTTTAATGGGTGTCCATTCTCACCCACCGCTTCCTTGATTGGTGGAGGGTCGTTAGCCGAACGGGTAGGATAGGGCAAACCTTTCCTCATTAAAAGTATAATGAATCTATATAAAGTAACTAAATGCTTTTACAAAATTCACAATCTTAGTTACTTTAGGCAAAAGTGAATTTGATGCAATTCCAGGAAATTACACTTTGTACCCTTACGAAGACATTAGTGGAGCGTGTGTGGTTAACCGGCACACTAATTGGTTCTAAGCAAAGGTGGCAAAGGGTGACTCAATGTTTGTCATAGTTCGGTGGAGCGTGTGTGGTTAACCGACACATCGAATAGGCGACTGTAACATTGGGGGCACCATGCAAGTTTGCATGGTTATTCACACCCTGTTTTGTGATCCTCGGCATCCCAGTCACAAATCGAGGGGCATATCGAGATTTAAACATGCCATTGAAAAGTTCAATGAATCTCAAAGGATCTAGGAGTTTTTCAATACATTTAAAACCTAATCTCTTTTTCGTTTTTCATGGTGGAAAATTAGTGAATCGACATTCACTTACCTTCAAATGTTCTGCAATTTGGGTTACGACATCCCTCTACCAAGTTGTAGAGTATTGTGTTGGGTCCTAGCCTTAATATCTCATTGTGGGTGATTTATTTAGGACTCAATCAACTGACTTGGTTTTTCTCCGGTTTTGTAGATGTCTGAATCTAACCGTGGTCTTCCCAAATCCCATGGAAAATGTTTTCCCACTCAAAGTGAAAGTCTTTTACACAATGAAGGTGAAAGATCAATCCTTGCATTGTGGACTAGCTTGGTTTCGCTTCCTCCACCTCCTCCTGTTGTTCTCCCAAACCCACAAGACCGAAGAGTTGAAAGGTTCAAAATCACTCAAGCCCTGTTGGCAATGAAACATGAAGATGGAAAATTCGTGTGTGCTCACGTCCTAGGGATGAAATCACACATCGATAGGTTGATAATGTTGGGTGCGACTTTCCCAAAGGAGTTGGCTGTAGACTGGGTCCTTAAGTCACTCCCTAAATCATATGATAAGTTCATAAGAGAGTATTATATGATGGATATTGACGCGACCCTCATTGACCTAACTTACATGTTAATTGCTGCTGAATCAGAAATGATTTGGCAAAGTAATGGAGCATATTTGTCTGGTAACTCAACCAACCATGCTTCCGTGGTCGCTCCAGGAGAAGCCACCTGTTTCTGCTACCAAGAGAAGGGGCGTTGGATACGAAGCTGCCCAGAGAACCTGAAGAATCTAAGAGATGGGAGAGTCAAGAAGTATGGCTCTACCTCAGGTAATATCCACTATCTAACTCCATTAAGTTCCTATTCATTGATTCTTAATACATAATGTGATAAGATTACATTTGAATGTTTTGCAGGATCAGAGAAAAGAGAAGAAGCTTGATGGAAGAGCAAGATGAGTCTGATCACGAAGAAATGGATTACGATCGCATGGATTCGAAGATCAGATTTTGAGCTTAGAAAGTTATGATAGATTTGTTAGGAACATTTGATTACGTAGTTTTTCAGTTGATTTTGCATTGTAAGGACGTGTTTTTCCGCTGCTTTATGAATAAAATAAATTTTTGGTTTGACTTATTTATTTATATCCTTGCAATGAAATCGTTGTGGAAAATTGATGTTTGCGTGTTTCTATAATAAATGGATGTGATTCTTAGTTATATTATTTATGGAAATTTTCTTAGTAAAGAAAGATTCCCATCGCCCAAGTTTCAATTGGACAGAATCTTGGAATCATATGATTTGAATCATGTGATGTATGGAAATCTTGATAGTTAGAAATTTTAAGACTAATTCCTTGACAAAGAGTCAAGTGAAGGATAAGGAGAACGGGTTCACGATGTTGTGCACCAGTTAAGTTCGTCATAAATAACAATTAGATTATTCGTCATATTTAATAAAGGATTAGTGAATGTGGTTATGCTTATAGGATTAAGCATGATTCTGAATCATTGAAAAGTTTCAATAAATGACAGAACGAATGAGAAGAATCAATTAGGCAGAAAGATAAGAAGTTTCTCCAATCTAAGAAGAAGGGAGAGTACTTCTGTATCAGGTTTATGATCGTCTTAATTGTAAAGAACCATATTACAATCCATCCTCTAAGGATACCTTAGTGCACTAGTTTGGCTAAGAAAAGGAATCGGGAATTGCTATGGTGGTTAAGTCGTTAAGATAAATCTTACTTTGTTCCAATATCGAATATTAAAATTAAGATTGTGACATTGAGTGACACATCTTAAGTAGGTTTGTAACACTTATCAATTGTGGAATAGAGAAAGTTTTCTTATTCATTCACATTTGGAATTTGTAAGTTGTGATGTCTTGAAGAAGACAAAGACCAACTAGAACAAATTAAATTAAGTGTTAGTCTTGATAGAATTTCGCACTAACTCTTGAATATTTGTTTTGTCAAGAAATGTTTCTTGACAAGAGAATCATATATGTCAAGAAGTCAGTGGGAGCATAAATGATCTTGAAAAGCTTCAAGAATAAATCAAGAATAAACCTAATCAATGATCACTAGCACACGACTTGAGGTTTGTAACCTATCGTGTTGACAAAATTCTTTTCTATGCCGATCCTGTTGAGTAATTATGCATATAAGTTCTACGAGTTCTCAATAGACCGCATAAGGCAAGCACCTTGTTCGATGAAAGTACATTGACTGGCATAGGTGAGCTGCTAGACAACTTGGAAGCAATGGTGAGACCCTTGGTGGCAAGAAATTAAGAATGAACAAGTTCTATCCATAAGAGTTTGAATTTGTCACAAACATTATCTTTCGATTATGCTTATGGCAAATTCACATGGATAGGAACACATACACCATAAAATCTAAGTGTCATAAGGTTTCTCTCCTTCATGAAAATGATTGTGAGAAAACGCTTTCACTAAGAGAAATTTTAAGGAGATAGCGATTATGTAAATTGCATTCTTAAATTCGATTATGATTACGACATCCCTCTTCATAGTTCGAATTGTGAGATTTGGTAGTTAGTCTGAACATTTGGGACTTAGTAAAATATGTTCTAAATTAGTTTAGACACACATGTGAGCTGTCTTAGGAAAGGTGTGTGATTTTGAGAAGCTTAGATGAAGACGCATCGAAGCATATCGTATTAGAAACAATGAACTTCGAGAAGTTTAGCTGGTTTCTGAATACGTGTCAAAGCTAGTGGGAGCATAAATGTTATGTTGGAATGGATATAATCATCATGTTAGTGGGAGCATGGTTATTATTTAAGTATTGCAAGTTGGCAATATTAATTATAGTAAAACAAAAGTTTCATTTTGCAAAGTTGCAGGGGTTGAAAAGTTGTTTTTGCTATAATTAAGGGAGAGAATGTTATACTTTGTTTCCAATCTAAAGGCTTAGATCGAGAAATTTTAATTGAATTTAGTCAAGGGTATATTTATTATTTGCATTCTCAAAGTTCGATTATAATTACGACATCCCTCTTCATAGTTCGAATTTTGAGAACACGGCAAATAGAAATATTATGACAATATTATAGCAAGAAACTGGTAAAGTATCACGTTTTCGCAGCGGATTGTATCCCATACGCTTCGGGTATAGGATCGATTGCATATGCTGTAATATTCGACCCGTTCTAAAAATTTTCCAAAAATGCCTAGGGCATTTAGAGGGAAAAAGGGAATAGAACCGGATTTGACTAAAATAATTAAACAACTGCCAAGGACAATCTAAGGTTCGCCAATGATTGGTCGCTTGTGGATAGTTGAAAGTATAGTCATGGATGGACTATATTGACATTATTATGAATAGATAAGATTCTATTTATAATGAGTTTTCATATGGAAGATATGGAAATGTTTCCATATTGGGAGTTGGATATCGAGAATTTATGTCTAGATTAGAAGCTTTTATGCAAGAAGGATGTTCAAAGGAATGTACTTTGAATATGAGACTTCATAACTATGGAATTGTCTTGTAACAATCTCCAATAGAGTATTTTGTGATTTTGTAATTTCATTGACCGAGTCTTGGTGACTTTTGTGCCGTAACATTACGCAAGGACTGTTGCATAAAATGTTAGAATCTAACATATTCTAGTAGTGGTGAGAATTTTGTATTCTTACACTAATGGATTAGGAATTGTGAAATGAGTGTGATTGAAAATGTTGTTTAATTATACTATTTCACAAAGTAAGGACCATAGGTAAACATAGTGTGCATGCTAAGAGCATGGGACAATTGTAGTTATAATTCAAGTAAGAAGTTGATTACCCGAAACAACAAATAATGAGTAATCAATATGGTGATTAAGTAAAAGGTGTTTTTTATTTATACTCAAAGGTTTGAGGCCATATAGTATTAGTATTATTATTGTGTTTTAGTTTGCATGTTTTGACTTCCCGAATAATGAGATTATTCAAACCCTCCACAGTCGCTCATTCTTTGGAAGTAGGAATGAAAGAAGACTGTCATGAATCTGAATGTAGATTGTCTAAAGTGTTTTAGACATAAGCAAAAGTTTGATGCAGGGTTCATGAGTGCTGCTATAAGATTAGAGTATTGGAATAAACCCATGCTCACTTGGATCGCTTCATGGATTTTATCACGAGTGATTGGTGAGACGATAATATCTTGTATTCTTGAAACCGAGATGTGTGAGTTGTATCCTGAAATTCGGTTGCACATTGATAATACGTAAACGCACCAGTAACTTGGTGTTATAAAATGTATTATTGTGTGTGATTCGGTGAGTGAGTGCAAGCGAGCATTGAGTCAAAGTTTATCCGTTCCTTTTACCCAAAGTGGGATAAAAGCGATATCTGTGGGCCCCTCGATGATTTAGTAATGACACCCTAAGCGCTTGGCCAAGCCGGGACTAAGTTGATGTGTTCAATTGTAGTCTATTGTCAGTTGTCATAAATCGGAAGTCGGGAAACAATACATGAACAAAGAGTATGATTAAAATCCATGTCTCAGTTCATACGATATCTAGAATGGAGGAATATATGATCCCTTATCTAAAGGACGCGTTACTGATAAGATCAGAGTTTGACAGCGGTTTTTGAAAGCTACGATTGCAAATCAGGATCTGAAGTCATACGCAGAATAGTTATTAGACTTATCCAAGTTGGAGACTGTTGGATTAGTGTCTAAGTCCATAACTATTTTAGTATGTACTTGACCCGATGGTGCATGGTCCTTTTGGGTTGCCTTCACCATAGCAACTTAACAGGGTGATTTGTGAAGAGAGAAGAGATATTATTATATTAATATATTATGAGAATAATATATTAAAGGAATAATAATATTATTTGATTAATATTAGTTATAAATTAATTAGGAATTAATTTGGTGACTAAAAGAGGTTAATTGAATAAAGGGGCTTAAACTGTCAAATGTGTGATAGTTGAGTTTTTGGGCTATGAATCCTTATGGGATATAGGGTGGCCGAAATTAAGGAGTATGGGCTCCTTGAATTCGTCCAAGCCTTACTCTAGAAGGATCCTTGGATTGCTTAGGGCCTAAGTTATTCAATTAGGGTTAAGGATGTAACCCTAGTAGCTCATAGTATAAATAGACCCCATAGGTGAGGGAAATCGGCCACCTTGTTGCATTGGGAACCCTAGAGCCGATTTCTATACCTCTCCTCTCTCTCCAAATCATCCTCTTGCTAGTTGGTGTTTGTAAGCCATTAGAGGAGTGACAATTGTGACTCTAAGCTCCAAAAACAAGAAGATTCAAGCAAGCAATCAAAAGGTATTCATCCAGATCTGATTTCATATGTTATGTTTCAATTGTACTCACTAGATCTAGCATTGAAAGTCTTGGATACATTGCATGTTCAATTAGAGAATCCTAGATCCAAGCATTAGGGTTTTCATGTACACATAGGATAGTTCTTATGGCTCAAACCCATCATATACGCCCAGCATACTCCTCCTGTTTGACCAACTCTCAATTCTAGCTCTTAATCCATTAAGCCAAGACGTCCAAAACCTCATAATAGCTAAATATAAGTGACTTGATCCATAAAGTCGAAGGCTTTAAGCCTTTGCCTGGCTTAATGAAGCCAAACACCAAAGATGAACTCCAAAGGAAAAAATCACTCCAAAATGTCTAAGAAAACTTCTTAATACCTTAAGACCTTAGTCCAAACTTTCATATCTGATTCAAAGGGACTTTTTAAGTCATAATGCTCCTGACTTTATGACTTAGCATGACTTAATGGGACCCAAATCAAAACCCACGTCCCAAGCTTCACCAAAAGATTACCAAATCATGCATGGAAGGTTTATACTCATCTAGATCCAAACTTTATGACTCCATAACCCCAACAAGGGCCAAAAATGAAGCTCAAAGGTCCTAAAGTAACTTCTACTCACAAGAACCACCACAAAGGGCCCAAAATGATAACAAAGTGCCACCTAGCTAGATCTACAATAAAGAGTTGCCAAGGTAGAGAATTTATACCTCCAAAAGTTAGATCTAGATGAACAAAGCCTGGATCCAAAAGCTCTAAGTCAAGCAATGACTCTTAAAGAAGTTCTGTAACATCCGGATTTCCAGGGATAATATTTTGAGTATTCATTTCGATATATGAGGAGTGACTCGACGAGTTGGTGCCTTAACTCGTCGAGTAGAGTCGCGTTTTGGTGATGTGTTTAATGAATGGACTCGACGAGTCGGGTATCTGACTCGCCGAGTCAGCGCTGCTGAGGAAAACTCTAATTGTCCGGATTTGTGACCTATTTAAAGGCCCATGTGGCCTTCATCCGCAGCTACACTTCCCTTGAGAAACCCTAATCGATCCAGAGAGCATAGAGAGAAAGAGGGAGCTAATTTTGCATCATTTGGGTTCATTCTTGCAAGAAAGAAGGAGAGTGTTCAAGCTAAATTGTTGGAGGGGCTCAGATCTACTTCTATTCCATCCAAAGGTTGTTGTTGAGGTATGAATCCATGCCTATTTTCGTGTATATAGTAGATCTCTTGAATCTAGGGTTTCTTTACCCTTTTTTTAGTTGGAATATGGAGCATGTGAAGTCCCATTGAGGAATAGACTTTAGATCTGGACCTTGAGAGGTCTAGAATGTCCTAACAACCAAACTTTATGCTGTCACATGAGAATATTGAGCCTAGGACTCCATTTTTAGAGTTATTTCATCAAATCGAGCCATATGTGCGATGCATGAACGTAAAGTTTAGACCTTTACGTGACTTTTGGGTGTTAGAAGGTCAGATCTATAAGTTAGAGAAACAGATCTGACCTCAGAAGGTCGTTTGAGCATTCTCATGGAAGAAACTCGTCGAGTCCATGAGAGGACTCGACGAGTCGGATTGTGTTGCACCACGATTCGTGATCAGTGGTAACCCGTCGAAGAGAAAGGTTAACTCGACGAGTCGAGTGATGCCTTAGGAGGATTCAGAGGACACGCATGGACTCGCCGACTCACCCGAGTGCACTCGTCGAGTCTGGTCAAAGTTGGACCGTTGACTGGGGTTGACTTTTAGGGTTTGGTCAACATTTGGACATTTGACCATTGGAGGGGTAAAATGGTATTTTCCCCTTCTGAGAGAATATAGGGAGGGACTATTATAGTATTTGAGAGCCGTATTAATTAGAGATAATTACTTTATGTGATTAGGCAGAGGCTAGATCAGTGATTCGAGTTCGAGACTTTCCGAGATTACCCGAGGTGAGTCTTCTCACTATACATTACCTAGAGTGGTAACTATGTGCAGACCGGAGGGTCTTATGTGTTATGTGTATGTTTGAGTTTATGTGCATTGTGATATATGTATGCTATGTGTTATATAGACCGGACCGGAGGGTCCAACGACTTACGAGGACAAAGGGTCCTCGAGTAGACCGGACCGGAGGGTCCAACGATTTAGACCGGACCGGAGGGTCCAAGGAGCTAGACCGGACTGGAGGGTCCAACGAGCTACGGGACTGGAGGGTCCTGCTGAGACACATTGACCGGAGGGTCATACCGAGTTATAGCCTCGAGTGGCTATGTGATGTATGTGGTATTTTGGGGAACTCACTAAGCTTTGTGCTTACCGTGTTATGTGCTATGTGTTTCAGGTTTCTCAGGATCGCAGGACGGCACCGGCTTGATTGTACACATCAGAGAAAGAGTTATGTTTGAGGATCCTGGATTATTAATGGAGTTGTGTTTTGTAATTTGAATAAACGAGGTTTTTATACAAAATGTTATGAAAAGTATGCGTTTTTAAAATCAAAAATTCGTTTGAAAATTTACGGTGTTACAAGTTGGTATCAGAGCCTTGGTTTGAGGGATTTGGATGCACCTTCGGGTAAATCTGGACTCAAACTGAGGATTTGAGAAAAATATTCAAAGAAATGATTTTTATAAAAACGAGCAAGAGTTTCTGAGAGAAAACGAGAAGGAGCAGTGTGTACAATCAGCCAGAGCCTGAACGGTGATTTCCCAAAATACCCTTACTTTTGTATTATGAGATATGTTATGAGGTATTATGCATCCTAGAGATAGGCTAGGTATTTCATATTTTAGGACTAGAGTGGCCTGATTTGTGATGCCTTAGCCTAGGAATTGCTGTTATCTGTGATGAGCTTTCGAGTATGTGCTGAGTAAGAGTATCCAGCAAGAATCCTTTTAGAGAGGGATTTGAGTAGAGGAGTAATCTAGGAGAGATGACTAGATGAGCATTTGTGGAACCTACTGAGAGAGTAGTTAGCTACCCGCGAGGGGTAGAGTTGTTGAGTTCGGTGATATCTTTTGAGTATGAGTAGAGCAAGTGGAGTTATCACCTAGAGTGGCTTTTACGTGTTTATTCGATGCCCTAATGCTGCTTGCTTCGTGCTTTGTGGCACTCCCGATGATGGGAGTCAGCTACCAAGTGAATGTGACGATATTCAGGAGGTAGATGACTGGCACCATAAGGAGTTTCTCAGCAACTGATGGCGGAGAAGTGTGAGAACCTAGGAAGAGCCTAGGAAGTGACCTTAGTCAGATGAGTACGCTGACAGAGTTGAGCATTTTGGTGAGAAGCGAGCACGTAGGATTGGTGATTGCGAAGGTTGAACAGCTACTTAGGGACTCTGGGATGGTCTGTGTAGAGAGTATGGGTAGATGTGGCAGGTAGTATGGGCCCGTACTACTGAAAGCAGAGGACCCATACTCGATGCAGGGAGTATTCCAGAGGATCTTCGTACAGATCGAGAGTTGATGTCATGGTTCGAGTACCATGATTTGTAGCAGATCGAGAGGTGATGTCATGGTTCGAGTACCATGATTTGTAGCAGATCGAGAGGTGATGTCATGGTTCGAGTACCATGATTTGTAGCAGATCGAGAGGTGATGTCATGGTTCGAGTACCATTATTTGTAGCAGATCGAGAGGTGATGTCATGGTTCGGGTACCTAGATTCATAGCAGATCGAGAGGTGGTCACATGGTTTAGGACACGTGGCGGTTAGTGCTTCTGGTTTTACCGGTTATTCTGTGGTGATTGTCTAGACTGAGATCAGATGTGAAAGAATATGCGGCCAGAGGGCCATGATGAACGAGTTTTAGTGGAGCATCCCTTAAGAGGGAAATCGAGTTAGCTCCGAGGGATTGTTGGTGAGATGCCAGTTGGAGTCGTAAGACTCGAGGATGAGTAGGGATGGTGCGTTATGGGGGAATACGGTCTGGGCTGAGCGACCGGCCGATAGTGGAGATGTCATTTTCTGTGACCTAAGCGGTGCTATTTCTGTTCCTATGGGAAATAGGAGAGGTATTGAGATTTTCGGTTTCCAAGGTTGGGGGTGAGCCCTGTGGGGTAGCTTTGGTTACGATCTTTCATCGGAGTATCTGGGCAGTACGTCTGCCGCGAGGTAAGGATATAGCATGAGCAGGTTGTCAGTGGGGACTGTAATGGTCAAGGACCAGGATACACCCTATTTGAGCATAGTAGGGCATGTGTTAGCTGCAACAACGGACGATCAAGAGGAGTATATCGGAGCGGTGGCTCTTATTGTCTATGGTGGATATCGAGTGTGGAAATGAGGTCTCTGCTCTTATGATAATTCACGTGATGGGACGTTGGTTGAGGAGTCGAGGATGAGGAGTATGTAGTTCATTATTTTCAGACTGAGAGTCAGGGTTACTACTGGACAGTTGAGATGTCCGGTAGTGGGATGGTACGAGATTCTGAATGACTAGAGGTAGTCATGATGAGAAGTTTCTGAGGATTTCATCTGAGATTCGGGGTATTTGGAATTGCTTGATCTCCATCGGGGAGATCATCGAGCATTGCGTATCACCTTCCAAGAGTAGGTGCGATGTTATTGGTAAAAACAGTCTGTGGGATAGATTGTTGGTGAACCAATTGGTGATGGTTCGAACCCTGAGTGGGGGGAGAACCGGGTACTTTTTGAGGAGATCAGAGATTTGTTCAAGAGCGGTCAGAGAACTGGATAGAGAGGCCTGCAGTGCGGATTCCTGAGACCAGGGTTATTGGTGGTCAAGGAGAGGTGCAGAGTGAGATAGTGCATGTGGTACGTGTTTGAGAAAGGATGAGTGTCTCCACGGCAAGTGGCCGTTGGTCGGAGACCTGTGGTGGTTAGGAATCCTTCAAGGTTAAAATGGTAAATTCGAGGTGGTTGGCTTGTAAGGTTAGTTTGGCGGTTGAGAATTTCTGGTTCAGAGTGTGGGCTATTATATGCAGTATGGGAAGGGAAGAAGTTGATTGGGCAACCAATTTCATGGTCGTTATGAGTATTCTTGCATGAGTCTTGAGCAATAGAGGAGGAAGTTTCAGATTGTCGTCTACGTGTTCTGAGCCGCTGACGACTCCTCCGTGTTTCAATTGAGAGTTGGAATATTTCGGAGTTACGAGTGGTGCGAGAGGAAGATCATTTGCGAGACTTTGAAAGGATGCTTTGCGGTATCAGGGTATGATACCGTATACAAGGGATTGGTGGGTGAGGAAAGACTTCGTGAGGTTCGGTGATGGTGTACCGAGGTATCCGAGCATGATGCCCTGATTATAGGGTTATTTTGAGGCTTGAATTACGAGATAGTAAGTGGAGTATCAAGTATCTATGATTCCAGTGGGAGCCCTTCGGCTAGTGACAACAAGTGAGATTATTTAAGAATATGGATTACAGCAAGAAAAGGGTGCGGTGATACTGCGGGGAGCCGTAGTACTTACTAGTCAGTGAGAAGGTGTTGTGATACTGCGGGGAGCCGTAGTACTCACTAGTCAGTGAGAAGGTGTTGTGATACTGCGGGGAGCCGTAGTACTCACTAGTCAGTGAGAAGGTGTTGTGATACTGCGGGGAGACGTAGTACTCACTAGTCAGTGAGAATGTGTCGTGATACTGCGGGGAGCCATAGTACTCACTAGTCGGTGAGAGGGTGTCGTGGTGCTGCGAGGAACTGCGTTATTAGTTAGTCAGAGCATGACTCAAGAGAGTTCTTAGGCTTGAGTAGCCTTACTGCATTGAGTAGGCTTGAGTAGCCTTATTGCATTGAGTATCCGAGAGCCTGGTGGCCAGATCAGGAAAGAGACAGAGGTCTCCATAATGGTCGGGAATCATTATATCCTGAGTTAGGCTGTGGAGATTGTAATGGGAATGGATCGGAGAAGTGATGTACGAGTGGGTTGCGAGTCATGAGTCAGGAGTTGGGTGATTTATTGGGACGGGTGGTTCCAAATTCGCATCGGGCCAAACTCTCGAGTTGAGTTTGATTCTAGTGGTGTATCGAGTAAATGGATTGAGATTCCGGATTTAGAGATGGATTTCTTTTTGGAAGGGGTATTGTTTTCATCTGGTGTCTTGGAACTGGGTGGGTCGGTTCGTTGGTATGGGAAAGACTGTGAGACGCATGAGACTAATGGGTAGTTTTCTATAGAGGTCGAGGGTGAGACGATTTTAGTTAAGATTATAGTAATCGCTTGGGGTAATGCGAGCGTCGTGTCTGGTGTGTGACATTGGGCCAATATAGTTATTATGAGAAGGAAGTCAGTGAGACGCTTTGGGGCATATGATTTTAGATGTCAGAGGACACTTCTGAGCGAGATTGATTATTTTTCTTGTGTCTGAGGACAGGGTGTTGAGGGTCCAATGTTCGGACAGATTCTGACAGCAGTCCAGTGGATGGGTCTCTGGTAGCATGTGACCCTTTCGTCTATGGAAGTGTGTTTGGGATCGTTTGGTATGTCTGGCATGGGTGATCGATAGCCGATTGTTGGGCTTATCTTGTGAGAATCTGAGGGGCAGCGAGTTATCGGGGTCTGTTATTCGAGGAGCAAATAACGTGATGATATCTTGAGTGGACGGTCTGGCGACAGACCAGATCACTAGAGTTCCAGACTTGAAAAGTCAGAAGGGGTATCTTAGCGGCAGAGGGGTCGGTTTTGTTCCTAATTTAGGAGTTCCTGTTTGGGTTCAGGTATCCATGGAGTAAGATATCGTTTTGGTGTGAGATCCTTTCAGTGGTGCTTTTCGGGTGTTTGGTTTCTTTTCATGTGGTTGAGGAGCGATTTCGAGGGCGAAACCTAATTCAAGTGGGGGAGAATTGTAACATCCGGATTTCCAGGGATAATATTTTGAGTATTCATTTCGATATATGAGGAGTGACTCGACGAGTTGGTGCCTTAACTCGTCGAGTAGAGTCGCGTTTTGGTGACGTGTTTAATGAATGGACTCGACGAGTCGGGTATCTGACTCGCCGAGTCAGCGCTGCTGAGGAAAAATCTAATTGTCCGAGTTTGTGACCTATTTAAAGGCCCTTGTGGCCTTCATCCGCGGCTACACTTCCCTTGAGAAACCCTAATCGATCCAGAGAGCATAGAGAGAAAGAGGGAGCTAATTTTGCATCATTTGGGTTCATTCTTGCAAGAAAGAAGGAGAGTGTTCAAGCTAAATTGTTGGAGGGGCTCAGATCTACTTCTATTCCATCCAAAGGTTGTTGTTGAGGTATGAATCCATGCCTATTTTCGTATATATAGTAGATCTCTTGAATCTAGGGTTTCTTTACCCTTTCTTTAGTTGGAATATGGAGCATGTGAAGTCCCATTGAGGAATAGACTTTAGATCTGGACCTTGAGAGGTCCAGAATGTCCCAACAACCAAACTTTATGCTGTCACATGAGAATATTGATCCTAGGATTCCATTTTTAGAGCTATTTCATCAAATAGAGCCATATGTGCGATGCATGAACGTAAAGCTCAGACCTTTACGTAACTTTTGGGTGTTAGAAGGTCAGATCTATAAGTTAGAGAAACAGATCTGACCTCAGAAGGTCGTTTAAGCATTCTCATGGAAGAAACTCGTTGAGTCCATGAGAGGACTCGACGAGTCGGATTGTGTTGCACCACGATTCGTGATCAGTGGTAACCCGTCGAAGAGAAAGGTTAACTCGACGAGTCGAGTGATGCCTTAGGATGATTCAGAGGACACGCATGGACTCGCCGAGTCACCCGAGTGCACTCGTCGAGTCTGGTCAAAGTTGGACCGTTGACTGGGGTTGACTTTTAGGGTTTGGTCAACATTTGGACATTTGACCATTGGAGGGGTAAAATGGTATTTTCCCCTTCTGAGAGAATATAGGGAGGGACTATTATAGTATTTGAGAGCCGTATTAATTAGAGATAATTACTTTATGTGATTAGGCGGAGGCTAGATCAGTGATTCGAGTTCGAGACTTTCCGAGATTACCCGAGGTGAGTCTTCTCACTATACATTACCTAGAGTGGTAACTATGTGCAGACCGGAGGGTCTTATGTGTTATGTGTATGTTTGAGTTTATGTGCATTGTGATATATGTATGCTATGTGTTATATAGACCGGACCGGAGGGTCCAACGACTTACGAGGCCAGAGGGTCCTCGAGTAGACCGAACCGGAGGGTCCAACGATTTAGACCGGACCGGAGGGTCCAAGGAGCTAGACCGGACTGGAGGGTCCAACGAGCTACGGGACTGGAGGGTCCCGCTGAGACACATTGACCGGAGGGTCATACCGAGTTATAGCCTCGAGTGGCTATGTGATGTATGTGGTATTTTGGGGAACTCACTAAGCTTTGTGCTTACCGTGTTATGTGCTATGTGTTTCAGGTTTCTCAGGATCGCGGGACGGCACCGGCTTGATGTTACACATCAGAGAAAGAGTTATGTTTGAGGATCATGGATTATTAATGGAGTTGTGTTTTGTAATTTGAATAAATGAGGTTTTTATACAAAATGTTATGAAAAGTATGCGTTTTTAAAATGAAAAATTCGTTTGAAAATTTACGGTGTTACAAGTTCCTTTTTCCTCCTCAAGCATCAAAAACACACACAAATTACTTTGAAGCTCAAGAATCACTCAAATGGGGGATAAGGGTCGATTTCTAGGGTTTAGAGGGACGGAGGCTGAAGGTATTAGCGTTAGGTTATAAGATAAGGAGCTTAAATAGGGTCCAAGACCCTAATAGGGTTTTGGTCTGATAAGAGTACGCCCATCGTACATATGGTACGTTTCCAACAAACTTTATATCCACGGAAAGGTGATGAGAAACCCTACACTTCTATCAACTCACCTCCGCCTAAGAATTTTCCAAACAAAAACCCAAAATTCATAAAGGACCGAGTTATCAAATTACGATTATACCCTTGGGCTTCGAAACCCAAACGAACGCCCGGATCACTTAGACTATAACACCCCACATCCAAAAAGGGCCAAATCCTTCCCTCCCCAAGGCCCAAAGCCTTATGATGACTGATGACAGGGCTACGACCCCGAACAATGAAACGATTCTAAACCGAGTGTTACATTAGGCATCTCTAGAAAGCCACATTCCAAAATAATTATCCTGAATTAGATATCTGAGAATGCCACACCAAGCCTTAACATATCCTAAATTGATGCACAATTACATGATTAAAACCAAATGAACTTTCCAAATGTTGTCACCATTTATATAAAACAAATATATAATCAATTTAACTTATAAATAAATTCAAATTAATATTATTTGCATAAATTCACACAAATACATATAGTATGCACATTACATAGATATATGATGCTTTTATTGGAAAAAAATCTTAGCAAATCATCAGAATATTATGGGGAATGTACTCTTGGGTAATACTCACTTTAAGTAATGAAACAAATCTCACTTAACTTCTAAGGTTGTTAGAGTACTTAATGGAGACTTAAGGGTAGCAATAGTTGAGTTAACTATCCCATAAACACTCATTAAGTCCTTAATTAAATTCGTATTCTCAAACATAAATTTTTTATTATTCTCAATTCATCCTTAAAATCATAAGAACACATATGAGAAAACTAGAAATGGGTTGGACTTATTTACAAAAGTTTCAATTTTTTCATAACGTCCGACTTGAGCGATTCAAACTAAAAAGGAACTTGACTCAACCGAGTCAGCAAGTTTGATGAAAAATATGACTTTCCAAGTTCCTCAAGCTTTTATATCAAGTTCAAATGATTTCAAACTTTATTCTTTTCAGTTCCAGTGACTTATTATGATCAATTCACATCTAGAAACATGTTTCTAACTTTTTGAAAACATAATTGCACAAGGATTAAGGATTCAAAATGTGATGATTAAATGATTTATAACATCAAAAATTGTTTGTAATCAGTGTCACTAACTTGAACTTCAAATTGAGTTGTAACTTCCAAATGAACATTAGATCATCACCAAACTTGAATGATAGATTTATGACATCAGTTGACGTTTAACTGATTCAAAGGTTAGATCATGTCATAAACTTAATTCAAAATTCCGTTAAATTCACAAGTTAAATTTTAAACCTTAATTAGATCATTGAGTGGAAACACCTTCGTATGATGGATTCATTTGATTAAAAGGAGCTTAAAAAACTAAAAGCTAAAATTAGAATCAAACTCACATCAAAAGGTTCACACCAAAGCAAAGTAGACTTGGAAAACATAATGTGTTGTGTTGGGTTGACACATTAAACATGTTGAGAGAGCTTGACCTTAACCTGGCCTGTTTAATTATCGTTGTGTGTCATGTCAAACTGTTTATTTTTGTGTTTAATTTGTGTCGCGTTGTCGGGTTAGGATTTATACCTTGTAAATATATTGTGTCGTATTGTGTTGAAATGATAAATAGGTTGAACGAGTACGATTTATAAAAGTTGAAAGGAAAAATAGAATAACCAAAAATAGTGGGCCTTAGGGAGGCAGAGGGAAGAGGTAATGAGAATGAGGGAGTGGAAAAGTGGGACTATGAAGTACGGGAAAGAAAGGAAAGGCAAAAAATAAAGTCTTGACGAAATTGGTTAAGTCGTTTACACGTTAAAAACTACTCAACCCAAAGTTTTATGTTTTTCCAATGTATGTAAATAATTAAAAAAGACTTTCAAATAATAAACGACTCATTTTCAAGTTAAAATTCTTAACACAATCTTACCCATTTGATTTTCATCTCGTGTTGTGTTAACATGTTTAATTAAACGGGTTAAAATATCTTACCCAAACCTATTTATTTCCTATATATTTCTTGTCAAATTAGCATATCATGTTAGTTTTTTGCCACCTTTATAATAAAAAGGGTTTGAAGCCTCAAAACAACACTTATATTTAAGATCAAACAAAGTAGAAGTAAAATGAAATTATATTTATGTTCTAATGATTTTAACTATAAACTCATCTAAAACCTCCTTGATAACATTACCCTTGATATAACATTACAAGCATCACAAGCGGAGGACTTGAGATAGTCAGTTATTAGGTGTATGTCACATATCTTGATTATAATGTATGACGATATGATAAAGTTCACGACTTCAATGGAAAATATTAAAGTCATGTGCGTGCCACCTCAAAAAATAGAAGCGTGAATTACATTGACCAAAAAATGCCATGGAATTCATTCAAAGTTTCATCAATTGTTTGATCGTCACAATGATGTTAGTATGGTGGATGCTAGGCATACACTTCAACAATTTCAACATGCCATAAACTTGCATTGTTCCCATTAAGTTTAAAATAATAGAATATTAAAGATGTTAGGAAATCAGATGATACTTGTCAAGAATCAGAACAGATCTGATGCCACTTGCTAAGCTCTGATACCACTTGTTAGGAAGTAATACAGATAACAAGCAAAAACTAAAAGCACACAAAGACACAGTATTTATGTGGTTCGGTCAAGGTGACCTATTTCCACGGGCAGGAGGTGAGTATTATTTATTTTGGAGTTCTCGAACAGAGTTTACAAGTACAATTCACTAGAGATTCATCCTACTCACTAAGGATTCAAAGACCCAAAATAAGTTAGCATGCATACCTATTTATAGTTGAGGGATCAGACCTAAAACCCTAATGGGCCAAGCCCATTGGCCCATTGGACCATAGGCCTATGAATGGTGTCAACCAATAACAATTTGCCATGCATCATCTTCTGGAAAATTCTCCATGTCATACAACACATGTGTATCAGCAACATGCTTGATGGAGCACCTTGAGCCATAGTGGTACAACATGAACACTAATGGCCCTACATCCATCATGGTGGCACACCATGGTGTATTCCTTGAGCATCACCAACTTCTAAGCATCATAGAGGACTTCGTAGCATACGCAGCTCATCAGTAATACATGGTTCATCAATAAACCAAGATGGAGCATCTTGCACCAATATGGTGCAACATGTACGATGCTGGCCCATATTGTGCAAGGATGGCACAACATCCTTCAAGTTTGGCTCAAAATCTCCAAAAGGTGGTGCAACTTATACATGATGGCTCAACTTCTCCATGATGGTCCAACATCTTCACTTGGCTCAAAATCTTCATGGCTTCAAATGTTGGACCATGTTGCTCTAAGTCACTCCAAGATTCTCCAAGCCACTCCAAGTTGCTCCAAACCCGCTTTTAGATGATCTGTTCCTTTGGCTCTTGATTTGTTCCTTTGTCATATGATCCAAAGTCATATCAGATAATTTGTTCTTTTGTCACATGCTCCATGAACCTCAAGCACTCCATTGAGTTCTAACTGCTCCAAATGCTCCATGAGAATGCTCCAAATGCTCGAGTCACATTAACAATATCCACCTTAACTTGAGCATCCTATGAACTCCACCTTAAACAAGAACTTCCTCTCCCTTCCTACCAACAAGCCCCGAAGGGGCTTATCTCCTGCGAACATCAACCTAGTCCAAGCAAAGCTTGAACTTCTCTCTGGGTAACGACCTTGTCACCATGCCTTCTGGATTTTCCTTGGCACCAGAATTTTGAATGCGTACTATAAACATCATTTATTTATAAAGAATTTGAACAAGAAATCATTACTATAAACAATATTTTGTTTAATTAAATCAAATTTAAGATGCTAACCCGATATCTGGCTATCACCAACCTTACTTGAATAAATAGGCTTTGACATATCAATTAGTAATGGAGACTTAGAAGTTAGACATATATGCTCTCTTTGGTGGCATTCACTACATCTTTTTTCTTGTAGATACTCTCCTTAAATTTTTTATATCAACGATGGCTAAACATTGTTCATTACTAGTGGTTTAATAACCATCACATCCTCTTGTACAATCCATTCATAGGAATGTAGAACATAACATACTATCGCTTCGTATGCCTTGCGATATACGTATTTGGTGAAACACAACCATGTAGAAGTACTAGGTTAAATATAACATAAGCTCAACAAAGTTGTTACCAAGTGACCACAAGGTATTCCAGAGCACTGCTATTTTTCACAATAAAGAATTATTTTCTATTTGTATCTATGAACATGTTCTTATTATGGTCACATACTTTAAATAATTGGTTCACCATAGGAAAAATAGTCCACATTGAGAAACACACAATTCTCCCTTTAATTTATGCTCTACCCATTTCTTGATATATCATTTACGTTGTGCTGGATGTAATAAACAAATGTATTTTAAAAAACATATATTTCATGTTATATTGGATGTAAATTAAATCAAATCACTCATGTATATATATGTTTATTATTATTGTGCTCATATGTCAACATTTACAATACTACTCTTGCATTATGCTTCAATAAAAATTCAACTAGCGTGATAATTATGTATTTATGTGCATGTTTGGTTAACGTGTTCATAAACTCAGAAACATTAGATGAAATTACATAATAACGTACTCCATAAAATTACGCCCTTGCCCATCATTCGTATTTGATTTCGCCTAGTTACTTACATACCTTATGTACTAGATGACATAATAACACTAAATTATCGTGGAAGTCAAACTGCTTGTACTTTTTATTTACTTTCCCCAACAACTTATATGTTGTATTATTCTTTTTTTTACTATAATCATAAGTTCATGGAGATAAGTTGGCAACAAATCCTGACCTCGTGTTGAAATAATGTATTAATGATTAGGTCAAAGGAGGCAACATCGAAAACTATGGCCAAATTTTCAATATGGCCAATGCATGACAAAAATTCCTTAAAAACAATGCCCAAATATCCCCAGACTTCATCTTCCCCACTTCAAAAGGATAAATTGATTTATAGCAACCACAATAATAGTAGCAAAGTACATGCCCTTCAAATGGGCACCATTTATATTGATTGATGGGCACATATGATTTTTGAACGCATGAATCTATAATTAATAAAGGTCACAATAATGTGTGGTAGAAGAAGTCATAGAATGTCATGATAATACAATTATAGCGCACTACACAACCAATGGAAACACAAAATAGATGAAACGATATTGGTCATACTTTTCATCAGTTTGAATGCATGACACTTCACATGTCGAGCTTGAGAGTAGGAAATGTGAACTTTACATTTGGTTTTCATATTTTGGAAAATTTATTTTTCCATGATATATCTGTTGTGCTCAGCCATGGAATCTTTCAATATATTTCTAATAAATTTCTTATTTTCTTGCCGATGATTAGGATACATTTGCGTTTTAGAACAAGTGTGTCGATAAAAAAATACTAGAGGTTGAAAGAAATCGATATTTTCAATTTTGACAACCCTAAAAAACCATTTATAGGCTTCAAAAAGACATAAGGCCCCAAACGTGTTTTGTATGACTTCATGGTCTTATAATGAAAACCATACCCAATGCATTTTAACCCTAAACCTAGCTTCAGTGCTCTTTTAGCCTTATTTGTGGAAGTGAGAAGTGTGTGTTAGGCTCATACATCGATGGTACTCTAGGCTTGATATAGTGTTCTAGGTTAGGCATCAGGGAGGCATAAACCAAAAGTCTTTCATATGTTCATAACCATTACCCACTTTATTATCATCATAATTATAATTATTCACTCCAATCTCTTCATCTAATAAACCGACAATGTTGTTCCCCTTGTCTGATATACCTTTACGATATTCATAATTATACGTTTATAATGGTTAACATACTTAAAAGTATTTGTATGAAAAACCATCATAGTTAGAACTTAATTTCTTCCAACCTTCGTTCCCATTCTACCAAATCCTCTTCCACCGAACGATTTCCATTAGATATCGTTCCACATGAAATACATGCACCAATATCAGATATATACATAATCACCGGTGGATACAAATGAGGCGTAATGGGTACTATTATACCCCTAAATATCATGATAAAACTTCTTCAAATTCCATGATTTTGTATCTAAGTATTTACCTCTTATGCTTGGTTTCACACATAAACACATCATTCAAATATTAGAAATTAATGTTAGTTCATTTTAGTGAAACCACTTTATCCTAATTTTCAGGACTATGCTTTTGGGATGTATGAATTTAACTTTTATGAAAATTTGCACAAATACTATTCTAAATTTCGACTATATTTGTACCCTCATATCAAAGTTTCTAACTCTCCTACTATACATCCGTAACAACCTGAAATTTAGAGAGATTTGACTTTTAATCAAATATTAACCAAAAGGGAAAAATGGACATTTAGAGGAATTTAGTAAGTTTATGAAGTTGTGATTTCATGAAAATGGCCAATATGAGTTGAAGTCACTTATAAGAGGTAATATGAGTAAGTTCAAGAGAAAGAATGTATGAGAAAATGCATTTTGGCCAAAAGGGTAAAATGGGTAATTTTATGCTTTTTGGGTCAAATTTGTGACTTAATAGATTAAGCCCCATATTAAGTCAATGAGAAATGAATTAACAGAGTTGTAGGGTATGTTCCCACCTTCGCATGGATATAAAGATCATAAAAAGTGGGCATAGAACAAAGGAGTTATGAAGGTTAGAAGTTGGAGGAAAAGTTGTCCCCAAAGATGGAATGGAATCAACAATGCACTTTTTTGATCTCCAGTTACTACGACGCGGTAAATAGATCACCACGGAGCGGTGGAATAAGTTGGCTTCCATTAATCGAAGTCAAATGGTCACTATGACGTTGTAAAGTCCATACCACGACGTGGTTTTGAGGCCTGAACACGAGTTATAACCTGTTAAGAGCTCATTTCTATCATTCTCATGGGGGAATTGATTGGAGAGCTGAAGGTAGCGATTTTTATGTCCAAATAGTGCCAAGACAAGCTACAAATGGTGTATTGTAAGTATTTCATCCTCACCACAATAAGGTAAGATTTCTCCAATTTGGTAAAAATTATGAGTTTGTTATGATTGGTTGAATTAATCAACTTATAGCTTGTCTAAGATGTTACTGAGAGTATTTAGAAGCTTTGAACAAGATTTGTATGTGATTTCCATTGTGATATATATATATATATATGTATATATATATATATATATATATATATATATATATATATATATATATATATATATATATATATGAGAGTTAGGGTTTGAAACCCTAACTAGTGATTAATGATTGATGCATTAGATGTTAGATTATGATGAATTATGTAGTATTGGAATCTTAATTCATTGTTTGGATTAGATTAGAAGTAGAAAATGTGAAGTTAGAATATTAATCCATTAAGTGGTCATTTTGACCATAAGACTCATTAAGCTCTTAATAGGATAAGACAAGTTTTAAGAAACTTGTATATGTATATGAATAGGCCTAAGAGCAAAGACGATGCATCAATGGAAGAATTGAAGAAAAACGATTAGTTAGTCTTCACTAACTAACAAGGTGATTCATATCACTCTCTAGATTATGTTTATATATATATGTATGTATGTATGTATGTATGTATGTATGTATGTATGTATGTATGTATGTATGTATGTATGTGAATCTTGGGGCACTAAGTGAATGCCTCCAAGTGATTAAATAAAGATAGATGATGGTTATACGTGTAGAACATGTATCAGAGCATGTACATATATTTAGAGTATGTATGAGGTATATGTTAGAAATATGTAGCAGAGCATGTAAGTATACCTAGAGTATGTACGTTTAGATGAGACTGGTATTGTTAAATACCTAAGAAAAGATAAAATATGATTATATGCATAATAATCATATAAAATAGTATATATGTAAGTAACATGTTAATGGTATTGGGTAGAATACCTAAGAGATATGAGAAGAAGGATTAGATAAGTACTTAATGAGCTAAGTACTAGATGAGTAGCATAAGATCTCTTTATGAGATAAAGTGATAAATTATCCATGGGACAAGAGTTATGTGATGAGTCACACAAAAGAGTTAGAGAAGAGTGTTGGAGCATGAAAATGCTCTACAATGATGAGTGTTTATTAGGTTAGAATATTCCCTTGTATGAAAAGCATATTCCCTTCACTAGTATATAAAGTGGAGGTGAGGGTCATTTTGTTTGTAAGAGTGTTCACTATGTAGATATTAGTTTAGAAAGAGTTTTTGGGTGAGGATTCTCCCTATCCATGAGAGTTGTTATTGTAATATTTTGTATCTCTCTATCTATCCACTACAATTTTACTCATATATTATGTTCTTCATTGTTCATATGATTATCTTCTTGATATTATATTTCCGCACCAATCCAATCGACAAAATGGGAAATTACAAGTGGTATCAAAGCGTAACCTTGAAGATCTCATGATTATTTCAAGGGAACGGTCACGATTGGTTTATTATCTTGAAGACTTTTTTCATTTATGAAGCATTGCTCATCCTTCGCAACTGAAAAATCTTCAGTGAGTTATTTACTGTTTTGTTGGTGATGTTGCTAGAAAAATAAATATCTTGCTGCTACTGTTCATTCATTTTGCTGCTGTTAAATCTGAGTTTATGAAGAAAATATTTTTGCTAAAGAAGATGAAGTTTTTGTGAAAAAAGTGGTGTTTAGATCTTGTTATCCCATGTAAAAAGGTTTTATGAATAAGACAAAAAAGAATTATGGGATAAAAGATCCGATTCAGAGGTCAAAATTTCGGAATTTATGAGCCTTTAGTGTGTTTAGGACTCTTATCTCGGAAGTATAAAAGTAATGAAGCATGTGGTACAGCTCGTTAATGCATGTATGTTCAAGTGTGTGGTCAAAGGAACCTTAAAGCATGTCTGACAATAGGGAACATTTTTTGTCTTGTTAGTTGACTTCTTTATGGGAGAAATATGGGGATGGAACATCTCATGAAGCTTTTCAGCTTTTTGTCACTCTTTCATTTGATTCTCTGTCATATTTTTGTTGGATTAGGTGTTTAAGCCCATAACTATAATTGGTATGTGTTTGATTTGATTGTAGCATGGTCCTTTTGGGATGCCTTCACCATATCAACTGGACATGATGAGTTTTGGAGAAAGAGGTTGATAAATGGTTTATTAATATATTATAAGAATAATATATTAATTTGTAATCATATTATTTAATTAGTGTTTAATCATAAATTAATTTGGAATTAATTTAGTGGTTAAAGGAACTGATTAAAAGAATGGGGACTGATTTTGTAAATCAGTGATAGTTGTAGTTTTGGGCTGATGGACTCTATTGAAAGGGAGTGGACGAAAATCTATGGCAAGCCCCCATAGAGTTTTCGTCCAAGGCCTATCATATGGGGTTCCATGGACTGCTTAGGGACTAAGCAAGGAAATTAGGGTTTCCAGCTGAAAACCCTAGCAGCCTCAACTATAAAAGGAACCCCAACCTCTAGAAATACGCCTACCTGCTTCCCAAGAGAAACCCTAGCCGATTTCTACCTCTTTCTCCCTTATTCTTTGCTCGTGGTGTTTGTGACTCGATTAGAGGTGCAACGCTTGGGGCATTAGGCTTTCAAAGGTCAAGGAATTGAAGAATGATTACTTGTTATTACAAGATAACAAGAAAAGGTAAGATCTAAACCCTATTAGTTTCGATTTTATATCTTAGAATTAGGGTTATTGCTTTGGAAATCTTGTTGGCATGTATAACTTGAGAAAACCTAGATCCAAATCAATTAGGGTTGCATGTGTACATAGAATTGTTGTGATGCTCAAAACCCATCAGTAGTATCAGAGCCTAAGATGTTTTTCTGTTATATTTGATGCAATAGTGATTTGTCTAAAGCTGGAAGAAAACCGATTTTGCCTTTTGTCTGATGAACTCAACGCGTTCAAAGATGAACTCGACGAGTTGCATGAACATAATTTGGAAGAGGGATGTCGTAATCCAATTGTAATATGCTGAGCATAAGGGAAGTTTTCAACATACAACCATAATTGCAAAGTTTTCAGTATAATACACGAATCGAATACATAACATACATGCAAACTATAATAGGTAGAGTTTGGGATTCCACACACGGTTTTATCAAATCTAGAGTTTATACATTAACAAACATATAAACTATATAGGTATAGTTTATTGAACAATTACATTATCAATGCATAAAACATAGATACAATGCGAATAAACATATAAACTATATTAGGTATAGTTATGGATCCTACAAACAGTCGTTTAAATTTAGAGGATTCATTTTATTCTACACTTAATCGTTAGTATAGCATTTTATGAGTGAGCATCTTCGCATACTTACCTAAGTACTAACAAAAGTCCTGATATTATAACCAGAGTCTCCTAGAGGGAGAACGTGAGTTTGTGTATAGATCTATAGGGGACTGACAATCCCACACCACAATTGTTAGCTACAGTTAGGCCGGCATGCCTGGGTGACAAAGTCATTTCGATTCCGACGCCTGAAGAACGTCGTTCAGGCAATTCAATGGTCAAGTATGGTTATAACAATTCATAAATTTGGTACTAAATAATACGATTAATGTATGAATGGTAAACAACTTCAATTAGTTTTATTTTAAATTAATAGAACTACTATACATACTGGAGGATTCTAGGGTATTTCATACAGAACACATTATACATTACTGGTGATAGCCAGGGATTTCATACCATAGTTTTCATACAAAACAATACTATATAATTCCACTGGTGGTATCCAGGCATATAAACTAACACTTTCATATACAACTATAGAACACAGTAACGAACATACACTTTGGTCTTAGGGTTTAAGACTACTTTACAATACTAAAGAAAATATTGGATTTTTTTTGAGAACTTGCAAACATTTTTCAGATTCACAGACAGGTTTTCATTACAAAAACATACTTATGAACTCGCCAACTTTAATGCTGATACTCTTTCAAAACCGCTTATACTCTCAGGGGACTAGTAGACAGGTACAACCGCAGGCTTTTGAGAAGACGGAGCTTATAGTGTCTCGTCTTTTATACTTTTGGATATACATTTTGCTGTATACATGCTATGTATCGAACAGATGTAAATACTTTAAATATATTCAATGTAATGGTTGTATTTGCTTTGATTACTATGATGCAATTGTTGTGATACTGTACATGACGTCCTCCACCCCCGAACGTTTCTGCCATTCCGGTTTGGGGGTGTGACATCCTTGAACCCACTCTCGCTCCTAAACATTTGTGGGAGGGTAACTTTTGATGGATCAAATTTCAATGATTGGATCAGAAACATCAGAATGGCCCTGCGATACGAGGATAAGGAACACATTCTCGAAAAGGAACTCGCCGAGATTAATGAAACTACTGCTACTCCGGAAGAAATGGAGGAATATAGGGCCCGATGCAAGGAAGCGACAAAGGTGTCGTGCATTATGGTGGCCATTATGACTCCAGAACTCCAACGTTTCTACGAGGACTACTGGACTTATGAGATGTACCAAGACCTGATGGAAAAGTACCATCAGAGATCACGTCAAGAGAGGTACGAGATAGTCACCTCGTTCATTACAACCAAAATGAAGTATGGAGAGTCCATCATGACCCACTTGCAAAGAATGGAAAGGTATGTGGATCGTTTACTCAAGTTGAATGTCAATTTTGACAAAGAGTTGGCTATTAATATAGTCCTACACTCTCTGCCTCCATGATATGACCAGTTCAAGATGACTTATCATCTGATCAAGGAGGAGGTCACCTTGAGCAAACTTCAAGGGTTGTTAAGAACTGCTGAAAGTGGATTGAAAGGCAAAGCTATCGAATCCACTCCTGCTGCTGCCCCAGTCCTGGCTATTGGACAGGGGAAAGGGAAAAAGAGGAAAGCTCCCTCAAAGAACTATAAGGGAAAGTCTAATGATGGATATTCTTCAAGTGGATCCAAAGAAAAAATCGGTTCTACACCTCCCTCCTTCGACCCAAAAGAAGCAACGTGCTTCTACTGCCATGAAAAGGGGCATTAGAAGAGAAGCCACCTGAAGTACTTGTAGGAAATCAAGGATGGGAAGATAAAGCCCTCTTTTGCAGGTATTTATACTATTTTTTCTAATAACTCATCACATGCTAGTTCTTGGGTCCTTGATACAGGATGTGGTTTTCACATTTGTTCTTATTTGCAGGGGCTAAGAAGAAGTACGGATGTGGAGCATGAGAAGATGAACCTGATAATGGGGAGTAGGAAATCGTCGCCTGTCACCAAGATCAGAGTTTACTCTTTAGTTGTTAGTAGTAGGTTAGGTTTAGATTTGAATGATTGTTGCTACTCGTCAGAGATGACGAGGAATATTATTTCTTTCCATGGTTTGTATAGACAAGGTTTTAGATATTCATTTAATAATGAAAGTGGTTCTATTAATGCTTATTATAATGGTACTTTTTATTTTGAAGCATTGCCTTGTAATGGTGTATATGAAACTGTGATGGTTGTAGATAACCTAGGAAATAATGTGTTGCATATTGGTTCCTCTAGTGATTTAGACAAGGCACGCTTGTGGCATTGTCGTCTTGGACATGTCAACAAGAAGCGCATAGCCCAACTCCAAAAGGATGGGGTGTTTGAGTCATTTGACCTAAATACAGATGACACGTGTGAGTCTTGTTTACATGGAAAGATGACTAAATCACCTTTCACTAGTACTTGTGAAAGAGGTGAGGGATTGTTGTATCTCATACATACATATGTGTGTGGGCCCTTCAGATCCACTAAAAAGGATGCAAACCGCTTCTATGTGACTTTTACTGATGATTATAGAAGATATGTATATATCTATTTAATAAAACACAAGTCAGAGACATTTGAAAAGTTCAAAGAGTTTAAGCAAGAAGTGGAGAATCAATTGGGCAGGAAGATAAAGATGCTCAGATCTGATAGGGGTGGTGAGTATCTTAGTATCAAGTTCCACGACTATCTTAAGGAATGTGGAATTTTTTCACAATTGACGCCACCTAGGACACAACAACTTGATGGTGTGGCTGAGAGGCGCAATCGAACCTTGTTGGACATGGTTTGTTCTAGGATGAGTCGAGCTTCGCTACCAATCTCATTCTGGGGGTATTCCTTAGAGACTGCCGCAACTAAGAAGGTTGCCAAAACACTTCACGAGATGTGGACAAGGAAGGTTCCCTGTGGATAGGGAAGGTTCCAAAACACTTCACGAGATATGGACAGGGAAGGTTCCCTCAATGGCACATGTCAAGGTTTGGGGTTGTGTAGCTTTCGTAAGACGAGAGACTCACGACAAGATTGAAACTCGTAGTGAGCAGTGTGTTTTCATCGGTTAGCCACAGAAATCCTTCAGATATCTCTTCTACAGACCTAGTGACAACGTGGTCTTTGGAGCAAGGAGAGGAGTTTTCCGCGTGAGGGAACTCATATGCCAAGGAGACAGTGGGAGGACAATTGATCTTGAATAGATTCAAGAATCAAGTTGTGAAGGAACCTCGAACACTAGTGATCAACCTGAGGAAGAGATTCCTTTTGAACCCATTGATGAGTCATTACCTCTTAGATGTTCCACTCGAGTTAGAATGGCACCCGAGTATTATGGTTTTCATATTACTACAGATGGTGATACGTTTATCAGTGATAGTACATTGGTAAATTTGGATGAGCCTTCTAACTACAAGGAAGCCATGGCAGGCCCTGAATCTACAAAATGGAAAGTGGGAATGGACAGCGAGATTCAGTCCATGTATGACAATAAAGTTTGGAACTTGGTTGACAATGTACCAGGTCGTAAGACGGTTGGGTGCAAGTGGATCTTCAGGAAGAAGACCGACATGGATGGCAAGGTGCATACATTCAAGGCACGACTGGTTGCGAAGGGCTTTACTCAAACCCCAGGGGTTGACTATGATGAGACCTTCTCACCAGTGGCCAAGATCAAGTCTATTAGGGTTATGTTAGTCATCGCTACGTTTCATGATTATGAAATTTGGAAGATGGATGTCAAAACCGCTTTCCTTAATGGGATGTTGGCTGAAGATGTTTACATGTGTCATCCAGAAGGTTTTGTGGATACTAAATACCCCAATAGAGTATGCAAGCTTGAGAAATCCATTTATGGATTGAAGCAAGTGTCTCGCAGATGGAATCTTTGTTTCGATGAGAAAGTCAAAGAGTTTGGTTTCTCTAGGAGTGAGGATGAGTCCTGTGTATATGTCAAAGCTAGTGGGAGTATAGTTAGTTTTCTAGTATTGTATGTCGATGACATACTACTTATAGGAAATGACGTCCCAACCTTGCAGGGGGTTAAGTCCTGGCTTAGAAAATGTTTCGCTATGAAGGATCTAGGAGAGGCTGGTTATATTCTGGGGATAAGGATCTTGAGAAATAGGAGTAAAAGACTAATTGGAATTAGTCAGAGTACTTACTTGGACAAGCTGCTAAAACGTTTTAGCATGGAGAATTCCAAGAAAGGGGAGTTACCTATCCAAAGCAATACCAAACTGAGTAAGACTCAGAGTCCGAGTACCGATGCCGAGATAGCGGAAATGAGTCGAGTGCCATATGCTTCCGCTGTACGCTATGACATGTACTCGCCATGATGTGGCTTTTGCGCTGAGCATGGTTAGCCGATATCAAGGGAACCCTGATAGAGCTCACTGGACAGTAGTGTTGGGTTTTGAGCATTCTAACACTTCCTAAGTGTACATTCAACCCTAATAAACCTTGGATCTATGTTTGTCTAAGGTACATGCAAAATATTAATTTTCAAGGTTTATAACCTATCTAGCATGGCATGGGGTACTTTTAAACATAAAAGGACTAGATGAATTACATACCTTTTGTTGATTGTTGATTCCTTGGAGTTTGAGAGCCAAGCACCAATAATGTGAATGCCTCAAATCGAAATCACAAATCACCACAAACTTGGAAAATGTATGAGAGAGTATACTAACACTTAGAAATCGGCCACCACTATTACACACATACTAGGGTGTTATTTCATGCAACATGAGCTTGTTTATATAGTGTGTATGGTTAGGGTGAAACCCTAATAACCCATGTCTTTTCCTTTCCAAGGATCCATGGGTTAAAAGCTCCATGGATCATCCATGGACTTCCATATAAGCTTAGCCCATTAACAAATGAGTATTAGCCCACACCATATAAATATAATAGCCCATGATTTAATTAGTCTTCCTTTTAATCACTAAATTAATTCATAATTAACTCAAGATTAAAACTAATTAAATAACATGACTTTATATTAATATATTATAACTTATAATATATTAATAAATCGTAAGTATACAATTCTCATAAAATTATCCATAAACAGTTTGGGTGAAGTGCAACCCAAATGGACCATGCCGGGTCGGGTCAAGTATATACCAAATAAGTTATGGACTTAGACACCTTATCCAACAGTCTCCCACTTGGATAAGTCTAATAACTGTATTTGCGTATGTTACTTCAGGAACCAACCAGCAATCGTAGCTCTCGAAAACTCTGTTGAACTATGAAGCGCCATTTTAGATAAGTGATCATATAATCCTCTGTTCTCATGATATCAGCCGGACAAATACATGGAACAACGTCGTACTTATTGTCCAGCAGTTTGTTTCCCGATTTCCGATTTGTTTGACAAAGAACTAAATTGAACACATCAATTAGGTTCTGACCGGGCTCGGTACATAGGTCAAAACAAAATCATCGAGGGGCCCAGATATCGCTTCTAATCCTCCAAGGACTAGAAGGAACAGATAAACTTCGACTCATATACTTGTTTCTACTACTTGTTGAATTATACACAAAGGCACGTTTTATAACATCAAGTTACTAATACGTTTACGTGCAATCAATGCACAACCAACTCATAGGTAACAACTCATATCTCTAGGTTTGAAGACTTATATGATATTACCGTCTCACGATCACTCGAGATAAATTCCATGAAGTGATACAAGTGAGCGTGGGTTAATTCCAATACTTATAACTTATGAGTACTCATGAATGTTGTAGCAACCATTGCCATGACTAAACACATTTAGCCATCTACAAACTCGATTCATGATAGTCTTAATTCATACCTACTTCCAACATATGAACGACTGTGGAGTGTTTAAATAACTTAGTCATTCGGAAAGAATAACCTAGCTATTCTGGAAGTCAAAACATGCAAAGTGAAACACAATAATAATCGAATCCAATATGGTCTCAGAACCCTTTTGAATATAAATAAAACCACCTTTTATTTATCACCATATTGATTACACATTATTCATTGTATAATGTTTCAAATAATCAACTTAATACTTGAACAAAAACAACAGTCGTCCCATGCTCCTAGCATGTACACTTTGTTTTTCTAAACAATAGTTATGCCATACTCCAAGTATGCACACTATGTTTGTCTATGATCTTTACTTTGTGAAATAGATCAATTGAACATGATTCCAATGATGCTCATTTCACAATCCCAAATCCTTATTGTAAATGTAAGAATTCCTAATTCCTACCATTTACCAAAAACTGTTAGATTTTAAACTTATATGCACTGATCCTCTCGTAATGATTATGCACAAGGTTACCAAAACCTTGTCATCAGTCATTACAGAGGATTCCAAAGGAGATCAACTCTATGGAAACGAACTCTCATATTCAAGGTACATTGCTTTGAACATCCTTCTTGCATAAAAGTTTCTAACTTTCTCATAGATTCTTAATATCCAACGCCCAATATGGAAAATTTCCATATTCCTATTTTGATTATCATATCTGAACAAGAGCTACCTATTTTCAGAATATATCCATATGGTCCTTCCAAAATTTAACACTATACTTCCAACTGTCCCTGAGCAACCAATCTTTGGTGAGCCTTAGATAGTCCTCGACAATTGCTTAATCATTTTAGTCTTATCCAATTCTAGACTTTTCCCTTCTTAATGCTCTGAGCATTTGGAAAATTTAGAAAGGATGAATATTATGGCACATGTGACCGATCCTATACCCGAAGCATATGGGACACGATTCACGATGTCTCACATAAAGATCTGATAATGGATCAGTCTTTTGCTACAATATTTTTTTTTTATTTTCCATGTTTTCAAAAATCGACTATGAAGAGGGATGTCGTGATCATAATCGAATTGAGAACGCAATATATATAGAATTTCCTTATGTTGAACCATTCCAACATAAAATTCATATATATATCCTTGACTAAAGATGATTAAAACCTCAATCTAAGCTTTTAGAATTGAAATGAAGTATAATTTCCTCTCCCTTAATTATAGCAAAACAACTTTTTCAACCCCTACAACTTTACGAATTGAAACTTTTGTTTTTCTATAATTAACATTGCTAACTTGCAACACTAAACATAATAATCATGCTCCTACTAACATGATGATTATCAGCATAACACTTATGCTCCCACTAGCTCTGACATATTTCCAGAAATCAGCTGGACTTCTGAAATTTAGATTCGTACACCCTTTCTTAGATAGCTCACATATGTGTCTAAACAATTTCCAGAACTATGAAAAGGGATGCCGTAATCATAGTCTTAATTGTTTAGACCTTTGCCATTTCTCACAAGTCCATGTTAGTGTGCCGGTTAACCACACACGCTCCACTAACGACTTTGAGAATGCAAACATCACAATTGCTATCTACTTAAAATCTTCTTAGTGAAAGCATTTCCTCACCATCATTTTCATGAATCGGAGAGAAACCTTATGACACTTAGATTTTATAGTGTATGAGTTTCTATCCATGTGAATTTGTCAAAACCATAATCACAAGACAAGGTTAGTAACAAATTCAGCCTTACATGGATTGAACTTGTTCAATCTTAATTTCTTGTCATCTGGTAGCACAAGGCCCACCAATGCTTCCAAGCTGTTATGCACACAGTTTAGAACTAACAGAACTCATATGCATAGATAACTTAATAGGAACAGACACAGAAACAAGAATTATGTCAACTTAATAGGTTTCAAACCTTAAGTCGTGTGCTAGTGATAAAACTCAGGTTTTACTCTTGATTAAATCTTGAAATCCTTTCAGGATCTTTAAGACTCCCACTGTCCTCTTGACATATAAGTTTCCCTAGTCAAGAACTATTCCTTGACAAAACAAATATTCAAGGGATAGTGCAGATTCTTATCAAGATAAACACTTCACACAATTGGTCTTAGTTGGTCTTTGTCTTATCCAAGACATCACAACTTACCAATTTCAAATGTACAGGAGTAGAAAACATTTTACACTACATTTGATAAGTGTTTTAAACCTTACTTTATGTCACTCAATGTTACAATCTTGGATTATGACTCTAAGAGTTGTTTTGGAACGAAGTATGATCCATCTTTTTTATTTTAACCATTCCAACAATTCATGACCCCTCATCTTAGTCATAACAATGCACTAAGATGTCCTTAGAGTATGAATTTGTGATATGGTTTCATAATCATTAAGATGATCATAAAACATGATACTAAAGTACTCTCCCATCTTTTCAGATTTGAGAAACTTTTATCTTTCTGCCAAATTTGATTCTTCTCATCCGTTCCGCCATACATTGAAACTTTTCCAATGTTACAGAATTATACTTAACCTTATAAGTATAACCATATTTACTAATCTTTAGTAAATCATGACGAATTGATCTTTGTGGTGGACCTTGACCAGCACACACCCAGTGTACCTAATTCCTTAGTCCTTCAATTGACTCACATATGCATGTGATCAATGAATTAGTCTCAATTTTACAAAGATGAAAATTCTCATTCATCATACAATACAACTTGTATGATTCCAAGTTTCTGTCTAACTGAAGCTTGGGTGATGAGAACCTTTCCTCATTTGGTAAATTCAGACACTACCACATATGAGAGAATCAAACTCATATTTCCAATATTGCTAGAAACATACAAACATCAATTTACCATAAATGCCATTGTAAGGGGATATAATATAAAATAAACTAAACAAAACTTTTATTTCTTTATTAAAATGCGGAAAAATATTCCTTACAATGCATCTTCAAATGAAAACTATGATATTACATATTTCCTAGCAATCTATCATAACTTTTAAGTAGTAGCTCAAAAATCCGATCCTCGAACCATGCGATAGAAATCCATCTTCGTGATCAGATTCAGCACACTCTTATTTTAACCTTCCTTTTGCTCGATCCTGCTAAACATCAAGATGCAACCTAGTCACATCATGTAATAAGAATCAACAATTAGGAATTTTAACAAAGTTAGATAGTGGACTTACCTGAAGCCGAGTCAAACATTTTGTCTCTACTTGCTTTCAAACATTTCAGGTATTCAGGGCAGCTTTGCTTCCAATGTCCCTTCTCATGACAATAAAAACATATAGACTCTTTGGGAATGGTACACGAGACAATCACAGACTTAGCCTTTCCCTTTACCTTTTGGTCAACCGGGTTGACCAAGGTCGATCCCCTTCCATTGGGACGAGAAAGCTTTTCTGGACTTCCAATGTTACCATTGTCCATGTCCATGGAAGTTTGAGAATTAGACCTTCCATCAATATTTGCTTGACCATTGCGCCAAATCATTTCTGATTCAGCAGCAACAAGCAAATAAGAAAGATCTATTAGGGTTATGTCAGGATCTGTCATATGGTAGTCTTTAATAAACTCACCATACGACTCAGGAAGTGATTGAAGAACCCAGTCAACAACGAACTTCCTTGAAATAACAGCACCCAACATTCTTAACCTGTCTATGTGTGACTTTATTCCTAAGACATGAGTGCACACAGGTCTTCCATCTTTATGTTTCATTTCTAGTAGAGCTTGAGTGACCTTGAACCTTTCAAGTCTTCGGGCTTGTGGGTCAGGGAGAATAAATGGAGGAGGTGGAGGGAGTGAAGCATGATGTTGAAGGACATCATCTTCAAGAGGAAAGCTTGTTCCAAGCGATTTGGGAAGATCATAGTTGTCTGAACCAGACATCTACAATGGGAGAAAATCAAGTTAGTTGATTCAAGTCCTTAATATAACACCCAATATGAAATATTAAGGCTAGGACCCAACACAATATTTTATAACTTGGAAGAGGGATGCCGTAATCCAAGCTATAAAATATTTGAAGGTAGGTGAATGACGATTCACCAATTTCCACCATGAAAAACGAAATAATTTATTAGGTTTTAATTGGATTTGAAACTCCTAGATCTTTTGAGATTCATTGAACTTTTCAATGGCATGTTTCAATCTCGATTGTGCCCTTCAAGTTTTGTGACTGGGATGCCGAGGATCACAAAACAAGGTGTGAATAACCATGCAAACTCACTTGGTACCCTTAATATGATCACCTAATCGATGTGCCGGTTAACCACACACGCTCCACCGATCTATGATAAACATTAAGTCACCCTTCGTGATCCTTACTAGTCCAAGTTAGTGTGCCGGTTAACCACACACGCTCCACCAACGACTTGGTAAGGTACAAAGTGTGAATTTCATGGGTTAGCACCATATTCACATTTTCCTAAAGTAACTAAGATTGGGAATTTATAAAAGGTTTAGTTACTTTATAATATTCATTATACTTTTAATGAGAATTTAAAGTCATTGTCCTACCCGTTCGGCTAACGACCCTCCACCGATCAAGGAAGCGGTGGGTGAGAATGGACACCCATTAAGTTGCCATTTTATAGGCAACAACCTTATACCCCCCTTATAGACCGGCTTCGTGAATGAGGCCTACTAACGGTAGAACGACTTATTCTTATACATATATATAATAATTAACCATTAATGTTATAAATAGTATAAGTGTTGAATTTTAACTATTAAAACTCTAAGGGTTGGAATTAAAGTTTATTAAAGTGTGTGAAACTTTACAAATTCCAAAACTTGAGGGCAAGTTTTGTAACTCTCCATAACTTTTCATTTCATAACTTATGAATTAAAGGTTCATAAAAATGAAGACTCTTCATTTTATGTAACTTATGTGTTTTAAGTGTGTGTTTAAAAGAAGTGACCTTTGGATATCCATAACTTGAGGACAAATTATGGACTCCATTAAAACACATAAATGATCAAGAATTAATCCTAAACAATTCAGCAAATAATTCCTATCATCTTCTAAATTCATAAGAACATGAACATGATCATCAAAGTTTCAAGAATTATATGAAAACATACAAAGCATGAAATTTTGATATAAGCTATTGTAAAATGGATTAGAACAACCATTAAACCAACTAAAACAAGTTTTAAAACACCAAAACAGTTAGGGTAATGTTTCTAGTCCATTTCCAGCAGCAAAAGTCGAAAATCTGCATTCTGAGGCTCCTACTCGCCGAGTGCACGAACCTACTCGGCGAGTAGGATGAGTTTACACATGAACTCGGCGAGTCCCCCCATGGACTCGGCGAGTTCATCAGTCAGACAACAAAAAATCGACTTTTTATCACTATTTTGCATCAAGTATCAAACAAACAAGCCTAGGCTCTGACACCACTGTTGGGTTTTGAGCATTCTAACACTTCCTAAGTGTACATGCAACCCTAATAAACCTTGGATCTATGTTTGTCTAAGGTACATGCAAAATATTAATTTTCAAGGTTTATAACCTATCTAGCATGGCATGGGGTACTTTTAAACATAAAAGGACTAGATGAATTACATACCTTTTGTTGATTGTTGATTCCTTGGAGTTTGAGAGCCAATCACCAATAATGTGAATGCCTCAAATGGAAATCACAAATCACCACAAACTTGGAAAATGTATGAGAGAGTATTCTAACACTTAGAAATCGGCCACCACTATTACACACACACTAGGGTGTTATTTCATGCAACATGAGCTTGTTTATATAGTGTGCATGGTTAGGGTGAAACCCTAATAACCCATGTCTTTTCCTTTCCAAGGATCCATGGGTTAAAAGCTCCATGGATCATCCATGGACTTCCATATAAGCTTAGCCCATTAACAAATGAGTATTAGCCCACACCATATAAATATAATAGCCCATGATTTAATTAGTCTTCCTTTTAATCACTAAATTAATTCATAATTAATTCAAGATTAAAACTAATTAAATAACATGACTTTATATTAATATATTATAGCTTATAATATATTAATAAATCGTAAGTATACAATTCTCATAAAATTATCCATAAACAGTTTGGGTGAAGTGCAACCCAAATGGACCATGCCGGGTCGGGTCAAGTATATACCAAATAAGTTATGGACTTAGACACCTTATCCAACAAGTAGTTAAGAACATTATTAAGTATCTGTGAAGGACTAAGGACTGTGTCCTAGTACTTGGTGGAAGTGATAAGTTGAGAGTGACAGGGTATAGTGACGCCAACTTTCAGACTGACAGAGATAACTTCCGCTCTCAGTCGGGCTGGGTGTTTACCCTTAATGGAGGAGCAGTGACTTGGAAAAGTTCCAAGCAGGAGACCGTGGCTGATTTAACGTGCGAATCAAAGTACATATCAACGAGCGAAGCGTCAAAGGAGGCTATATGGTTGAAGAACTTCAATGGAGATCTTGGAGTTGTACCAGCCATAAAGGAGCCTATGGAGATTTTATGTGATAATGAATGAGCGGTTTCCTTAACCAAGGAACCAAGGGATCATGGCAGATCCCGACATATCGACAAAAAATATCACTTCATCACACATCGTGTAGAAGAAGGACTCCTCGTGATCAAGAGGGTATCGTCAGAAGAGAATCATGCAGATCCCATCACAAAGGGTCTAAGTAGGATCAAGCACATTCAACATGCGAGGAGCATTGGCCTGAAGGACGATATTAGATTTAATGATTATATAGATGTTTAGAAACTTGTAATAGATAAATGTAATTGACATTTGATGATTAAGTAATGGAGATTTATTTATGAGTAATTTTGACTATCTTGTGTCAATTGTTTACTATTGTTTCACTTTTGCATGTTTTACTTCCTGAATAATAGGATTGTTCAAATTATCCACAATCGATCATACTTTGGAATTAAGTAATGAGCGAAGACTGTCATGAATTGGCTTGTAGATTGTCTAAGTTCTTAGACATAGCACAGGTTAGCTGCAACATTCATGAGTGCTCCAGAAATAGGATTTGATTATTGGATTAAACCCACGCTCATTTGAATCACTTCATGGAATTTATCACGAGTGATTGTGAGACGATAATATCGTATAATCTTTGAACCGAGATATAAGAGTTGTTATTTACGAGTTGGTTGTGCATTGATAATGCGTAAACGCATCAGTAACTTGATGTTATAAAACATGTTGTTGTGTATGATTTGATGAGTAAATAGTACAAGCATATAAGTCAAAGTTTATCTGTTCATTTTATCCTAAGAGGGTAAAAGCGATATCTTGGGCCCGGTCAGGACTGAATTGATGTGTTCAATTAAGTTCTTTGTCAAACAAATCAGAAATCGGGAAACAAACTGTTGGACATTAAGAATGATTAAGTTCCATGTCTTTGTCCACACGATATCTTGCAGAATGGAGGATTATATGATCCCTTATCTAAAGGACGCGTCATTGACTAGGTCAGAGTTCGACAACGGATTTTGAAAGCTACGATTGCTAATCGAAATTTGAAGTCATACTTGCAGTTATAGCTATTAGACTTATCCAAGTGGGGAGACTGTTGGATTAGGTGTCTAATCCCATAACTATAATTGGTATGTGCTTGATTTGATTGTAGCATGGTCCTTTTGGGTTGCCTTCATCATAACAACTGGACAAGATGAGTTTTGGAGAAAGAGGTTGATAAATGGTTTATTAATATATTATAAGAATAATATATTAATTAGTAATCATATTATTTAATTAGTGTTTAATCATAAATTAATTTGGAATTAATTTAGTGGTTAAAGGAACTGATTAAAAGAACGGGGACTGATTATGTAAATCAATGATAGTTGCAGTTTTGGGCTGATGGAGTCTATTGAAAGGGAGTGGACGAAAATATATGGCAAGCCCCATTGAGTTTTCGTACAAGGCCTATCATATATTGGGGGTCCATGGACTGCTTCGGGCCTAAGCAAGGAAATTAGGGTTTCCAGCTGAAAACCCTATGAGCCTCAACTATAAAAGGAACCCCAGCCTCTAGAAATCGACATACCTGCTTCCCAAGAGAAACCCTAGCCGATTTCTACCTCTTTCTTCCTTATTATTTGCTTGTGGTGTTTGTGACTCCATTAGAGGTGCAACGCTTGGGGAATTAGGATTTTGAAGGTCAAGGAATTGAAGAAGGATTACTGTTTATTACAAGATAACAAGAAAATGTAAGATCTAAACCCTATTAGTTTCGATTTTATATCTTAGAATTCGGGTTTTTGCTTTGGAAATCTTGTTTGCATGTATAACTTGAGAAAAACCTAGATCCAAGGCAAGTAGGGTTGCATGTGCACATAGGAATGTTGTAATGCTCAAAACCCATCAATTTTGTCATCTAGTGTTGAGTTGTGACAAAGTTTTCAATTCCGAGATGTTTTCCCAAGCCAAAGCCTCTCATATACGAGACCCTATCATCATTTCGGACCTCTTCTTGCACCACATCTCCAAAACAGTAATAATTCCGAAGTCTAGCACAAGCTGGAAAGTCTCGCTTCAGATTCTGGAGCGTCCCTCGCAATCCGAGATCAACTCTGTCCGAGATGACTTCCAATCCGAGATGCCTCGCATTCTGAGACGCATCGTTGTTCTGAGAAGCGTCGTATTCCGAGACTGCCTCACTTTCCGGGATACCCTCTCATTCCGAGGAGCTTGCCATCCAAGATGCCTCTCATTCCGAGACGCCCTCGCATCTCGGACTCACCATCAATCAGAAGTTCACCTCGGAGCCACCACTTCCGAATCCCTACTCTCTCACCCATCTCGGTCCTCTACAAGATCTGAGATATCACTCCACAACCTTCCTACATTCCGAGGTTCAACCTTCTAACCCTCCCTCTCTTCGGATCCATCCTTATCCTCGGATCCACCTTAACTTTTTTTGGTTACTTTAGATTTCTCTTTAGTCCGAGGTCACCATGATTCTTTTACTATTTTTTGTTTAAAACCAAGTCAGTTTATTTAACACCCATTATTTTTTTAATACCAATTTTTTATTTAAACCATTTTTTTATTAAAACCAATTATTTTTTTACACCAATTTTAGCCCTATGGTTCATGACTTCATTCTTCTTGTTGATTATGAGTGAAGACACAATTTGATTCAAAGATTATTATTTGTGTGTTCTTTATGTTTCTGAGCAACTTGCATTTGCAGCCTCATATTTTTATGCTTCAGAGATTCGGATCCCCATATTTTCCGAAGTTTGGATCTTTTCCGAGGTTTGCATTTTTACTCCATTCTGACCATTATTTGGGAGTTCGGGTTTGCATTTCGGTTATCGACATTACTTCGGTTCAGCATTTATGATTCTTCAACAGCGGGTTTATCATATATATTCTATAGTGTTTGTTCAGTTCAGCAATACATCACCAAGTCTACCCGTGACCCGCGAATTATATCCTCGTTTTTACGGGTAGATGCTTATATCAAGAGGGAGCGTGCAATTCTTCATCATATCTGACATATTTTCTTGCCCGGTTTCATAATTATTTTTTATCTTTATTGCATAGTCGATCAAAAATAGGAGGAGAAACATGAGCAACCATTCTGGTTTATTATTGGAGTTTTGACGTTAGAGACAGTTGAAGACGGAAATCGATTTAGTATTGTGATGCGGCACTGATTTTTGATCTTTACAAATCGAATTTTTGGCATTACTAGACGTTCTTCGAATTATGATTATTTTTATTCAGACTCTACATTTTGGGATCTCTCATTTGTGTTTGCATCCGGATTAGATCTTATGATTTCTTGAGTTTGGATTTGAGATATTTTGAAGACGGACATTATTTTGGCGATGCGGCGTGACACTTATTTTTGATCTCTCGATCAAATTTTTGGCATCGCTAGACCATGTCTTCGGACTCACATTATTGGTTATTCGGACTTTATTTTTGGATGTTTCACATTTTCAGCAGGTTATCAGAGATTATTTGGTGCATTATCACTTGAGTTCGGAATATTGAAGACGTTGTGTGATTCGACATTGTGCTCTTCAGTTCAACAGTCGAGGGGGAGACTGTGAACATGATTGGTTCTTGGGGACTGATCACATTCGAAGATTAGGATTTCATACTTTTATTTAGAGATTGGGTTCCTCTTTATGTTCTTTGATGATAGAGATTTCATTGCTAGATTTCGAGATCACGACAGCTTCAACTTGTCCGATACACTTCAGCACCAATACTACCGGACCTGCCCGTCGGATGTTCTGCCTTTTATCACTGCCTTACCCTCACCATTTCCGAACATTTAGGGGGAGATTTTTGGAGCATGAAAATGCTCTACAATGATGAGTGTTTATTAGGTTAGAATATTTCCTTGTATGAAAAGCATATTCCCTCCGCTAGTATATAAAGTGGAGGTGAGGGTCATTTGTTTATAAGAGTGTTCACTATTAGGGATGAGCATAACCGGGTACCCGCCTATTTTAGCCGAAATCGGAACCGCTAACGAAACCGGCAGTTCTTAAGTTTTTGGTATTGGAACCGGAACCGCCTACACCGGTTCCTAGAAAATTAGAACCGCTCCCGGAACCGCTGGAATCGGTTCCGGTTCCGGTTTCGGGTACCCGGCTTCTTGAGTATTAAAACTTGTTATTTATACATGCCATTTAAATTATGTAAATTAACCTATACAAACAATATAAGTACACGATATAAAACCAAAACATTTACAAAAATTTGATCTTTTAAATAACAAGCTATTAAAAACATTTTCCACTTTTAAATAACACAATAGCAAGAGCCAAAACAGCAACAATAAAAACAACAAACTACAAACTATACACAACAATAACAACAACAAACTATAAACTATAAAATAGCAATAAGAGACTAAAATTGTAATTCATAAAAGCAAGCTACACATCTTCCTGGTCATCAATAATGCTTTCAACTGGATCTGGAAATCGATTCTTTAAAAAGATTTTATCCAAATTATTAACACTCAATAAAAAATCTGCAGGAAAGTTGATGCCATTTTTGCTTTTCCTCCTTTAAATCCTTTAAGAATATTCACAATTTCTCCAGGAGTACCCTTTTTTCCTTTGTTTTTGAGAACGAGTAATCACAACCTCTATTGCAGCCTGCAACAAGGGTATTTCAGTCATTAGTTGGTAAGGCTGTGGAGAGGTGTAGAGGACAAGGAGGGTATAAACGTCTTTTCACAGAAAAGTAGATTTACACAACCACATTCATGTAAAATAGCTAGCTTGTGTCCATGGCCCATATATTGAAGTGCTTTAACAGGGGAATCAAGAAGGTGGAAACATGCACTAAACTTGGGCTCACCATTTTCAGCTTGTTTGTGAACTGAAAACAATTTAAACATTATGAAAATAAAGAAACATATTAAAAAACATATACCTAAAACAAAACTTACCTTCTTGTTTTATTGCTGTGACAATATGTATGGTTGTATTTTTTGAACTGGAATTGAGGTTATATACACGTATCTACAAACTCAAACATTTATGCAACTAGGTCAAGTAAGAAAATATCCATTAAAAATAAAAAATAAATAATTAAATATCTAATATAGAATCATCTCTTACCAAACCAAGTGGATTTCCAACAACTCTCATGGATGGGGAGAATCCCCACCCAGAAACTCTCTAAACTAATGTCTACATAGTGAATCACTATGTAGACATTAGTTTAGAGAGAGGTTCTGGGTGGGGATTCTCCCAATCCATGAGAGTTGTTATTGTAATATTGTTTATCTCTCTATCTATCCACTACAATTTTACTCACATATTATGTTCTTCATTGTTCATACGATTATCTTCTTGATATTATATTTCCGCACCAAGCCAATCGACAAAATGGGAACCTAAAAAGAGTATGATTCCTATGGGAATAAGAGTATGATTCCTACTGGAATAAGATGTAACATCCCAATATTTGCAACAAATTTCTAACTTTTTAAATAAATATATGTATATATATATATATATATATATATATATATATATATATATATATATATATATATTAAAAACCATATATTTTATTCAAAAGAAGTTTCAAAGCAATCACCCGAGATCAAGTAATTTGAAAAAACATTCAATAGTATAATTTCCCAAAATCAGAGAAGACATAATCCAATGCAATATTAAAACTCCACCAATCCCTCTGATCCAGTGTGTACTGTTACACACTGCCATCCTGAGTACCTATTGATCCTGAAATAGTATTTTTAAGGGAAATGGGTAAGAACAAAGCTTAGTGAATTTCACACATACACAGTATCATATCATAGAAGCTCTAGCCCTAATACACATATAACAATAGTATCAACCACACAACCATGTAGACATATCAAAGAACAAATCAATAATAACATACACCCACTAGGACACATTGGCCATGCCTAATACCCCTTACCCAATACATTAAGCCATTTGGGACACATTGGCTAAGCCCGATACCCCGGACCCTAACCCATTCGGGACACATTGGCTATCCCCGATCCCCCTTGCTCAGTTCGTCGAGCCCTTAGGACACACTGGCTACCCCAATCCCCCATTTAGATACATTGAGCCCTAATATATGTATTCGTCAGTACATGAGAGAATATTATACTCCCAGTAGACACTAACCCAACCTAATGCTACCCATATAAACATCGTATATCACACACAAGCTAAAGCAAAGAATGCACAACATCACACCGTGTAGTGGGAAACTCACTTCAAGTAGCAATGTAAACCTCCAACTGCAGCCCGGTACCCACTCACACCAAGTCACCCTTCAATACTCCTAAAAATAACAATCAAGATCAAAAATGGCTACTATTCACCCTAAACATATAATTAAACTACTAGGTTAAATTTCTAGATTTTAACCCGAAACAACAACTTGTTTAAGACATGTTTTCCCCCCTTAAGCCCATCAAAAATAGACTACGAAACCATATTCATAAATTTCAGGTCAATGCCTTTCCAGGGACTACTTTCACAAGTTCATATAATTTTTCTACAATTTATTACGGATTTTACAAAACTGCATATCAATGCAGCTAATTCTGGATAAGTTTGTGAAAATGACGATTTTCACCCAAGTTATAGCCAACATAAAGTCAAGGAAAAAAATCAGTGCTATATTAGAATAAAAATACAAACTTTTAGATTTTACGGATCCTAATTCCAACTTTCGATGATGTTTCTATAATTTTTACAATATCATGACAGATTACTGACTTGTCAACAACATTTCAACTCTAAGGTTAGGGTTTTCGATCCAAACCCCTAATCCTTTGACTATGGTTCAACACCAAATTAAGATAAAATATCTATAAATATAAAATAAATTCAATGAGGAATAAATTATACCTATATTGGTGAGATCGAAGGCACCATACAAACCTTGCACATAAAACGATTTCGACAACCACCCTAAAACTTCTTCCATGATCGACGACCTGTCAATCGAGCTCTAGACCTTGAAATAAAAATTCCAACGACAAAAACTTTAATATATATCTTGAGAATCCTCTCTTCAAATTTCGTGAATATCCAACGGTTTAATCTCCTCCGATCGTCCAACCACTACTGTAAGGTCTTCAAAAACGGGAATTCCAAAAATTTCCTCTTTGGCCTCAACTCTCTAAGGATTTCATTTCTAGGGTTTGGGGGTCCCCTAAGAACGAAAATAATGACAAAATAGAGGCCATTCTCATTTTTAAATCATATTAGGGTTTCATTTTCGCACTTTTTACATAAAATGGTCCTTAAGTTCCAAGACGTCTACCATTTTAAGTTTTAAACGTGCCCCGTTCAACTCTTCCTCTCCATTTCTATTTGATTTTAGGTTATTTAGTTATCCTTTTCATTATTAAAATAAATTAATGAAACTAAATAATTAAAATATGAAAATATTAACATACCGAAAACGGGGTGTCACATAAGAGTATGATTCCTTCGGAATATATAGTATGATTCCTTCGGGAATAAGATTATGTCCTTGCGGGGAAAGAGATGATGATACCTTTGGGGATGTAGATAGATGATTCATGTGGGAATAAAGATCGTGTATGGTTAGAGACGATAGGGAAAAGGTTCCATGATTTGAACAAGACAAGGGAGTTCTTTTAAGAACTTAGATGTAACCCATAAGGGATTAATAGTAAGGAATCTGCGAGGGAGTCAAGAAAAGAAGAATGATTAAGGATCCATAATGGATCATTTGAGCGGAGAGTAAATCTAGATGAGTGTACCCGACAATGTAGTTAGATGTTGTTCCCTTATAAAGATAGATAAGATTATAGTATGCAATGGGACCGTTAAGTCTACATGAGAACATAATGTTGAGGCATTGGAGTTGAGAGTAGAGAGATGAATAGTAAGTAGAGTATGAGAAGGCATGCTAAGGGTTATAGATATGAGAAGAACAAAGTAAGAGTTAGAGAAGAGCGTACATAGAGTGTTGAGAAGAGAAGATAAATATTAGAAAAGATGGAGTATGTGAAAGAAAAAAAAGATATAATATGTGTAGAATATGAGATGAGCATGAGAAGAGACTATGAGAAGGTAAGATATTAGCCTGATAAGAGGCTAAGAAAGAGTAAGAGATAAGAAGAAAATATTAGTAAAAGATAGAGCATGAAAATTAAAGAATAGAATGCTAAGGCATGAGGTGAGATAGAAGAAAAGAGATAGATGAGATGAGAAAGAAAAATAAGAGTAGAGATGAGAAATGACAAGAAGTAAAGAGAAAAGTTTAGAAGAGACATATGTGATGAGATGAGAAAGAATAGTAGTGTATGTTATGAAATAAAGATATTATATTATACTGTAAGAGAAATAAGACAAAGAAAGAAAGAGTAGATGAAACATGAAAACATATTAGAATATAACTCACCAGACCTATGGTCTAATGTAGTAGAGGTTTTCATGTTTTGCAGGTTCAGGTAGCAGTCGCAGTACGTGAGGAGATTGGAGCACAAGGACCTAGAATATATTTTGTTTCCTTATTGTTCAAGTTATATATATATATATATATATATATATATATATATATATATATATATATATATATATATATATATATATATTGTAAACATGTGATTAACCCTGGTATGTAAAGTGTTTTAATTTAGTAGAATTCCGCATTTAGTAGATAAAACTCTAATAATTCCCTTAGATATTATGTTAGAAAATCTGAGTCGTTACACTAGTAGTATGTGGACATGCATTATGAAAAATATTTAAAAAGTCATTTACCTCATGAGGATATGAATCTTCCCTAACCTGCCACATGCCACAAATAGCACCCAGTTCTGTCAAAATTGTCGATTTTATAAATTTGACTCAAGTTCTATCCTCTTTTACCAATTCGGCCAAATTTTTTTAATAGGGTTGTGTTGAGGATTTATTGCATTAAGTATACAACTCAAAGGTAGCAGAATTATTGAAGATATCCCTAAGTGCACATGCATCCTAGAATCTATGTTTTTTCTAGTTATAGCAACCTACTTTGAAAAATAACAAAAGTAAAGGATTACAATATTAGTTTCACTTTCTTGCGATCTAGTATGTGCCAGCTTGTTTTAAAGATGAAGGATCTAAAAGAACACCCCTCTAATGGAATCAAACACAAAATACCAAAAAGCAAATAGATTTAACCCAAATTAGGGTTTATACGAAAATCACCAAACCCTAGGAGAGAGGGTGTGATTTTCTTCTAGAGAGAGAGAGAGACAGAGAGAAATAGAGAGACAGAGACACAGGTTAGACGATTTTTGACAGAAAGAATAATTTGCTTTAGGGTTTACCCTATGTAACACCCGTTCCAGGTATAACTGAATTTCTAAATGTTAAACTTTTATTTTGGGTGGTCACAGCATGGTGAAGCTTCACCACGATGTGTCAATATTTTTATGATCGCGGAAGTTAAATGACCCACCACAGCATGGCCGTAGGTGTCACGGTGTGACAGCTGTTTTGTGAGGAAACCTTAATTCTTGGGATTTGGGCCCTATTTAAAGGACATTATGGCTATGGTTTAGTGATCATTCAGCCTCTATCACCCTATCAAGATCAGAAATCCTAACCCTAGCCTCCATGGCATTTGTGAACTCATTTTGGTACTTTTGGTGATCTTTAACGGAGAAGGAAGCCCTTGTTGTGGTGATTCACCTTGCAAGCATCATCTACATCTTTTAGCATATCTTATGGACCTTGGTGAGTGTCCAAGACTCAACCTTTTCCTTGCTAAGTTGCTAGATATTTAGATTTTGTCCTTTTTATTCATGTCTTGATGGGGTTGGGTGGCGAGATATCATAACGTTTGCAAATTATGAATATCCAGGCCTTTTGGAGTATTTGGTGTTTTGGATCTGAAGTAGGAATGAGTTTTGATGTCATGCATGGAATCTTGGTCATTAACCCTTGTTTTGACCTAATAGGGGCTCAAGACATGTATTGGACATGCATGTTTCAAATGGATGATTTTTTATGTTAGTAATGGTTGTAGCAACCCTTCTGTAGTTGTTGGAGAAGAGATCTTCAAGATTGAGTGCTTAATGATTAAACCATGTTATGTTTTTTCCCTCTTTGGACCTAGGAGTTGAGATATTGATCTCTTAGAGAGTCTCAAGGGATAAAGTTGGAAACTTTATCCATTTAGACCATAAAATGGACCAGATCTGAGCTTTGGAGCCCTTAGAATCGAAGAAAATGACTTAACCCATTAAGCTGTTAGAAACCCAGTGCCCACGGCGTGGCCTTAGAAACCCAAGAGCCCATCTATTTTGTCGTTTCAATGACACGACATGGCCACGAAGTGGCGACCAGCTGAAGGTGACTTTGACAAAGTTTGACTTTAGGCCATTTGGGGTAATTTGAATAGTATATTGAGGTTGGGTCCCTGTTTACTGTATAGGTGATCTGTAGAGACAGTGTTCGAAGCAGTGATCAGTTCAGCTATCTTCTAGAGTGTGAGGTGACTTTTCCTCACTATACTCATGGATCGAAGGCACAAATGTTGGCCCACTAGGTTGTGTTTTTTATCCTTGTATATAGGATGTTGTCATGTTGTAGTAATATGTTAGATTGGTAGAACTATATGATTACATGTACTTGCTGATTATCATTATTTGTTGCATATGTTGACATATTGGTGGTTGGGTTGAGGCAGGAGGACAACAAACCCTGGATGGGTGGGTTGAAGTGGTACTGTTTCGTGCGATAGACCAACAAATCCGGGATGGTTGAGTTAAGGCTATAAGCCAACAAACTTTGGATGGTTAGGTTGAGGCAATATGCCAACAAAACCTGGACGAATGGGTTGAGGCCATGGGCCAACAAACTCTATACACATGTATTGTACTTATTATTATTGTGTGGAGTATTTTAGGGGAACTCGCTAAGCTTTGTCTTACAGTTTGATTTTACGATTTCAGGTACATACGAGGATAGGGGAAAGGCGAAGGCGTGATTGTGCATATCATCCTCGATATTTATGTGACCTATGATTTTGGGATACTCTGATTTATGATTATGACATTTGGAAACTATGATTTATATGATTTATGGATTTTGATATGGTTTTGAAAAATAAAATTTTTATCACGATTTTTGGGATGTTACAAGTTGGTATCAGAGCCTTGGTTTAAGAGAATTGGATGAACACTCGTGTGATTCCAGACTCAAACTAAGGATCTGCAAAATAATTTTCAAATTAACTCTAAAATAATCAACAAAGAGGATGTGATGTGTACAATCAGCCGGAGCCAAAGAAAGTATTCCCCAAGATATCCACACTTGTTTTTTATGGGTTTTAAGCATAACAACATTCCTATGGTGTACATGCAACCCTAATTGCTTTGGATCTTGGTTTTTCTTTATTGAACATACAACTATGAATACCAAAGGAATAATCCTATGACTGGCATACATATTTCGAAAATCACATATGATTAGGGTTAGAAACTTTACCTTACTTGTTATGTAGCAATAACAAGAACAATCCACAAAGTCCTTGATTCTTGAAAGCTTAGTGCCCTAAATGTCGCACCTCTAATGGAGTCACAAACACTCAATGCAAGGAGGATGACTTAGGAGAGAAGGATTTCGGCTAGGGTTTCTTTCTTGAATGCATAGGCCGAAAATCCACTTGTATGTGGTTCTATATATAGTTGTGGCTGCTAGGGTTTTAGGTGGAAACCCTAATACCTAACTTAGGCAACAAGCAGCCCATGAAATCCTTCCTTTAGAGCCCATGGATGAAATCTATACGGCTTCCCTATAGGATTTCGTCCACTCCACTCTATGGAGTCCATCATCCTAATCTTGCAACTAACAGTTAATTGCAATATCAGTCCCCTTTATTTAATCAGTCTCTTTTGATCACCAAATTAATTTCTGATCAATACTAATTAAATAATATGATTTCCAAATAATATATTAATCTTTTAATATATTAATAAAATTATAAAACCATTTTGAGTACCAATTTATTATTCATATAGTAAATCCTACTCTCTCTCCTCTTGTCACCCTATCAAGTTGCATGAGTGAAGGCAACCCAAAAGGACCATGCTCATAATCAAATCAAGTACATACCAAAAATAGTTATGGGCTTAGACACCTAATCCAACAGTTTTGTGTATAGATGATATGATAGATCCGCATGCTAGTTAGTAGGATAAGAATCTTCAGGAATTGCATGATAGAATTTCATGGTTTATATTGCCTCATAGCCTAGGAGAATTTCTTGTTATTTTAGATGGAATTGACATTATTATTGTGGTTGCTTAGTGTGTGAACCAAATTTTTACATAACTAAGATTTTATAGCATGAGAATGTTTGATTTAGCCTTATTTCCCGTTCCTTGTCTGGTTGTGGGCATAGGTTAGAATCAAGTATTCGACTATGTATGGAATCCAGCGTTATGTATGATTAGCATGAACGAGCGGCAGTAGGGTTGGTGGAAGTTCCATGAGTGAGTAGGAGTCATAGAAGGCCAATATAAGGAAAGATTAGCCACACATGAGAGAGTGAGTATAAGATTTATGTGTATCCTAGTATTTTAGGGCTTGGCAGCCGGGTGGTTCGTGACGATCCTTTGAGACAAATACGGGTAGGTGTGGAAGGTAGTATGGGTGTGTACTACTGGAAACACATGACTATAAACGTATCAAGGAAGTCACAAAACCCAAGGATTTAGTGTTTCCAATGTTGAACATTTCAACATGGTAATCATATATATCTATGACTAAGTTTGATTAATACTTCAATCTAAACTTTTAGATTTGAAATAAAGTATAAGTATCCTCTCCATTACTATAGCAAAACAACTTTTCAAACTCTACAACTTTGTAAATTAAAACTTTATATCCTATAAATAGCATTGCTAACTCACAACACTTACCATAATGATTATGCTCCAACTAGCATAATAATTATATTCTTACTTAGCATAACACTTATGCTCCCACTAGCTTTGACATGTACCCAGAAATAAGCTGGACTTCTAGAAATCAATACTTGTTGACTTCCTTACCAAAGTTCATATTTCTGATACAAGATGCTTCAATAAGACTTTATCTAGGCTTCTCAAACTCATACACCTTTCCTTAGATAGTTTACATGTGTGTCTAAACAATTTTAGAACTTACAGCAATAAGTCTCAAATGTTTAGACCATTTGCCATTTCTCACAATTCGAACTATGAAGAGGGATTCCGTAATCATAATCGAATTTGAGAATGCAAATATCACAATTGCTATCTCCTTAAAATCTACTTAGTGAAAGTGTCTCATCACAATCATTTTCATGAATTGGAGAGAAACCTTGTCACTTAGATTAATGGTGTATGTGTTCCTATCTATGTGAATTTGTCATAACCATAATCACAAGACAATGTTTGTGACAAATCCAAACTCATATGGACTGAACTTGTTCAATATTAATTTCTTGACATCTAGTAGCTCATAGGACTACTAGTCCTTATGTTGTAACACCCATAAAATTCAAGCCAATTTAAAACTTTTTAATGCATTTAAAAACCATTGAGTGATTACAGTTTGTTTTCAAAATAGTTTAAACATCAGAGTATTCCCAGGACCAATTCATAAAACCATGAAATAGGAGGAGCTGTACGATCACGCCTTTGCCTTCCTGCGATCATCTGATGTACCTGGAACATAATCAACAACTGTAAGCCCGAAGCTTAGTGAGTTACCCCCAAAATACCAACGCCAAACAAATATAACCATATCATATAACAAATACAGAACAACATGCATAACGAGCCTTCAGCCTGACTGGACCGCCTCGCAGGGCCTACACCCTATCTGGACCGCTCCCGAGCCTTCGGCCTGACTGGACCGCCTCGAAGGGCCTACAGCCTATCCGGACCGCTCACCGGGTATGTTGGCCTACAGCACAAAGCAGGACCGCCTCAACCCAACCCCCAATCAAACAAACATGTGCACATAAATATCATACGCTAGCACATATCATATAACAGTCGAACCGATCTAACAGATCACTAATCATTGCAACATCCCAATAACCAGGATACATACCTAACCGGTCACTAACATAGCATTATCCTATAACCAGGACAATCATGTGTACATAGATATCATATAACACTAGCATGTATATATATATAACAATCAAACCGATCACAAAGCATAGCAACAATCTATAACCAGGATATCGACCTAACAGGTCACTAACATAGCATTATCCTATATACCAGGATACCGACCCAACCGGGTCGCTAAAGCATAGCATATCACCATCCTAACTACCAGGATGTAAATCAATAAGCATAACATGCAATAATCAGAATACGATCCATAAAGGGCCGGCCTTGGTGCCTTAGACCCTGTTGATATAGTGAGGATAACTCACATGGCATTGCTGAAGTCCCACGGATAAAACTCCAGCTGCTGGTTGACAGGTTCCTGAACTGTCAACATCAAACAACACCCAATTAATAATTGGGTTCCAAGCCCAAGGTCCAACTCACACTACAAAAGCCCAAAAGTCCAATAATGGGTCAAGGCCCAACATATGGCCCAATCTTCCAAATTGGGCCCATACCTCTTCATGGTCTTTCCTTAAGGCCCATCCAATTATTCCAATCTAATTCCCATGGCCCAATATCACATAATCATAAAGGCCCAAACTATGGCCCATCTATGGCCCAATTTTCCAATTGGGCCTAACCCCTCATATGGGCCTTACCCTAAAGCCCATCAACATATTCTAGTCTATATGATCATTCTTGGATGGTCCATTAATAATCCAATTACCAAAGCCCAATAAAAGGCCCAACACAAAGCCCAAGTCAAATTAGGGTTTCACATAAAATGACAATTAGGTTTAAGTGTTCCTACTTAACCCATTAAGGGCTTAATCCTTTAAGTCTAATATTGACTTAGGTTAATTTGCCAATGATCATTATTTAATATTTCAAGTTATTAAATAATCTCGTGTGTGTCCCGATTAATTCTCAAAAATTAGGGTTTTATGCCATTAGGGTTTTCCAATCCCTAATTAAGGTTTTCCAACCCAATACTAGCCCATTAGTCTATTGGTTGGGCTTTTAGGTCACATTGGGCCTTATTGGGCCCATTAGGGTTCCATTGGGCCCACTAGGGTTTCATTGATCCCACATTGTCCAAACATCCCCCAAACGAGGTCCAAACGCAATCAAAGCATACCGCCACCCGACACGGCGGCCGGTGGAGGCAGCCACCACCCTACGGTGGTGGTTTGAGCTTTTCTTTTCATTATTCCTACTCTATTACATTTTTACAATGCAATTTTCAATAACACCCACACGCTAAGGTACACACACAATAATAAAATTACACACACACACACATCCACCTTGTGGTGGCCGGTGGTGGTATATGGTGGCAGCCACCATGGCTGGCGCCCATGGTGGTCTCTTACATTTCCGGCCGACAAACAATTAGCAACAACAGCACCCAACGAATGTAACCACCCACCTGGTGGCGTGTAATGGTCGGCGGTCAACAGCCAAGGCAAAATAGCCGCATGGCGGTGGCGACAGTCGACAGGTCCCAACAGCAACCAGTTCGATCAGTTCTCCCCATGACCATAGCACTGGCTCTAGTCCCGTCTCATGGTCTCCGGCGTCCCACACGAAGTCCTTCTCTCTTCATGACGTCCGGCAGTGGTAGCGACGAGTCGTGAGCATCAGCAACGCCCACCGCCGACGCTATCGGTGGCATCTCCAAGGCAAAATAGCAGCAGCAGCGGAGAGATGCCCACTCGTGGTTCTCGTTGACGATTGAAGTGGCGGCAGCAACTTCGTCTTCAACAAAATCGAGGCGGCGAAGTCTGGAAGGCATTCAAACAACGAACGGCGGCAGCTTTGCTCGCAACTTCATTTCCCCGGTGCTAGGGTGAGCAATAGGTGGTTGCTCCGGTGGTTTGGGCTCCAATTGAGGTGGTGTGCGACTCGACGGAGGAAGGTAACGACGCCGGAAGGGAGGTATAAGGGTGGGAGGCGGCTGAACTCATGGAGGTGGCGGCTGTATTCATTTTAGGGTTAGAGTTGCAAGTGACGGGAATGGTCACAGTTAAATACCCCGACTCCATGCAAACTTAGAGAAAATGACAGAACTGGTCCCTCCCATTCCAAACTCTTCAAACAAAGTCCAATACTTACCATTTAAACCCTGGCTCCTTAAAATACTTTCAACTTTGATCCAATATTTTACCAAATGGCCCCTCTTTCAGAAAATCCTTACAATTCAGGTCCAAAATGTTACCAATTACACCCTACCTTCTAAAACCCCTTTCAAAATAAGTCTTGAAATTAAACCTTAACCCCCGGAGATTTAATTATTGTCATTTGGCTTCCCGAAACCAACACCCCACCAATTCTTATTTAATTTTGAGCTCTAATAATATAAACTAATAATAAAAATTGCTTCTCGGGGTTCCGGGTTTATCATTTAATTATTTTATTTAAAACGGGATGTTACAACTCTCCCCCACTTAAAATTGATTTCGTCCTCGAAATCGTTTCTTATCATTCCTTACACGCCCGACAACCTGAGCTTCATGGTCACAACTACTAGCATAACCCCAGCCTTTCCAAGGCAACTGTAACCAACCCTCGTAGGGTTCTAAAACCTAGAAAATAACGAATCCCTTACAATATGATCACATTTACTCAATCCGAAATCTGGAGTCTCGAGATGATCTGGCTTCCTGATAGACTGCTCATACTGAATCATCTGTAACATCCCCCACTGGCACGTATCACAATATTGTCTGCTTTGGGCTCCTGGCGTGAAATTAAAATCAAAGACCCAATTATCCTTGCAGGTCACTTAGCCTAACCCAAGCAATCTATTATTCCGTACGTATTTGCAACCCAACACAAATACCAATACTGCCCAAAAGCGGAAACTGCCTGCACACTGATCTGCCTGAAGTAGTATGCTGCCACATGACTGCTTTCTAAAATCCACCGAGGCCTGCCTGGCCTCATCTCGTTCGCCAATCATCTGAAATACAGGATCCCGGCCCGGTCACGGAGCTAAAAGGGCTCCCACATAGTTGCCTCACACGACTTCCGAACGAAATCCTTCCCTGGAACTAGTTGCCACTAGTTAATATGCCTCTGCGACTCTAACAACCTCCTGATCCAACCTTTCGGATCTAAGCGTCACATCCTGACGTCACCAAATCCAAGGCTAAAAGTGATTACTACCTGAGCAACGGTAGACTTATATCACAAACGACTTTAAGCAATTCCTTGCTTCCTTGATCTCTTAACTGTAGTGGCGTTCCTACAGTCTTATCGTTGGCATAACCCGGTCTAATCCCTCTAGGGAAACCCCTAAACCCATCCGTGGATTTCCATATCCTCACTGATACACTCGAACTGGTGGTTACTACTGTCCCTTCCGCATCCTAGCAATGCGCTCATGCTATCTACCAACCTAGTGAATGTTGTGGCTACACCCACAGACTTACATCACTCTAGCACTATCTGTTGCTAGTGAATGCTACGGCTACCCCCGCAGTCTTACAACACTTTCCATACTAACTGATCGCTAGTGAATGCTACGGCTATCCTCGCAGTCTTACAACACTTTCCATACCAACTGATCGCTAGTGAATGCTACGGCTACCCCCGCAGTCTTACAACACTTTCCATACCAACTGATCGCTAGTGAATGCTACGGCTACCCCTGCAGTCTTACAAGACTTTCCATACCGGTCGAGCACGCGCTCGACCTAACACACCACTGAACTTAATTCATGGCTAGAGTCCCAACCTGATTTCCCAAGTTCTGCTATCAGGCACCGAGAAGACGCGATTTACATGCTGAGGAGTTTTACCGAACTCCCAACTCACACAACACTCAAACCAAGCAGCCACTAGGTTTGTCTTCCTTACCGAAAACGATGTGTAACTTATCCCAGTTTCAAAACCGATCATGCTTCCGCATTCCGAGACGATTCTCCTCCACTTAGATTCAACTAAGTCTTCACAATACATGAAAATTTAAGAATTCCCAATCCTTCTCACTTTCCAACTATCGATCCGATGACAACCAACTCCTTCCATCTAGTGCTCCATTACTAGCCAATCCCAAATGATCACACACTTCTAAGAACCAGACGAACACTTCCTGAATCCTAGTGAAATCGAGAATCCCTAATGATTGAATGATCCCGCATCCAAATCTTGAAGACCAAAAGATAGATACTCAAACTAATACCTCAACAACGAGCTACTTCCTTTGGCGCTTTCATCCCCCAATCAATAACGGTTACTATAACCACTGAATCTTGACAATGTTGAATAACCATCCTACGAGACTCTGTCCGCAGACCTCCCATATAATACCCTTCTTCCCAAAGTACTCCAACAATTCTTCCGCTCTCGGCTCTAGAAATCATATCATTCAGGGTCTCACACCCTGACTCACTCACCAGCTCGATCATCCACAGCTGAAATGCAGTAGCTGAAACAACCTCTACCCTAAACCGGGCCACAACTACTCCCAAGACATAGTCTCCAATCCCGACAGTGCAATAGATCGTACAATCAATCCTTACCATCCGATACGAGAGATACAAGGCGAAATGGACCTCCAAAATACTTATGCCACATCGACCCACCCGCGCTTACCAGCGCTAAACTACTGTCGCCAATCCCGGCGACCAACTAACCCTGAGCTAGAATACAACCGGATCCTGGGGTCACAAGCCTGCTCAATCCATCGAGCTCGTAAACTGAAAGGGCACATTCCTTGCCCTAGAAAACAACATTCCAATCCTATCAATTAACCGTTCTAATTCCAGTTGCATAACTCCAGCTGAACATGATCATTACTCCTTTCCGGAGTCCCCGCGACTCACATTCCGGCCTCGAGCAAAACCCCGAAGCCTCAATCTAGAACGCATGTGCTAGACTCTCCGTCTTAACCCGCGAAATGTAACAAGTACAGAACATATCCCTGATCCCAGATAATTGCAGCCCTCTGCTCATCAGAATATGTACCAATAACAAGTCCCGATACTGGAAAGCTCGACCAGCTCCTCTCCTGCCGTCGTTACAGCTGCTGACGCTGCTGTGGCAACCGTCTCATCAATGGCTGCATAGCGCTCGTTGAAATACTCAACCATAGCGGTCTTGATAGACCCAAAAATCTCCGGAATCTGACCCCGGACAATATCCCTGATACGATCCTCTGACAATACTGGCCTATCCTGGCTGCCAGCTCCCGATCCTGATCCGGATCCGGTCGCAAAACGTCTCGTAATCATCATTCTGATAGTACATTAGAAAGATCTTTGGTAACCTATATGATGACAGGAAACCAACTCCTAACTAAACCCCAGGGGTTGTGACTTCCTTGCTACACGTATGGGTCCTGTGCTTTCAGTAGTATGGGCCCCTACTACCTTCCACACCTACCCATATTTGTCTCAAGTATCACCACAGCACCCTGACAATATACATAAACATAGCGAGCGCTCAATCATCACTCCTAGAGGAATGCTGAATATATCATAACTGGCCTCCCGGCCTCTCACTACCCACCCATCAATGAAACTTCCACCAACCCTGCAGCACTAGTGTATGCTAGCCATACATAATGCTGGACCCTATAGACTTTCGAATATCCAATCGACCCTAAGCTCCCAATCAAACAAGAACAGAACATAAGGCCAAATCAAACATTCTCAGGCTATAAGATCTTAATTATGTATAACCGTGATACATACACTAAGAAACTACAGTAATGATGTCAATCTCATATAAAGGAAATCCTAGGCTAGCAGGCATCATGTAATCAGGCAATTCTATCATGCAATTCCTGAAGATCCCTAACCTAGCACTAGCATGCTGTTCTGACATATCACATAATCAAATAACTGTATGGTATTTTGGGGTCTACTTACTGGCTCCGGCTGATCATACACCCTGCATCCTCCTTTACTTATTTTGAAAACCATTTAAAAATCATTTTAATATCTTTCCTTGATTTGAGACCGGATTCACACGAATGTTCCTCCAATTCACTCAAACCAAGTCTCTGATACTAACTTGGAACACCCATAAAATTCAAGCCAATTTAAAAAAATTTAATGCATTTAGAAACCATTGAGTGATTACAGTTTGTTTTCAAAATAGTTTAAACATCAGAGTATTCCCAAGACCAATTCATAAAACCATGAAATAGGAGGAGGTGTACGATCACGCATTTTCCTTCCTGCGATCATCTGATGTACCTGGAACATAATCAACAACTGTAAGCTCGAAGCTTAGTGAGTTACCCCCAAAATACCAACGCCATACAAATATAACCATATCATATAATAAATACAGAACATCATGCATAACGAGCCTTCAGCCTGACTGGACCGCCTCGCAGGGCCTACAGCCTATCTGGACCGCTCCCGAGCCTTCGGCCCGACTGGACCGCCTCGCAGGGCCTACAGCCTATCCGGACCGCTCACCGGGTATGTTGGCCTACAACACAAAGCATGACTGCCTCAACCCAACCCCCAATCAAACAAACATGCGCACATAAATATCATACGCTAGCACATATCATATAACAGTCGAACCGATCTAACAGATCACTAATCATTGCAACATCCCAATAACCGGGATACAGACCTAACCGGTCACTAACATAGAATTATCCTATAACCCGGACAATCATGTGCACATAGAAATCATATAACACTAGCATGTATATATATAACAGTCAAACCGATCACAAAGCATAGCAACAATCCATAACCAGGATATCGACCTAACAGGTCACTAACATAGCATCATCCTATATACCAGGATACCGACCCAACTGGGTCACTAAAGCATAGCATATCACCATCCTAACTACCAGGATGTAAATCAATAAGCATAACATGCAATAATCCGAATACAATCCATAAAGGGCCGCCCTTGGTGCCTTAGACCCTGTTGATATAGTGAGGATAACTCACCTGGCATTGCTGAAGTCCCACAGATAAAACTCCAGCTGCTGGTTGACAGGTTCCTGAACTGTCAACATCAAACAACACCCAATTAATAATTGGGTTCCAAGCCCAAGGTGCAACTCACACTACAAAAGCCCAAAAGTCCAATAATAGGTCAAGGCCCAACATATGGCCCAATCTTCCAAATTGGGCCCAGACCTCTTCATGGTCTTTCCTTAAGGCCCATCCAATTATTCCAATCTAATTCCCATGGCCCAATATCACATAATTATAAAGGCCCAAACTATGGCCCATCTATGGCCCAATTTTCCAAATTGGGCCTAACCCCTCATATGGGCCTTACCCTAAAGCCCATCAACATATTCTAGTCTATATGATCATTCTTGGATGGTCCATTAATAATCCAATTACCAAAGCCCAGTAAAAGGCCCAATACAAAGCCCAAGTCAAATTAGGGTTTCACATAAAATGACAATTAGGTTTAAGTGTTCCTACTTAACCCATTAAGGGCTTAATCCATTAAGTCTAATATTGACTTAGGTTAATTTGCCAATGATCATTATTTAATATTTCAAGTTATTAAATAATCTCGTGTGTGTCCCGATTAATTCTCAAAAATTAGGATTTTATGCCATTAGGGTTTTCCAAACCCTAATTAAGGTTTTCCAACCCAATACTAGCCCATTAGTCTATTGGTTGGGCTTTTAGGTCACATTGGGCCTTATTGGGCCCATTAGGTTCCATTGGGCCCACTAGGGTTTCATTGATCCCACATTGTCCAAACATCCCCCAAACAAGGTCCAAACGCAATCAAAGCACACCGCCACCCGACACGGCGGCCGGTGGCGGCAGCCACCACCCTACGGTGGTGGTTTAAGCTTTTCTTTTCATTATTCCTACTCTATTACATTTTTACAATGCAATTTTCAATATTACCCACACGCTAAGCTACACACACAATAATAAAATTATACACACACAGCCACCTTGTGGTGGCCGGTGGTGGTATATGGTGGCATCCACCATGGCTGGCGGCCATGGTGGTCTCTTACATTTCCTACCGACAAACAATTAGCAACAGCAGTACCCAACGAACGTAACCACCCACCTGGTGGCGTGAAATGGTCGGCGGTCAACAGCCAAGGCAAAATAGCCGCATGGCGGCGGCGGCAGTCGACGGGTCCCAACTGCAACCAGTTCGATCAGTTCTCCCCACGACCATAGCACTGGCTCTACTCCCGTCTCATGGTGGTGTGCGACTCAACGGAGGAAGGTCACGACGCCGGAATGGAGGTATAAGGGTGGGAGGAGGCTGAACTCATGGAGGTGGCGACTGTATTCATTTTAGGGTTAGGGTTGCAAGTGACGGGAATGGTCACAGTTAAATACCCCGACTCAATGCAAACTTAGAGAAAATGATAGAACTGGTCCCTCCCATTCCAAACTCTTCAAACAAAGTCCAATACTTACCATTTAAACCCTGGCTCCTTAAAATACTTTCAACTTTGATCCAATATTTTACCAAATGGCCCCTCTTTCAGAAAATCCTTACAATTCAGGTCCAAAATGTTACCAATTACACCCTACCTTCTAAAACCCCTTTCAAAATAAGTCTTGAAATTAAACCTTAACCCTCGGAGATTTAATTATTGTCATTTGGCTTCCCGAAACCAACACCCCACCAATTCTTATTTAATTTTGAGCTCTAATAATATAAACTAATAATAAAAATTGCTTCTCAGGGTTCCGGGTTTATCATTTAATTATTTTATTTAAAACGGGATGTTACATATGTCAAGAAGGTTTATAACACCTCACGAAATGTAGAGCAATAATGTTTTCTTATTCTAGCACATTTGGAATTGGTAGTTATGATGTTTTAGTTAAAACAAAGGATAAACTAAGACTAGTTCAATGAAGTGTTCTCTTGTGAGGAATCCACACTAAGTTTTGAATATTTGGGTTTGCTCATTAAGGAATGTTCCTTAAGAGAGAAACTTATATGTCAAGAAGTCAGTGGGAGTCTTAATGATCCTGAAGAGTTTCAGGATTCAATCAAGAATAAACCTATAAGTTATCACTAGCCCACGACCTGAGGTTGATAACCTATCGTGTTAAGTTGACACATTCTTGTTTATGTGCACATTCCAGTTGGGTTGGCATTGCTTTGAGTTCTATGGTTCTCATTTGACTGCAAAAGGCAAAGCATGTTGGTCAATGAAAGTACATTGGTCAATATGGGTGAACTGCTTAACAACACGAAAGCACTGGTAGGCTATTGTGCTACCAGGTGGCAAGAAATAAAGAATAAGCAAAGTTCAGTCCATCAAAGCTAAATTTGAATTTGGTTTTGTCCCTAACCTTATCTTATGATTGTAGGTTGCAAATGATAGATTCACATGGACGACACCATAAAAATCTAGGTGGCAAATGTTTTCGCTCTGATTTATAAGAATGATTATGAGGAAACACTTTCGCTAGTAAATTTTAAAGATTTGATAAATATCATTATGGTTAGTAGTTGTGATAATTGCATTCTCAATTTTGCAATATGATTACGGCATCCCTTTTCATAGTTCGAATTGTGAGAAATGGCAAGTAAATGTTTGAACTTTCAAGACATATAGCTATATGTTCTGAAAGGGTTTAAACACATACACATACACATAAACTATCTAATGAAAGGTGTAAAAGCTTGAGAAGTATAGTTAAATACTTATCGAAGCATAACGTATAAAAAATCTGCACTTTAGTAAGGAAGTCAAGACTATTGATTTCTAGAAGTCCAGCTGGATACATGTCAAAGCTATTGGGAGCATAAATGTTGTGCTATTGGGAGCATAATTGTTATGCTATTAGGAGCATAATTTTATGCTAAGTGTTGCAAGTTGGCAATACTATTTGTAGGGAACAAAGTTTCACATTTTCAAGTTGCAAAGTTCGGAAATTGTTTCGCTATAGTAAAGACTTAAGGGAGAGGGCACTTATACTTTGTTTTGGATCTAAAAGTTTAGATGGCATAGTTTAAAATAACTTAGTCTTGGACATATATGAGTATCGTATTAAAATGGTTCAACATAGGAAAGTCGATATATGGAAATATTATAGCAGGACACTGATCAGATATCAGGTCCTTATGTAAGACATAATGAATCGAGTCCCATATGCTTCGAATAGAGGATCGGTTGCATGTGATATAGTATTCACTTGCTCTAATTTTTTCAAATGACTTGGGCATTAAGAGGGAAAAAGGACTAGAACTTTATGTGAGTAAAGTTGAGCAACTGTCAAGAACATTTTGAGGTTATACCAAAGGATTGGTTGCTTGTGGACAGTTGAAGTATAGTATTGTATGGAAGAACCATAGTGACATGTTTCAGATGGGGATCATTCTTGGTCAAAATTGGCGGACATATGGGAATATGGAAGTGTTTCCATAGAGGTAGTTGATTATTAAAATCTACATGTGAGTCAGAAACTTTAATGCAAGGAAGATATATGCCTTGAATTTGAAAATTCACTACATTGGAATTGTTTTTAGTAACAAAGTTCAAATGGAACATTTTGTAATATCGTTGGCTAAGTCTCTGTGACTTTGAAGCCTCAACGTTACAGAATATCATTGCATGTAAGGTTGAACTCTAACACATTCTAGTAGTGACAAGAATTTGGAATTGTGAAATGAGGATCATTGGAATAGTGTCCAGTCGATCTGTTCACAACGGAAGGACCATAGAGAGACATAGTATGTATGTTTATAACATGGCATGGCTGATGTTTAATTCAAGTGTTTAGTTGATTACTCGAAACATTATACAATGAATAAAGTCTAATTAATATGGTGATTAAATAATAAGAGTTTTATTTATATTTAGTAGTTTGAGATCATAGTTAATTAGGTTATTATTGTGTTTCACTTTGCATGTTTTACTTCCTGAATATTTTGATTATTCGAAACATCCATAGTCACTCGTACTTTTGGAAGTAAGTAGCGAATTAAGACTATCATGAATAGAATTGTAGATTGTCTATGGGGATTAGACATAGCGATAGCTTTGCTGCAATGTTCATGAGTACTTAGAAAATGGGGATTTTGAGTATTGGATAAACCCACGCTCAGAGAATTACTTTATGGATTTTATCATGAGTAATTATGAGATGATAATATCTTATATTCTTGAAACGGAGAGATATGAGTTGTTGTTTACAAGTCAGTTGTGCATTGATAATATGTAAACGCATTAGTAACTTGATGTTATAAAACGTATTGTTGTGAATGATTGAATGAATAAATAGTGCAAGCACATGAGTCAAAGTTTATTCGTTTCTTTTTCCCTAACGGGAAAAGCGATATCTTTAGACCCCTCGATGATTTGATGTCGACATCTAAAGTGATTGGCCAAGCCTGGACTGAAATGATGTGTTCAATTGATAGTCTGATTTCAGTCGTCATAAATCAGAAATCAGGAAACAAAACTTGGACAATGAGATTGATTATAATCCATATCTAATGTTTGTACGGTATCTTGTAGAACAGAGGAATATTTTATCACTTATCTTAGGACACGTAAATGATTGGGTCAGAGTTCGACAACGGATTTTGAGAGCTACAATTTACTGATCAGTTTAGAAGAATATACTGGTAATTATAATTATTAGACTTATCCAAGTGGGAGACGGTTGGATTAGGTGTCTAAGCCCATAACTATAATTTTTATAAACTTAAATTGATAGTAGCACAGTCCTTTTGGGTTGCTCTCAAGACTAGCAACTAGACATGATGATATTTGGAGAGAGAGTTTTGATTTATTATTTGATTAATAAATTGAAATAAATAATTTTTTAATATATTATGAAAATAATATATTAATTAGAAATAGTAATATTTAATTAATATTTAATCAGAAATTAATTGGAATTAATTTTGGGATTAAAGGAATTAATTAAAAGTGTAGGGACTGAAATGTAATTGTTTAATTGTTGAGCAAGAGGCATTCTAGAACCCTCCATATGGGGTGGACGGTTTCTTGAAGCTTAACGGCTTCTAGAATTGTCCCAGGTGGATAAACAGGAAAATGGATAATTACTCGGTTTAAGTTGATATTGGATTTGGGCTTATCTAGGGTTTCCTGACTGCACTATAAATAGGTTATAACCCTATGATTTTCGGCCAACTCTTGCTTTGGAAAACCTAGCCGAAAATTCTAGCATATCTCTTCCTTCTCAATCATCTTTCTTTGCTAGTGTTAGGTGTGAACCATTAGAGGCGTGACATTTGTGACGCTTGCTCTCAAGGCTTCAACAACAAAAGGTTTTTCATTGTTATTACTATATAACAATTGAGTTATCATTCTTATAACTCTATTTATATTTCTTTGATTATATACTAGTGCTCTAGGATTTCTATTTTGTTGTTCAAAGTTGTATGTTCAATTAGAGAAAACATAGATCAATTATTTAGGGTTGCATGCACACATAGGATTTATATGTTTTGCATAATTCCCAACAACTTCTTCATTGTTGTCGCAACCACCATAGGACCATCTTTCTCCATAAAGTATGTTAAGAGGGACTTGACATCGGTCATGTGTCTAGAGAACTCACTGTCTAGGAACCAAGTATGTTCTATATTTTGACTTGATCCTTGGACAGCTTGAGACGTATCAGCATCACACATGTCGAGATTACGATCAGGGGAATCATTGATAAGAGCCATTAGATCCTTAAGATTCAGCCCCTCATCTTCATATGTCTCCTCTTCTTCCACCCATTCTTCATAATCCTCTTGTTTTTCAATGAAATCTTTTGGTATAAAGGTGTTCTCCTTCTTCATGTAACGCAGCTTCTTGTGCAACACTTCATAGTTCTCAAAACTTTGAGCTTCTTTCTTCTCTTTGAAGTCACTGGAAAAATGGTTAGGACTTCCACAGTTAAAACAGTTACTTGATTTCTTCTTCTCTGAAGTGGATCTCCTCATTGAACTGCCTCCCTTAAACTGAAAATACCCCACACTTGACTTTTTGCTTGTCCCCAAGCAAAACTGAATTTTAAAATACCAATACCACATAAGACAATCCAAATTAAACCCCAACCATTATGGAATGACCGCACCGCGTGTATTTGTGTCTAATTTTTCTTAAGAACCTCCCCAATCCTAAATACTTACAATCTTCATAAACACTCACCAGCTTCTTTTGAACAACGCTCATTTTATGCATCCCTCCAAATCCATCTGCAAAAAACTTTCTTAACCTCAATGTATATTTGGTTAAACCGCCAAGCATACATATGGAAAAATAACCTAGAAAATAAAAATACAAATAAAATAAAATAACAACTTTTGCCTTAAATCTTTGATAATTTGTAGCTCTTCTTCATGTCTTCATAACTTGTAGATTCTTTCAAACATTACAACACTCTTTTTTTTAACATTCTCACTTTTTTCACTCAAAACTAAAAACCCTATAAAAACATATACTTAAGAAAGGGGATTTATTTTCAACCTTTATTGATTAGAGGTATTAGTCTAATGTGCAATGACTACATAATCTCTCCTGGATACATTTCTGGTACACGATGCTAAACATATTGCGGCCCTCAAACTAAGCAAGGTCGTGTTTTAGTTCCATGATTTCACTAGGATAAGGAGGCCACAAATACACTATAACATATGTTGGCTCAACTAAAATTTAGTTTCGCATTGAATCATCAAACACAATACTAGCATTAAATCCTAATAATTAAAATTGCTTTTAATTTTACCTTAATTTCCTGAATTAACCTAGCAATTTTTTTTCATGATGATGCAATTTTTCAAAAATAATACTTGGATTCTAATGTAACCAACCCCTACCCCACACTTAATTAATGCAATGTCCCCATTACATGTTATGCAAAATAAAGAACAAGTAAAAAGGGAGAAAAAGGAACAGACTCCCCTGGGATAGAAGTGGCGAGGTTGATTTTCTTCTCTTTGCTTTGTTTAACTGACTTTGGTGTGGGAACATATCATCCATGCCTTGGTTGGCATTCATCTCGTGTGGTTGACAGCTCGTAACACAACTGGAAAAATTACTTTTGGAATGCTCCTGGAATGGACTCAAGAGTCCTAGAAAATGCATGCCTTGAGTAGGTGTGAAGCAATGACTTGAAAATGTTGACTGAACCTTCAACACGCCATGTTTATATGGAAACACGCCGTGTTCTTCTATTGACTGGACGAGGGATCGTGTAATTTGACCTACACACGCCCTGTTTATTTATTACAACGATGTATTTGATGGTAATTTCGTCACTAAAGTGTTTCTGCCCAATCGTCGATTCTTTGAATAAAAAGGGTACCAGTGTAGTACACCTTTCTAAATCTTCAGTAAAATGTTTCCCATCTCCTACCCCACACTTATCCAAAAACAAAGTCTTCAATTGTAATCTTCAAATATCTCTCAGCTTCTTCTCGTGAGAAATCATCATTAGACCCCAATTGTTGAAATTTCTGAAAGCATCCGAAGGGCAAAAATTCTACAAAGATCTGAAACATCAAGAGCATCAACATGGAAAACAAAATTTAAACAAACTAAAAATAAAAATAAAAACTCACTAATAACTAAAAAAAATAGCAAACCAAAATAACTAAAAAGCATATCACGATCACTCGTCTTCGTCAAAATCAAGCTACAATTGTTGATTAAATCCCTTGCATGCAAGAAGTGGTTTGTGAAAACAAAATTTTTTGGGACCTGTTAGGCTATTTCCTTTGTTTTATTTGCACCATTAACTAATAATTAGAACAAGAGTTGACCTAACTAGTCAAGAGTAGCAAGAGTTTGGTCTTCCACTTAACCACCACGATATGCCTTGCTATACTACGCCTCATGGATTGAGTTGGACAAGTCACCAAAGTAGTAGACTAAACAAGTCAAGAATTCCCTAATCAATTGTAATCTCGAAACCCATGCAAAAAGTAAAACCAAGCAATGCGTATGATCACGAATTCATGCAAATAACAACAAAAACCTTCCTGACAAGTGACATGATATCAACGAAAATTAAAATTAAAATTAAAATTAAAAAATAACGAATAATCAAACAAACTAAATTAATTGAAACCGTTCCCCGAAAACGACGCTAAAAACTTGATGTGTGATTTATATATATATATATATATTTTACATGCTCAAGTTTTAAATTTATAAAATTGAATTTATCGCAACCGAACTAACACACACACTAGGAAGTGAACCTAGTCATGTAATAGTATAGACGTGGTAAGAACAAGTGTCGAACACAAGGGGAAAGGTAGTGAATTAATTTGGAGTGTTTAATTATAGGTTACGCACGAAAGCAGTAAAGAAAGGTTTTATGGAATTAAATCTCAACAAACGTCTAAATAGCAAATCTCGATAAACTGATCGAAGACAAATCTCTTTAGGTACTTTGGTTTACACAGATTATATCTTAAAATCATCGATAATTGCGCACATAGACTTATTTATTCATGTTCACTGATTTCTAATACGATTAGGTTCATTTTCACTAATATTAATCCTTTGATTTCAACACAACTATTAATTCATTGATCAGGTCAACAAACAATCATGCAAACCAGTATTTAGTTCGTATTAAGCAAGATTTGATCTTATTTAACCCTAATGGTCATAGAAATTAAATCATGCAGAGAATGGTCATTCTACTCATGCAAACACATTAAAGTTCATTACTTCATCCCAAACCCTAGGTTTTGGTCAAAACACTAGTGGATAGATTTAATTCAAATCAACAAAGTCAGATGGTCATCTAAACTCTATCAATTCAGCAATAAGGAATACGTAACAATCTATAACATATATGGATCTTGAAATCAAACTTGAAAAAATAAATTAAACACGAATAAAAATTCCAAATAGCAATTATTCCACAAAATCAAGGTTTCATTCAATCATAAATACAAAGCAAAGGGTTTTAACACCCAAATCAGAAAGTAAATGCATATAGAATCACATTTGAACGCTAATCTTTGTCGGAACAACGAACCACATGATTACCGGCATGAATCTGCTCTCCAACCCTTCAGATCTTCGCTCCTGTCAGCTTAACGGCCTTCCGGTCCCCTTCTAGACCCTCAAAACGGTTTCTTGGGGGTTTATAATCGCAGGAATCGATATAGGGTTTTAGATCTATAATTTGGGCTAATTTTCGGCTCTATTTATAGGTTTCAGTGTCAATACAGTGTGTTTGATATCCAACATGGCGTGTTCTTCATTAAAATCATGTATTCCCCAAGTCAGCGTCAAGAATCGCGAAGATTCCATTCACCACGGCGTGTTCGTTGGAAATCCACATTTTATCAAAACACAAAATTTGTTCAAAATTGTGTCTAGTTTTCAGAACACTTTGCAGCTCGTCAATCGGAATTACGAGTCATGAGATATGGTCAAAACACTGACGAGGGGTCAAGTTGTCCACCAAAACCTTATTTGTCTTCTTTTTGCCTTATCTCCCGTTTTCCTGCTTCTAACTTCTTGTATGATTCATTTTTGTCCCGATCATGTCTTCGCTAATACAAAACATATTAAAAACATAATAAGTACCTTTCGTTCTAGAATTAACACAAAATGTAGCATAAAATATAAAGATAATGTATGAAAGATATAACTAAATAAGCACACATCAGGACTTGAGACCGGTCATGTGTATAGAGAGCCCACTGTCTAGGAACCAAGTATTTTCTAGATTTTGACTTGATCCTTGGATAGCTTGATAGGGATCAGCGTCACACATGTTGAGATTACCATTAGGGGAAACATTGATAAGAGCCATTAGACCCTTAAGATTCAGCCCCTTATCTTCATATGTCTCCTCTTCTTCCACCCATTCTTTACGATCCTCTTGTTTTACAATGAAAGTTTTTGGTATAGAGATGTTATCCTTCTTCATGTGAGGCAGCTTCTTTTGAAAAACTTCATAGTTCTCAAAACTTTGAGCTTCTTTCTTCTCTTTGAAGTCCCTGGAAAAATGATCAGGACTTCCATAGTTAAAACAGTTACTTGAGTTCTTCTTCTCTGAAGTGGATCTCCTCACTGAACTGCCTCCCTTATTGAGCTCTTCGAACCCCATTTGATCTGCTTTCTTCGTAACGTTTGACATTAAGTGCAACGCTGGCAACAAGTTCATCAGTGATATCTTCACCACTCTCCTCACCATGATCTGAGTGATCTTAGTCGCTAATGTGCTTCATTGCTTCCTTTCGAGAAACCAATGCTACAAAATTTTCCTTGCTTGATTCCTTCATGATATCCTTACGAAGAGATTTGGTCTCTTAGTAATTTCGTAGGTTTCAAAACAAGGAGTTCAGATCCATGGTATCGATCTTTTCATTATTTTTAAGGACATCAACGTGATGTTCCCAGCTTTTCCCAAGAGAGTCCAGGAACTTCAGAACCAACTAAGAAGAATGCTTGACAACTCCTAGCATGCACATATCATTAACCAATCAGTTAAATTTGTTAAACGTTTGGGTTAGTGATTCACCTTGTTGAGCGAAGAAATGCTTGTATCTTCGATTAAGGTTATTAATGGCAGTGGCTTAAACTTCCACATTGCCTTCATAGGCCACTGTCGGCGTATTCGTCATCTCTTGAGCTGAATCACATTTTTAAAAAAGATGATACATGTAACATCCCGAGGTTTTGGTATCTCCAAATTCATCCCTTTAATTTTATTATATGTCATTTTGGCCCCTAATTCCAAGAAATTGTGCTTTGAAGCCCTAGTGGCAATTTTGTAATTAAGGCAGGAGGAGTACGCCATGCGTACGTGTGTGTACGGTGAGCGTACTATGGTGCGCCCTAGTACGTTGGGCGTACACCTATGTACGTGGAGCATACTAGCTTTAGGAGGAAAACCCTAATTTTTAGGGTTTGGATGGTATTTAAGCAACGTTAAGCCTCATTTTCCCTCACCTCTTCAGCCTCCATTTCCCTTGAGACGTTTTTGCAAACCCTAGCCCTTGGAGTGTGTGTTTTGATCTTAAGTGTGTGTTCTTGGTGTGTTGAAGAAGGAACGAAGGTGCATTGAGGAGCCTTGGAGGAAGAAGCATCTTAGATCTAGGATTCATCTTTCATATGCAAGCCTTTCAACGTATAAAGCTTGCACATTTGTCTTGTAATCTTGTAGATCTAGAAATGGGAGTTTTATGTCACCTTTTTGGTCCCAAAAGTCTTATCTTGAGTATGGCATGTTCTGGACTTTTTCATTTGTCCTTTCAGACCCTAGGAGGGGTCCTCAGCCATAAAAATGAAGTCCCTTTGGTTATATTTGCTTCATGCATATTGTAGGAGGTCTTATTGGATTAAGACCTTGTGTTAAGCTCTTATTAGGCGTGTAAAGTCATAAAGTTAGAAACTTTATGACTCTAGAGTGTGTTTTGATTATGGATCTGAAATATGGGCTTAAGTGCTTAAGCCATTAAGAACTAAATGGAGTTTGTAGGGATGCATGGGTATGCATCGCGTACATGGGAGTACGCCCCGCGTACTCGGTAAATCACCCTTAGAATCAACTGTGAGGCTTCGCATAAGCTAAGCGTACCTCCGGAGTACGCCCCGCGTACTCGTATGGGTCAACCTTGTTGAGTTGACTCGGTTAAGTTGACTCGACTAGGTTGACTCAGTTGACTTATTGGGTTTGACCAGTTAACTATGACCAAGTTTGACCTTGAGGGCATTTGGGGTATTTTGCGATTTTGATGGAATTGGTCACTTGGTGGAAATAGGTATTGGTTAGAGAGCTGAGATTCGGAGTCGGGCCTCAACAGTTATGTTCAGTTTGCGAGGTGAGTTTTCCTCACTATACTTGCGGGTCGAAGGCACCAATGTCAGCCCCTTGGATTGATATTTTGTTATGCATGCTAGTGTACTGTAGTGATATGTTAGATCGGTATCCTGGTATATAGGATGATGTTATGCTTAGTAATATGTAGATCTATTTGACTGGTTGTAGACTATTATATGATTATCTTTTATATGTGCACATGTTTGTTCAGTAGCTGAGGCTTCACTGCTTTGTGCGTAAGCCAACAGGATGGGGCATACCAACCCGATGGTTGAATGGGCCCGAGGGTATTCCATCCCAAGGATGATTGGACCCATAGTATGTTGGCATTCCAACCCGATGGTTGAGGGTCTGGGGTATTCCAACCCGATGGTTAATTGGACCCATAGTATGTTGGCATTCCAACCCGATGGTTGAGAGGCATGTGGTATTCCAACCTGATGGTTGATTGGACCCATAGTATGTTAGCATTCCAACCCGATGGTTGAGGGGCCTGGGGGTATTCCAACCCGATGGTTGATTGGACCCATAGTATGCTGTTATTGTATATGTGTTATTTGTTTGTTTATTGGTACTTCGGGGGGAACTCACTAAGCTTTGGGCTTACAGCTTTGGGTTATGTTTTAGGTACCTCAGATGTCCGCAAGAAGGCCAAGGCGTGATTGTACACCTCCTCATGTGTTGGTTTATGATTTTGGGGAAAACTCTTATATTAAACATGTTTTGAAAACTACATTGTAAACAATGATGATTTATGGGTTGGTTTTAAAAGTTTAAAGTTTTCATGATTTTTATGGGTGTTACAATACACGTGATAGGGAAGAGAGTTTCCTATCACTGCTCTAGATTTCACATCAAGACTAATCAGCTTCTTGTCATCGTCGTCATAGTTAGGCTTTGTTTTTTGCTTTAAAGGACCAACTGGAGCATTGTTGGCCATAGGTTGATACATAGGAACGTGAGGACCTTGTTGGGATAAAATCATTAATGATCGATAATATTCAAAAACAGAAAACAAAGAAGAACACGACAATGAATCAATGTATGCTTAATGATTCAAGCTTCACAACCTCAGAAGAGCTCGATAAAGAACTTCAATTGTAGAGGCGTGATTAGGGTTTACAAAAGATTACTTAAGATCAAAATCGTTGACAACGTACGGTGCATGCATTCACTATAAATACATAATCCCTAATAAATGAGACGGGTGGATAGGCCCAAAACCGTGTACATGTTGGACTAAATATTGTAAGCCCAATGACGCAACATCTAATACCTAACAATCTCCCCATTTGCGTCAATTGAGGCGAGAGATGCTTCACTGCTGAGTCTTCTTAATTGTCTTGAAAAGTTTGGGTATGACAGCGAGTAGAGTTTTGCGAAAGGCGATATACCACCGAATCATATCCTTGAAGTTCTTCTTCGCAGCAACATCATTTAGGCCACACTTGTTAATGATCTCCAAAATGTGTTCTAAGCGGATGGTGGAGAACAAGTGTTTGTCTGGTAAAGTGAAGAGGCATTTTTGGAAAGCTCCAGGATTATCAGTCCCATGCTGAAACATCACAGTCATGTGGTCTATATCAATCTTACCCATATGCATTTCGCTCATGTCACTAGCTTTTCCAATCGGTTTGACAGTAGGTTTTCGTTTCAAAACATCAGCAATTTCAACATCGAGCTTCGCCACTTAATATATATATGAAACAAACATTCGCTTTAGGTGAGCCAGAATGGGTTCATATTTTTGCTCTTCATTCAGCAGAAGGTTGAGCAACAGAATCCAATCATGAGGATTAAGATTGGGTAAATCAACAAGTGTGAATTCGTGTATAACATTTGTTGAGCCTTTTGTTGCCTTGAACTTCACATTCACAAATCTTCCTGTAGCGATTGGCCTTGTGACTTTGACTGTTGTAAACTTCTAAGCACTCCAGGTCAGATATTGTGGTTTGGCATAAGCGAGATAAAAGTCAATTAAGGTTTTATCTACTTTCGCATCAGGAGAAGGAACTGTTGCAGTTGAATCAAAGCAATGAAAAACGAAGGCTTTATGTGTTATTGGCATGTCGAACTGGGAATCCTTCGTGTTTTCCAATTCAAAAGAAATAACTAGCTCCAACTAGTGAACACTTGGAAATTCAACTACCTCATGCAACATTCACTCTAACGTCCACAATGGAAAGAGCGTTTTTCAGCTCTCCAAAGCGTCGTGAGCTTATTTTTCTCTTCTTTCCTTCTCTTCGGCTTCTCTCACAATGTGAGCATTTTCGTTTAACTCACGATCACGAGCCTTTCACTTTAGTTGATCTTCTTCACTATCTTCATCAACATCAACCATTGGATCTTTTCCCTTTGAACCCGAACCTACATTATCCTTCGGTTCGTTTTGCTTTGATGATTCCCCTGCCTTTGAAGATTGAACTTTCTCAGCTTCTCCCCCTTGTTTCGGAGGGATGGGTGCCTCAGAAACACCTTCCAGTCTGTTAAGAATAGCAAAAGCAGGACGGAGTTTATCTGCCAAGTGTCTACGAACACTAATGGTCAGAATGGAATCATGTGCCTCAAGAAGATTGCAGAGGAGCGAATTGACATCTCCTATGTATGTTTTCATTACTGTTCGTTCAGAATTGAGCTCCTCGATTTCTTTGTTCGCTTTCTTGAGCTTGATGGTTTGAGTTCGGAGTTGAGTGGTGTGGAGAGCAAGTTCGTCCATTACTTTATTTTCAAGAGCCAAATTGTCTTGGAGTGAAGTAAGCCTTGTTTCGGAGGGATGGGTGCCTCAGAAACACCTTCCAGTCTGTTAAGAATAGCAAAAGCAGGACGGAGTTTATCTGCCAAGTGTCTACGAACACTAATGGTCAGAATGGAATCATGTGCCTCAAGAAGATTACAGAGGAGCGAATTAACATCTCCTATGCATGTTTTCATTACTGTTCGTTCAGAATTGAGCTCCTCGATTTCTTTGTTCGCTTTCTTGAGCTTGATGGTTTGAGTTCGGAGTTGAGTGGTGTGGAGAGCAAGTTCGTCCATTACTTTATTTTCAAGAGCCAGATTGTCTTGGAGTGAAGTAAGCCTTGAAGACATAGAAGTGTGAAACGTTGTGTTATCAGCAGAGATACCTGTACGAATTTGCTCCAGTTTCTCCCGTTCAGTGCGAAGCGAAGTGGTTAATTTGGAAACCTCAGCATTCACTTTAGAAGCATTCGTTTGAGCTGCAGTTTGGAGCTCTGTCATAAAGGTCTTTGTTTCTGAGATTAGTTTATCGACTTTTACGGTCGCTTGTTGACATGAAGTAGCAGAATCAGCAAATTCCTGGTTTGCTTTTTCGAGAGTGGCTGCATGTTCTTTTACAAGAGTATCAACCATACTCTTAACCGCTGTTTCAGAATATGCTTGGCTGGAGGAGGCAATAGAAGATGCAATAAGAGTATCCAGCTTGGCGTGTAGATCTTTGAGATGCTTCTGAGTGATAGGGGCATCATCATCACTTTCTCCTTGGACAGAGAATGGACTATAATAAAATGTGTCAAAATCTAGTCCATCAGCACCGAGAAAATCGTCAGAATCATGTGGAGGTTGAGGAGAAAGGGGAGGTGTGGTAGAAGTAGTTGCAAAACCTGAAGTCTTTGCCCCCACATCAGATGTGTTGACATTAACAGGAGGATCGCGTGTAGTGGTAGTTGTAGTGGTAGTGGTTTCAGTGAAGATAGGTGATTGAAAAGGAATTAAAGTAGGTGGTTGAGTGCTAACAGGAGGTGGGCAAGGAGCAATTGTGATAGGAATAGATGTGGAAGTAGGGGATGGTAGATTAGAAAATTTTACCTCCTGATCATTGCGGTTGACATCATCCTCAGATTCGCCTCGATTTGCATCATCAGATTCGCATGATGAAGATGAGGAAGGGATGCGAGCTTTTAGAACTGGCTTTTTGACTCGCTTTCGTTTTGGAGAAGAGGGAGTTGGCTTGGAAGATTCACCTTTAGTTTTTCGCTTTTTGGGAACCAGAGTGTTGGCAGATGGACCCTCTTTCGGTTGCTTCAGTTTTCCCCCTTTCTTGAATTTATCTGCTTCATCAAGAGTAAGCTGCATCTCAGGAGTCATGACCCTGGGTCCTGAACCTGGATTCTTCTTGTATTCCCCAATTATTTTGCTCGCCGCAGACACACACCTATACATGGATTCAGGAATTGAACCCACAAAAGAGAACTTGGAGTTGTCAGCGATGATGATCTTGGTAGTGTGAAATGTTGCAATCGATGACATCAGAGAATCTTCCATGACTTGAATGTTGAACTTGTCTATTACACGCCTTACCACGATGGTCCAAAATCGACCACAGAAAATCTCGCTGTGTTGAGTAGTGGAGTTTGTGCTTTGCACTAGTTGAGCCCATAAAACGAAACCATAATCGAGGTTGATCCCATGGTAGAGGCCATAAAGGATCATCATGAAGGACTTACTTTCGCAGTCCGAACAAGTAACCGTTCAGAAAAGGCTTTGAAGAGAAGGGTAAATAGGCCATTCCACTGGAGAGGAAGGTTAGACTTCTTGAACTTGGTGATGGAGGTGATGAGATCGATGTACCCCATCTGATAGAACATGTCGAAGATTTGAGCAGTGTAGATCGACTCTGGATTGACCATTGAATCGTCATTGGAAAGCCCTAGAAGAGAGAAAAACCTAGCCTTCGTGATAGAAGTCTTCTTGTCAAGTATCTCAAAGGTTATCCGTTCCTCCTCCTTGACATTGGATACTAAAGAATAAGCTTTTGACATCAGCGAAATCGGAACACTCTCGAACTTGGTTAAGGCGGTGACCAACGGCGAGTACTTTAGACATTCGACGATCGGCAACATGTATGCATCGTATTTGAATGGAGCCAAATCGAGAACCAAGTTTTGATTCTGTTTGATCGTGAGAAGAGATGACTGAGCAGATTGTTCTTGAACTGAGGAAGAGTCAGCCATTGTTGCAGGTCGGAGAAGAGGATGAACAGTTATGAGAAAAATCGCCTTTTAGGGTTCGTAAAGTCTTTGAGAGTTGTAAAGATTGAATCGTGGATTGAAATCCCTTTTTACGGTGAAAGATAAAACCAAGTGACAATTGCGTGACGATCCCTGATTTGGCACCTGGAAAGTGGGATGTGACAACTGTAGCGGCTGATAGGGTGTCAGGTGACATCAGGCAGCGTGAGGAATGGAATTGTTTAAAATTCCACGCGCCTTTATTTTGAAAATCTTATCTTCAATTGCCGCGTCAGCAACGTTAATCCCCAACGTTTCAGATTCCTTGATTTCTTTTAAATATATAATCATCTTTTATTTTTGAGAAACAACTTCAAAAGTGCATGTATTAACGAATCTGCGAAACTAAAAAATGCCATAAGTGTCACGAACTAGACTTTTGGAAAATCATAAAGATCTTCGTGCAAGAGTGTGCCAAAGATAAAGAAGTAAAGCAAATTATAACTGTGGGATTGAAGTGATGTCAATAAAGACATGAAACTGTGGATCCCGGGCATGAATCTCTTCCTTCTAAGTCAAGAGAGACTGAGAAGTGTCTGTGTGGTTTCCCATTGAAGTACGATCATTTGTTTGTTAAGAAACAATGAAAGACATCTTTTGAAGTTAGGCTTGAAAAGGTGGTTTAATCTACAACCCAAACTACGAAACTTAACATCAGAACGAAAGTTGAATGAAGTACTTGTGTGACCGGTGTAGCCATAACCACAAGTAGGTTTGATATTATTTCAGTGACTGGATGATTTTAGAAATCTCAAAAAAAATGAAACTGGATCTTGTGGGTAGAAAAGTCTTGGTTTTAGAACAATTCATAAAGATCACGCAAAAAGAAAAGAGATTTCGTGGTACAATCCACAAAGGTGGAGTTACATTAATTCCATGGTGAGAGCGAGAACTTTTTAATTGTTCACCGTCAATTCATTTATGTGTGTTACATATTGGGTTTCACTCAGTTCGTGGTGAATGAAGCTAAGATCATTAACTCAAATGTTTTTGTAACCATAAACCTCACTGGTATAACTGAGAGTCTCAAGAGTTACATTTATGAGTATGAAGGCAAATGGAGAGAAGTGAAGGTGGCTCCAGAGAAGTAAATGTACCTCTGCTATACGGATAGGACCAAGCAGATAACTCTTAACTCAAGATGAGAAGAGTAAGGTAGCTCGTGACCAATGTGAATTTAACAGCCTAGTTTAGAAGAAACGAAGGGTAGATTCGGTTCATTAAGGCTTCACATTAAGTTTGTTGAAGCTTTGGTCAACATGCAGCAGAATGCTTCTAGGTACTTTTAGCTAGTACAAAGATATAGAAATTATACATGCCCCATCATTCGTTTTTGCAATCTAACCTGCAATGTTACTAAAAAAAATATCAAATAAGAAAAGAAAATATTTTTGGATTTTGATAATTTCTGAAAAAGAAAGAAACAAGAAAGCCTAAGATACAAAATGTACACAAAGATCAGACCATGAGAGTTCGCTTTAAAAAAAATTGGGTGCGAGATAGGGCGAACGTTCGTCTCAGTTCGTGTACCGAAAAAATCGGAAAACGAAATAGAGCGAGCGTTCGTTCTATTTTGCTTGTCAAAAAGATTAAAAGCGAAAGTGAACAGGTAACCCGAAAGAGAAAGGGCTACTTCATAGGCGAAAGTGGTTTTGGAACTGACTCAGCTTCCATCATTCCCAGTCCTTGGAGTATTCTATTAAAGGATGCTTCCGACAAAGCTTTCGTGAATATGTCAACCAATTGGTCGGCGGATCGAACGAAATGAATCTCAATGTTGCCATCTTCTACATGGTCCTTGATGAAATGATACCTCAGTGCTATGTGTTTCGTCTTTGAGTGTTGCACTGGGTTGTGACAGATGCGAATTGTGCTTTCGGAGTCACAATAGAGTGGGATTCGCTTCATGTTTAGGCCATAGTATCATAATTGAATCTGAATCCATATGACCTGAGAAGTACAAGATGCAGCAGCAATGTACTCAGCTTTGGCTGTTGACAACGAGACATATGTTTGCTTTTTGGACTGCCAGCTGACAAGCTTGCCATCAAGAAATTGGCATCTTCCAGTTGTGCTTTTTCTGTCTAACCCACATCCTCCAATATCAGCATCTGAAAATGTTTGGACGAATAAACCTGATTTCGCAGGATACCATATACCGAGTGAAGTGGTTCGTTTTAGATATCTAAAGATATTCTTAAATGCCACCATATGAGGTTCGCGTGGATTAGCTTGAAACCTAGCACAATAACAAACGAAAAACATAATATCTGGTCTACAGGTTGTTAGAAACATTAGATATCCTATCATTTGGCGATAAAGAGTCATATAAACAACCGACTTTTCCAGAGATGGTGTTAGTTTCGTTCTGAATGCCATTAGAACCTTCACTTTGGAGTCTCCCGTCATGCCGAACTTAGACAATAAGGTCTTAGTGTATGCTTCTTGATTTATGAAAATGCCTTACAGTCCCTGTCTTATATTCAAGCCAAGGAAAAAGTTAATCGGACCCATAGAGCTCATCTCAAATTTAGTTTCCATCAACTTTCTGAATTCAGCTGTTAAGCTAGGATTCGTATAGCCAAAAATGATTTCATCAAAATAAATGTGGATGATCATTAAGTGGTCACCCATTTCTTGCGAAAGAAGCTTGGGTCGACCGAACCTTGTTTAAATTTAGACATTTTAAGGAAGCGAGTAAGAGTTTCATACCCGGCTCTTGGAGCTTGCTTTAGACCATAGACTGCCTTGTCCAATATATAGCAGTGATTGGGGTACTTCTCATTTACAAAACCCAGTGGTTGTTCCACGTATACGGCCTCTTCTAATTCTTCATTTAAGAAAGCACACTTAACATCCATTTGAAATACTTCGAAGTTCTTGTGCGCTGCATATGCCAAGAAGATGCGAACGGATTCCAACCTTGTAACATGAGCGAAGGTTTCTTCATAGTCGATGCCTTCTTCCTGACAGTATCCCTTAACCACGAGTCTCTCTTTGTTCCTTATGACATTGCCTTCTTTGTCCATTTTGTTTTGAAATACCCATTTCGGACCAACCACAGATGCATCCTTTGGAGTGGGAATCAATCTCCAAACCTTATTTCTTTAGAACTCATTGAGCTCGTCTTGCATTGCATGTACCCAATCAGAATGATCAAGAGCAGTATTGACAGTTTTAGGTTCAATCTTGGAGACAAACGAATTAAACATGTAGTATTCCACTTAAGAGAATAGAGCAGTCTGTTTCGCTTTTAGTTGAGATCTTGTAAGAACTCCTGCAGATGATTCACCAATCACTTGTGTTTTTGGATGATCTTTGGTCCATTTTGTTAATGGAGGGTAATTTGGATAATAAGATGGATCTAGTTCAGGATTCACGTCTTCGAATTCAAATTGAACATCCGAATCGTCATTCGCATCCTTATTCTCCCCCTCGAATGATGAGTGGCCCTCTTCTTCAGGAATTGAAGTATCTCCTGTGAGTGGAGGTTCAAGAGACACTGTGGGAAGAGAGTCATTGGAATCAGTGGGTGGATTTAGAGAAAGAGACGAAGTGTAACCCGCCTCCGGTGATGGAGTGTTCGTTTCTTGTGGAGTAGGTTGCTCCCCCTGAGGACTTGCATTGGAGTTACAGTTCTCCCCCTGGAATAAAGTGCTCGTGTCTTGAGGCATGTTTGTTGTTGATGGCTGATTGTGCATATCTTTTGCAGCACCATCAATTATCTTCTCCAATTCATCAACCTTATTATCAGCTGCCTTCGCTTCAGAAGTGATGGCCTTCTCAGGTTCTTCAAATAAAAGCATGAATTCTTCATAAAGATTCGTCGATGGAATGGTCGCTTGGTTCGATTGAGGAAAGATCTCTTCAGCTTGATTATCATTCGCTTTTGTCTTTTTTAAGTAATTGTTATCGAACGTAACATAATAGGTTTCTTTAATCTTTTTGGATCGTTTGTTTAGAACCCTATATGCTTTCGACGTAAGCGAATATCCCAGAAAAATGCCTTCATCAGCCTTTGCATCAAACTTATTCCGTTGTTCCTTTGAATTGAAAATGAAACACCTAGAGCCGAAAACATGGAAGAACTTGACGTTAGGTTTTCGCTTATTGATAATTTCATAGGGAGTGACAGCGAATCTTTTATTGAGAAGCGATATGTTTTGTGTAAAGCAAGCGGTGGCAACGGCATCAGCCCAGAAGTAAAGAGGCAGTGATGCGAATGAAAGCATGGTCCTGGCTGCTTCACACAACGAACGGTTTCGTCTTTCGTCGACCCTATTTTGCTATGGAGTATAGGGAGCAAAAAAATTATGAGATACTCCCTTATCAGTGAGAAAAGCATCGAACGCTTGGTTCTTAAATTCCAGGCCATTATCGCTTCGAACATTGCGAACCACCTTTCGCAGCTGTAACTCAATCTGCTTGATAAAGTCTTGGATCTTAAGAGTTGCTTCAGATTTCTGCTTAAGAAAGAACACCCAAGTGAAACGTGAAAAATCATCTACAATAACGATAATATATTTGTTACCGCTGATACTTTCGATTGCAGATGGGCCACAAAGATCGATGTGAAGCAGTTCGAGTGGCTCAAGAACCTTCATGTTTACTACAGTTGGATGACTTTTCCTACTGTGCTTCCCCATTTCGCAGGCGGCACAGAGATGATCCTTGTCATATTTCAAGAGAGGAAGACCTCGCACATGATCACCAAGAACTAACTTGTTGATATCTTTGAAGTTGAGGTGCGAAAGTCTCCTATGCCACAACCAACTATCGTCTAAAGCAGCTTTAGTGAGTAGATAGATAGAAGGCTTCCCTCGTATCAGATTGATATTCAATGGATACATCTTGCCTTTGCGTTTTGATTTAAGCAGCAATGTTTTAGACTTATTTTCAATAATTTCAGATCCTTCATCGTCAAACGAGACCTTTAACCCATTACCAACCACCAACTGCGAAACACTTATTAAGTTGTGCTGCAGTCCTTCAACATATGCTACTTTTCGAATTGAGAATTTGCCATTCGTTATCATGCCATACCCTTTGATTTCCCCAAGTGCATTGTTGCCAAACTTCACGAGACCACCATTCTTAAGTTCCTTGTATTCTCTCAACTCCTCTTTTCTTCTTGTCATGTGACGCGAACAACCACTGTCGATATACCATTCAGTGTCAAACTGTTCGTCACGTATAATTTGCAAAAATTAAGCAGATTTAGGAACCCAAAGGTGTTTGGGTCAATGTGAGCCTTTTACAACAACAAGATAAGCAATAGAGAGATCAACCATAAAAGTTCGTTTTATTAAGGTAGTTTGGTCTTTCTTCTTTATTGTGAAAACCTTGATACGATTATCTTTCTGGTTCGCTTCTTTCATGTTCGTTTGTTTTTGTTTTTGTTTTTGTTTTTGTTTATAATTTGATTTTTAACAAACTTTTTCTCTTCCTACTTAAATCTAAAAGGAGTGTGGGACTCTGAAACTATCTTCGCCTTCCCTTTATCGTGTCTCGAGGAGGTGGAAGAGTGTGAAACTCCTGATTTGGAATCGAAGGTGGTTTTGGGAGATGACTTATGGTTTGAGGGATAGGATGGTTTGGAGATAGAGGATCGATGATGAATTGTATGTCTTGGATCCTGAGGGTTGTGAGAGTTACGAGATGAGAAGCTTTTTGGATTCGCGTTTGAAGAGAATTTTTGGCTTTTAGAATTAGCATTTGATTCAACGTTCGTTTGAGGATTGAAACGCTTTTCATGGTGAACATAGTTTGGATTTCTTGACTTCCAAAACTGGTTTCGTTCCTGCAGATTTTTGTTGTATCTCGCGTTTCGTTGATGTTTTTGTGATGCAAATTGTTCAACAGATTTGTGAACATTCGCTTTTGCCCGTGATTTTCGCACAGGAGTGTTTTCTTGAACCGAGGAGTTAGTGGTGAGTTTGTCTTTGGTTCCACTGGAACTTCCCTTTTCATAGGTGGTGTTAACCTTGTTTAAAGGTTCAACTACATACCTCCCTTTAACTCTCCAAGAGGTCTTCTCAGATAGACCTACTGTTTCGTCTGAATTGTCAATCGGGGTGGACCAGAAGTGCTCATCACACCCATCAACATTATTATTTTCGACTAAGGATGTTAGTTCAACTGTTTGACCTTTAGAAACTCCATTGACTGCAAAAAATTGGTTAGGTGTCGTTTCGACCTTTGGAAAGAAAATCGCAACTTCCTTTAGAACCTTTGGATTATTTTGATAATGTCGTGCGAATTCAACCAAATTTTCTGAAATGAGAGCCTTCGCTTTTTCAGGTTCGTCTTTAAGGAACTGCGAGCAGTCAACCTCATCTTTTACAGATATTTCACTCATTTCACTGTCCTCATCGAATTCAGAAACATTTTCAACATTTAATTTATTGTCTAAACTCAATTTCGAACTTAATGAATCAAATTTTTGTACAGTTTCGGTTTTGATCTTTAACCTGTCATTTTCATCGAGTAAGTATCTCAGCATGTCCTTGTGGTCCTTGGACTGAATATATGAGTCAATTTTGTGAAGTCCAATTTTATAAGCCTCTAAGGTTTCGTCCGATGAGACGATGGATTCACATTGATAACAATCAGCATCAATTTCATCTTCCTTTAATTCCAAAAATGGCAAGATCATTTTATGAATTTTCTTACCAATTTCACAATCCAAATGCAATTGAGTGATATTAAAATAAAGTCTCTTAGCAATCAAACAAAATATGTTACGTTGTTTTAAAAGCTTTAAGTTGTCTCGCTGTAAATAAATAGACTCGTCCCTAGACCTATAAAGCTCAGACTCTATCTTCTCCATCCACATCCTTCGTTCCTCACTTTTTGACGACACCCTACTGATTTGATTGGTGTTGTTAGAGTTTGTTAGACGAGTTCGTTTCAAACTTTCACTTATACTTGAAAAGGTGAATTTAAAATCGTTTAACTCAGTTTCATAATTAGATACATGAGCATTAAGAGATTTAAGAATGGAATGTACCTTATTACTCAGCTGATCACATTCGCTGATTTGTGCAAGAATTGGCTTCACAGTGAAGCAGCTATCATCCTTTCTTCCATTCGCTTCTTCTTGTCCTCCATCTGTTGCATACCCTCGCATTTGTGACACGTCATTTGTCACCATAAAAAACTTTCCGCCCATATGCGAATCCTTTTCATTCGCCACAAAGCTCTTTCCATGAGTGGGTCTTCTAACCTCTTCATCTTCTGAATCAGTGGACCATACCTCAACTCCATCGAACTCATCATCATCATTATTACCCTGCACAATCAAAGCAGGCATAGATTTATCAGCTTTCTTTTTCTGTTTGATTTCCTCAAGCTTGCGAAGATAGTAGGCCTCATCATCTTCTCCCTCTTTCTTCTCATTCAATCGCCTCAGCATGCACTCTTTAGCCAAATGATTCTTGCCATGACAATAGTTGCAGTCATAGCCTGAATCACCTGCAAGCAGTTTCTCTTTCTTTTCTTCTTCTTTTTGGAAGCTATTCACTTTCTCCTCCTTTGCTTTTTCTGAACTGTAGCTTCCCTGCCAGTTTTGGTTTTTGGAGGGAAACTTCTTCTTTGCGAATATCTTGGGATTCGATACCATTAGAGCGAACTCTTCATTTGAGAGCTCAGTATCGTAAAGATTAGTCTCATCTTTATCCTCAACAATTTGCTTCCCCTTTGCAACCAGAGCCAATGTACCCATGCTAGACACAACTTTTACTTCTTTAGTCACCTCGCTTTCGTGTGACTTCAGAATACCTACCAACTTTTCTAAGGTGTAATTTCGGAACTGCTCGTGAGCTTTCACCGTTGATACCACCGCCATCCATTCAGACCTTAACCCATTCATAAATGTTACCTTATGCTCGATGATTTCATGTCCAATGCCATGTTTTGTCATCCTACTCAAAAGATGATTGTATCGATTAAACGTTTGACTAAGATTTTCTTCAGCCTTTTGCGCAAAAGCACCAAATTCAGAGAGCAATATCATTTGAGTAGAATGCTCCAGATCTGCATCTGTTGAGTAAAGCTCTTTAAGCCTTTCCCATATGGCTTTGGCTGTGTCACAAGAACTAACAAGACAAAATGTATCGGCCTGCAATGCGAATCTGATGATTCTCATTGCTTTGATGTTGCTCTGCAGTTTTTCTTTCTCATCTTGAGGAACTTCCTTGACATCAAGAAGAAGTCGATTGAGATCACATTGAGTTTTAATCTCCCTTTTTGTCCCATAGTGAACAAAAGCTCCAATAGTGAGATGACGACTAAGCAGGATCCAATATTAACGGAAACCCTAGTAGCTTCTTTTAACAGAAGAGATGTGTATATATTACATAATTTCCTGCTCTGATACCAATTGTTGGGATAAAATCCTTAATGATCGATAAGATTCAAAAACAGAAAACAAAGAAGAAAACGACAATGAATCAACGTATGCTTAATGATTCAAGCCTCAGAAGATCTCGACAAAGAACTTCTAGTGTAGAGGCGTGATAAGGGTTTACAAAAGATTACTTAAGATCAAAAGCGTTGACAACCTACGGTGCATGCATGCACTATAAATATATAAACCCTAATAAATGAGACGGCTGGACAGGCCCAAAACAGTGTACACGTTGGACTAAATATTGTAAGCCCAATGACGCAACATCTAATACCCAACAATCTTTTCCAACAAATTTAAGCATCTCATAGTCTATGGTTTCAAGAACAATCATGGCCTTGGTTTTCCATATGGCGAAATTATGCTCATCGAAAGGAGGAATTTTGTTGAGACCGAAAGATTTGGGATTATAGGAAGTTGACATGACTACTTGAGTTTATCAAAAACCCACTCTGATACCAATTGAAGGTTTGTATCGATCAGATACACTTCAAGTATAATAAACAAGAACAAACTAAACTAAGCAAATAAAGAACACAAAAAGTAAAGAACACAAAAAATTCACCATATTGTCTTTCACAGAGAAAGGGTTTGTTTTCACCAAGAAAACGTGTTGTCACAAAGACGATCACCAAGACGTTCACATTAGGATTTCACCCTAATGTTGAATATATACTAAACTATACAAGTATATCCCTTGATTGAAGGGATTGTATCTAATATATACTTAAAATTGATCCTTGTCACAAAGATATCGGATATGCTATCTATTCTATACATATCCATATAATTACATAATATAAAAAATATTACATAAGATAACTATCTACACGTTGACGCTTATAAGGCTAGAGGCGTTGGTGTTGATGCTGATGTTGGCGTTGGCGCTGGCAATCAGAGTATAAAGTGTTTGACTCGTCAGATCATAAGGTATGACCTTACAATCCTCCTCCACCACCTCCCTTTCCTTCCTCTACAAAGTAGAACTTCTCTCTCATCTTGATCCTACACAAGGAGAAACTCGCCGATCAAAACTACTTGGACTGGATTCGTAACCTAAGGATTGCCTTGAGGTACGAGGGCAAAGATTATGTCCTCGAAAGAATCTCCCTTATGTGGATGAAGAATCCTCTAAAAAAATATATAGCTTCTTACAACAAACATGATGATGAATCTACAAAAGTTGCTTGCATTATTTTGGTGACCATGTCTCCTGAGCTTCAAAAGAATTTCGTGAGTCTTGGGGCATTTGAAATAAACAAGCATTTCTAGGAAATGTTCCAAGAGCAAGCTCGGCAAGAAAGATTCAAGATCGTCAAATCCCTGATGGCATGCAAATATCAAGATAGGAATTTTGTGTGGGCGCACGTTCAAAATATGAAGTTGTGCATTGACAGACTGGGGAATTTGGTTGTCGTAGTTCCAAAGGAGTTGGCCATTAACATGGTCTTGAACTCGCTTCCTAGTTCGGATCATCAGTTCGTCTTGAACTATAATATGAACAATCTCGACAAGAACCCTATGGAGCTTCATTGTATGTTGAAAACCATCGAAGCTAGTTTAGCTAAGAACAAAAGCTCCAAACCTACTGCTCCTAACTTGGAAATTAGGAATGGTGCAAACAAGAAGACGAAGTATTCTCATGTTAAGGGACCATACCTTTATCATTCCTCTTCTTCAACCTTTTCTCTCTACCTTTAGGAGCATCATCTTCTCGTTCATATTGATTTCATAAATATAAAAATAAACATAATCATTTATGATTACTTCTACAAATAAACATATAACTAGAACTAAAAATTTCATTCAATTTAAACATTCACAAAATCATTTATGATTACAACATATTTTTCAATTCTATTCTTCGACATTTTCACTCTACCTTGAAGAGTATCACCTTTAGATTCATATTGATTTCCTACATATACAAATCAACACAATCAATTAGGATTATAACTACAAATGTACAAAGTCACTCATGAATACAAAAGGAGAAAAAAGTAAAAACATATAACTAGAACTAAAAATGTCAATGAATATAAAAATTGACATAATCATTGATGATTACAACACAAATGCATATGATTAAATACATACACACACACACACACATATATATATATATATATATATATATATATATATATATATATATATATATATATATATAGAGGTTTAGGTTTTATGAAAAACAAAAAACCCTAAAAATCATAAAAATGCATAATAAAAATACTTAGAGATCAAAAATCTTTTTTTTTTGACTTTATATATACAAAATTCGTAACTTTTTTAACAAATTCGGTGAAAAAATTTTAAAAAAAACCAAAAAAAATCGTTTTTTTAATTTTTTTTTTCAGCAAAATTTTTAAAAAAACTGCGATTTTTTGATGTGTAAAGTCAAAAAAAAGTTTTGTGATCTCTAAGTAATTTTTTAATACATTTTTATGATTTTTAGGTTTTTTTGTTTTTCATATAACCTTTCTCTATATATAAAACTACGATTTTAACTCACATAATGACTAATGATTACAAAACATACATTTATTATTCCTTTTAATTGACCTTTTATCTTTACCTTGAAGAGAATCATCTTCAAATTCACATTGATTACATAGAAATAAAAAAAAGACCAAAATCAGTTACGATCACAAATAAAAATGAACATTGGCAGTTTGAACAAAAAAAGAATATGAGTAGAAAACATAACATACACCTCTTTGAACATCGATTTTTTCTAACTATATATTTTTCAATAGCATCCCTTATGCCATATTCGTGATGTGTTTGTTTTTAAAAAAAATTTCCTAACATACTTTGTTTTGAAATCTCTTTCGGTATGCATTAAAACAACTATGAATAACAAAAATCACCACAAACATAAATAATATAAAAAAATGAAGTGTAAAATGAACATATTGCCAAAATCAAGTAAAAAGATGAAAAGCTACTAAATCAAAACAAAAGTGATCATCTATAACTAAAACCAACAAAAAAAAAACAAAAAAACTACAGTGAAATAGTTAAAATGAACACGGATTATGAAAAAATAAATAAACAGAAAGTAGAATATAATCAGATTCTAGCCTTCATTTCAATTAACGAAGATGTTACTTCGATTAGATGTTCTTGTAAAGAAATTATTGTGATTTTCGACTTCATTTGAACAAAATAACAATGAATTTTCATTCTTACAAAATAAAATTATCAATAACACATTCTGACATAATGAGAATCATATATATATATATATATATATATATATATATATATATATATATATATATATATATATATAATACGCTTATAGATTATTTAATTAATGAGAATACGTGATAATAAAAATATTTATATGAGGTTGAACGTATCCACATGATCAAACAACATATTTTCTTAGTCACTCTCACAGAATAACATTATCCACGCGTCCGCACCATAAATGTCCATCCACATTATATATATATATATATATATATATATATATATATATATATATATATATATATATATATATATATATATATTCTTGGAACGATGTTACATACAATAACCTACATTGTGCAAGAATGTTTACAACGGAATCAAGCCCTAGCACATTTCTATTTAAAAGCAAATTTAATATGGGTATAAGTACTTCAAATCTTGTTACATTCATATTCAAAAGAAATGAGTTCCTACCAAGTGAAGTAACCAAATTAACATAGAGTTGGTAAATTGTAGTAGCTAAAAATAATAAGATGTCACCATTTAGTCTAACAACATGCTATTTATGTCGGTGCATAATCCCACAAAGATGTTCCATAAATATGCTTTGCCTCGAACAACTATGTCCCTTTGGAGCCTACCACCCTTTTCACCCTTCTTTTATATATATATATATATATATATATATATATATATATATATATATATATATATATATATATATATGAATCATACATAATTTGTTTGATATATATATATATATATATATATATATATATATATATATATATATATATATATATATATATATATATATATATATATACAAAAAAGGTATATATCAAACAAATTATGTATGATTCATATATATATATATATATATATATATATATATATATATATATATCAAGGTAGCAGAAATCGGGATTAATCGTGGATTAATCGTTTGGCGTTCTCCAACCGATTAGGATTAGGAGTGTTTGAAGGTAATTGGTCAATATCGGTCAACGACGGGCTTGGCGGTCTTGGCGGTCAACGACGGTCATTGAAAGTCAAAATTAGTCAAATGTCAAAGGTGGTCACAATTAAAAAAAAAAGGCTCCAAAGGCAGTCAAATGTCAATTCGTCTAACCCTAGTATCGCATTTCATCGCCGTTTTTGTCTTTGACTTCTCTTTCAGCCGTTGAATCAAACGTAAGAGATTACATCGGCGATACAGCTGAAGCCGACGCCCACCAGACTCCGACGAACCTCCATTGGGCACCGGCGAACATCCAGCGAAGAGATACTTCGGCGAACCTCCAGCGAATAGATACTCAGCCTTCAGGTATGCGATTTTTGTTTCTCCTTGCACCGAATTCGTTTTCCTCCAAAACAAATCTCGTATTTCTCCCATCTAAATTCGTTTTTCTTCCAGCAACCTTGAGGCGCTATATCTGTGATTATGTGTTTTTCATTTATTCTAAAAAATGTTGAATACTCCAATCTGTTTGCTGGGTACCGATGACAACCCAACTACCACTACCATGATCCCGTCCTTCTTGTATCAAATCAAAACTTGCTGTTAACATAACTCCCGCAGCCATTCCATTACATATTCCTGCTCATTGAGCATCAAGTTCAACAAAGAAGAATGGCAAAGCACCCAAACCAGTAGCAGCAGCCATGGCTAATGTAAACAGAGCAACAGTTTAAACCAAACTTGTTTTCTGAATCTGTATGTATTTCAGTATTTTACAAATTTAAACCAAACTTTTTTTCTGAATCTGTATGTATTTCAGTATTTCTTGCATCTGTTTGAATTTCTTGCATAGTTGCATCTGTTCTTGATTTATGCAGCCAAAATGCTTATTGACTTGCTATTATCTAGTTGTTATGCTAATTTTTAATGAGAATAAGAATTATGTTGATATGTAGTTCTTATGCTGATTTTTGATGATTTGTTGTAGTTCAGGTGCATGTTTGTTGTGTTATTAACTTATTATGAATTTATGATTGATTGATTTCTGAAGATATATGCTGTGATGGTATGATTTCTGGTGCATTTTTGATGTATTTTTCTGGTGTATATAAGAGTTTCCAATCATGACATCCAAAAATTCGACTTTACCATCGGTGGGATCAACCGCAAGCGGTGCTCATAAACGGAACTCGGATGATATTGGTTGGGAATATGGTTTTTGCCTGGATAAAAACAAGATGGATACAAAGAAATGTAACTTGTGTGGAAAAGTGTTTACTGGGGGGTTACTAGATTGAAACAACATATTGGTCATGTGCCGGGAAATGTAAGTCGATGTCCAAACTCTACAAAAGATGATCAATTGAGAATGCGGAATTTTATTAATGAAGGGAAGATAAAAAAAAAGAAAGCTAAACACGAACATGGTAAGGCCTTAAGATCGGAGGCAATAAAAGTGTTAAATGATAGTGTTGAAATGGATGAAATAGAAGATTCTTTAGGGATGAAAGCACCAAGTTATATAGGCCCCATGGATGGCTATGCAAACAAAATAAACCCTGAAATTATGAAGGGAAAGGGAAAAAAAGTTGATCTTAACGATGTTGTTCGGAAAGAAAGAATTTTAGCGGGTCATAAATTCATTAGTAGGTGGGCATATAAAACTGCAATTCCTTTTCATGCATTGGAAGATGATAGCTTCAAAATGATGTTGGAGGTTGTTGGCCAATTTGGAACAGGGCTCCCACCTCCTACCAGGTATTCTTTGAGTGACCCACTTCTAAAGCATGAGGTTAAAAGAACAAAAAGTTTGTTGAAAAAAAGAAGAAGAATGGAAAGAGATTGGATGCTCGATCATGACAGATGCTTGGTCTGATAGAAAGAGAATGAGCATTATGAATTTATGTGTAAATTCAAGAATGGGTACCGTTTTTATATCATCAAAAGAATGTTCCAAAGAATCACATATAAGCCAATACATATATGATTATGTGGAATCTTGCATTCAACAAGTTGGTCCCGATCATGTTGTTCAAGTTGTGACCGATAATGCCACGAATAACATGGGAGCTGCAAAGTTACTACAAGAGAAAAGACCAACTATTTTTTGGACATCAAGTGCGACACACACAATTAACCTTATGCTCGAAGGTATTTATATTTTTTATTACATTATTTACTATTTTAGTTTTTTACATGTCTTATTTTATACTATAGTTCGTTAATTTGTTATATAATCTTTTTTTTCAAGGTATCAGTGGACTTCCAAGGTTTAAGAAAGTCTTAGATCAAGCAAAGAAATTAACCATCTTCATTTATGCTCACCACAAAACCTTGGCTATGATGAGAAACCACACCAAGAAAAGGGAAATTATCCGACCGAGATTTAACACCGAGAGAACTTTTGATGAAGATTTCGAATCCGACAATGATGAGAAAATGTTTGAAGAAGATGAATATGAGTCGGATGGAGTTCAAATAGTGGAAGAACTTGAAGATTAAAAAAATATGGACATTTAAATATATGAAAATGTGTGTTTCTATTATTATTAAACTTATTTTGGACTTGTAATATAAGGGATTATGACTTAAATGTTTAAATACTAGTTATGACTTTTTTATGGTTATTTGCTTAGTATATATTTAATTTTTTATTAATAAATAATGGTCCCCGATTAATCCCCGTCGAGACCGATTAATCCCTTAACCCCAGTCGACCGTCGAGCTACTGTCAAGCGATTTCTGCAACCTTGATATATATATATATATATATATATATATATATATATATATATATATATATATATATATATATATATATATATATATATATATATATATATATAATACTATTTTAGACGATTTAATTAGTAAGAATGTATGATATATATATATATATATATATATATATATATATATATATATATATGTTGGAAATTTGGTGTTAACCAATTTATAAAAATGGGCTTTTCCCATTTTCTTTAACACGTCCAAAATGGATTTATATGATTGAGAAATTAATCCTTAAAGTAAGGGTGTTGGAAGAAGTAAATAAAAAAGTTTAATGGTTGGGAGAAAGAAAAGAAAAGTCCAGGGACCTTTCTTGCAAGTATTTCTTTTCTTTGTAACTGAAATTGTAATTAATATTACAATTTAATTACATATTAACACACATTAATTTTGTGATTAATAGAGGTGTTTAAATGGGAGGTTATAAAATGTGCAGTATAAATACTACTGCTATACAACCATTTGAGCACACCAATAAGAATACAAAAACTCTCTTCTTTTCCATTATATGTTATTAGTTTTCTTGCTGAATTAAAGGTAAAATCCAGGCCTAATGAGGATTCGGGTGGTCTAGAAGAACCACTTCTAGTTGTTGTATCTTGGGAAACAAACACCCGATAGCGGGCGAATATGTTTTAAGGACAATGTGTTAAACACATGCCTCAACTTTTTCCTATTTCTTATTTGTTTTCGTACATTTCCGAAATATTATTCCTACAATCTTAAAGCAAAATTCGTTTGTACGAATCGAACTAGAAATCGGAAACAATTTTACTTACATTATTTTGATATTGTACGATTTTCATAAGAAAAAAATGGATTGTTTTGTGATTTTGAAGCACCTTTGGACAATAATTCATTAAGACATGTTTTTTTTGTTAAGTATCGAATTTTACAGCTTCGATACTGATTTCATTAAGTACCTAATGGATTAAGAAGCTAGCTTAACTTAAAAACACAATTTACGTGTTGTTGTGAAATGTTCTAATCTGTCCCAATCTTTGAAAAATCATAACTTTGTCATGGATGCTCATTTTTTGTTGAAACCAATTCTTAAAGTTTGGTATATGAGTCTACTTCATTTCATTAATTTTGGCCGAAATCTGTAAACAAGACTAACTAGGGTGAAAAATACAATTTTCACTGAGTGGTTAGATTTTAGAAGCTATGATACATAGTTTTGTAAAATTCATAATAAATTGTAGAAAAATCGTATGAACTTGTGAAAGTAGTCCCTGGAAAGCTAAGAGACAGGACTAGTTGATTATGAACTTAGATTACATTTTTCACAGGTTTAAGCGGGGCGAAAGCAGTCTTGAACAGACTACATTGTTTTGTGAAAAACAAAAAGGCATTGTTTAGTCAAAAACAACTTCAATTTTATGTAAAACAGTTTTGGAAATTAGAAAAACAGCTTGGTTTTACTTAAAACATCACATTTTAAATAGTTTTGTTGAAAGAAAATATCATATTTTCTGATATCATAATCTATGCATCAGTTTTCTGCATGAGAAATCAAATTTCAGAATTTATGCATCAGAAATCATGTTTCATAATTGTTCAAATATAGATTATTAATTATGTTGAGTTTTGTCCAAGCAAGAGGCAAACATATTTTCTGGAAATTAGAATTCTAAACATTTATATTTAGAGTATAAATGATTTCATAAATGTCACCATCCAAAGTGGAACGATTTCCGAAGTAAACTCTGTGGATGCTAACTTCATTGAGTGATGATTGATATGGGTGCTACACGCCATGTGTGCTCAAAGAGGGAGTGACTCAAGAATTATAAGGTTGTCCAAGTTGAGGCAAAAAAAAATTATTCTTGAAATTGTGATTCTATGCACTAACACTTAATGATGTGTTGTATGTTCCATAGAAGAACTTAGTGTTTGGATGGTTTTTTTGAACAAACATCGATTTTGCTTGGTGTTTGAGTCCAATAAGTTTGTACTAACCTAGAAAAGTATGTTTGTAGGCAAGGTCTATGAGGATGGTGGATTTTTAAATTCCATATATTGGCTAATGAGCCTAATATCAATGAGTTGGATAACTCTTCCGCTTACTTGCTTAAATTTCTAATGTGTGACATGCTAGATTTGGACATATTAATATTGACATGTTAAGAAGGTTAATAAAACTTGAACACATACCTCACTTTCATATAAGTCAAAATATGGATGCAACACTTGTGTTGAGTCAAATTTAACACACCAATCATTCAAGTTTGTTGAAAGGACAACTAAACCCCTTGGATAAATTCACACAAATGTGTGTGATATGAAGTCGAATCCATATAACGGTGATATAAGTACTTTATCACTTTTATTGACGATTGCATTAAACTTTGTTATGTTAATTTACTTAAAAGTAAAGATGTACAAGTTTAAATTATACAAAAGTGAGGTTGAGAATCATCTCAACAAAAAGAGTGAATGTTGAGGTGAATATGCATCACCATTTGAGGAATTTTTTGCAAGTCATGGTATTAAACATGAGCTTCAGGCACCTTATTCACCATAACAAATGGCATCGCCGAAAGGAAACATCATATCTTAAATGAAATGATGAATGTCATGTTGTTGCTTATGTTTTGGGTTGCCACACTCAATGTCGGTGGGAAGTTGTGTTGTCAACTAATTACCTTTTAAATAAGGTACCCCAAGAGAAAATGAGAAAAAAATACCATCTAAGTTATGGTCGGGTATAAAAATCATCTTACAAATACATTTGAATGTGGGGGTGTCTCGCAAAGGGTGTTATACCTAACTCAATGGTTGTAAGGACTGGACACTAGATTGTTGGTTGCATCGTTATTGGTTATACGCAAAACAATGGTGTTTATTGTTTTCTTGTACACTAATGGAATCAACAAATGCATCATACTTTGAAAATGTGTTTCCATGTCTTGATAAATAAAAGACAAGTGCTCCAAAAGGGGACAAGTGAGAAAAAGGGGACAAGTGAGAAATCATTTGGAGATGATTTATGCATGTATATGGTTGAAAAAGAGTCTTAAACTTTCAAAAAGGAATTCACTTCCTTTGAAATATGTCAATGGAAAGAGGCAATTAAAAGTGAAATGGATTCTATCTTGCCAAATCACACATGAGAGCTAGTGGATGTACCTCTACTATGTAAACCACTAGGCTATAAATGGATTTTCAAGAGGAAAGAGAAAGAAGATAGATCCAAAGAATTTGAGAATCGGTTAGAACTTAATCGTATATGATTTCAATAGAAATATGCACCGATTTCTTGTTTGGAAATTTAGAATCAAATAATACTTATATACTCCAAGAAGCTATTTCCATTTAATCCAATAATATTGGTTGGAATTCATCAAAATAAGAATGCCTTGATTAATTTCATTTTTATGATCTTATATCTATATGTGGTTGTAACTTCTTGAAATATGGAAGTATATCATCCTGATATGATACCAAAACATCTAAAGGTACATTTAGAAGTATAATCTACATGAAACTGCCTAACAGTTATCTTACCCGAGGGTAAGCAACAAAATGTGTAAATTGTAAAGTCTTTATATGACTTAAATCGAGTTTTAAAACAATGGTATCAAAATTTTCACTATGTTATTCAACATTAATTCATGTGATGAAGTAGATCCATTTAATGATACTTCAAAGTGTTATTCCATTTTGTGACATAGTAGGATCCTTGAGATAGGATGCCTAAGAATTATACATGTAGATAGTTAAAGGAAGACATTGGATGGAAAAATACGATATTTGCAAGGAGAATCGTGTATGGTATATTCATAATTACATCTGGCCAATGTTATTGTGAATTCACAAATACATTTAGTACATATGCTTATCGTATTATGTTGACACAATTATGCATATTCAATAGTGGTAACTATGATGTAAGAGTAATCATATTGATAATGGTCAACATTTGTTGGAAAATATAGGAGAACAAATTTTCAAGTTTATCCAAGGATAGGTAATGAAACTAAAGGACTTTGTAAGTTCTTGGGAGACGTCCCATAATAAGCCAATATCTCCTACATGTGTACATGGTGAGTCTAGACATATTTTTCAAAGACATAACACCATTCAACAATGACCCTCAAGATGAATTATCTTTAATAACTACATAAAGTCAAAATAAGATTGCGGATCCGTTAACGAAATGCTTGGAATGAGAGGTCGTTATGAGGAATGGGACTAAAACCCATAGATTATTAAGTTATTGCGAAGGAAAACCCAACCTAGTAGACTAGAGATCCCAAGATCTAGGTTCAATGGGACAACCTACTTGCATATAACATTTATGAATCACTATGGGGGTTAACCCCAACCCATTCCTAAAACAAACAGTGATGTAGGTTAAGCTTATAGTCGTAGATGATAAATTGGAAATGATCACGAATTAGCTTTTAATGATTATTATAGAATCACCTATGTGAGAGAGAAGTGGGGTAGCTTCAAAAGGAATTGTATGGGCATATTCCTAAGAGCTCTTACAGAACCAGACAAGTGTCCATGACCATAACGGATACATTAATGAGAACCAAACTAGGTCAGGGAGAATCATGTGAGACATATATTGATTATTTACACACACGGCATAACAGTTCAAGGACATCGAGTCTACTGGTCCGCTAGTAAAATAAATATGTATCTTAAGGTAAGGTTCAAAGGATAACACCTACCTATCCTATGCATGATTCAACTGTTGGATTTTATCTAGGTAGCTTGAAAATGTTTGATCAATTATCATTCATGTGGGGGATTGTTGGAAAATTTTTGTTTTAAGGACAATGTGTTAAACACATGCCTCATCTTTTTCCTATTTCTTATTTGTTTTCGTACATTTCTGTAATATTATTTCTACAATATATATATATATATATATATATATATATATATATATATATATATATATATATATATATATATATATATATATATCATACACTCTTACTAATTAAATCGTCTACAATAGTATTATATATATATATATATATATATATATATATATATATATATATATATATATATTCTCATTCTGTCAGAATGTATTCTTAATAATCGTATTCTGTAAAATAAAAATTAGTGAAAAACGATGCATGAGAACAAAATTTAAAAAGAATTAGTGAAAATGCATGATAATGACAATAGTTATGTGAGGTTAAACATATTCACATTAACAATAACTTATTATCTTTGTCATTCTCATAGAATAACACTATCCACACACATATACATAATAGATGTCATCCACATTTGAACCTATATATATATATATATATATATATATATATATATATATATATAGATAGATAGATTGATATATGTATATCTTACCGCAAAACCTTTCGTCGTAACAGCGCAACAGGGGAGAGATAATATTCATATGTGAATATAAATTTACGTATATTCATATATGAATCCACCACCTCTCATCTCTTCCGCCACCTACCCACTACCACTTCCACTACCTCTACCACCACCACCACCTTTGTCGCTGCCAGTGTCACCTCCGCCATCACTCACCACCACCTTCGCCACCACTCACCACCACCTCCGCTACCACTGTCACCGCCACCTTCGTCGCTATCACTACCAACATAACCACTGCCACCGTCACCGACACCGCCACCCCTGCCACCACAACCACTGTCGCCACTACCACCACTGTCACCGCCACCGTTACCGCTGCCACCTCTACCACCAACTGTTATATTCATATATAAATAATCACTTATGAATAGATATGATACATACCTATTCATATATGGATACACTTATTCATATATATTTATTTATAAAGAAGTATATACGTATTCATATATTAATACATATTCATATATGAATAGGTATATACTTATTCATATATGAATACATATTCATAGATAAATAAAATATGTTTCGTCCTCCTGGTACGCTGGAGCGCTTAAGCGGAAAATTCTAAATGAGTGGTCCAGATTTATTCCCTCGTTCTCAACCTTTTTTTCTCAATTGATCTCATATATATATATATATATATATATATATATATATATATATATATATATATATATATATATATATATATATATATATATACATACATACTAGGTGTGAGACCCGTGTATTACACGGGTTTATTAAAAAAATAAATTTAATATCAAATTATGAACATTAAACAATTTTTAAAGTAGTACTTTTACATATATACAAAGGCTTTGATAAATAAGTATGTAATTGAACCCAATTTAATAAAAATTAGTAAAGACATATTGTAAATAATTGTTATGAATTACAGATTTTCAAAAACTTCTTTGAATACAACATTAGATGTCTTATTACTAAGGTTATTGTCATTTTATAAAATTAATATTTCCAATCTATCACTGCTTTTAACTCTGAACAATGCAACATACATTTGCCTATAAGTAAACATCGATTGTCTAAAGAATAAACCCACATTTAATAGCGATTGTCTGGACTTTTGTTTATTATCATCGCAAAACATATAACCAATGGAAAATGACCAATCTACTCTTAAACTTTAAAAAAAAAACATCCCACCCCTATAAAAAATTTATCATTCTAACTCTATATGGTTAAAATATGATAAGTTATACATAAAAATTAGTGCATAGTTATTTACAACACTAATATTGATGTAAGATGTTCCATGATTAATTGAGCATTGCAAGTACAATGCCAATTTATATAATTGACGATGTCGATAAAGACAACTGTGTCTATAAAATTCCAAAAGTATCCTTAAAGTAAACATTAATTTTTTCAGTCATATTAAGGACTTCATAAGATGAAAGAACATGAGTGTGTTGTACTAAGTTTAGCAATCAATTAAGGGGAAAATGAAGATGTTAAACGAAAAACAATCAATTTGAACCGGTCCTGATTATATACGGTATCACAAACACATTGATGGAAAAAAAACATAATATTTTTCAATGTTGATTAAATATATTTGATAACAGATTAACTACATTACACGTCTAAATGTCGTATCAAAAGGAGAAGATTAGTACCGCATTATACAGTCCACAAAACACCGATCATATGACATATAAATTCAAGCTTAGAAACTGTTATCAATAAGGATTTGATTCCATAAAAAACAATGTGACATCAAATGATGAAATTGTTTTCAAGCTTTGAATTTTTTTATAAAAATCAACTTATATGAATTTTAAAAATATTAAGGGATGTTAAAATTGATATTTTAAGAATACATATTAGATAGTTAAACTACATAATTGTTATATTTAAACATGTTGTAAGAAAGTGTCATTATAATTCTAGTTATCTTTTATATATATATATATATATATATATATATATATATATATATATATATATATACCAAATATGCATTCTTTATTTGAATAAAACATACGTCAAAATAGAAGTAATTTTTTATGAAATTTTAAGTATATCAATTTATCATACCCCATAACGATTACAACGTCAATTAAATTATACAATTAATTACGATTGTCCATTAGTATGATTTGTGGTCTCTTTGATTCGGGCTACATGGTTCGAAATTGATCTAACGAATGTTGAATAAAAATGAATATGATATTATCACAATCTAGAAAAATAAAAATTCAAAACGTAAAATCAAAGTCTGTTACAACCAAGACAAACCAAAAGTTCAAGACAAGTTCATTTTTTCTTACTTCAGAGCATTCTACAATAAGCAAAAAAATTAATAAATTAGAAATGCACTACTTTGTATTAAATGTTTGTTTTCAGTTACATTAAGACATTTGAGGCATCACACTTGAGGTGCTAGGCTCTTGAAAGACCAATTCCTACAAGCTACAATTACGAGGTATTCTTCTAACTTACTTTTATGTTTCAATTGCCAGTATTGTATGCTAGTTGTAGGTTTCAAGTTTTGGAAAATTTATTGCATGTATAACTAGAGAAAACTTAGATCCAAAGCTATTAGGGTTGTATGTGCACCATAGGAGTGTTATAGTACACAAAACCCAACAGTGGTATCAGAGCCATGAGTAGTTTTCTATTATATTCATGCGTAGCTAATTGTTCAAAGTTGAAGCAAAATGAAAAAAAATTATTCTGTCAGCATGAACTCGACGAGTCCACTATTACACTCGACGAGTTGGATGATTTTGGGCATGAACTCGACGAGTCCATAGCCTGGCTCGACGAGTTGGATCAACAGATGGCAGTTTTTCGGGTTTTTTGGCTTGAGTTGGATTAGGATCGTTACCACAAATTGTTTTGTTTCATAAAATTTGATTGTACTAATATGATAATGACTATCCCCATCTAATAACATGATGATTATCAAAATTTAAGATAATTACTTGATTTTATGAAAAACTAATTATTTGTAAATTTTGAATCATTTTGCTACAAGAGTTGAATTAAATCAATTTAGTAAAAGATAAAATGATATGATTGTTTTATTAGTTTAAAGTTTGATCTAAATGTTTTAAGGAGTTACAAATTTGGAACTCAAAAGTTTTTAGGGAGTTACAAATAAATATTAGTTAAATTGATCTTAATGTTTTTGAAGAGTTCCATAAGTTATGGAACATGAAAAGTCTCATCCTCATAAAACAAATTAACTCCTTAAGTCATGGAGTTCATAAGTTATGCCCTCAAGTTTTAAAAGTTGAAAAGTCTTAATTAAGAAACATTGAATTCATAAAAACCCTAGTAATTTGAAAAGTTTTCAAAAATGAAACTCATGGGTTCATAAATTAAAATTAATTAAATAGTTTTAATTTGATTTAGCATCTTGATTTTTTTTGGAATAACTCTTATGGACTTTATTAATAGTTAATTAAATGTTTAATTAAAAGAGTATTATTAAATCCATAATCATATGGTTTAAGTTTAATTAAATTAAGAGTATAATTTATTAATAGATTAAACCACCTAGTATTTTAAATGTCTAAAATACACCCTTCTACTATATAAAATTAAAAGTCTAATATATTATATATATGTATAAGTTAAAAGTCAGTCTTACCGTTAGTAGGCCTCATTCACGAAGCTGGTCTATAAGGGGTGTTTAAGGAAGTGGCCTATAAAATGATCTTTATTAGGTATACACTCTTACCCACCGCACTCTTGACCATTGGAGGGTCGTTAGCCGAACGGGTTTGACAGGACATTTAAATCCTCATTAAAAGTATAATGAAATATAAAGTAACTAAACTTTTATAAATTCTCAATCTTAGTTACTTTAGAAAAAATGTGAAAATGGTGCTATTCCATGAAATTGTACTTTGCACCTTGTTAAGTCGTTAGTGGAGCATGTGTGGTTAACCGGCACACTAATTTGGGACTGACAATATGTAGCAAAGGGTAGCTTTGTTTGTGATCCTCGACATCCCAGTCACAAACTTGAAGGGCATAATCGAGATTTAAACATGTCATTGAAAAGTTCAATGAATCTCAAAGAATCTAGGAATTTCAATTCATTTAAAAACTAAAATCATTTTCGTTTTTCATTGTGGAAATTGGTAAATCGTCATTTACCTACCTTCAAATATTTTGCAATTGGATTACGGCATCCCTCTTCAAAATTGTGAAATATTGTGTTGGGTCCTAGCCTTAATATTTTATTTTGGGTGTTATATTAAGGACTTAAATCAACTAAACTTGAATTTCTCCCTTATAGATGTCTATTACTGACAACTATGGTCTTACCAAATCTTTTGGAAAAAGCTTTCCACATGAAGATGATATTCCTCAATATCATACTTCACTTCCTGCACCTCCTCCAATAATGCTCCCTGACCTACATTTTCGTTGACTAGAAAATTTCAAGGTCACTCAAGACCTATTGGCTAGCAAACACCAAGATGGGAAGTCTGTATGTGCTCACGTCTTGGAGATGAAGTTGCATATTGACAGGCTGGGAATGTTAGGAGTCGATGTCTCGAGGAAGTTGGTTGTTGACTTGGTTCTTCAATCACTTTATAAGTCATATAGTGAGTTCATTAAAGATTACTATATGACAGACCACGACATGACCCTTATCGATCTTACCTATTCGCTAATTGTTACTGAATCAGAAATGATTTGGGCACTGGTAAAGCAAATTTTATTGGAAGATCTACTTCCCAAACTTCTATGGACATTGACAATGGAAACATTGGAAGTCCAGAAAAGTCTTCTCTTCCCAATGGAAATGGATCGGCCAAGGTCAAACCGTTTGACCAGATGGTAAAGAGAAAGGCTAAGTCTAAGATTGTCTTGTGTGACATTCTGAGAAGGTCTGTTTGTTTCTATTTCCAAGAGAAGGGGCATTGGTTGCGAAGCTGCCTTATCTACCTAAAGGACCACAAGGATGGTAAAGTCAAAGTGTTTGACTCTACTTCAGGTAAGTCCACTATCTAACTCTATTAAGTTCCTATTTGTAGGTTCTTAATACATGATGTGATGATATTACATTTTGATGTTTTGTAGAATCAAATGAAGCTTAAAAGAAGAGTAAGTTGAGTCTGATCGCGAAGAGATGGATTTCGATCGCATGGTTCGATAATCAGATTTTTGAGCTGCTGCTTAGAAGTTATGATGGATTGCTTAGAAATATGTAGTAACATAGTTTTCATTTGTAATTGCATTGTAAGGATACGTTTTCCGCATTTTATAAATAAATAAAGTTTTTGATTTTACCTTACTTTATTTCCTTACAATGGCATTTGTGAAAATTGATGTTTGTATGTATCTATTCTTTAGCAATAAAATGGATTTGATTCTATCGTTTGTGGTAGTGTCAGAATTTACCAAATAAGGAAATATTCTCATCACCCAAGTTTCATTTGGACAGAAACTTGGAATCATGCAACTTGTATTGTGTGATGAATGAGAACTTTCATCATTGGGAAATTAAGACTAATTCCTTGTTCACATGTACATGTGAGTCAAGTGAATGACTAAGGTATCTAGTACACATCATTGTGCACTGGTCAGTTCCACCACAAAGAACAATAAGACAATTCGTTATGATTTACTAAAAGTTTGGTAAATATGGTTATGCTTACAAGATTAAGTGTGATTCTGAATCATTGAAAAAATTTCAATGTAGAGCAGAACGAATAAGAAGAACCAAATTAGGCAGAAAGATAAAAGTTTCGCCAATCTGAAAGGAAAGGAGAGTACTCTAGTATCGTGTTATATGATTATCTTAATGATTATGAAACCATATCACAATTGATCCTCTAAGGACACCTTAATGCATTTGTATGGCTAAGAAGAGGAATCGGGAATTGTTGAAATGGTTTAATCAATTAAGGTGAATCATACTTCATTCCAAAATCAAGTCTTAGAGTCATACTCCGAGATTGTTCCGTGAGTGACATATCTTAAGTAGGTTTATAGCACATTTGAAATTGGTAAGTTGTGATGTCTTGGATAAGACAAAGACCAACTAAGACCAGTTGTGTGAAGTGTTTTTCTTGATAAGAACCGACACTAACTCTTGAATATTTGTTTATCAAGGAGTGTTTCTTGACAAAGAGAATCTTATATGTCAAAGAGGTCAGTGGGAGTCTTAAATATCTTAAAAAGTTTTAAGAACTAATCAAGAATATACCTGTTGTTAATCACTAGCACACGACTTAAGGTTTGTAACATATCGTGTTGACATATTCTTGTTTATGTGCCCATTCCAGTTAAAGATGACTATGCATGTGAGTTCTATGAGTTCACAATTGATTGCATAAGGCAAAGCACCTTGATCAGTGAAAGTTCATTGATCAGTAAGGGTGATCTACTCAACAACTTGGAAGACATGGTAGGCCCTTGTGCTGCCAAGTGGCAAGAAATTAAGATTGAACAAGTTCAGTACATATGAGTTTGAATTTGTCATAGACCTTATCCTATGATAATGGTTAAAAATAACAAATTCACATGGATAGGAACACATAAGCCATAAAATCTAAGTGACATAAGGTTTCTCTCCATTTCATGAAAATGAGTGTGAGGAAACACTTTCACTAAGAATATTTTGAGGAGATAGCAGTTGTGTTAATTGCATTCTCAAATTCGATTATGATTACGACATCCCTCTTCATAGTTCGAATTGTGAGAAATGGCTAATAGTTTGAACATTTCGGAACATATTGTTGTAAGTTATGAATAGTTTAGACACACATATGAGCTTTCTAACAAAAGTGTATGAGCTTAGATAAAGCTTATCAAAGCATCTCGTATCAGAAATATAAACTTTGGTAAGAAAGTCAACAAGTATTGATTTCTCGAAGTCCGACTGATTTCTGGGTACATGTCAAAGCTAGTGGGAGCATAAGTGTTATGCTAATAAAAATGTAATTATTATGCTAGTGGGAGTACAATTATTATGTTAAGTGTTGCGAGTTAGCAATGTTAATTATAGAAAACCAAAAGTTTCAATTCGCAAAGTTGCAGAGTTTGAAAAGTTGTTGTGCTATAATTAAGGGAGAGGAATTTATACTTCATTATCTAAATACTTAGATTGAGATTTTAATCAAATTTAGTCAAGCATATATATGAATGTTATGTTGAAAAGATTCGACATAAGGAAATTCTATATATGGAAATGTTATAGCGAGAGACTGGTAAAGTATCGCGTCTTTATGTAAGACATTATGAATCGTGTCCCATATGCTTCGGATATAGGATCGATTGCATATGCTATTATATTCACGTGTTCTAATTTTCTAAATGCCTAGGGCATTAAGAGGGAAAAAAGGACTAGAACCGGATATGACTAAAGTGGTTAAACAAGTGTCAATGACGATCTAAGGTTCACCAAGGATTGGTCACTTATGGGCAGTTGGAAGTATAGTAATGAATGGACTGTATTGACATTATTATGAATAGACAGGATTCTATTAATAATGAGTTGTCATATGGCAAATATGGAAATGTTACATAATGGGAGTTGGATATTAAAAATCTATGTGTAGGTTAGAAACTTTTATGCAAGAAGGATGTTTAAAGGAATGTACTTTGAAATTGAGACTTCGCTTCCGTGAAATTGTTCTTGTAACAATCTCCAAAGGAATACTTTGTAATATGGTTGAAAAAGTATCTGTGACTTCTGTACCTCGACATTACGAAAGGAATCATTGCATAATAGTTTAGAATCTGACACATTCCAATAGTGGCAAGAATTTGGCATTCTTGCACTTGTGATAAAGATTTGGAGTTGTGAAATGAGTTTCATTGAAGATGTATTCAATTGATCTATTTCACAAAGAAAGGACCATAGGTAAACGTAGTGTGCATGCTTGGAGCATGGGATAACTATTGTTTTAATTCAAGTGTAAAGTTGATAAATCGAAACATTATACAATGAATAATGTGTAATCAATATGGTGATTAAGTAAAAGGTGTTTTATTTATATTCAGTAGTTTTGAGACCATATTGGATTTGATTATTCTTGTGTTTCACTTTGCATGTTTTGACTTCCCGAATAATAAGATTATTCAAACTATCCACGGTCGATCATACATTAGAAGTAGGTATTGAAGCTAGACTGTCATGAATGGGTCTGTAGATTGTCTAAAGGTGTTTAGACATAGCACAAGTTTGCTGCAGTATTCATGAGTACTCCTGTAATAAGATTTGAGTATTGTACTAAACCCACGCTCATTTGAATCACTTCATGGATTTTATCACGAGTGATCATGAGACGATAACATCTTATATTCTTGAAACGGAGAGATATGAGTTGCAGTTTACAAGTCGGTTGCACATTGATGATATGTAAACGCACCAGTAACTCGGTGTTATAAAACGTATCAGTGTGTGTGATTTGATGAGTAAATAGAGAAAGCACATGATTCGAAGTTTATCCGTTCCTTTTACCCTAAGAGGGATAAAAGCGATATTCGTGGGGCCCTCGATGATTTAGTGATGAAAACCCTAAGCGCTTGGCCAAGCCTGGACTGATTTGATTTGTTCAATTAGTCGGTCGTCATAAATCGGAGATCGGGAATCAACACATGAACAGAGAGAATGATTACAATCCATGTCTCAGTTCATACGATATCTAGAATGGAGGAATATATGATCTCTTATTTTATGGATGCCTTACTAATCAGATCAGAGTTCAAAAACGGTCTTTTTGAGAGCTACGGTTGCTAATCGGATTTTGAAGTCGTACTTGCAATAATAGTTATTAGACTTATCCAAGTGGGAGACTGTTGGATTAGGTGTCTAAGCTCATAACTATAATTGGTATGTACTTGACCCGATACAAGCATGGTCCATTTGCGTTGTAACACTCTGGAACAATTTGATAGGATGGATATTTGTGAAAGAGGTTAATGTGATTTATTAATATATTATAAGTATAATATATTAATTGAGAAATCATATTATTTAATTAGTATTGATCAAGAATTAATTTGGAATTAATTTAGTGATCAAAAGAGACTAATTAAATTAACGGGGACTGATTGTGTAAATCAGTGATATATTTAGTTTGGGCTAGTGATCCATATTGATTAGTAATGGACTAATTTCATGTAAGACTCCATGAAGAGTTAGCCCAAAGGGCTTATCATATGGATTATTGGATTAAGGCCCAAGGAAGTGGATTAGGGTTTAACTCTTGGATTCTACACTATATAAATGTAACCCCTAAGCCAAAAATCGTGCACTAGTGATTCCAAGAAGCTCTAGACGATTTTTGTGTCTCCAAACCTCTCTCTCAAGTTACTCCTCTTATTATTGGTTTGTTATAAGACATTTGATGCATCACACTTGAGGTGCTAGGCTCTTGAAAGACCAATTCCTACAAGCTACAATTACGAGGTATTCTTCTAACTTACTTTTATGTTTCAAATGCCAATATTGTATGCTAGTTGTAGGTTTCAAGCTTTGGAAAATTTATTGCATGTATAACTAGAGAAAACTTAGATCCAAAGCTATTAGGGTTGTATGTGCACCATGTGAGTGTTATAGTACACAAAACCCAACAACTCCTTCATCCTAAGTCCGTTTCCAAGGAACTTTATATCCAATGAAAGGTGAGGAGAAGCCCTACACTTTTAACAACTCACCCTTACCTTAAAACTTCCCGAACATAAATTCAAAATTCATTAAGACCCGGCTAACAATTTTATGATTATAACCTTGGGCTCCGAAACACCATCGAACACTCGGATCATTAAACTATAACACCCACATCCAAAAAGGGTCAAATCCCATCTTCCCCAAGGCCATAAGCCTTAAGATAACTGATGATTGGGCCACAACCCCGATTAATGAAGCAATCCTAAACCGAGTGTTACAACTCTCCCCCACTTATATTAGATTTACTTCCTCAAAATTGAACCTTACTAACACTCAGATCATACCAAGCAACCCGATGAATGCAACCGAAAACCATGAGCATACAACGACCTTCCCAAGGCAACCGAACCCAACCCCGCTAGAACTCTACGACCCGATGCAGATGAATCCATAAACCCATGCATAAAACCATTTTTACCTTTTAGAAACCTGAAGTCTTAATTTGGTCTGACTCCCTGACAGACCGCCCACACTGAACCATTACCATCCCAAACCCTCATTGAATGCCAAACTAAACAAAACACTTCCAACCCTGATTATGTTGATGCTTCCATAGGGAACAAAATTACTGACCATATACAGTTGCAGAACACCTATACTTGACAGAAGGCTTATATAATCCTTCGAGTAGAAGATTCATCCCTGCAACGGTTAGACTCAAACGAGAGCTGCACAACAGGGTCAAATCAATTACTCTAATATTATTTAATCCAAATTGAAAGTGACTTATCATTTTCCGAATAACAAGCGACTCCACACACGAATCCCAAATCACTAATACTGTCTGAAACATCATGCTGCCCCCTAGCTGCTTTTCAAAAGCAGCCGAGACCTCCCTGGTTTCAACTTGTCTGCCAACTATCTGAAACACCGGATTCCCGCCCAGTTGCTGAGTCAAAAGACACACACAGTCGCACCACGCGACTTCCGAAAGAAAGCCTCAACTGGCAATAATTGCCTAAACCATCTCACCACCAATTGCAATGCTAAAAGTGAATGCTACACGACCAACTGTAGTCTCATATTATACCCGGCCTCCAACGACCTACCATTTCCTGATTTCAAGCATGTTGTAGCCCTCCCACAGTCTTACGAACTGAACCACCATGGTCTAATCCTTTTGAAGAAATCGATGACCAATCATGGAGTTGCCAAACCCTCACCGCTGCATAGGGATCAGTGAATGCTACGAGCCACTCCGCAGTCTTGCAACACTCCCATGCTAACTGCCATCTAGTGAATGCTACGGGCCACCCTGCAGTCTTACAACACTTCAACACTACCTGCCAACCTAGTAAATTCTACGGGCCACCCCGCAATCTTACAACACTTCCTATTTTGCCATGTCCATTGCCCATAGTCTTACATCTCATCTATTAATCCATACACATCCAGAGTCGAACACGCACCCGACCAAGCGCCCAATATGGAATCGAGTCATGCCTGGAACCCAACCTGGGTCCACCAAAAACCTGTTATCCATCACCAAGAAGGCGTTAACCAACTGTTGGGAAGTTTCCTGAACTCCCAACTCTCACAGTCCTCAATCCAGATGGTCACTTGGTCCGCCCTTTCCCCTCTACGGGGATGTGAAACTTATCCTAGTTACACACCTGATTCCGCTCCCAGAAATTTGAACAGTTCTACCCCACTTAGATTCGACTAAGCTCTCCCAGCACTAAAGGTTTGAAGGATTCCCAATCCATCATACCCCTTATGATTAAACCGCTGACAACCTGCACGTACTAATGCTAGTTTTCCATTACTAACCAATCCAAAGACTACACAACCCTGAAGACCAGATGAACACTCCCCGAAATCCTAGCAAAACTGATAACCCCATACACTTTTAATGATACAACACCCAAATATTAAAGCCCTCTGAACTGATGCCCAGACTAAAACCTCAACAATAGACCACTTCCCTTGGCACCCCCAAGGGCCAACCAAAATTAATTGCTAAAACCACTGAAACCTGACGATACTGGAGAACTAACCCGCTGTATCCTGACCATATACCCTCTACACAATACCCCTAAACCGATCTCGACAAGGAACCAAAATAATAACTGAACACATTGAAACCCGTTCAACAAGATGCAACCCCCTTCTGACCCACTAATGATTCATGGAATGCAAATCGCATATAACAATTCTTAATGATACAATTCAATCAATAACAGAGAATTAAACCAAAGATAATGCTTACCCAAATCGATGCAAGATTCCAAACAACATAAATACTGATAACAACCAAAAAGAAAGCAAAAGATAAAAACACCCCGGAACATCACCTGCTGGAGTCCTGCTCTTTCTCTGTCTGACACTACAATGCCCGACTCCTCTCTGTTGGGGCTCCTGTCCTACCCTCACGACCATCAGTGATCCTCAAAGTAACCAGAGTAGGTAAACTCACTTCTCCTCCCCTCATCATCGGACAGTCGGCCTTCTTGTGGCCCACTTGGTTGCAGTGAAAACATAACGAGCTTGCCCCCCGAGGACAATCCCTGCTGACATGACCAACCTTGCCACACTTGTAGCAGCCCATACCCCTAGAACGACAAACTCCATCATGCAGTTTCCCACACGTGTTGAACTAACTCCAACCCTATTGGCCTCTCAAATGCTAATCTGAAGTCTTGGGTCTCTTTCCGGGACCCTCCACTACCTGCATCTGATCTGGCCCCCTCTTCCTTAGGTTCTCCAAATCAATCTCCCGCTCTCGGGCTCTGGAAATCATATCATTCAGAGTCTTGCATCCTGAAATGCTCACAAATTCCCTGATGTCATCCCGTAGCATATCATGATACCTTATCTTCTTCGTCTCCTTGTCCGATGCATACTGCAGAACTAATAAGGCCCTCTCTCGGAACTTGGCAGTGATCTCTGCCACAGTCTCAGTGGTCTGGCGGAGATCCTAAAACTCTCGCGCCAACTGCTACACCTCAATCACCGGTGCAAACTCAGCTTGGAACCTGGTCGAAAAACCAGCCCATGTCATCGCATCGGCAGCATCATCACACACCTTACGGCCAACCTTCTCCCACCAGTCCCGTTCCCTGTCCTTCAAAAGGCAGGAAGCAAATATGACCTTCGCCTCCTTAGGGCAGAAACTCGTCCTGAACGCGTTAGCCATATCCGCTAACCACCTCCAACTGGCAATGGGCCCCTCTCCCCACGTAACGCAGGGGCTCCACACGCACGAAACTCACAAAAAGAAAGAATGCGAGCTCCAACGATAGTCATAACCTCAGTACGGAACGCGCCCAAGAACTCATCCAAGATCTCCAAAATCCCCTCCTTGACCGAAACAAAGATCACAGGAGTCTGCTCCAAAATACCGCGAGTAATCTCCGATGAGATGAACTCCCGCATCTGCTCGCTAATCGGGTCAGTACATGCAACAGAGGTCAGATAATCCTTCGAGTAAAAGACTCAACCCTAGAACGGTTGGACTCAAACAAGAGTTGCGCAATAGGATCAGATGCACCACTCTGAGATTATTTAACATGTGCCACATGTGACTTAACATATTCACTTAGTAGTTGATCCATATTGCTAAGAGCCCCACAAAGCACAAAGCAAGGAGGATTCAGGCAATGGAAAATATAACCAGCATACACTAATCAAGCCATTCTATCCACTTATCTGAAATCCATACTAGCATGCAATTCTAAAGCTCATACAATCAGTCATATAAAGGCATCTCTCCTATCATAGAATCCTAAGCAGATCCTTAGCCCTAATCTAGCATGTAATTCTCATAATCATATCATATATCATAATAAACAGGTATTGGTATTCTGGGAACCACTTACTTGAGCTCAGTTGATTGCACGCATCATGCCCCTTTCTTTGATTAAAAACCTTTTTTAATAAAACATTTATTTATGAAAATTTTCACCAAACCCTCAGGTTGAGTCCAGGCATACCCGAGAGTATGCCCGAATCCCTCAAACTAAGGCTCTGATACCAACTTGTAACATCCCAAAAAACTAGGGTAAAAATTTCATTTTTAATATAATCAAAACACTAATTTATCCTTTATTCAAACATTTAGAAATATTTCAGAATAAAAATAATTATCAGAGTTCATTCCTAAAATCACGAGTTACGGAAAAACACGGGTGTATACGTTGCGATCAAGTCGGGCCCTTCCCTTTCGAACCAGAAGTACCTGTAACCATAAACCACAATTGGTAAACACAAAGCGTAGTGAGTTCCCCAAAATACCACATACCATACATAACATATGATCCATACATATCAAACATACAATAGGAGGTGCTATGTTCCAACCATAGTCTTGCCATTATGCCACGAGTTGTATCATTGTCTTTCCTTGCCAGGTCGGGGGCCAAAACCCTTGGTCTTACAGAAAAGTGTCAAGAGCCACCTCATGGTCTTCCATGCAAGCATCACAAAGACAACTAGCATATAATCGATAACTATTTATCTACTTAACTGCCAAAGTCCAAACTCTGGTCTTGCATACAGATCTGCCAGGAGCCACCTCCTGGTCTTTCTTGCAAAACGCCAAGGGCTCACCTCGACAGCTGAACCCACGAATAAATCTCTAACTGCAGATCCGCTAAAATCCCCGAGTTATCAAACAAATAACACCCAATTAACAATTGGGTTCCAATCCAAATCCAACAATCCATATATGGGATAAAAAGACTATTTTACCCTTCACCTAGTTTAGTCCAAGACTAAGGCCCAAACTCACAATCATAAAGGCCCACAAACCAATAACCATCCAATGCCCATTTATGCCCCAAATTTCCAAATTGGGCCCAAACCCTTATATGGGCCTTACACTACAGCCCACTAACTTTTCCCTAATCCAAAACACTTTTTTTCAAATGGCCCAATAATGCCCCAAGCAACCAAGCCGAAAAAGATAGCCCAAACCCAAAATGACACCACAAGGCCCAATAAGGCCCAAATATCCAAATTGGGCCTAACCCGAGAAGGCCCAATATCCAAAAAGGCTCAAAATAACCAATGGTCAACCCTGGTCAAACTTCTAGTCAACGATTCATGGAAAACAAGTCAACAAAACAAGAAAAGTCCAACAGGCCGAGTACGCCCCACGTACTTAGCTGGTACGCCCAGCGTACACCCTTTGGGGCCAGTATGCACAGCGTACCAGATGGGTACACCCATCGTACTCCCCTGAACTCCATTCTTCTCCATTAAGCACTTAACCACTTAAGTCCTTGCTCCAAGTTCTCAGATCTAATTCCCATGAATGACTTATCACGCAAAGTTGGCAACTTTACTTGCATGCATGGCTTAATGGGGCTCTAGAGCTTAAAAGAGATTAATCATGGGTCTTAGCACGTGCATGAGTCCAAATAAACCATAAAGATCACATTTTTATGCCTTTGGGACACCTAAAACATCCATATCTACAAGATCAAGCCTCTGAAACAACCTTAGCTCATAAGGACCAACCAAAAGAGGCTAAAATGACCATAATCAAACCCAAAAGGAGATCTAACCAAAGAGATGACAAGATCAAAGCTTTTTACCTTCAATAGATTGCGAAAGATGGAAAACTTCTGGATCTACAAGCTCCTCTTCAGGTGGTGATTCTTCAACAAGCTCCAAGCTCTTCAAAGTGCACAAAAATACTCTAAGATCCCTTACAATGGCTTAAAATCTCCAAGATAAAGTCTAAGGGTCGACTTTTAGGGCTTAGGAGGCTTAGAGGCTGATAAAAGATGAGGCTCATGAAGGAAATGAGGTTTAAATATGGTCAATGACCAAAATTAGGGTTTCATGGCTAAAGGGAGTACGCCTCGCGTACCCCTGGTACGCTCGGTGTACTCAAAGACCACCCGCGACCATTTTACTCGGTACGCCCCGTGTACACGTCTAGTATGCCCCACATACTAGATGGCCCTCCAAAACTCACAGACTTCATTCGACCTTAACTCCTTCGTCTTAAGTCCGTTTCCAACGAATTTTATATCCACGGAAAGGTGACGAGAAGCCCTATGCTTCTAACAACTCACAGTTACCTTAAAACTTGCCGAACAAGAACCCAAAATTCATAAAGGCCCGACTAACAATTTACGATTATACCCTTGGGCTCCGAAACACCATCGAATGCTTGGATCACTAAACTATAACACCCAAATCCAAAAAGGGCCAAATACCATCTTCCCCAAGGCCCTAAGCCTTAAGATAACTGATGATTGGGCCACAACCCAAATTAAGGAAGCAATCTGAAGCCGAGTGTTACAACTACTCTGTGATGTAAACCAACAAACCCGGTATGGTTGGATTGAGGTCAAGGACCAACAAACCTTGTATGCATGCTTGCATTATATCTGTAATTGTTTGTATTATGGGGTATTTTGGGAAGCTCACTAAGCTTTGGCTTATAGTTTTGATTTCAATGTTCAGGTACTTCCGATGAGCGCGGAAAGGAGAAGGCGTGATTGTACACATCATCCTAAATTTTATGTTGATTGATACTTTGATTCGATGTTTTGACTTAATATGATTTGTAAACAATGTTTTGGTAACTTTTCGGCTTATGGATTTGTGCTTTAAAATGAAAAATTTTACTCTGGTTTTTGGAACGTTACAATTTGGTGTCAGAGCCCTGGTTTGAGCGAACTGGATGAGCATTTATTTGATTCCAGACTCAAACTAAGGAACTAAAAAATGATTTTCAGTTTTTTTTTCCAAATAAACACGAGAGGGATGCGATGTGTACAGTCATCCGGAGCTCAAGGAAGTTCCCCAAAATACCCACACATGTTATGTTATGTTATGTTATGTTATGTTATGTTATGTGATAGAATTGAATGCTAGAATGTAGGCTAAGGATCCTTACGAATCACATGATAGAATTGTCTGATACATGATGACTTATAGCCTAGGAGATTCCTAGAATTGCTCATTTGGAACCGGTATTTTTGTTGCTATTAGCTGAGTATATGTGTTATAATTGTACATAGTTAGGATCTTATAGCCTTAGAATTCTTGATTTAGCCTTACTTCTTGTTCCTTGTTTGGTTGTGGGCTTAGGGTATAATCACTTATTCGATTGTCTGTCGGATCTGGCGCTATGTATGGTTGGCATATGCGAGGTGGTCGTAGTGTTAATGGAGGTTTCATGGGTCATGAGTGGGATTTGCTGAGTCCTCGTGGAACTAGGAGTTGTGGTCACTCTTTTGGAGTGTGTTTTAGGGTGCGTGTGTACCAAGCATAGAGGGTCCAGTGACCTAATGGTTTTGTGGCGATCACAGAGACAAATACGGGTATGTGTGGAAGGTAGTATGGGCCTACACTCCTGAAAGCACATGATCCGTACATGTGTCAGGGAAACCACAAGACCCAAGGTTGAGATATGTGACCTATAGAGAGTTACTTTATTAGTGATCTGATGAATTTATATTTATTTTTCAACATGTTGGTCAATAGAGGTTTGGGATCCGGACCTGGTTGTTTAGGAGGTAGTGAGCCAACAAGGTTGGTTGTACTGGATGAGGAGGTTCATGAGTTCATCTTTGCTGAGGTAGTTGCAGCTATTCGGGGTGCTATCCCAGAGATGTTTGGGTCGATGAAGACCGCTATGATTAAGCTCTTTGACGAGCGATATGTCGTTGTGATGCAGGTTGCCGCTACTACAGCCACTGCAGCTGGGGTGGGAGGATCTTTCCAGTATCGGAGCTTCAATAACACGAAGCCTCCAGATCTTAATAAGGTTAAGGACCCAATTGTAGCGATGAAATGGTTGTCTGACGTGGAGGGCTATTTATTCACGTGTTCTTTTCCGGAGGACCAGAAGGTCAGGTACGCCCTGAACCTTCTATGCTTGGGGGCGAAGGACCGGTGGAAGCTTGTGACCGGTTCTTACTCACCTGCGGAGATAGCCGCAGTGACTTGGGGTCAGTTTACTGAGATGTTTCGTGCATAGTATGTGGCTTTGGTGGAGAGAGAGCGTTTGGCCCAGGAGTATCAGTCACTTAGACAGACGACGGAGTCGGTGACGGAGATCACCAAGAAGTTCACTGAGAGGGCACTTTTTTGCCCTGAGCATGCATCTTCCGAGCAGGTTCAGATGTCCCGATATATGAGCATGTTCAAGACTGAGATACAAGAGTTTGTGTCTACACAGTAGTACCGGACACTTCCCGAGTTGCAGTCTGCTACTCGGAGGAGAGAGATTGAGATCGAGACTCGGGTTAGGGAGCAGCGCCAGGCCCCAATCCAGTCACAGTCGGCGACAAAGCGGGCCAAGCCTGCTTATTCACGCCCTGGAGGGCAGAAGGGTCGCACTTGTGGTAGGTGCGGGAAGACACATGAGGGAGCCTGCCAATCAGTGATAGGGTGCCACAATTGTGGTAGGCAGGGTCATTTCTTGAGGGATTTTTGATAGCCGCAGCAGCAGATCCCCTCACCAAGTGCACGTATTTGTTACCATTGTGATCAGGTGGTCCATGTGAAGGCCCAATGCCCCCTGCTTACTGCTAGGCATGTGCAGGCACCGGCCCCGACTACTTTTGGGATCACAGATGGATGTCATGGGAGGGTTGAGGCCCAGAGAGCTAGAGGACGTGCTTTTCAGATGACGGTTAAGGAGACCCGAGCGGCGCCGGACGTCATTGCTGGTATGTATCTATTTATGTTTCTGCTTGATTATTTTACATTATGCTTATGATTTATATTTCTTTTAGGTACTTTTCTTGTGAACTCTTTGCCTACATTAGTGCTATTTCAATCGGGTTCGATTCGGTCATTTGTATCCTCGAATTTTAGTAGGAATTTTGGCATTACTCTTGATACATTGGAGCATCCTATGAGGATTTTTGTTGCCGGCCAAGACAAAGTTCCTGTTGTAAGTGTTTTCCATGATTGTACTTTGGAGATCTTTGGGTTGTTATACCCGATCGACCTGGTACCATGGGGGATGTCAACGTTATTGTTGGGATGGATTGGTTGACCGGTTTGGGGCTCAGATTGATTGCGAGAGACAGCTCATGGTGGTTCGTACCCCAAGTTGGGGAGAGCTGACCATTTATGGTGATGGTAATAGGGTTAGTTCAGCATTTTGCTCAGCAGCGAGGGCCCGAAGGTTTATCCAGCATGGATTCTCACGTAACCTGGCGTATGTGGTAGATACTCGTGTGGAGCTAATTCGTTCAGTGTCAGATGTCCTGATAGTTTGAGATTTCCCAGATGTATTCCCGAAGGATTTGCCTGTTATACCACCGGAGAGGCAGGTGGAGTTTAGGATCGATCTGATTCCCGGTACAGCCCCGATCGCCAAGGCATCTTATCGCCTAGCGCCTCTAGAGATGCAGGAGCTGTCCTCTCAGCTTCAAGAGCTGTTGGACAAGCAGTTCATTCGACCGAGTAGTTCCCCTCGGGGAGCACCGATTTTATTTGTGAAAAAGAAGGACGGTACCCATCGGATGTGCATAGATTACTGAGAGTTGAACAAGTTGACAGTGAAAAATTGTTACCGACTCCCGAGAATTGATGACCTCTTTGATCAACTGCAGGGTGCATCTTGATTCTCCAAGATTGATTTGAGGTCAGGGTACCACCAGATGAGAGTTAGAGAGGAGGATGTAGAGAAGATAGCTTTTCCGCACACGTTATGGCCATTATGAGTTTGTGGTGATGTCATTTGGGCTCACCAATGCACCAGCAACGTTCATGGATCTGATGAACAGGGTGTGTCGACCGATGCTCGATCGGTCCGTTATAGTGTTCATCGATGATATCTTGGTCTACTCCAAGACCAAAGAGCAACATGAGGAGCATTTGTGGGAGCTCCTAGGGGTTCTGAGGAGGGAGAGGCTATATGCCAAGTTCTCCAAATGTGAGTTATGGTTGCGTGAGGTTCAGTTCTTGGGTCACCTTGTCAACCAAAATGGGATATTGGTCGACCCGGCCAAGATTGAGGCGGTGATGCAGTGGGAGGTTCCAACGAATCCCTTAGAGATCAGGAGTTTTCTGGGTTTGGCTGGGTATTATTGGAGATTCATCCAGGATTTCTCCTGGATTGTTGTTCAGTTCACCCGTCTGACTAAGATGGGTGTGGATTTTGTTTGGGGCTCTGAGCAGTAGGCATCATTTGAGACTTTACGGCAGCAATTGTGTAAGGTTCTAGTGTTGACCCTTCCATAGGGCGTAGAGGATATGGTAGTGTATTATGATGCTTCCATCACCGGGTTGGGCGTGGTACTAATGCAGCGGGGTAGAGTGATTGCTTATGCGTCACAATAGTTGAAGCCTCATGAGGCTAACTACCCGACTCATGATTTGGAGTTGGGGGATGTTTGTTTCCCTCAAGATTTGGATACATTATCTATACGGGGTCCGTTGCACCATCTATACAGACCACATGAGTTTGAGATACCTTATGGACTAGCCAAACCTAAATATGAGGCAGAGGAGGTGGCTTGACGTGGTCAATGATTATGACTGTGAGATATGGTACGTCTCGGGTAGCGCCAACGTGGTGGCCGATGCACTGAGTCGTAGGGTGGTGAGTGCACCTAGTGGAGGGTTGTGTATGAGGGTGACGATTACCTCCCCAATCTTGGAGATGGTTAGGGAGGCACGGACAGAGGGAATCAAGGAGAAGAACTGGAAGAAAGAGAAGATAAAGGGTCAGTTTGCCACCTTTGTCAGGGATAGCAAAGGATTGTTGACACAGTGTGGCAGGGTATGGATTCCGAATACTGGAGGCGTGAGGCAGATTTTGATGGATGAGGCACATAAGTCTCAACTTTCTATACATCCTGGTGCGACCAAGATGTACCAGAACTTGAGACTTAGGTACTGGTGGCCCTGCATGAAGAGGGAGATTACAGGATATGTACAGAGGTGCTTGACTTGTAGGAAAGTCAAGGCCGAGCATCAAATGCCTCACGGTAAGCTACAACCTTTGGAGATTCCCTTTTGAAAATGGGAGCAGATTTCTATGGACTTCATCACGAAATTACCCTGGACTCCTCGTGGCTTCGATGTTATCTGGGTTATTGTTGACATGTTGAACAAGAGTGCCCATTTCCTTGCTATTCGAGAGAGTACTTTGGCTGAGAAGTTGGCAAATGTCTACGTTCGAGAGGTGAAATCTCATCATGGGGTGCCACTTGCCATAGTATCAGACAGGGATGTTCATTTTTCTTCCAGGTTTTGGAAGAGGTTTCATGAGGAGTTGGGTACGAGATTGCACTTCATCACTGCTTATCACCCTCATACCGATGGTCAGATTGAGCGTATAATTCAGAAACTAGAGGATATGATGAGGTCTTGCGCCATTGATTTCTGTGGGAGATGGGATACCTACCTTCCCTTGGCGGAGTTCTCGTACAACAACAATTACCACTCCAGTATTGGTGCACCTCCCTTCGAGCTTCTCTACGGGAGGAAATGTCGCACCCTGATATGTTGGGGTGAGGTAGGACAGTGAATTATGGGAATCACTGAGGTAGTGCCCCAAACCTTAGAGATGATTTAGCAGGTCAGACAGAGACTGAGATAGCTCAGAGCCGACAAAAGAGCTATGCAGACTGACGACATTCTGAGTTGGAGTTTCAGGTTGGGGACATGGTTTTGCTAAAGGTGTCACCTTGGAAGGGTGTGATACACTTCAGGAAGCGGGGAAATTGGGGACCCCGATTCATTGGACCATTTCATGTGATATTTAGGGTAGGCAAGGTGGCTTACAGGTTGGATCCGTCGGAGGAGCTCAGTCAGATTCATAGTATTTTCCATGTTTCTCAGTTACAGAAGTTCTTGGTTGATGATACGGTTGTGGTCGCTAGATGACATTCAGGTCAACGAATGCCTGAACTACATAGAAATACAGATAGCGATTCTTGATCAGAAGATGAAGGCCTTGAGCAACAACGTGGTACCATTGGTCAAGGTGCAGCGGCAACATCTGAAGGGCTCCGAGTGGACTTGGAAGTTGGAGTCGGATATATGGGAGCATTATTCAGAGCTATTCACTTTGGCAAAATTCAATGATGAAGTCTGATCCAGGTAAGGGAGAATTGTTGCACTTGAATCCTGGAAGAAGAAGGTGGTGGTGAAGCTTGGAAGCTAGAAGCAAGATTTGATCTGGAAGTCTTGCATCATCATCAATCTCCAGATGGTACAAAGTTCATACCTTGGTGATTAGCTTGTTAGACCTTGTGTATATGATGATATTATGAACTTTTGTCCCCAAATATGGTCTTCTTGTGCATGGCATGCTATAGAGCAAATGGGTTGTTCTTTTGGATGTTTTTCTAGGCTTAGAGTGATAAAAATGTGTTCTTGACCCTTAGTTTTTCCACATGCATGAGTTTGGTTGTCTTAATGGCTTAATATGTTGGGGGGTTTTTAGTGTTAAGCACATTAGGGTCATGCAAGACCATAAAGATGGAAACTTTATCGTCAAGGACAACATTTGGGACTTGGATCTGTATTTTGGACGAAAAAGCTCAAGTATTAAGCCCTTAATGGGTTGAGAAGCATTCAGTTGTGTACGCTGGGCGTACCAGATGGTACGTTGTGTGTATGCAGTTAGGTCCCCGTCTGTTTGGTCACAATCGAGTACGCCTCACGTACGTTTGAGTATGCCCCGCGTATGGGGCTGGGTCGACTCGGCAGGTTAGTTGAGTTTGACCAATTTGGACCTAAGGATATTTTTGGGTAATTTGGTATTAATTAAGGTTGGGAAATGATTTTCATAATAGGTGACGGGTAGAGCCGGTACTCGGAGTCGAGACTTATTTAAGATTGTGTTCGGATCGAGCGCTGAGTTCTCTCACTAAGACAATGGGTCTAAGGCACCAAGGCCGGCCCATTTATTATGTTTATGTATCCTAGGATGTAGGATTGCTATGATAGTTATATACGCGATTTGTTGTGTATATGTCGACATATGGGTGGTTGGGTTGAGGTCGTGCGCCAACAAACCCGGTATGGTTGGGTTGAGACTAGAAGTCAACATATCCGGTATGGTGAGGTTGAGGGCATGTGCGAACAAACCTGGATGGTTGGGTTGAGGTGTTACTGCTTTGTGATGTAAACCAACAAACCCTGTATGGTTGGGTTAAGGTCAAGGACCAAAAAACCCTGTATGCATGCTTGTATTATATCTGTAATTGTTTGTATTATGGGGTATTTTGGGAAGCTCACTAAGCTTTGGCTTACAGTTTGAATTTCAATGTTTTAGCTAGGGTTGTGCATGGGTCGGTTTGGGTCGGTTTTGACCTAAAACCGAACCCAAACCAAAAATGATCGGTTTCTAAAAATTTCAACCCAAACCGAATCCCAAACCAATGGGTTCGGTTTATCGGTTTTCGGTTTTAAACTTTGGTTTCATGGTTCGGTTTCGGTTTTAAAATGGAAACCAAATCTCAAACTTATTTCTTAATTTCCCTCAACTCATCAACTATATAATGGTGAGGATAACTGATATTTACATATCACTAGCGATGTGGGACTCACGAGATAGTAGAAAGAAAGTGGATGGCCATCTTATATAGAAGTGAATGTTGGCTTAAGTTTTAGTAATGGGCGATGTGGGATAGAGTTAAGTCGCTGGCAAAATAAATCGAGAAAAATGAGGTCAGCAGGTTTTGAACTTGCGCCATCTCTTACAATTGCCTAAGGCGTTAACCACTAGAGCATCCTTCGTTTTGTGTTTATAGCCCCAGGACTACGTATATATACATATATAACTCACAGAATACATATAATATATCAACATTCGGTTCGGTTCGGTTTCTTTCGGTTTTACCAAACCCAAACCGAAAATTTCGGTTTTTGAAAATTCTAAACACAAACCGTCGGTTTATGCTTCAGTTTCGGTTTTGTCGGTTTTTCGGTTTCCGGGTTCGGTTTTGCTCACCCCTAGTTTTAGGTACTTCTGATGAGCGGGGAAAAGCAAAGGCGTTATCGTACACATCGTTCCGCAATTTATGTTGATTGATACTTTGATTCGATGTTTTGACTTAATATGATTTGTAAACAATGTTTTGGCAACTTTTGGGCTTATGCATTTGTGATTTAATATGAAAACATTTACTTTGATTTTTTAGACGTTACAAAGTAATTGTTTGAACTTTCAAGACACATATGTTATCCAATGAATGTGTATAAGCTTAAGAAGTCTAGTTGGAGACTTATCGAAGCATCATGTAACAAAAATCTGTACTTCAATATGAAAGTCAAGAGTATTGATTTCTAGAAGTCTAATTGATTTCAAGGTAGATGTCAAAGCTAGTGGGAGCATAAGTGTTATGCTAGTATTGCATGTTGACAATACAGTTCGTAGGGAACAATGTTTCCAATTTGCAAATTGCAAAGTTTGGTAATTATTTCGCTATAGTATACTTAAGGGAGATGGCACCCATACTTCGTTTCGAATATAAAGGTTTAGATCGTATAGTTTAATAGAACTTAGTCATAGACGTATATAAATATCATGTTGAATTGGTTCAACATAGGAATTACATATATGGAAATGTTATAGCAACAGATTGAACATATATCAAATCCTTATGTGAGACATAATGAAGCGAGTCCCATATGCTTCGGATATAGGATCAATTACATAAGCTATAATATTTACTTATTCTAATTTTTCAAATGCTCAGAGCATTGTGAGAAAAAGGACTAGAATTTTGTGTGACTAAAGTTGTTAAACAACTATCAAGAACATTCTAAGGTTATACCAAAAGACTGGTTGCTTGTGGACATTTAAAAGTATGATATTAATTTGGACGAACCATAACGACATAATTCTAGATTGAGATGATTCTTGAAAAGAATTGATGCTCATATGGGAATATGGAAATGTTTCATAATGGGAGATGGTTGAAAAGTCTGCATGTGAGTTGGAAACTTTAATGCAAGAGAAATATTCAATGAGTGTACCTTGAATTAGAACCTTCATTACCATGGAATTGTTTCTAGTTACAAAGTTCCAATGGGATATTATGTAATATAAAAGACTCGGTCTTTGAGACTTCGGAATGTTGATATCGCAGGAGATTAATGCATGTTATGTTGGAATTCCATCACATCTTGAAAGTGATAAGAATTTGGAATTATGAAAAGAGCATCATTGGAATAATGTCTAGTTGATTTGTTTAAAAATGAAGGACCATAGAGAGAGACATAGTATGCATGTTCATAACATGGCATGACTAATGCTTGATTCAAGTGGTTAGTTGATTACACGAAACATTATTCAATGAATAAATTCGTAATTATTATGGTGATTAAATATTAGAGATTATTTATATTCAATAGTTTTGAGACCATAGTTATTTAGTTTGATATTTTGTTTCACTTTGCATGTTTTACGTCCTGAATGATTTGATTATTCAAATTCCACAGTCGCTCATACTTTTAGAAGTAAGTAGTGAATTAAGACTGTCATGAATTGAATTGTAGATTATCTATGAGGATTAGACATTGCAATAAGATTGCTACAATGTTCATGAGTACTTAGAAAATGGGGATTTTAAGTATTAGATAAACCCACGCTCAGAGAATTATTTCTTGGATTCTATCACGAGTAATTGTGAGACGATAACATCTTTTATTCTTAAAATGGAGATATACGAGTTGTAATTTACAAATCGGTTGTGCATTGGTATAGCGAAAATGCATCAGTAACGTGATGTCATAAAATGTAGTGTCATACATGATTTGGTGAGTAAAAGATACAAGCATATAAGTTGATGTTTATTCGTTCCTTTTTCCCTAACGGGAAAAGCGATATCTTAGGGCCCCTTGATGATTTGTTGTCGACATCTGAATTGATTTACCAAGCCCGGACTAAATTGATGTGTTCAATTAGTAGTCTAAATTCAGTCGTCATAAATCATGAAATAAAAAAAATAGAATCTTGGAATATGAGATTGATTATAATCCATGTCTCATGTCCATACGACATCTTGTAGAACAAAGGAATATCTGATCACTAATATTGGGGCCAATGTCTGATCGGATCAAAGTTCGGCAGTGGCTTTGGAAAGCACTCTTTGCTGTTTGATTTGGAAGTAATACTTGCAATTGAAGTTATAGACTTATCCAACTGGGAGACTGTTGGATTAGGTGTCTAAGACAATAACTAAATTGCTATATACTGGAATCAAAAAAGAAAGTCCTTTTGGGTTGCCCTTATAACCAGAAATAACTAGAAATGATATTAGGAGAGTGTAACGTCTCAAAAATCATAACAAATTTAAACTTTTCAAAAAAACCAATTTACTTAAAAATAAGTGTTTACATAACCATTGTTTTCAAAACATTATTCAAAAACATAGTTTCCCAAGATCCACAACATAAAGCCAGGGATGTGTACGGTCACACATTCGCCTTGCCACGGTCCTCGGAAGTACCTGACACAAAACTAAAACTGTAAGCCAACGCTTAGTGAGTTCCCCTAATGTACCACCACATAAACATAACAAACAACAGCATGCATACAAAGCCTTCAACATGACTAGACCACCTCACAGGGCCTTCAGCCTATCTGGACCGCTATTCGGACCTTCGAACTGACTGGTCCGCCTTGCAGACCTTCAGTCTATCCGGACCGCCCTGGGTATCTTGGCCTTCAGCACAAAGCAAGACCGCCTCAACCCAATACCATCACATATCAACATATACAAAATATACCATAACAATTAATAGTTAGCATAAACAGGTAGTCAAACAGATCACTATAGTAGAGCAATATCCTATATACCAGGATATAGATCTAACATATCACTACAGGATAGCAATATATGGTAAACCAGGATATCAATCCAATGGGCACACCTTCGTGCCTTCGACCCGTAAGTACAGTGAGGAAAACTAACCTCACAGACTGACAAAAAGCTGATCAATACTCTCTTACCACATACCGGCTCAACCCAAAACCTAAATTTTAAAACATTATGCATTCTAAATTAATAACATTTCCCGAAAAATACCCTTAGTCAAAACTGGTCAAAGTCAACAAGTCAACAATTCAGCCGAGTTGACTCAGGCTTCGTATGCGCGGCATACTCCGGAGGTACGCAGGGCGTACAAGCATGTATGAGGCATCGGGTTCAGATCTGCGTATGCAACAGCCCTCGTCTTAGCCTATTAAGCACTTATTTCTTCGACTTAACACGCCCAATTGCATATCCAAGGCTAAAATACCATCATGAGTCATAAAGGTCCAACTTTACGACTTTCCATGTCCATTAAGTGCTAAAAACACAGAATCTCAACATCTTAATGCATTAAGACCTTCTATAGCATGCATGGAGTGAAACTAACCATCAAGACTACATTTTTATGACTTAAGACCCCCTATAAGGTCTGAAAGGATGACTTATTTGATCGGGAACATGACATGATAATAATCACCATATTTGGGACCAAAAAGTGCTCTAAAGGAAGAAATAGATAGATCTACAAGATAAAGTGATCAAGTTGAGAACTTTATACCTCCTGGAGGTTGCTAACAAGAAGATAATATCATATCCAAGATGCTTCCAAGCTCCAAGCTCTTCTCATCACTTTCTTCTTCTTCACGAATACTACCAAACTACACCAATGTGCTCAAAATGCACTCTTCTTACTTAGGGTTTGCTTGGGGTCGATTTTCACAGAGGGAGGCTGGTGAGGGAATAAGAAATAAGAGATAATGATGTTTATATATGGACCAAACCCTAGGAATTAGGGTTTACACTTTCTCCACATACGCCCCGCGTACGAGGTGTACGTCCAGCGTACTAGGGCGCGCCCTAGTACGCCTAGCGTACACAACGTACGCTTAGTGTACTAATCTAGATCAAACTTACCATATTGCCACTATGGGCCATGCTAGCAACCTTCCTCAAACCGAAGGGTCAAAAATGCAATATTCTTTCATACTTAGTTTAAAATTGAAAATACCTCATAATCGGAATGTTACAATTCTCCCCCACTTGAACTAGACTTTGTCCTTGAATTCGGCTGCCGCGAATAACTCTAGATAATGCTCCTGCATCTCCGCCTCTGGCTCCCACGTCCACTCGGAGCCTTTACGATGTTGCCACTGAACCTTTAACAAAGGCATCTCCTTGTTGCGTAGAATCTTCATCTTCCTTTCCACTATCGCTACCGGCCTCTCAACATTATTCAGGCACTCATCAATCTGAATATCATCCAAGGGGACCTCTGCCTCATCATCCAACACACACTTCCACAACTGTGAAACATGGTAAGTGTTGCGGAGCTGGCTGAGCTCACTCGCCAAATCCAACCGGTAGGCCACCCTGCCTACCTTGGCGATCACTCAGAACAGTCCAATATACCAAGGACCTAGTTTCGCCCTCTTCCTGAAGCGTATCACACCCTTCCATGGTGAGACCTTCAGTAGCTCCATATTGCCGACCTGAAATACCAACTCTGATCGGTGCCGGTCGGTATAACTCTTCTACCGACTCTGAGCTGTATGCAGTCTCTGCCTAATCTGTTGAATAAGCTCCATGGTCTGAAGGACTACCTCAGTCCTTCCCATGACTCTGTTACCAACCTCCCCCCAACAAACCGAGTTATGACATCTTTGGCCATACAAGAGCTCGAAAGGCGGGGCACCAATCCTGGAGTGATAGCTCTTGTTGTAGGAAAACTCCGCAAGGGGTAGGTAGGAATCCCAACTCCCACCAAAATCTATGACACAAGCCCGTAATATATCCTCAAGTGTCTGGATGGTCTGCTCACTCTGACCATCGGTCTGCAGATAATAAGCAGTGTTGAAATGTAGCCTCATGCCCAGTTCCTCGTGGAACTTCTACCAGAATCGGGAAGTGAAATGAACATCGCCGTCTGAAACAATGGAGACCGGAACCCTATGACGAGCAACAATCTCTCGTACATACACATCGGCCAATTTTTTGGCTGAAGAGCTCTCCCGGATGGCCAAAAAGTGGGCACTCTTGCTCAATCGATGCACGATGACCCAAATAACATCAAATCCCTTGGCAATCTACGGTAATTTGGTGATGAAATCCATGGTGATCTATTTACACTTCCATATGGGAACCTCTAAAGACTGCAACTTTCCATGCGGCCTCTGATGCTCGGCCTTGAACATCCTACAGGACAAGCACCTCTCGACGTAGCAAGCTATCTCCCTCTTCATACACGGCCACCAGTAACCTAATCTCAAATCCCGATACATCTTGGTGGCTCCCGGGTGTATCGAAAAGTGATACTTATGAGCCTCCTCCAACATTATCTGTCTGATCCCACCAGAAACTGAAACCCAAACCCGACCACAACGGGTCAACAATCCCCCACTATCGGTGACAAACCTTTCGATCTCGCCTCTGATCATCTCATGTTTCTAGTTTTCCTCCCTAACTCCCTCTACCTATGCCTCTTTGATCAAATCCACATATCCCCAGCTGAAGATCCATCCGACTTGCGGCTCAAAGCATCCGCTACCACATTCGCCTTACCCAAATGGTAAAGGATTTCGCAATCATAATTCTTGACCACATTTAACCATCTACGCTGCCTCATGTTCAGGTTCGGCGGGTTCATAAGATATCTCAAGCTCTTTTCATCCGTATAAACAGTATAGCGGACCCCATATAGATAATGCCTCCAAAATTAAGGCAAACACCACTACCCCCAACTCCAGGTCATGAGTAGGATATCACGCCTCATTCGGATCTAGCTGCTGTGAAGCATATACAATCACTCGCCCTCTCGGCATAAGAACCGCCCCCAAACCAGTGATGGATGCATCAAAAAATACAATAAAATCCTGGACACCCTCCGGAAGGGTCAATACTGGGGCCTCGCATAACCTCTGATGCAGGGTCTTAAATGCCGACTGCTGCTTAGGGCCCCATCAGAAATCCACTCCCCTCCTTGTTAGACGAATGAGGGGTACAACAATCTTGGAGAAGTCCTGAATAAATATCCGATAATATCCCGCCAAACCCAAGAAACTCCTTATCTCTGAGGGAGATTTCAGAACCTCCCACTGCATCACGGCCTCGATCTTGGCCTGATCGACCAAAATCTCGTCCTGGTTAATGAGATGTCCCAGGAACTGGACCTCTCGTAACCAAAACTCACACTTCGAGAACATGGCATACAGTCGTTCCCGCCTCAATACTCCCAAAATCTCTCGAAGATGCTCCTCGTGTTGATCCCTGGTCTTGGAATACACCAAGATATCATCACTGAACACAATAACTGATCGGTCGAGCATCGACTTGCATACCTGATTCATCAAATCCATAAACATTGCAGGCATATTGGTGACCACAAAATGGCATCGCCACGAACTCGTAATGCCCATAACGAGTCCGGAACGTGGTCTTCTCCATGTCCTCCTCTCTCACCCTCACCTGATGATACCCCGGCCTCAAGTCGATCTTGGAGAACCAAGATTCACCTTACAACTGAACGAAGAGGTCATCGATCCGTAGAAGGGGATAACGGTTCTTCACCGTCAACTTGTTCAACTCTCGGTAATTGATGTACATCCGGTGTGAGCCATCCTTCTTCTTGACGAACAGTATTTGCGCTCCCCACAGCGAACTGCTCGGCCTGATGAACTGCTTGCCTAGAAGCTCCTGAAGCTGAGAGGACAACTCCTGCATCTCGGGCAGTGCCAAGCGGTACGACGCCTGGGCAATCGGAGTCGCACCTGGCACGAGGTCAATCCTGAACTCAACCTGCCTCTCGGGAGGCATACCGGGTAACTCCTCCGGAAATACATCAGCAAACTCCCTGACAACTGTCACATCTGAAATTAAGACCTGCACCCCCACCCGAGTATCAACCACATAGGCAAGATAACCCATACACCCATTCTGAATATATTGTCGAGCCCTGGCCGCCAAACAAAACCCTGATCCAACCCTGGTACCCTCTCCATATATAACCAGTTCTCCCCCATGTGGGGTTCGAACTATCACTTACTGACCCTCGCAATCGATCCTAGTACCAAACCTACTTAGCTAATCCATCCCCACTATCACGCATAAATCCCCCATGGGGATAGGGATCAAATCTATCGGATAAGACACCCCAAAGATCTCCAATACACAAACCTTATACACTCTAGATGCAGAAACCCCGTGTTCGTTGGTGATAGAAACTCGAAATGGACACTCCAACTCGCTAAGTGTCAGATTGAGAAACAAAGGACCGATTCACGCCCGAATCAAATAACACAAGAGCAGGCAAAGAGTTCACTAAGAATGTACCTACCAGAAACATAAACATAAGCATACCATGATATAATTGACAAAATAATAAATAGAAACAGACCAGTCACGACGTCTGGCACTGTCCTTGCCGCCTCGGCAGCGAGCTGAAAAGCACAGCCTCGAGCCCTCGGGGGCTCCGCCCCTGGCACCCATCAGTGATCCTCAGAGTGGTTGGCGTCGGGTACTACACCGGCTTGGCGGCGAGCAATGGACAGTTGGCCTTCACATGGCCAACCTAATCACAATGGTAGAAAATCTTGGTACTCGAAATTGGGGTCGGCCGGCGACAATCCCTTTCATAGTACCCCTCATTTCCACATTTGTGGCACCCAGAAGTAGATCGACAAGGTCCCTCATGAACATTTCCACACTTGCCACAAGTGAGGCCCCTCTATGTAACGTCCTGTCCCGAATTGTTTCCTATTTTAGGGTGGTGATCGATGATCGAGTATTAACGGGCTTAGGACCTTTAAGGAATTGAGATCTTGACTTATTTATAGGTGAGTGGTGTAATTTAGATGATTCGGGTGTTCGGTTTGTATTTTGGAACCAATATGGTATTTTGGTAAAATGTCAGCTCGGGCTTTTATGGAAATTGGATTTTTGTTTGGGAAATTGTAAGGCAAGTATGAGTTGATAAAAGCATAGAGCTCCTTGTTACCTTTTCATGGATATAAGGATTGTCGAAATCAGATTTATAATGAGGAAGTTATGTCCTTCGGATTATATTAGGGTTTAAGGGTAACCCTAGTACGCGGGGCGTACCTAAGTAGAACGTAGGGTGTACTGGTGCGAGGGTCGGTATGCGAGGCGTACACTGGTGTACACTTAGCGTATTAGGAGAGGCTGATCATGGATGCGAGACCTCGTACGATGAGCGTACGAGGATTACGTGGGGCGTACGATGAGTTAATAGAAACCCTATTTTAGGGTGTTGCACCCTATATAAAGACCTTATGTCCCTAGGGCGGGCCTCTTTACTAGCCTCCAAACCTCCTAAACCCTAAATCTCGACCCTTAGCCTCCATGGTTGTGTTTTTGAACTCTTGAGATGAAGTTGGTGCTCATTTTGCTCATTTTGAAGGAATTGAAGAAAAGTGAAGTTGCATTGCTTGGTGTGAAGTTCTTAGATCCAGAATCACCCCTCATTTTGCAAGCCTCTTGAGGTATCAAGTTCATACCTTGGATTTTGAATGCTTAGATCTCCTTATGTATTGGTTTTTATGCTTTTGGTCCCTTTTGGGTTGGTTTGATGAGCTAAGACGTTTGTGGGGCTTGTCATTTTAGATTTGAGCATGTTATGAGGTTCTTAAGCATAAAGATGCAAGCTTTATGGGATTTATGGTCACATGCATGCATTAAGTCATCTATTAAGTCCTTTTGAGCTTTAAGAGCTTCATTAAGTAATGCATGCACGTAAAGTTAGCAACTTTACCTGATAAATCAGTCCAAGGAAGTCAGATCTAGGTTTTGGAGAAAGTCTTAATGGAATAAGAGCTACATATGGAAGATGGCTGAATATGAGGGTATGCCGGGTATACAAGCAAGTAGGCTTAGCGTACAAGCCCTAAGGAAAGTTCGTTGCGCGTACGAGCTGAGTATGCCCCGCGTACTCAATAGAATGGGCCTCGTATCTTTTAGTCTTCGGGTTGGGTCATGATTTGGGCTTAGGTATTTAGGGCATTGTTGGGCCATCTAAATTCTCGTGGTTTGGGCTGGGAATATTATTGGGACATGGGTTAAGGCCATGGAAGGGATTTGGGCCCAATTTGGAAAATTGGGCAATGTTTGGGCCTTGGATGATTATTTGGTCTTTGGGCCTTTTGGATTGTAGGTTTGGGCCTTAGTCTTGGACCAAACTAGGTAAGCGGTAAAATGGTCTTTTTACCCTATCTTTGGACTAATGGTTATGGATTGGAATCCAATTATTAATTGGATGTTATTTGATATTGATAGATTGGGGATTTGTCGGACCAGCAGGCAGGGATTTATCAGTGTGATTTATCAGTTCGAGGTGAGTCTCCACACTGAGTTTAGTGGGTCGAAGGCACCAATGTCGGCCCATGGTTTATACGTTAGGATGCTAAATATCCGCATGAATATTGCATTTTTATGTATTTTATGCTTACCGGATAAGGCCCGATGCCAGGCGGGGCCTGATAAGTATTTTGTGTGCTAGTTATCAATATGTGTTTTATCCTTATCGGGAAAGGCCCGATGATTGTATCGTATGCTATTGTTTTATGACCATTGTATGTGTTAGTATGATTATGTGGTATATTTCTATGTGTATAGTGGTCGGGCCCCGATTTCAGGTGGGGACTAAGAACAACAGATCTATATACCGAGCGGGGCTCGATGCCGGGCGGGGCCCGATGCCGAGTGGGACTCGATACCGGGCGGGTCCCGATGGAGGGCGAGGGCCCAATATGTGATTTATGTATGTATGGTATGTGGTATCTTTGGGAACTCACTAAGCTTTGTGTTTACGGTTTTCAGTTTATGTTTCAGGTACTTCGGTTTTCAAATAGAAGAGCTCGGGATGATTGTAGAGCACGCACCACCTTGTTCTGCATTTTATTAACTTACTCTGATATGATATGATGATTGACACATGTGCTTTATCTGGATTTTTATGATGATAATTGTGGAATACTGGTTTGATTAATTTAAAAATGAAACTTTTAGGTCTTATTTTTGGGACGTAACACTCTGACTCCCAGATCTCACGTCAGCGGCCTTGAACCGCTTCGATGCAGGTTGCGACTGCACCGGAGCCTGCCTATGCTCCCCTCTATGGAACTCCATCTCAATTTCACGCTGCCTCATGGCCTCCTGTAAATGAATGAGTGAACCATAGCGTTGAGTCGACACAACCTGGCAGATATCCTCTTGAGCATGCTTAAGTACCGGGTCATCTGAGCTTGCTCAGAAGCAACAAACTCAGGGCAAAACAACGCTCTCTCAATAAACATCTTGGTGATCTCCGTCACCGACTCGGTCCCCTGCCTCGGATCCAAATACTCCTGAGCCATTCTCTCCTGCTCCACCAATAGAACATATCTCGAGTGGAACATGTCAGAGAACTGCTCCCATGATACTGCAACTCTCTGCTCTAGAGTGTACAAGCTAGTCACCAACCTCCACCAATCCTTCGATCCAGACCAAAGAAGGTTCAGAGCACACTTGACCTTATAGTCAGTGGGAAGGAGCAAGTAAAGAAAAATCCCTCAACGTTAGACAGCCACCTCATGGCAATGACCGGATCCTGAACTCCATCAAACACTCGGGCTTTGTATTGTCAAAGTCCCGGTACTGGAAGGATCTCCCCCTGCCAATCCTCAAAGAAGCGATGGATGCGGTGAATGCAGCACCAGCAGCCTCTGAAAGTGCAACATATCGGTCATCGAAGAACTTCATCATAGTGGTCTTGATAGACCCAAACAGCTCCGGTATCTGCCCCCGAACAATAGAAACAACCTCATCATGAATTATCTCCCTAACCCAGTCCTCAGTCAATCCTGGCCCATCCTGGGCACCTGCTCTAGCTCCTTATCCGGATCCAGACTCAAATTACCTCATGACCACCATACTAAAAATAAACCAGAAAATATCAGATGAGGCGCATATCATACCATAGGAAATAATCCACATCAAGACGCTAGGGGTTGTGAATTCCATGTTACGCGCACGGGTCCAATGCTTCCAGTAGTACGGACTCATACTACCTTCCACACCTACCTATATTTTCCTCATAAGATCATCACAACAACCCTAACATCACTCACTAGAATACGCATACACCCTATTCTCACTTCCTAGAGAAAGGCTAGTCATCCCTCGACTAGTTGGCTGACCCCACATAACTCAACCATGAAACTTCCACCAACCCTGCAGCACTTGTGTATGCTAATCATACATAACACTGAATCTTATAGATAGTCGAATACTTGATTCTACCCTAAGCCCACAACCAAACAAGGAACATGAAATAAGGCCAAATCAAACATTCTCAGGCTATAAAATCTTAGTTATGTACAATTTTGATGCATATACTAAGCAACTACAGTAATGATGTCAATTTCACATAAGAAAGAAAACCTAGGCGATCAGGCATCTTACAATTAGGTAATTCTAGAATGCAATTGTTGAAGATCCCTAGCCTATCACTAGAATATTGTTCTATCATAATATCAAATAACAGTGTGGTAAGTTGGGGTCTACTTACCGGCCTCGGCTGATCGTACACATCACATCCTTTCTTGATTAATTTTGAAAACAAATTTGAAAATCATTTGTAAAACTTTTACAGTTCCTTAGTTTGAGACTGTATTCACATGGATGTTCCTCCAATTTGCTCAAACCAAGGATCTGATAGCAACTTGTAACGTCTCAAAAATCACAACAAATTTAAACTTCAAAACTACCCATTTAATTAAAAACAAGTGTTTGCATAACCATTGTTTTCAAAACATTATTCAAAAATAGAGTTTCCCAAGATCCACAACATAAAGCTAGGGATGTGTACGGTCACGCCTTCGCGTTACCACGGTCCTCGAAGCACCTGAAACAAAAATAAAAATGTAAGCCAACGCTTAGTGAGTTCCCCCAAAGTACCACCACATAAACATAACGAACAACAGCATGCATACAAAGCCTTCAGCATGACTGGACCGCCTCACAAGGCCTTCAGCCTATTTGGACTGCTCTCTAGGCCTTCAGCCTATCTGGACGGCCTCGCAGGCCTTCAGTATATCCGGACCGCCCTAGGTATCTTGGCTTCAACACAAAGCAGGACCGCCTCAACCCAATACCATCACATATTACCATATACAACATATACCATAACAATTAATAGCTAGCATAAACAGGTAGTCATACATATCACTAAAGCAGAGCAACATCATATATACAAGGATACAGATCTAACAGATCACTACAGGATAGCAGTATATGGTAAACCAGGATATAAATCCAATGGGATGGCCTTGGTACCTTCGACTCGTAAGTACAGTGACAAAAACTTACCTCACATACTGACAAAAGGCTGATCAATACTTTTCTCCCAAATATCGGCTCGACCGAAAACCTAAATGTTTAAACATTATCCATTCTAAATTAATAACATTTCCCCAAAAATACCTTGGTCAAAACTGGTCAAAGTCAACAAGTCAACCGAGTCAACACAGCTGAGTCAACTCAGCTGAGTTGACTCAGGCTTCATATGCGGGGCGTACAAGCATGTCCGAGGCATCGGGGCCAGATTTGCGTACACACAACGTACCCTGCGGTACGCCCAGCGTACATCGCAACCCTCCTCTTAGCTTATTAAGCACTTATTTCTTCGATTTAACATGTCCAATTGCAAATCCAACGCTAAAATACCATCATGAGTCATAAAGTTTCCAACTTTATGACTTTGCATGTCCATTACCGAAGTCCTTCCAGGAAACTGATCAATGTTACTACACTTGAATAAAGATTGATCTACACATAGCACTGTCGACCGATATTACTTTATAATTTCTCGAACAATCTCATCCACCGAACCCACGCCCATGCAAAAGTGCATCCATTACACCCTGAAGTAGATTGCTAACTCAACAATAGCTCTACCTCCTACTAATTATAGTGATCAATTCGACGAGCCACCCCACGTACAACTGCTATTCGACCTGAGCAATACACACTCCTCTTAGCCGGCTATAATGAGATCTTATCTAGAACCTTCCGACACAAGGACTGCATGCACAACCTGAGCAGAAAACAAATAACAACTTACCCTGCATCCGATTTGAATCAAACTCTCAGTCCTCTCCAGCATAAAAGATCTCAACAGTCTCGGACCCCAAGAATCCAACGGACTTACACTGCAACTTCTTTTGGCCCATCTCAAGTAAATCATCAAAATCAATAAGGCTGCTGATCCTTCAAGCAGAACGCTCAGTCCTCCCCTACTCAGGGCTTGCTCCCTCATTGGATGTCGTCTTCCACGTTGAAGCCTAAAACCGGTTCATCCAGATACTCTCTAAACACAGCACTCGGTATGCAAAATGGCATATGATAATTTTTGAATACTAACCAGCAATAGCAAATAAATCTTTCACCTTAGATGGAGACGCCAGAAGATTTCCAAAAAATACAACTCCGAACCCGTCGCGAATGAACCTCTTACTTTAATATTTACGGAGCACCCCGAAAGTCCTATCCCTGATTCTTTAAAACCCACCAATGCTAACATAACAACCCTAGTACGCTAACTATATGAATGGCTATCTAATTGACATTACACTAAGAAGGTACATCTATTCAAGATAAAACTGAGGGTCAAAACTCATACATGTGATTTATTGTGATTCAACCTTGACCTCCTGTAGGACGATGGGTGTTTGGGTTTGCACCCCCTCCGCAACCCATCCAGGACAGTCGGGTTTGAGATGACTCGACTGGTGATAGTGGAAACACATCTGATCCTTCTTGTAGTCGCGAACGACATTCCCTTTCTCTCCACACTTGTAGCATTTGAACTTGTGACAAGCAAACCATGGGTCCCACCACACTTCCCGTATATATCAAAGCCCCCTTAACTTCTAGCACCCAAGTTAGTGAAAGGTCTAGTATGCCCAAAAGTCATATTAAAGTGATATTACTAATTAACATATGATACTAATGGGTCACACTAACAACAACTTGATATAATTGATTATTTATTAGAAATTGGTTTTAATAAATATTCAATAAAACTCTTTAATTAAATTGGAAATTATATATTTCTAGAAAATAATAATTTTTTAGCAAGTAACATTATATATAATTCATATGGTATGAATTAATAAGTCATGCACAACATTTTGGACTAGATAAATTCTTTTGTCCTTTAACAAAAAGTTAAAGTTTATATTTTATAAACTTGGTTTATAAAATATAAAGCTTTTGTCTTCTTCCTTTTATTATTTTTATAAAATAAGAGTCAAAAGACAAGAGTATGGCTTTCGTGTTTGTTTAATCAAAAGTAATAAGAAACATGGGATACATGTAAGCTTTAGGGACATGCTTGTCTAAAGTGGAATGACCTAATGGTTAAAGACTTCACTTTAAGACAATATAAATGTGAGGCTTCCACTCTTGAATTGGGTGCTTCATTCTTGCTTCCCAAAACTGTAACCTCCTTAGAGGAGGTTACTCTCTCTCTTTTCTTCATCTATTCTTGAAGATTACTTGCATATTCATGCCCTTTTTAAGTTCATATTGTTTATGAACTTAAAGCTTAAGGGATTAAGAGTTTATGGACTAGCATCTACATCAAGTTGAGTCATTGTTGGTGTCTCAAAGGTTCCACATTCTTCATCAACTCTCAAGCCTCCCAAGAGGACCCAAAGAACTATAAAGGTTGTCATTTCTTCACCTCTTCTTTGGTTGGTGTTTAAATCTTTCTACAACTTGCAAGGAGATCCTTGGTAGGTATAAAATGTTTATGTTATTTCAAAATTTTAAGTCTTCCGTTGCCATATTTTTCTAGTTTATGAAACTATTTTTGAACAAAAACCCAACAATTGGTATCAGAGCCACCTTGCAAGTTTGGTTAGATTTTTTGATTTTTGGAAATCTTAGTTTTTGGAGAATATGGATAACTTGTTTTTGTATAAAAATAAGTTCATATATATTTTCTATGACAACTTTATATTTGTTATTTTATGTGACAAAAGTTTCATGCATCTTTTGTCATTTAAAGTTGTCTTAGAAAAGCAAAGGTTGTTTTATGTGTATGTTGATGTATATGATGTGCATAAACTAGCCAATGACCATTTTTTTGTTGTGTTGTTGTGTTGGTTGTTTTATAAAAATGGTTGTAATAATTTATTTATTCATATGGTATGTAATAAATTAAATAGATTAGTTTTTAGAATTAATTTATTTGTACACAAATGTAACAAGAGATGAAGCTGGAACCATTTTTTGAAGACAAAAGAGCAATTTTTGAGTCTAAAAGGTGTGCAAGATTTTCAGTGACATTTTCTGAAAAGTGTCATTAATGTTGTTTACAAAGGGCTGCTGGACTTTTAGCGACAGTTGCTGAATTTTAGTCTTCAAGAAGTTTTTCCAATCATTTGCAAGCAATTGGTGTTTACTCAAGTGGAAGCTTTTTCAACAACATTACAAGAAGTTTTTTGGTTCCCTTAAATGTCCCTTTAGGAATGGACTTGACATGTTTTGTGTTGGCTCACAAAAAATGTCATTAGTTTGCTATGTTTATGTACATATCTTTTTTATGCGTGTTTGTGTTGTTTATTTATGCAATTATTATGTGTGGTTGATAAATTAGTTTTTCACATGCTTAAATAATTTTAGACAAAATAAACATCACATGGAGTTTGGGTTTTCAAAATTCGACATAAGATGTAACAAGTTATTATTTAAAAAAAAAATAAAACCCGGTTTTATAAAATCGTTAATAACGACAAATTTTAAAATACTCCATTATAAGTTTTAAAATGGTGATTTTTGTAACTTATACAAACTCCATATATATAAGTAATAAAATGAAGTTTTATTAAAGATATAAAAGGTTCAAATGCACTCAAACTTAATACCGGTTATTAAAATTGAATTGCGTCAAATTATATAAAAACTAGCTTTTTACATAGAACTTTTAAAAGTGATTTTCTTTTGAAAATTGATATCATGGTTTATTATATGCATGTAATAACCATGATATCATATGTTTTTAAACTAGAATTACAAAACATATAAAGACCCTTTTTACAAACCTCAAATCTATGCAATCCTTTGAAGAACACTCACACATCTCTTGTATGCACTAGTGGGATAAAGGATACCTAACCGCTTAGTGTTGTCTTTTGATGACCGGAGTGTCTTCGCGATTTCTATAACCAAGTTATACGCCGATTACACAAGTTTTTCAAGTTGGATGGTTTGATCGGAAATCTTTTGTGATGAAGGATATCTAAGCAAGAAAAATCTGAGGCATAGATGAGATCAAACATGTCTAATTAAATTTGTTATTAGAGATCCCATAAATCTAGGAATTATATAGCAAGATATAATTGATAATCGATATCTATCGGGTTGAATTCAAATGGATGGGATAAAGGATACCTAATCGTTTATTTGTTTTGCAACTTGGATCCTAGACTTTGATAATTAATGTTTTTGGAAACTAAAAGGGTATTAATTATTAAAGATTAAATATTGAAAATACTAAATGAATTTTGTTAAAATTTTGTAGTTAAATAATCCATCCTCATTATTATGAATTTTCATTTTCTTTAATGACTTAATGAAACAATAACATTCAATAGATACAACTTCAGTGAATGGGTTCATGTCTTAAAAGACAATCTCGTGAGAGATATGAAATTGTATACATTTAAAGGTCCTATTCATAAACTATCTGTTTTGAGCAATAAACTTGAACATGATACCTAGTAAAGGCATCACTGTGATGCTAAAGATGCTTCTAACATCAAGCTAGGAATAGTTATTCATGACTTCTAGGAAGTCTTGGATAATTTAAACATATATCTGATGATATAACATGTCAAGCAATATTCCAATAAATACAGTGATATTTTATTTAAAGCTAGTTTAAACATTGGAATAATGCAAGGCTAAAAGAGTCACCTAGTGTGATCCAGGAGGCCCTTGTTTTAAGGACTGAACACCTTTAAGCCCAAGAAATCTACTAAAACCCACATAGATGGATCTTGTTCCTTTTGTAAAGAAACTGGACACTGGAAGAGGATTTACTCCTCTTATTTGGAAAGAAAGTCTGGAAGAGACTAGTACTTCTAGTATCTACTAGATAGAACTCATACTTTTCATATAACACTTAGGTACTTGGTACTTCAATCTTATTATAATATTTGTAAATGGGTTTCAGATATTTATTGAAGAGTAACCAAGCTGAGCACAACCAAGTTGGAACTACACTCTCGGAGTTTAGTTTATTATTTATGCTTAGAACATAAATTACTTGTAATGTAAAACAATATTAGTTTTGGAACAATGTATGTTTTAATTTAGCATGTCTAAATTTATGTCTCAGTTATTTTATTCAAATGTTTGATCATTTACTTAATCGTTTGTCATAACAATAATATTCATATTCTGAAATGATTAACTTCTATTTATGAGACTATATCTCTTAATAGAACTTTAAAGTAAATATCAACATTTTTATAAATAAAATTAAGTTCTGTATGCAAGCACTTTTTGACTTAAACTTGTTTTAAATCAAACTCATCTTTGACATTGTTATCTTTATTATATAAATGGCATTCACATATTCCAACTTCAAGAACGGGATCATTGAAGGCAAGTAATGTAGTTTATTTGACATATGTGAACCTTATTTATATGTAAAGGATTCCTAATATTTTTCACTAAGTAGCAGAGAAAATAATTAAGGAACTATACACTTTGGTGTATGACTTCCTTTCTAATGAATGTATGAGATTAAGCACAAGATACCAAATCAAATTTATTAACAACTATAGTAGTTTTAATTATATTTTACGTGGTAAAGCACAATTGTGAAATCTTTGTTGAAGGTTTCAAAAGTTGAGATACAAACCGATAATAACCATCTAAGGCCTTAATGATAATAAAATGATGAATTAAATCTTACTTGGTATGATTTACTTTCTAATCGGTAGAAATATTCTCCTTTTATTTCCTTGGGATATAACACTATTAATTGTACCTTGAGTACAAATACCAACTAATAAGTATATTAAACACTTTATAAGATTTAATATGGAAGGGCTCCATCCTCATCTTACTTAATGTTTTATGGATTTGAAGCCGATGTTGAACTAAAGCTTCTAAACCCAAAATCTACTAAATATATATTTGTATAATACTCTAAATATGGCTTAGATTATCATATGCAAACCCACCAAGAATAAGTTTTTTTATTCTTGTGAAAGCTAAGTTAGTAGAAAACAAGTTTCTAATTACAAAGCAAGTAGGAGGTACATGGAACTTGAAGTAGCTCAAGAACCATAACATTATGTATTAATAGTTGGCATTAATGGTAGAATTCATCTATGACTTGAGAAATGTGGAATCTCTCATTGATGAGATTTTATTGATGGTTTCTGGAAAATCCATCAAATACCAAGATGTTATGTCAGATCTCGAATTTGATAAATGACTTAGAGTCATGAACATGAGATGTAATCCATGTATGATATTCAAGAATGCACTTGATTAAAATTTAACCCTATAGCAAGGCTAGAAGGAGTAAATGATTCTTCTAGAAAGAATAAATTACATGGATAACCATACACATTTAAAGCAAGACTTTTAATAAAAGGATTTTCTCATACTCATGTCATTGACTATGGTCCTCTTCATACTCATGACATTGACTATGATCAAACCATTCTAACAAGTAGCTATGATTAGATCAACTAGGATATTATTTACTATAAATTCATATTCTTAATATGAGATATAGTAAATAGATTTCAAGAAAGACCTCTTTTCTTAATAGACATCTACTGGAAGATATCTATATAGATTAGCCTGGAGGTTTTCTTAATCCATGTTATCCTAACAAGATGTGTAGATATTGAGATCCGCTTGGGGATATAAAGAAAACATCTCAATGTTGCAATCATCCATTTATGTAAAACCAAAAGGTATTTTTTTACATCAAAATGAATAGAACATGTGTGTTTACTAAGAACTAGTGGGAGCATAGTGAAATTCCTAATCTTGTATGAATGAGACAGACTTAATCATTTGAAATCACATTCAGACTAAGCAAGGTCGTTTTCACCTTGACTCGGAAAGTGTTTCTAAAATGAAAGACTTAGGAAGGAGAAGATACATTCTTGGAATGTAAAATCTATAAGGGATAGATAAAATGAATGTTAAAAGTTTCATGTACTTATACATATATTGGAAATATCTTGACATTGTCATTAATGGGTTTTTAGCATATCTACATTCCTATGTGATCATGCAACCCTAATTGCTTTGGATCTAAGTTTTTCTCTATTGAACATACAAATATGAACACCAAAGCAATAACCCTAGATCTAGTATATATAATTTCGAAATTCACATATATATTAGGGTTAGAAGATTACCTCACTTGTTATATTGTAATAACAAGAACAATCCTTGCTTGATCTTGACTTCTGAAAGCCTAGTGCCCCAAATGTTGTACCTCTGATGGAGTCACAAACACTCAATGCAAAGGAAGACTTGTAGAGAGGTGAAAAATCGGCTACTGTAGGGCTTCATAAGCTTAGGGCCGAAATTCCAAGTGATGTAGGGGATTTATATAGCTGGGTGGGCTGCTAGGGTTTCTGGATGAAACCCTAATTCCTGATTAAGGCTTAAGCATCCCATGAACCTCCTCTTTAGAGCCCTTGGACAAAATCTTATGGTCTTACCCATAAAGTTCGTCCACTCCACTCTATGGAGTCCATCAACCCAGTTTTGCAACTATCAATGATTTGCAAAACAGCCCCTCAATTATTAATCAGTTTCTTTAATCCCAAAATTAATACCAATTTATAATCAGTTTCTGATTAATTACTAATTAATAATATGATTTCCAAATAATATATTAATCTTATAATATGTTAATAAAATCAATTCGAGTACCAATTTATTATTCATATAATAAATCCTACTCTCTCTCTCTCTCTCTCTCCACTAGTCATCATATCAAGTTGCATGAGTGAAGGCAACCTAAAAGGACCATGCTACATATCAAATCAAGTACATACCAAATATAGTTATGGGATTAGACACCTAATCCAACAGTCTCCCACTTGGATAAGTCTAATAACTATTATTGAAAGTATGACTTCAAAATTTAACAGACAATCGTAGCTTTCAAAAGCCGTTGTCGAACTCCGATCTTATCAGTAACGCGTCCTTCAGATAAGTGATCAAATATCCCTCCGTTCTACAAGATATCCTATGGAAATGAGACATGGATTATAATTAATCTTTATCCAAGATTTGTTTCCCGATTTCCGATTTATGACGACTAACTAATTGAACAATCAAATTAGTCCAGTCTTGGCCAAGCGCTTAGGGTGTCATCACTCAATCATCGAGGGGCCCACATATATCGCTTTTATCCCATTTAGGGTAAAAGTAATGGATAAACTTTGACTCATATGTTTGTACAGTTTACTCATCAAATCACACACAACAATATATTTTATAACATCAAGTTATTGATGTGTTTACATATTATCAATGTGCAACCGACTCGCAAACAACAACTATATGTCTCCGTTTCAAGAATATAAGATATTATCATCTCACAATCACTCGTGATAAAATCCATGAAGTGATTCAAATGAGCGGGGGTTTAATCCAATACTCAAATTCTTATTTCAAGAGTACTCATGGACACTACATCAAACATTTGCTATGTCTAAGCACTTAGACAATCTACAGTCAGATTCATGACAGTCTTAATTCATTACTTACTTCCAAAGTATGATCGACAATGGACGTTTGAATAACCTAGTTATTCGGGAAGTAAAACATGCGAAGTGAAACACAAGAATAACCTAATCCAATATGGTCTCAAAACTTTTGAATATAAATAAAACACTTATTATTTAATCACCATATTGATTAGACCTTATTCATTGTATAAAGTTTCGAACAATCAACTTAATAATTACAACAATAGTCATCCCACGCTCCAAGCATGCACACTATGTTCATCTATGGTCCTTGCTTTGTGAAATAGATCAATTGAGCACATTTCCAATGAAGCTCATTTCACAATTCCAAATCCTTATCACAAGTGTAAGAATACCAAATTCTTGCCACTACTAGAATCTGTTAGAATCTAAACTTACATGCAATGATCCTTTTGTAATGTCAAGGCACCAAAGTCACAAAGACTTTGCCAATGATATTACAAAGCATTCCACTGGAGATTGATTACAAAAACAATTCCATGAAGTCTCACATTCAAAGAGTATTCCTTGAACATCCTTCTTGCATAAAAGTTAATAATCTTACAGACAGATCTTTATGACCAACTCCCACTATGGAAACATTTTGCATATTCTCATATGACTATCAATTCTGAACAAGAGTTACCTCTTCTCAGAACATGTCAATATGGTCCTTTCAAAATTATACCATACTTCCAACTGTCCACAAGTAACCAATCTTCGTTGAACCTTAGATTGTCCTTGACAGTTGTTTAACAGATTTAGTCACATCAAGTTCTAGTCCTTTTTCCCTCTTAATGCCATAGGCGTTTGGAAAATCAGAATGAGTGAATATTATAGCATATGCAATGGATCCTATATCTGAAGCATATGGGATACAATTCATAATGTCTTACATAAAGACATGATAATAGACCAGTCTCTTGCTATAAGATTTCCATATATAGAATTTCCTATGTTGAATCACTTCAACATGACATTCATATACGTTCATGACTAAGTTCTATTAAATTTCAATCTAAACTTTTAGATTCGAAATGAAGTATTAATGCCCTCTCCCTTAAGACCTTACTATAGCGAAACAATTTCCAAATTCTGCAACATTGCAAATTTGGAACTTTGTTTCCTATAAATAGCATTGCTAACTTGCAACACTCAACATAACAATCATGCTCCCACCAGCATAATAATTATGTTCTTTCTAGCATAACAATTATGCTCCCACTAGCTTTGACATGTACCCAGAAATCAGCTAGACTTCTAGAAATCAATGCCTATTGACTTTCTTACCAAAGTTCAAATTTCTAATATGTGGTGCTTCGATAAGTCTTTATCTAGACTCCTCAAGCTCACACACCTTTCATTAGATAGATCATGTGTCTGTCTAAACCCTTTCAGAACTTATAGCAATAAGTCTCGAATGTTCAAACCATTTGCCATTTCTCACAATTCGAACTATGAAGAGGGATGTCGTAATCATACTCGAATTTGAGAACACAATTGTCACAACAGTTAACTCTAATCCTTTAAAATCTACTAGTGAAAGTGTTTCCTCAAACTCATTTTCATGAAGTAGAGAGAAACCTTTTCCCACTTTGATTTTTTGGTGTATGTGTTCCTATCCATGTGAATTTTTCATTCCCAACCACTATCATAAAGACAAAGCTTATGACAAATCCAAACTCATATGGACTGAACTTGCTTAATCTTAATTTCTTGCCATCTGGTAGCACAAGAGGCCTATCAGTGTTTCCAGGTCATTGAGCATCTCACCCATACATATCAATGTACTTTCATTGATCAATGTGATTTGCCTTATGCAATCAAATGAGAACTTATGGAATTCACATGCATAGTCAACTTAACTGGAATGGGCACAGAAACAAGAATATGTCAACACGATAGGTTATCAACCTTAGGTCGTGTGCTAACGATAACTAAAAAGATTTATTCTTGATTATCGATGTCATAGCCCATGTCCATCGATGTCATAGCCCATGTCCATCGATGTCCTTAGGAGAGGAAATCATTTCTGGACTATCGATGTCATAGCCCATGTCCATGGAAATTTGGGAGGTAGATCTTCCAATCAATTTTGCTTTACCAGTGCACCAAATCATTGTTGATTCAGCAGCAATTACCAAATATGTCAGATCAATGAGGATCACGTCGTGGTCTGTCAGATCGTAGTCCTTAACGAACTGACTATACAAATCAGGAAGTGATTGAAGAACCAAGTCAACAGCCAACTTCCTCAGGAAAACGACACCCAACATTCCCAGTTTGTCAATATGCAGCATCATCTTCAGAACGTGTGCACACACAGGACTTCCATCTCCATGCTTACATGCCAATAGGGATTGAGTGACCTTGAACTTTTCAAGTCGACAAAAACGTGGGTCAGGGATAATCACTGGAGGAGGTAGAGGAAGTGAAGTACGATTTCCAGTTCCACCAATGCACGAAGAAGGGATTGATCTTTCACCTCGATCGACACATGAAATATCATCTTCATGAGGAAAGCTTTTTCCAAAAGGATAAGGAAGACCATAGTTGTTAAAACTAGACATCTACAAGGGAGAAATTCAAGTTAGTTGATTTAATCCTGAATATAACACCCCAAATGAAATATTAAGGCTAGGACCCAACACAATAATTCATAATTCAGAAGAGGGATGTCGTAATCTAATTGCAAATTATTTGAAGGTAGGTAAATGACGATTTACCAATTCCACCATGAAAACAAAATTTTAAACGAATTAGGTTTTAAATGAAATTCCTAGATCTTTTGAGATTCATTGAACTTTTCAATGGTATGTTTAATCTCGATTATGCCCTTCAAGTTTGTGACTGGGATACCGAGGATCACAAACAAGGTGTGAATAACCATGAATATTAGATTGGTACTCTCGATGTCATTTATCACCAAATCGATGTGTCGGTTAACCACACACGCTCCATCGATCTATCATAATTTACGAGCTACCCATTGCTAATCATCATTAGTCCATATTGTTGTGCCAGTTACCAACACACGCTCCATTAACTGACCAATAAGGTGCAATGTGCAATTTCATGGATTAGCATCAAATTCACATTTTTTCTAAAGTAACTAAGATTTGAGAATTTATAAAACATTTAGTTACTTTGTATTTTCATTATACTTTTAATGAGACTTAATGTCCTATCAAACCCGTTCGAATAACGACCCTCCATAGTCAAGGGTGCGGTGGGTAAGAGTGGATACCCAATGGCGGCCATTTTACAGACCGCACCAGCTTCGTGAATGAGGCCTACTAACGGTAAGACTGACCTTTTCTTATACATATATATAATTAAACTTTTAATCTTATATAATACAAGGGTGTATTTTAAACTTTTAAAATACTAAGTGGTTTAACCCTTTAATAAATTAAACTTTTAATTCAATTAAGTTTAAACCATATTATGGATATATTAATTCTCTTTTAATTAAACGCTTAATTAATCTTATTGTTAAAATCCATGAGGGTGTATTTTTAACCTCTAAAAAATATTAGGGTTTTACCATTTAAATTTCAAAAATTAAAACTTTTAATTTCAAATTCAAACAATAAAACCAAAAGGGTGTAATTTGAAACTTTTCAAAATTTGGGTTAAATCTTTGATTTTGATAAGGATATGATGATACTAATCAGAAAAATCGATTTTAGGCAATAAAAACGAATTATGGTAATTATCCAAATCAAAATCTGGTCAAAAAATCAGGAAACTGACGAGTCAACTCGTCGAGTTCATCCAACTCGTTGAGTTCATACTGAACTCGTCGAGTTCCAGCTCTGCACAGCAAAAAATTCGATTTCTTGTTCTATGGACAGTTCACTCTTGCATCAACTCAATTGAAAAACATCCTAGGCTCTGATACCACTGATGGGTTTTGAGCATATCTACATTCCTATGTGATCATGCAACCCTAATTGCTTTGGATCTAAGTTTTTCTCTATTGAACATACAAATATGAACACCAAAGCAATAACCCTAGATCTAGTATATACAATTTCGAAATTCACATATATATTAGGGTTAGAAGATTACCTCACTTGTTATATTGTAATAACAAGAACAATCCTTGCTTGATCTTGACTTCTGAAAGCCTAGTGCCCTAAATGTTGCACCTCTGATGGATTCATAAACACTCAATGCAAAGGAAGACTTGGAGAGAGGTGGAAAACCGGCTACACTAGGGTTTCATAAGCTTAGGGCCGAAATTTCAAGAGATGTAGGTGATTTATATAGCTGGGTGGGATGCTAGGGTTTCTGGAGGAAACCCTAATTCCTGCTTAAGGCTTAAGCATCCAATGAACCTCCTCTTTAGAGCCCTTGGACGAAATCTTATGTTATTACCCATAAATTTCGTCCACTCCATTGTATGGAGTCCATCAGCCCAGTTTTGCAACTATCAATGATTTGCAAAACATCCCCTCCATTATTAATCAGTTTCTTTAATCCCAAAATTAATACCAAATTAATTTCTGATTAATTACTAATTAATAGTATGATTTTCAAATAATATATTAATCTTATAATATATTAATAAAATCAATTCAAGTACCAATTTAATAATCATCTAATAAATCTTACTCTCTCTCTCTCCACTAGTCATCATATCAAGTTGCATGAGTGAAGGCAACCCAAAAGGACCATGCTACATATCAAATCAAGTACATACTAAATATAGTTATGGGCTTAGACACCTAATCCAACAGTCATATGACACCATTTTGAGCTAGCCTCAAAACTACATAGCTCATAGGTTTGAATTAGATGAAATGATTTATATTCTATTTTCTTGGCAAATGAATTCATCATTTACACCATATTATGCATAGGACATGGTATTTAATCATGTTGTAAGCATGTCATGGGATACTAATTGAATACATGGTTAAGTCACTGGATAACTAAGAGAGAGCATTCTAAGAGTAATTTAGAAGAAGTAAGAGAATGTATATGAGACAATCAGTTTAGAAAGGATCTTTATGGAAACAGCTACACAAGATGTTAATTTCTAAACAGATATAAACAATTATGAATTATAATTTGATTTTGACTTCATTATGGAATGAAGAGTAAGTCTTGATGGAATGAGGTCCAAGCAAAACATAATGACACAATATACTACAAAATAAGAATACACTACTTTAGAAATTGAATTCAAATATGATTGGATGAATGGGATCATTGAAAAACTATGTTGGTTTCTTCCATTCAAGGATCATATAGAATTCTTTGTGACTTCGAGAGTATACTTAATTAATCTAAGAGACTCTATGTCACGAAAGAACACCAAGCATATTCTCCAAGATATTTAACTATACTTAGAGTAAATTTATGTATGGAGATGATAGTATTCACAGAATTCACACAAATTAAATTTTATCAGATCCATTGATAGAGTCATTATTTTGAGCTAAGTATGAATGCTCACACTTCAGATATAAGACTTTATTATTCTAGAAATGGGTTTTTGATTTGGATTTAGTATTTGGATATTGGAACATTATAACAACAACTATTAGATAATGTTATTATATATTGGGATATAGTCATCACATTAATACTTGGTGTGTTCTATATTAACATGTTTAATCCATGAATAATGTTATTATTCTAAAGGTTCATAGCCGGTTATAATTGTGGGAGCAATTATAAAGTAAGACTAATATGAATTGGATTGGTTGTCTCTCAGACTAATATGAATTGGATTGGTTGACTCTCATTAGATGAAAGTAGGCAAGTGGTTGTAACCAAGTTTCATAGATACTTGTCAGAGAACTAGTATTGAACTGACCCGCATCAAGATCATTTCATGGATCGCTATCATGAATGATACTTGATTAAAAGGTAATATCTTTGTATCCTTAACACCTGAGATACATAATGGGACTTAAGTGTAGCGAGTACTATGCTTTGATATGGTCAAATGTTGTTCCTTAACCGGGCAATTATAAAAACCATTTTCAGGTATGGTGTGAACTATGTAAGAGGATTATGTAGTCAAGATGGGATTTGTTCCTCTTATGTGTTGAGAGTTAGACATCTAAGGTACCTTACCAAAAGTTGAACAACTAATGAGATTGATCGCAATCCATATCTCATGTTCAAGATGATGTCTGTAGCAAAGGGATAACTGATAAATTTACCTTATACACCAATTGTAGCTTTGAGTTTTTTGGGAATTAGGCGTTGATAGAATGGCACAAAGTCGTATGTTGTTAGGGGGAGTGAAATGTTACTAGACATTCACCACAATCTATATATCAGTCTAATATGAATCTTGCGCAAGTGGGAGATTGAAAGGTCTAGTTTGCTCAAGAGTCATATTAAAGTGATATTGCTAATTAACATAAGATACTAATGGGTCACACTAACAACAACTTGATATAATTGATTATTTATTAGAAATTGGTTTTAATAAATATTCAATAAAACTCTTATAATTAAATTGGAAATTATTTATTTCTAGGAAATAATAATTTTTTAGCAAGTAACATTATATATAATTCATATGGTATGAATTAAAAAGTCATGCACAACATTTTGGACTAGATAAATTCTTTTGTCTTTTACCAAAAATTAAAGTTTATATTTTATAAACTTGGTTTATAAAATATAAAGCTTTTGTCTTCTTCCTTTTATTATTTTCATAAAATAAGAGTCAAAAGACAAGAGTATGGTTTTCATGTTTGTTTAATCAAAAGTAATAAGAAGCATGGGAGACATGTAAGCTTTAGGGACATGCTTGTCTAAAGTGGAAGGACCTAATGGTTAAAGACTTCACTTTAAGACAATATAAATATGAGGCTTCCACTCTTGAATTGGGTGCTTCATTATTGCTTCCCAAAACCGTAACCTCCTTAGAGGAGGTTACTCTCTCTCTTTTCTTCATATCTTCTTGAAGATTACTTACATTTTCATGCCCTTTTAAAGTTCATATTGGTTATGAACTTAAAGCTTAAGGGATTAAGAGTTTATGGACTAGCATCTACATCAAGTTGAGTCATTGTTGGTGTCTCAAAGGTTCCTCATTCTTCATCAACTTCCAAGCCTCCCAAGAGCACCCAAATAACTACAAAGATTGTCATTTCTTCACCTCTTCTTTGGTTGGTGTTTAAATCTTTCTACAACTTGCAAGGAGATCCTTGGTGGGTATAAAATGTTTATGTTATTTAAAATTTTTAAGTCTTTCGTTGCCATATTTTTCTAGTTTATGAAACTATTTTTGAACAAAAACCCAACAGTTAGCAGCCTCGAACTCTTCGTCCATTGCTAAATGACCCATATTTCTCCTTCTAAGTCATGTGCCCATATCAAGATCTCCCCCAGTAGACACCTCAATAGTCCCTATCGCAGTCTGCAAGGCTGAAGTTCGCTCCTCGAACTTGGCAATTAGCCTGCCAGTGATCCGACCCACAATGTCAGGCAAATCTTCCTGCAATATATGTGAAACCTTAGTAGCAATTATCTCACATATCTGATCATCAATCAACCCCGACCTATCCTGGCCACCAACTCCAGATCCTAAACCAGATCCTCTTGCGAACACCATACTGAAAATGACCCAAAATATGTCAAAAAACCCAAAAGTCGTACCATTTAAACCATTATCGAGAGATTAAACCCTAGGGGTTTGTGACTTCCTTGCTACACGTACGGGTCCTGCGCTTCCAGTAGTATGGGCCCATACTACCTTCCACACCTACCCGTATTTGTCTTAATGGATCATCACAAACTACCCGAAAACAATCCAAACATCTAGGATATGCATACATCCTACCCTCACTCTCTCGAGAGTGGCTAAACATTATTTAGCTAGCCTGCTACACACATTTACCCATAATGATACTCCCAAAACCTACTAGATAGTACACCATGAGCACAACACACTCCCTAGGCTATCCTAGGATCCTCACCTCACCCTGTCATAAGCTTCCGAAAGATCCCCATTGGTGCCAGTTAACTACTTCATGAATACAGTCACATGCAACATAACTTAAATAATCTTAGATTAAAAGATTCAACCCTATAACTGTTGGACTCAAGCAAGAGCTGCGTAATAGGGAAAAATCATTCACTATAAGACTATTTAACCCATACAACATGTGACTTAACATGTTCAATTAGTAGTTAAATCACACCCAAAAGAGTCCTACAAGTAACAAGAAAGCAACATTCGAGCAGAAAAACTCTATAGGAATAAGGCATCATAACTCAGACAATTCTGTCATGCAATTCCTAAAGATCCCTACCCTACAACTAGAATGCAATTCTATCATAAGCAAATAGCAGTGTAGGTATCTTGGGGGATACTTTCATGCTGCGGTTGATCGTACACATCTCATCCTTCCTTGATTACCTTTGAAAACAATTTGAAAACTTTGAAAATAATTTTGAAAACTCTTACAGATCCTTAGTTTAAGTCTGGATTCACACGAATGCTCATCCAATTCTCTCAAACCAGGGCTCTGATACCAACTTGTAATATCCCAAAAATCAGAGTGAAATTTTAAAATTTTCAATACCAATCCAAAGACCATAATTTTTTACAAAACATTCTTTCCAAGAGTAATAACGAAATCAGAGTATCCCAGAAATCCAAAATCATAAAACTAAGAGGATGTGCACGATCACACCTTTGCTTTCCCATATCGCCTGAAATACCTGAAACAATAATCTGAAATTGTAAGTCAAAGCTTAGTGAGTTTCCCCCAAAGTACCACACACACAACGATACAGACAACAACATACATCATGAGCCTTCAACATCACTGGACCGCCTCGCAGACCTGCAGACTATCTGGACCGCTCTCAGAGTCTTCAACATGACTGGACCGTCGTACTAGGCCTTCAGCCTATCTGGACCGCTCTCCAGGCCTTCAGTCTTACTAGACCGCCTCGCAGGCCTTCAGTATATCTGGACCGCCCTGGGTATCTTGGCCCTCAGCATGAGCTGGTCTACCTCAACCCAATAACCATAACATGTCGACATATATAATAATAATCAATAATCAGCAAACACAGGTAGTCCTATAGATCTACTTGTCTAACACATATCCAAAAACACAAGGTAATCATATAGATCTAGCAGTCTAATCACAAAACCAGTAAACACATATTCTCAACATAACATCACACAACAAACCAAGATATCTAATCCAATGGGCCAACATTGGTGTCTTCAACCCACAAAGATAGTGAGGAAAACTCACCTCTCAGTCTGAAAAGATAGTTGAATAGGACACTACTCTAAATATCAGCTCTATCGGTCACCTATACATCGAAAAATAACCAGACTCAACTAAAACTCAAAATACCCAAAATACCCCCAGGTCAAACTTGGTCAAATTCTGGTCAAGGTCAAAAGTTAAAAAGTCAGCCGAGTTGACTCATCTAAGTACGCCCAGCATACTCAGCTTGTACGCTTAGCGTACTCAAGATCCAGGATCGGGGCTCCCTGTTGGGTTTTGAGCATTCTAACACTCCTAAGGTGTACATGCAACCCTAGAAACCTTAGATCTATGTTTGACTAAAATACATACAAAATAATTTTTCCAAGGTTCATAACCTATCTAGCATGGCATGGGGTACTTTTAAACATAAAAGAAACTAGAAGAATAACATACCTATAGTAGTGAGTTGATTCCTTATGAGTTTGATAGCCTAGCACCAATAATGTGAATGCCTCAAATGGAAATCACAAAACACCACAAACTTGGAAAACTTTATGAGAGAGTATGTTTGCTCTAGAAATCGGCCACTCTTATGCACACACACATAGTGTCATTTCATGCATCACAAGCCTCTTTATATAGTGTAGATGATTAGGGTTATGAACCATGTAAACCCTAATAACCCATGTCTTTTCCTTTTCCAAGGATCCATGGGTTAAAAGCTCCATGGATCATCCATGGACTCCCATGCAAGCTTAGCCCATTTCCTAATGAGTATTAGCCCACACTATATAAATATAATAGCCCTTATTTAATTAGTCACCTTTTGATCACTAAATTAATTCATAATTAATTTAAGATCAATACTAATTAAATAATATGATTTCATATTAATATATTATAACTTATAATATATTAATAAGTCATAAACATACTATTCTCATAATATTATCCATATAAATAGTTCGGGTGAAGTACAACCCAAATGGACCATGCCGGTTCGGGTCAAGTATATACCAAATAAGTTATGGACTTAGACACCTTATCCAACAGTCTCCCACTTGGATAAGTCTGATAACTGTATTTCCCTATATAGCTTCAGGAACCAACCGGCAATCGTAGCTCTCGAAAACTCTGTTGAACTATGAAGCGCCATTTTAGATAAGTGATCATATAATCCTCTGCTCTCATGATATCAGCCGGACAAATACATGGAACAATGTCTTACTTATTGTCCAGCAGTTTGTGTTCCCGATTTCCAATTTGTTTGACATAGAACTAATTTGAACACATCAATTGGGTTCTGACCGGGCCCGGTGCATAGGTCAAAAAAATCATCGAGGGGCCCAGATATCGCTTCTAATCCTCCAAGGACTAGAAGGAACAGATAAACTTCGACTCATATACTTGTTTCTACTACTTGTTGAATTATACACAAAGGCATGTTTTATAACATCAAGTTACTGATGCGTTTTCATGCAATCAATGTACAACCAACTCACAGGTAACAACATATATCTCTTGGTTTGAAGACTTATATGATATTACCGTCTCACGATCACTCGAGATAAATTCCATGAAGTGATGCAAGTGAGCGTGGGTTTATTCCAATACTCAGAACTTCTGAGCACTCATGAATGATGTAGCAACCATTGCTATGGCTAAACACTTGTAGTCATCTACAAGCCCAATTCATGACAGTCTTAATTCATACCTACTTCCGACGTATGACCGATTGTGGAAGTTTGAATAACTTAGTCATTCGGAAAGAATAACCTAGTTATTATGGAAGTCAAAACATGCAAAGTGAAACACAAGAATAATTGAATCCAATATGGTCTCAGCACTTATGAATATAAATAAAACACCTTTTATTCATCACCATATTGATTCCACATTATTCTGTTTCGATTTATCAACTTAAGACTTGAATTAAAACAATAGTTGTCCCTTGCTCCAAACATGTACACTATGTTTTCTAAACAATAGTCATGTCATACTCCAAGTATGCAAACTATGTTTGTCTATGATCCATACTTTGTGAAGTAGATCAATTGAACACGATTCCAATGATGCTCATTTCACAATCCCAAATCCTTACCGTAAATGTAAGGATATCAAATTCTTGTCATTTACTGTAATATGTTAGATTTTAAACTCATATGCATTGTTCCTCTTGCAATGACTATGCGCAAATGTCATAGAGACCAGGCAACAGACATTACAAATTATTCCAGTGGAGATCAATTCCATGAAACGAAGTCTCACATTCAAAGTACATTCCCTTGAATATCCTTCTTGCATAAAAGTTTCTAACTTTCTCATAGATCCTTAAAATCCAACTCCCAATATGAAAAACATTTCCATATTCCCATTTTGACTATCACTTCTGAACAAGAGCTACCTCTTTTAAGAATATGTCAATATGGCCCTTTCCAACATCATACTTCCAACTGTTCATGAGAAACCAATCTTAGGTAAACCTCAGATTGTTCTCGACAATTGCTTAATCATTTTAGTCATATCCGGTTCTATTTCGTTTTCCCTCTTAATGCTCTAGGCATTTTGAAAATTTAGAACGGATAAATATTATAGCACATGTGATCGATCCTATACCCGAAGCATATGGGACACGATTCATGATGTCTCACATAAAGACCTGATACTAGATCAGTCTTTTACTACAATATTTTTTATTTGCCATGTTTTCAAAAATCGACTATGAAGAGGGATGCCGTAATCATAATCGAATTTGAGAACGCAATATATATATAGAATTCCCTTATGTTGAACCATTCCAACAGAAAATTCATATATATATATATATATATATATATATATATATATATATATATATATATATATATATATATATATATCCTTGACTAAAGATGATTGAAATCTCAATCTAAACTTTTAGTATTAAAATGAAGTCTTGAAATGAAGTCTCCTCTCCCTTAATTATAGCAAAACAACCTTTTCCAAGAAAAACTTTTGTTTTCTATAATTAACACTACTTATCATAATTGATTATGCTCCCACTAGCATAATAATTATTTAGCACAACAATTATGCTCCCACTAGCTTTGACATATACTCAAAAATCGACTTCTAGAAATCAATACTTTATTGACTTTCATCACCAAAGTTCAGACTTTTGATACGAGATGCTTCGACAAAACTTTATCTAAGCTTCTAAGACTCATACATCTTTTCTTGGATAGCTCACATGTGTGTCTAAACAATTTCAGAACTATGAAAAGGGATGCCGTAATCATAGTCTCAATTGTTTAGACCTTTTCCATTCCTCACAAGTCCATATTAGTGTGTCGGTTAACCACACACGCTCCACTAACGACTTTGAGAATGCAAATATCACAATTGCTATCTACATAAAATCTACTTAGTGAAAGTGTTTCCTCACCATCATTTTCATGAATCGGAAAGAAACCTTATGACACTTAGATTTTATGGTGTATGTGTTCCTATCCATGGGAATTTGTCAAAACCATAATCACAAGACAAGGTTAGTGACAAACTCAAACCCATATGAGTTGAACTTGTTCAATCTTGATTTCGTGCCTCTTGGTAGCCCAAGGGTCCACCATTGCTTCCAAGTTGTTATGCACACAATTGAGAACTCACAGAACTCACATACATAGTCAACTTTACCGGAATAGGCACAGAAACAAGAATTATGTCAACACGATAGGTTACAAACCTCAAGTCGTGTGCTAGTGATAAACTATAGGTTTTATCCTTGATTAGCTCTTGAAACTTTCAAGACCTTTAAGACTCCCACTGTCCTCTTGACATATAAGTTTTTCTTTGTCAAGAACCATTCCTTGACAACCAAACAAATATTCAAGAGTTAGTGCGGATTCTTATCAATATAAACACTTCACACAATTGGTCTCAGTTGGTCTTTGTTTTATCCAAAACATCACAACTTACCAATTTCAAATGTACAAGAGTAGAAAACATTTTACTCTTACATCTGACAAGTGTTATAAAACCTTCTTTAAGATGTGTCACTCAAGTTACAATCTTGGAGTATGACTCTAAGACTTGTTTTTGGAATGGAGTATGATTCATCTTCTTGATTTTAACCATTCCAACAATTCATGAATCCTCTTCTTAGCCATACAAATGCACTAAGATGTCCTTTAGAGAATCAAATTGTGATATGGTTCCATAATCATAAAGATGATCATAAAACATGATACTAAAGTACTCTCCCATCTTTTCAGATTTGAGAAACTTTTATCTTTCTGCCTAATTTGATTCTTCCCATTCGCCCTGCCATACATTGAAACTTTTCCAGTGTTTCAGAATTATACTTAAACTTGTAGGTACAACCATATTTACTAAACTTTAGTAAATCATGACGAATAGTCTTATCGATCTTTGTGGTGGACTTTGACCTGCACACACCTAGTGTACCCGATCCTTTAGTCTTTCACCTGACTCGCATATAAATGTGGTCAGGGAATTAGTCTTAACTTTCCAAAAATGAAAATTCTCATTCATCATGCAATACAGTCTGCATGATTCCAAGTTTCGGTCCAATTGAAACTTGGTTGATGAGAATCTTTTCTTATTTGGTAAATTTGACACTACCACAGATGAAAGAATCAAATTCATTATTGCTAGAAACATACAAACATTAACTTTCCATAAATGTCATTGCAAGGAGATATAAAATAAAGTAAAACAAAAAATTTTATTTATTTATAAAATGCGGAAAAACTTTTTCCTTACAATGCAACTTCAAATGGAAACTTTGCTATTACATATTTCCTATCAATCTATCATAACTCCTAAGTAGTAGCTCAAGAATCTGATCTTCGAATCATGCGATTGAAATCCATCTTCACGATCAGATTCAACATACTCTTCTTTTAAGCTTCCTTCCCTTTGCTTGATCCTGCCATACTTCAAATAGGAGGTTAAGAGAGTTAGATAGTGGACTTACCTGAAGCAGAGTCAAACTTTTTGACTTGACCTTCTCTTCGATCTTTCAGGTAGTTAGGGCAGCTTCGCAACCAATGCCCCTTCCTTTGGCAATTGAACCAAATGGACCCTTTGGGAATGGTACACTGGACTATCTCAGACTTAGCCTTTCTCATTACCATTTGGTCAACCGAGTTGACTATGGCCAATCCCTTTCCATTGGGAAGAGAATGCTTTTCTTGATATCCAATGTTACCAATTGTCAATGTCCATGGTAGTTTGGGAAGTTGATCTACTAATCAAATTTGCTTTACCAGAGCTCCAAATCATTGCTGATTCAGCAGCACCAAGCAAATAGATAAGATCATTAGGGTCATGTCATAGTCTCTTCCATAGTAGTCCCAAAGGAACTCACTGTGTGACTTAGAAAGTGATTGAACAACCAATTTTCTCAATACTTTGACACCCAACTCTCCCAACTCGTCAATATGTGAGCACACATAGACCTTGCTTGCCAATAGGGCTTGAGTGACTTTGAACTATTCAAGAACTTGTGGGTTAGGGAGAATAATTGGAGGAGGTAGAGGAAGATAAATATGATTTCCACGGAACATCATCTTCATTAGGAAAGCTTGTTCCAAGAGATTTGGGTAGATCATAATTGTCTGAACTAGACACCTTTTTGGGAGATATTGAAGATAGTTGATTTAAAGTCCTTAATATAACACCCAATATGAAATACTAAGGCTAGGACCCAACACAATATTTTATAACTTGGAAGATGGATGCCGTAATCCAAGCTATAGAATATTTGAAGGTAGCCGAATGACAATTCACCAATTTCCACCATGAAAAACGAAATAATTTATTAGGTTTTAATTGGATTTGAAATTCCTAGATTCTTTTGAGATTCATTGAACTTTTTCAATGGCATGTTTCAATCTCGATTGTGCCCTTCAGGTTTTGTGACTGGGATGCCGAGGATCACAAAACAATGTGTGAATAACCATGCAAATTCACTTGGTACCCTTAATATTATCACCTAATCAATGTGCCAGTTAACCACACGCGCTCCACCGATCTATGATAAACATTAAGTCACCCTTTGTTATCCTTACTAGTCCAAGTTAGTGTGCCGGTTAACCACACACGCTCCACCAACGACTTGGTTAGGTACAAAGTGTGAATTTCATGGGTTAGCACCATTTTCACATTTTCCTAAAGTAACTAAGATTGGGAATTTATAAAACATTTAGTTACTTTATAATAATCATTATACTTTTAATGAGAATTTAAAGTCATTGTCCTACCCGTTCGGCTAACGACCCTCCACCGATCAAGGAAGCGGTGGGTGAGAATGGACACCCATTAAGCTGCCATTTTATAGGCAACAACCTTATACCCCCCCTTATAGACCGGCTTCGTGAATGAGGCCTACTAACGGTAAAACGACTTGTTCTTATACATATATATAATTATTAACCATTAATGTTATAAATAGTATAAGCGTTGAATTTTAACTTTTAAAACTCTTAAGGGTTGGAATTAAAGTATATTACAGTGTGTGCAACTTTACAATTTCCAAAACTTGAGGGCAAGTTTTGAAACTATTCAAAACTTTTCATTTCATAACTTATGAATTAATGGTTCATAAAAATGAAGACTCTTCATTTTTATGTAACTTATGTGTTTTAAATGTGCATAAAAGAAAGTGACCTTTGGAAATCCATAACTTGAGGACAAATTATGGACTCCATTAAAACACATAAATGATCAAGAATTAATTAATAAACAATCTAGCAAGTAATTCCTATGATCTAACAATAATTCATAAGAACATGAATATCATATCAAAATTTCAAGAACATATGAACACATATAAACATGGAATTTTGATATTGGCCATTGTAAATGGATTAGCACAACCATTACACCATCTAAAACAAGTTTTATAACACCAAAACAGTTTAGGGTAATGTTTCTAGTCCATTTCCAGCAGCAAAAGTTGAAAACCTGCACTCTGCCTAGCCAACTCGTCGAGTGCATGAACTGACTCGCCAAGTTGGTTGAAGATTCACTTGGACTCGTCGAGTCCCCCCATGGACTCGGCGAGTCCCCTGTGCAGACAGCAAGAACTTCGACTTTTTCATCTATTTTGCATCAAGTATCAAACAAACAAGCCTAGGCTCTGATACCACTGTTGGGTTTTGAGCATTCTAACACTCCTAAGGTGTACATACAACCCTAGAAACCTTGGATCTATGTTTGACTAAAATACATGCAAAATAATTTTTCCAAGGTTCATAACCTATCTAGCATGGCATGGGGTACTTTTAAACATAAAAGAAACTAGAAGAATTACATACCTTTAGTAGTGAGTTGATTCCTTAGGAGTTTGAGAGCCTAGCACCAATAATGTGAATGCCTCAAATGGAAATCACAAAACACCACAAACTTGGAAAACTTTATGAGAGAGTATGTTTGCTCTAGAAATCGGCCACTCTTATGCACACACATATAGTGTCATTTCAAGCATCACAAGCCTCTTTATATAGTGTAGATGATTAGGGTTATGAACCATGTAAACCCTAATAACCCATGTCTTTTCCTTTTCCAAGGATCCATGGGTTAAAAGCTCCATGGATCATCCATGGACTCCCATGCAAGCTTAGCCCATTTCCTAATGAGTATTAGCCCACACTATATAAATATAATAGCCCTTATTTAATTAGTCACCTTTTGATCACTAAATTAATTCATAATTAATTTAAGATCAATACTAATTAAATAATATGATTTCATATTAATATATTATAACTTATAATATATTAATAAGTCATAAACATACTATTCTCATAATATTATCCATATAAATAGTTCGGGTGAAGTGCAACCCAAATGGACCATGCCGGGTCGGGTCAAGTATATACCAAATAAGTTATGGACTTAGACACCTTATCCAACACTCCCATCACGTACACGCGACGTATGCCAATGTACTCCCATCGTACATTAGTTGAATGCATTCTTCCGTTTAAGGGCTTATTCCATTAATTCCCTTCCTCCAAAAGCAGATCTAGTCCCAAAATAACATCTTAAGTCATAAAGTTTCAAGCTTTATGACTTTGCAAGGCTATGAAGTGCCCAATACTAGAAACCCTAACTTCTCAACTCATTAAGACATTATAACCCATGCATGGAAGGAAACTAATGACCAAGATTTCATTTTTATGACCTGAGACACTCCAAAACCTCTGAAAAGTCAATCCATTTGGTCTAGAGCATGCCATACTCAAGAATGTCATTGTTTGGGGACAAAAGCACATAATAACATCATACAAGCTAGATCTAATCAAATAAGCATCAAGGTATAAACTTTATACCTTCTGTAGATGGAGAAGGGTGCAAAACTTCCATATCCAAGGTTGCTCCAAGCTTCCAAGATGTTCTCTTTTCCTTCTCCTTCCTCTAAGAACAACAAAACACACACTAATGGCTCAAGGATGCTCAAAAATGGATTAGGGTTAGATAGGGTCGAATATGGAGGTGGAGTCTGAAGAATGAAGAGGAATCAATGATTTAAGGATGTTTAAATAGGGTCCAAACCCTAAGAATTAGGGTTTGGCCTTCACCCACGTAGGCCTAACGTACGCCATCAACCTACACGATTTTAAGATAAAGTCATATGGGACCCTTTTTGAAAACAAATTTCATACTAAGGGTCAAAAGTGTAAGTAACTGTAAATCGAGATGTTTACAGGCAGGGTACCAAATTCCAGTGTTCTTTGTTCCATTGAGATATCGGAAGATTTGCTTGACTGCCAAACGATAAGACATCTCGGATTAACCTGGAATCTAGCACACATACATGTAGAGAACATGATGTCGGGACAACTTCTAGTGAGATAGAGTAGTGATCCAATCATTCCCCTATACTTTTTCTGATCAACAACTATAGCGTATGGGTTCGAGAAGATCTTGTGTCCGAAACCCATTGGAACCTTTGCAGAGGCACATGTGTCCATTGAATATTTCTTCAGAAGTTCCGGATTGTATTTCTCTCGATGAATGAAGATTCCTCTATTGGTCTGTTTAACTTGCATTCTGAGGAAAAAAGCTTAATTCACGATTTATACTCATTTGGAATCGACTAACCATCAGTTTAGCAAAGTCCACTGCCATCGTTGGATCATTTGATCCAAAGATGATGTCGTCGACATAGATTTGCATTAACATGAGATGCTTCCCATTTGCTCTTCGGAATAATGTGGGATCAATAATTCCTCTTTGAAAACTAGACCACTTCAAAAAATAAGTGAGTGTCTCTTACCAGGTGCAAGGAGCTTTCTTAATGCCATAAACAGCTTTTTGAAATTTGTAGCAGTAGTGATGATATGAAGGATTCACAAACGTAGGAGTTTGTTGAAGATATACTTCACTATCAAGTTCACCATTAAGAAAAGCACTCTTGACGTCCATTTGGTAAACTTAAAAGCCTTTGTGAGAAGCATAAGCAAGAAAGATTCGGATAGCTTCAAGACAAGAAACAGGAGCAAAGGTCTTGTCGTATTCAAGTCCTTCGATCTGAGTAAATCCTTTGGCTACCAATCTCGATTTGTTTCGAATATAACCCCAACATCATCGAGTTTGTTTCGGAAAACCCATCTTGTTCTGAAAATAGGGTGATCCTGAGCAGGAGGGACAAGAGTCCACACTTGATTTCTGTCAACTTTTGCTAATTCTTCTTGCATGGTTGTAATCCAATCAGAATATTCTAAGGCTTCTTTAATGGATGTAGGTTCAACCATTGATATGAATGCCGAGAAGTGACACTCATTTTGAATGTTAGTAGCAGAGCGAGTTTGAACTCCAACGTTAATATTTCCAATTACTTGATTCGAAGTATGATCCTTTGTCCAGATATGCAATCTCAGAAGTTCTTGTGCAACGGATGATTCGACATCAACAATGGAGTTGTGTTGCTCCCCCTGAACAATTTGAATTTGAGGATGATGATCCCCCTGAACTTCTGAACTAAATATGCCAACATCGTCATCGTTCGGAAAGTCGAAGAAATTGACATCATCTTCATTGTTGTTCGGAATAAGGTCAATTTCAACGAATTGATCTGCTACAACTTGGAATCCATCGACATTTGATTCGAGGGTTGGATTACTATTCTCCCCCTCAACCTGAGAAGGTTGAAATGTCCCAGAATCAAATGGAGGAAAGGTTGGGGTCGGACCAGAAACATTTTGAGAAACAGAAGTGGCAGTTGAGGATGGTCTTGATCGAAGACCCAGAAGGTGCAGTATCGGACTCCATGATATGTGTTGTAACATGAGTAGATACTGAGTTCCAAACAACATTATCATCAAAAGTGATATTAAAACTTTCTTCAATTACATGAGTTCTACGATTCATAACTCTATAAGCTTTAGATTTGGTTCATTATCCCAAAAAGATGGTTTCATCGGATTTCTGTTGAAACTTGGTGAGTTGATCACGGTTGTTTTTGATAAAGCATCTACGGCCAAAAATATGCAAAAACAAGATACTTGGCTTCCGACCATTCATTGCTTAAAATGATATCATGTTGAGTCAACGGTTGATGATGCTTCGATTTTGAGTGAAGTAGGCTGCTGAGATTGCTTCGAACCAAAGATAAAGAGGAAGATTTGCAAAGTTCAGCATCGACCGAGCGACTTCAATGAGAGTTCAGTTTCTTCTTTCAACAACACCATTTTGTTGTGGAGTGTAAAGAGCATAAAAGTTGTGTTCAATGCATTTGTCAGTAAGAAACTTTTTTCAATAGATGCATTTGTGAATTCGAACCCATTATCACTATGAATTCTTTAGACAGTCAACTTGGTCAGCACTTCAATTCCTTTGATCAAATTAATGAGATCGGAAGCTGTTTTCAATTTCATTCTCAAAAAGAATACCCAAGTAACTCTTGTATAGTCATTAACAATCACAATAATGTACTTTTTGATGCAAACTTTCGATAGATGATGTCCCACAAAGATCAATGTGAAGAAGTTCGAGTGGTTCCGAAATAGATTTTTTAATTATCACGGGATGACCTTTCTTTGATTGCTTCCCACATTCACATTTAGTGCATAGATGATCGTTTTCAATCTTGAGGAGTGGAAAACATCAGACCATTTCACCAGAAACCAGATCATTCATGTATCGAAGGTTGGATGAGTGAGCCTTCGATGCCATAGTCAACTTACTTCAGGAACGGCTTTTGAGGCTTTCTGATGATCATGTTGATATTCAGAGGATATATATTTTTGATCCGATCTGATTTGACGAGACATTCTTTTCGATCTTCTGTCATAACATAGCTATGCTTCTTGCAGAATTCAACCCTCCGATTACCATCAATGAGTTGTGCAACTCTGATTAAATTATGCCTGAGGTCAGCTACATAAGCCACATTTGAGACAGAAAAATTGTCGTTGGTCAAGACGCCATAACCTCAAATTTGGGAATTTGAATTTTTTCCATAAGTAACATAACCAACATTTGGAGCAATCTTCAAATCACACAGAAAATCCTTCTGTCCAGTCATGTGTATGGAACAAGCACTATAAATATACCATATTGTATCTTGTTTTGAAGTACAAAAATCCTACAAAATCAGTGAGTTTTAGAGTTTTTAGGATCCAAATTGGATTTAGGGACTTTAGCATGGGCTTTGGACTTAGCTTGTGATTTCTGAGTAGCTGGTGTCTCGGAAGGCTTTTTTCGAGATTCTTTTGGGAAAATGCAAAATGTCAGAGCCCTTCCATTGATCCAAAAATCATACTCAACTATTGGTTGTTTGGGCACTGCTTTCCTCGAAGGAAGAGTTTTTCGAGATGTTTTAAGAAGAACTGTGTTTCGAGGTGTTTCAACTGAATTTTCAGACTTTTTTTACTTTCCATTCAAACTTTTGACTTGAACCTTTAGAAGGTTTCTGAACAATAGTGTTCCGAGCATCTTTTCATTTACTCACTGCATTTGTAGGCACATTTGATTTAGGAAATTGTTTCAGTTTAAAAATCGTGCCATCCGAGGTAGCAATAAACATAAGAGAAGATGCTTTCCAAGGAGAATCCATTTTCTTAGATGATGTCTCAACAGTAACAGTTTTCACACAAGTTTTGATAGATGTATTACGAACATCCGAGCTAACAAGATTAGATAGTATTTTAAGAATCTTAACAGGCATGAAAGTATTGTGATTCCTAGTTGCTGGACTAACTGTTTGACGCATTTTCTTCTCGGATCTCTCAAGGAACCTACAACATTCCCTAGATCTAGTTTCTTTCTGTAGAGCTTTCCTAGCTTCGATCTTTGGCTGAACAATGCCCTTCTTGTTCAACCAAGGTTTCTTCCGAGAGTCAGATGATGACTTGGAAGATTGTCCAACAGATGAATTGTTGAAATGAGGCTTAATTGTAACTAGGGTCAAATTAGAAACAACTTTCGAGTTAGAGACACAAGAATCTGATGAAATGTCGTCATCACACCTAATTTCTTCATCTACATCACTATCAAAGGATGCCCAAAATGAATTTGTGGTGTCATTAAGTTTGTCTGTGTAATGTCCATTTGTCTTAGGAATGATTTCCTCAATAACACAGATTTTGGAGGACCAGAGTTAGAAAGCAAACTCCAGTACCACATGTGCAATGTGAAGGTTCTGAAGACAGATTCAGGTCCATGGATATCGTAGGAGGAAATTGCATGGAATCAGGACATGTAATAGTGATCGGTTTGAACTCAGGGATTAATGATTGATATTTGTCTAAAGTCTCATGAAGGGGCGACAACGGTGAGATAGGGGTATCCGAATAAGTCTTACTAATAATATCTCCCATGAACGTTAAGTTTTGAAGTTCCTTCATGGGTCAAGCAATAGGTTTCAGAAACTCGCTTCCGAGACCTGGTGCTTTGGACCAAGGGTGGTGAAAATTATGTGTCATCCTTTCATTATCTTCAAGAACATCAATTGAATTATGCAAAGCATCAATTTTAGCATTAAGACGTTTGTTATCAGCTACCAAAACATTTCTTTCACTAACTGATTTCACATTTGTCATTTAGAATGATACATTCATCTTTAGACATTACAATTATATCTTTAATGATTATATCTTAAGCTTGCGGTCTTCAAATCGTAATCTAATACGGGTCAACTCGCTATCCAGCTTCTCACTAACTTCTATGGTAGACTAATAGGCTTTATAAATAACTGTCATATCTGATTGAATTTGAGTTAGATAAGGTTCACAAACAGATAGATCAAAATTATTGATAGTAATCATGGATTTTACCTATTGGATGATGTTACGGCCAAGTGGATCGGCGGTTGCCATGTAGCAGTAGTTTGGTTCAACATCTTCATTATCAGCTTCCAAACCAGAAGACCAGTAACCTTCATCACACCCATTTGACTTTCTAGCCATAAGACACAAGTTTCTTCCAGATTTTCCTTCACCCTCATCACCAGATGACCAATACCCATCAACATTTCTTGAAACCATAGTGACAAAAAGCCTTTTCAATTTTAGCAAGTTCTTGTGCTCTACGAGCATAGTAGGCAGAATCTTTCACCTTCGGTTTTTGAGGAACGTCAACCAAACATTCCTTAGCATAATGGTTTCCAAAACCATATTTGTGACAGACAATCTTGGGTTTGGCAGAGTTCGGAACTTCCTAAGGTTCTGAGGAGCAATTAGGAATGTTGGGTCGATATGCTGGTGGATTTTCAGTTAGTTTTGGATACGGTTGAGGATTGCTTTGACATGGAGCTTGAAAGCGGTTCTAAGATGGTTTTTTATTGGGATTACAAGGTCGTCTACACTTCATGGATAGAATTGCAAAATCTTGTTGAAAACGAAGTTCGGAATCGACTTCTTCTGGATCAAAACTTTCTTTATATGGGTAACTCGAAACTTAAGAAACAAGTGCAACAGGTGGAGTGGTTCGTGTAGGTTGAACATGTGAAACAGGTGGGATGGATCCAAAAGGAACCGAACCAGATGGATTCGAAAGTGGTGGGTTGAAAGAACTGACCAAAGCAAGAGGACCTCCTGAGAGTTCACTTAACGTTTGAGCAATGTTGGATTCATGACTTGTTAGGTTATTTTGTGTTGTGTCAATTGTATTTTGTACAAGTATAGTCCATTTTGTAATGGGTTGGGCATGTCTACCTGGTTATTAATGATGCTAGGGTTTGACTATATATATAGTGCATGCATGCATCGTATTAGGTAGCGATTGTATTCTGCCCTACCGTGCCTTTACAAAGAAGTTCTTCATCGAGCTCTTCTAAGGCATTGATTTTAATCATTAAGCACAACTTCGATCATTGTTCTTTGTGTTTGATTCCTATTTTCTGTTCTGAATCTATCGATCTTTATTTTATTGTCACAACAATTGGTATCAGAGCAAGAGATTGTGTAAACCATACACAATTTTTCTCTCAACTGTTATTAGGGTTTTCCACTTTTATTGGATCTGTTCTTGCCGTCTTCATCATTTTTCATCGATCGTAGACATTGGATCTTGATCCTTATTTTACCATAAACTTAATTTTAGTTTTACACATCTGATTCTTTATAGGTTTTAGTGAATCAACATCATGCATTCAGAAGATCCTCATACTCTTTCTTTCAACTTATCCAGCAGTATTGGTTCCACAACCAGAATTCCCATTCTTTTTCCACAAGATTACGAAGTATGGGCTCTGCACTTTGAAGACTAAGTGCTAGGTCTGGAAGATAACAGTTCTCTAATATGGGAAGCAATGACCCAGCAGACGTTCGCTCATACTGCCTCAAGGAAAGTCGTTAAGACTCAAGTCGATTACAATTCTCTTCTTCTTGAGGTTACAAATGTTCCTCAAGATGAAAAGAACAAGCTTCTAAGCGATATTAAGGCTATGAGAATAATCAGATTCTCTCTTCATCCATACACATTTCGTTTGGTGAGTTCTTGTGAAACTATGAAGGAGATATGGGACAGATTAAAAGAGCTTTATTCCAGTAATGCTGATCTGGAACATTCCGTTCAAACATTGCTTCTATCCGAGTTTGGTGCTTTCGCTCAAAAGTCTGATGAAAAGCTTGATCAAACTTTTAATCGCTTTAACCATCTTTTGAGCAGGATGCTTAAGCACAAGATCAAACGTGAAAAGATAGAGCAAAAGATGACATTCATGAACAGTTTGAGATTCGAATGGAAATCAGTAGTATCAACTGTGAAAGCTCATGAACAGGTTAACAACTATTCTTTAGCGTAGCTAGTGGGAATACTTAAGTCCCACGAAGATGAGGTAACAAAGGAAGGAAAGGTTGTTTCTAGTATGCGTTCGTTGGCCCTTGTTGCAAAGGGCAAAAAAATTACAGAAGAAGATTCAGAGTCTGATCTCTCAGATTGCAAACTCTCGAAAGAGGAATATGATTTAATGGTGTCCAATCCTAAAAAGTTCGCCAAAAAGAATTTTGGACGCCTCAAAAACAGAAACTGGCAGGGGAATTACAGTTCTGACAAAGCAAAGGATGAGAGCCTCAACAACTCTCAAAATGATGAGGGGAAGAAAGAGAAAAATCTGATGGGAGACTCCGGCTATGACTGCAACTATTGTCATGGAAAAAATCATCTGGCTAAGGAGTGCATGTTGAGAAGAATGAACGAGAAGAAAGACGGAAAGGATGATGAAGCTTACTATCTCAGAAAGATAGAGGAGTTTAAGAAGAAGAAGAATGTAGATAATGCCAAGCCTGCTTTGATTGTGCAGGAAGATGATGACGAGTTTTGAAAGGTTGAAGTTTGGTCGACAGATTCGGAGGATGAAGATGTTCGAAGGCCCATGCGTGGTGAATGCTTCGTTGCGAAGGCTGAGGTCCCTAAGTTTGAGGGAAAATGCTTGATGGTTTGCAATGATGTTTCGGAGCAAAGGGGATACGCTACTGATGGCGGCCATGTCTCCGATAGCTGTTTCGCAGCGAGACCCGTTTTAGAGCAGATTAGTGAGTGCGAGAAAGTAATCAGCAAGGTACATTATATTCTCGAATCTCTTAATATTACTGTTGTTGAGTATTATGTATTGCGTCATTGGGCCTGTTTGTTTAGTCCGTTTGTATAAACGAGTTAGTCCTGTCCACTCGTATTTATTGCTAGGGTTAGTGTGACAACCGTCAAATTCTGGCAAAGTCAAAGTCAAATAAAGTCAACAAGTCAAACGGGTCAACTCAATTAACCTTGTATATTAGGGTTTATATTATGTTACTACTGTACAACTCGCTATTTTAATAAGAAGTTATCACTTGAAAAATTCAGAAGTTTAGAATTCTCAAACCCTAATCAGGATAAGGGATGAAACTACTTGGTAAAACACTTTTATGTACCCCTCGGGAGCGTATAACATTCACAACAAGGCTTAGCGAGGTTTATAAACCTTGCGTGGCGAAGCTAAACATCCAAAAAGGTCACAAACGAAATCTCTCCCAAATCTCTCTAAGTATGTGAAATCTCTCCAAGAATATGAAATCTCTCCCAAATCTCTCCAAGTATGTGAAATCTCTCCCAAATCTCTCTAAGTATGTGAAATCTCTCCAAGAATATGAAATCTCTCCAAGTATGTGAAATCTCTCCAAGAATATGAAATCTCTCCCAAATTTCTCCAAGTATGTGAAATCTCTCCCAAATCTCTCTCAAAAATCTCTCTCAACTTTTTATAATCACTCGGGCATCCCGACCCTTAATTTAGTCAAAAACAACTCGAAACGGGAAGATAAACGGAAAAACAGCTCTATAGGAGCGAAACCCTCTTAGAGGCGAAACCCTAAGAAGCGAAACCCTAAGAAGCGAAACCCTAAGAAGCCTCTTGGACCGAAACACCTCTCATGGACCGAAGCTCCTAGTGAGAACCGAACTTGCTTGGACCGAACTGCTGAAGAACCGAAACCTCCTTAGGACCGAAATGAACCGAGCCTTCGGCCCTAAACTCGAAATTTCGCAGATTTCGCCCCTTTTCCCGGTTTTCGACCCCGACTTCGTTTTAAGCTCGTTTTTCATGATTTTAACGCGGTATTTTCACCCAAACTCGTGTTTTGACTTAAGAGACCCTATATTATCATCTATTAATCACATTTTGAGGAGGGGGATCCTAAACTAAGTACAATATCTTTTGGGTAAGATATGGTGTTGGAGTGTTGACTTTATCTAGAGTATGACACAAGTTAGCAGCCATACCCTCATAGGACAACCCTCAGTCACTATTCCTCCCTACCTAGTCAACTATTTGTCCTTTTACACCCCTCCTCCAGCTGCATAGCTTCATCAAAAGCTGGAAACTCTCATATCTCCTTCCACTTTACTCACTCTCTCACACCAAAAAGCAAACACCTCTCTCTCTCTCTCTCACTTTCCCTCTCTAGAACTCGAGATTTCAAGGCTGTTCTTGAACTTTTCACTTCAGTCTTGGTAAGTATATTCATCCTACATTTAAATACTCTACACTCCTTCACTCAAATCATGAATCTCTTATACAAATATCGTCATATTTGTGCTTAGGATCTTCGAATCTTCAAGTATCTCACAAGTGTTCTTGACTTGGAAACCTTTCTTCTTCCACTTTCATCTCAGGGAATAACTCAAGGAGAGTTCATACCCCCACATTTTCATGTTTTTCTTCAAGTTTTAGGGGGAGAATACAAGTTAAAACACCAAAAATTTAACTAAACTCAAACATCAGCTTTCAACAGGAAAGTTTTGTTCCATTCACGGACTGTTTTGACCATCTTAAACTTAATATATTTCAAAACTGTTTAATATGAAAATATATCAGATTCATACCTTTAAAATGACTACTTGCACATCTCCATACGATTTTTCTACGATTTATAGTGATTTTTACAAAACTGTCTATCATTTCATAAATGAATTCGGACCAGTCTGTGAATATGAACATTTTCACACAAGTTAGAGACTTCTAAAAATCATAATAAAAATTATGAATAAACTAAACACATTGTCTAAACTCTCATAGTTTACGGATTCGGTTTTTGACTTCGTATGATTTTTCTATGACTTTTCTAAAACAGTGTAGAAAAGTTAAAAACAAGTTAACAGCTTACAATATTCATAACACTTTGTAACATGTTGAGCAAAGTGTAACCTTTGATGACTTCGTATTTTGCATGTGTTTATCTGTTGGGGTATGTTTATATAACAGAAAATACTCTATCAAGTATAAGGGTCCTTTGTAATTACAAATAATGCAAGATGAAATATAATAAGTATAGTTATGCATTGGTTAAACTATTACATACACATGAAGGGTCTCACCACAATACTATCGGATTTTCAACTACTACATGATAAACTATAATAGGTATGGTTTAGGAAATTCACATCACTAATTTGGTACACAAAGGGGGATTTCACTCCCACCACAGAAAAGGTTCTTACTCAAACACTACACGTAAACTCGTTAACGTAAGTTGTGAGACAATTCTTCTAATGTACTCTTAGAGTACGGGTTAAAAATTCCTGTAAGTTATAACCAAAATCTCTTGTAGGGAGAGCGTGATAATTGTGTATAGATCTATATTGGGATTGACACCCCACATATTGTTGCTAGCTACAGCGGGACCTGCAGGTCTACGGGTGACAAAAGTCATAACAAATTTTAACGTCTGAAAAACGTTGTAACAGGTCATCCGGTTGTAGTGTTGTTATAGCGACTCACATAGGGAGTTAACATCACTTAAAGTTTATGGGAAATTCTACTTTAAAAAGGAAAACAAAAAGGGGTTTTATCTATTTAAAACTACATTCTTCGTTTAAATTACGAACACACACTCATGCATTTGGTCTTGGGATTTAAGACTAGATAATATTTTATAAGGAAAATATTGGATTTTTCTTGTGTATACATTTCATTTTACCAGTAAAGGTTTTTCCAACATTTCACCCAAAAGCTTATGAACTCACCAACTTAATTATTGACACTCTTTCAAAACTACTTGTATTCTCAGGAAACCAGTGAAACAGGTAATCAACTGCTTTTGAGGATGGGACGCGAGACGTCAAATTATACATTTTTGTCATCATAATGTAATCGATTTTGAAATATGTAAACTCATACTATGGTGTAACTTTTTCAATTATATTTATGATGGTTGTATTTACTATGCGTACTATTATACTCGTTGTTGTGATACTATACATGAAGTCCTCCACCCCTGAACGTTTCCGCCATCCTTGGTTTTGGGGTGTGACAGATTGGTATCAGAGCATTGTTTATAGTGAACATAGTATATCAAACTACATAAGATATACAAACTATAAACACAAAGGGACTAAGATTCTCTGATTTAAAGGTTTTCCCTCCAAATATACTTCTAAATATAATAAAAACGTTATTTTTATGAAAAAGTATAAGTACATACATGCATACCGATATAGTGTCATGTCTAAGGAAAATGCAAAAGTTAAAAATAGAGGAGTTGTGCAATGTGAATATGCCTTGGGATATGCAATCAAGTCTGGGAGGAATATAGCCTGATCAACTATATTCGTCCGAGAAGTGACTAGCATATGCCAGGGGATAGTCATAGTGGACAATAAGTCTATCAACTTACCAACATCCATACAAGAAACACGTTAAGAATCAAACACAACCGTTAAAATACTATAGGAGTATTTTATGATTAACTAAGCACAATATTTCTAAGATCCATTATGTGCCTCTTACACCCCTTTCTCGTACAGACGACATGACAGGATTTCATTTACCCGGAGACCCCTACTTTCCGAACCAGAGCAACGGTGGTTGGTTGGAAGCAGAACCAGAAGAGGATCCGAGGAAGTATTCGAGGAGGAACCCGAAGAAGACCCCGAAGAGGACGAAGAAGAAGAGGGATTGGAGGACGAAGAGGAAGAAGAGGAGCCGGAGGAGGAGGAGGAAGTCATCAACCCTCCTTACATCGCCAGGGTGCCTGCGAGCCGATTTGGCTACAACGGGCCCGAGCCCCGTTGGGCAACAGTGATCGAGAGATGGAGCCGTCAACAACGACAACGATCACCATCTGGCGATCAACGGGGTTACTACGATCTCAGTCATGGGGGACCAGCTGACAGAGCCCTCCCAGTCGTGATCCAGCAGATCACGAATCTTGGGGACCAGAATCGAGATATGACGAATCAAGTTCGGGACCTCAACGCTGTGGTGGATGCATCTGATGCTCGTACCCGGGACCTGGAAAGAGACTTCTACCCCATGGACCAACTCATCGAGGACCTTACCACCGCTCGGGCGGAGGTAAGGGAATACCAGATAAGGCACGCAGCTCTCGAGGAGAGAGTGATCGCGGCCGAACGCCGGATTGCAGAGCTACAGGGAGCCTCGACCTCGTCTCAAGGCCACGATGGAACAGATGATACCACCCGCCTCAAGTAGTGTTGCACTACTCACGATTTATTATAAACTAGGTTTATGGGTATGCGTTAGGGCTACTCTTCCCTGCAAGTAGGTTTAACCCTGCGTCTAAGTGATTACACTAGTCGAAGGGTCTAGGTGCTGTCAAAATTTTCCGTTGCGTTGATATAATGTAGACCTTTTACAAGGTCAAATTTTCCTAAAAACATGTACTAAATTGTATCAATGAAAATTGGCAGGCATTTTATTTATTGAAAGTTCACCTCAAATTGCATAACATGGCATTAACAAACGATTTGCTTATGGTAACTCTGAGATTATTTAATATATACCTCGAGGTTATGTGTAATCAAGAGGCGATCGACTAAGAAATGGTGAGTCCGCCTTGGATCATGTTCCTTGTTTGGTTGTGGGGTCAGGGCAGACTCATTAAGTTCGACGGTCTGTTGGACCTTAGTTACACACAACTAGTATACATTAGGTGGTCTTATGAGTCGGTCAGGCATGGAACAAAGATTACAAGATTTCATTTGAATCATTACTACTAAATTCATAAGTTTATTTATATAGACTTCGGCTATGAATTGTTTGCAACATTCGAAAATCAGGAAATACTATACTTAAAAACTAATAACCTAGTTTTGTGTCTCCCGATTGATAACCATTACTAAAAGACTTATACTCATTTCGTCTTTGAAATTCTATAACAGAAAAATGCCGCCTCGTAGATCTGCTAGGCGCACCGGCGGAACACAAACAAATCCACCACCGCCGCCTCCCCAGTGTGACCCTGTAATGTTCCAAGCTGCGGTCACAGCTGCGGTGACAGCTGCTATGTCCCAAAACATCACCGACGGTGCCAGAAGGACCGGGAGCGCTACTAATAACTCCACTCAAGGAGATAGCCAAGGGCATTCGAGAGAGTATTCCTTCAAGGACTTTACTAATGGCAAACTCGATTCGTTCAATGGAAGCGGGGGAGTAATCGATTTGATGCAGTGGTTCGAGAGGACCGAATCTGTCTTTGAAATCTGTGCGTGCCCCGAAGCAAACAAAGTCAAATTTGCAGCTCGCACTTTCACCGGAAGGGACCTTACTTGGTGGAATGGCCACGTAAAATCCCTAACTCTCGCCGTGGCTAATTCGATAAGCTAGGAAGATTTGAAAACCATGATGCCGAAGGAGTATTGCCCAAGGGGTGAAGTGCAGAAATTAGAACAGGAACTTTGGAGTCTCAAGATGACGGGCTCTGACCTCACAGCTTACACTGCCCGATTCAATGATCTAGCACTCCTCTGCCCGGCGATGGTCACCCCGGAAAGCAAGAAGGTGGAGCGATATCTCTGGGGATTATCTTCCCAGATTCAAAATAGTGTGTTGGCCTCATGACCAACTACTTTCGAGAGTGCCAAGTAGTTGGCACAACAACTCATTGATCATCGGGCCAGCCATGCCACTATGACAACCACCTCCGATCAAGCACGACGAGGGAACAACAAGAGGAAATTCTGGGATAATAAAAAGAAGCAACCGACGCAGGGCCCCGCAAAGAAGCAGCAAATTGTTGCCATCCATGCTGCCACTGCTCCTTCCACTCCAGCACCACTGAGACAATATGTTGGAACCCTTCCCAAGTGCAACAAGTGCAACTTTCATCACAATGGTCCTTGCCGAGAAATGCATTGCAACCGCTATAACAAAAAGGGGCATACCGCCCGTTTCTGCAGGGCGTCTACCCAACAAGCCAACCCAGCCGCCAACGCCGGAGCAAGCCGAGCCTGTTACAGTTGCAGGGAGACTGGGCACTACAAGAGGGATTGCCCAAATGCTGGAAATGCAAACGCCGACGGTGTCGGATGGATCTTGGCCATAGGGAAAGGAGAAGCAAGGGAGGATCTCACGGTGGTTACCAGTACGTTTCTCCTCAATAACTCATATGCATGCATATTATTCGATAGTGGAGCGGAGAGGAGTTTCGTTAGCCACAAATTCAAACAATTATTAAAACAAAATCCCCAGTCACTAAAAGATACATACGTAGTAGAGATGGCTAATGGAAAAACAGAAAGCACTAATGACATATACTCAGGGTGTACCCTCACTCTAGACAATCACTCATCCAAAATCGATCTATTGCCAGTCTCAATAAAAAGTTTTGAGATCATCATTAGCATGGATTGGTTAAGTTCAAATCGTGCTGACATTCTGTGTTACGAAAGGGCCGTACGCCTTAATCTGCCGAGTGGCGAAACTCTTGTCGTCTACGGCGACAAACCCAGTGTGAACCTACAAATCATCTCTTGCGTCAAAGCCCAAAAGTACCTCCGCAAGGAATACCACGCCTTCTTATCCCACGTCGTGGATAAGAAACAAGAGGTGAAAAACATCAAGGACATTCTGGAGGTCTGTAATTTCTCTGACGTATTCCCGGAAGACCTTCCCGGAATTCCACCCGCACGACAAGTCGAATTCCGAATCGACCTAATCCCCGGAGCTACCCCCGTAGCCAGAGCGCCCTACCGTCTAGCGCCAGCTGAGATGCAAGAACTATCCAGCCAGCTAAACGAACTACTGAGCAAAGGGTTCATTAGACCCAGCTTCTCGCCTTGGGAAGCACCAGTTCTATTTGTGAAAAAGAAGGATGGATCGTTTCGCATGTGCATCGACTACCGCGAGCTGAATAAGCTTACCATCAAAAAACCGATACCCTTTGCCCCGAATCGACGACCTTTTTGACCAACTACAAGGAGCATTCTACTTCTCAATGATCGACCTGAGGTCGGGGTACCATCAGCTTCGAGTTCAGGAGGAGGATGTTCCCAAAACGACGTTCAGAACTCGGTACGGTCACTACGAGTTTGTAGTAATGCCCTTCGGGTTAACAAACACACCTGCAGTGTTCATGGATCTAATGAACCTGGTGTGCCGGCCTTACCTAGACAAGTTCGTGATTGTCTTTATAGACGACATCCTGATCTATTCCAGAAGTAAAGAAGAGCATAGCCAACATCTACGACATGTATTGGAGACTCTAAGGGCAGAGAAATTGTATGAAAAATTTTCGAAGTGTGAATTTTGGATCCGAGAAGTGGACTTCCTCGGTCATGTGGTTAGCGAGAAAGGGATACACGTGGATCCCTCCAAAATCAAGGCGATTGAGAACTGGTCAGCGCCAAGGACGCCTACAGAGATCCGCCAATTCCTAGGACTCGATGGCTACTACCGAAGGTTCATCCAGAACTTCTCCAAGACTGCCAAACCACTTACCACCCTAACCAAAAGAGTGTGACTTCCAGCTGGGGAGAGAAACAAGAAACCGCTCTCCGAACATTAAAGCAGGCCCTGTGCAGCGCCCCGATTTTGTCCCTACCCGAGGGAACTGAAGACTTTGTGGTCTACTGCGACGCATCAAACCAGGGTCTGGGGTGTGTGTTAATGCAACGAGGAAAGGTCATTGCCTACGCATCGAGGCAATTAAAAACGCACGAGGTCAACTATGCCACGCATGACCTCGAATTGGGAGCAGTAGTATTCGCCCTAAAGATCTGGAGACACTACCTTTACGGAGCGAAGTGTACCATCTTTACCGATCACAAAAGCCTTCAGCACATCCTCAATCAAAAAGAGCTTAACATGAGGCAGAGACAATGGGTAGAATTACTGAATGATTACGAGTGTGGGATTCGTTATCACCCAGGCAAGGCCAACGTGGTAGCTGACGCCTTAAGTCGAAAAGAATACTCGGGTCGCCAGTAAAGTCGTTAACAATGACAATCCATTTGCACCTGTCCATGCAAATCAAAGAGGCCCAGCTGGAAGCTTTGAAGTCTGAGAATGTGGCAGGCGAGGCTTTAAGAGGAATGGATAAGAATCTAGAAGTCAAGGACGACGGAGCTCGTTATCTCATGAACTGAATTTGGACACCGAAATTCGGCAGGTTCAGGGACGTCGTCTTGAATGAAGCACACAAAACACGATACTCCGTACATCCCGGTTCAGACAAGATGTACCTGGACCTGAAGAAACTCTACTGGTGGCCGAACATGAAATCCGAAATCGCTACATACGTGAGCAAGTGTTTGACTTGTGCCAAGGTTAAGGTAGAGTACCAAAAGCCTTCGGGTTTGCTACAGCAACCTGCGATGCCCGAATGGAAGTGGGAACGAATAACCATGGATTTCATAACCAAACTGCCTAAGACAACGGGTGGTCTTGATACCATTTGGGTAATCGTCGATAGATTGACTAAATCCACGCACTTCCTGCTAATGAAGGAGACCGACAAGATGGAGAAGTTGACTAGGACGTACATCAAAGAGGTTGTACGACTACATGGTGTGTCGATATCCATTATCTATGACAGAGATAGTAGATTCACTTCATGGTTCTGGAAGTCCCTACAGAAAGCTCTAGGGACCAGGCTAGACATGAGTACGGCCTACCATCCTCAAACTGACGGGCAGAGCAAAAGAACTATTCAAACCCTGGAAGATATGCTAAGAGCGTGTGTGATAGACTTCGGTAAAGCTTGGGATGCCCATTTACCACTTATTGAATTCTCATACAACAACAGCTATCATACTAGCATCAAGGTCGCGCCATTTGAAGCTCTTTATGGCCGCAAGTGCAGATCACCACTGTGTTGGGCTGAAGTGGGAGATACACAGTTAGCAAAAGGGCAAGTCCCTAAAAGCACCCTCATTGGCCCTGAAATCATAAGGGAAACTACGGAAAAGGTTGTTCAAATTCGAGAAAGACTGAAAGCATCTCGAGATAGACAAAAGAGCTACGCCGATAAGCAACGCAAACCCTTGGAATTCCAGGTTGGAGACCGGGTGCTGCTGAAGGTCTCACCATGGAAAGGAACGATACGTTTTGGTAAACGTGGTAAACTAAACCCAAGGTATATCGGACCGTTCGAAATCCTTGCCAGGATTGGCCCAGTGACATATAAACTTCGGCTACCCCAAGAACTTAACAACGTACACCCGACTTTCCACGTGGCAAATTTAAAGAAGTGTCTGTCTGACGAGACTCTTGTGATCCCACTCGAGGAAATCGAGGTCAACGAGAGTCTCCACGTCATAGCAGAACCGGTAGAAATCATGAATCGAGAGATCAAGAGGACGAAACAAAGTCGTATTCCTATTGTGAAGGTCCATTGGAACGCAAAACGAGGACCCGAATTCACCTGGGAACGCGAGGATCAAATGAAACAAAAATACCCACATCTTTTCCCCAAATCTTGAAGTCCCAGTCAAAGCGCTAATTTCGGGACAAAATTCCTTCTAACGGGGGGATGATGTGACAACCGTCAAATTCTGGTCAAGTCAAAGTCAAATAAAGTCAACAAGTCAAACGGGTCAACTCAATTAACCTTGTATATTAGGGTTTACATTATGTTACTACTGTACAACTCGCTATTTTAATAAGAAGTTATCACTTGAAAAATTCAGAGGTTTAGAATTCTCAAACCCTAATCAGGATAAGGGATGAAACTACTTGGTAAAACACTTTTCTGTACCCCTCGGGAGCGTATAACATTCATAACGAGGCTTAGCGAGGTTTACAAACCTTGTGTGGCGAAGCTAAACATCCAAAAAGGTCGCAAACGAAATCTCTCCCAAATCTCTCTAAGTATGTGAAATCTCTCCAAGAATATGAAATCTCTCCCAAATCTCTCCAAGTATGTGAAATCTCTCCCAAATCTCTCTAAGTATGTGAAATCTCTCCAAGAATATGAAATCTCTCCAAGTATGTGAAATCTCTCCAAGAATATGAAATCTCTCCCAAATCTCTCCAAGTATGTGAAATCTCTCCCAAATCTCTCTCAAAAATCTCTCTCAACTCTTTATAATCACTCGGGCATCCCGACCCTTAATTTAGTCAAAAACAACTCGAAACGGGAAGATAAACGGAAAAACAGCTCTATAGGAGCGAAACCCTAAGAAGCGAAACCCTAAGAAGCCTCTTGGACCGAAACACCTCTCATGGACCGAAGCTCCTAGTGAGAACTGAACTTGCTTGGACCGAACTGCTGAAGAACTGAGACCTCCTTAGAACCGAAATGAACCGAGCCTTCGGTCCATTTCGCTCTCGGGTACCTTCGCTCCATTTCGCCTTCGGTTCGGATGACTTCGCCTTCGCTTCCTTTGCTTTCGGTCCCACCTCCGTGTTTGCCTGCGAGACTGCTAGGACCGAGCCCTTCTCTCGGTTCTCATGCATCAACCAAACCATCCTCTCGGTTCTAACCTCCTAAGGACCGAACCTTCGGCCCAAAACTCGAAATTTCGCAGATTTCGCCCCTTTTCCTGGTTTTCGACCCCGACTTCGTTTTAAGCTCGTTTTTCGTGATTTTAACACAGGATTTTCACCCAAACTCGTGTTTTGACTTAAGAGACCCTATATTATCATATATTAATCACATTTTGAGGAGGGGATCCTAAACTAAGTACAATATCTTTTGGGTAAGATATGGTGTTGGAGCGTTGACTTTATCTAGAGTATGACACAAGTTAACACCCATACCCTCATAGGACAACCCTCAGTCACTATTCCTCCCTACCTAGTCAACTATTTGTCCTTTTACACCCCTCCTCCAGCTGCATAGCTTCATCAAAAGTTGGAAACTCTCATATCTCCTTCCACTTTACTCACTCTCTCACACCAAAAAGCAAACACCTCTCTCTCTCTCACTTTCCCTCTCTAGAACTCGAGATTTCAAGGCTGTTCTTGAGCTTTTCACTTCAGTCTTGGTAAGTATATTCATCCTACATTTAAATACTCTACACTCCTTCACTCAAATCATGAATCTCTTATACAAATATCATCATATTTGTGCTTAGGATCTTCGAATCTTCAAGTATCTCACAAGTGTTCTTGACTTGGAAACCTTTCTTTTTCCACTTTCATCTCAGGGAATAACTCAAGGAGAGTTCATACCCCCACATTTTCATGTTTTTCTTCAAGTTTTAGGGGGAGAATACAAGTTAAAACACCAAAAATTTAACTAAACTCAAACATCAGCTTTCAACAGGAAAGTTTTGTTCCATTCACGGACTGTTTTGACCATCTTAAACTTAATATATTTCAAAACTGTTTAATATGAAAATATATCAGATTCATACCTTTAAAATGACTACTTGCACATCTCCATACGATTTTTCTATGATTTATAGTGATTTTTACAAAACTGTCTATCATTTCATAAATGAATTCGGACCAGTCTGTGAATATGAACATTTTCACACAAGTTAGAGACTTCTAAAAATCATAATAAAAATTATGAATAAACTAGACACATTGTCTAAACTCTTAGAGTTTACGGATTCGGTTTTTGACTTCGTATGATTTTTCTATGACTTTTCTAAAACAGTGTAGAAAAGTTAAAAACAAGTTAACAGCTTACAATATTCATAACACTTTGTAACATGTTGAGCAAAGTGTAACCTTTGATGACTTCGTATTTTGCATGTGTTTATCTGTTGGGGTATGTTTATATAACAGAAAATACTCTATCAAGTATAAGGGTCCTTTGTAATTACAAATAATGCAAGATGAAATATAATAAGTATAGTTATGCATTGGTTAAACTATTACATACACATGAAGGGTCTCACCACAATACTATCGGATTTTCAACTACTACATGATAAACTATAATAGGTATGGTTTAGGAAATTCACATCACTAATTTGGTACACAAACACTATACGTAAACTCGTTAACGTAAGTTGTAAGACAATTCTTCTAATGTACTCTTAGAGTACGGGTTAAAAATTCCTGTAAGTTATAACCAAAATCTCTTGTAGGGAGAGCGTGATAATTGTGTATAGATCTATATTGGGATTGACACCCCACATATTGTTGCTAGCTACAGCGGGACCTGCAGGTCTACGGGTGACAAAAGTCATAACAAATTTTAACGTCTGAAAAACGTTGTAACAGGTCATCCGGTTGTAGTATGGTTATAGCGACTCACATAGGGAGTTAACATCACTTAAAGTTTACGGGAAATTCTACTATAAAAAGGAAAACAAAAAGGGGTTTTATCTATTTAAAACTGCATTCTTCGTTTAAATTACGAACACACACTCATGCATTCGGTCTTGGGATTTAAGACTACATAATATTTTATAAGGAAAATATTGGATTTTTCTTGTGTATACATTTCATTTTACCAGTAAAGGTTTTTCCAACATTTCACCCAAAAGCTTATGAACTCACCAACTTAATTGTTGACACTCTTTCAAAACTACTTGTATTCTCAGGAAACCAGTGAAACAGGTAATCAACTGCTTTTGAGGATGGGACGCGAGACGTCAAATTATACATTTTTGTCATCATAATGTAATTGATTTTGAAACATATAAACTCATACTATGGTGTAACTTTTTCAATTATATTTATGATGGTTGCATTTACTATGCGTACTTTTATACTCGTTGTTGTGATACTATACATGAAGTCCTCCACCCCTGAACGTTTCCGCCATCCTTGGTTTGGGGGTGTGACAGTTAGAGTATATAAGGTGCATGCATGCATCGTATTTTAGTTAACTCTGATATTATCTTTGTAACCCTATTTTACGCCTCTACATAAGTAATTCTTCATCGAGTTCTTCTAAGGCGTGACTGTTAATCATTCAGCACCAGTTTGATCAATATCGTGTTCTTATTCTTACCTGTTTAAATCTATTCGATCTTTAAGGTTTTAATCCTATCAATTGGTATCAGAGCAGGAGACTGTATAATCTATACGCATCTCTTTTGATTATAGAGTTTTAGGGTTTCCGTTAATATAGGATCTAACTCAGTCGTCTTCAACATCATTCTGATGGCTCAAAGAGATCTTGATATTACCCTATAAACAATCTTTGTTTACACGTCTGATTCTTTACATGTATAGAAAGGTTTTTCACCATGCAGCACGACGATTCCAACATCAACTCCTTGAATATCTCAAGCAGCATTGGATCAACAACCAGGATCCCGATTCTTTTTCCTCACGAATATGAAGTCTGGGCGCTCCACTTTGAAGACTATGTTCTAGGCTCAGATGATAATGGTTATCTGATTTGGGAGGCAATCACTCTAGGTCCGTTTGTTCATACAGCGACCAAAAGAAAAAACAAAACCCAGAAAGAATACAACCAACTGCTCATTGATGTGAAGAACGTGCCTCAAGACGAGAAAGACAAACTCACAAGCAATATTAAAGCAATGAGAATCATCAGATTCGCTTTGCAAGCAGATACTTTTCGTCTCGTGAGCTCTTGTGACACCGCGAAGGCCATTTGGGATAGGTTGAAAGAGATCTACTCCACAGACGCAGATCTAGAGCATTCAACTCAAACGCTCTTGCTATCCGAGTTTGGCGAATTCATTCAAAAGCCTGAAGAAACACTGAGTGCCACATTCAATCGATATAATCATCTTCTTGGAAAAATAATGAAGCATGGGATTGGACATGAACTGATTGAGCAAAAGGTCACATTCATGAACGGACTACGATCAGAGTGGAAGGCAGTAGTGTCAACTGTTAAAGCGAACGAACTATACTCTTGCGAAGCTCGTGGGTATTCTGAAGGCACGAGAGAGTGAAGTAACGAAAGAAGCAAAGGTTGTTTCTGGCATGGGGTCTTTAGCCTTGGTTGCGAAGAGCAAGACAATTACTGATGACGGATCTGGATCAGATCACTCATAGTATGAGCTCTCAAATGAAGATTTCGCTTTAATGGTGTCAAACCCTAAGCGATTTGCTAGGAAGAAGTTTCCTTCAAGCAAAAACAGAAACTGGCAGGGAAGCTATAGCTCAGAGAAGGTGAAAGAGGAGAACAGAAGTGGTTCTCAGAAAGAGGAAGAGAAGAAGGAGAAAAAGTGGTTGGTGACTCCGGATATGATTGTAACTATTGTCATGGAAAAAAGCATCTTGCCAAGGAGTGTATGCTGCGAAGATTGAATGAGAAGAATGAAGGAGAGGATGAGGAAGCCTACTATCTGAGAAATCTTGAGGAGATCAAGAAAAAGAAAACTAATGATAACTCTATGCCTGCGTTGATTGTGCAGGAAAATATGGTTGAAGGAGAGTTTGGAGGAGTGGAAGTCTAGTCCACAAACTCCAAGGACGAAGAAGTTCGCAAGCCCACACACGGAAGGGTATTTGTAGTGAAAGAGGCAAATTCGCAGTTCTTAGGAAGATGTTTAATGGTGACCGATGGAGGTTCACATATGCAGGAGAGTGCTAGTGGAAGTGAGAGAAGTGATGATAGTTGTTTTGCCACACGGCCTGTTTCAGAACAAATCAATGAGTGTGAACAGCTTATCAATAAGGTAAATTCCATTCTCGAGTCTCTTAATATTCTTGTATCCAGATATGAAACAGAGTTAAACGACTTAAAATTCACATTTTCAAGTATAAGTGATAGTCTAAAGCGAACCCGGTTGACAAACTCTAACCTGACTGATCAATTGAGCAGGGCTACATCCAAGAGTGATGAGAGGCGTATGTGGATTCAGAAGATCGATTCGGATTTGTCTAAGTCTAGGGATAAATCTATTTATTTGCAAAGAGATAATCTTATGTTTTTGAAACAGCGAAACATTTTTTGTTTAATTGCAAAACGGCTTTACTTTAATATCACTCAACTGCACCTTGATTGTGAAATTGGTAAGAAAATCCACAAGATGATTTTTCCGTTTCTCGAATTAAAGGAAGATGAAATAGACGCAGACTGCTACAAATGCGAATTCATCGTTTCATCTAAAGAAACTTCTGATGCGTACAAATATGGACTTGAACGAATTGAAAATTACATTAAGTCGAAGGATCATAAAAATATGTTGAAACAAATTTTGGATGAGAATAATATAAAGCAGATTAAATCTGATATTGTACAAAAATTTGACTCGTTGAATGCCAAGTTGAGTTCAGAAAATAAATTGAATGTTGAAAACACTTCTGAATTCGATGAGGATAGTGATATGAGTGAGATCTCCGTAGAGGATGAGGTTGACTGCTCAGAATTCGTTAAAAACGAACCTCAACCTGCGAAAGCTCTTATTTCTGAAAATTTTGTTGAGTTCGCAAGAATTTCTCAAAATAATCCAAAAATTTTGAAAGAAAAAGCAACTGTTTTTCCAAAGGTCCAAACTACTCCAAATCAAGTTTTTAAAGTTAATGGAGTGACCGAAACTCAAACTGTCGAATTAAAGTCCATTGTTGGCGAGGATAACAAGGATGGTTGCGATGAGTTCTTCTGGTCAGTCCCAATAGATAATGTTGATGAAACTGTTGGCTTATCTGAAAGGACCTCATGGAAAGCAAAGGGAAGATATGTAGCTGAACCCATAAACAATCGCTCAGCATTTGAAAAAGGTAGCCTAAGTGGTACCAAAGAAGTTCGCAGCGAATCCAAACCAGTGCAAAGCGAATCTAGTGTAAGAAAACCAAAACCAAATGTGAACATTCACAAGTCGTCTAAGCAACTTGCAGATCAAAAACGACAAAGAAACGAGAGATATAAAAGAAATCTCAATGAAAGGAAGCAATTTTGACAATCCCAAAATTCTGGCTATGTTCGCAACGAAAGAAGGATTAATCACAATGCGAAAGTACCTTCGCAGGTAAATCCCAGTCAATGTTCGCATTGCTTCTCTCGTGGTTCAAGGGACTCTCAGCAAAAGGGGACTCCAAAACCCTTTTTCACAAAGAAACCAATGGAGAGACCAAAGCCCTATCACTCTCAATCCACGAAGGCTACACCCAAGGACATCAAAGGCAAGGGAAAGCTAGTCTCGGAGCCGAAAGTTCCAACCAAGACAACGAATTATAACCCTAAGGAAACTGAAAAGAAGTCAGTTAAGAATCAAGCTAACACCAAGCACAAATCCTCTGATTCTAAAGAAACAAACTTAAAGATAACAAAATCAAAGTTTTTACCATCAAACGAAAAGATAAAACCACACTCATTAAACGAACATATTTGGTTGATCTTGACATTACTTTTTCTTCTTCTGTGAAAGGCTCACAAGGACCCAAGAAACTTTGGGTTCCTAAATCTGCTTAACTTTTGCAGGTAATTCATGACGAACAGTTTGACACTGAATGGTACATTGACAGTGGCTGTTCGCATCACATGACAAGAAGGAAAGAGGAGCTACGAGAGTTCGGGGATCTTAAGGATGGTGGAAATGTAAAGTATGAGAATAATTCTTTTGGAAGAATAAAATGCTATGGAATGATAACGAATGGAGACTTCTCAATTCGCAAAGTGGCTTACGTTCAAGGATTACAGCACAACCTTGTTAATGTCTCGCAGTTGGTTGTAGGGACTAGATTGAATGTGTAATTTGATGACGAAGGATCAGAAATCATTGACAAGAAAACCAAGTCTGTTCTTCTAAAATCACAAAGAAAGGGTGAGATGTATCCGTTAAATCTAAACCCAATACGAGGGAAGCCAGCCATTTGCCTGCTTACAAAAGCTCGATCAGACGAAAGTTGGTTATGGCATAGGCGACTTTCGCACTTAAACTTCAAAGACATCAACAAGCTCATTCTTGGTGATCATGTGCGAGGACTTCCTCTATTGAAATTCGACAAGGATCATTTGTGTGCTGCCTGTGAGATGGGAAAGCAAGGTATAAAAAGTCATTCATCTATCGTGAACACGAAAGTCATCGAACCTTTGGAACTTCTACACATCGACCTTTATGGACCTTATGCTATTGAAAGCGTTGGTGGTACTAAGTATATTCTAGTAATTGTAGATGATTTTTCACATTTCACTTAGGTGTTCTTTCTTAGACAGAAATCTGATGCAACGCCAAAGCTCAAGGATTTCATCAAGCAAATCGAGCTTCAACTGCAAAATCTGGTTCGCAACGTTCGCAACGACAATGGGCTAGAATTCAAAAACCAAGCGTTTGAAGAATTTCTTGCTGAAAAGGGAGTCACACACAACTTCTCTGCTCCCTACACTCCACAACAGAATGGTGTAGTTGAAAGACGAAACCGTTCCTTGTGTGAAGCAGCACGAACCATGCTAACGTTCGCATGTCTGCCACTCTACTTCTGGGCAGATGCGATTGTTACCGCCTGCTTTACCCAAAACAGATCCATCTTGAATAAGCGATTTTCAATTACTCCATATGAAATTTTAATAATCTCAAACCTAATGTCAAGTTTTTCCATGTTTTTGGTTCCAGGTGTTTCATCTTCAACTCTAAGGAACAACGGAACAAGTTCGATGCGAAAGCTGACGAGGGAATATTCTTAGGGTACTCACTGACCTCTAAGGCATATAGGGTTCTCAACAAACGATCAAAGAAAATCGAAGAAACCTATTATGTCACGTTTGATGACAACTATCTGAAGAGGATTCAGTCAAACGAAAGTCAAATACAGGAAATCTTTCCTAAGCCCAGTCCTGTCGTGATTCCCATTTCCAACCTATATGAGGAGTTCATGTTACTATTTGATGAACCTGAGAAAGCCATCTCATCTTAAGCCAAGGCAGCTGATAACAAAGTAGACGAACTTAAGAAGATCATTGATGATGCTGCGAAAGACATGCCACAACAGCCATCCACAGCGAACATTCCTCAAGACACGAATGCTACTCTCTAGGGGGAAAATTCTTATTCTAATACACATTTCCAGGGGGGATGCCACACCTCAAAGCACAAATACTCCACTGCAGAGGGAGGGTTCCGCTTCACCTATTCCATCTGAACCTCCTTCTGATGGAGATTGCTCACCTCCAACAATGACCCATGAACCTCCGTTCGCAGACGATGATTCTATTCCTGAAGTTAATGAGTTCGCATCATTCGAGGGGGGGAATGAGGAAGTGGAAGCGAATGATAATTCGGACGCTCAATCCGTTCGATCAGAATTTGAGGAAGTTAATGTTGAACTAAATCCATCCTTAGATCCCAATTATCCTTCTATGACCAAATGGACCAGAGATCACCCAAAAGCTCAAGTCATTGGTGAATCTTCTGTTGGTGTCCTTACTCGATCCCAACTAAAAGCGAAGCAAACTGCATTATTCTCCAAATTAGAATTTTATATGTTTAATTCGTTTGTATCCAAGATTGAGTCCAAAACTGTCAACACTGCTCTTGATCATTCTGATTGGGTGCAAGCAATGCAAGATGAACTCAATGAGTTTGAACGTAACAAGGTTTGAAGATTAATTCCAACTCCACCAGATGCATCAGTTGTTGGTTTGAAATCGATATTTCGCAATAAGATGGATAAAGAAGGGAACGTGATCAGGAAAAAAGCAAGACTTGTGGTCAAATGTTATTGCTAGGAAGAAGGAATTGACTACGAAGAGACCTTCGCACCTGTTGCAAGGTTGGAATCCGTTCGCATCTTCTTGTCATATGTGGCACATAAGAACCTGGAATTTTTTCAAATGGATGTGAAGTGTGCGTTCCTAAATAGCGAACTGGAAAAGACGGTTTACATGGAGCAACCACCTGGGTTCGTGAATGAAAAGTATCCCAACCACTGCTATATTCTCGACAAGGCAGTTTATGGTCTAAAGCAAGCTCCAAGAGCCTGGTATGAAACATTAACTCGTTTTCTCAAAATGTCCAAATTCAAACAAGGTTCGGTTAACCCAACCTTCTTTCGCAAGAAAGAGGGTGACCACTTAATGATCGTCCAAATCTATGTTGATGACATCATCTTCGGATCTACTAATCCCAGCCTAACAACTGAGTTCCGAAAGTTGATGGAAACTAAATTTGAGATGAGCTCAATGGGTCCAATTAACTTTTTCCTTGGATTAAACATTAGACAAGGACATGAGGGAATTTTTATTAATCAGGAAGCTTACACAAAGGCATTACTTGCTAAGTTTGGAATGGTGGGAGACTCAAAGGCGAAGGTTCCAATGGCATTCGGAACGAAACTGACTCCTTCACTGGATAAACCTGCTGCAGATACGACCCTATATCGTCAGATGATATGTTCACTAATGTATCTAACAGCTAGTAGACCAGATATTATGTTTTCAGTTTGTTATTGTGCTAGGTTCGAAGCCAACCCACACGAACCTCATATGGTGGCAGTCAAGAACATCTTTAGGTATCTGAAACGAACGTCATCTCTTGAAAAATGGTATCCTGCGAAGTCAGGGTTTTTCGTGCAAGCATTCTCAGATTCTGACCTAGGGGGATGTGGATTAGATAGAAAAAGCACAACTGGTGGATGCCAACTTCTTGATGGCAAACTAGTGAGTTGGCAATCAAAGAAACAAACATGTGTTTCGTTGTCAACAGCTGAGTCTGAATACATAGTTGCAGCTTCGTGCACATCTCAGGTAATTTGGATTCAAAGCCAGCTTCGTGACTATGGATTAAGTATGAATAGAATCCTACTTTACTGTGACTCCGAAAGTGCAATTCGCATTTGTCACAAACCAGTGCAGCACTCAAAGACGAAACAGATAGCACTGAGGTATCACTTCATAAAAGATCACGTGGAAGATGGCAACGATGAGATATATTTCGTTAGATCCGCTAATCAGTTAGCTGACATATTCACCAAGGCCCTACCTGAAACAACCTTTAATAGAATACTTCAAGGGCTGGGAATGATGGAAGCTGAATCTGTACCAAAACCGCTTTTACACTCATAAAGTTTCAATGCGAATTGGTGTGAACGTTCGCATTATTTCACAGTCAACTGTTCATTCACAGTCTACTTTATGGATGCGAATCGGTGTGAACGCTCGCAGTATTTCGCAGCCCACTATTCATTCGTGGTTTGGTTTTTACAGATATCCTTTTGTACTTTTTGTATATTATTGCTTCTTTTTCTTTTCTTTTTGTATACTTTCTGTTTTTATTTTTTTTCTTTCTTTTCAGAAATTCTCAAAGACCAAAAATATTTTATTTGTTTCTATTGCTTTTCAGAAAAATAAAATTACAAAAATATTTTCATCTTGTGTTTATTTTTTATTTCTTTTATTTTCACAAAACTCAAAATTCCAAAATTAATAGATTCACACCAAGATCATGGAAGAAGATGTGTACAACATCTATTAATTTGTGAGATGGGGCAGGTATTATTCTCTTTACCTATGTATTAGTTAAGTGTCCCTAGAAGCATGTTGTTGCATGTTGTCCTAAGCCTCAACGACTCGAATGTGAAGCCTTAATGAATTGGTACTACCAATCAATTCTTCCAAATCAGGCTACGAATTCACCTCAGTCATGAGCTACCTTACTCTTTTCACATTGTTAAGAGTTATCTGCATGGTCACTTTCGCATTGCAGATGTACTTTTGCTTTCTTATAACCCTCTACACATTTCTCCATCACTTTCGCATTCATAAATGCAACCCTTGAGATTCTCAGAAATTATCACTGAGGTTTATGGTTGCTCAAAATATGCGTTCATGATCTTAGTTTCGTAAACCACGAACTGAGTGAAACCCAAAATCCACTACATTATATGAATTGACGGTGAACAATCAAATGTTCTAGTATTTTCACCAATGAATTAATGGATGTCCACATTCGTGGTCTGTGCCATGAAATCTCTTTTCTTTTGTGTGATCCTAATGAAATATTCTAGTCCTAAGATATTTCTTCCCAATGGATCCAGTTTTATTTTATCTCTGAGATTTCAATTTTTATCCAAGTTACTAAAATCTTTTCAAACCTACTCGTTCTACTGACTACACTGGTCACACGAGTACTTCTTCAAACTTTCGCACTTATGTCGAGTTCGTAGTTTGGTAGAAGAATGAACCACCATTTATGAGACTTATCAAAAGAAGCCTTTCAATGTTTCTCATCAAACATTTGATCATTATTCAACGGGAAACCACACAGACACTTCTCAGTCTCTCTTGACTTTGAAGGAAGAGATCTATGCCCGGGATCCTCAGTTTTATGTCTTTATTTAGACATCACTAAATCCCACATATATGTTTAGATTTATTTCTTTATATTTGAAACTCTTGCACGAAGATGCTTGTGGTTTTCAAAAAGTCTAGTTTGTGGTTCCTAATGTTCTTTCAGGTTCGCAGTTGTATCCATGTTCGTTGAACTAAATGTTCGTGGCATATAGATTCATATCGCTACTTCACTGCGAAAGGGGATATGCTGACGCAACATATCTTAAGAGATAAGAATTCAAATGGGCACGTGATAATTTGAATCGACGGTGTTGAGAGAAAAACTTGGAGACACACTTGAACAAAAGTTAGAACAAGTATAATGCGGAATAGTTAATCTCAAAGGATCTAAAAGCTCAACAATAATATAGTTAGATAGTTAAAGAGTTAGTTGCGGAAATGTAAAGGAATGGAAATAACAGCAATTGTTATATCAAGAAGACACTTAAGCTGATTCATAACAAGGAATGCATTCACTCCAAGTTAATAAGGAAGATCAAGCTTAGTGATTAAGTCTTAAAGACTTGCTCCGAAGAGAGATTATGATCAGCAGAATTATGATAGGATTTAAGTAAGAAGAGATGAGTGAAGAAAGATAGAGAGATAACTTCAGAATGTGTATTCAGATAGAATTCATAAGTTATCGGTTCTTCCTCTCTTGAATACAAAGAGAGTAAGTCTCTATTTATAGAGGCTTAGAAACTACACTAGATTACAACTCTATAAGCAGCCGTGCAAGGCATACTGGATAATAGAGTGTATTACATAAAAGACAAATAAAGTAATCTAGCTAAGTTGACTGTGGTAGCTGACTCCGGTTGCTGATGAACAAGATTGACTCCGGGTGCTGAACCGTTGCGGAAGAAAGATGGTTGCGGTAGCTAAGTTCAAGAGGGTCACTTTTATGATTCAACAATTTCCCCCTAAGTGACCTCTTTAACTCCGGTTCAGCTATCAAGTTTGAGGAACTTGATCAAAATCCACCAGAACTTCCTGACGTTTTCCAACCATGTGATTCTTCTTGTGATCTCGAACTTGACTTCTGCGGTAGTATGCTTAGATCTTTCAATTGCAGTCTGGCAGATGTCAAGTTGTTTCTTGGTCAGGCGGTGCATGGCAGTCATAGGAATGAAATATTTGACGTTGTCAGTCTTCCTTTTGAATATGACTCCAAGTTCAGGGTAGTTTGTTGCGCCTAAAGATCTTTCTTGGAAGCCTTCGGTAGGCATTGGCACAGGTTCAAAAGATGGGAGATCAAACTTCTTGAGGATGGTGGGGTAGATAGCCGCATCTATCTTGGCAAAGTCATAGACCGTATCCCTGAGAAAAGAGTTGGCTTTTTCAAGCGCTATCTGCATTTTAGGGTGCTTTTCTAACTTGTTTTGGAACACCCTGGCAATAAGGAAGATTTCTTCCGGATTCATACAAGGAAAGTCTGCCTGGGTGCGGATGTAGTCATGCTCCCTTCTGGTGAGGGTATACTGGATGTAGTCAGCCTTCATAAATTTCCTGACTTTGTAGTTCTTGACTGCGGATGGTCTGTCGTTAGACCATATGTTTTCAATGGAGGAGGCATGTTTAGCATGAAAAAGACTAAGTCTCTCAAACTCCATTGGCAGTCTCTTGTGATCTGGAAGGCTTTGGTCAAACTGCTCAAATACAGTGAAGTACTTGGCATTTGGAGAAATTGGTATATCCCAGTATCCATCAGCAGGGGGTTCAGCATAAGTGAGGTGCGGTCTGTAATCTTCGTCTAGGAGCCTACGGTGCGGATTGATCCAAGAATTGATCAAGGACTCATCCATCATGGTGTCAAACCCGCATTCTCTCCAAATTAACTCTGCCAGCTTGGCTGCTTTCCAATCATGCTTCCTTTGAGCGGTGGCAGGGGAGTCTGTGGTGCTTGGAGAAGACATGTTTTCAGCCAAGTTCTTGAAGTGCGCAGGAGTCTCTGGCTTTTTGGGAGTATCTTTTGGAGGTGAAGTGTGAGGAGATGGAGTATGTTGAGATGGTTGCGATGGTGTGGGAATTTTTTCGGTGATGATGGGGGGACTCTGATGAATAGAAGTATCAGAGTGATGGACTTCTTGTTCTTCATCACTTCCCCCTCTTGAGGGATGCAACCCCGGTGCTTCCTCAAGCCATTGCTTAAGTCCATCCACCTTATTGAAGACTTCTTGGAACTGAGCTTTGAGAGCTTCTGCCAAAAGTTGGTTGTTTGGAGTGGAGGAGCTGAAGAGCAACTTGTGGATTTCTTTGGTGAGCTGGAGGATCTCAGGGCCATGGAAGTTGGAGGAAAGGGATTTCTGCAGTCTATTGATGGTTGCTTGAAGAATAGAGATAGTGGACTCATAAGCAGTATGAGTCTCATCTATCAATTTCTGAGACTGAGAAGCTTGATCCGCGATGGCCGCTTGAAGATCCGTTTTGATTGCGGTCACCTCAGTAATGAGGCGTTCCACTGCAGCCATGAAGTCCTTGTGGTCAGCCTTGTGGTTATTCTCAAGGGACCGGATCCCCATCTCTACTTTGAGAGAGATTCGTTCAGCAGCCATGCGTTCCCTTGTTTCCAGACGCTCTATTCTTTCAATCAGTGACTGCGGTCCTGGAGTATCTTCAGGTTGCGGTTGAGTAGGCTGGACCGCAGCCAAGATCTGATCGATTTTGGCATGAAGGCTCATGAACTCCTTCCGGGTGACAACATTCTTCTTCTTTTTCTTCTTCTCTTTAGGCTTGGAAGTCGAATGTTGAGAACCGCTGGACTCCTCTTCTTCAAACATCATGAGGTCATCATCAGAAGGGCTTGGCTTGTTTACTTCTTGGATGTCTTCATCATCAAGACCGAAAGTGGGAGCTGAACTGAGTTCGATTGCAGGTTCTTCGTCTTGTGATGGATTGACTATAGGAGTGGGAGATGGAATGGGAGTTGGAGTAGGAGAAACTTTGGAGGTACCTGCGGCTGCACCTGAAGCTTGAGCTTTTGAAATTGTTTCAGCCATCTGATCCATCCAGTTCTGAATTTTTTGAATGGTGGCTACGGTACTGGCATTGCTGATGGCATTTGCCCAATATCTAGCCACGGACTGGATCTCCTGTTCTTTCTGTTGTTGCTGCTTGATTTGTTGTTCCTTGCGGGCTTGGAAAGCCCTTTGGAACGCAGCATACTTCTTCTTGTCTGACTCAGTTACCGGATTGTACTGTAACCAAGAGTCATTGGATGCATCATGGTCAAATCCTTCAAAGCGCACCGAAGTGTCCTTCGGGTCCATGGATCCTTGCATATTTGTGCTCACCGTGCCTAAACCACCTGTAAAAGATGAAAGCATAGTAGGATTTCCCGAGCTTCCTCGGTCTCCTTGACCCGTGGTCAAGTGTGGCCTCTGCTCAGTTCTGGCATGGGCGAAAGAAGTGCCATGCGGGTGGGAAGGTGTTTGTAGTGTTTGGGTGACAGAAAGAAGGATGGAGCGCAACTCCTCTGGTGAAAAGAAATGCAGTCGGGAAGCCCTGGAGACCTTAGGGCGTGAACCAGTGTCGTCCTCTTGGGAGTGCACTGGGGGGGAGTCTCCACGTAGTTGAGAATCAGACTCACTTTCTGAGTCTGACTGGAAAATGATGGTGGTGTCGAGTGGGTGCGCGGGTACCCCAAGGACTACTGGAGCCTGTTGAGAGGCTTCAGCATCGGTCCGGTCACGCATATGGATAGTGGTATCGGTTGTTTTCCTTTTCTTGAAGATAGAGATTGGATGCCTATCCTCATCTGAATCACTGCTAGATATGGTTGGGGCAGGTTTTGTTTTGCGTTTCTTGGTGGGTGCGGTTCGTTTAGAAGCATCCTTCTTGGGTGTTCTTTGTTTCTTGGTTGCCAACTGCTTTCTTCTTTGAGAAAGATTGGATAGTGTAGTGGAAGAGGGGACCGCGGTACCCTCAGGGATGATGGCTGCGGATGGAAGAGGCGGGGTAGGAGGGTATGGGGCAATACCCTCCGTAGCCTCAATGTGGTCTGAGACATCAGCAGTCTCAAGACCAAGAGAAGAAAGGATATGAGTAGGGAGTCTGCGGATCGGTCCAAAAATCGTTTGATCAGAAGAAAGGTTGTACCTTTTAAGATCCTTAGTGACGAAAAAGTTGATGTCACTACCCATGTCTATTCCAGCATCCGCATGTAAGTCTGAGATGCAAAGTGACCAGAACCGTGCAAATGTGAGCTCGGTTGGGTTCTCCCTTGAGTGCTCTTTGGGAATGTATTGGAGGAAGTCGTCCCAAAGTATTTGTCCATAGTTTACGTCGTGGCCTGTGTAGATGCTCCATACCAATTCCAGTAGCTTCAGTCCCATGTTGTCGATGCCTCCGGTTCTGCCGAATAGGCAGCGGATGACAAAATGACACACAAACTGCCATACAGCAGGCAGCTGATTCTTTTTGAACTCACCACTCCCTCGAATTGGTTTCTGATACCCCATCTGGTAGAGTGCGGATGTAACGTCTGCCATTGAAGGTGAGAAAATCTTGATGGAAGGGTGAACCAGAAGATTAATGGCATTTAAGAACTTTTCTTTGGACAAGATGACCAAAGAATCGTTCATGAGATTGAGGTGAACTTCTTGGGGGTTCTCCATTGGGCGATATGCAGAGAATGCATATTTGAATAGAGTAGAAACTGGAACAACGTCTGTAAATGCATCGAATGGACCAAACAGAGGGTGGTTCCTGAGAAACTTGATCATAAGCTTGATGGGAGCATTATATGAAGGATGATCTTCAAATATTGCTCTGAAATTACTTGAAGCGATTGTTGGAGAGTCGGAACTTGTTGGATTTACAGAACTTGAAGCCTTGGATTGCTTCTTTGATGCACCTGATTTCACCATTGTTGAAGATTTGAGAGAAGAAAACAGAGTTCTTGAAAGTTTTGAAGGTTTTGAGGAATTTGGGAGAAAGAATCGATATTCAGAAAACGTAAAGTATTGTTGGGGAAGAAGATGGGTTTATAAAGGGGGGTAAAAAAGTGTTTAACCCTAGGTAAATGGTAAGGGTAGGGTAAAACGTCGATTGGGGTTTTGGTGGGAATCTATGAATTTTGGATTAAATCTCAGCCACACATAATTAAAACGGGTTTGAAGAGATTTTGGGAGATTTCCAAAAGGGGTTTTGCATTTAATGTAAAGTCAGACGCATGTCAATACGTCAGGTGATCGAGGGGGTGATGGGAGAGGAAGTTGTAACGGATGGGACGTATTGGGGAGAGGAAAGGACAAATTAAGGATGAGTTTATTGAAAAACGTTCTTTTTGTCATCATCCCTAAAATAGGTCTGATACAAGGATTATTCAGAAAGAGAATGTGACAGTTTCTAAAGAGAATGTTTTTTGTCTTTAATGTTTAATTTAATGAAGGATCATTAAATAGCACACAAAGATTCAAGAGTTGATAAAACAGTTGAGAAATTATCATGATGATCGCGGATGGAAAATTCATTGCAGTTGGAAACGTCATCGCGGATGGAACTTTCATTGCGGTTGAGAAACGTCATCGCGGATGGAACTTTCATTGCGGTTGAGAAACGTCATCGCGGATGGAACTTTCATTGCGGTTGAGAAACGTCATTGCGGATGAACAAGGAAAGACTGTAGTGAGAAACTGAGGAAAACACTTGTACAAAGATTAGTAATAACAGACCATAAAGACCCATGAGAGATACGTATGATATATGGTTGCGGTACCTAGACAGCGGTACCAAAACCATCTATCACACGTAATTCTCAGTTAGAACCGCAACGGAGACTAAGGATGGTCTGCGGTAGCTAACAATTCAAAAAGAATTGTGGGTCTGGATTCATCATTCCTAACATTTGCAGGAAGATGTTAAGCTTTGTTGAATCGAGCGCTTTTGTGAACACATCAGCAATCTCTTCATGAGAAGGGACAAAGATGAGTTCAATATTACCTTTTAAGATGTGGTCTTTGATGAAATGATATCGTAGTTCAATGTGCTTAGTCTTGGAGTGCTGAATTGGATTGTGAGAAATAGTAATAGCACTTTCAGAGTCACAATAGATCGGTATCCGCATCATTCTATACCCGTAGTCCATTAGTTGAGTTTTCATCCAAAGGACTTGAGAGCAACAGCTGGCTGCGGCCACATACTCGGCTTCTGCATTTGATAGAGAGACACAACTTTGTTTTCTTGAGGACCAGCTGACTAGTCTTTCACCTAAGAATTGACATCCTCCTGAAGTGCTTTTTCGATCGAGCTTGCATCCGACATGATCCGCATCTGTGAAAGCTTGCAGGCTGAAGTCATTGTCTGCGGGGTACCATAGACCAAGAGATTTGCTTCCTTTCAGGTACCGTAGTATCTGTTTGGCTGCGGTCATATGTGAGACTTTTGGGTCAGCCTGATACCTTGCACATACACCAGTTGCAAAGACAATGTATGGCCTGCTTGCAGTGAGGTACATCAAAGAGCCGATGATGCCTCTATAAGTCTTGTGATCCACAGATTCGCCTGAGGGATCAGCAGAGATCTTATAACCGAAGGCCATGGGGACCTTAGCAGATGAACAGTTGTCCATAGAATATTTCAATAGTTCGGTGGTGTATTTTTCTTGATGAATGAATATGCCTTGCGGTACTTGTTTCACTTGAAGACCTAGAAAGAAATTAATCTCTCTATTCATGCTCATTTTGAACTTGTTGGTCATGAGCTTAGCAAATTCATCCACCATGCCTTGATCAGTCGAACCGAAGATGATATCATCCACATATATATGTACCATCATGAGGTGGTCGCCATTTGCTTTTCTGAATAGTGTGGGATCAATCACTCCTCTCTTGTACCCGGATGAGACAAGGAATTCAGAAAGAGTCTCATACCATGCTCTTGGGGCTTGCTTCAGACCGTAGACTGCCTTTTCAAGCTTGTAGCAGTGGTCTGGGAATTCAACATTTTCAAAGCCTGGAGGTTGCTGAAGATAAACATCTTCTTTTAGTTCCCCATTGAGAAAGGCACTCTTAACGTCCATTTGGTGTACCTTGACGTTTTTGTGGGCTGCATATGCTAGAAAGATCCGGATAGCTTCCATGCGTGCTACCGGAGCATACGTTTCATCGTAGTCAATGCCTTCAAGTTGACTATACCCCTTTGCAACTAGCCTTGCCTTGTTTCTGACTACCGCACCAGATTCATCCAACTTATTTTTGAACACCCATCTAGTGCCAATAATGGAGTGACCACGTGGCTTCGGAACGAGCTGCCAAACTTTATTTCTTTGAAATTCTTCAAGATTTTCTTGCATTGCGGCTATCCAGTCAGGTTCAAGCAATGCTTCTTTGATCGTTCTGGGTTCTACCGAGGACATAAATGATGCATAGTGGCAGTGATCAGATAGGTCCTTGGAAGATCAAGTCTGGATGCCTGCGGATGGGTTCCCAATGATTTGACCTGGTGGGTGGTCTTTCGTCCATACATGAAGACGTGGCAGGAGATGATCAGCAGCTGCGGTAGAGGGAATATCTTGAATGTCAGAGGAATCTGCGGTTGGAGATGACAGTTCCCCCGGACTTGAGAACATCCTGCTGAGTCATCTTGATCTATTGGAACAGAATTTTCTTGAGCAGTTGGGAGAGGTTCCCCCTAGGTTGCAGATAGGAGTTCCTCTGGAACCTGAGAAGGTTCCCCCTGGACTGCGGATGGGAGAGTGACAATCCTTGGATCAGTTCTAGTGTCGATATTTTCTATGAGTTCATCATCCGAATCCGAAGATACGTTTGATGGTAATGCTTCTCTGCGGACAGGAATTTGAACAACATCAAGTACTGGAACCTCGACGGTTGCGGCTAGATCCGGAGTAGATCTTTCCCCCTCAACCGGAGAGGTGGAAGTATTGAGAGAGGCTACTTCAGATAGAGATGGTCCAGAAACATCAGCATGTTGTTGTTGAGCTGCGGGTGACACAAGAACATCGGATAGTTTCGCCGTTTCAATAGGATCGAAAAGATCCTCATAGTTGACTTCAACTAGATTCAAGGGACCTGAAGAGGCAGGAATGTCACTTTCCATGATTGCGGTGGTTTCAGTGGATGGAGGGGCGTCGCGGATGTGAGAATCATCAAATTTCACATCGAAGCTTTCAATGATCAGCCTTGTACGCCTGATGAGCACTCGATAAGCAACCTTGTTAGTGGAGTAACCAAGGAATATGCCTTCGTAGGACTTCGGTGCAAACTTGTTGAGCTGATCTCTGTTGTTGATCACGAAGCATCTACACCCAAAAATATGAAAGAAGCGAACATTGGGCTTGCGGTTGTTAAGGCCCTCATATGGTGTTTTATTGAGGCGTTTGCACACGATACTTCGGTTTTGGACAAAGCATGCGGTTGCTACTGCTTCAGCCCAGAAGTAGAGAGGAAGTTGGGCGAAGTTAAGCATGGATCTAGCTGCTTCTACCAGTGTGTGGTTCCTTCTTTCTACTACACCATTTTGTTGCGGTGTGTAGGGTGCTGAGAAGTTGTGAGAAATGCCTTTGGACACCAAGAAACTGTTAAGAAGATGATTAGTGAACTCGGTTCCATTATCACTGTGGATGCGTCTAACTGGAAGCTTGATCTGAAGTTCGATTTCTTTGATGAAGTTGATGAAGATCTGCGGTGTCTTTGATTTGAGTCTGAGAAAGAAGACCCATGTGAAGCGTGTATAGTCATCAACAATAACCAGTATATACTTCTTGTGGTGGAGGCTGGCTACGGTTGATGGACCGCAGAGATCAATGTGCAATAGCTCCAGTGGTTCAGAAATAGAAGAGTCCATTATCAGAGGGTGACTTGCTTTAGACTGCTTACCACATTCACAAGCCGGACAGAGAGTATCGTTGCTAAATTTGAGAATAGGGAGACCGCGGACTAGTTCTCCAGTGACTGAGTTGTTGATGTACCGGAAGTTGAGATGAGCTAGCTTACGGTGCCATAGCCAGCTGACTTCGGATACAGCTTTGGACAAGAAACACAATTGCGGTTTACCAATGATTAGAGAAACATCCAAAGGGTACATGGTACCTTCGGATCGAGATTTGATCAGGCAAGTGTTTCTATCACTCGTCATTACGTAGCAAAACTGATCATCAAATTCAACACGATGTCCTGCTTTACATAGTTGGCCAACACTGATGAGATTGTGTTTAAGGCTTTCTACATAAGCAACCTTCTGAATGGAAAAGTTCCCCGTAGTGAGAACACCGTAACCTCGGATGACACCGTTTGCATTGTTACCAAACGTGACATTTCCACCATTGCATATAGGCCTGAAATCCCGAACGTACTCTAACCTTCCGGTCATGTGCAAGGAGCAGGCACTGTCAATTAACCACTCTTCTTCTTGTTCCTCCTTGCACAAAGCCTGAGAATTAAACGGTAAATTTAGGCATCCAAACAAGTTTGGAGCCTGGGACAATTGATGTGTTTCTGAGTGATGCATGGTCCGAGGTTGCAGGGACAGGTCTCTTGTCAACTTTTGAGCCTAGTCCTGGGTGTTTGAGTAGATTTGGAGTGTTGTGATTTTTTGAAAAAATACGAGGTTTCTGACTCTGACTCGATTTGACATGAGATAAAATCTTTTGACAACTACACTGACATTTACAAAAGGAGATTTTGTCTTTTGATCTAACACTGTGATTGGTCAGCAGTTTTAAGGATGTTTTGGATCTGTTACCGGTCCGAGATGGGTAATTCCTAACACGAGTGTTTTTGGGTTTTGAAAAAGTCTGTTTATGAAAGGTTTTAGCACGTGTAGATTTCTAAATTCTTTTTGATGGATTTGGTAAGATACCCTTCCATTTGAATTTTGACGTGACTTTAAAAGTGTTGGAGTGGGTAAAATACCTTTCCATTTAGGATCATTTGAAGAATAGACCTGAAAAACATAGTTTCGAAAAGATTGAACACCATTTTGGGTTGTGTCAGAAGGAGTAGGAATGACTTTTGAAACTGAACTTTCCTTTTTGTTTGTTTTCTTGAAAGAAGAGTTTTTTGAAATGTAGTGAGAGAAAACAAATTTTTTAGGACTTTTGGATTTAGGAAATCTGACTTGCATCTTGTTTTTTGAAAAAGTTTGTCTATTAGTACCGCGAGATCTGATTTCTTCTTTAAAAGCCTTTTTTGCCAAAGATTTTGGTGAACCGCAGTCATTGTTGTTCAACTGCGGTTTCCTGGAATTCTTAGAATGATTTTGAAAACGCGGACTTGAGTCATCAGAACTTGAGGATTCAGGAATTTGGGAACATTGACCTACTTCAAAATTTTCTATAGGTAGTTCATGAAATATTGGCTGAAGAGTTACAGTTCCTTGAACTGATGACTACGGTAGGGATGACTTGACTACCGTTGAGTAAGTCTTAGATGGGACTTCGGTGGGATATTTGTGGGACATTTGACTACAGTGAGAGACACTGCGGTCTGAGGACAGAGATGGAAAGTCTTTTGAGACTTCGGGGCCCTCAACAACAATCTCTTCATCAACTACGGATGAAGTTTGAGAATTTGGATAGATGGTGCCACAGATAGGAATTTGATCACATGCGTGACCCGAAACCTCCGACACAATTTCCTCAATGACACAATTATTGCTTAAGTTGTGCAGTCTACCGAAGTGAGTTTTAATATCTTCGGGAAAAATCTTGTTATTGACAGGGAAATGAAATTCTCGGTCTGGAGGGACATACAGTCTGTCTTTGTTGAACTGGGGTGAGGAATCCATTGAGGTAGGATATCCATTTGACCAACCCCAATTGTATGTATTGTCCACGGTTCCATTGTTTACCAAATTTTCAATAGCTTCACTTTCATTAAACAATTTTTCAATTAAGAGATTTAAGCGTACAATTTCTCTCTGACCTAAATCTCTCTGGTTCAAAGCTATCTCTAATTGGGTTTCACTTAACATTCTTGCATCCTTTTCTAACTCTAGGTCCTTCTCTAACATAGCCATCTTAAGTCTTTTGTTATCCAGTCGTCCTCTCACGTGGAACATCTCTTGGGACGCAATGTTCTTCTCATCTAAGGCTTTATTATAGTCTGTAAGGACGGCAACACAAGTGTCATTAAGATCATCTATGTAAGGCTGACAGTCATGCATGCTATAGTTTAGAGTTTGGATCATGAGTTTTACCTGTTCGACGATGCTTAGTGTTCCATCCTTTGCCATGTAGCAGTAGTTCTTGTTCAACATTGTAGACCCATCATCATCCGCAGTGGCCAGCATGCAGATTTTCCCTTTTCCTTTGACACTGCTGATGGCCTCATCTTCGTCTCCGGATGATCAGACTTGATGGTCTCTTTTGACATGGGCCACGTATGCCCTTGCCTTTTCAGCTTTTTCTTTGTCTTCCAACTCTTGAGCCATTCTAAGGTAGAATGCTCTGTCTTTTACTACATTGGCCTTACAATCTCGTGCAAAGTGATTATCTTTGTTGCATTTTTGATAAATTACAACATCAGTCTTGTCTTCTGAAGGAGTACCAGAGTCAGTGATTTGAGGAGACTGCGGTACCTCCTTTGGTTGAATATTCTGAGATTGCGGTGGTGGATGAGAACTTTTGGGAAATCGAGAGTAGTTATTCTGAGAACCGAAGTTACGGTTGAATGGAGGTTTGTTGAACTGCTGATTCTTGCGGAAGGAAGGAGGTGGTAGACGGTTGAACTGTTGGCTAACCAGAGCAATAGCCTTCTGAAAATCTTCTTCATCATCATATTCAGAATCCGCTTCGTATGACTGCGGTAGAGTGTCATACGAGGAAGGGTAAGGTGACTGCGGTGGAGCTTGTGCTATGAGAGCAAGTGGTCCTCCGAAGTCAGCACAGTCTTTGAGTACGGTGGATTCTTGAGCTTGCAGCTCTCTATAGAGCTTGTAAAGTGACAGGGAGTGAATCTTTCTATCGCCTTGGACTATCATCTTGGCCGTAGTCCAATGTCTGCCCAAACCATTAAGAAACTGAAGATTGATTTCATGGTTACTGCGGAAGGTGCCAGCATTGGATAACTTGGTGACTATCAGGTTGAACCTTTTGAAGGAGTCTTCCAAACTTTCTCCAGTATGAGCTTTGAAGTTGTTGAACTCGTTGAGTGCGGTAGTAAGCTTCTTATCTTGTGCTTGTTCTGAGCCTTCGTACAGGTTTTTGAGAACATCCCAGATCTCTTTCGCTGATTTGCAATTTATGATAATATCGAAGTTGTCAGGAGCAACTCCGCAGGAGATTTCATAAAAAGCAACAACATCATTTTCCATTTTATCGAGATCATCCTTGGTGGGACGGCTCATGGCTGGTTGACCTCCTCCTAGCCTGGTTGCAGCGCCGTCAGTTTGGACTGGTGTAAGGACTGGAACATGTGGTCCTTCTTCTACGGATCGCCATACATCTCTACCCAGTCTTCTCAAGTACCTTTCCATTCTTTGTGACCAGTGATGATATTCATTTGCGACTAGTATTGGGGCTCGGTTAGAACCACCGACACTGTTGGAAACATTTAGAGATAATGATTGTGCCATTTGAAATTGTTTTTTTTTTTGTTTTGAAGAAATGAGCTTTAGTGGTATAGAAGGCTCTTTGAAAAATCAGAGTTCCGTTTTCAAAAAGCAACCACTTTGGCTCTGATACCAATTGTTGAGAGAAAAACTTGGAGACACACTTGAACAAAAGTTAGAACAAGTATAATGCGGAATAGTTAATCTCAAAGGATCTAAAAGCTCAACAATAATATAGTTAGATAGTTAAAGAGTTAGTTGCGGAAATGTAAAGGAATGGAAATGACAGCAATTGTTATATCAAGAAGACACTTAAGCTGATTCATAACAAGGAATGCATTCACTCCAAGTTAATAAGGAAGATCAAGCTTAGTGATTAAGTCTTAAAGACTTGCTCCGAAGAGAGATTATGATCAGCAGAATTATGATAAGATTTAAGTAAGAAGAGATGAGTGAAGAAAGATAGAGAGATAACTTCAGAATGTGTATTCAGATAGAATTCATAAGTTATCAGTTCTTCCTCTCTTGAATACAAAGAGAGTAAGTCTCTATTTATAGAGGCTTAGAAACTACACTAGATTACAACTCTATAAGCAGTCGTGCAAGGCATACTGGATAATAGAGTGTATTACATAAAAGACAAATAAAGTAATCTAGCTAAGTTGACTGCGGTAGCTGACTCCGGTTGCTGATGCGGTTGCTGATGAACAAGATTGACTCCGGGTGCTGAACCGTTGTGGTAGAAAGATGGTTGCGGTAGCTAAGTTCAAGAGGGTCACTTTTATGATTCAACAGATGGCTACTTCATCGTCGCGCGACGCACGGATCTGACACCTCTACAGTTGTCAAGTCGCGCTTTTTCAGGCGACGTTTCAATAAACGATGCAATCTCTCTCCTAATTTTTCTCACATATCGAATCGTATATAAAGATTTTGACGGTTCTATCTCTCATTACCACTTTCAAAAATCTCTAAACGATCAAAAAGCCCTCCATTGTTCATCTTCTTCTTCAAGCTTCATCAATGGCGGCTTCATCTGAAAACGCATATGTTCAAGATCAAACTGTTCACTCGACACTTCTTGCTATCAAGCAACACCAAAACCTCATCATCGATCTCGACCCATGTAAGTATGACGCATTTCCGCTTCCGTTGATTGAGTATCTGAAATACTCCCCTCTGACAATCGCTATGACTCAACTTGAGAATGTTCCGATCTCGATTCTCTCCAAGGCATACACAACGACAAACTATGTGAAGGATGAACAACGGATCTACTTCGACATCCACCACCATACAACCTCGATTTCCAAAGCCCATTTCTGCAATTTGTTAGGGCTTCCTCAGTCTGACAACATGGTTAACCCAAAAACTATTCCAAACGATGCTATCTTGTAGATGTTCTACCAAATGGGGTACAAGGAAATTCTTACTGCCGTTTCCAAGTTCAAGAAACCCAACCTTCCTCCCACATGGAATGCTATGTTCACCATTCTCTTTAAACCTTTTTCTGAAAGGGTCACCGGCAGCGACTGTGCAAGTAAGCTCTTTATGGGTCTCATGTATGGGCTTTACACTGGCCAAAATGTCGATTATGGTTTAATCCTCTAGGCTCAAGTCATCTAGAGCACTCATTCTGTCACTCGTCACAGTGAGATCTCTTGTGCGAGATTTTGGACGATCATTGTTAATAGGGCGATTAACCAACTTAAAGTTCAAGTGATGTCTGATGCACTGATGGCTTCGATCGCAACTTTACACACTACCGACATCATTGTGGCCGATTCCTCAAAGTTTTCCTTCATCGGATCAATACCGGAGGTCATGTTTCATGATGTGCCTGCCTGCAGTAAAATCTTAGAGGGTTATCGAACTCTTACACCCTCTGGATTTCGCCCATTGACAGCAGAATTTCAAGAGATTATGGCTGAGGCAGACAAGGGCAAGAAAAGAGGAAAAGTGTCCAAGAATTCTAGCAAAAAGACACAGCAAAGAAAGGACCATCTAAGGCTGTGAAACCTCAACCCAAAAAGCGAAAGGCTCCTGCTGCATCTACTGCTGCTCCAAAACGACGAAAGCAGCCTGCTAGAAGGCGAAAGTCTCCAACTCCTTCTCCATCTCAGAGTGAAGATGAAAACACTGAATCTGACTCCGAGTCTGACGTTCGCATTGAAGACAACCACCAAGTTCGTAATGAAGAAGAAGGGCCTGTTCGCACTGAGGAGGAAAATCAAGTTCGCTCTGATCCAGCTGTTCACTCCAAGGAACCATCTCCGAATCGTGAGGTAACTCCACCACTTAACGATTATGTTCCTTCTCCTCCTCCTTCACCAAAAACTACTACTTCTATCACATTCACCATTGCTCCTTGTCCACCATCAGTATCATCTCAACCAACAACAGTTCCAGTTACTACTCCTATCTTCACTAATTCTACCATACCACCCAATACCTCTGCTGCACCTGAAAGTTTAGTCAACGTATCTGATACGGGGGCTACTACTTCAGGATTCTCAAGCCACGTTGCACTACCTATCTCTCCAATTCGCACTGACGATCCTGACATGATTTTTGGAGACGAAAATGATGATTTGGGCGGATTCACTTACAGTCCTTTTCAAATAAGCATTGACAGTGAAGATGAAGCTTCTGTTACGAAAGGAGAACTCAAGTCTCTTCACGAGAAGATAGATCAGTTGCTTCTCGCATCCAAGGCCTCTTCTTCTGAGGCATACTCAAAAGCAGCTGTTGAGTACATCCTCGAGCGAGTCAAGAAAGAGCATGCTGCTAATGCTACGACTATGTCTAAGGCAGTATCTGACTCCGCTGAAGTTTGCAAAACAACGACCGAAAACGTCGATAAACTAATTGCTGACACCATTGAATTCATGAGCGATTACAACACCACCTACAACTCCAAAACCGCCTCTGCGAATAAAGCCATTCAGAATGTGGGTGCTTTGTTCAAAACTGAAAAGGACAACTTTGTTCAACTTCGCAAGGATTTTCAGACTGATCAAGAAGCATTCCAATCTTCTGTCCTTGAGAAAATCACAAAGCTGCAGGATGACTTGGCAATAGAAAACAAAATTATGGATGTTCTGGCCCTGAAGGAACAAAAATGCAAGGTGTTGAATGTCAAGCTTCAGCATGCTGAAAAGCAAGTCAATGATTTTCTATCTGAGAGGGCAGTGATAAGAAGCTGTATCACCGATGTCACTGGACTGCTCTTCGATATCATTGAGACTAGGGATCTGATGATTTCAATAACTGTTAAAAAGCATTTGAGTGAAAAGATCCGTCTGGTGTTTGCTATGTTACACCGTTTGGAGGGTGTTTCAAAACCGGAGTCTTTTTCGAAACAAGGGGGAGAAGGTGGCTCCAATGCTCAAAGGAACGAACCTCCTAAAGCCACTGCAAAACCTGTCGTCAAGCCAGAGCCCAAAGGGAAAGAAAAACTGTTTGAAAACGAACCATTTATTGGCAATGACAATGAAGACGAAGAGCCTGATGAAGCTGAGCTCAAAAGGCAGAAGGCTCACGAAGCAGAATTAGATGAACATGCTCACATCGTCAAGGAAGCAGAAGAGAAGGAAAGGGCTGAAAAGGAAGCTCGTGCCACTCTCAAGAGCAAAATGTTGTTATTTCCTTAGTGGACCCTGAAGCGTATCCAGAAGCAAGTTGTGTATCTACCAAGTCAATATTGGTTGGATCCAGTTGCCTCATTTGATATTCAAAACACTCGGGATTCACAACTCGACCTTCCAATCACTCCAAAGGCTTTCAGGTTTCGTGCCTTTGTGAAGGTTGCGAATGCACCGTTCACTAACAGCAGGGCATATCAAATGTTGTTCGCCTTTTACTTAAAGCACATGAAGCCCCAGTTTGAAACTTGGAGTGTGAACAAGATTGTTGTTGTGAAAGTCACTGGGTCGATCGAGACTGAAAACTTCCCCAATGCAAAGTTTAAGGTTGCGAGAGGATCAGCTTGTCAAGCCTACGAATTTACCCTCGCAGACCTGCCTTGTCCAAACCCTCATGACTGGATGGTGCTTTTCAACATGTTGCTGCAAGAGAAGGAGAAGTACGAACCTGTGATGTCCCATCTTCAACTTATGATCAAGTCATACATTCAAGAAGTTGGATCGATGGATGTAGATATTGCCACTGTTTTAAGGAAGAAACCCAGCGTTGTTCCTAAGGAAGCTCCGAAGGACTTTGATAAGTTAAAGTCAGGAAAAATTTACAAGGAAGGATGATTCGTAGTATACTCGTCTAGAGAACGTGCAGGAGCAGACCGTCACAAGTCATACTTTTATCTTGAAGATAAGCATTTGTATACTACTGCGTGTCTAGAGTTTGTTTTGGATCTGGTTAAGAATTTCAAGGGCAACCACAAGCATGATGTGCAGTGTTTTTCGGATATGATCTTGTGGTATATCCATGTTCGCAAGCTACTGTTAAGCTTCATTCCCAAAGTCTACGAAGTGCAGAAGCGAATCACCAATTGATGGACCGTGGTCTCTATTGATGCAAAGGGGGAGATTGTTGAGTATTATGTATTGTGTCATTAGGCCTATTTGTTTAGTCTGTTTGTATAAACGAGTTAGGCTTTTCCACTCGTATTTATTGCTAGGGTTAGAGTATATAAGGTGCATGCATGCATCGTATTTTAGTTAACTCTGATATTATCTTTGTAACCCTATTTTACGCCTCTACGGAAGTAATTCTTCATCGAGTTCTTCTGAGGCGTGACTGTTAATCATTCAGCACCAGTTTGATCAATATCGTGTTCTTATTCATACCTGTTTAAATCTATTCGATCTTTAAGGTTTTAATCCTATCAACTGTCTCTCGGTATGAAACTGAATTAGATAATTTAAAATTTACTGTCTCTAGTTTTACTGATAGTCTAAAAAGAACCCTTTTAAGTCATTCTAACTTAACTGATCAAATCAGCAGGGTCACGAACAAAAGTGAAGAGAGACAAATGTGGATTGAGAAGTTGGAGTTGGAGTTGTCTAGGTCTAAGGATGATGTGATTTATTTGCAACGAGACAATTTAGGGTTGTTAAAACAAAGAAACATTTTTTGCTTAATTGCTAAACGTCTATATTTTAATATCACTCAATTGCATATTGACTGCAAAATAGGCAAGAATATATATAAAATGATTTTGCCCTTTCTCGAATTGAAAGAGGACGACATCGATGCAGACTACTACAAATACGAATCCATTATCTCCTCTGACGATGTCTCTAATTCTTACAGAATTGGACTGGACAAAATTGAAGCTTACATATAGCCCAAGGAACATAAAGACATGTTGAAACAAATCTTGAGTGAAAAATATAAAGAGCAAATTGAATCTGATACTGTACATAAATTTGACTCATTGTGCACTAAATTGAGTTCAGAAAATACTCTTAATGTTGAAAATGTATCTGAATTTGATGATGAAAGTGATATGAGTGAGATATCTATGGAGGATGACATTGATTGTTCAAAATTTGTTAAAAGTGAACCTGAACCCAAGAAAATTTTAATTTCTGAAAATTCAGCTGAGTATGTTTGTATTTATGAAAATAAAGGTTAAAAAATTTTAAAAGAAAAGGAAACAGTTTTTCCGAAAGTTCAAACTGTTCCGAATCAGGTTTTTGCAACTTCTGGACTGAACAAAAATCAAACCTTAGAATTATTGTCCCATGTAGAAGAAAACAATGTTGATGGGTGCGACGAATACTTTTGGTCGGCTCCCATTGATAATGTAGATGAAACCAAAGGTCTTTCTGAGATGACCTCTTGGAAAACGAAGGGAAGATATGTGGCAGAACCACTAAACAAGTTTAACTCAATTTATAAGAAAGGCAGTCTGAGTGGAACCAAAAATGTTCCAACTGATACGTCATCCGAACAAGCTGATATTCCTGTTAGAAAAACGAAACCTAGGTCTAGTTGTCATAAGTCAGCTGATGAATTTTTTGCTCAAAAACGTCAAAGAAATGCTAGATATCAGAAAAACTTAAAAGAAAGAAAGCATTTCTGGAAATCCAAAAATTCCAATTCTGTCAATCAAGAAAGATCTGTTAATCCGAATGTGAAAGTCTCTTCAAATCCGAATCCTAAAAGATTTTCAAAACCCCAGTCATCGTCTCCACAGGTTTCAAAACCAAAAGTTTTTCAAAAATCATCATTTTCAAAACAAATGAAACCTTTGGAAAAGACAAAACCAAATTTTTCTCCAAAAACTAATGTTTCAAAATCTGCCAATACGTCGAAAGATGTTAAGGGCAAAGAAAAAATGTTTTCGGAACTCAAAACTGTTGTAAAGAAGTCTGAAATACATTTGAAAATGGAGGAAAATAAGTTTGACAAAAAGGTTCCCAAGCAACAAATTGAAGCTAAACATAGAAAATCCTTTTTTAAAGAAAAGAATCCTAAAGATAATAGGATTGTCGTTTTCAAAATCACGAAAAGAGACAATTCCACTTTGGTAAAGTGATCTTACTTGGTTGATGAAGCTAAAACCTTTACTGTTTCTAAGAAAGCCTCACGTGGACCCAAAAAACTTTGGGTTCCTAAATCTCTCTGATTTTTGTAGGTGATTCGTGACGAACAGTTCGACTCCGAATGGTATATCGATAGTGGTTGTTCGCGTCACATGACGGGAAGGAGAGAAGAATTGAGGAAATTTAGATCGCTAAAGGATGGAGGGCATGTCAAATTCGGAAATAATTTAATCGGAGGAATCAAGGGATACGTCATGATTACGAATGGGGAATTCTCCATTCGGAAGGTAGCCTATGTGGAAGGCCTCCAACATAACCTAATTATTGTATCTCAATTAGTTGTAGGTACTGGTCTGAAAGTAACATTCGATGATGAGGGATCTAAGATTATAGAGAAGAAGTCCAAAACAGTGCTTCTAAAGTCCAAGTGAAAAGGTGAAATGTACCCGTTGAATCTGAATCCTATCAAAGGAAAGCCTGCTATTTGCCTTCTAACGAAATCATCTTCGGATGACTGTTGTTTATGGCACCGAAGGCTCTCGCATCTCAACTTCAAGAACATCAATAAAATCGTACTTGGCGATAATGTGCGAGGACTTCCACTTCTGAAGTTTGAGAAATAACATCTCTGTGCAGCTTGTGAACTAGGAAAGCATAGTAGGAAAAGTCATCCAACAATTGTGAACATAAAAGTGATCGAGCCACTTGAACTGTTGCATATAGATCTTTGTGGTCCTTCCGCTTTCGAAAGCATTGGTGGTAAAAAATATATTCTAGTTATAGTTGATGACTGTTCCAGATTCACCTGGGTTTATTTTCTCAAACTGGAATCAGAAGCAACTTCTAAGCTTAAGGACTTTATCAAGAAGATCGAGCTTCAACTGCGAAAGCTAGTTCGGAACGTTCGCAGTGATAATGGTTCGGAGTTCAAAAACCACGTATCTGAAGAATTCATGACTGAAAAGGGCGTTGCTCACAACTTCTCGGCTCCTTACACTCCTCGGCAGAACGGGGTCGTTGAAAGGCGAAACCAGTCTCTGTGCAAAGCTGTGAGAACCATGTTGTCATTTGCGAATCTGTCGCTTTATTTCTGGGCTGAGGCTATCGGAACTGCCTGCTTCACACAAAATCAATCTCTCATCAATAAACAATTTTCCATTACTCCCAATGAGATTCTAAATAATCTAAAACCTAATGTCAAGTTCTTTCATGTATTTGGTTCCAGGTGCTTCATTTTCAATTCTAAAGAGCAAAGGAACAAATTCATTGTGAAGGCTGACGAGGGAATCTTCCTAGGCTATTCTCTGAATTCTAAGGCATACCGTGTTCTCAACAAGAAATCCAGAAAGATTGAAAAAACCTACTATGTTACGTTCGACGATAATTATCTAAAGAAGTTTCAGACAACAGATCGTCAATCTAAGGAGATCTTTCCTGTGACAAATCCAATGACGATTCCTCTATCAAATCTCTATGAGGAATTCATGAACCTGTTTGACGAGCCAGGAAAGGCAATTTCTTCCGAATCCAAAGCATCAGACAACAAAGAAGACGAACTAAAGAAGATCATTGATGATGCAGCAAAAGAACTTGAAAAAGAGCCACAAACTCCAAAACCTTCTGAAAATCACAAGAACCACAAGATATGAATGCTCCAGTTCAGGGGGAGGGTTTCACTTCTTCCTCCATACCAATTCAGGGGTAGCATTCATTTCCTCAAGTCAACAACGAAAGTCCAATACAGGGGGAGAATCCAATTCCGAACGACGAGCCACTTCCATCATTCGAGGGGGAAAATGAGACTGAAAATAATGATTCATATGCTCAGTCAGAATTCGAAGATGTAAATGTTGAATTGGATCCAACATATGATCCGAACTACCCTCTTTTGACCAAATTGACCAAGGATCATCCCAAATCGCAAGTGATTGGTTCAATTTCTTCCAGTGTCCTTACGAGAGCTCAACAAAAAGCAAATCAGACTGCTTTATTTTCTAAAATGGAATTTTGCATGTTCAATTCGTTTATCTCCAAAATTGAATCCAAAAATGTTAAGATTGCTCTTGATCATTCAGACTGGGTGCAAGCAATGCATGAGGAGCTCAATGAGTTTGAGCGCAACAAGGTTTGGAGACTAATTCCTACTCCGAAGGTTGTATCTGTTGTGGGTATGAAATGGGTGTTTCGGAATAAGCTTGACAAAGAAGGTAATGTGATATGAAACAAGGCTCGGTTAGTCGTAAAAGGGTGTTGTCAAGAAGAAGGCATATACTATGAAGAAACATCTGCACCGGTAGCAAGGTTGGAGTCTGTTCGCATCTTCCTAGCATATGCAGCTCACAAGAACTTTGAAGTCTATAAAGTGGAAGTCAAGTGTGCCTTTCTGAACAGTGAACTAGAAGAAACAGTATATGTGGAACAACCACCTGGGTTCGTAAACAAGAAATATCTGAACCACTGCTATCTTCTGAATAAGGCTGTGTACGGTCTGAAGCAAGCTCCACGAGCATGGTATGAAACTCTCACTAAATTCTTAAACAATCTAAGTTTAAACAAGGCTCGGTCGACCCAACCTTCTTTCGCAAGAAAGATGGTGACCATTTTATGATCGTTCAAATCTATGTTGATGATATCATTTTCGGATCTACTAATCCTAGATTAACTACTGAATTCCAAAATTTGATGGAAACTAAGTTTGAGATGAGCTCAATGGGTTCGATTAACTTTTTCCTTGGTTTGAATATTAGACAGAGTCAAGAGGGTATATTCATAAATCAGGAGGCTTATACGAAGACCTTACTTGCGAAGTTCGGAATAGTGGGAGATTCAAAAGTGAAGGTACCAATGGCATTGGGAATGAAGCTTACACCGTCATTCGACAAACCAGCAGCTGATATGACTCTCTATCGACAAATGATAGGTTCATTAATGTATCTAACCGCCAGTTGTCCAGACATTATGTTTTCTGTTTGCTATTGTGCCAGGTTTCAGGCAAATCCTCACGAACCCCACATGACCGCAGTTAAGAATATCTTCAGATACTTTAAACGAACAACCTCACTTGGAATTTGGTACCCTTCTAGCTCAGGGTTCTTTGTGCAAGCTTTCTCTGACGCTGATCTTGGAGGTTGCGGTCTAGATCGAAAAAGTACAACTGGGGGATGTCAATTTCTTGATGGAAAACTTGTCAGTTGGCAATCAAAGAAACAAACATGTGTCTCCTTATCGACTGTTGAAGCAGATTATATTGCAGTGGCCTCTTGTACATCCCAAGTTATTTGGATTCAAAGTCAAATTCGTGATTATGAGATCAATATGAAGCGAATCCCCTTATATTGTGATTCTAAAAGTGCAATTCGCATTTGACATAACCCAGTGCAACATTCCAAGACTAAACATATTGCCCTGAGGTATCATTTCATAAAGGATCATGTAGAGGATGGCAATGTTGAAATTCACTTTGTAAGATCTGCTGATCAACTGACTGATATCTTTATGAAGGCCTTACCTGATAGGGGTGGGAATTATTTGGTCAGGAACCGACAAAACCGAAAACCAAATCGAACCGAAATCGATTTCAGACCGAACCATATTCAAATTCGGTTTTTGGTTTGGTTTGAGACCAAACCGAATTGTAAATTTGATTTTTGGTTCGAGTTTCGGTCTCATGAAATTTGAACCAAACCGAACCGAAAAACCGAATTTCATAAAACAATTAATTAAAAAATAAATTTTATAAATTATATTAAATAAAAGTATTAATTATAAAGTAAAATTCATTTTAACCTATTTACTCTTTAGATCATTTTGTATGAAACTTTAGATCTTTCTGTTCGTAACTTTAGGTTTCTATGTTAAAAACATTTTAATTTATGTTTGAAAATTTTTTAAGTTAATATTTGGTTTCCTCGGTTTTCAAACCGAACCAAACCGAATTAGAATCCGATTTTCGGTTTGGTCTAGAGAATTTGAATTCGATTTGGTTCGGTTTTCGAATTGGACAATAAAAAATTTCAAACCGAGGAAATCGATTCGAGGAAACCGAAAAACCAAAAAAACGAACCGATTCCCACCCCTATTACCTGGACAAACCTTTAATTGAATTTTTCAAGGCTTAGGAATGATAGAAGCTGAATCTGTTCCAAAACCATCTTCGTAGTTGGTAAGAATTCGCTGCGAATGGGTCCGAGCCCTCAGAGCGACTCGGAGTCTACTGTTCATGCGGCGAATGGGTCCGAGCCCTCGGAGCGACTCGGAGTCCACTCTTCATTCGGAGGTTCGGAGGTTCGGAGCTTCATGTATCCTTTGTATATTTTGTTTGTTGCTATTCATTCTGATTTTGTTCTTTCTGTTTTTATCTCATTTTCAGAAAATCAAAAATACAATAATGTTTTTTTTCTTTCTGTTTTTATCTCATTTTCAGAAAATCAAAAATACAAAAATATTTTCTCTTTCTGTTTTTATTTCTTTTTCAGAAAATTTAAAATTCAAAAATATTTTATTTATTTTCGTTTTTATTTCTTTTCATGATAAAATTAAAAGACCAAAAATATTAGATATTTGAGAAGGCTTGAAGGTACATATTCTTTATGATCTCAATTCTGAACAACGGGACAGGTATAAAAATTCTGAATCTATGCACTAGTTAAGTGTCCCTAGAAGCATGCTGTTGCATGTTGTCTGAAGCCTCTAAGACTCTATGTTAGAAGCCTTAATGAATCGATAATACCATTCGTTTCTTCCTAATCAGGCTAAAAATTCACATAAGTCACTGAGCTACCTTACTATTCTCATAATGAGTTAAGAGTTGACTGCTTGGTCATTCTCGTATAGCAGAGGTAGAATTCTCTTCGGAACCACCTTTCTAAATTTCTCCATCATTTTTCACTTTCATGAACGTAACCCTTGAGACGCTCAGATATTACCACTGAGGTTTACGGTTACACAAATTTTGTGTTAGTGATCTTCAATTCGTTATCACCACGAATTAAGTGAAACCCAAATTCCAACACCAATTTCAGAATTGACGGTGAACAATTTAAATGTTCTAGCTTTTTCACCATAGAATTGACGTTACCCAACCCTAGTGGTTTGTAGCTTGAAATCTCATTATTTTTATTTTTTGCGAGATCTTAATGAAATTTTCTAGACCTAAGACATTTCTTCCCAAAAGATCCAATTTTTCTTTTTCTTGAGATTTCTACACTATCCAGCTACTCAAATATTTCCGAAGCATACTTGTTAGTATGACTACTCTGGTCAAACAAGTACTTCTTCCGAACGTTCGGACTTATGTTAAGTTTCGGAGTTTGGTTGAAGATGAAGCCACCCTCATGCCTAAATAAGAAGAATCATTTCACTATTTCTCAACAAACAAATGATCGTAATTCAACGGGAAACCACACAAGCACTTCTGAGTCTCTCTTGACTCCGAAGGAAGAGATCGTTGCCCGGGATCCATCTGCTTTATGTCAATTATGACATCACTAGAATCCCACATGTTTATTTTAATTTATTTCTTTATCTTTGGCACACTCTTGCACGAAAATTCTTGTGATTTTCTAAAGTCTGGTTCTTAACTCTAAATGATTACTTTCTTATTCTGAGAACAGGATGTGGTGATGGTTGCTTCGTTACGAATGTGCATAACTGAAACGGAAAAACTTATGGGATAAGATTTCAATTTGGGCGCGTGAAAATTTCAAAAAGTGGCTGACATCACATTGTCAGTTCCGCCGCCTGACACACGCCTAGCTGTCACGTATTTCAAGGCTACTTTTTCAGGATTGTGGAGTGCCAAACGCAAATTTCTCTCACCTGTCACACCGTATAAGAGGAAATTCGACTCTTGATTATCATTTACCACTTTCAAAGCTCTCGAATTCTCTGGCAAGAAAACCCTTATTCTCTTAAACTCTGTTCATCTTCTCCATCTGCATCAATGGAAGCTTCTTCTGAAACTCCATCTATGGTTGAGCAAACGGCTCAATCGACTCTGCTGAACATCAAGGCCAACTAAAACCTAATCCTCAATCTTGACTCATCCAAATACGATGTGTCTCTCCAGCCGATGATCGAGTGTCTTCGTCATTCGCCTTTGGCATCGGCGCTTAACATGGATGAGAATGTTCCTTTGGTTCACCTCTCCAAAGCATTCTCCACCGCTAGTTATCAAGAGGGTGAGGCTGTCATTACCTTTGACATTGATACTCAGAAAACCTACATCTCCAAGTCAAGGTTCAGTCGATTGCTAGGGTTTTCTCAAGATAGGGATTTTGTTGATCCAGACTCCATCTCTTCCTCTGCTATTCTATATATGTTTTATCAGATGGGTTATTCAGACACCCTAATAATTTTGTCAAATTTCAAGAAGCCCAATCTTCCTCCCATGTGGAATGGGTTGTTCACTTAGGTAACGATTGTATTCTGCCCTACCGTGCCTTTACAGAGAAGTTCTTCACCGAGCTCTTCTAAGGCATTGATTTTAATCATTAAGCACAACTGCGATCATTGTTCTTTGTGTTTGATTCCTATTTTATGTTCTGAATCTATCGATCTTTATTTTATTGTCACAACATGACCTTGTAGTTTGTCAAACAACTGGTAGAGCTTTAGTTTTTTCAGAGATCCATTACTCTAAAGACATGACTTAACATTACCCAACCTTTTCCTAAATTGTTGATGAACTTGAGGTTGTACTCGAGAGGAGTTCGGACTACTCCATGTGTTGTCACGTTGTTCACCACGATCCTATACCGGTTTGATACAAAAGCAACAAATTCACCAGGAGTTGTAGTGAAGGTGTCAAAGTCGTTTAGCATCGAGGTCAAACGCTTATCCTTCATGTTCTCTAACCCTTCGAACAAGTCTTGAAGTGTATCCCAAATCTCTTTAGCAGATTTGCACAATTTAATGTTCTTAAAAAGAGAAGGAGGAATCCATGAGAGTGGAAACAACATCTCTTACCACTTGTCTAATAGGAACATGAGGACCTTCTTTCACCGACCTCCATATTTCTTCACCTTTTTCTTTACCAATAAAAAATCTCTCCATTCTAACTTTCTAGTGATCATATTCTTCAACAACTAGCAATGGGGAATGCGATGGGCAACCCACACTATTTGCTATTTGCATTGAGTACATTTGTTGAGATTGATTAGAAGCAGCCATTGAAGTTAAGATATTAGAGCTGAAGTGGTATATAGAAGAACTTTTATCTTGAACACACAAATGATTGAGATAATAAGGTAATCAACACTCAACTATAATCTGTTCTTATTGATTCAAGGACAACAACTTAGGCTCGGATACCAATTGTGAATGCAAGAAGATGCGCGGACAAGGTTTGAGAACTCAAACCTTGAATTAACTTAAGATCAATGTCTGCTTGTAATGAAGATCCAGTCAAGTCTGGTAAACCAGTCTTGTCTCAGAATAGATATAATCAACAAAGTGTTCAAATATGGAAAAGTAGTAAGTATGAACAATGTAAAGTAATTCAAGAACAAGAAGAATGTAAGAGATAATGATTGACTGAATGATTCTTGATTAGAGTGAAAAAGGTGCACACTTATCTATCTTGATACAAGGAAGACACATCCTTAAATAGCTAAGGAGTAACTAAAAGACAAATCATATAAGTGCGCATGGACTGAGAGACTTATGAAGATCAACAGACTGACACACCCTTGTTGTTGATCTTGTCTCTTGTACTATACTAGAAAACAATAAGAACACTACAAAATAGTACTTACAACAATTAATACATTACAGACTCAAAATACTTCTAAACAAACATAGATCTTGGACAAGTCTTCATCTCGGAACATTTACACTACAGACTTAATCAACATCTCGGATTGCATAAGCATCAATTTTTCATGTTCCAACATGAGTAAATTCACTTGCGAATGTTACAAAACTAAATTTAAAACAAACCGATTTCATTTCGTTTTTTTTTTAATTTGGTTTATTTTTATCAAAAAAATAAAATAAATATATCAAAATTTATAATTTTTGTACTTTTTAAATAAACATTACTATTGATGTATAAAAGACATTTTTTTCTAAATTTTAGCTCAAATTCACATTGTGAATGGTGGACTCTATATTATATTCAGTTCAAATTCACAGTGTAAATATAAGTAATTCAGATTCAAATTGTGAGTTCTAAAAGTTAAATTATTTACAGTTCAGATTCACAATGTGAACAACTTCACTTATGAATTTTATAAAATTAAATTATGAATAATCAAAACGTTAAAATATTATAAAATTACAAGAATTAAATTTCAATTTCCATGTAAAAATATGCACACATGAAAAGTACATATATGCACAAACGTCGAAAGTGTATATGTTCTTCAAAAATAACTTTTATATGTGCAATTTTTTTCAATATTTTTTTTGTTTTTTTTTTGTGTGAATGAATTACTATGTGACTGACTTAATGTTTTAAGTCACTTTAAAAAAAATCATACAAAAAAATTTGCAAAGTTCACGGGGAAAATATGGGTGCGCAAAAAAAGGTAATTATTAATTGTTTTGTGGTTAATGTCATAAAAGGGTAATCAACTATTCAAAATGTTATAAAATACCATTCTAACAATAGTATTTTTAAAAACAAGATGATAGATGATTACCTTTTATATATATATATATATATATATATATATATATATATATATATATATATATATATATATATATATATATATATATATAAGCTTCAGGCTTGGGGGAGTGGTGCGGTTCAGAACCGCGGTTTCGCCACCGTGGCAGCGTGAACACTGCCCCCCGAGTGTGTTCAAGTGCGGTTCAGACCGCAGTGTGGCACATTTTGGCCGTGTGTTTTGATTGGTCCAAGCCTTTTGACCGTTTCAATGGTCCTTTTTTCGAATTCAATTTTTTTAAACTAACCCTATATATACATCTCAATTTTTTACAAAAACCTCATTCAAATGCCTTAACATTTTACCATATTTTTCTCAAACCCTCTCAAAATGTATTCTTCTAAAAAGCCTACCAACGGAAAAACACCCACTAGAAACACCACAAACCTAACACCTTCATATGATCAACCGATTTATTCGCCTTCGTATTTTCCACAACAAATCTCACAACTACAACGAACAACACAACCACTACCACACACACAACCACAACCCGACCTAGATTTTAATCCGTTTGAGTTTTTGTCTCAACCTGAGTTTGTTCAACGAACACAATCACAACCTCGAACAGTCATTTCTGATTCCGAACCGAAATTCGTTCAAGAAACTCAACGCACTCGAGCACCAAGTAAAAGAAAAGAGAAGGTCGTGGAACCCCTAGAAGTGTTAGTGTTGGCACAAGTATGGATTGATATTTCAGAAGACGCGACGACTGGAAAAGACCAAAAACATGACCGTTTTGGATTCAGGTTTTACATAGGTTCCACAAAGGAATGAACCGTGGAGTCTGTCGTTTAAAACATCAAGTGTACTCGAAATGGAGGAAGATGAACATGGAAGTCATGTTGTTTAATGATTTGTATACCAACATGAAACGTCAATGGAAAAGCGGAGAAAGCGATGATGTGATTTTGCAGAAAGCATTGAAAGTGTATCAAAAAGAAAATGTGAAGGCTTCTAAGTTTCTTGAAGTTTGTAATCTTGTGAAAGATAACAAAAAATGGCAAAACAGCAAAACATTAGGCAATTTTTCGGTTTTTTTTTTAAATGTCATGTTATTTTTTTTAAATAATGGAATGAATGGATTTTAATTTTTAATTAATGAAATGTTATTTTTTTATTTATAAAATTTAAAGTTTTTATTTAAATTAAATTGTTAATAAACAAAAAGTATGACACCATTCTTTAGGTCTAGCAAGAAACCATACTTATCACCTATATACCACTGTGTTAAAAAAAAAAAAAAAAAAAAAAAAAAAAAAAAAAAAAAAAAAAAAACCGTAACACCACTCCTTCTAACCGTCATCATTTGTAAAGTCAATTTTATCATCTCAAAACATGATAAAAATAGTAAAATACTGTTATGAAAAGAAGCAAATGAACCAACCTGCATCAACACACCAAAATAAATCGAATTTTGTTTTGGTTTTTTAGAGGACGGTTACTGTTCATTATATTTTTGCAGGGGTCCAAACTGAAAAGTTTCCTTTTCATTAAGCTTTTCTCTTCCCCACACACATATTCACACACCTAGTAAAAAGGCACTTGGTACTCTCTCTCCTCAAACACCTAGTAAAAAGCTCTCAGTATCCTCTTTCTCTCTCTCTCTCTCTCTCTCTGTCCACATTATTATAGTCTCTCTCTCTTTCTCTCTCTCTCTCTCTACTCTCTCTACCTTTCTTCATTCGGTATGGTAAAAATCTCCTGATTTTCCCTCATTTTCTGAGATGTTGCAGGCTCTAACTGCGATCGGTAAGGTATTATTGCTATATTTATACATACATATTCCTAAATGAGCAACCTTACTTTTTTGCTTTATTTCCATATAAATTTTTTGCAACTGGTTATAGATGTGGAGTACGAAACAGATTTGAAGATGATATCTTAATTCTGATTTCTGTACAGTTGAAGTTTGGTGGGTGTTTTCGATTGCGGAAACCCTAGCTGTTCGGATTTAGTATGAACAGTTGTGTGGTTTGAAAAGGGGAAGCGATTCAACGGTGTGTTTTTAATGATTATAGTTTCCGGTTTGGGTGAAGTAAGTGCTGTTTGATTTTTGATCTGAAAATATCCAAAGATAGGAAGAATAATGATAATAAACTAGTTTTTGGAAAAGCGAATGAACGGATGAACTGGTTAGATAGATAGATTTGTGCTTGGGAAAAGCAAATAAATTTTTTTTCTATAACTCACTCTTTTAATTACCTTTACATCTCTACTGTGAAAGTGAAAATGACATTTCCACGTCATGTGGGGAACAATCCTCATCGACTCCAAAGAAACAGTGCTTGCCCCTTTTCGCATTTTAATTGGGGACATCATTATTTTCATGCAACTTTAATTTACTATTATCATGCCGGGAGAAAAGAAACGATGTTTCTTCTTGTTTCATTTAGTTACATTGATTGATGACCTTTTTAATCAAATTGCCTTTTTTGTTTGGAACAAAAGCTATACAGTTTGCAAGAATGAGCGAGTTTTAGATAGATTAGAAAACCCATCACACATTCGTCCTCATCATTCATCCAGATTGTATTCGTAGTGAGTTTGCTTTTTCCAACAAGAATAAATAATGAGTTATATGTAACGAAAAGTCATTCATAGTGATAGTATCATCATCTGTATAGTTGAAAAAGTTGTTTTGTAGCTAGATTCCAGGGACAAAGATCCAAATTGTGTGGGCTCTCTATAACTGAATGAACATCTATAAATCACTACTACTGTTGGGGTCCTCTTTACTGTGTACTTGGCATATGCTGTCTGTATGGCAAAAAGTTTTCTTCCATGTATTTCAATTATTGGGTTTGGGTGGTTTTTAGTCAAGACTTTGAGGGATTCATAATTGAATTTAAATGTTTTAATTGTTTTGCAGATATAAAAGGTATTTGCATTCCATGAAATATTCAGAGGGCCAAGTGAAAACAGAGGAATTAGTTTCCAGACATGGAGTGGAATACAAAGTGGGACTGGGAAAACCATGAAATATTCAGCTCAAAAGTTATGGCAAGCCCTAAAAAGCTACAAACCAACTACGAAGAGGAATTGGATGGATCTTTTAATCTTTCCGGTGTTGTTGGTGGCAGCGGAGGGTCCGCCTCTGACATGGGGAACAGCTCCATATCAGCTTCAACCGAATCATCATTTAAGGACGGAAATGGAAACGGAAACGGAATCGGAATCAGAGTTTCCAAATTCCCATTCCAGGGTTTCGCAGGCTTTCCCAACTCTTCAAAGAAAGAATTTGAATCGCCTCCGCCATCAGTTAGCTCCGGCGAACCGTTCATCGGTTTAAAACTCGGGAAAAGGACATACTTTGAGAACAACAACTCAAAAACATCATCTTTCTCAGATATACCTATTTCATCGGTTTCTACAGTCAAGAAAGTCAAATCATCATCATATTCCCAAACTACCCCTACCCCACGCTGTCAGGTTGAAGGATGCAATCTTGATCTCTCATCTGCAAAAGAATATCATCGGAAACATCGAGTTTGTGAAAGCCATTCCAAATCTCCCAAAGTTGTAGTCGGTACCCTTGAACGCCGCTTTTGCCAACAGTGTAGCAGGTGATGGATGAAATTCACAATTCCATTCCGGGGTCCATTTTGTCTGATAAAATTTCTTATTTGCATGCATAGATTTCATGGTTTGTCGGAATTTGATGAGAGGAAGCGAAGCTGTCGCAGGCGTCTTTCGGATCACAATGCAAGGCGCAGGAAACCACAGCAGGAGACCATTCAATTCAACTCAACAAACATGTCTTCATCATTTTATGGTACACATCTCATGCTTTTTGGTTTTGGTTTTGGTTTTATAGATAGATGATATTGAAAATGGTTTTTAGGTGGGAGACAAAATTTGAGTTTTGTTTTAAACAATGGTGGCCCTCTGGTTCAAAGTAGACCACCTGCTGTAAGTTCAACATGGGAAAATTCATCTGTCAACATGCCTACTACTATTGGTTTCAATAGGTCAGTGCCATTGAAAGCCACCAGAGTCGAGGCTCTTGATCAAGGTTTGATTTACATTTTTTTTTTTAATTTAGACTAAATTACAACTTTGATCCCCAGTGTTTTGGTCTTTATTTGAGGTTTTTTTCGTCTCTGTTCCAAGTAAAACATAAGTTTTAATTATAAAAAATGTTGCAGGTTTTAAAGAGTCATTGAGTCCTCCAAATGTAGACGCGCTCGATATTCGTCGTGCTCTCTCTCTTCTGTCAAACAACACGTGGGGTGTATACGAGTCGGATTTAGTTGCGGTGGAGCAGCATCACAATCACAATCACAATCACAATGGCAATCCAATCCAACATGGGATGCAGTCTGTTCCCCAACTGCCACCAGTGGAGGAATACTGGCGGCAGCCTGAGCCACCCATTGATGCCGCCGCCAAAACAAGCAATTCCATTTCCACCACTCAATTCCAAGACTTTCAGCTTTTTAATCGCTTCTATTCCAATCCAATTCCAATGGATGAAATCTATGATGATTCTTCCATATCCAAATTTAAACTTGTTTAGGTGCTGCTCATTCTTAGGGCTTCCCATGCTTTGCCCTGCCCTTATTAATAACAAAGTCAGCAGGGGTGGGTCTCCGTACAACTGTCTATTCACATATGTTTTGGTTGTTGTATTCATTTTGCATTTCTTGACACGTGTAGTGTAGTATAATGTTGATGTATGGGATTTTACTTGCTGCTATTATATCCATCCATGGTTATTGGTTGGAGTTTTCAGTTTTGTGGGTGGGGTCCACTTACCGACTGTACCGCTATGGTGTATGTTATCATATGTTATACATGTACATCATCATCAATGCATGGCTCCAAGTACATGAGCCATGAGGTGAAGAGTATGGGGTGGGAGTAGGTGCCAAAAATTCACTTATTGAAGACGATGAATGATGGTAAGAAAGAGTGGTAGGGTAGTGACCACCCTAACAATGTAATGTGGTGGTCCTTGACCTTGAGTTGTTGTATGAGGGCTGCAACCAAGCTGTTTCAGATGGACCTTTGATATCGACGGCCTATCAACACTCAATTTGTCTTAAATGAAAAGGCCAAACTTTGGAATTAGCATGACTATAGGTTTTAGTAGCTTTTTTTTATTAAAAAAAAAATACTTTGGATTAATAATTTTGCAACAACTTCTTGTGTTGTTCATACCTGATACCTCTTTAGTTTGGTTTGGGTCAACAAACTAAACCAGAGTTTTGATTTTTAGACCAAAACCATAATCAAGCTTTCTACAGTATGATTTTGGTCTTCCAAACTTTTCTCAGATTCAGAATTCTACTCTTTTAAAATAGGTAGAGCATCTACAGTTAAAATTACCAAAGGCTTCTGACCTAACTATATCCGGTGTTGCCCTTCCTCCTTGAGAGTTGAGGGTTCAAGTCTCGTCGTGGACATAGGTGGAATTAAAAATAATTTAGTTAGAAGTAGATTACGTAAAAACACTACTTTTATGTTATTATTTTGCAATGCATTTTGTATTCATAATTTTATATCATTATTCAGCAATGAATAAATGAATATTCACAGGTTAAAACTAAAATTAAAATTTATTACAAAAATACATACATAAATTTATAAAAGAATAATAACATTATAATGAATATATGAATAATCGAACGTTAACAATTAAAATTACTTCAACAATACACATACAACATTTATTGCAAAATAATAACATAAACATAATGTTTTTATGTTTTCACACTATTTACTGTTTTTATTTGAGCTTTTATATATATATATATATATATATATATATATATATATATATATATATTGAAATTGTTCATTAAAAACCCGATAAACCTTTTCCCATAATCCATCAAAAAAAAAAAAACAATACAAATATACATAAGATAAGTGTCAGAGGAAATTATAAAGCTTCTACTAGAGGTCTAATAAAAAACACATTCCAAATACATAGATGTTGGGGATGAATTTCAAAATAAAAAATAATATGAGTTCAAAAGCAATAAGAAGAAGCTAGCATTGAAAGAAAATTATGTTTTTTAATCAAAATGAAGTCAATTTAGATGGTTCTATACCTAATATTACATACATGGCAGCCACAAACACACACACACACACACACACATATATATATATATATATATATATATATATATATATATATAATCTAGAGATTTTTAGTAAATTACTTTTTTCATTAACTTGTATATGTATGGTTAATAGAGGAGAAAAGAATAGGCAAGTGAAACCAAACCCAAGGGTTCTTCCAAGTCAAACTAATTTTGGTTTGGTTTTGGTTTTAGTGAAAACGTAAAACCTAACCATGTGCACCTTATTAATACCGAGGCGAGTAGAAACCAAAGTTTATCAGCATTCATTTCACAGCCACAGCCAGTCAACCAAGCAAATGTGCCAAGCTTAACAGTCCGTCCTTTTGGTTTTACTTTTGGATATCAACAAAACAATTACACAGGTCAAAATGTGTAGAAAATAAATATTAAAAGATTTTCTTATATGGTTGAAAATAAATATATATAGATTAGTATTAATGTCCCTCCCTAGCCTACAATATAAACAAAGACCAGGTTAGATAGTTATGAGTAATTGAGAGGTCCCTGATGAACTATGTATCAATTAACCACACCACCGACACACATGACAAAAACTTTAGCAGCTTTCCAGCAAAAAGAAAGCTAAAGCTCTGCTGGGGTGGGGACCACTACACCATTTAGTCTAGGTTTAAGTTAACCGTGGTCCAACAAACACATAACTCATAATACACCAAAAACAGACACCTAATAAAGACAAAGACAGCCCTAACTGTTCATGCAGAATCAACAATAATAATAATAATAGTAGTAACAAGTATACATATCCAGCCAGCTCTTACCCCCACCCAAACAACTGAATCAGTTTGTTAAGACCATAAACTCCGGGGTTTTATATATAAATAAATAAGCTACAAGAATTTAACAAAACACAAACCACAGTAACTGAAACTCAATAAGATAACCTCAGCAACAGGAAGGAAGGAACACGACATGAATGAGAATGACTCACTTTCAGACCCGACCCGACCCGACCCGACCCGACCCATACTGAGACTGAGCAACTCTTGACCTACTCACTGGAACAAAAATTATTAAGTCAGAAGGATCACCACTCACATCACATATCAGTAAATTACATTTTTACCCGCTTGCTTTTTGCAATTTTCGTCCTTTTTGCTCCTTGTCCCAAGTAATATATGACTATGCTTTTTCAGACCACAATCATCTATACTCACCAAAACTAGTCATTTTACTCGGAATTGGAACAAAAAGAAAAGGTGACAAAAATTGCAAAAGAAAACTTTCAGGGACCAAAAATGCAAGTTACTCTCCAAGCAAGATTAAAAGCAGATCAGAAAAACAGAAATGGTAAAGGGTAAAAAATGACTAGCAACAATTTTCGCTTTACATTCATAGTATAGTATAGTACCAAAAACAAAACAGATTTATTTAACCAAAAGAACAACTGGATTAAACATTTGACAAAACAGACCTGATCATTGCCTTCTACTTCTTCTTCTTCTTCTTCTTCAGGGAAATTTTGGGATTCTGATGGTTTTTCAGCGTCACAGTTCTGTCTGTTACATTTTGTCCTAAATGGATAATTTATGTTGTTACATTTCTCACACTTCCAGCTCCCCTCAGGCATATCTGTTTCACAAAACAATAAATATATAAAACATATATCCATCCAACCAAATATATCCGTAGTATACATATGCATGTATCACTTACTCGAACTCTTGCCCGACTTTCCACCCTGCATATTAACACCATATAATAAAAATTAATTAAATAGTCAGAGACTATATATATATATATATATATATATATATATATATATATAAAATATAAGATTTGTCAAAAACCTGAGATCCTGGCTTAGATGTATTGCATTTCCTCATGTTACAAACCGTTCTAAAAGAGAAATTCACATTTCCACATTTTGGGCATGCCCAGTCATTTTCTCGTGTACCATCTGAATTTCCAAGTAAAATAAGAACATAAAAAAAGATATTGTTTCATCATCATACAAAATTATAAGTATAACATACCTTTCTTTTGAGGTGTCTCTTCTGGGAAAAATCCAGGTCGTGGCCCCTAAGATGATATAAATATTATTATAAATAAAAAAATTGTGTAATATTTTGTATTTTAGAAAAAAGTAAAGATTTCAACACATACCATGGGCAAGCCTAGACCGTATCGATCCATCAACTGAGGTACACCATACATACCATTCCCTATGATGGGCCCACCAGGATACGAGGGGGCAGAGAGGTGCATGGGTCGATAAGGGTTTCCACCTCCAGAAAGGCGGTGGTTGTTATAGTTGTAATAGGCGGAGCCACCAGATAATGGGACATCATAAGGAGACATAGAGGTTCCATTGAATAAAGATGAGCCATAAGGCATGTACATTGAAGATGGTGCACCAGAATTTGCATAAGGAGATGATGAAGAGTAGCCATGCCCATGACCATGCCCCTGTGGTGTCAGCATTTGCCTTGGGGCAGATTTCTGCAAATCAACAACTCTTTTACCTCTTTAGTTTGATGCAATAAACAACAGTTTCTAATTGTAAGATGTGTTTACTGTTTAGTAAGTAACTTACTGAATTATGATCAGCTGGTCTAGGCTGCGTACAGTTGCGCATATTGCAAGTTGTCCTAAAAGAGAAGTTGACATTCCCACAGCTGGGACAGGTCCAGTCATCTTCCCTACGACCACCTGAAAATCATATATTATACACATCCAATCCAGACCAGAATTTAGGATTCATCAAAATGTTGAAATAACAACTGTCAATATGGGGATGAAACTTGCATCTCAAAAGTAGAAGTTTTTTTTTTTTTTTAAGATAGGAGCTTAAAAACTGCAGGTGGCTCAAATTTAATATATAGCCTAGGATCAGAAATTGGAGAAACATTTGTTCAAAGTTTAAACCAAGCTAACGCCAACCACTAGCTAGTCAATCAATACAGAAACGGCTAACAGAATTAAGTGAAGAACAATAAACTAAAAAGCAATTAGCATGATAGATTATGAACTGAGCATACCATCGGTTCTAGCTCTTTTGACGGCGGAGGAGTTTCTGTTATCCATCTAAAACCAGAAGATAATGCAAATTATTATTATTATTATTATTATTATTATTATTATTATTATTATTAACAAGGTATACAAATAAGTACTCGAGGAGAAACCCCTTATGAATTTATGATCCATGTTAGATCAATGATAAAAGCGATGATAAGGACTGGAATGCATAAATTCGATGACGTATAAAACAGATAGAGTTCGAAATGTTTGTTGGCAGGATAAGAACATCAAATTTCATAACCAAACCCTATTTTCCATGTACGGTGAAGGAGAAAGGTGATACAAATCAAACAAAACAAGAGTTGGAATGAAGAAAAAAGATTAATAGATAATAATCAATCTAATTAGGCAGGATTAGAAAGTGATTTTACTTGAGACATGGCGAGTGGCGACGGCTGGAGGAGAAATTCGTCGAATCGGCCGTAAAAAAGCAGACGAGATCCGGAGAGAGGCGAGAAGCGAAGTGTTTGTGTTTGTGATAAACCAGCCAACTACTGAACGGACTCAACCAGGGCCGGGGATCAGGGACCCAGGGTGTGAAGTATATTTGAAGCCCAATTTTGCTATGGAAAAGCCCGGCACCCAATCATAAGTTCAGACGAGTAAAAAAAAATGCCTTCAGCCCTAACGTATAACGTATTAAAATACATAAACTATATTTTTAAACGACGATGGATTTCATGTAGGCCCCCATTTGTTGTTGGAATTGAGCTTGTCTATGCATTTGCAACTCAACTTCAGTTTGTCTTCTTTCCATCTCATTTCTTATATCCATTTTTCCATTCTAACAACTTGTTATTGAAACTTTTGTACCTAAAAAATGATAATACAAACATATATAATTAGTTAATCTAACAATATAACCCTTATTATACATTTAATTTTACTAAAATCGGAAGGGATGATATATTAAGATTGATTTATGTAATTCAACAAAGCATGGAAGTTGAATGATCACTTCATTAGTTTTGCTTAAAAAGATAACCTAATAATATCACCGGAATAAATTGTAGACTAGAAACAATTGTGAAAAAATTTATTATTTGCCAAATTTACACCTAGAAACTCAAAAAAAAATAGTTTTAAAAATACAAACAAGTTTGATAATTACCTTCACAAGGCTTGTAACCAGATCAAACATACTTTTTTTATTGAATTTTCATATCATATGAAGTTGCACATTTTTAAGGAAATGCAAATGTAAAAGAAAGACCCTACTATAAAGCAATAAGAAAGGAATGCAAATAATGGTTTTATTGTTTACTTGAATGAATATCACGAGAGTATACATGTATATTTATATTTGTATATATAGCTAATCTAGGAGATAAAAACGGAAGGTTACAACAAGCTTTGAATATGTAAAATACATTTGAATTTGAATATCTAAAGGATAATATCAGATTGGCGGGTTATATCTTAATATGCCCCCGCAAGATGGACGATCCTGAGATGAGACCAATCTTGGATAGCAAATAGTGAAAACGTGGTCTTAAGAGGGGTTTGGTTAGAGCATCAGCTAACTGGTCATTTCCTGCAATATGTTGAACTCGTAAGGTGCCTTGTTGAACTTTCTCTCTCACGAAATGAAAATCTAAAGAAAGATGTTTCATTCGAGAGTGGAAAACTAGATTGGCAGAATATGAAGTTGCACTTAAATTGTAGCAATAAATGGTTAGGGTGGTACTTGATTGGAAACCAAGTTCGCTGAGGAGAGATGTAAGCCATTGAACTTCAGTGGTGGTGGAGGCGACAACCCTGAATTCAGCCTCTGTTGAGCTTCTTGCAAGGGTGCTTTGTCTATTTGAGCTCTCATACCATATAAAGCAATAAGAAAGGAATGAAAATAATGGTTTTATTGATTGCTTGAATGAATATCACAAGAGTATACATGTATATTTATATTTGTATATACAGGTAATCTAGGAGATAAAAACAGAAGGTTACAACAAGCTTTGAATATGTAAAATACTTTTGAATTTGAATATCTAAAGGATAATATCAGATTGGCGGGTTATATCTTAATACCTATAACTTAATACACAAAGTTAAAATAGGACGTCTAGTTTATGCTATAAGTTAAAAATCAGTGAACATATATCACTACTTTCACGCCATGAAAATAAAAAAGCTGTGTTTCATCATATTCAATACAAATAAACTGGAACTATTAGCATCCATGACTTCATTAGAAACAAAGGATAACTAGTAAAATCATAATGGTTTGGCAAGTTTTACATCAAAAAAACCAAAAAAAGGCAGTCAAATGACACGTTTTGAACATGATACTTTTTTAAACAACATACCATTGAGCCCATTTATAATTCTTACTTCAAATACGAACATATTAAAGTAAGAGCCATTATACAACTTTGCTTCAGAATTTCAACATGAAGTCATTCAAATAGATGTCAACATGAATTTAAACAGAATCTCAACATTCAATTAGATAATCATTTTAAGATTTCAGATTATAATCACAATTTTCAACATTCAATCATATAATCAGATTTCAACGTGAATTTCAACATAATTTCAACATTCAATTAGATAAACAACATTCAATTAGATTTCATAAGTCATAAGTCATAACTATAATATGAATTCTAATAAACTAATAAATTCAACAGTTTGATTTGTGATTTCTATAATGATTCAAGTTCAACATTGAATTATAACCTATTAAAACGGAATAACTTATGATAATCGATTACCTGATAAAACTATAAACCGATAATGACTCATGATTCAAATGAGTAATTGAACCTACCCTAAACCCTTCACCCTTGCAGTCGCTGAAGCCTGAATGGCAAGATGATCGGCGATCACTTCTCTTCTGCTGCGTTTTGCTAATCTGCAATGACGTTGAATTCTTCTCGCGTGTGGACTACAAGAACGATGAGATATTGAGAGTATTGGTTGAAACTGATTTGAATATAGTTAAAAAAAATTAGGCCCCTTTAAAAAATGGGTCATGTACACAAATCCCTCTTGCCCTCCTTTATCACCGGCCTTGCATAAGTTCATACTTCATAACATCCAAAGTCTGATCCAATCACATTTTGCAATACTTTTTAAATCATCTTATTTATGATTGAATCATTTTAGTTCATCACTTGTTGAAATCTATAATTAATTTGATCAACCGGTAATAAGTAACAAGTAACATATCGGTTTCGTGTTGGCATTTGACTATGTTATAAACTGAAATTTCATATTTTTACGCTTCTGAGCTTATAAAAAGTATTCAATATTGCGGAGTATTTTACACAGATCATAATCCCGTTTTTCTGACTTGATTAAGAGTTTGTTTAATTAGGTTAGTAAAAAGTTAGGATTAACTGAAGAGCTTGTTTTGGTGAATTAACTAGGTAAAAGAGAACTTACTACAACTTGTTAGTAGTTTTCAGTACCAACTTTGATAGAACACATCTTAAATAACAAGATCTAGATTGATTACATAATTAAGAAAGTCATAGTAGAACTGAAACGTTTTTTATTACCGAATTTCATTTATTTTATTTCACTGCAATTTCTAGTTTTAATTAATAAACAAAAATCCTCCTTTTATTATTTTCTACATTTGACTAGTATGTATCTTACGCAAAGAGGCATTGACTTTTACCCATTAGTGCAACCAAACAGTGAAATTATTATTTGTTTAAGACGTCTATGACAATGTTTTAACAAATTGGCGTCGTTGTCGGGGACATGGTACTACTAATAGTTTTATGCCAAGATCTTTACATATAGGTACACCATTAGTCTTAAATCCAGAAATTAGAAAACCGCAAAAAAGTTGAAGAAGCAAGCTAAACTTCAGAAGTAACAAATGAATTTCTCAACTTGATCATCCTCCTTACTGCCAGAAATCACCGTTTCATCATTCCCAAAAGCACCACCGTCTTCACCTTCTCAAATTCCAGTTAAAACATACTCTCCAGCACCTTCTAAAGAATCCAAAACTAAAGACCCTTCTGAATCTGATTTTGATAAATCAGCCATGAATGCCGAAGAGGGCGAAGAGAAAACTCTCAGATAGCGGGCCATGCAAGAGGTCACTCAACAACCTCTCTGCATTACCTTTCCTGAAGCCCAAAACATCGAACTCAAATATGGGTTAATTCATCTCCTTCCCACTTTCAGATTCCTTGAAAATGAAGACCCACATAAATTCCTCAAGGAATTTCATGTGGTATGTTCAGGAATGAAGTCGCATGCCATCACTAAGGACCATATAAAACTAAGGGCATTCCCCTTTTCAGTACAAGATACAACAAAAGAGTGACTATATGATCTTCCATCCGGCTCCATAACCACGTGGAACATGCTTGCAAAACTATTTTTAGAGAAATATTTTCCAGAAGTGCGAGTATCAAACCTTCGCAGAGAGATCCTTAGTATCAAACAAGAAAAAAAGAGACTTTACACACATACTAGGAGCGCTTCAAAAAAGTGCTTGTTCGGTGCCCACAATACGAAATCAATGATTACCAGCTTTATCAGTGTTTTTGTGAAGGCCTAACACCCATGAGACGAAGGTTGATAAATGCTTCCAGTGGCAGATCCCTAAGTGACATGACACCAACCAAAATCCGAGAATTGATAGAAAAACTCGTCATTGAGTCGAAACATTTAGGGAATGAAGACGAATGGTATGATGATCAACCGCGAGGGTTTAGAGAAATAAATTCCTCACTTAGAAGCTCAGATTTATGAACTGAAAAAGCAGTTTTGCTGCTGACAAAAGAAAAAAGAATAATATCTGTGAAAAACGGTGTGGAATCTACCTGAAGACTGAATATTCAACTTATATGTGTCGACTACTACAGGAGGATGTAACTGCATTAAAAGTTTTCAGAGGCTATCAACGGAATTTTCAGAATAACTTCCAGCAACAACAACAATATCATAATCCGCCTGGATTCCAACGGCAGCGAAATTTCCAGTAGCAACCAGGTTTTCAACAACATCAAAATTTCTAACAGCATCCACTACTACAAAATAACACATAGAATACTGTTAAAATGACATATAGAATACGGTTTTGCAGCCGTACTCTATAAGGGGGGTTTCCTATTCGAACATGTAATACAATACGGTTGTAAAACCGTACTCTATAATCATCATATAGTACGGTTTTCTAGATAATACAATACGTTGCAAAACCGTACTCTATAATCATCATAAAGTACAGTTTTTTAGATAATGCAGTACGGTTGCAAACCAGTACTCTATAATCATTATAAAATACGGTTTTACGGTTTTTTAAAAGTATCCTTATTCTTTAACGAAACACATTGAATACTGTTTTTTCAATGTAACCGTACTCCTTATAAAATATCATAAAGTATAGTTTCTTATTGCCAAAGGACATTCTAAATAAATATATTTCATAAATTAAATACAATAATTACACTTTTCTATAAAGAAAACATGCCTATAAATAATTTATACACACAAACATTTCATGAACAAACATAATGTATATAAAAGTCAAAACAAAAGCATGATTAGTCATTAATTTCTAAAATTAACAATATCCAATTCAAACATGATTTGCAATAAACCTAATTTGTCCATCCTAATCAACGAAAAATTAAATATATAAAAAGACAAATAGATCCATTCGGTAGATGTCAAACTCCATAATTGCAGCCACATACCTGCGACATAAGACAAGAAAAGAAACTAAAAGTTGCAACTAATGGAAAAAAGGGAACATATAGTTGTGATGAGAAGAAAAAACTGAGTTAATTGCAGGAAATAGCAACATAGTTTCATTTATTTGTTTATTAAGACATCCGACTACCATTTCTTCCTATTGATATACATTGAGAGATATATCCCATAATAGAGAGATCCTCCAAATTCAATGTATTTTTTACAATATATATTTTTCGTAGTTTAATGTCCTAATAAGATAAAGATATGAAAGTATGATGCTACAGTAGGTTCATATTTTAAAGTACAATGTCTTGATGAGTTTTTTTAGTTACAATGTTGTATAAAATGAAATGCAAGTGTAGTGTTATAATAATCAAGTACATTAAAGTAAAATGCTATAATAAACAATTAGGTAAGAATAACTAACCTTTCAAAGGGGCACTTGACTCAAATACTTACTCTCAAACCTTGAACTCCACATAACGATGATTTCATTTAACACCCAATCCGGAAACGGTTTTTTATCGTTCCAGTTGTTCTATATATAAATTAAAAAATAATTTATAATTTAATAATGAATTTTTTACATATTAGATAAATTGCACAAATATTTTAAGATACTTACTTTGTTTGGGAATTCATTTTGTTGAGTCAACACGAACTCAAACATCCATCTCATGACGTAAAAACCGCACTCCCAACTTGATGGTTGTTGGTTGCACTACAAATATGAACAATAAAGGATTAGAGAACTTTTACTTTGAAACTAGGGTTTTGATCTGATGATGGAACAAGTTCTGTGTTCCAGGTATCAGTTTTTAATAAAAAAATTAACAAGAAGCAAGTTCAAGGTACCCATGAAGTACTTTTACCTCGACAAGTGTCCATTTCATTGGATGTGTTGTGTCGATAGCTTCCTTAAGCCTTGCAACAGCCCTAAAATGAAGATCAGAAAAAAAATTTAAAAAAGCCATAGAAAGAAATAACAGTCAGAAATACAAAAAGATTTCTTACTCTTCGACATATTTCACGACTATGTAGTTCTCCACGGGCTTCTCATCCGGATTTTTTTGGGAATTCAAGATATACCCTGTGCCTTGGTTAGGGCAGATTACTAGCAGCATCTAATGCAATCTAGTAATGTTAATACGTTTTAGTATACACAATAAAGAAATAAAGCCAATAAAAATCAAAGCAGTAAGATTTAATACCCTTGCCAATAGGGTGCGACAAAAAAATGTTTGTCTTTATGGAAGCCCATTGCATCAACAATGTAACTTACAACATCCTCACCATTTGACTCGCATATTGTTGCCTGAATCTCACTCGGGGAAATGAAAGCACATCTGTTCACTTTATTCCCACCACGTGTTTCAAGCATTGAATGTAACATGCTATAAACCAGAAAATATACATTATAAATGTAAATACTATAAACGAAAATAATTTAAACATTGTTGTTTGTACTTACATTTGAAACCATGTTATGACACTAATATCAAGCCATTGTTTATTCAACAGACGTAAAATCTCCTCGGGGTAAATGTATGTTTCAATTTTCTGAGCTCCAAGGATCCCGGGTTCGGCTTCAACATAAATCGCATCATCAGGAGCATCACGATTCATCAAACGTCTATATATTCTTTTCATGAGAAGGGGCATTTTTTCTAGGTCGACTTGCTTATTAGAATTATGTGGTATCAAACTTTCCTTTGCTGGCTTAGTCTTCTTCATAACACCCTTCGAGATTACTGGCACACTCTTGGTTATGCGAGGTTGCTTTGTTTTTGTACAAACATTAAAAAACTGTTTGATTATCACATATTGGTACAATTTAACATATACATATAATAACTAATAAGGTTGGAGAAATTACCGGGTCGACAGCTACCGGTAGAAAGGAACATCTTTTATCTTGTTCAACATTTGGCTTGAACTGTGAGGACTGTTCACAAGTTAGATGTGTGCACAACTATTTATTACTCTAATTCTAAACAAAGTTAATGATAATTCTATGTACCTGAATGATCTTAATTGCATTCCTTGGCCACTCAACTATACCATGAAGCGCCTCACACATCTTACTTGCTTCTTCGGTCGAGACGGGAAGAGGGATACAATCATATTGGTCATAGATCTTGTCTATGGATACCCTCAAATGATTTGCATTTAAAGGAACTGAATGTATTTGTCCATTCCCATATGGAAAGACCATCCCTTTTGCACATTTCTGGTTCATCGCGTCGTATGGTATCACTAACTCGCAAGCAGTAGGAGTCTACAAACATATAATGTATATGTTAATATATGATCAAATATCTTGTATATAAGAAAAAAAACACATGATTACCTTTATCCCATCCAACTAATCTGATACAGTCGAGACGACACTATTTTTCTTCAACAACGGACTGGTAATGTGTATGCCTTCATTCTTTGAGAGAAACTGTTGCATATATGTTTTCATCTCTTCCATCTGAGCATTCATCTCTTCTATCTTGGCTTCCATTTTGGCCTCCATCATAGCCTCCACCTCCACCTCGATCTTCATCTTCTCCTTAATATCTTCCAAGTTATATTTATCATGGCTCTTCCCTTTTTTCTTATCAACCCTAGGCATGGATTGTCTCAAGCCAACGTTGTGCCCAACAGCCCTCGTACGACCTGGATGCTCGGGTCCTAACACCTCTGTAAGCACATCGGCTCCAGGTCCAGGAAACCAATCTCCATGAGATAATTGGGTATCCTTTTCAATCTGTTAATCCAAATAAAATTGCAAGGGTAATTAAATCCTAAATAGTTTTAAAATAAATGATAACATTACAGAATGAATACTTAACTTACCAATTCAGATGCCAAGGAGTAGAGATCAGTAGGTAACGAGTATATCCCTGTGGGATCACGTTTTAACCTAGCAAGGATAAAATTCCTTGCACGTTCACTTCTTATATTATGGAACTCCGTTGACTCACCAGACTCCATCTCTTTTTCCCATTGATGTTTCATACCACGATAACCACGTGGGCCTATCCGAGGCGGATACTTGTTCAACTTTGCAGTCGTTGTAGCTTTGTTGCTTATTTCCTGGAAAGAAGTAAGTAGCAGAATTAGAAACATTGCAATATACTATTATCATATAAAGAGGGCTAAAGTGAGCCAAACCTGGAAGCTCGGTGATGTTTTGAGTTGAACAAAAGCGTTCCATGTAGGCTCATCTAGGTATGGATATTCAGGTACCAGATTTCTACCCTTCTTTAGGTAGTCATTAACAAGCCTGCTCTTGTAAGCCTTCCATGATTGATTGCAAATTTTTAGTACCTGTTTTTTGTGCCTATCATCTTCTATATTCCAATGTTTCTGTTTTTTTAACAATAAAGTACAATAAATATTAGTAATATATATATATATATATATATATATATATATATATATATATATGTATGAATGTATGAATTAAATGAAAGTACAATTAACAGGCTCACAAAAATACCTTTGTGTTTAACCACAATTCATCGATTTCAGCCTTAGGAACTTCATCCCAACACAATATGAGGATAGAAATCCTCGTCCTTACCATGACTCCACAATAATTGCTAAACTGAGATTGGGTCTCTCCGATATTTTGGCCTAGCTCATCAAATTCAATTTCCAAATCCCCTTTGTTTTTCAGGTTTCCCCTTATCAGTGTCACACTTCTTTTTTTCCTTTGTGGTTGATCCATTGTATGCCTACAAAACCAAGTAACATAATTTCAGATATACATATTAAGGAAGTTGTTGTTAATGTGTATTAATGTGAAGAAGAAGGTGGTTCAGAAGTTTAAATAAGTGTTTGATGATAATTGTTGGCTTCTTCAAATTGAGAAGTCGATGTGCTGACTTCAGTTTATTCTCCTTTATCGAGCTCTGATAAACAAACATCAAATTCTAATCCATCTTTGAAGTCTATCCGGTCGAACCAGAATACCAATTTTCAGTTATATTTCCAATAACAAAATACTAATGCCCTAACTTAAAAGTAATGAGTTACAATTTGTTATATGTACAGAAACCAGGAAAGAAAAGAACTTGAAAAAGTTTGATACTATCACACTAATTTGTGCCTGTATCTTGGGTTTCGTTCACGAACGGGGGGAAAATGATGATTAGAAGAATTACCTGTTAAATGTTCTCACAATACGATTGAACTGCTCTCTGCTTTTGTCACAGTGGTTTGCTCTTCGATGCTCTCACAGAATTTTCTTTGATATCTATGGTCTCCCCGTCAACTGCATTCTCAAGCCTTAAACCCTAAAATTGAATATAGCGGGGAAAAATACGCGCCTAAAATTGCTCCTACCATGATCTAATGGATCATGGGTTACTGATTTCTCGAAAATTAGTAGCATATTCCACAAAATTTTGCTCCACATATTCCACAAAATTTTGATCATGGAGCAACTGGAACTCAACCCTTTTTCCTGTATGTCTATTGAAAAGCAAAATTGTGATTTGTGATTTAATAATATGTGAGTACCTTTGGCATATAAACCCTCGGTTAACTCATAAAGGTGTTAATGATTATGATTATAAAACTAATATATATCCGTATCAATAAGTATAAGTTTTTTTTAAATAACCAAATAATCTTATATTACATCTATAAATATCAATATTATAAACATATAGATACATACATATCTAGGGCTGTTAATCGGTCAACCCGAACGGGTTTCAGGTTAAAAGGGTCGGGTAAGTCGGGTTTTCACAAAAAAATATTTTAACCCAAAACCCGACTCTATTAAGGACAGGTATGGGTTAATCGGGTTCGGGTTAATCGGGTATCAGGTTAATAGGGTCGGGTTACCCGGGTTAGTCGGGTTAATACATTAAGAACTTAATTTGGACATATTTAAAAGATTAATCGGGTTCGGGTTTTTTTGACACCCCTATACATATCTTTTGACACCCCTATCCATATCTACATGCATACACATAAATAAATATAACATTTATAAAGCACATTGTTAACGTAACTTTACTAAAGTGCAATGAAAATCTTATAATATTTAAACCAAAAATACTAGAATTATTTATAACTTACCAAAATTCTCAAAATAATTTGAATCATATTCACGCGTCTTCCATTATTTTCCGCTTTAATGTCTTTTGTCAGGGCGTGTTACTGCAAAATACTAATTGTAATAATAGTTATTATAAAGTACTAAAATTTTATAATCAATTTTTTTAGTTTCACGACAGATAAATAGTTTATTACCTTTCTTGCTTTCCGTTTCCGTTTTTTTGCAATCCATAATCCTTCATTGTGATCTGCTCTTAAATAAGCAGTATCATCAATATTGATATTTGTAGATGGGATACCAATAGAAAATGGGGGTAGCTCGTCAAACTGATTGTATTCTTCCTCGTCCACTACATTTTCAATGGCAACTATACGTCGTTTACCATGCAAGACAATGTGTCATGTTGAATCTTTTGGGTCCTCCACGAAGAATACCTGGGTAGCTTGTTTTGCTAGAATGAATGGTTCAGATGCATAACCATCTGTGGAAAGATCAACAAGTGTGAAACCGTCGTTGTCAATTTTAACACCTTGTCGATTGTCGACCCATTTACACTTCAACATTGCTATAGCGAAGGAATTATAATTCAATTCCCAAATTTCTTGGATGACACCATAATAAGAATTTTTAGCAATCCTCGACCTTGTTTCATGGTTTGTGCTATAAAATTCTGTCGATGATGCTATTAGCGTCACCCCGCTATTTTGATGCGTACTTTTATCATCTTGCTTCTTAGTATAAAATGTATACCCATTAATGTCATAGCCTTGGTATGTTGCAACAACATGTTGTGGGCCGTTCCCCAACTCCACTACTAATGGATCCATGTTTTCTCCCCCATAACTTTGTTTCACCTTGTCTTTCAACCATTGTGAAAAAGTTTTATTATGCTCAGTGGTCAACCATCTATCACTCTTATTTTTATTTTTTTCTTTTAACAGTAACTTGTGCTCATTTATGTATGAAGCAACCACTGTCATGTGTTGTAAGACTGTAAAATGTGCAATGTGGAAACTATTTCTGTCTGGAACTACCATTTTCAATCCAACTGTCCCAACCCCTTCAAGTCTTCCCTCGTGTCGAGAATGTGGAACCCCTATACTTTTCACACCTTTTAAATAGCTTGTACAAAACTCAATTACCTCTTCTGTGGCATATCCTTCAACAATACTGCCTTCTGGTCGATGTCGGTTCCTTACATACCCTTTTAAGAAACCCATATATCTCTCGAATGGATACATGTGTCGTAAGAATATCGGACCACAAGCCTTAATTTCTCTTACAAGATGGGATATTAGATGAACCATGATATCAAAAAAGGAAGGTGGAAAATATATCTCGAGTTGGCAGAGAGTGATGATAATATCACGTTGCCATGAATCTAACACCTCGGGGTTAATCACTTTCGAATGAATCATGTTAAAAAATAAACAGAGCTTTGTGATTGCATGTCGGACACCGTCTGGCATTATTCCACGAATTGCAATGGGAATCATATGTGTCAACAGAACATGACAATCATGAGACTTCATACCAAGCAATTTCAAGTCTTTCATCGACACCAACTTCTTAATGTTAGCAGAATAGCCGGATGGGACTTTCACCCCGTGCAAACATTTACAAAATTTGGTCTTCTCGGCCTTAGACATGGTATAACAAGTTTGTGGTAGATACGTACGCTTTCCATCACTCTTAACAGGTGCAAGTTCCGACCAAATTCCCATTTCGACCAAGTCTTCTCGAACTTTGATACCATCCTTCGTTTTCCAAGGAATATTCAATAACAAGCCTATCAAACTTTCAAAAACATTTTTCCCAATATGCATCGGATCAAGACAATGTCGGACTTCCAGGTGCTTCCAATATGGCAACTCCCAAAAAATAGACCTCTTCTTCAAATATTTTTTTGGAGGTTTCTTACAACACTTTCCAAACATAATGTTCAAGTCATTAACTCGTGATAATACATCTTCTCCCTTCTTTGCTGGTCTTGTCACTCTGTCTTCAATTTTACCATCGAACAAATGTTTTTGTGTACGATACACATGTTTTACTGGAAGGGACCTTCTATGACCCATGAATACATTCTTCTTACAATTTGTTAACCATAATGAGCATGTGTCATCTTCACAAATAGGACATGCCTTTCCTCCTTTTGTAGTATATCCTGACAAGTTTCCATATGCTGGAAAATCACTTATGGTGCAATAAATCATCGCTCGAAGTTGGAAAAATTCCTTCATGTAGGCATCATATACTTCTACGCCCGAGTTCCATAATTCCTTCATATCATCAATTAATGGAGCCAAATACACATCAATATCGTTCCTAGGTTGCTTCGGACCTTGAATTAGCAAAGTCATCATGATATATTTTCGTTTCATGCATAACCAAGGTGGAAGATTGTAGATGCATAAAAGTACCGGCCATGTGCTATGGCGACTACTCATGCTTCCGAATGGATTAATTCCGTCTGAACTAAGTCCAAACCTAATATTTCTAATCTCCCTACCAAATTCTTCAAAATTAGAATCAATATTCCTCCATTGTGGTGAATCAGCAACATGTCTCATATTTTCGTCTATTGTACGATCTTCAGCATGCCAACGTAATAGTTTGGCTTCTTTGGCATTCGTAAATAACCGTTTAAGTCTTGGTATGATAGGAAAATACCACAATAATTTAGCAGGGGGGCCATTCTTTGTCACATCACTATTTTTTTCTGTTTCGCTTTCTCGCTTATACCGCGATGTTCCACATGTAACACATTCATGTAGGTCAACATACTCGTTTCTATAAAGGATACAATCGTTTGGACATGCATGTATTCTTTCAATTTCCAAGCCCATTGGGCACACCAGTTTCTTCGCTTGATATAATGAAATAGGTAACTCATTTTCTTCGGGAAGCATTTCATGCAATATCTCTAATAGGCTTGTGAAACTCTTATCACTCCAACCATTGTTTGCTTTTAAGTTAAGCAACTTTAGCACAGCTGAAAGTTTGGTAAATTTTATACATCCAACATACAATGGTTTTTCAGAGACTTCAAACAATTGTTGGAATTTTTGATGATCTTTTTCCGCAACATTATCCTCCAGATCATGCAACATGTCATCTAAACCATCACAACTCTCATTATCCAAATGATCACCAGCCTCATCATGACTACACTCTGGAGCAGTTGTATCATGATCAATTAACAGTTCACCATGTCGTGACCATCGTGTGTACCCACTCATAAACCCCTCACATATTAGATGTTCTTGTATTATTGTAGAATCATTAAACTTATGACAATTTTGACACTTTTCACAAGGACACCAGATGTGACTTTCTCCTTTATTCTTCCGATCATCCTCAGCTACTTTAAGAAAATCAAGCAAACTTGCCAAATATTTTTTGCTAGCACGTGGTATTTCATACATCCAAGTATTACGATCCATCTGGAATTTAAATAATAAATTAACAAGCAATATGATGCATGCATAATATACAAAATGTTATTCCAAGTGGCAAAAATGCTAACCCACTTTTTTAATATTTTTTTGTCTATGTAAAGATGCAGTAAGATATTGACTACTTAAGAAGAAACAAACAACATTTCCTTTAACTCTCCATATTTGACTAAAATAATCAACTGTATCTTACATGACTTTATTCTCATTTATTTAATTCGAATTGCATCCTATAAACCATGTCCATTTTAATAGGTTATTATGTAGTGGAATACATAACTAAATAAAAAACAATGATATCATATATATTATTATTATTATTAGTAAAAAACAAAATAAATTAAACAAATACAAAAATGCTTCCTGAAAATAGGGGTAAAATAATCTCACTGTTTTTATTTTTATTTATATTTTAAATTATAATCTCTTCTTAATATTAATATATGATTTTTTTACTTATAATATATTATACTAGGCCTTCTGGAGTACCGACAACGAACCTGGTCGTCGTCTAGCTAGCTACTAACCACGAATATGAACACCACCTTGATCCTATCATTGTGTTGACCTGGAGCCACAATTGTGGTCTCTCGTGCTTCCCACCACAACCAATCTTCTTCTCTATTCCTCTCTTCTTCTCTGTTGCAGGTGAAATCGACCACCACCACAATCACAGTGTGATGAGTATACCAATTTTGTTATGGAAGGAAGGTGGAAGACGATGATGCTAAGATGGTGGTGGGGGTGATGGTGGCGTGTAATGGTGGTGGGTAGTGGTGATGGGTGGTGGTGGTGGGTGATGGTAAGGTGGGTGGCAGTGGTGGTTGGCGGGTGGTGGTTGCATGTGGTGGTGGTGGTGTTTTCAATGGGTGATGGGTGGTGGTATCAATGGCTGATGGGTGGTGGTATCAATGGGTGATGGGTGGTGGTAGTGGTGGTGATGGATGATGGATGCGGGTGGTGGGTGGCTGGTGGTAATGGCGGTGGTGGGTGGTGGTAGTGGTGGTGGTGGTAATGGTGGTGGGGGTAGTGGTGGTGGGTAGTGGAGGTGGGTGATGGTGATGGGTGGTGGTGGAGGAGAGTTATGGTGATGAGTAGTGGAGGCGTGTGGTGGTGATGGATGGTGGGTGGTGGTTGGTGGTAGTGGAGGGTGTTGGTAATGGTGGTGGGTGGTGGTTGTTTTGATGTGTGATGGGTGGGGTGGTGGTGGCGGGTAGTAGTGATAGGTGGTGAGTGGTGTAGGTTAGTGGTGGGTAGTAGGTGGTGGTGGTGGTGTATGGTAGTTTTGGTGGGTGATGAGTCTAGTGGTGGCGATGGGCGATGGAGGTGGGTGGTGATCGGTGGTCGGTAGTGATGGTGGTAGGTGGTGGTGGTCTTAGTGGGTGGTGGTGATGGATGGTGGAGGCAGGTGGTGGGTGGGTGGGTGGGGGTGGTGGTGATGTGTGGTGGAGGCGGGTGGTGGTGATGGGTGGTAGGTGGTGGTAGTGGCGGCTGGTGGTCATAATGATGGGGGGTGGTAGTGATGGGTGGTGGAGGTGGGTGGGTAGTGGTTGTGGTGGGTGGTAGGGGTGGTGGGTGGTGGTGGAAGGTAGTGGTGGTGGTGGTGGCGGGTGGTGGTGTCGGTGGTGATGGGTGATGGATGATGGTTGTGGTTGACGGTAGCAGGGGTTGATGATGGTGGTGGGTGGTGCTGGTGATGGTTGGTGGTGGTGGTGGTGGGTGGTGAGTGGTGTTGGTTAGTAGGATTTTAATTTTTTTACTTATTTTTTATTTATATTAAAATTATTTGATGATTTTAATTTAAAAAATTATTATGGTCAAAATTGTTTTTATATATATATATATATATATATATATATATATATATATATATATATATATATTATCAGTTAATTGAAACTTTATAATTTTTAAGATCTTTTATATATATTTTAATTATTTATTTATAAATAAAAAGAGTAAGCTTAATAAAATCTATACAAATAATTAGATAGTGTCTTGTATATTCATCGTATTAATATATATTTTAAAGAATTATTTAATAATTAGTTGTACTTGTAATATAATAATAAGAATAAAATCAAAATTATATTATTTAATTAATAAAACTATTTTTTTAGATATATCAATTAAAAAAAGGATCAAATAAATATAAATAGTTATGTCGTGATTGTGTTATATCAATTAAAAAAAGGATCAAATAAATATAAATAGTTATGTCGTGAGTGTGTTTCCATATATATTAATATTAATATTAATATTTAAATATATAAAGTCATAAAATAAAATATAACAAAGGGTTACATATGATATCTAAGGAGGGTACAATCAGCGGCAAACAGAGGAGTGAAACAGATTGTTCATTGCACAATTAAGAACTTTTGACAGCTAGCATTTAAGAACTTTTCTTATATAAAAATAATAATAACCTCTTCATCTACAAAAGGAACCGATTGTTCATTGCACAATTAAACGGAGAAGAAGTAAAGCAAAACAGAGTCAAGATGTGAGAGTTAGACAGCATATATACATACATCGATTCGAGAGGGAGATACCTTAAGAGAGTTCTGACTAGCGACGGAAGATGGTTTCGTTGAGCGAGTGACTGCCGACCTCTTGGTGGTGACCGGAAACGTCCAACTGTTAGTGTTTTATAGTTTATGACTTTTCTTTTATGCTCTGTCTGTCTAATTTCTATATATATATATATATATATATATATATATATATATATATATATATATATATATATTCTCTAAGGAATCCAACGGTATGATTTTTTTAGTTTAGAATTTTCAAATTTTAATTTGTATCTTTAATCATATTAACAGGTAGGCGAAAAACATGGTGATATATAGACTTCGATCAACGTTTTTTGGCTTGATTAATGCTGATTTAGGGGTTGTTTGATATTGATGCTAACCCAGTCAGAAAGGAGGACTCGGTCCTCAATCAGAAGCTGTTGTATTTGATTTATCGACAGACTCGGTCCAAAGAAATCTGAGGATTCGGTCCTCATCTCAAAACCTCCTGACCGAGACAAAGCATCATCTTTTCCTTCCTTGCCCTTCTCCTTCTTTTGTAGGCGCCTTCTTCTCCATCGCGTATACGCATCGACTTCCACTTCACCAGCGATATCGTGAACATCGACTTCCACTTCAACGCAGCATGGTAGCGACTACGAACTCCGAAATCAGATAACTTTAAGCTTTTTTTCTTGTAAATGCTATTCGAAATCAGATAACTTATAATGTTCGGATCTGTTATCTATACATGGAATCTGTTTCTTGCAAAATAAATTTGAAAGCGACATTGAATCTGATTTGAACCTGTTTTGTGATCTTTCTCTTAGTGGTTATATGATGTAGACAATTTTTTGTATCACCTGTTTGTGATTAGTTCGAATATGTATTTTGTACATGGAATTTGTTCGTGTTTATGGAGTATTTAATGTTGATTGTTGAATCTGGTGCAATACCTTGCTCTTCCCTCATGCCCTGTTGCTTTTTTGTACAACTTGTTTCATATTTTGACCATTTTGTCCTTGGTACCAGTTTGGAAACTCATATGGTGCAGTTTAGTAGTGCAGGAGTGCAGGGGTATGTTTTGTTTCATCTTTTGACCATCTTGAATGGTCTTGAAAAGGAATAAGTAGTGTAGGGGTATGTTTTGTTTCATCTTTTGACCATCTTGAATGGTCTTGAAAAGGAATAAGTAGTGTAGGGGTATGTTGGTCATGATTTTGTCCTTTAGTTTCATTCTAGGCCTTTTAATTTTCCATCATTTTTACTAATTAATTCATGCATCTAATGTAGGGGAAGATCTTGGAGGATTTAGAGGCACAATTACAAGTTGCTACATCATCAATTGATCCATCTTGCAGTGGGTGGTTAAGGCTATTGTCCATCTTTATTGCATGATTTCATTTTCATAATACATTGACTGGTTTGTATTAAATTTGATTTTAACTTTTGTGTTAACTTTGAATGGTTTGTATTCATAAAGATTGTTACTTTTTTTGTATTGAGGAAACAAAAAAAATTAAAGATGTTTAGGTTTTTGGATCAAACAACAACCTGAAAATATGCTTGTTTTTTTAGGGATGCGTTAGAGACCAAGAGGGCAGAATAGGTATATTGGTGAAAATATGGTTTAGTTTTTTCTTCACTCGTCTCTTTATCAATTTTCATTGAAAAAACTAACAAAAACCAATGAAAATAACATTGTTAGTTTTTTCTTCAGTCGTCTCTTTATCAATTTTCATTGTTAGTTTTTTCTAGGATTGAAAAAACAACCTTTGGATCAGCAATCTAGAAGCTGCAGTGTGGCCTTGGAAGACATCGTAAAAATCTTATCCACTAGCACTCATGCGTTCTAGAACGAAACCAGAGCGAGTATAAAAAATCTAGAGCAACAAATGTCTCAACTTGCTACTTCTGTGAGTCGACTGGAGTCTCAAGGTAAATTATCGGGGCAAACTGAAAATAACAAGAGAAACATTACGTGAGTGCAATTACCTTGAGGATTGGTAAAGTTTATGAAGGCTAAAGCGAACCGAAAAAAGAAAAGGAAGAAAACATGGCTGAAGATAAGCTTGGGGAAAAGGTTATAGAAGAAAAAGAAGCTGAAAAAGATGAAGAGAAGGAAACTCCAAGACCAACAAAGCCGATCCTGAAGGAGTAAAAACCAGTTCCACCATTCCCGTCACAACTGAAGAGCACGAAGCGCGAACGAGAGGATAAGAAAATCATGGACAACTTTCGTAAGGTGGAGGTAAATATTCCACTTTTAGATGTTATTAAACAAATTCATCGTTACACTAAGTTTTTAAAAGAATGATGTGTTTCAAAGAAAAAGTTAAAAATTAACGAAACCATGAAAGCTGGTGAAAATATTTCTGCAATTTTACAGAAAGGTTTACCTCCAAAGTGCAGGAATCCATGATTTTTATCGATTCCTTGTAAATTGGGAAGCCTAACTTTTCCAAAAGTCATGCTTGATTTAAGTGCTTCAGTCAATTTCCTCCCACTTTTTGTTTTTGAAAAATAAAAATTGGGACCTTTAAAAAAGACCGAAACTATCATTTAGTTGGTTGACCGCTCAACAGTACACCCAAAAGGTGTATTGGAGGATGTTCTAGTCCAAGTGAATGAGTTAATTTTTCCCGCTGATTTTTATATTCTAGACAAGGGAATGTGGATGTTTTTATAAAACTCAATTATTTTAGGAAGATCTTTTATGAAAATTGTTAAAACCAAAGTTGATGTCTTTGTTGATACACTTTCAATTGAGTCTGATGGTGATGTGGTTAATTTTGAAATAAATGATGTTGAAATTCCAACTTATAACTTTTCTGTTAACTTTCTGGGTACCAACATGCCTTTGTCTGAGAACTGTTGTGAGTTTTCTAATCATCTTGTGCAAGAAAGATTTTCAGACAAAAATTTTAGTTGTGGCACATCAAAGAAGATGACAGAAAAAGGCAAGCTTGGGGAGGAGAAGCTAATTTCTGCTGAGGAAGCATCAAAAAAGGAGCTGAAAATAGGCAAGTTTGGGGAGGAGGAGAAGAATTCTGAAAAGAGGATCAGAAAAAGAAAAAAGATTTAAGAAGCTGACAAATGACTTATCTGATAAAAATATGAAGTGAAGGTTTGTATTATGATCGGATATACTTCAAGTATGAACAAGAAGGGTAAAACTAATCTAAACGAAATAATCAACAGAAACTAAATAACACAGAAGTTCTCCAAATGTTCCTTTCACCAAGAAAAAAGAGGTTTTGTCTTCACCAAGAAGACAAGGTTTGTCACAAAGAAAATTAACACAAAGCCATGAACTCTAGCGCTACATTAGGTTAGCCCTAATGTAGTATATATATACTAATTTATACATTTATATCCCTTGATTGACAGGATGGTATCTAATCTATACTAAGAACTGATCTTATCTTTTAGATACGAGATCTTATCTATTCTATATTTATCTATAATAACTGCCTAATATACAAAAGATTACAATAGAACAGCTATAAGCTGATGCGGTTGAACTTGTTAAGCTAGCGATGGCGCTGTCGACTCGTAGACGCTGACACTGATGGATCAGCATGTTATGTGTTTGACTCATCAGATCATAAGGTGTGACCTTACAATCTCCCCCTATCTAATGATGTCAATCTTCTTCTTCAGAGTCATCATAAGAGCCATTGTAGACTTGTCAACTTCTTTCAAAATTTCAAGCTTTACCCATATGAATTGATCAAGTTTCAGCTCATCCAGTCTTCTATTCAGCTCCAGTGATATCAGCACGCGATATCCTCTTTCTAGCTTATAGTGACCTAGCCCTTCCAAGCAAAGATGAAACAAATGCTCAGTGGGAGCAAAAGGAAGGTCATCAGTGCGTTGAAAGCACATCTGATTTTGACTATCAAGATAAAAAATCCCTTGCTCTGGTTCTGGAATAAACATGTACTGAACATGTTCAACACCAGCTGGTAATACATTATTGATGTATATGGTACCATAAAGAAGAAGGAACTTGGTATTCTTGGACTGCCGGGGAGTGCCTGTTCTTCCTGATGAGGTTGATCTAGATGAACTCGCTGAAGGACCAGCAAATGGTACCAGGTTTAGTTTCTTCACTTTGTTGAGAAGTTGCTGAATTGTCAACTTCACTTCTTGAGCATGAACACTTTTATGCTTGTTGATAATTTCAAGAATCTGCATCCAGTCGTTGAATCCAAATTTGACTAGCTCACGAGCAAACACAACTTTAGTGTATTCATACTCAATTTTCTTTCTTACCAAGTGAAGTTTTAGTTACTCGTTCTTTGGCTTGGTGCATCTTACTTTGATGATGGGATCATGATTTATTCTACGAGTCAGAATGTCTCCAAACTTCTTTCTATCAATCCGGTCATATAGTTTTGAAACAATGTGTTGTCTTTCTACATTGTTGTTGAAAATCTTCTTAACCTAATCATCAGTTCTTCGACGTTCAACATTTTTATCAGCAGAAACTAGTTTGGCAGACAAGCGTTCTTGCTTTCTGACTTCTTTCTTCTGTTGAATAGCAACATTGTATTCCTCCATTATCTGTTTAACTTCATCGATAGGTAAGCTCCATGTTTCTGCCAACTCACTCATATCAAAAGTGAGCTTGCTTTTCTTTTGAGGACGTACTGAAGTATCGCCAGCTGCAGTGGAACTTCCATCTTCAGAGTTAACAGCTCCCCCCTGAGAAGGAAGCCTTTCTTTTTTGTGGATTAAGCTGGACACCATCATCAGAATTAATGTCACTATTTGTTCCTGAGTAACCTCTTGAGCAAACTCCCGCTCAAAACAAGAATCAGGATAGATAACGTTTAATGGAACAGCAGAAACATCAGCTTGTTGCATGAAACCAAGATCTAGAAACCCTTCATAGTCATCAGTGTCTGATTGGTCACCAGCGTCTGGAATGGGCTGATCAGTTGCAACATTAGCATCAAGAATATCAGCAACAACAATCGGCTCTAGATGATCAGCTTTAGCTTTACTCCTTTCCGTCATCTCAGGCTGAGATGCAATAACCATATGTATTTGCATTGGTTGAGGACCCTCTTGGTATTTCTACCTCTTTTTGGCAGCATCGGATTGGGGATGAGAGTTATGAGGAGGATAAGGAGTTCTTGGAGGAGGATGTGATGGTGGAGGAGGTGGTAGAGGAGGGTTTGTTGATGAAGGAGGAGGTGGAGGACGGTTATCACCTGAAGTGTTTGGTGGAGTGTCATCAACAACCATGCCATCATCATCTTCATTATCCAAGCCCATAAGTATCTTCATTGTAGCCACATTCCTTTCAAATTTAGTCAGTCTTTTATTCATTGACTGAGACAACTGCACAATTAAGGAAAGTTGGGAAAGCACAACAGTTTCAAAGTTGGATCTGGATTCTCCTTGATCACCTTGATGAAAAACAACATCATTAATGGGTGATGGAGTAGGAGGAATCGTTTCAGCTTGAGGAGAAGGAGATGGTGTTGGAGAAGGTTCATCCTGGATCATTGGCTCGGTAGTATATCCAATTGGAGGAGTTGATCCACGATGTTCAGTGTCATCAGTGGGGGAAGTATATGAAAAACGTATGTGCTTGCTTTTCCTTGGAGGAGAATTCATATTTTGAGTGAAGTCTTCTCCCATGTAAGCTACTGAATGATATTCATTGTTATCAATGTCTTCTCCCTTATCAGCTCCTTTTTGATGACCAGCTTCTGAATTCTCATTATCACTACCTTCTTCATCACCAACATCATCATTGTCATCATCCTCTTTAGAGTCTGAGGATTCAACCACATAGGGATTTTCAATCCACTTTCGCATTCTTGCAGTGATAGACAGATCATCAACAGATGGGGCAACATTGATGATTTTCGAGGAAAGAGTAGAAATGGGAATGATGATCCCATGACTTTCAACATAGCCTTCTTCACAAGACAAGATCAACCCAAGATAGTGTGGGTAGGGAACATGCATTGGTCTCTTGTTTCCAGAACAACAATCAATCAGTTGATCAAAAAAGATTTGAGCAAAATCCAGTTTCTTGTTGTAAACAATGGCATATAAGATTCTTTTCTCAAAGAGATTCAGTTGATCCAAACTTTCAGTCTTGTAACCAAGACATTTTCCAATCACACCTGTTAAATATTTCCATCTTGCATTGAAACATTGACGAAGAGTGTTCATGTAGGGATCATAAGTGAGGCCCTCGAGTTTGAAGTTATACCCTAGTTTTTCACAAACAGTGTTGCAACTATATTCAGAATGAGTTTTAGAGTATCTATCATATAGAGGAAGGCGAAGAGCAGTTCGAATGGTTTCCTCATCAATAATAACCCTATATTGACCATCTCCAATGGTTCCAGGGATGGTTCCAGCAATGGTATCAACAGAGCATGTGTAGTAGAACTCACATACTTGTTTAGGGTAGAAAGGTTCCGGAAAGTTGCAGAATGCATACCGAAGTGGACCGCTTTTGAAAAATTCAACAAAGTCTTCGATTCCAGAATTCACGAATTGCTTAGGTATATCATCTGAGAATGCCACATTTGTTGATTAAATGATGATGCTGGCATCATAAGCATGGCGACCTTTGATGATATTAGCGCTGGGAACAAACTCGTACAAGGGCTTTGACATGGTGAAAGTTGTGCGGAAGATGACAATTGAGAACCTTTTGAGAAAATGCCAATTGCTTTTGAATCGCTTGTGAAATTGACCTAGAGCGGTTGTAACACCTATTCCAGGTATTGATTTATTTTTTTATAATTTCTAGGGTTTTGTGCATGGACTCGGTGATTTGGGGTGCTCCAACTCGTCGAGTAGAGACTGTTAGGGGACGTGGGGTTTGGGTCCTACTCGACGAGTCGGAAGGCCCCGACTCGACGAGTAGGAGCTGTAAAGAGAAACCCTAATTTTTAGGGTTTGCACCCTATTTAAAGAACTTTTACGCCTCTTGTGGCCTCCCTTATCACCCTAACATCCAGAGAAAAACCCTAGATCGATCTTGAACCTTCTTGAGTGAGAGAAAGAGCTTTTATGAGTGATTTTGGGGCATTTGTGAAGGATTCTAGAGCTTGAAGAGGAAGGAAAAAGGAGAGGAGCAGTAGATCCAAACATCTACTCTGTCTTGGCCATCATTTTGAGGTATAAAGTCGTCACCTTGATCTCTAGTTGATTAGATCCCTTTTCTTGGAAGTAAATGGTCATTTTTGGTGCAAAATGGAGTCAAGCTTGGATCTGGACTTATCATAAGGATATGGTTCCAGATCTGGACCTCTCAAGGTCCCCAATGGCATAAAGTTGCTCACTTTATGCAGCCTAGCCCTTTCCATGCACAAAAACCTTGTAAGAAGCCTAGTTTTGAGGTTATGGCCTTGCAGGGCCTTGCATGCACGTAAAGTTTGCAACTTTACGTGGTATCTGCACTAAGGAAGTTTGGATCTGGAGCTTGGGACCATAGATCCCACTGAAAAGGGATGAACTTGGAAAGGACTGAAGGAACTCGTCGAGTCCCTTAGCTTAATCGACGAGTCGGGGTAGGGTTTGCCCGTTTCTGGGTTCCTGGATGGGTGCAGTGAAGGATTAGGGTTTTGGTCCGTTCAGACTTTAGTTTTCTGGAAATATGATGAACTCGACGAGTCAATACGGTGACTTGGCGAGTTGATACGGGACTCAGTGGAATGGACTCGGGAGGAACTCGACGAGTTACAAAGGTAACTCGGCGAGTTAACGAGTCATACAAGAACTCGTCGAGTTGATGGGTGTACTCGACGAGTTGAGGTCAACATGGACTGTTGACCTTGACTGTTGACCAGAGTTGACTTTGAGGGTAATTATGGGATTATGACAAGTTAATCACATGATGGTTATAGGCAGTTGAGGAGGAGCATTGTGTGGGACATACCTGATTTTAGCTTGTCAGTTCAGCATTTGAGAGGTGAGTCTTCTCACCATACCAATGGGTCTAAGGCACTAAGGCCGGCCCATTTTATGTTATGTGGATTGTTGATTGATTATGCGTTATGATAGTATGACGCTTGCATGGAAGACCACGTGGGGGTTCCTGTGTCATTTTTTATAAGACCTTGGAGGGTTTCCATGGTATCCTAGTATATCTTCTTGTATAGTTTGCATTATGTCTTGTTTGGTAGTGAAGACCTTGTGGGGGTTCTCAAGGCAGGAAGACCTTGTAGGGGTTCCCAAGGCAGGAAGACCATGTGGGGGTTCCCATGGCAGATAAGACCACATGGGGTTTCCCGTGGCATTAGGTGTAAGACCTTGGAGTGTTTCCATGACTTCCTTATATGTTGTATGCATGGCTTATGTGATGTGTGTAGCTTTATAGCTAATATGATATGTGTTATGTGGATTGTGTGTGGGGTATGCTCTGGGGGACTCACTAAGCATTATCTTACAGTTTGTGGATTTGTTTCAGGTACATCTGAGCCCAAGGGCAAGGGCAAGGTTTGATGGCGCGGCGTGCACTCTCACTCGGGCATTTTATGGGACACTATGATATTTTGAAATAAAGTTGTACTTGATATGGTTTGAAAACAATTGTAACTGGTTTTTGTGGATGATGGAAATGTGTTTTGGATAATTAAAAATGAAAAATTTCTTTTGAAAAATTGGGTTGTGTAACGCCCGCAGATATGGGCTAGTCAATTTAGAAACAATGAGCATCAAAAATGAGTTTTTGATGGAATATTATTTATAAGGATTAGTCTTAACCAAGTTATAGTATATGTTACAAGGGTTCCGTACATATAAAGAATGCCGAAATCCGAGTTATAACGAAGAAGTTATGGGCCGTCGAAGTTTTACGGCGAAACCGGCACGACATCGTGTAACGTAAAAAGTGATTTTTGATAAAATAATTTTTAGCCTTAGATATCTAAATGGAAGTTGTAATATACGTTAAACCAAGAGTGTGCATAAAAAGAACGTCAAAATCTGACTTCGTATGAGGAAGTTATGATTTTTCTAAGATTTGAAATAGCAGTGCACAGCCCGAAATTCGAATTTTAGATCGATCAATTTTTGGCCAACGCAACCTAAATGAGAATTGAAGATCTCATTAATAGTAGCGCAACAGTAAAAAGACAGACGAAAACGGACGTCGGATGAAGAAGTTATGAATTTTTAACGGACTTTTCCTGTCCTGGCCTGTTAAAAATATAACTTTAAAAATAAAGTGAAAATTAGTTGACGGAGTCTATATGAAAGTTGTAGAGTACGTCTCCACCTACTCGTGGATGTAAAGAGCATCAAAAACGGAGTTCGTATGAACAAGTTACAAATTATAATAGCATATTTACGTATTAAAATAAAGTATAAATCATATATATATACATATGTATATATCATTAGAAAGGTATCGACGATGCGGTCATTATAAGACTAGTGTTGAATACTTTCGACATTAGTTTAGTACAAATATCGCTAAATCTATTTAAAATAGTATTATAAAGGGGTGTTTAGTTGTTTATATATAACTATAAGGTCATTAAGTAACTATGATGGTAGTTTTTGAAAATTCAATTACTATAAATAAGAGCGTTGGGCTCTCATATTTCTTGCACCATTCTCTTGATTCAAGAGTCTTTCTCTTCTTATCCCCCGAGCATTTCGGTCCCTCGTGATTCGACTTCTCTTTCTGTAGTTTTAGTATAGTAAGGTGAGCGCTGAAGCGCTGCACGAATCTTTCTTAGAAAGATTCAGCGACGAAGTTCTGCCCCTGCAGAGCCCGACTCCTAGCTAAAATCCCCTTGTAAGTAAGTTATGCTTACCCTATTTTAATATAGCTTATATTTAAAATTAGTATTGTTATTATGAACTTATAATAAATATTTGGGCTATTGTTATGACTTATATAAGTGTCGTTATAATGTCTTTTTAACTACTCGCGGTACGGGGAATCTGGTTTAAAGGGTCGCATAGGGTTGTTGGATTTCAGAAGTGCTATATGCCAAAATGGTCCTGCCCTCCGGTGTTTTATGTCTGGCCCCTGTCTGTACATAGTGGGTGAAAAGTATTGTTTTAACGCTTATATAATAATAATAATACTAAGACTATTAATTAGTCTCAGTGAATATTAGACTAAACTCTAGTTGTAATAATAGTAGGTTTCGTCAAAGGAAGTTGTTTTTTAAGAAGCGAAGCGCTGTCTTAGTTCAGAATCACCACCTTATCAGGTGAGTGCATAGTCCCTTTCATGAACATGATTTTAATACAAGTATTGATTAAAGTATTAAATATATGTTTATGTGCGAATTATTTGATGTTGCCTGAGATACGTGTTAAAGAACATACCTGATAATATATTATGATTTATGATAAAGAGTAAACCTAAATTAATTATAAGGAATATTGGGTAGTATCTTCTTATGAGTACGAGTGAGATATACACGGAGAATAGAACTTTAAAATATGTCATTGATTCGGGAGCATGGATTAGACATAGTCATTGTCCCTAGTCCGAGAGTATGGATTGGACATAGTCAATTGTCACTAATCCGGGTGTATGGATTAAGACATAGTCAGTTGTCCTTAATCCGGGAGTATGGATAGGACATAGTTATTTGTCATTAATCCGGGAGTATGGATTTAGACATAAACATTTGTCCTTAGTCTGAGAGTATGGAATGCTCACAGTTATTGATCCGAGAGCAGGAATTAGATCCGAGAGTATGGATTAAATAAAGAGGTAAAGTTTTGTGACATCCCCTTATTTCTCGGCCAGAAAAGACCGATTTATTTTATGCTTTTTAAAATCAAAACAGAGAAATCTTTATAAAAGATTTTGCGGAATTGGTCCCCAAAACAAAATATGATAAAAGTTTGTCAAAACCTTTCTTTAAGAAATATATCATTTCCTTTTATATCAAAACCTCGGGATGTCATGTTCCGATACAGATCAAAAGCATAAACAAGACATTATAAGCCTTACAACAGTTATTTATAACTACTGGCCTATAATCCAAAATCACTCATCATCATCATCCGACTATGCTCGGAGTCCTCTACCTGTAATATAAACAGCTGAGTGGGTCAGGCTTGGAAGCCTGGTGAACATATAGGGTTTTCAACCCACAGTACATAATTTAATATGCTTAAACATTAATCAATCAACCGAATTACCCCAACCCCATTATCTTATTTATTTCTTAAGGGTTTACCCTAAGATTCAATTATCACTCCTTCCTAAGGATTCATCCTAAGGAATAGCCACAAGGTCACACCATCACCAGGGTTTATACAACAGGGGCTAAATTCATAGCTCTTATTTATTGACAGTATTATTGACAGTATTCACCCCTGTCATACATGTCAATGGGTTTTTAGAGTACTCCAAATGAACATATAGTTCATTACACCTACAGGTTGCGGGCCTAGTAGTGTTCCACAGACCGTCTAGAATAGTCCATGGTTGTCATCCCTACTCTGCTGAATGACGGGGGTCACCGTTTGGGTAAGGGCTTATCTCATATTTCACCACTCACCCTCAGCTTATGATCTCCTTTCACCACTCACCCTCAACTTATGATCAATATTACTGATCATCTCCTTTATCCAACTCACCTTTCATCACACACCCATTATTTCATCTACCCATGTTTTACCCAACATTTTTGTAGATAAAAATACATATACAGTTTAAATTATTTAAAAACATGTATAAATCACACCTTCAACATCCAACTCAAATAAACAAACAATAAATATTCACACAGCACGTATTTTATATAAAATACTTCATATCTATGTGTAAGGTGAAAGTAACTACACACTCACTTGATTTAACGAAAATCGGGCAGCAATTCGTTTCCTAAAACAATCGTTTCTAATAAAACCGGGAGTTTTATTGAGAAACCGGGCTCTGCAAAGGGTCGGGCTTCGAAACCGAAAAGATAAATTTTTCGGGCTTCTCGGGCACTTCGTGGCGTATTCCGGGGGTTATAATCGATACAGGGGCTTAGAGGGATGTGAAAATAGCCAAAATATTGAAAAAGGGGCCAAAATTGCCAATTTTCCAAAAGTACCCGGAAGATCTCGCAAGCCTTCTATATATAGGCCCGAGGTTCGGACCCGAAGCAGCGAGAAGCAGACACGCGTCGCAATCTGCGAGGTTCGGAGGCTAAGGCGGTGCGAGGTTCGGACCAGCTGCGAGCTTCGGATTGGTCAGCAGCCTCGGTTCGGACAGATGTTCGCTTCGGATTGGGCCTCCTCCTCGGTCGAATCAGAAGCCTACACGCAGGTCGGATCACGTGGGTTGCATGCGAGGATCACGTGGCTTCTTCGGACACCTGTGCGACACGCGGCTACTGTTCATGTGAGGGAAGGCGACACGTGGCTCGCATGACTCACCAATTTCGGACACGTGGCACTTTCTAAGCGAAGGTGACGTGGCAAAAACGTGACTATGCGAATTTTCTCGATTTTGTGCAAAAACTTCTAAAATCCATAACTTTCGCATACGAGCTCCATTTTTGACGTTCTTTATATGCACGCGTAGGTAAAATTACGTTCTACAACTTCCGTTTAGACTTCGTCGGCTAATTTTGACTTTAATTTTTATATTATTATTTTTAACAGACCGGGACAGAAAATCCGTTAAAAATTCATAACTTCTTCATCCGACGTCCGTTTTCGTCAGACTTTTTACCGTTGTGCTACTATTTACGAGACCTTCGATTCTCGTTTAGGTCGTGTTGGCTAAAAATCACTCGATCTAAAATTCGAGTTTTTAGCTGTCTACTGTTAAGCTGAAACTTCAAAAAATCATAACTTCCTCATACGAAGTCAGATTTGGGCGTTCTTTTTATCTAACTTCTCGATTTAACGAATACTACGAGTTTCGTTTAGATTACTAATGCTAAAAAGTAGTATCAAAAACTCACTTTTTACGACATTCGGCATCGTGCCGGTTTGTCGCGAAACTTCGACAGGTCATAACTTCTTCGTTATAACTCGGATTTCGGTATTCTTTATATATCCGTAATCGTTGTCACGCCCACTACAAGTTTCTTAATAGATATCGGATTTATCTAATATTTAATTTTTGACGCTCATTTTTATTCTTAATTATTTAAACCCTAATAATTAAGCATAAAACACATAATATTCACATAATTCCTTTTCATTTCTTTTAAATGAGTTACAAAGGTTAACCTAGATCATTATGTCAATATTAATGCCTAGCCTAGAAACACGGGCGTTACAACTCTCTCCCCCTTAGGATGATTCCGTCCCCGGAATCACACAACGACAAACAACTACGGGTAGCGACTTACCATGTCACTCTCCGTTTCCCAGGTGGGATTTGGCCCATTTATATGTTTCCAATGCACAAGCACTAAATCGACTATCTTACGTTATAACTTCTTAGTCTTACGGTCAACGATTGCCTCAGGTTCTCTAATTAACCTCTTGCTCTCATCCAACCTTAATTCAAAAATCGGAATTATGTCGGGCAAATCTCCCGTGAACTTCCTCAAATAACACACATGAAATGTGTTATGAATACCCTCCAGTTCTTCCGGTAATTCTAGCTTGTAAGCTTGATTCCCGATCCTCCGAAGAACTTTAAATGGTCCAATAAACCTTGGACCCAACTTTCCCCTTCTACCAAACCTTATAAGTCCCTTCCACGACGAGACTTTAAGTAAAACCGAATCTCCAACTTCGAATGATATCGGTTGTATTTTCTTGTCAGCATAGCTCTTTTGAGCGGCTAACATCCTTTCCCTAATCACTTTCAACTTTTCAGCAGTTTGATGGACCATCTCAGGTCCCATAAACTGCTTTTCCCCAGCTTCCAGCCAACATGATTGCGTTCGACACTTTTCTCCATACAAAGCATGATAAGGTGCCATCTTGATGCTTGAGTGGAAACTATTACTATAGGAAAATTCTACTAGACGTAAGTGTTTACCCCAGTTACCTTGGAATTCCAGGGTACATGCTCTCAGCATATCCTCCAATGTTTGAATTGTTCGTTCGCTCTTACCATCGGTTTGTGGATGGTAAGCTGTATTCAAACACAACTTGGTACGCAATTCCGCTTATAGACTCCTCCAAAACCTTGAGGTAAAACGGCTGTCACGATCGGATACAATCGTTAACGAAACACCGTGAAGCCTTACGATTTCCTTCACATAAGAATTCACAAGTTTATCCATAGACCATTTCTCGTTGGCTGCTATGAAATGCGTACTCTTAGTGAAGCGATCAACGACCACCCAAATCATCTCGTGACCGTTCCTTATTCTGGGCAGTTTAGTCACAAAATCCATGTGATATCTTCCCATTTACCCATGGGTACAGGCAAAGGTTCTAAACTCCCATACGATTTCTGATGTTGTGCCTTAACCCTAGCACATGTTACACACTCGGCCACATAGTTTAGCAACATCGAGCTTCATCGTCGGCTACCAGTAATAGGGTTTTAGATCCATTTTCGTACTTCCGGGATGAATCGAGTACATGGTCTTGTGAGCTTCTTCCATCAGAAGACCTCTTACTCCTCCCATCCTAGGTACCCAAATCCTACCTTTGAATACCTTCAGTCTTTGACCGTTTGTATCAAACACCAACGTTTTATCCCAAACGTTCCTCCTTTCGATCATTTTTCTCTAAAGCTTCCTCCTGAGCTTTCTTTTATACTTCCCATTTGTAGAGACAACTTCAATTCTCAACGCTCTTGGCCTCTTCCTTTCAAGATTCACCTTACGACTGAAAGCATTAGCAACAATACTTGCTTTACCAGGGTGGTAAAGTATCTCACAGTCGTAGTCCTTGAGTAACTCTAGCCAGCGCCGTTGCCTCAATGCACACGCTATCACTCCATCCCTTTGGGTCAGAATACAACCTAACCCAACTTCTTTAACAACGAACGTGATACTTCTATTGATCGCTTTGATCAGCCTTTACTTCAGTTCGGCTTAAGTCAGCTGCTACATCGAACTTGGTTCTCTGAACCACATAACAAACTCATCGTAGTCGGACTGAATTCGATATGACCACTAGGGTCGGAATAACAATCATCTTCTTAGTCATTACCGAAATGATGGTAACGACAGACTAGAATAAGACGGAATCAATTACGAGTTCCTTGGTAACCTTATGACTTTCACTGATCCAAGTGTGAGTCCTGTGCTTCCAGTAGTATAGATCTCTACTACTATTCAGACCTACTCATACTCGTCCCAAGTACGGTCTCGCAGTCCCCAAGTCCTAAAATCACAAAACAATTTAACACATACGAATGTGTCCAATTAATCATAAAATTTTCCTAGACTCTACTAGGACTTCTTCCATGCGTATCTTCAATCATCAATTCTGCTTCAACTTGGTTGGTGATGGAAATTTCAGACGATGGAACAACTTCAAGAATTACACCAACCATTCCATCATCCTGCCAATCGAAGGCGTTCTTCAGACGTACCGTACTCCTCTAAACGTTTCATTATTTTATCAAACATATTCTAAGACAAGATACCACTCTTACGATACTTCTGATAGGTATCATTCAATATCATAAGCTTTTCATTTCCTCCATATACTCAATTCTCTACGAGTCTTCACCATAACGTTTTGTACACCCAAGCAGACGTTCGGTGTACCAGGTGAGAATTTAAGATAGGAAAGCTTTATTTACGATAAACGTATAAATCTCCTTATCACTTCGAAACGTTTACATGTTAGTTCTAATCTCGTAATCATATGCTTAGAATCCTACACACATAAGGTTTCCAGATCCGGTCGGCAACAGACCATAGATCCGAACAAATAATAGCATCATTATAGCTATAACACAAAACATTTAGCACATAAAAGCATTTTAGGCATCCTTCCTAAAATAAACTAGTGCTCGTGTCAATTTAGGTGTACTACCTAAAATATAATAGACACACTCAACTCACAATCATCGCTTAGCATTCTAAGTTTAAGTCTAGAAATCCTACAATTTCTTAGTTCGCTTAAACTAATGCTCTGATACCAACTGTGACATCCCCTTATTTCTCGGCCAGAAAAGACCGATTTATTTTATGCTTTTTAAAATCAAATCATAGAAATCTTTATAAAAGATTTTGCGGAATTGGTCCCCAAAACAAAATATGATAAAAGTTTGTCAAAACCTTTCTTTAAGAAATATATCATTTCCTTTTATATCAAAACCTCGGGATGTCATGTTCCGATACAGATCAAAAGCATAAACAAGACATTATAAGCCTTACAACAGTTATTTATAACTACTGGCCTATAATCCAAAATCACTCATCATCATCATCCGACTATGCTCGGAGTCCTCTACCTGTAATATAAACAGCTGAGTGGGTCAGGCTTGGAAGCCTGGTGAGCATATAGGGTTTTCAACCCACAGTACATAATTTAATATGCTTAAACATTAATCAATCAACCGAATTACCCCAACACCATTATCTTATTTATTTCTTAAGGGTTTACCCTAAGATTCAATTATCACTCATTCCTAAGGATTCATCCTAAGGAATAGGCACAAGGTCACACCATCACCAGGGTTTATACAACAGGGGCTAAATTCATAGCTCTTATTTATTGACAGTATTCACCCCTGTCATACATGTCAATGGGATTTTAGAGTACTCCAAATGAACATATAGTTCATTACACCTACAGGTTGCGGGCCTGCTAGTGTTCCACAGACCGTCTAGAATAGTCCATGGTTGTCATCCCTACTCTGCTGAATGACGGGGGTCACCGTTTGGGTAAGGGCTTATCTCATATTTCACCACTCACCCTCAGCTTATGATCTCCTTTCACCACTCACCCTCAACTTATGATCAATATTACTGATCATCTCCTTTATCCAACTCACCTTTCATCACACACCCATTATTTCATCTACCCATGTTTTACCCAACATTTTTGTAGATAAAAATACATATACAGTTTAAATTATTTAAAAACATGTATAAATCACACCTTCAACATCCAACTCAAATAAACAAACAATAAATATTCACACAGCACGTATTTTATATAAAATACTTCATATCTATGTGTAAGGTGAAAGTAACTACACACTCACTTGATTTAACGAAAATCGGGCATCAATTCGTTTCCTAAAACGATCGTTTCTAATAAAACCGGGAGTTTTATTGAGAAACCGGGCTCTGCAAAGGGTCGGGCTTCGAAACCGAAAAGATAAATTTTTCGGGCTTCTCGGGCACTTCGTGGCGTATTCTGGGGGTTATAATCGATACCGGGGCTTCGAGGGATGTGAAAATAGCCAAAATATTGAAAAAGGGGCCAAAATTTTCAATTTTCCAAAAGTACCCGGAAGATCTCGCAAGCCTTCTATATATAGGCCCGAGGTTCGGACCCAAAGCAGCTAGAAGCAGACACGCGTCGCAATCTGCGAGGTTCGGAGGCTAAGGCGGTGCGAGGCTCGGACCAGCTGCGAGCTTCGGATTGGTCAGCAGCCTCAGTTCGGACAGATGCTCGTTTCGGATTGGGCCTCCTCCTCGGTCGAATCAGAAGCCTACACGCAGGTCGGATCACGTGGGTTGTATGCGAGGATCACGTGGCTTCTTCGGACACCTGTGCGACACGCGGCTACTGTTCATGCGAGGGAAGGCGACACGTGGCTCGCATGACTCACCAATTTCGGACACGTGGCACTTTCTAAGCGAAGGTGACGTGACAAAAACGTGACTATGCAAATTTTCTCGATTTTTGTGCAAAAACTTCTAAAATCCATAACTTTCGCATACGAGCTCCGTTTTTGACGTTCTTTATATGCACGCGTAGGTAAAATTACGCTCTACAACTTCCGTTTAGACTTCGTCGGCTAATTTTGACTTTAATTTTTATATTATTATTTTTAACAGACCGGGACAGGAAATCCGTTAAAAATTCATAACTTCTTCATCCGACGTCCGTTTTCGTCAGACTTTTTACCGTTGTGCTACTATTTACGAGACCTTCGATTCTCGTTTAGGTCGTGTTGGCTAAAAATCACTCGATCTAAAATTCGAGTTTTTAGCTGTCTACTGTTAAGCTGAAACTTCGAAAAATCATAACTTCCTCATATGAAGTCAGATTTGGGCGTTCTTTTTATCGAACTTCTCGGTTTAACGAATACTACGAGTTTTGTTTAGATTACTAAGACTAAAAAGTAGTTTATCAAAAACTCGATTTTTACGACATTCGGCATCGTGCCGGTTTGTCGCGAAACTTCGACAGGTCATAACTTCTTCGTTATAACTCGGATTTCGGTATTCTTTATATATCCGTAATCCTTGTCACGCCCACTACACGTTTCTTAATAGATATCGGCTTTATCTAATATTTAATTTTTGACGCTCATTTTTATTCTTAATTATTTAAACCCTAATAATTAAGCATAAAACACATAAAACACATAATATTCACATAATTCCTTTTCATTTCTTCTAAATGAGTTACAAAGGTTAACCTAGACCATTATGTCAATATTAATGCCTAGCCTAGAAACACGGGCGTTACAAGTTTAAGGTCTGAGAGTATGGATAGTGTCGTTGGGAGGAACGACGGGGGTGGGGTAAGAGTTGCTTATATATATGGTGAAATTGTATAATTTGTGAGTTCTAAATTATATATATGATATAACATTGTGGGATTTGGGGGTGGGGTAAGAGTTGCTTATATATATGGTGAAATTGTATAATTTGTGAGTTCTAAATTATATATATGATATAACATTGTGGGATTGAAATCCCTATGTACTCACCAGGTTTCCCAACCGGATTCACTCAAGTTTATTTGTATCACAGGTGTCGATATGAAGTTACATTACACTGAGAGATTAAGGAGATGTAAATCACTAGTGTTAATGAATGTAAGTTTCATTTATGCTTATATTTCTATATTGACGATGACATCCCACCGTTTTAAAATGAATAAAATACATTTCTTCGGAAATGCTTTGATAACGTATTTATCATGTTTTTCTGGGAACAAATTCCGCAACACTTTTCTTTAAAGGTTACTCTGATTTTCAAACAAAGCATAAACAAATCGGTTTTTTTTCTGGCCGTAAAAATGGGGATGTCACACGTCGTTACAACGGTGAATTCCCAATTTATACCCAAACATTATCTTCTTTCTTACGTAATCATGAAAGAATAGATATGCGCCATAATAATCTCATATCCCAGGATAATGATGAAACTATTGACGTCATTTAAAAAAAATACTATTTGGATAAGATAGATACTTTAGACACGTCATCAGCATCACCGTAATCAATCAGTAAGAGGATTGATGCCATTTAAAAAATACCGTTTGGATAAGATAGATACTTTGGACACGTCATCAGCATCATCGTAATCAATCAGTAAGAGGATTGATGATTATATAGTCAGAATATTGTATTCGATAAAGAGAAGTGGAAAAAGGCAATCGGGTAAAAAAATATCGTCGGCTGACCGAGCTATACTTCTGAAGAATAAGTGTATTCTTGGACTAAGCAGGTAGCCTAGGTCGGAATATTGTATTCGACCCTCATGTGAGTGTAGTCGGCTTACCGAGCTGCACTTTTGAAGAATAAGTGTATTCTTGGGCTAAGTAGGTATCCTATGTCGGAATATTGTATTCGACCTTCATGTGAGTGTAGTCGACTGACCGAGCTACACTTTTGAAGAATAAGTGTATTCTTGGGCTAATCAGGTAGCCTAGGTCAAAATATTCTATTCGACCTTCATGTGACTGTATTCGGCTGACTGAGCTACACTTTTGAAGAATAAGTGTATTCTTAGACTAAGCAGGTAGCCTAGATCGGAATATTTTATTCGACCTTCATGTGAATATAGTTGGATGACCGAGCTACACATGTGAATAATAGTTGTATTCTTCGGCTAAGCAGGTAGCCTAGATCGGACTATTGTATTAGACCTTTATGTAAGTGTAGTCGAATGACCGAGCTACACTTTTGAATGATAAGTGTATTCCTGGGCTAAGCATGTAGCTTAGGTTGGAATATTGTATTCGACCTTCATGTGGTGTAGTCGGTTAATCGAGTTACACTTTTGAAGAATAAAAGTGTATTCTTGGGCTATGCATGTAGCCTAGGTCGGAATATTGTATTCTACCTTCATGTGAGTGTAGTCGACTGACCAGGCTACATATGCTACACTTTTGAAGAATAAGTGTATTATTGGGCTAAGCAGGTAGCCTAGGTCGGAATATTGTATTCCACCTTCATGTGAGTATAGTCGGCTAACCGAGATACATTTTTGAAGAACAAGTGTATTCTTGGGCTAAGCAGGTTGCCTAGGTCGGAATATTGTATTCAACCTTCATGTGAGTGTAGTCGGATAACCGAGCTACACTTTTGAAGAATAAGTGTATTCTTTGTTTTTTTTAACTTCTTTCATTTTCCATCTTATTTAGTCATAAATAAAGGTGGTGGTTGCAACCGTTTTCCCTACAACATGCTCCTCGTAGGTTGGTGCCTTCGCCTATCCATAGCTGTGCATATAATATCAGACATGCCTTTCTCCTCTTCTATCCTCGTGGGTTGATCTTGGGTCATGTTGTTTCCATCCTTTCTGTTCGGGTCTTCTTGTCTCCTCACTATGGCAATTCGGTTATAGATCTTTTCTTTTGTTTAGTTCATTTGTAAGCTTTTGTTTTTTGTGTCTTACTTGTGCCATATACCTATGTCAAGATTTTCATTATCTTCCTACATCTTTGTGATCTTTTTTTCCATGTTTTGTTGTCCTTTGCAGGTGGAGTTACCTTACTCCTTGTTGTTGGTATTTGGCTATCCTCAGCCATGTTTGGAATGGCAGGATCAAGTATTGCATTGGTTCTTATTCCTACCACTCTACCTTGCTCTCCATCTACCCCTTACTCTAGTTCTTGGGTAGTGGCCGATGTAATGCTTATTGTCTATTTGAAATTTTTAACGGTCACAAATGTACTTCCTTCCATAATATGGAACGACGCTCTATCTCCCAATAGTTGTAATGTCTGCTTTATGCACCCATTACCTACGAGGCCATTATTACTAGACACTTGGTCCTTGGTTGCTGTGTGTCTACTGGTATTCTTGTTCTTTTTCCTCATTGCCACCCTATTCTCTCCAAAGGCCTCAAAATTGTTAAGATCGCTACTGACGTTGTTTGCATTTTGGGCTTGTTCTATTTGCCCCAATTTCCTCTTTGTTTGTACTGTTCCAACTAGGGATGAGATTTAGAACCGGAAAACCGGACCGGAACCGGAATTGGACCGGAACCGGAACCGGAACCGTTAGAACCGGAATATATAGAACAGGTTCCGGTTCCGGGTTTAAAAATTGGCTTTATCCGGGTTACGGGTAATCCGGGTTTGGGTCCATCGGGTCCGGGTAAAACGGGTCTAAAAACCGGAACCAGTGTTTGGAACCGGAACCACTTTTAGGGCCGGAACAGGTTTTTGTGAAACGTTTAAAAGATGCATATCTCATTCGTTTCAACTCCGATTGACATGCGGTTTTTTCTAACATGTAGTTTAGAGTTTGTACATGATTTTAGACTATAAATTTGCCATTTTTAATTTTATATTCATTGACTTACAGTCCCCCCAAGTCGAGATATCAAAGTTGGAAGTTTTTATTTTTTCAGTTTTTTTGTATTCGGTGAAAGTTTTAAAACATGCATATCTAATTCGTTTAAAGTCGGATTGACATGTGGTTTTTTGCAACTTGTAGTTTACAGTTTGTACATGAGTTTAGACTTTAATTTTGTCATTTTTGGTTTAACATTCAATGATTTACAGTCCTCCAAAGTCATATCAAAACTGAAAATTTTCAACTTTTCAGCAATTTGTTTTTGTACTTTGTATTATGTGAAAATGTTAACACATGCATATCTCATTCGTTTAAAGTCGGATTGACATGCAGTTTTTTCCAGAGTGTATTTTAGAGTTTGTACATGATTTTAGACTATAATTTTGTTAATTTTAGTTTCATATTCAATGAGTTACAGTCCCCCAAAGTCGGGATATCAATATGAAAATTTTCAAAGTTCAACCCACTAAGTAGTAAGTAATTACCAAAAAATTCCGGTTTTTCCGGTTCTAAACCCACTTTATCCGGTTCCAACCTACCCACTTTGATGTTTTCGGGTTTTCCGGTTCTAGACCCACTTTACCCGGAACCGTACCCGGAACCGAACCGGAACCGGTTCCTATATACCGGTCCGGTTTCCGGTTCTACAAAATCCCATTAGCCGGTTCTGGGTTTTCCGGGTCCGGGTCCATCCGGTCCGGGTTTGGACCCACTTTCATCCCTAGTTCCAACACCTGACACTATCTGAAACTTGACTACCCCATGAATTGTCGAAGCTATGGCTTTGAACTTGTGTACTGTCATCCTCCCAAAAATAATGTCATATGGTGAGGATGCATTTATGACAACGAAACACACAAGCATGGTGTTATTCCTGTCGTTGATGTAATCAATTAGGATAAGCGGTAATGTGATTGTACCTTCTGCCACATGTTATGGCCCGGGAAGCTGATCAGGTGATTATTAAGCGGTTCTACCTTTTTCTGCGCGTATCCTAGTAATTGTTTGAAAAAATTCTTATACATGATGTCCGTGGAACTCCCATTGTCAACATAAATGTCATTGATATAGTTCTTCCCCATGAATCATCCAATTATAATTGGTTTGTCTCCTCCTTGGTTATTATGGTTGTAATCCCATTTATTGAATGTGAACGTATAGTCTTCCCATTCACTAATTGTTTCATGTCAGTCAGTGTGTTACAGCATGAATATTTCGTTTTTCCTTGCATTTGTTATCTTTGGTTATACGGGCGCTATGTTTTCCAAGTGTTTAGATCGCAGGCTCTTGATTAGGTCGGTCAGTTGTCTTGATTGCATTTTATTTTCTTGTTCCCGACGTAGCATGGTACATTCAGTAGTTTCATGTCCTGTAGCTTCATGGAACTCACAATATCTTTTGTGATCCTTGTTTCCTGTTTTTTCTCTGATTTTACCCCTCGCATTCTTCTTGTTTTCATTTATCGTTTCCACCTCATTTTGGGCACCATTTCTATCCGTTGATGGGTTGCGATTCTCATGTGGAAATGATTCAAGCGGGTTTGCCTGGTACTTTGGTATCTTGTATTTTCCAACGCATGGATTCTAGCATAGGGTGTCCGATTTACTTTTTCTCACTGGTCAGTTTTGAACTTCTCGGATGCTGTATCTTCTTGTTTCATATATCGGTGGACTCTTTTCATCATCTCTTTTCTTGAAGATGGTTGCTTACCACCTAATTTCTTAAACAAAGGTCCCAGGAACAATGTATATGTGAATGCAGCGATCACCATGTTATCTGCTTTTTCTGGAGAGTTAAGTGTGGCTTTGTTGAATCTTCGAACAAAGGCACTTAAAGATTCACTTTCTCGTTGCCTACACCCCAAAATAGCTTGTGCTTCTTACGTGTATCTCCTTTGTTGGATGAAATTCCCCATAAATTATTCCATGAGTTGATTGAATTCGTGTATGTTTTCCGCTGGTAGACTTTTGTACCACAGTCGTGTTGCCCATATAGAGTAGTCAGGAAGAAAACGCACCAATGTTTTTCGTCTAGATAATTAGCTTCCATTGTCCACCTATAGTTTTTGATGTGGTCGTATGGATCTCCCCTCCCATCATACTTTGTGATTTATTGTCTATTTTCTCCGACTGGTAGTTGGTATTCACGTATACTTTGCACTAGGGGTGAGTTGTCTGACCTCAAGACCCGTTCATTGATGGCGTTTCCATTTGTGTTATTTTGTCATTTGTTATTTTTTTAATTATTGCAGATGTGGTGTTGATTGTCAATCTGGTGTGGTTTGTAAAGCATACGTTGGCTGATATTGGGGAGGCCAATATGTCTGGTAATGTGTGTATGGGAATGGTGGTGGAAATGGTAGGTACGATGGTGTGTTATGCTAGGTAATTGTGGTATTTTTAAGGTGTTGTTGTAACAAAGGTGGTAATGTTTGCAACTTCTGGTTGTTGCTTCCAGGGGTTGGTCTGGTAGGTCTTCCAGACATATTTCTCCTAGTCGTGCTCAAACTACTAGCCATTTCCATTCTGACTGAAACTTCTTTCCTAACCTTCTTGGTTTTTCTAGCCATATGTTTGTTTACTTCTGTCTCAGGTTTCACATTTGGTTGGGTATTAGGTGGTGTGGGTTGTTGGGATGAGGACACTATGATGGGTCATGTGGTTGGGATAGTTACAGTGGGTGGTGTAAAGGTAGGGTTAGGTTGATAGGGCTAAAAGGTGTATTAGGATAAGGGCACGCGGTTTGTTGATTGTCTTGCATGATTACATACATATGAAGCCAATGTTGCTGTGTGGTATCTCGGTGCGTTGTTGGCTACCGCGATACATGCTTCTTCTAATGAGCACTCTAGATATCACACCGCTTAACTTTGACAGAGCTAGGTTAGAAAGTCTTACCGGGGAGGTGACCCTAATACTGCTCTCCGATGTCTAAGTTAGATGTCATGTTCGGTTCGTGTTTTATATGAGATTTATAGAAATTGCTTACCTTCATCCGGAGAGATCGAGCTTCGTTTTATGGTTGAGGCTTTGACCAATTCATGATCTTTCCTTTCCGGACTTACTTTGATCCTAAGGTCACAAGGGTAAGACCCTTTAATAAAATAAGCTTGCCTTTTCATTGTTTCATGGGATGTTGCTTTATAGGTTGTGTACAGAAGGTAGGACGATTCCAGATGTACATGGTCGATATATCCTAATGGGCCGAATACAGACCCATATTTATTTATGAGTTATAACTCTTCACCAAATTGAGCCCCTTGGTCGGCCTGACTTTATGTGTGTTTGTGTGTGTGTGTGTGTATATATATATATATATATATATATATATATATATATATATATAGAGAGAGAGAGAGAGAGAGAGATTCCCTAAATGTCTAATCATAGACAAATTCATAGTCATCAGATCAAATCGTTTATCATCTCTACTCTATAGTTTAAGATTAGAAATCTACTATAAGAACCTAATTCACTTAAACCATGACTCTGATACCAACTTGTAAGACCCAGATTTTCATACCAAGTACACCAAAAAAATTCATTTCTCATTTAAAGTTTACAAAACTTTTGGTGTATATTAGCAGTTTGGAATACAATTAGTTATCACTAAGGACCGTATTGGCCTCAAGTCAAGTACAGGATCGAGTCGGGCGTCACAATAATCTACTTGCAAAATAAATTATCACAACAACATAAGCCTCACGACTTATTGAATAACAACTACAATAACATAATCACATAAATCAGATAAATCATATATATATATATATATATATATATATATATATATATATATATATATATATATATATATATAATAACTCATTATCTCATATATATAATTAATTGATATCAATTAGTGGTATTCTTATAACCAACTTCTCAATAATGATTTATTATTCAATCATAGTCTATTTCTTAATCAATGATCTATCTCTCGATCCATAATCTATCTTTCAGTCAATAATCTATCTCTCGGTCGATAATCTATCTCTCGGTCGATAACTTATCTCGCGATCGATAATCTATCTATCGATCAATAATCTATCTCTCAATTGATAATTTATCTCCTCGTTAATAATCTATCTCTCGATCGATAATCAATCTCTCGGTAAATAATCTATCTCTCGATCGATAATCTATCTCTCGGTCAATAATCTATCTGTCATTCGTGATCAATTTCTCGATCAATGATCTCTCTCTCTCTAAATCAAGATCAATCTCTCCATCATAATCAATTTATCAAATGAGATTTATCTCTCAATCAATATTTATCTACTAATCTAGTCTCAATCTTCAAGTTAATCAGTCTCTCAATAATAATCTATTTCTCAATACTCATCAATCTCTCAATCGATGATCTAATCCTCATCAATGATCTATCTCTCAATTATCAATCTTATCAAAGGCCTATCTTACGAATGATTTATCTCATTAATAATTAATCTCTCGACCGTAATCAATAACTAATCATATAAGTCACAATATATTACACATAATGAATAATACAATTATTATCACAACGAATGTTAGAGTAGTCTTACTCACCTGGTTAATCGGCAGACTAATTCCAGTTCTGATTTCAATCCTTTGCTACTTATCCACTCGTCGTATGGTAACACTTAATCATCAAATAACAAGTTATCAAAGGGCTTCTAGCCCAACGGTATTAGGTGTTGCCCTCCCTTGAGATCGAGGGTTCAAGTCCCGTTATGAACATAGGTGGAATTAAGGAGTAGTTTAGGAGTATATTAGATTGTCGTTCAAAAATAAAATCAAATAACGAGTTCCTTAGAACTTGTCACAACGCATTACTAGCTACCCTGTATGACCTCTTGTCACCAAAATAATTAAATCTCATAATCTAATCATAACATGCTAAACTAGTAAGTCAATAGTTAAATCTATCATAACGGGTATTTCTCGAATATTAGGGTTATAACTCTCACAGTTCGACTAAATCTTTAATCGTAAGGCGTACTCAAAGTCTCACATACGGGTCCGTAATAGCACCATATCACGAACACCCATAGTATATACTAGGGTATATCAAGTCTCAGTATCTATAACATATCATAATTAAAAATTAACGGGGTAAAAGGTACCTCAATGAATCTTGTACTCGACCCCATATCTTCCATACAACGATATATCTTCTTCGTCATAATCTCCTAAGAACGATTCTTGAGCAGCATCTCCAATCGAACTTGCCAAAGTCTCTCAAATGACACCAAATATTCATATTAAAATCTGAGCGTACCATATCGTGGCCATCTCTATGCCACATCTTGGTGATCAAGTGAACCCTAGTTTCGCCACGTGTCATACTCTCCCGCCAAGTGTCCCGGTGACTTGCCTCATACCATGTCGTGGTGAATCTTCTACCACGTCGTGGTGATCATATTGCTATGTGTTACTCTCCGGTTGACACATGTCTCAGTGAGTCATTTATTTCCACATCGTGGTAAACACACCACCACGTCATGGAAACCATAAAGTTGACCGTTGACTTTGACTTTCGTTGACTTTCTCAAAATAGTAACGTACTTTCGTCTAAATCTTCAAATGGTCATAATTTTCTCATACGAGCTCGACGTTCTTTATATCCACGAAATGATCTCAACAATATTTATAACTCTCCGTAATTATATTTTGCTAAATTTTTCAATTTAAAGCAACTCCAATCTTTATTTCACTTACTCACTTAATATAATTATCATCTTGTGAAATAATACATGTTACGAAAAAAACCAGGTGTTACAACAATCGTTTTCGGAGAAGATAACTATTGCTAAGATGAAGGGATATTATCATTGTTTGAAGGAGGATTGGATAAATGAGAGAAGGTGCAGACATGGTGGGTTATTTTAATTTTATAAAATTATAAATAACAAATAAATAATAATTTATTTTTAAAAATAAATAAAGATAAAAAAAAGTCTTTTTATGTATTGTAAGACGAAATAGGCAACACCATAATGTTTAATAGACTTTCCAAATAATAAAAAAATGACTCACGAAGGTAATAAACTTTTTAATTTGTTATAGTTAGTCTAATTTGTTATAGTTAGGTAAAAAATGACTCAGGAAGGTAATAAACTTTTGAATTTGTAATAAACTCAGGAAGGTAACTCATGAAGGTAATAAACTTTTGAATTTGTACATCATATATTATTCAACATATTGAAGTTGTTCACATATTACCCTTGCTACCACATAATGTAGGTTACAAGGGTAATATGTGAACAGTTCAACACGTTGGATAGTATAAGGTGTATGAGGATAAAAAAGGATTAAATGTGCACAATATCAAGAGTTCATTATTTTCATAAATGGTCCCTTTGGTTTTCCAGGTTTTGAATTTTAGTCTCTAACTTTTTTTTGGTGTCATGGAAGATCTATGTGGTTTCAATTTCTATTGTAGTTGGTCCCTAATTCATATGAAATAGCTTCTTCACCTTTTTTATATTTTGTATATTTTTCTTTTTATATTTTGTATATTTTTCTTTATTAACCTTATTTCAAAGAAAAATACACCTACCTCATGGAAGATCCATGTGGTCGGTCCATTACCCATATCGTTGATGACTTTTTAGATTGAGAGAAAAAAGATAATATATATATATATATATATATATATATATATATATATATATATATATATATATAGAGAGAGAGAGAGAGAGAGAGAGAATTACAGGTAGGTCGACAACTTTTTATTGTTTGCTGATACCGATAGAGAGAGAAACGATAGTGATGACCGAAAAGTTAATGGTGGTAATGAGAAAGATGATGTCCGCGGACCTTTTATTATTATCCTTTTTCGTTTATTTTCATGTCTGACATCATATTTGTTGAATATAGTGTCCAAAGTCATAACTATTGATAATATTTTTAGTAATAACATTTGGGTTGCCCTTAAGACCCAATTAAGCAATTAAAAGACAAAGAATTTAAGAAAAATTAGTTTATTAATTTGTCATGCTTTGATAAATTACTTAGAAGCTAATTTATAATTAATTAGAAGTTGATTAATTATAAGGAATGGATGTTAATTATTTAAAATGTTTAATTAATAGAAACAGTCCAGGAGAGAATTCAACAAAAAGACAATTGCTTTGACCTTAAGCAACTGGATGCTTATAAATTAGGAGCTAGGGATCAAACCATAATTGTTCATTCTCTTGCTAGAAATTTCGTTCTCTCTTACCTCTCCTTAAGTCGGATGAAAACTTGACCCTTCTTAGGTTTGTGGTTTTGCGTTTATGCTTCCCTCTCTTAGGGTTTATCGCATTATTCAAGTGGTGTAGTTCTTAGGTGTGATTCCATTAAAAGAATTCTCCTTTGGATCCTTGGCATCCAAACAAATGTGACAAGAACAAGATCTCAAGCTAGAAGATCATTAGTCGACAAAGAGGCATGTTTTTCTTATTCATCTTGTAGTTTCAATAACAGAATAAACAGTAGGATCCTTGTAGGTTAGTTGAACATTTGACTATAAAAATTGTTATATGCTCCACTACTACATGTTCTTAGATAATATGTTCAAAACCTTACAATCTTTCTCATCACTTCCATCATTTCTCTCTTTGTCATAACAATAAACAAGAAAAGGCATGAGATGAGTGAATTTATTTATTTATTTCTATTTATCTTTCCTTAAACTAGTTTAATAAAGAAAAATATAAAAAAGGTAAATAAATCATTTCATCCGACTAAAAGACCAACCACGATTGAAAATAAATTCATATGGATCTTTTATGAGACCAAAAAAATTTAGGGAGTGTAATCCAAAATCTAAAAATCACAAGGTTTAATGATAATAATAATAATAATAATAATAAACTTTGATTTTATTCACAGTTACTCTTTTTTATTATTAAAACTGTATATTACCTTTATAACCTAAATGTGGGTCGCAAAAGTCAATGTCAACAACTTCAAAAAAAAATCAATGTAAAAAACTTCAAGATGATACATAATATAAAAATAAAAATAAATAAATAAATAAAACAACTAAGACCAACCGATATACGGACCACGGTGGGTATCGTGGTCTAGCTGGCCTCGATCGTGGTTCGTGCACATTAGCCCGAACTATCGTGGTCCTCCGTGCTCGTGGTATTCAGTGGTGAGCATCACGAATCGAAACGACCAATGGGGTTGGATTGCTCACTTAAAGGATCGAAACTGAGAAAATGAGCTCATGCGAGCTGGTTTTTTTTCTTTTTTTTTTGCTGGGGAAGAAGACACAGTTTCCAAGTCTTGGCAACTTTGATCCCTGAGATGCAGTTCATTGACAGAAAGCACCCCTAACCAGAAATCCTTTAACATATATAATCTTTAAAATGACAAATTACATTTGGATTTATATTTCCTAATTAATTAAGTAATTTGATTTATTTAAATTATTATTATTATTATTATTAAATCACTTATTTGTATAATTAGTATTTAAAAAAATTATATGTTTTTTAATGTATTTTTGAATTAAATTTAATTAAAAAAATAAGATAGAATGATGTGTTTAATGGTATGTATCTCATGATTAATGGCAGGGAATGTGATGATGATATAACACTCACCACTATAATGATTAGTGGTGGATATAAGGCTATCCAGTATGGGGGAGTATCGACACGTCTTGGGCTGACGTGGCTGAGCTCCCCACACGTGAACACCGCCCCCAACTCCGGTGGGGTGCGTGTGATGTGGCTCCGGAGACGGGACGAGACGACGAATGAGATGCTTTCTTTTGTAACGGGTGGATTTTGGTGGGGTAACGGCTCTTTTGACCGTTAACAAATAAATTTTTTTTTTAAAATTTAAACACAATCAACTTCACCTATAAATTACCTACTATTCTATTTATAATTTACACTTCAAAAAACACTCTCTACATTTTATTACAATCTACAAAAAACACTCATCTTTCTCATATTTTTTTTCTCTCTACATGGATTCAAATCAAAACACTCCAAATGCAAATGTTAGCTACATGTAATTGTTAACCTCCCTAATCCAACAACAACCTCTATTCACCACTTTATGCCCCCCAAACTTCTACCAACAACAACCACAACAATTCAATCAACCCCAATTCCAAGCCTTTCAACAACAACCTTCTCAACAATTTCAACAACCTTCTCAACAATTTCAACAACCTTCTTTTATACCTCAACAATTTCAACAATCTTAAGTCTCCTTATCTCAATCTCAACCTATAAATCTCGACAATGACGACGACGACGAACGGGTCCAAGAAACACAACAACCAACTCGTCGAAGGCAAAAAAAAAAAAAAACAAAAGATCCAAAAAAAAGAACTACCGCGTGGAACGAAGATGAGGAGGAAACTTTAGCGAAAACTTGGATTTTCATATCGCAAGACGGGGATGTCGGAAACTCGTAAACGAGTCAAAGTTTTTGGTGTCGTATTTTAGATCACTTCCACGCGTTATTAGGAAAGAAAACGGAGCGGACGTACGACTCGATCAACGCAAAATGGCGTGATTTACGAGCGGCTTGCACCAAATTCAATGGCATATTTGACAAGCTTAAAAATATGCATAGAAGTGGTAGCAACGATTTCAACATTTTAGCAACTGCGGCCTAAGAATACAAAATTACCACCAATGGTAAACCGTTCAGCCACCAAAAAGCGTGGGAAGTTTGTCGTAACGGTCCAAAATGGGTTCTATATCCGGAAATGGCGCATTCGGGATCTACCACCGGTTCCAACACAAGGGAAAGAACGTCCGGGTCAGACGTGGGTTTTGGACTCGACCTCAATGATGACTTCGACGCCACCGAGGGGGAGGGCCCACCGGCCGACCACCGGGAAGGGACAAAGCGAGAAAGGGAGTGTCTTCAAGCGGAAAAGCACTGGCAACTAGCGAAGACGGGCTTACGACATCCATAGATAAAGCTCTAGTTTTTCTAGAAAAAAAATACGAATCAACGGAAGAAGCTTGTTGCCAAAAATAGCTCTTACCGATCTTCAAATCATAAACACAAAGCCCCAATCGGATATCAACCCGGAAAATCTTGCGACGTTTCTTAAAATTCAACGACAAGTCCGGGACAGATATGTAATTTAGGTTCTAATATTTATGGTTTTAAGTAATTTAGGATTTTAATTTTTTATGTTTTTTTAAGAATTTTAGGATTTTAATTTGTGTTTTTTATATTAATGTAATGTGTTTTTAATTTTAATGTAATGTGTGTTTTTTATTTAAATTATGGTTTTTATTATGGGAGAATTTCATATATGCCCTTCTTAAACATCAAAATATCATATTTACCCAAATTAATTTCTAAATATCATATTTACCCTTTATAAAATTTCTAAATATCATATTTACCATTCATAAAATTTCAAAATATCATATATGTCCTTTTTAAACATCAAAATATCATATATGCCCATCTTAAATATCAAAATATCATATATGTCATTGTTAAACATCAAAATGTCAATGGTAATATCTAAATATCCTCCATCTACAACATGATAATAATCAACAACAAAAACTAAACAATCAAATTATACATTTCATAGAGGGTTGAAGATGAATCTTTTTGTTTTTCAAGAGGGTGACATTCCAACAATTTACAAGTTCACATTCCATTATCATAGACGTAAGGATAATATGGTTAAAAATTTTAATTATTATAATAATTCTAATGTATAAAAAATGATTATAAAATATAAAAAACATTATAAAAAAGGATTTGGGCAAATATGATAAAAAAGGTATATGAAGAGTAAATATGATATTGAGAAATTAAGCTGGACAAATATGATATTTTTAGGTTTAAGAAGGGTATATATAAAATTCTTCCTTTTATTATTGTGTGTTTTTTATTTAAATTATGGTTTGTATTTTGTTTTTTATTTAATATAATGTTAAGAAAATAAAAAAATAAAAAAAGGAATTTGTGGAGTGGCAACCATTTCCAATGTTTAGTGGGTTGGTGGTGGGTTGGTGGTGAAGCTGATGTGGCGCACATGTGACAACACTTTTTCGGTAGGTTGGGTGTGACCACTCCCCAAAGCCTAACATACCTAAATATAAGACGAGACGGTATGGGTCCAATTTTGCTCGTTATGGGTGACGTGGACACCCCCTAACAGCGTGGTAACGGGGGAACACCGCTCCCCTTCTCGTTGCTTCTCGTTATGGCATCACTCGTGCTCGTTACGACCGATTGAAACGCGGTGAAATATCAACGTTGGGCTAGTGGATCGTTGCAAACGGTCAAAACGTAAATAAAAAAAACTTTTACTTTTTTATCTTTATAAATACTAATTTTAACCCATTTTTTAAACCTTTCTCTCTATATCTTATACACATACTTTCTTTAAGTTTTTAAAAAATGGAGCAAAACCCAAACACCTCCCTCCATCATCAAATCCAAACACACAACCAAACACAAACTCGCCTCTCGGATTTGCGGGTTATGAAAATTATTTCAACTTTTTATCGTCTCAAGGATCACCACAAATCCCATACCAAGGCGCCGCTTTCAATCCCGCTTCACCACCACTGCAATTTCCCAACTCACCTTACCTTCAAGAAAATCTATTTGGTCAAAACCCAAATTTACAACAAAATCTTTTCCCTACTTTTGCTTCGATGCAACAAACAACCAACCAACCACCACCTACAACACAACCATCGGTTGAAGTGGAAGCGGGAGGTAGTAGGAGAGGGAAAGGGATAGGAAATTGAAAGGGAAATCGATAGCGGTTGAAACAGAAAATGCAGATGTTCCACAATGGTGGACACCGGAGGAGGAATATGCTTTAACGGCGGCTTGGTGTACTACTTCAAAAGACGAACTCCGCGGAAATGGAATGAAGAAAGGAGCTTATTGGGGGGCGGTGCGTGACAAGTGTGACAACTGGAAAATTTTAGAGCAAACAAGGTCTAAACTTTAACCATGTACGGGTAACTTCATAACGTAACATTTATGCAACGAGACTATGAATGCCAAGATGCATGTTTATATAAGTTATTATGAATATACCTTGAAAACCATTCTTATATAAGTTATATATACTTATATATTGAAAACCATGATTATATAAGTTATTACAAGTCAACACAAGTCAAAATAACAAGTCTAAAAGCATGAAATTGTATATTACTTTAAGGATTTCGGTTTTGGAAATCTTGGAAACACTTTAGGACCGAAATCCCTTTTCTTGGATAAAGCCATGACCGAAATCATCACCATATGAATAAGTTTAAGGGATTTCGGTCATGCTTGGCCGAAATCACCTTCTTTTGGCCGAAATCCCCTTCTTTTGACCAAAACCACTCCATGACTTCTTTTGACCAAAACCACTCCATGAAATCATGCTTGGCCAAAATCTAACCCCTTTATGGCCCAAAACACCTTAAATATCTAGATATTTTACCTTGATTAAGTTCCCAAAGTGATATGTTACACTTACCAACGTAAGTGTCACTTCTCTTACACTCTATCCCTTATATCCCATATATAATACACACATGTGAACCATTTCTCATTCACAGTTAGTAAACTATCAAACCTTCACAATTCTCTCTCAAATATCAACCTTTCATTTCCTTATCAAATTTCAAAGATTAAACTCCCCTGGAGCTTCATTCTTCAAGTTAAATTCCTTAGAATCATTGATACGACATCCTCCGCGTTTTCTAAACTCGAAGATTACCGTTTCTATCCCGTTATCTGACCGTAATCACACTCGAGGTAGTTCAAACCCCTACATTTTTTCAAGACTTTTTCTATGTTTTTAGGGGGGAATACAAGTAACACACAATAATATTTTCGTTATAACGCAAACATTTTAAATACGTTGCTATACTATTTTACGAAAAGCGTTAAATGCACGAAACGGTTTTACTATCAATCGCGTATGATTTCACGAACAACATTTTGATAAACATTATATATATATATATATATATATATATATATATATATATATATATATATATATATATATATATATATATATATTTCAAATACAAAATGTTCATTTCATCGAAGTTTTACAAATATACTTTACGAAACTTAACCCCATTTGTAACCCGTTGAGCAAAGGGTAAAATTATATAAAGTGCATATATAATTGTTTTACGTCATTTTCATTATTATCCTGGAAAGAGGGGATAATTACATATACAAACGTTTTCATTACAAAAACACGTACACTCGTTGAATAAATTTGTGAGACATTGTCTTCATCGTACCTAACTGAGGTATTCGCGTAAGTCCTGTATTTATAACCGGAATCTCCGATACGAGAGCATGATACTTGTGTATAGATCTATACGGGACTGATGATCTCACACCCTGACTACTAGCTATAGTCAGACTGACATGTTATGGGTGACAAATGTCATAAATAACTCGGCGCCTGAAGAACGACGAGGCAGACACTGCATTTTAAAAGCACAGTTATAAAAACTCACATAGTGAAACGACGATACGTTTATTTTACACGAAAACACACTTCTTCAAACGGTTTTATATACGAATGAAACTACATATTACTACTTTAATGTATGGAAAACACTGGTACATTTCAGTTTTGGAACTTTTACAACTTACATCTCATTCTTTAGAAAATATTGGATATTCTGGAACAAACATTATCATTTTACAAGTGAACGGCTTACATTTCATTCTTTAGAAAATATTGGATTTTCTGGAACAAACATTATCATTTTACAAGTGAACGGCTTACATTTCATTCATTAGAAAATATCGGATTTTCTGGAAACAAACACGATATCTTTTCACGGAAAGGCTTACTATTTTTCATAACAAACTCGTATGAACTCACCAACATAATTGTTGGCAATTTTTCAAACAATTTGTATTCTCTGGAAATCAGTAGAACAGGTAAACACCAACTTTTGAGGATGGGGCGCTAATGCGTCAAACAAGTCTTTTGTCATCATATTGTAATTGACTTTTGAAACATGTAACACTACAATGATGTAACTTTTTCAATTATATATATGATGGTTATGTTTGCTTTCTTTACTATTACACATTTGTTATGATACAATACATGAAAGTCATCCACCCTCAGACGTTTCCGTCATCCTGGTTTGGGGGTGTGACAACAAGATTCACGCTATTTTGAAGAAAAATTTGTATCACAACAATGACATGTTGAGTAGCAAATGGAGTCAAATAACTAAGCGGTGTAGCAAATTCAATGGTATTTACAACCGGCTTGAGGCGCAACAGCAAAGCGGAACCAACGACTTCGATTTGTTCAAATCTGCAAAAGAACAATATCGGGTCGAAATGGGACATGTTTTCGAGTTTGAAAAATCATGGGAGTTGTTGCGAGCGGATCCAAAGTGGAATAAAACGCCTACATCGTCGGAGGTTCAATCCAAAAGGTCTCGCAATTCGAGCTCGGTCCACGTGTCGTACGCACGGTCTCACATCGACCTAAACGCCGACACCGATGAGATCCCAGATGATTCGAGCTCGGTCCACGTGTCGTACGCACGGTCTCACATCGACCTAAACATTAGGTTTTAAGCTTTTAAAATTATTAAAAATAGTCTTTTTAGACTAAAACAAAGCAGCTTTTTAGCAAAAAAATCGAATTTTAAGCCTATAAACCAGGGGAACCGGGGGAACGGGGCGGGACCGGGGGCGATGGAGTAACCGGGGGCTATGTAAACGAGGGATCTAGGGGCAGGACAGGGGGCGGGGGCAACAACTGATTTCGGGGGCGGGGACAGCTATTTCCGCTCCTGTTTGGTCCCGTTGACATCTCTAAATGAGAGCGAAATTCGACGAGCACAATTTATTAATAAAAGAAAAAAATGACTTGAAACGTCGTCATTTGGAGTTCCTAGAAAGACAAGCATGAGAGAAGCAGAAGCAAAAAGATAAAGAGCTAATGACACAACAATTGTCAATTCTTCGGACTATCGATGAGGGTTTGGCACCTCAAGATCTAGCAGTGCTACAAGCAATGAATGATCAAATTAGGAAGAAGTATTTGGGTTAATTAGGATTTTAGGAGTAATTTGAATGGTGTTTTAGGAGTATTGTTGAATTAGTAGTATTGTTGTGTGTTTTAGGAGTAATTTGAATGGTATTGTAGTTATGATTTTAGATTTAAAATTATGTTTTTTTAATTGTAATCGTAATTTTAGATTTTAAATATTATGTCTTTTTTTTTGTTTTTAAAATTGTATGTTTTATAAAAATATATTCATTTTAAAGATTAAAAAAACAAATGGTATTGTATTTTTTTTTGTTTTTAAAATTGTATGTTTTATAATACCATTTGATGTAACACAGCTTAGTTGCTGACACCCCCGTGCTCTAAACAAACTAAAAAAATCATATTACCCTTCTACTTGTTGTAGGTAGTCAATACATGGTGTAGGCAGACCATGTGCACAGCCTAGATGAGGTACAGACACGTATGTTTGACTAGTGTGTGGTGTGGTGTAACTGTAATCTACAACAAACTTTGTTATCAATTTCCAAGTCCAAAAAAATTATATTATAATTGTACTTGTATTTTCAATATTAATAATTGGAATAAAAAAAATTCTTGAAGCTATCGATCAAGCACAAGTGCACAACATAATAAATTACTACAACCTCAATAAAAGATATAAAAATGTTTCTGGTATGCATAAAAACAAAATCCGACACAGATCATGAGCTGACCTCAAATTAAAACCGTTTATCTAATATAAAACGTAAAACATGAGTAGAGAAACAATGGCGGATCCTAGGAACATGGGTGCTTCATACCTGAACCCATGTGAAGGGGATGTAGAGGTTGACGACGTCGTTCCTCCTGCTGTTGGAGAAGTGGTGGGTGTAGTAGTTACATTACTGAAGATTGCAGCGTCAGGTGAATTTGGTGGTAACTTTAACAGCTCTGCATGCGAGATCAATGAAAACAAAAGTTATTTAAAAACTAGTTTAATTATTATCATACTGTAACAAATTATAATAATAATAATAAAAAACGAAACATAAAAACAATAGCCAAAATTTAAAAAATTTGGACACTATAAAGACATTTTTTTCCACATTGGGTTCATTTTTACCATAAATTTCTTTTTAAAATATGTTTCAATCTAAGACTTTGTAGTTCAAAAAAAAGCCGCACTACTGATTTTTTTTTTGTGGTTTCACAATCCATAATTTTAACTTTTTTTTTCGAAACAACATTGTATTAGGCATTTCGTAGTGTTTTCACTATTTCAGAGTTTGCCCTGCAAAATTGATGATTATTTAAGATATTTCTTAAATATTTGGCTAGTTTTTATGGAAAAAGTTAAAAAGATTTTTCTATTTTTGAAAGGTGTAAGAATAAATTGGGTATATATAGCTATATATAGCCTAGAGTCCTAATAAATTCAATTAAGATCTACAACCACTACCAACCTTCAGACTTCGTCAATTGCTCACTAGTCATACTTTCGGTACATATATGCAACTCATATCATGTTCATGTATATCCACATTAAATCTCATAAACGTTCACTTGTCGGTTTCGTTGAGTTTTGTTTTACCTTTTTTTTTTAAATGGAGCATAAAAATTTATAACTGGACACTTAAATTTTATATTTCTTTCTAATTTTTACCATGCACGGAGGAGTATAACAACCAAAAAATATACAGATTAAAGAAGGTCCGTGCATGCACACCCATATAGATCACAGAATTTGGGAAAATTTGGTATCGTTGTGATATATATGGTGCAGTGAGTGATTGATAATAAAATTAACAAGATTCAAACTTGATCCATCGAAAATTATTCCACTAACGATATCGGATCAGATCAGTCTCAAAAGAATGAAATTAATTTGGAAAACTGAAAATAATAATAATTACCTTGTTCTTTTACATTATCGAGGTACTTGATCGGTTTAGCGCTTCGACTATGTAAAGTTATATTCAAAATCAATATCGTCACTCTACGTTTTTGGTGTAATTTGTGCATTCATGTGTGTGTTAAGAGTGAAGTTGTAGAAAACTGGAACATTCTGTTCGACAGTTTCAAAATTTTGAGTTGAATCAATCGGTGTGTAACCATATAATTAGATACTGTTTCGTTGTTCATAGATTATCTTGTAGATCAATAAAATAAAATGTTGAGATCAAAATCTAAAGGTAAAAGTAGTAGAGAAGAAGAACAGATAAATTACTTGGACAATCGCTGATACTTGCACCAGCAATTTTACAAGCAGAAGGCAGCTGAAGAAGACGAGCCTCTTGAATATTCATGGACTTAAGCGCCGGATTGGTTCCGTTATGGATCTGCTGTATCAGAAAACACAAACACGCCGGATTACTCTCTTTCATCTCCGTCACCGAATCACAACACTTCTTCTGCGGCGTCGACTCTTTCCCTGACGCAAACGCAACACATGTCATCACCTCCGGTAGCTTCGAAGCACACTGGTCGGCTAACGACTGCGCCGAACCACCGATTCCGCTCCCGCATATCACGATACAAACCACCGTAAACACGCTCAAACAGTAATTTCTCATCGCCATTGTAAAAAGTACTGATAGTAGCTTTGTGTTTTTTTGAGGATTTATAGTGGAAATGGAGACAGGATTAGGATTGAGGTTGGGGTTGGGGTTGGTGATTAATGAGGGGCAGTTGGGTGTGAGGTGTGAACTATGGAGTTAATGTCTGCGAGGAAAAGTATGGTGATGGCAGATGCAGGGAGGCGCACTTGTCTGGTTGCGTTTAATGAGTTTCGGTTCATGGAATTAGGGATAACGGTTCACTACTCGATGGCAATCGTAACGGAAATGGTCACAATCACAATTTTATAATTCAATTTCAAACACACCGACATCAACACCTTGCACAGTCGGCAAATTCCCCCTCCTTTCTCTTGCACACCGGCGATGAAGCCAACCCTCCTACCTATACTCCGTGTCTTTTTATAATTTCATTTTTCTTAGAACGATAAATCTACGCTACTCCTAAACTACTATTCACATCACATATGTCTCCAATGAGACTTGAACCCTCAATCTCTAAGAGGGAAGACAACACTGGTACCGCTGGGCTAGAAGCCCTTTGGTTTTATAATTTCATTACATTTACTTTTTGTTATATATTTCTATGTTTTATAATTTCATTACATTTACTTTTTGTTATATACTACCTCCTCCCACCGTAACACCATCCTCTACGCCCAACGTTGAGCCTCTGATGCAAAACGGGGAATTGTCAGGCTACGCTCAGTATAGCCAAAGATTACGCGTAACATAACTCTTAATACTCAAGGACTAACCATCTAATTCTCAGATTTGGATCTAATGAACGTCCTAAGGGGTAAAGTCTCTGACTTCAAACTTTTACATGGCTAAAAAGAGCTCAAGACTAAACCTTAACTCCATAAAACACTCTAATGCTCAATAACTCATGCATGGATGTATGAGAGTGACCAAGCTCCCATTTTTATGACTCTACAAGCTCATAAACGATTGGAAATGATGTTCATAAGGTCTGGAGTAGTTCATAATTATTAAGACCAAAGTTATGGGACAAAAGCATAAAAACTCATGGGCTACTAGATCTATCATAAAGGAACGTCAAGTTGTAAGCTTTATACCTTCTAGAGGTGGATGATGAAGTGTAAAGTATGGATCTACAAAGCTTGGAGGTTACAAAAGTTTCTTCAATGGACTCCTTCTTCCTTAATGCACACAAAAACACACTAAACCTCCAAAATTCTCACAAGATGGCTAGGGTTTCGAGGTTATTGAATATGAGGGTGGAGGGTGAGCATGGGGAGGCCCTTAAGGAGTTAGAGCTTTAAATAGGGCTCACAACCCCTCAATTAGGATTTAGATGTTGCGCTCCTACGCCCAACGTAGATATCTTTATGCCCAGCGTAGAGCATTTAAAACCCTCGCATCAAATCTTTTACCTATGCCCAACGTAGGAGGCTATCATACGCCCATCGTAGGGCACCCAAATTGTATAAATAGAAAAATTAAATATTAGAAATCATACATGAGGATACGGGTATTATAAGTCCCCCCCACTTGAATCTCGTCCTCGAAGTCCGCTGTTGCAAAAAGCTCTGGGTAATGCTCTTTCATCTCCTCCTCGGGCTCCTATGTCCACTCTGAACCCTTCCGGTGCTGCCATTGCACATTAACCAAACTCACCACCTTCTTGTGCAAGGTCTTCGTCTTCCTATCAAGGATCATGATCGGTCTCTCTACATACTTTAGGCATTCGTCAACCTGATTATCGTCCAAGGGAACCACTACGGAATCATTAGTCAGACACTTCCGCAACTAAGAAACATGGAACGTGTTGTGGATCTGGCTGAGCTCGTGTGACATCCCGATCCCCGAGGTACTTAATTTCTTGAATTTCTAACTTTCGAAAGAGGGTCACGACGTGAGATATGGTGGTCACGTCGTGAGTGATCGTTGACCAGTTGACCTGCATCTTTAGAGTCTCATGACATGAGGCATGAGGTCTCATGACGTGAGCACGACCTGATGACCCAAAACCCTAATGTTTGAGTATTTAATGGATTGAGAGGTTAGGGTTTCCCATCCTCAACCTCTCTCACCCTCTAGCCTTCTAAAAACCCTAATTAAGACCTTCTTTGAGATCCTTGGACATTCTTGGTTATTAGCTTGCTTAAAGGGGGAGAAAAGAAGAGAAAGAAGTATCATTGTGGTGGAGTTGCAAGGAAGCATCATTATCATCAACTATTTTTCCTACTGGACCCTTGTAAGTGCCCAGACTCAAACTTTATTTTCATTTCATGGCTAGATCTAGGCTTTTGGTCCCATTTCCTTAGGTTCTAGCTAGTCGGGGTGAACAAGATCCATAAAGTTAGCGACTTTATGGATTCAAATGGTCTTTTGAGTATCATATGATCCAGATCTGGAAGTTGGTGAAGTATTAGAATCATGCATGAGAACTTGAGGCAATATTTCTACTTTTGACCTAGAATGGTGTGGGGACATGCAAGATGCATGCATGTCCATAAAGCATACATTTTTATGGACCTTTAGCCCCCCCCCCCCACCAAGCTTTTGTAAGTGTTGGGTTTGAAGGTTGAACATATTAAGAACTTTGTAACCTTGGATTTGGCTTTAGACTGTTCTCACGACGTGAAACATAAGGTCTCACGACGTGGGTATGAAAAACTCGTCCTTGCTGAGTTGTCTGAGTCAGGAGCGACTAGAATCGGATCCGGTGACTCTCACGACGTGACCAAGGTTTGGTCACGACGTGAGATTTGATGTTGGGATTATTGATCAATCTAGATGGTTGACTCGTTGTCCGAGATTGATTCTGGTCATTTTTGGGCTTTAGGGCATGTTTGGTAAGGTCTAGACTTGAAAGGGTTAAAATGGTCTTTTACCCTAAGGGAGAGAAGGTTGATTATTTAGGCCCTTGATAATGATTAGATGCCTTAATTGCTAATTAAGGTAACTTGTATGTATTTAGTGTGAGGAGCCTTCATATCAGCAGCTCGTGTATTATCTATTTATCAGCGGATTGAGGTGAGTCTTCTCACAGTACTTGTGGGTCGAAGGCACCAATGTTGCCCCCATTGGATTATGTTATAGTACGTTAGCTGTCTTTGGGACTCTTGCATGTATTATATGTGTTTGTATGTATACCGGGTGGGGCCCATTGTATTTATGGTATGTGGTATTTTGGGGAAACTCACTAAGCCTTGAGCTTACAGTTTTTAGTTTATGTTTCAAGTACTTCCGGTTCGAAGGGGAAGAGCTCGGGATGATCGCATTTTTAAATTCATTCTGATCATACGATAATCAAATCAAAACAGTCGAGAGTATATTGTAATAAAATAATATCATAGTACAAAATCCCAAAATCACGTGACGCAGAAAAACATAGGTGGATGCAGTGCGATCAGGCCGGGCCCTTCCCTTTCGAATTGGAAATACCTGAAACATAAACTGAAAACTGTAAGCACAAAGCTTAGTTAGTTCCCCTAAAATAACCCATACCATACATACATAACAGTCAAATATATATGGGTATTTTCCAACCCCTTCGGTCTCTTTCAACCGGTAATAGGTATATTTCAACCCCTTCTGTCTTTTTCAACTAGTACTGGGTATATTTCAACCCTTTCGGTCTATTTCAACCGGTACTGGGCATATTTCAACCCCTTCGGTCACTTTCAACCGGTATCGAGTCTATTTCACCCCTACCACTACCACATATAATCATAACAAAAGAGTCACAGAGACATCAAGCAAATATAAGCATAACAGGTAACTGTCACGAAGATAATCCTCATACTACAAACATAATATAGTGGGCCGGCATTGGTGCCTTCAAACCACGGATACAATCACAGAAACTCACCTCAGACTGAAGGTATCAAATCACACTCGAGCCGCTGACTCGCAAAATCCTCTCATTGTAAATCACAAGTAAACTAAACCCTAATTAGAAATTAGGTCTGTTGGGTATAAAGTGTTGCGTCAATGGGTTATTTAGTTTGTTTATTTTGTAAACGGGTTGGGTCTGTCCACCCATCTTTCATTTATTAGGGTTAGAGTATTTAAGGTGCATGCATGCACCATGTTTCATAACTTTGACAATTATTCTTGTAACCCTAATTACGCCTCTATAGTAGCAATTCTTAATCGAGTTCTTCTGAGGCTGTGGCCTTTAATCATTCAACATACTTTGAATCATTGTCGAGTTCTTATTCTTTACATTTTTTTGAATCTAATCGATCTTTCAAGGATTTATATCCTAAAAATTGGTATCAGAGCAGGAGACTGTGAAATAAATACGCATCTCTTCTGTTTAAGAGTTTTTAGGGTTTCCGTTAATATTGGATCTACCTTAACAATCATCACTGTGTTCTTGACGTTGTTTAGCGATCTCAATATTACCCTAAAACCGCTTCAGTTTTACACGTCTGATTCTTAACAAGTTTTAAAGATCTTATCATTATGCAGCACGACGATTCTCACTTCAACTCTATCAATCTTTCAAGCAGCATTGGATCGACCACTAGGATCCCAATTCTCTTCCCTAATGAATATGAAGTTTGGGCGCTTCACTTCGAAGATTACGTTCTAGGCCTAGAAGACAATGGATATTTGATATGGGAGGCTATAACTCTTGGACCATTTGTTCATACTGAAAGCAAAAGAGTTATCAAAACTCAAAACGACTACAACAAACTCCTTCTTGATATTAAGGACGTTCCTCAAGATGAAAAGGAAAAACTGATAAGCAATGTTAAGGCATTGAGAATCATTTGATTTGCCTTGCAAGCTGACACTTTTCGTCTGGTTAGTTCATGTGACACAACCAATGCCATCTGGGATCGGCTTAAGGAACTCTACTAAACAGATGCGGATCTTGAACACTCAACACAAATGCTCATGCTTTCAGAGCTTGGTGCTTTTTCATAGAAGCCTGAAGAGAGTTTGAGTCAAACTTTCAATCGTTACAATCATCTTTTAAGCAGAATGAAAAAACATGGCATTAGACGTGAATTAATCGAACAAAAAGTCACGTTTATGAATGGACTTCGATCAGAGTGTAAGGCTGTGGTGTCTACAGTAAAGGCACATGAGCAGTTTAAGAATTATACACTGGCCAAGCTTGTTGGTATCCTGAATTCACATGAAGATGAAGTCACAAAAAAGCGAAAGTAGTCTTTGGGATGGGATCATTGGCCCTTGTCGCGAAGGGTAAGAAGGTAGTTGAAGAGGATGATTCAGATTTTGAGCTTTCTGATTGTGAACTCTCTAAAGAAGAGTTTGCAATGATGGTGTCGAATCCAAAGAGGTTCGCAAAGAAGAACTTCAACCGGAACAAGAACTGAAACTGGCAGGGCAATTATAGCTCTGAAAGGGTGAAAGAAGAAAATGTGAACGGTTCGCAGAAGGATGAAGACAAGAAAGAGAAGAAGCTCATGGGTGACTCCGGCTATGATTTCAACTATTGTCATGGCAAAAATCATTTAGCAAAGGAGTGTATGCTGCGAAGATTGAACGAAAAGAAAGACGGAGAAGATGATGAAGCTTACCATCTGCGAAACTTGAAGAAATCAAGAAGAAAAAGAATGCAGATAACACTATGCCTGCTTTGATTGTGCAGGAAAATGAAGTTGATGATGAATTTGGCAGGGTAGAAGTCTGGTCCACAGACTTTGATTGTGCGGGAAAAGCTTCATTACGAATGAGGAGGATTCGCACTCTGGAGGAAGATGCTTCATGGTGACAAATGATGTGTCACAGATGCGAGGATGTGCCACTGATGATGGACATGGGAGTGATAGTTGCTTTGCTGCGAAGCCAGTGTTTGAACAAATCATCGAGTGTGATCAAATGATCAATAAGGTACAATCTATTCTTGAATCACTCAATATTCTTGTGTCACAATACGAAACTGAACTAAATGAATTGAAATTCACATTTTCAATTATAAGTAACAGTTTAAAACAAACTCGCTTGACAAATTTTAACCTAAGCGATCAAATCAACAGGGTTTTGTCAAAGAGTGAGGATGACGCATATGGATTGAAAAGTTGGATTCCGATATTTCTAAGTCTAGGGATGAACTTATTTATTTGCAGCGAGACAATTTAATGCTTTTGAAACAACACAATATTTTTTGTTTAATTGCAAAAAGGCTTTATTTCAATATTACACAATTGCATCTTGATTGTGAGATTGGTAAGAAAATTCATAAAATGGTCTTACCTTTTCTTGAATTAAAGGAAGACGAAATCGACGCTGATTGTTATAAGTGTGAGTCAATCATCTCTTCTGACGAAGTTTCAGATTCTTACAGGGTGAGACTGGACAAAATTGAAACATACATCAAGTCCAAAGAACATAAGAACATGTTAAAGCAGCTTTTGGATGAAAATGATAAATTGAAAATCAAAGCCGACACTGTACAAAAATTTGACTCATTGAGTTCAAAGTTGAGTTCAGATAATAAACTCAATGTTGAAAACACATCTGAATTCGACGACGACATTTGTTGGGAATGCAACAAAACAAGTTAAGCACTTCCGAAAAATTGATATAACGATTTCGGCAAAACTCGCGGAATAAAACTACTGAAAAAATTGCAAACGAAATTGAACACGATATTTAACGTGGTTCGGTCTAATCTGACCTACATCCACGGGCGAACAAGAGAGAGGGGATTTTATTAACACTAAAGAAAATTACAATCATACAAGGCTAAAATCTGCCCTTGTAATCTGATCACTCACTGTAAGATATCACTCGTAATTTTTTGGCTGCCAAAAATTAAGGCTCTGCACAAAAAATAATACCTCACTAATTTCTTTTCTGTGTATCTATATTCATTGTGTTGTGTGTGATGATTTTTGCAATTGAAAGAAGAAGGGCTATTTATACTAACAATAGCCGTAATGTTTCTTCAATTTACATGTGCCGCAAAGTTTGACGATGAGCCGCAATTGAATTCTTCCATTTCCTTTGCCGTCCATATAATATTAAATAATTCAATTACTTTTGCCGTCCACCGTCCATTCAATATTAAACAATTGAATTCAATTGTTAATTGTTAAGTTTCATTTATGGCCCTTGAACTCTTAGGAACTTGTCAATTTGTTCATGACTCCATAAATCTTAACAATAAGAACATGTTAAAGCAGCTTTTGGATGAAAATGATAAATTGAAAATCAAAGCCGACACTGTACAAAAATTTGACTCATTGAGTTCAAAGTTGAGTTCAGATAATAAACTCAATGTTGAAAACACATCTGAATTCGACGACGACAGTGATATGAGTGAAATTTCAGTAGAAGATGAGGTTGATTGTTCAGCATTTGTTAAAAACGAATCTGAACCTGCGAAAGTACTAATTTCTGAAAATTCAGTAGAATTCGTTCGTCTTTCACAAAATAAACCAAGGTCTTTAAAAGAAAAAGCTGTTGTTTATCAAAAGGTTCAAACAGTCCCAAATCAAGTTTTTGCAACCACAGGACTGGATAAAAACCAAATTTTCGAATTAACGTCCCTTGTAAATGAAGATAACAAAGGTGGATGTGACGAACATTTATGGTCTGCACCGATCGATAACGCAGATGAAACCGTGGGACTCTCAGAAAAGACTTCATGGAGAGTGAAAGGGAGATATGCAGCGGAACCACTCAACAATCCATCAAGCTACGAAAAGGGAAGTCCAAGTGGAACAAAGGATGTTTCATGCGAAACCACATCGATAAAAAACGAACTTCCTCTAAGAAAGGCGAAACCCAGGGAAAACATCCACAAGTCATCTGAGCAATTCGCAGCTCAGAAATGCCAAAGAAACATGAGATATAACAAAAATATCAGGGAAAGAAAGTAATTATGGCAATCTAGAAATCCCAATTATGTTCATAAAGAAAAATCCCCACGTTTCCATCCAAATGCGAAACTCTCTCAAACTGCGAAACCTCAAGGTTTTTCATAAAATCGATCTAAAACTCCATAGGTTTCAAAACCAAAGCTTCAAAATCTAGCAAAATCAGTAGTGAAATCGAAAACTGAGGAGAATGGTTCAAACTTTGCTAATACATCAAAAGATGTTAAAGGAAAAGGTAAGATAATTTCGGAGCCTAAAGCTCATATCAAGAAAACTGAAACTAAGTCTAAGAGAGAAGAAAAGCAATTCGTTAAACAGAAAATTCAATAACAGAAAATGTCTTCTAAGGATGCGAATCTAAAAGACAAAAGCATAATTGTTTTTCAAATTACTAAGAAAGATAGCACAACATTAATAAAACGAACGTATCTGCTTGATCCATCTATTGCTTTTCCCACTTCCATGAAAACCTCACAAGGACCCAAACAACTTTGGGTTCCTAAGTCTGCTTAATTTTCACAGGTGATTTGTGACAAGCAGTTTGACTCAGAATGGTACATCGACAGTGGCTACTCACGTCACATGACATGTAGGAAGGAGGAACTACGAGAGTATAGGGCACTGAAAGATGGAGGAAGAGTAAAGTTTGGAAACAATTCTCTTGGCATAATCAGAGGCTATGGAATGATCACAAATGGCGAATTCTCGATTCGCAAGGTGGCATATGTGGAAGGACTTCAACACAATTTAATCAGTGTTTCGCAGCTAGTGGCTGGAACATGACTAAAGGTTTCGTTTGATGATGAAGGATCTAAAATTATTGAGAAGAAAACGAAGAACGTTCTCATAAGATCAAAACGAAAAGGCGAGATGTTCCCACTTGATTTAAAACCCATAATAGGGAAGCCAACTATATGTCTACTTGCGAAAGCTTCATCAGACGAAAGTTGGTTGTGGCATCGTAGACTTTCGCACCTCAACTTTAAAGATATCAACAAGCTAGTTCTTGGTGATCATGTGCGAGGACTACCCCTCTTAAAGTATGACAAAGAACATCTTTGTGCAGCTTGTGAAATGGGAAAGCAGATCAGAAAGAGTCATCCTACAATCGTGAATACGAAAGTCATAGAAGCACTTGAACTTTTGCATATAGATCTTTGTGGTCCATCTGCAATTGAAAGCGTTGGTGGTAATAAGTATATTCTCGTAATTGTAGATGATTTTTCTAGATTTACTTGGGTTTTCTTTCTTAAACAGAAGTCTTAAGCCACTCACAAGCTCAAAGATTTTATAAAGCAAATAGAGCTTCAACTGTGAAAGTTGGTTCGCAACGTTCGCAACGATAATGGGTTGGAATTCAAGAACCAAACGTTTGAAGAATTTCTAACTACGAAAGGAGTATCGCACAATTTCTCTGATCCTTAAACTCCACAACAGAACGGAGTCGTTGAAAGACGAAACCGGTCTTTATGTGAGGCTGCGATAACCATGCTCTCATTTGCGAATCTACCACTCTACTTCTGGGCTGATGCGATTGGAACAACGTGCTTTACGCAAAATCGCTCAATTCTCAACAAGCGATTCGCAGTTACTCCATATGAAATCCTGAATAAACGCAAACCTAACGTTAAGTTTTTCCATATTTTTGGTTCTCGTTGCTTCATTTTCAACTCCAAGGAGCAACGGAACAAATTCGATGTGAAGGATGACGAAGGTATTTTCTTGGGATATTCGCTGACCTCCAAGGCATATAGGGTTCTTAATAAAAAGTCCAAGAAGATCGAAGAAACCTATTATGTCACATTTGATGACAACTATTTAAAGAGGAATCAGCAGACTGTGAATCAGTCAAAGGAGATCTTTCCACAAGCGAATCCTGCAACCATACCACTGGCTAATCTCTACGAAGAATTCATGCTTTTATTTGACGAACCAGCTAAAGCTATTTCTTCATAATCCAAAGCAGCAAACAATAAAGAGGATGAATTGAAGAAAATATTCGATGGTGCTACAAAAGATCTAGAAAGCGAACCTCACAGTCCGAAAGCATCACAACCAGCTAGCACACCAATCCATGGGGAGGGTTTTCAATCTACCTTTACACCTGACTCACCTCTACACGGGAAGAATCCAAATTGCTGAAATATAAGACCAATCATCATTCGATGGGGAGAATAATAATACGAATGAAGATTCAGATGTGCATGATGATTTGGATGTGCAATCTGAATTCGAAGAGGTAAAAGCAGAATTGGATCCAAACCTTGATCCAAATTTCCCTCCACTAACCAAATGGACAAGAGACCATCCGAAAACCCAAGTCATTGGTGAGTCATCCACCGGAGTACTTACGAGATCCCAGAAAAAAGCGAAAGAAACTGCATTATTCTCTAAAGTGGAATTTTGCATGTTTAATTCGTTTGTATCCAAGATCGAACCCAAAACCGTTAAGGTTGCGCTTGATCATTCTGATTGGGTGCAAGCCATGCAGGACGAGCTCAATGAGTTCGAGCGAAACAAGGTTTGGATGTTGATTCCCACTCCACCAGACACGTAAGTTGTTGGTTTAAAATGGGTGTTTCGCAACAAGCCGGACAAAGAGGAGAACGTGATCAGAAATAAGGCGATACTCGTCGTCAAGGGATATTGCCAAGAAAAAGGTATTGAGTACGAAGAAACCTTCACACTTGTTGCAAGGTTGGAATCTGTTCGCAACTTCTTGGCATAATGCAGCGCACAAGAACTTAGAAGTGTTTCAGATGGATGTCACATGTGCATTCTTGAATGGGAAACTTGAAGAGACAGTGTATGTGGAACAACCACCTGGGTTCGTAAACGAAAAGTATCCTAATCACTGTTACATTCTTAACAAGGTTGTTTACAGTCTGAAGCAAGCTCCAAGAGCCTGGTACGAAACTCTCACTCGCTTCTTAAAAATGTCAAAATTTAAACAAGGATCGGTTGACCCAACCTTCTTTCGCAAGAAAGAGGGTGACCACTTAATGATTTTTCCAAATATACGTTGATGACATTATCTTCAGATCAACTAATCCAAGCTTAATAGCTGAATTCCGAACATTAATGGAAACAAATTTTGAGATGAGCTCTATGGGTCCATTTAACATTTTCCTTGGATTGAACATTAGACAGAGTCAGGAAGCTATTTTTATTAACCAGGAAGCTTACATAAAGAATTTGCTTGCAAAGTTCGAGATGTTGGGAGACTCAAAGTGAAAATCCTTATGGCATTCGGAACGAAACTCACTCCATCTCTGGATAAACCGGCTACAGATATGACGCTTTATCGGCAAATTATTGGTTCTTTAATGTATCTAACTGCGAGTCGACCAGATATTATGTTTTCCGTTTGTTATTGTGCTAGGTTCCAAGCGAATCCTCGTGAACCTCACATGATTGTTGTCAAGAACATATTCTGGTACCTAAAACGAACGTCATCACTTGGAATATGGTATCCATCAAAGTCTGGTTTCTTTGTGCAAGCCTTTTCGGATGCAGATCTAGGAGGATGTGGGTAAAACAGGAAAAGTACAACGGGAGGATGTCAATTCTTGGATGGCAAGCTTGTAAGTTGGCAGTCGAAAAAGCAAACTTGCATATCCCTCTCAACTGTTGAAGCAGAGTACATAGTTGCAGCCTCATGCACTTCGTATGTCATATGGATTCAAAGTCAACTACGTGAGTATGGCCTGAACATGAAACGAATCCCATTATACTGTGACTTCGAAAGTGCCATTCACATTTGTCACAACCCAGTGCAACACTCAAAGACGAAACATATAACACTGAGGTATCATTTCATCAAGGATCATGTGGAAGATGGAAATGTCGAAGTACACTTTGTAAGATCCGCTGATCAGTTAGCTGAGATATTCACGAAAGCCTTACCTGAGATAACCTTCAATAGAATTCTTCAAGGCCTAGGAATGATGGAAGCTGAATCTGTTCCGAAACCACTTTCGCTTTCACAAAGTTGTCGCTGCGAATCGGTGCGAACGCTCATAGTAATTCACAGTCTACTTTGATACTGTGAATCGGTGCGAACGCTCGTAGTAATTCACAGTCTACTTTGACACTGCGAATCGGTGCGAACGCTCGCAGTGACTCGCAGTCCACTGCTCATTCGTGGTTCGGATCTTCCTGTATCCTTGTGTATATTATGTATATTATTGTTTATCATGGTTTCGTTTTTACATATAATCTGTTTTTAATTCTTTTTTGGAAAACTCAAAATTTCAAAATTATTTTATCTCTTTCTGTTTTTATTTCTTTTCCAGAAAACCAAAAATCCAAAAATATTTTATCTCTTTGTGTTTTTATTTCATTCTTTTATCTTCACAAAACTATAAAATATCAAAAACATTAGACACCTGAGAAGCTCCAGAAAGAAAACATTCGTAGTCACTCTTAGTTCGCATGATGGGGCAGGTATAAACTTCTTTACTTTTGTATTAGCTAAGTGTCCCTAGAAGCATGTTGTTGCATGTTGGCTAAAGCCTCGAAGACTCTATGTTGAAGCCTTAATGAATCGATTCTACCAATCGTTTCTTCCCAACTAGGCTCTCATTTCACATAAGTCATGAGCTACCTTACTCTTCTCAACTTGAGTTAAGATTTATCTGCTTGGTCACTTTCGCATAACAGAGGTACATTCCTTTTTTCTTAAACCACCTCTATTTTTCTTCATCTCTTTCGCATCCATGACCGCAACCCTTGAGACTCTCAGAAATTACCACTGAGGTTTATGGTTGTACAACATCTATGTTAATGATCTTAGTTTCGTACTACCACGATCTGAGTGAAACCCAATATTCAACACACTTTTATGAATTGACAGTGAACAATTAAACGTTCTAGATTTTCACCCAAGAATTAACGAATGTCTACTTTCGAGGTCTGTACCAAGAAATCTCTTTTTCTTTTGTGAGATCTTAATGAAATGATCTAGACCTAAGACTTTTCTTTCCAAGAGATCCAGTTTTTATTTTTTTGAGATTTCTAAATTTGTCCAAGCCATTAAACAAATTCTAAAGCTGCTCGTTCAACTGACTACACTGGTCACACGAGTGCTTCATCCAACATTCGCACTTATATCAAGTTTCGGTGTTTGGTTGAAGATAAATCCACCCAGTCAGCCTCAAGAAAAGATGCCTTTCAATGTTTCTTCATAAATAATTGATCGTACTTCAACGGGACACCACACAGACACTTCCTAGTCTCTCTTGACTTCGAAGGAAGAGATCTATGCCCGGGATCCACAGTTTCGTGTCTTATAAGACATCACTACAATCCCTTAATTTCATGTTGCTTTATTTCTTTATCTTTGGCACACTCTTCCACGAAAATCCCAGTGATTTTCCAAAGTCCGGTCTATGGTTCTCATGGTTGCTCTTAGTTTCGCAGCTCAATAAAGTTTCAATACGAAAGTTCATGTTTCGCTGCGAATGTCATGTCTATGTAATAATTGCAAAAGATAAGGATTTGAAACGGCTATATTTGAAGAGATAAAATTTGTTTTGGGCGCGTGATAATTTGAACGGTCGCCTACTTTACCGCCGCCTGACACACGTTTCTGACGTCACAGTTGTCAAATTGCGCTTTTTCAGGCGTCTTTTCAGTACCCGTCACACACACACACACACTCTCTCTCTCTCTCCTGATTTCTCTCACCAAGCAAACGGTATAAAGGGTTTTGGCGCTTCATCTCTCATCACCACTCTCAATCTCTCTCAAAGATTTCCGGCGATCAAAGCAATCCACTGTTCATCATCTTCTTTTTCAAGAACTCAACAATGGCGGCTTCCTCTTTTGTTCATGATCAAACTGCACACTCCTCACTTCTTGTAATTAAACCTAGCCAAAACCTGGTGATTGATCTTGATCATTGCAAATACAACAGCTATCTTCTTCCAATCGTCGATTGTTTGAAGTACTCCCCTCTTGTCATTGCTCTGACGAAGATGGAAGATGTTCCGATATGTCTTCTGTCAAAGGCTTACTCGTCTGCAAGTTTCATTAAAGAAGAACAGAGGATTTCATTTGAAATTCACGACCGGAAAATCTCCATCTCCAAAGCCCGATTTTGGTCGATCTTAGGGCTTCCTCAAACAGAGGTCATGATCAACCCATAACATGTCACAAATGCTACTCTTTTGGAGATGTTTTACCAGATGGGTTACAAAGAAACCCTAATCGTCGTCTCCAAGTTCCGAAAACCAAACCTACCACCCCAATGGAATGGGATTTTCACTTTCCTGTTCAAGGCCTTTTCTAAAAGGGTTATAGGGTCCGATTGCGCAGTAAGCTCTTCATGGCGATCATCTATGGTGTTTATACAGGTCTCAACATCGACTTTGGGGCTGTTCTCTGGGCTCAAGTTGTTCAAAGCACCCACTCTACAACATGTCACGATGAGATCTCCTGTGCACGTTTCTGGACAGTCATCGTCCAATGGGCAATAGAGAAACATCAAATTCCCGTGATGCAGGATGCTATGGTGGCCTCTATCTCAACTTTTCACACAACATGGATTATTCTTGCCGACAACTCTAAGTTTCGTTTATTGGATCAAGTCCGGAGGCGATGTTCCATGATGTGCCGGTGTCTAGCAAGATTTTGGAAGGCTACAAGAAACTTTATGCTTCAAGGTTTCGTCCCCTCACACCTGAAATGCAATCCATTATTGCTGAAGTAGACAAACCTAAGAAAGGAGGACAAAAAGGGGGAAAGAAAGAGGAAAAGACGAAAGGTGCTCAAGAGGGTCCATCGACTCAAGCTCCGAACCCTAAGAAGCGAAAGGTTCAGGCTGCACCATCTGCACCAAAAAGGCGAAATGTGAAGAAACAAGCATGAAAGTGTGACAACCCGAAACTTTTATCCTGTGCAATTGATCTGTATATCAATATTAAACTCGATTTTATCATCTTTTAACGCCGTTTAAGAGTTAGTTTAAGTGTTCTAAGCTTGAGTACAATCAGGAATGAGATTAGAAATGAGTCGACAAGTCGTATAGAGACAAAACCGGGCCATACACCCTCCTGAGAGGTGTGTACGGCCGCACACATGGGTGTGCGGCCGCACACCCACCCTCCAGCCGCACACTCACCCTTATATATATAAGGTGACCCCTTCACTCATTCCTTTCATTTGGCTGCACTTTGCTTCCTCTCTCTACTTTTTCTCTCTAAAAACTTCGTCCAAGAACACTCTAAAGGCCTCAAAACGTGAACTTCTCCATCATTCAGCTTGTTATAGTGGTAAGCACCTTGATCTAAGCTTAAAACTCATCATGTTCTTCGTGTTCTTCATCACTTGAAGGTGTACGGCCGTACACCTTCATAAGGTGGCCGTACACACCTTAAAGACTCTCCAAGGTGAGAGTTTGGCCTTGAAACACCCGAAAATCGACATTTTGAGCATGAATGAAGAGTGTACGGCCGCACACCCCTATGTACGGCCGCACACTCCCATGTACGACAGCACACGCCCCCCTGTACGGCCGCACACTCCTGTGCTGACCGCACATCCTGGCCGCACACACACTCTTTTGGCCGTACACCTTCGTTGTTTGATCATATAGGGTCCCGACAAGCATTTCCAAGTCTTTAGGGTGGTTTCCCGTCGTGTTTAGTCATGAAACACCCTAATTCTAACACACATATGTGTTATCTCATGTTAATAGGATCCACTTGCGTACGAAACATCGGTTGACACTCAACATTCTTAACCGATCATACACCCAGATCCTACGTCAAACGGTGAGTTCATACCCCTACACTTTTCTGAGTTTTCATGTTTTCAGGGGGAGAATACAAGCAAAAGTACAAGGAAACTTGTGCTCATGTTATCTTATTTTGCATAAAATAATTTTATGTTCAGTATGCTTTTAACACAGAAAACCGTTTTACCAAACGATTAAGAAATCAACTCGTAGAAACAGTTTTCAAAACTAAAGTAAGGAACTTGTGAATCTTGCCATAAAAATGCGATATTTTACAAAGGATTCATACAAAACATAAACAAGATTTTCAGTATTATTACTTGTAAATTTGTTAGGCTAAGTTTTGAGACACGTCCTTGGTAACACTCCACCGGATACGAGAGTGTAGGACTAACCCTTGTAACCAGAATCTCTTGGAGGGAGAGCGTGACTATTGTGTATAGATCTATATGGGACTGACTATCCCGCACCATCGTTGCCAGCTACAGCAGAACCATTAGGTTCAGGGGTGACAAAGTCATAAAAAGATACTGGCCCCGATACGTGTCATATCCAGTCTAAGTACAGTTATGACACTCACAACCTAGATAGCGAAAATTTACTTTTGTAATAATGAAACAAGTGAACTAACCTCAAAGTAATAACCGATTTGATTACTAAAGGGCATTAGTAATACCCTTAGGATCTAGTTCACTACTTATCTATTTGTTTTATTTATGTAATAAGGCTAATACATCTCACAGAGAACAAACAAGATTTTTCAAGGAAACTACATCTAACGATACAAGTATGGTAGATACTTGTACACCTCATACCAGAACAGATAACCAACTATCAACTTTTAAGGAAAATATAGGATTTTCCTGGGATAACTCAACCTTACATAAACAGGCTGTTAAACAAGTAACGAACGGATAATCAAACATCTTTCATAAGAAAATATAGGATTTTCCTGGGATAACTCAACCTTACATAAACAGGCTGTTAAACAAGTAACGAACGGATAATCAAACATCTTTCATAAGAAAATATAGGATTTTCTTGGGAAACACTTTTCAAAGGATTAAAGAAACATTTCTTTCACCAGAACTAAACGCTTATGAACTCACCAGCTTTATGCTGATATATTTCAAAACTGCTTGTATTCTCAGGGAATTAGTAGACAGGTACTTCCAGGAGTTCGGAGAAGACGGAGCGTTAGAGTCACGTCTTTACTTTTGATATGAACAAAACTATGTATTAAACAATGTGAACCTTTTTCATGTGTGTATTCAATGTCTGGTTGTGTTTACTATGCTTGCTATGATACAATTGTGTGATACTACGCATGACGTCAATCACCCCCGAACGTTTCCGCCGTTCCGGTTTGGGGGTGTGACAGAAAGCCACACTCTCCTACCATAAGCGAAAGCGAATCTGATGTTCGCAGTGAAGAGCATGTGTCACAGCATGAAGATTCGCATCCCAACTCTCCAGTCCATACGGTGACCCCCCTTCATAATGATTTTGTTCCATCTCCTCCTCCTTCATTTGTAACCACCACTACACCAATCACTATTGCTCCATTCCCTCCACCAGTTTCATCTCAACCTCAGAGTACTATTTCTCTCTCTACTCCTTTATTTACCGAGTCAACCACCACACCCAAAACATCAGTTGAACCTCCTGTTTCGGTCAACGCATCTGATGCGGGGGCTGAACCTTCAGGTTTCGCAACTGGTCACAATACACCACCCATTTCTCCTCTTCGCCACAATGACCCGGACATGATTTATGGTGATGATGAAGAAACTTAGCAGGATTCACCTACAGTCCGTTCAACATCAGGGCTGACAGTGATGACGAGACTCTGGTTACTCAACGCCAATTCAAAGTTCTTACCAAGAAGCTCGACTTGTTGATCAGTTCTTCTCGTGACTCTTCTTCTGATGCTTACTCTAAGGATGCCATTGAAGCCTTTTTCCAGTCACTCACAAAGGAACATCAGGCCAATTTCAATAAGGCCAATAAGGCTATTTCAAATTTTGTAGCTTTATGTGGTGAAATGGCAACCAAAATGGAAACGATTATATTTCATGCTAAGGCCTTTATAACTAACTTCCAATCATCTGTTGAGTCTAACACGCTTAAGGCTAATGAGGCCATAGCTGGTCTCAATATCACCTTACGAAAGGAGAAGGAGGCTCTTGCCCAAGTTCGCACTGAGCTGCAAAAGGATAATGCTAAATTTACAGCTTCTATTTCTATGAAGATGATAAAGCTTTCAGAGTCTCTAGCAGCTGAAAATACCCTTATGGATCAACTTGCTGCTCACACCACAACAATCAAGGTTCATCAAGCCAAACTTGCTCAAGCCAACAAAGAGATCAAAGATCTTCAGTCTGAGCGAGTTGTGGTCAAAAGATGTGTTGGGGATGTGAATGCTTTGCTCTCCAACATTCTTGATTCTCATGATCCAATTCTCACCATTTTAATTCGCGGGCATCTAGCTGACAAGTTTCATCCTGCTATTGCTATGCTTAGTAGGATTGAGGGTGTTTCGGAGACTCCCGTCATTCCGACAAAAGGGGGAGAAGATCGGTCACAATCCAAGAAGGACGACCCCAAACCTTCAACCAAGCACACTGTCAAAAGCGAATATGAACCTAAGGGTAAAGAAAAACTTTTTAGCAATGAGCCCATTATTGACCATAGTGAAGATGAAGAGCCTGCTGAAGACGGACTCAAAAAGCGAAAAGCTCGTGAAGCTGAACTGGATGAGCAATAGATAAATTTTCGTGAGGCTGAACAGAAAGAGAAAGCAGAAAAACAGGTCACACTTGAAAGCAGGAAGCTCTTATTTCCTGAGTGGACGCTGAAACGAATTCAGAGTGAAGTTGTAGACTTACCAAGTCAATATTGGCTAGAACCAGTTGTGTCGTTCGAGCTTCAGAACACACAAGATTCGCAACTGGATCTTCCAATAACTCCTAAGGCCTTCAAGTTTCGCTCCTTTGTAAAAGTTGCGAACGTCCCATCTACTGACAGCGGAGCTGACCATCTCCTATTCTCGTTATATCTCAAGAACATGAAGCCACAGTACGAAAAGTGGAGTGCGAGCAAGATCACTGCAGTGAAGGTCACAGGTCGAATCGAAACTGACACCTTCCCAAATGCGAAGTTCAAGGTTGCGAGAGGTTCTGTTAGTCAGTATTACGAATTCACTCTCGCATACCTGCCTTGCCTCAATCCCTATGATTGGATCATGCTTTACAACCTACTGCTGAGAGACGGACAGAAGTATGAGCCTGTTATTTCCCACCTCAAACTGATGATAACTTCCTAGTTCCTACATTCAAGAGATAGGTAATATGGATGTGGAGGTAGCTGCTGTATTACGAAGGAAGCCCTCAGTTTGAGCAGGGTCAAGAAAGAAAAAAAGTCGTAGGCAGAGATGACTAATAAAGAATCCCCATAAGGTTTTGAGAAGTGGAAGATAGGAAAGATTTACAAAGAAGGATGGTATGTGGTATTTCAGGCCAGAGAACGAAGTAATGCAGACTTTCGCAAGACCTGTTTCTTCCTCCCTGATAAATATTTATACAGTACTTCCTGTCTTGAGTTCATTTTGGATCTTGTTACCAAATTCAAGGGAACAACAAAGGAGATTTGAAATGCTTCTCCGACATGATTCAATGGTACATTCAAGTTTGCAACACTTTATTGAGCATCATTCCGAAAGTTTATGAAATACAGAAGCGAACTCAAACTTGAAGAACTCTCGCTCTTTTGACGCAAAGGGTGAGATTGTTGGGTATAAAGTGTTGCGTCAATGGGTTATTTAGTTTTTTTATTTTGTAAACGGGTTGGGCCTGTCCACCCGTCTTTCATATATTAGGGTTAGAGTATTTAAGGTGCATGCATGCACCATGTTTCCTAACTTTGGCAATTATTCTTGTAACCCTAATCAAGACTCTACAGTAGCAATTCTTAATCGAGTTCTTCTGAGGCTGTGGCCTTTAATCATTCAGCATACTTTGAATCATTGTCGAGTTCTTATTCTTTAAACTGTTTTGAATCTAATCGATCTTTCAAGGATTTATATCCTATAAAGGTTAATAACCCACCACGAGGGTCCAAACTCCAAATCCTAGCTTTAAGGGAAAAAGTTACTTAATCCATGCCTTATTGGGCCTAACCAACCAAGGCCCACAAACAAATAGACCCAAGGCCCAAAAGATATGCCAAATAAAAAATGGGTCCAAGTCTAAAAGCCCATCACAAAAAAACTCACAGCCCAACAACGGCCCAAAGTTCTTAAATCCCAAAACGGCCTGAAATAAGTCCCAAGCTCCCCCTCTGGTGAGTACGCTCAGCGTACTTCTAGTACTCACGACCTTCGCACCCATGAGACTGATGGGTTTTGAGCATTACAACATTCCTATGGTGAATATGTAACCCTAATTACTTTTGATCTAGGTTTTTCTCAAGTTATACATGCAAATCAATTTTCCAAAGCAAGAACCCTAAACTAGCATACAATTTTCGGATTTAACATATAAACTAGGGTTAGAAGAATACCTTTCTTGTTAGCTAGTAGTAATAAGTAATCCTTTCCTTGATCTTGACCTTCAAGAGCTTAGTGCCTAAATTGTTGCACCTCTAATGGAGTCACAAACACCCCAATCAAGGAATGAGGATAAGGAGAGGCAGAAATCGACTATGGTTTCTTCTACGAAGTTGTGGCTGAATTCTAGAGGTCATGGGGGCCTTTAAATACTTGTGGCTGCTAGGGTTTCTAGGTGGAAACCCTAATTCTTGACTTAGGCTCCAAGCAGTCCATGAACTCCCTTTCTAGAAGGCCTTGGACGATATCTATAGGGCCTCCTATAGATTTCGTCCAACCCTTTACAAGGGAGTCCAGCAGCCCAATATTGCAACTATCAGTGATCTGCAATATCAGTCCTTGTACATTTAATCAATCTCTATTGATCACTAAATTAATTCAAAATTAATTTCTGATCAATACTAATTAAATAATATGATTTCTCAATTAATATATTATTCTTATAATATATTAATAAATCACTAATTAACCTCTTTCTCCAAAACTCATTTTGTCCAGTTGCTATGGTGAAGACAACCAAAAAGGACCATGATACTATCGGGTCAAGTACATACCAATTATAGTTATGGGCTTAGACACCTAATCCAACAGTCTCCCACTTGGATAAGTCTAATAACTATAACTGCAACTATGAATTCAAAATCCGATTAGCAATCGTAGCTCTCAAAAGCCGTTGTCGAACTCTGACCTAGTCAATGATGCGTCCTTTAATTCTGGTGGAAGAGGAGCTACCAATGGATTGGTATAATATGGAGATGAGAAGGTACCAATACGATCTTGGGCGAAGCATGAACTACCACAATGAGTCATTTGTTTATTTGTTTGAACAAATGAACATTGCGCCAAGGCCCGGATCCGAATACCTTTATGTTCCAAGTTGGGAAGAGCGGGTAAATCAAAGAAGGAATAAAGTTGGAGGCAGCGGAGCGGGAGGAAATGAGGAAGAAGATGAGGATTGAGATCTATCCTTTTTATTTGTTGGGTTGTGTTAAAACAATTTTTATTTGTTTGGTTGTTTTTGGTTGGTTTGTTCGAACTTTTAAGTAGGATTTTAATTGTTTTTCCTTTTCATTACTTGTGTTTGTTGTGGTTCTTTTCAGAATTTGAATAAGGGTATGCATGCAAAGGGTCTAGAGAGTGAAAGAGTAGTGGGAAGAATCGAGTGTAGGCAAGAGGGGAAATAGAGTTTTGAGTTCGAGTATCGAGTCCGGTTATGAAGATGGTTAAAGAGTGCCTAAATATTAAAGAAAAATGAGCATAAGTGTCATTTTGATGTTACTTCAGTACACCAAAAACGGACTTGGAGCAGAAGGCAAAATTTTCTATACAACAATGTACTCGCCGAGTGCATATCTCGGACTCGACGAGTCACAGTGCAATTTCACGACTTTTGCCAGTTTCGCGCTACAACTTGATTTCCGAGAGTCTTTCCGGCATTTTTAGAGCTTAACCACACAAGATTTGACGCCCGAGACATGGATGAGCTGTTCCCATGTCTAAAGTTACTTAAAGAAGGAGCTTTGAATGAAGAACATCAACCTCGCGACTACTATCCCAGCGGAGTTTGTTCCAGTTCCCTCTTTACTTTGATTTCTTTATCATGCATAATATGTAATGGGGACATTGCATAAATTAAGTGTGGGGTAGGGGGTTGGTTACATTAGTTAAAATTTTAGTTATTTTTGCATAAAATTGCTAGGATTTAATTTAGAAAACTTTGGTAAAAAGCAATTAGGAATCATGCTAGTATTATGTTTGATGATTGCATGAAGACCCAAATGTTTAGTTAAGCCAATATACATTCTAGTGCATTTGTGGCCTCCTTTATTCTAGTGAAATCATGGGACAAAAACACGACCTCGCTTAGTTTGAGGGATGCAATATGTTTAGCATCGTGTACTTGAAATGTATCCAGGAAAATTTTTATCTTTAACCAATAAAGGTTGAAGTTGAGCACCCCTGCTTAAGCATGTAGGATTTGAGTGAAGAAAAAAGTGAGTTACATGTGAAAAAAAAAGAGAGAAAATTACAAGAAAAGTTGTAAGAATTTTGGAGCAGCTAAAGTGAAGATCAAAAGATTAAAATCAAAAAGTGAAGATACCAAAAATCATAAAGGTGGTGAATTCAAAGAGATCAAGAACAAATTATCAAAGAAGTGAAGAATTCCAAATAAGCTCTATAGTGGTATCAAAAAGTTGTAATTGTCTAGATTATGTATGCTTGGGTTGCTCAACCAAAAATACCTTGAGGTTAGGAGGTTTTCTGCGGATGGATTCGAAGGGATGCATAAAATAAGCATTGTTCGAAAGAAGTGGGCGAATGTTTATGAGGATTGTAAGTATTTAGAATTGAGGGGGGTCCTTAGGAAAAATTTGTAGACACAAATGCATGCGTTGCGGTCTTGGCATAATGGCTGGGTTCAACTGGGATTGTCTTATATGATATTAGTGTGTTAAAATTCAGTTTTGCTCGGGGGCAAGCAAAAGTCAAGTGTGGGGTATTTTGATATGTGCATATTTAGCTATATATTTAGTATTGATTTTTGTTATTTATTGGCTAATTTATTGCAATTTATGGACAAAAGGTACTTAATTGTGTTTAAATTGTATTTTCAGTCCAAAAGATATGCTCGGAAGCAAAAGGAAGCAAGAGATGCGATCGGAAGCTCGGGGATTGAAGAAAGAAGAAAAAAAGCCAAATCCTGAAGGACTCGGCGAGTCTGGACGTCTACTCGACCAGTACCCACGAATGTTCGCGAAACAAAACATAAAGTCCTTGTCGTACACGGATTCTACGAAGGGACTCGGCGAGTCGGTTACCTACTCGACGAGTAGACCCTGTTTTCTGAAAACTATAAATAGAAGTCACATTCCCGAATTGAGGCTCTCTGGAATTTTTGGGAGAATTACTTGACGACCAAGAAGGCATCTGGAGCTCTGGAAATCGTGAGAGAAACCCTAATCTTCAATTCTAAGGAGATTCAAGGCAACATAAGTTTACTTTTCACTTTATTCTGAATTAAACTATGGTTGAATTGTTAGACTTCGTTTTTGGATTGCTATCTACTGTAATTATGAGTTAAATTTTATAGTTTCTGTTTAGGGTAGATAAGTTTATAACTATGGATTGATTTATGGTAGGATTAATTGCTTATTGGTGAATTTTATTAAATTAAGCTTGTTAAAGAACCTTATGCATTAACCATAACTATTTTCAGTTAATTGACAAGTAATTAAGTTGCATGAACATCTCTTAATTGCTTACCTCATGTGATTTATGTGAAAACATTATTATGTGCATAGGAATAGTGAATGTGAAACTAGGGTTAACTAGAGAATGGGTAAATTAATGTGTGAGCTTGTGTGATAAACCATCAACAAGAGGTTAATTGGATTATTAATTTGATTAGCTAATTACAAGTCTTATTGAATCCGAATAATTAAACTAGGAAATTCATTAGTTTAATCACTTGATCAATTCTTAAGTTAATTTGTTTCCTAAGGATTGGTGTGACATCCCCAAATTCACGGCCAGAAAAGACCGGTTTAATTTATGCTTTTAAAATAATTTCAGAGTAATCCTTTGATTAAAAGAGTTGCGGAATTTGTTCCCAAAACGAAATATGATAAAATAAGATTTACCAAGGCATTTCTTAAAGAAATGTATTTTCATTATATAACAAAACTCGGGATGTCATGTTCCGATACAGACCAAAAGCATAAACGGCACATTATAAGCCTTACAACAATTATATACACTACAGGCCTATAATCAAAATATCTTGATAAGTCGTTCAACTTATGCTCTCGCGCCACTACCTGTAATACAAAGAAAACTGAATGGGTCAGGCTTGGGAGCCTGGTGAGCATATAGGGTTTTCAACCCACAATAAATAAATTTATTTATTTCATCAAACAACAATAACCTGATTACCCATTCCCGTTATCCTCACTTTACGTCCCTAAAAACAACTATCACAAGGGACCTAGTCTAAGGATTTTCATCGGGGCGACAACACTGCTTTGGGGGTTTCCCAGCAATTTATGTCAAATAAGACAACCATGTGGGGGATGGAGTACAGCAAATGAACACCCAAGCTCATTAACACCTACAGGTTGCGAGTCTGCCAGCGTTCCACTGGACTGTCTAGAAAAGTCTGTGGTCGTCATCCATACTCCGCTAGATGACTGGATCACAATAACATCGAGGCCTCTCATCATTTTATTTCATCACACATCAACTATCTACCCATGTTTTACCCAACATATTTGTAGATAAAAATACATATACAGTTTAAAAATCTGTATAAATCATTCATTCATCATCCATCTTAAATAAATAAACAATATATAATCACATAGCACGTATTTTATATAAAATACTTCATATCTATGTGTAAGATGAAAGTGACTATACACTCACTTGATTTAACGATAATCGGGCAGCACTTCGTTTCCTAAAACGATCGTTTTTTATGAAACCGGGAGCTTTAATGAAAAACCGGGCTCTGCGAGGGTTGGGCTTCAAAACCGAAAAGATAAAATTTTCCGGGTCTTTGGGCACTTCGGGACGTATTTCGGGTGTTGGAAATGATCTCGGGGCTTCGGGGGAAGTCGAAATAGTGAAAATATGAGTTTAGGGGTAAAAAGTGTCAAAAATCCAAACTTTCCCGGAAAGTCTCGCAACCCTCCCTTTTATAGGGTGCGAGCTTCGGATCTGAGGGATAAGAAGCGAGCACGTAGCAGCAGATGCGAGGGTCTCCAGATGGCTCACATACGAGGGAGGCAGGTGGCTTATGCGAGGCTCGGACGACAGGTGGCTCGGTTCGGACGGAGGCACGCGTCCGAGTTCGGAGGCTACAGCGTGACGCCACGCATCGGAAGGGGAGAGGGCCGCGACTTCAGTCGAATCGGATAGCGACGCGTGTCGGATTCTTGGCTGCACAGCTCATCGACGTCGGACACGAGGCGGACACGGGGCGAGATCCGGACGAGGGTGACGTGGCCAATCCGGATAAGGCTTATCCATGCGAGATTCCTCGGAATTTGTGCCAAAATCTTCTAAAATCCATAACTTTCGCATACGAGCTCCGTTTTTGACGTTCTTTATATGCACGCGTAGGGAAAATTATGGTCTACAACTTTCGTTTAGACTTCGTCAGCTAATTTTGATTTTAATTTTAATATTATTATTTTTAACAGACCGGGACAGGAAAATCCGTTAAAAATTCATAACTTCTTCATCCGACGTCCGTTTTCGTCTGTCTTTTTACCGTTGCACTACTATTGATGAGACCTTCAATTCTCGTTTAAATTGTGTCGGCTAAAAATCACTCGATCTAAAATTCGAGTTTTTAGCTGTCTACTGCTAAGCTGAAACTTAGAAAAATCATAACTTCCTCATACGAAGTCAGATTTGGGCGTTCTTTTTATGCATATTCTCGGTTTAACGAACACTACGACTTTCAATTAGATTACCAAGGCTAAAAAGTAGTTTATGAAAAAAATCACTTTTTACGTCATTCGGCGCCGTGTCGGTTTTGTCGCGAAACTTCAACATGTCATAACTTCTTCGTTATAACTCGGCTTTCGGTGAGGTTTTCGCCTAAATGTTTCTAACAAGATTCTTTACAACTTTATCCTTAGATATCGGCTTTATTTAATATTTATTTTCGACGCTTATTTTTATTCTTAATTCATTAATCATAATAATTAAGAAGATAAGCACATAATATTCACATAATTCCTCTTTATTACTTCAAAATGAGTTACAAAGGTTAACCTAGACTATTACGTCGATATTAATGCCTAGCCTAGAAACACGGGCGTTACAATTCGTAATAGCGAATCTAAATCTAATCACCTTAGTCGGTAACCAATAACAAGTAATCCATTGCACTTGTCATAAATCAACCATAGGAGTAAACGAATCGAACCTAAATAGAAACCTTTCTATCACTGAATTTAGTTAGTTTTTACTTGTTTTTAGCTGATTAGTTACTTAATCTGCGTGTTAGTTAGTGTGTTAAAGTTTCTAGTCTTGTAAAACTAGAGAAAACCTTTTACTTCTATTACTTGTTTAGTTAATTCTAGTTATAAGTTTGTAATTGCTTAATTGCTTAAACTCTAATTTCGGGACAAAATTCTCTCTAATGGGGGGATAATGTAACATCCCGTTATTTTCTGTTTGTAAAGTCAACTCTAGTCAACCAAAGTCAAACAAAAGTCAACTAAAGTCTTTTTTTATTGTTTGGGTTTTTATTTAGGTTATGATAATAACCTTTATTTGCTAAAATCCTTATAATATCCATAGTTGAATTTAGAAGGAAAATGTTTGAAAATCCGAGAAACTTCGCATATTATTCATTGCCTCGGACCGCAAACACTTCGGGCCGCAAAGAGTTTACGGCCGTACACTCCTCGGACCATAAACTCCTCGCAGCCGTAAACGAGGCCTCGGTCGTAAACCCTCGCATATATATATAAATTTTCTTCATTTTTCCTTCATTTCTCATATCCTCCAGTCAAGAACTCTCAAATTCTCTCAAGTATCATCAAGAACACTTCTAATTCTCACCAAATTTGTAAGTGATTCTTCCATTCCTAAGTTGATATCCTTGTTTAATCTAGTTAAAACTTATGATTTCATCCATGAAATCATCTCTTTTGGTTAGATCTTCAAGAAAACCAAGAACACACTAGTTCTTTAGACCGTGAACACTCCCTTCAAGCTTCAAAACGTAAGTAATCTTCTATATACTAGTTATCATATAGAAACTTTCAACATACAACCTTGAAAACAACCATTTACAAGAACAACAAGAGTTTACGGCCATGAGCATCTCCCTTGGCCGTAAACTCCTATAAAGAACATTGGCCGTAAACTCCCCTTGGTCGTAAACACCAAAGGTGCGGCCGTAAACTCCAATGAGTGGCCATAAACTCCATTTGATTCAATCACATGTGATTGTAACATTTCAATCTAAGTGATTCCTAGTCCCTAAGAGGGTTTCTTAACATAATTAGTTGTTTAAACACTAATTATATCCATATATGTATCATTATATGCTTAATAGGATCCGTTATGTTCAAGACTTCACTTGACACTTAGCATCCTACATCGATCTTTCATTTGAATAACTTACAACCGGTGAGTTCATATCCCCGTATTTTTATAGTTTTTACTGTTTTAAGGGGGGGGGGGGGGATACAAGTCTAACACAAAATTTTTGTGTTATAAACAAGTGATTTTCATATATCTTATCAAAATGGATTTCAGTTATCATCAAATCAAATGGTTTTAAATGATTGTTTCAAAATGACATCAAGTCACCAAAATGGATTTCAAAATATCAAACTTCTTTTAAATGTTTTTATAAACTTATATTTTCCCCCAAAAATCATACTAGTATACATATATTTATATAAATAAAATTTAAAAGGCTTAGGACTGATAACCCACTTTGGTTCCTTTTCCTTGTTTGGATGTGGGATTATAAGTATCAGTTATTTGTCCGAGTGTCATTTAAATTTTATTTATATATATTTGTATATGTATACAAGTATAAAAGTTTGTTCATTAAGTTCAATTACCATTTGTAACATGTTGAGCAAGGGGTTACATTCATGAATACTCGTTACCAAATCAGAAGGTACATATAAATTATTATAGGTATAATTTATGATTCACAGAACATTAATTCACGATTCAAGTATACTAGAGTACATTGTTTTACAAGAACAAATGTTTAATTCAAAACTATTCAAGGGTATACATTCTTTCAGATACATGCTAAGAATACTAATCCAAGAATATACTATCAATCATTTATTTCAGAATGATTGGGTTTTCATAACTATTATACATGTAACGTTTATATGCTTTTATGAGTCAAGTAGTACAGGCTGTTTAATTCATTTAAACAATATATCAAAGTCCTGACATTATAACCAGAATCTCCAGCCGGGGATCGAAACAATGTGTGTATAGATCTATATTGGGATTGACAACCCCGCACTCGGACTGCTAGCTACAGTAAGGCATACATGCCTGTGAGTGACAAATTGTTATCAACATGTTTTCAGCGCACTCATAGCGTTGGGTCAGGCCATCTAGTCGGTATGGTTATAATAACTCATATAAAGATATTAACAATACGTTAGTGTATAGTTAACTAAACTCATGTATATTTTCAAAGTACAAAGTTTACAAGATACAGTTTTACAGTATTACATTACAGTTTACAATAACAGTTGGTGAAACCAGACATACTCTCAGATACAAGTTTACAAAAGAATTACAAATACAGAACATTGGTTTACAATAAGAACAGTTTTATGTAACTAAAACTACTTTTCTTATACAGCAGAAATTATAGGATTTTCTGGAAACAGATTACATATTCAAGGAACAGAAAACATTCTTTCAAACATAAATACTTATGCACTCACTCAACTTTTGTTGATACTCTCTTTTCAAATTACTTGTATTCTCAGGGAACCAGTAGATAGGTACACCCCGAGATTTTGAGAAGATGGAGCTATTTATGTCTTGTCTTCTTCTTTTGTACAACTATTTAGTTTCAGAATACAATGTTGAAACACATGTAAAAATTTATACTTTTTAAATACGGTGGTTGTTTGTACTCTGATTACTATAATGCATGTGTTGTGATACTACAAATGAAGTCCTCCACCCCTAGACGTTTCCGCCGTCTGGTTTGGGGGTGTGACAGATTGGTATCAGAGCATTGTTTATAGTGAACACAGTATATCAATCCATAAAAGATATACAAACTATAAATATATTTGGGGCTGAGAGCTCTGACTACAAGTATACTTTATTTTTACAAGAAGTATACTAACATTTATATCTATAAGTACAATATCATAATCATAAGAACTTAAAGTATTTGGATGTTGAACATTACAGTCAAACCTGGACAGTTATGTAATTATATTTGGGATTAATATAGCCTGATCAACTATATTGATTTGAGATATGACCAACATGTGTTTGGGAGTGATAGTGGTGTTGTGACATGTCTAAAACTTACCAGTCATATATATTCAGAAGAACTCTAGAACAGAACAGAAAGGTTAAAATACTATAGGAGTATTTTAGGCACTACATACTAATAACAAACATGTGAAAACAATAGAACAATTAAGGGTAGAACTATAAATATTAAGGGTATATTACAATTATATATAATTAAAGTTATATAGACTTAGAATATGTGATTTAGCTTCATTTCATGTTCCTTGTTTGGTTGTGGATTTAGAGCCGGGTCATTTAATCGAAGGTCGGTTATACCCAAGTTATATATAATCAATATACACTTTATAGTTATAGTAAGACCTATAACAAGTTATACAGAATACATTATTTGTTAACTGTAGATTCCTCTCGTAGATACTTATATCCTTAATCAATCGTTACTAACTATATTCTATATCTCTTATCCTTATTCTCGCTTAGATAACAATGGCTGGATTTCACTTACCCGGAGACCCTTACTGTTGGATATAGTGTCTAAGTCCATAACTTTATTTGGTATGTACTTGACCCGACCCGGCATGGTCCATTTGGGTTGCATGGCATTGCAATACTTGGATAGACTAAATGAGAGAATAAGGCACTTATGATTATTAATATATTATAAGTTCTAATATATTAATAATAGTATTATTTAATTAGTATTGATCAAGTATTAATCTAGGATTAATTTGGTGATCAAAGTGAGACTAATTAAATATATAGGGTTGATTATGACAATCATCAATTCTTTTATGGTGGATTAATGATCCATAGTTTATGGGTTATGGATGTAACCAAATGGAGCTCCATGGATGGTCCATGGGAGTTACAAATCCATGGGTCATGGGAAATCAAGAGTCATGACAATTAAGGGCATTCATGTGTAAACCCTAATTGTGACAACACTATAAAAGGAACCCTATAGCTAGCAAAAAGTGGAGCTAGTGGACATAGTGTTACTAGAGAGGGCATAACCAATTTTGAGTGCTAGAAGTATTCTCTCAAGTTATTCCAAGTCTTGTGGTGTTGTGTGAAGCATTTGAGGCACAACATTTGGGGTGCTAGGCTCACAAAGTCTTGAAGGAATCCAAGCAACAACAAGGTATGTGTTTCTACTAGTTTTATGTTTTATGTAATCCCCATGCCATGCTAGTTAGGAAATAACCTTGAAAAAGTAATTTGCATGTATATAGAGAAAACATAGATTCAAGGTTATTAGGGTTGCATGTACACTTAGGAAGTGTTAGAATGCTCAAAACCCATCAGTGGTATCAGAGCCTAGGACTGTTTTCTGTATACTTGATGCAAAACTGCTTAAAAATCGAAAATTCTGCATTCTGACGACTAGACTCGCCGAGTCCATGGGGAGGACTCGCCAAGTCCATGAACAAATTCATCCTACTCGGCGAGTAGAATAATGCACTCGGCGAGTAGGAGCGTGCTGGGCAGTTTTTTCGAGTTTTGTTGCTGGAAATGGATTAAGATCATTATCCCAATCTGTTTTGGACTTGTAAAATCTGTTTTTCAAAATGATAATGATTATGTTAACCCATTTTACATGGCTTTTATCAATTTTCAAGTATTGTATATAGTTATATGATTTCTTGAAATTGCTTAATATGAATTTGTGTTCTTATGAGTTTTTAGAAGATCATAGGAATTATGTGTAACCACCATGTGTGTTTAATTCATGATCTTAATGGCTATGATGGTGTCCATAACTTGTCCTCAAGTTATGGATAACCAAAAGTCACTTCTTTTAATTATGATTAAAGAACTAAAGAGGTTTCATAAAATGAAGAGTCTTCATTTTTATGAACCATTAAAACTCATAAGTTACAAATTGAAGAGACTTGGAATAGTTTCAAATCTTGCCCTCAAGTTTTGGAATTTGAAAAGTCTTATACTTTAATACTTTAATTCCAAATTAAACCTTAGATTTTTAAAAAGGTTTAAAAATCAACACTTATACTATTATTATAATTTTATTATATAGATATGTATAAGAATATGTCATTCTTACCGTTAGTAGGCCTCATTCACGAAGCCGGTCTATAAGGGGGGTATAAGGTTGTTGCCTATAAAATGGTGACTTAATGGGTGTCCACTCTCACCCACCGCTTCCTTGATCGGTGGAGGGTCGTTAGCCGAACGGGTAGGATACGACTTTAAATACTTGTTAAAAGTATAATGAATTATAAAGTAACTATACATTATAAATTCCCAATCTTAGTTACTTTAGGAAAATGTGAAATTGGTGCTAGCCCATAAAATTACACTTTGTACCTTACCAAGTCGTTAGTGGAGCGTGTGTGGTTAACCGGCACACTAACATGGACTAGTAAGAGTGGTAAAGGGTAACTTGACTTTATTATAGATCGGTGGAGCGTGTGTGGTTAACCGGCACATCGATTAGGTAATATTGTTGAGGGTACCAAGTCAGTTTGTATGGTTATTCACACCTTGTTTGTGATCCTCGGCATCCCAGTCACAAACTTGAGAGGGCACAATCGAGATTCAAACATGCCATTGAAAAGTTCAATGTATCTCAAAAGATCTAGGAGTTTCAAAACCAATAAAACCTAATAATAAAATATTTCGTTCTTATGGTGGAAATTGGTAAATCGTCATTTACCTACCTTCAAATATTTTATAGTATGGATTACGGCATCCCTCTTCCAACTATAAATAGTTTGTTGGATCCTAGCCTTAATATTTCATTTGGGTGAATTATTAAGGATTCCTAATCTAATGAAACTTGTCTTTCTTTCCTTTCAGATGTCTTCCAACAATGCTTCTGGCTCAAACCCAACAGGCTCCTTTTCCCTTATGAACTTGTGTGGTAAGGTCATCTTTGATGGATCCAATTTCAATGAGTGGATCAGAAACATCAGAATGATTACCCGCTACGAGGACAAAGAATATGTCCTCGATAGGGAGCTTAAGGTTGTGAATGAAGCCACTGCTACTCCTGAAGAGTTTGCGGAGTTTGTTGCACATGAAAAGGATGCTACTAAAGTAGCATGCATCATGATGGCCACCATGACTCCTGAACTTCAAAAATCCTATGAAGATTTCTACCCCTATGAGATGCACCTGGATCTGATGGAAAGGTACCATCAGAGCGCGCGTCAGGAGAGGTATGAAATCATCTCCTCCATGATAACCGCAAGGATGAAGGATGGTGAACCCATCACCGGTCACTTGCAGAAGATGCAAAGGTTCGTTGACCGGTTGCTGAAGCTAAATGTTGACTTTCCTGAGGAAATGGCGATTGACATCATTCTCCATTCCTTACCTCCAAGTTATGATCAGTTTCGTATGACTTATCATATGAACAAGGAGGAAGTCACACTTAGCAAACTTCAAGGACTCTTAAGGACAGCTGAAAATGGCCTTAAGGGTAAAGCGGATGCTACTTCTACTCCTTCAACAGCCCCTGTTCTGGCTATTGGGCAGGGAAAGGGTAAGAAAAGGAAAAACCCTTCGAAGGGTACCAAGGGTAAGACTCTTGATGGTTCCTCTTCAAGTGGGACAAAGAAAGGTCCCATTACTCCTTCTTCAAACCCAAAGGAAGCACAATGCTTCTATTGCCAGGATAAGGGACACTTCAAGCGAAGCTGCCCCAAATATCTGCAAGATCTAAAGGATGGGAAGGTTAAACCCACCCATGCAGGTATTTACACAATATTGTCTAACAACTCATCTAATGCTAATTCTTGGGTGCTTGATACAGGGTGTGGTATTCACATTTGTACTGATTTGCAGGCACTAAGAAGAAGTGAGCAAGTGGAGCACAGGAAGATAAACTTAGTCATGGGCAACAGGAAAGCATCACCTGTTACCAAGATAGGAGTTTATTCTTTATTGCTTAATAATGGGTTAATGTTAGATTTGAATAAGTGTTGTTACTCGCCCGAAATGGCGAGAAATATTATTTCCTTTCATGGCTTGTACAAACAAGGTTTTACATTTTCATTTGATAATAAAAATGGTGCTATTAATGTTTATTACAATGATGTATTTTACTTTAAAGCATTACCTTGTGATGGTGTATATGAAGCCGTGAATGTTGTAGACAATCTAGGAAATAATGTGTTGTATATTGATTCTTCAGATAGCTTGGATAAAGCATCCTTGTGGCATTGTCGTCTTGGACATGTTAACAAGAAGCGCATAGGCCAACACCAAAAGGTTGGAGTCTTGGAATCATTTGACCTCAAGTCAGATGATAGTTGCGAGTCTTGTTTACTTGGAAAAATGACAAAGTCACCCTTCACAGGTACTTGTGATAGGGGTGAAGGTTTGTTGGACCTTGTACACACGGATGTGTGTGGGCCCTTCAGAGTTGCTACAAGGGATGCTAATCGCTATTATGTGACTTTTACTGATGATTACAGTAGATATGGATATATTTACTTAATCAAGCATAAGTCAGAAACCTTTGAAAAGTTCAAAGAGTTTAAGCAGGAAGTTGAGAATCAATTGGGCAGGAACATCAAGATGCTCCGATCCGATCGAGGAGGAGAGTATCTTAGCATTGAGTTCCTTGACTATCTTAAGGAATGTGGGATTGTCTCACAATTGACACCTCCCAGAACACCACAGTTGAATGGTGTAGCTGAGAGGCGCAATCGAACCTTGTTGGATATGGTTCGTTCCATGATGAGTCGAGCTTCATTACCAATCTCTTTCTGGGGGTATGCCTTAGAGACTGCCGCCCATATCCTTAATCTAGTCCCTACTAAAAAGGTTGCCAAAACACCTCACGAGATGTGGACTGGGAAAGTTCCCAATTTGGACCACATCAAGATTTGGGGTTGTGAAGCTTTCGTGAGGCGTGAGACTCATGATAAGCTTGAACCTCGAAGTGAGAGGTGTTTTTTCATCGGCTACCCACAGAGATCCTTTGGTTACCTCTTCTACAGACCTAGTGATAATGTGGTTTTTGTAGCAAGAAGAGGAGTCTTTCGTGAGAGAGAATTCATAAGCCAAGGGGACAGTGGGAGGCAAATTGACCTTGAAGAGCTTCAAGAGTCAAGTGGTGAAGGAACCTCTAATGCTATCGACCAACCTGAGGAGGAAACTCCTGTTGATCCGATAGATGAGTCTGTACCTCCAAGACGTTCCACTAGGGTGAGGAACACACCTGATTTTTATTATGGTTATCACATCACCACTGAAGGTGATACATTTATTAGTGATAGTACACTAATAGATTTGGATGAACCTAATAATTACAGGGAAGCCATGGCAGGCCCTGAGTCTGCTAAATGGAAGGAGGCTATGGACAGCGAGATTCAGTCCATGTATGACAATCAAGTTTGGAACTTGGTTAACAATGTACCAGGTCGTAAGACAGTTGGGTGCAAATGGATCTTCAAGAAGAAGACCGACATGGATGGGAAGGTACACACTTATAAAGCGCGACTGGTTGCGAAGGGCTTTACTCAAACTCCGGGAGTTGACTATGATGAGACCTTCTCACCAGTAGCTAAAATTAAGTCTATTAGAGTATTGTTAGCCATAGCTGCATTTCATGATTATGAAATATGGCAAATGGATGTCAAAACCGCTTTCCTTAATGGAAAGTTGGCTGAGGATGTTTACATGGCTCAACCAGAGGGTTTTGTCGATACAAGATACCCTAATAGAGTGTGTAAGCTTGATAAATCCATTTATGGATTGAAACAAGCATCTCGCAGATGGAATCTTTGCTTTGATGAGAAAGTCAAAGAGTTTGGCTTTTCTAGGAGTGAGGATGAGTCTTGTGTGTATGTCAGGGCTAGTGGGAGCATAGTTAGCTTCTTGGTGTTGTATGTGGATGACATACTTCTCATAGGAAACGACGTCCCAACCTTGCAGGAGGTTAAGTCCTGGCTTGGGAAGTGTTTCGCTATGAAGGACCTTGGGGAAGCTGCCTATATCCTAGGGATAAGGATATTGAGAGATAGGAGTAAGAGACTAATTGGACTTAGTCAAAGTACTTATGTGGATAAGGTACTGAAGAGGTTCAGTATGCAAGATTCCAAGAAAGGAGAATTACCAATCCAGAGTAATGCCAAGCTGAGTAAGACTCAGAGTCCGAGTACAGAGGCTGAGATAGCTGAAATGAGTCATATACCATATGCTTCCGCTGTGGGCTCGATCATGTATGCTATGACTTGTACTCGCCCTGATGTGGCCTTTGCTTTGAGCATGGTCAGTAGATATCAAGGGAACCCTGGCAAGGCACACTGGACAGCGGTAAAGAACATTCTCAAGTATCTGCGGAGGACTAAGGATTGGGTCCTTACCCTCGGGGGCAGTGATGACTTGAGAGTGGAAGGATATAGCGATGCTAGCTTTCAGACTGATAGGGATAATTTCCGCTCTCAGTCAGGCTGGGTCTTTATCCTAAATGGAGGGGCAATTACTTGGAAAAGTTCCAAGCAGGAGACAGTAGCTGATTCTACTTGTGAATCAGAGTACATAGCAGCAAGTGAAGCAGCTAAGGAGGCGATATGGCTAAAGAACTTCATCGGAGACCTTGGAGTTGTACCAGCTATAAAAGAGCCAATGGAAATTTTCTGTGACAGCGAAAGTGCGGTTGCTTTGGCTAAGGAACCAAGAGATCACGGGAGATCTAGGCACATTGACAGAAAATACCATTTCATAAGACATCGAATAGAAGAAGGACTCCTCGTGGCTAAGAGGGTATCATCAGATGAGAACCCGGCAGATCCCCTCACGAAGGGACTGAGCAGGGTTAAGCATTTACAGCATGCGAGGCGCATTGGGCTGAAGGATGATATTAGTTTCAATAATTAGATTCCTGAAACTTCTAAAATGTAATTGACATTTGATGATAAATAAAAGTTGTTATTTATTTATGAGTAAGGTGTTACTATCTTATGTTGATTGTTTACTATGTTTCAATTTTGCATGTTTTTACTTCCAGAATAATTATGTTATTATTCAAACCATCCACAGTCAGTCAAACTTTGGAATTAAGTATTGATTTAAGACTGTCATGAATTTGGCTTGTATGATTTGTCTAAAAGTGCTTTGGACAATGCAATGGTTGCTACAACATTCATGAGTACTCATAAGGGCTGAGTATTGGATCCAACCCACGCTCACTTGCATCACTTCATGGAATTTATCTCGAGTGATCGTGAGACGGTAATATCATATAAATCTTCAAACCTAGAGATATGAGTTGTTGACTATGAGTTGGTTATTCATTGATTGCACGAAAACGCATTGGTAACTCGATGTCATAAAACGTGCCTTTGTGAGTAATTCAACAAGTAGTTAGTACAAGCATATCAGTCGAAGTTTATCTGTTCCTTCTAGAAATAGAAGCAATATCTGGGCCCCTCGATGATTTGGTTTTGACCTATGTACCGGGCCCGGTCAGAACCTAATTGATGTGTTCAATTTAGTTCTATGTCGAAAAAAATCAGAGATCGAGAAACAAATGCTGGACAATAAGTAAGACCATGTTCCATGTGTTTGTCCGGCTGATATCATGAGAACAGAGGATTATATGATCACTTATCTTAAATGGCGTATCATCATCATCTCAGTTCCGAGAGACTTTGAAAGAGCTACGATTGCTAGTCGGATTTTGAAGTCATATTCGCAAATATAGTTATTAGACTTATCCAAGTGGGAGACTGTTGGATATAGTGTCTAAGTCCATAACTTTATTTGGTATGTACTTGACCCGACCCGGCATGGTCCATTTGGGTTGCATGGCATTGCAATACTTGGATAGACTAAATGAGAGAATAAGGCACTTATGATTATTAATATATTATAAGTTCTAATATATTAATAATAGTATTATTTAATTAGTATTGATCAAGTATTAATCTAGGATTAATTTGGTGATCAAAGTGAGACTAATTAAATATATAGGGTTGATTATGACAATCATCAATTCTTTTATGGTGGATTAATGATCCATAGTTTATGGGTTATGGATGTAACCAAATGGAGCTCCATGGATGGTCCATGGGAGTTACAAATCCATGGGTCATGGGAAATCAAGAGTCATGACAATTAAGGGCATTCATGTGTAAACCCTAATTGTGACAACACTATAAAAGGAACCCTATAGCTAGCAAAAAGTGGAGCTAGTGGACATAGTGTTACTAGAGAGGGCATAACCAATTTTGAGTGCTAGAAGTATTCTCTCAAGTTATTCCAAGTCTTGTGGTGTTGTGTGAAGCATTTGAGGCACAACATTTGGGGTGCTAGGCTCACAAAGTCTTGAAGGAATCCAAGCAACAACAAGGTATGTGTTTCTACTAGTTTTATGTTTTATGTAATCCCCATGCCATGCTAGTTAGGAAATAACCTTGAAAAAGTAATTTGCATGTATATAGAGAAAACATAGATTCAAGGTTATTAGGGTTGCATGTACACTTAGGAAGTGTTAGAATGCTCAAAACCCATCACTTACTTCCCCGGTCAAGAACAAGATGCAGAGCCATAAGAAAATCACGAAATTCCCTTAGATGATGATTTTGCAGAAAATTTTCCTGAAGAAAATGATTCCGAATCAGAAGCTTATAATCCACTACCAGTAGCCCAAAATCCTAACCCTCGTCCGGCTTTCCAAGGTCCGACACCTCCGTGGGTAGAAAGCTTAGAAACATGGAGTCAATAATAGGGCCAACCTATCCCATACAATGGAGACAGAAGCTTCTACAACCTGAGCGAAGGAGGCTCAGCAGACAGAGTCCTACCAATTCTAGTCCGCCGGGTTGCCCGAAATGAAATTCAGGGTAGAACAGCCATCAACCAAATCAGGGAAGTTGTTGCCAATGCGAGAATTAATACAGTCCGCATTCTTCGTCTTGAATATGCTAGCGAGAGGCCTACGAGAGACAATGAGTATCTACTGCAAGAGTTAGCAGAAACTCGAGTTGAAGTCATAGAACTCTGAGCACGTCTGTCAGTATATGAAAGACATCTGCTTGCTGTGGAGCGTCAACTGGTTGAGTTGAGGTTTCATCCAAGAGATACCCGTCGCCAGTAGAAGATGCTCTACTCATTTCCTGTTCACTCTTTTGGTTATAGTTAAGTCTACGGATAGGTCCTAGCGTTATTTTTCATGTTTTTCAGTAAGACCACGGAAATTTTATTTTCGGTAGGTCTGTATAATGTCGATGTTTTCCCTAGAATTAGGTATATTTTAGATCTGTTTAGGGTCAAGTTTTCCAAACTTTATGTAATCAATATGCCAATTCAATCGACATGCATTTTCATAGTCTTTGAAAAATAACCATTCAATTTCATATCATTCTGTTACAAGTTGTACTTGTCGTAGACTTCTATTTTCAATTCATTACAAGATTCATGTTGAACTATATGTTTTAGTTCAGAGATATCAAAATTCATATTCACTTTTGATATCTTACCATCTTTGTATCTTTTTACTTTTATAGAAAAAGATGCCTCCTCGTAGAAATCCAAGACATAACATTGTTAATGAAGCGCCTGTGCCACCTCCGCCACCACCTCCTCAGTTCGACCGCGCTATGTTCCAAGCGGTGGTCACGGTGGCTGTAGCTGCTGCCATGTCTCATATTAATACTCCTGGTGCTAGTGGGTCAGGAGCTGGTGCAAATCCTTCTAACCATGGCGAGAGTCATGGGCACTCGTGAGAGTGCACTTATAAAGATTTTTCCAATGCCAAACCTAGGACCTTTAATGGAACTGGAGGAGTTATGGCATTAAGACAGTGGATAGAAAAGAAAGAAGCAATTTTCGAAATCTGCTCCTGTCCTAAGAGAAGCAAGGTCAAATTCGCTGCTTGTACTTTTTCGGAAAGAGCTTTAACGTGGTGGAATGGCCACATTAAGTCACTTACTCTGGTAGTGGCTAATTCGATAAGCTGGGAGAACTTCAAGGCCATGCGAATGCGGGAATACTGTCCGCGAGGAGAAGTTCAGAAACTCGAGCAGGAGCTCTGGGGTCTTACAATGGTTGGTTCTGATATATCAACCTATACTAGTAGATTCTGTGATCTGGCAATTCTTTGCCCGGATATGGTTGCTCTGGAGAGCAAGAAGATTGAGAGATATATTTGGGGACTGTCACCCCAAATTCAGTCAAGTGTTTTAGCTTTGAGGCCTGTTACTTTTGACAGTGCCAAAGAGCTGGCACAATCTCTTATCGACCACGGGGCCCATCAACACTCAGTGGTTGCTGTACCAGAAAAACCGAAGGGAAACAACAACAACAATGACAACCACAACAACAAGAAGAAGGGTCGGAACAAGAGGAAGGGCAAGTTTTCACAAGATTCCTCAAAGAAACAACAGCTAGTTACAGTTAATGCTGCTACTATACCTGCTGTTGTTCATGTTAACCCAGTACCAGCTAAGCCTTATGCTGGTAATCTCCCCAAGTGCAACAAGTGCAATTTTCACCATAATGGAAATTACAGGGAAATGTAGTGTCGTAACTGCAACAGAAAAGGGCATACTCCCCGATTCTGTAGAGCACCACCCCAACCACTTAACCAAGTACATGCTGCTGGAGTAGGACAAGCGTGTTATAATTATGGTGAAGTGGGACATTTCAAGAAAGACTGTCCTAAAGCTGGAAATGCTGGTGGAGTTGGGAGAATTTTAGCCTTAGGTCACGAAGAAGCGGTAGCAAATACTGTCGTAGTCACGGGTACGTTCCTTCTCAACAACACTTATGCATGCATTCTATTTGATTGTGGTGCTGAGAAAAGCTTTGTGAGCCATAATTTCAAACACTTGCTAAATCAAAACTCTCAACCATTCACAGTCGAAATGGCTAACGGGAAATTCGAATCCACCAACGATATATACATAGGATGTACTCTTACCTTGAATAACTTTTCGTTCCCAATAGACCTTATGCCAGTCTCTATCAAAAGTTTCGACGTCATAATAGGTATGGATTAGTTATGCCCTAACCGTGCTGACATCCTATGCTATGAAAGAGTCATTCGTCTGAACTTGCCAACTAACGAAACTCTTGTTATTTACGGAGACAAACCCGAAACGAACCTCCATATCATTTCTTGCATCAAAGCACAGAAGTACCTTCGCAAAGAGTACTGTGATTTCTTAGCTCACGTGGTAGACAAAAAGAAAGAAGTGAAAGACATAACGATCATTCCTGAAGTTTGTAACTTTCCCGACGTTTTTCCCGATGATCTTCCAGGAGTGCCTCCCGAACGACAAGTCGAATTCAGAATCGACTTAATTCCAGGGGCTACCCCAGTAGCCAAATCTCCCTATCGTCTTGCACCTTCTGAAATGCAGGAATTATCCAGCCAGCTTAACGAACTCCTTAGCAAAGGTTTCATAAGACCAAGCTTCTCACCCTGGGGAGCACCGGTCTTGTTCGTGAAGAAGTAGGATGGATCATTCCGTATGTGCATAGACTACCGCGAGCTGAATAAACTTACCATTAAGAATCGATACCCTCTGCCTCGCATTGACGATCTATTCGACCAACTTCAAGGTGCGAGCTACTTCTCAAAAATAGACTTAAGATCTAGGTATCACCAGTTACGGATTTTGGAGAATGACATTCCCAAAACCGCGTTCAGAACTCGTTATGGTCATTATGAGTTCGTAGTGATGCCATTCGGATTGACGAATGCACCTGCTGTGTTCATGGATCTAATGAACAGAGTTTGTCGTCGATTTCTGGACAAATTCATCATAGTCTTCATTGACGATATCCTTATCTACTCAAGAAGTGAAGAGGAACATGGACAACATCTTCGTCAAGTTTTGCAAATTCTTAGAACAAAGAAACTCTATGCGAAGTTTTCAAAGTGTGAATTTTGGATCAGGAAGGTTGAATTCCTAGGTCAGGTAGTCAGTTCAGAAGGAATACACGTCGACCCTTCCAAAATTAAGGCAATTGAAAACTGGTCAGCACCCAAAACACCTACATAAATTCGTCAATTCTTAGGTCTTGCTGGCTATTATCGTAGATTCATCCAGAATTTCTCTCGAATAGCTAAACCTCTTACCACCCTGACGCAAAAGGGTGTAACTTTTAGCTGGAGAGAAAAACAAGAAACGGCGTTCCAAACGCTGAAACGAGCCTTGTGTAGTGCACCAATCTAGTCTCTCCCTGAAGGGACAGAGGATTTCGTATTGTACTGTGATGCTTCTAATCAAGGGCTTGGATGTGTTCTTATGCAAAGAGGAAAGGTTATATCCTACGCCTCAAGACAGCTAAAGACACATGAAGTCAACTATAAAACACATGACCTTGAACTAGGAGCAGTGGTATTTGCTCTGAAGATCTGGAGACATTACTTATATGGCACGAAATGCACAGTATTCACGGACCATAAAAGTCTTCAGCATATCTTCAATCAGAAAGAGTTGAACATGAGACAACGACGATGGGCGGAGCTACTGAACGACTACAATTGTGAGATTCTTTATCACCCTGGTAAAGCTAACGTAGTAGTTGATGCCCTTAGCAGAAAAGAATACTAGGGACGCCGAGTAAAGTCGTTGACCATGACAATCCATTCACATCTGTCCACACAGATCAGAGAGGCTCAACTCGAGGCCTTAAAACCTAAAAATGTGACAGATGAAGCCTTGAGAGGAATGGATAAAAACTTCAAAGTCAGGGATGATGGAGTCTATTGTTTCATGAACCGGATCTGGACACCAAAGTTCGGTGGTTACAGAGACGTAGTCATGAATGAAGCACACAAAACCCGATACTCCATTCATCCAGGTTCAGACGAGATGTACCTGGACCTCAAGAAACTACACTGGTGGCCTAACATGAAGGCCGAAATTGCTACCTTTATGGGCAAGTGCCTTACTTGTGCCAAAGTCAAGGTACAATACCAGAAACCTTCAGGATTATTGCAACAACCTGAAATCCCTGAATGGAAGTGGGAGCGGATTACAATGAATTTCATAACCAAGTTACCTAAGACATCGGGTGGTTATGATACTATTTGGGTAATCGTCGATAGATTAACCAAATCCGCACACTTCTTACCAATCAAAGAGACAGACAAGATGGAAAAGCTAACAAGAACTTACCTCAAAGAAATCGTCAGACTGCATGGTGTTCCAATGTCTATTATTTCTGACCGAGATAGTAGATTCACTTCTCGTTTCTCGCAGTCTTTATAAAAATCTTTGGGAACTAGGCTAGACATGAGTACAGCCTACCATCCACAAAATGACGGACAAAGTGAGAGAACGATTCAAACTTTAGAAGATATGTTGCGAGCTTGCGTGATAGAATTTGGTAAAGCATGGGATACTGTCACACCCCAAAACCGGAACGGCGGAAACATTCGGGGGTGGTTGACGTCATGTGTAGTATCACAATAATTGTATCATAGCAAGCATAGTAAACACAACCAAACATTGAATACATATATGAAAAAGGTTTACATTTGTCTTAATACATAATTTTGTTCATATCAAAAGTAAATAAAAAGGCGTGACTCTAACGCTCCGATTTCTCCAACTCCTGGAAGTACCTGTCTACTAATTCCCTGAGAATACAAGCAGTTTTGAAAGAATATCAACATAAAGCTGGTGAGTTCATAAGCATTTAGTTTTGGTGGAAAAATGTTCTTTGATTCTTTTGAAGAGTGTTTCTCAAGAAAATCCTATATTTTCTTATGAAAGCATGTTTAAAAAACCCATTCCTTCCATGACATCCCGGTTCGTACTAAATACGCACAATCCAAGGAGTCATGGAATGAATACAAACGTCCATTAGTAGAAAATAAACCATCAGTTTTAGAAATGCCAGTGTTATCCTGGGAAAATCCTATATTTTCCCTAAAAGCAGGTTATCTGTCCTAGAGGTAGAGATGCCAGTTTAGAAATCCCCGATTACTATTAGCATATAAAAAAGTAGTTTTACTACTCAAAATAAAACAAATGAAGATTAGAGTCCATAAACCAAAGTTAGTTTATACTTATTTGTGAGTCGTATAACCATACTTGATATGACCTAGAGACCTTTATAACGTTCTTCAGGCGTTAAGCTAAATGACATTTGTTCACCCCAGGCGTGCCCGCCTAACTGTAGCTAGCAGTTCAAGTGTGCGATTGTCAGTCCCGAATAGATCTATTCACAAATCTCACGCTCTCCCTCCACGAGACTCTGGTTATACTATGATAGGATTTAGTTCCGTACACTAAAGGGTACAGTATTGAAGTAGAGCCTCACAATTCTGTATAATCTAGTTTACTAGCGAGAAACAGTATAAAACAATAATTAACCTTGAATAATAGTACTTTATACTCCTGAGAAAATATATAACATAAACTAAATCTGCCATAGTTTATACATATTTATTCATGAAATCTGATTTGGTGAAAACTGCCTAGAGGGTTATCCCAAACTATACCCATTATAGTTTAAGAGAATTGATATGAAAATGCTTTGTAAAAACCTTTCTGAAAGCTATGAAATTAGATTTCCAATATAAAAGTTTCCCTTATGCTCAACATATTAAAAAGGGATAAAATATCCGAATATGTTATTAAACGTAGAAATCGTTGGATTGTATTAATAATTTTAAAACTTAATAAAATACTTTGAGTTTGGCTTGTATTCCCCACCCCCTGAAAACATTAAAAACACGGAAAATGTAGGGGTATGAACTCACCTGTATTGAGTGGTTCTGACGTGTGGTTGGAAGAGGAGTGCAGAGTGTCAGGTGTAACTTTGAGCACACAACAATCCTAATAGACACATATAGACATGTATGTGTATGAATTTAGTGTATAGACGACTAAATAAGAAGGGTAACACCCTTATTGGCTAGGAAACTCTAAGATTTATGGGATACAATCATATATGATTGCATAACTAGGGTATATGGCCACCCTATAGAGTTTACGGTCAAAGAGGTATGACCATTGGAGTTCACGGTCCAATGTTTACGGTCTTAGTGTTTACGGTCCAATGACCTTACGGTCATGGAGTTCACGGTCTAATGACCTTACGGTCATAAGGTTTACGGTCCATGGGTTTACGGTTCCATGGGTTCACGGTCCATGGGTTTACGGTTCATGGGTTTACGACCCATGAATATACGGTCATTGAAGGGTGTACGGTCTAAGGAGATACAACCGTAAACTCATCAATCTTGCACAAATGATGGTTTTCAAGGGCTTCATTCAAAGGCATCGGATTCTAGGGACCATGCTTAGCCTTAGGAAGGGTAAAGGCTATAAGAACACCCTTTATAAGGGATTACGGTCTATGAAGATTCATAGGACCGTAAACTCTTTTGTTCAAGCAAAGAGTGATGATCTTAAGTCCAAAATGAAGGATTTTAACTCGATTCATGAAGGGGAAGATGATACTTACGGTTTTTGAAGGCAAAGAAGGTGTTTTCGATCCAAAACACAACCGTGTTCTTGAGGATTCTTGAAGATAACTTGAAGATCTTGGAGGAAACTCGATAAAGGTAGAGAGAGAGTAGAGAGAGAAAGCCTTTGAAGTGTTTAAAGTGTGAAATGAAGGCCAAATACTCTATATATAGGGTAAAGTTCTCGGTCAAAAAGGGGGGCCACCTGACTGTAAACGGGTTTACGGTCTACATGAGTTTACGGTCGTAAACTCGTCCTGACCGTGAACTCGGTGATTTTTGAGTGAAGGTTCGAGTTTTTTTTTCGTGATTCTGGTTCAATCCGACTCGTATAAAATAAATATTATTTATTTAAAACGTAAAGTCTTTCTCAAACTAAGAAATTTGACGGAATTAAAGAAAAACCCAAATTTTTTAACGGAAACTGGGTAAGGATAACGGGAAAAGTTTCGGGTTGTCACAGATACTCATTTACCCCTTGTCGAATTCTCTTACAATAATAGTTATCACACTAGCATAAAGGCTGCTCCTTTCGAAGCTCTCTATGGCCGCAAGTGCAGATCACCTCTGTGTTGGGCTGAGGTGGGTGACACGCAGCTAGCTAGAAGTCAAGTTCCTGACAGTACTCTCACTGGTCCGGAAATCATTCGTGAAACCACGGAGAAAATCGTATAAATCCGGGAGCAGCTTAAAGCTTCCAGAGATAGACAGAAAAGCTACGATGACAAAAGAAGAAAACCTTTGGAGTTCCAGGTTGGTGATCGCGTCATGCTGAAGGTCTCCCCCTGGAAGGGCATGATACGCTTTGGAAAGCGTGACAAGTTGAATCCAAGGTATATAGGACCATTCGAGATTCTTGCTAGAATCAGTCCCGTAGCTTATAAACTCCGACTACCTCAAGAACTAAGTCACATACATCCTGTTTTCCACGTCTCAAACTTGAAAAAGTGTCTGTCCGACGAGACTCTTGTTATCCCACTCGACGAAATCGAGATTGACGAGAGCCTCAACTTCGTGGAAGAGCCAATAGAAATCATGGACCGAGAGGTCAAGCAAACAAAGCAAAGCCGTAATCCTATAGTGAAGGTTCGCTGGAATGTCAAGCAGGGACCTGAATTCACTTGGGAACGCGATGATCAAATGAAACTGAAATATCCTCATATTTTCGCTTAGTTGTTTGTAATTGCTTGATTGCTTAAACTCTAATTTCGGGACAAAATTCTCTCTAACGGGGGGATAATGTAACATCCCGTTATTTTCTGTTTGTAAAGTCAACTCTAGTCAACCAAAGTCAAACAAAAGTCAACTAAAGTCTTTTTTTATTGTTTGGGTTTTTATTTAGGTTATGATAATAACCTTTATTTGCTAAAATCCTTATAATATCCATAGTTGAATTTAGAAGGAAAATGTTTGAAAATCCGAGAAACTTCGCATATTATTCATTGCCTCGGACCGCAAACACTTCGGGCCGCAAAGAGTTTACGGCCGTACACTCCTCGGACCGTAAACTCCTCGCAGCCGTAAACGAGGCCTCGGTCGTAAACCCTCGTATATATATATATATATATATATATATATATATATATATATATATATATATATATATTCTTCATTTTTCCTTCATTTCTCATATCCTCCAGTCAAGAACTCTCAAATTCTCTCAAGTATCATCAAGAACACTTCTAATTCTCACCAAATTTGTAAGTGATTCTTCCAATCCTAAGTTGATATCCTTGTTTAATCTAGTTAAAACTTATGATTTCATCCATGAAATCATCTCTTTTGGTTAGATCTTCAAGAAAACCAAGAACACACTAGTTCTTTAGACCGTGAACACTCCCTTCAAGCTTCAAAACGTAAGTAATCTTCTATATACTAGTTATCCTATAGAAACTTTCAACATACAACCTTGAAAACAACCATTTACAAGAACAACAAGAGTTTACGACCATGAGCATCTCCCTTGGCCGTAAACTCCCATGAAGAACATTGGCCGTAAACTCCCCTTGGCCGTAAACACCAAAGGTGTGGCCGTAAACTCCAATGAGTGGCCATAAACTCCATTTGATTCAATCACATGTGATTGTAACATTTCAATCTAAGTGATTCCTAGTCCCTAAGAGGGTTTCTTAACATAATTAGTTGTTTAAACACTAATTATATCCATATATGTATCATTATATGCTTAATAGGATCCGTTATGTTCAAGACTTCACTTGAAACTTAGCATCCTACATCGATCTTTCATTTGAATAACTTACAACCGGTGAGTACATACCCCCGTATTTTTATAGTTTTTATTGTTTTAGGGGGGGGGGAATACAAGTCTAACACAAAATTTTTGTGTTATAAACAAGTGATTTTCATATATCTTATCAAAATGGATTTCAGTTATCATCAAATCAAATGGTTTTAAATGATTGTTTCAAAATGACATCAAGTCACCAAAATGGATTTCAAAATATCAAACTTCTTTTAAATGTTTTTATAAACTTATATTTTCCCCAAAAATTATACTAGTATACGTATATTTATATAAATAAGATTTAAAAGGCTTAGGACTGATAACCCACTTTGGTTCCTTTTCCTTGTTTGGATGTGGGATTATAAGTATCAGTTATTTGTCCGAGTGTCATTTAAATTTTATTTATATATATTTGTATATGTATACAAGTATAAAAGTTTGTTCATTAAGTTCAATTACCCTTTGTAACATGTTGAGCAAGGGGTTACATTCATGAATACTCGTTACCAAATCAGAAGGTACATATAAATTATTATAGGTATAATTTATGATTCACAGAACATTAATTCACGATTCAAGTATACTAGAGTACATTGTTTTACAAGAACAAAGGTTTAATTCAAAACTATTCAAGGGTATACATTCTTTCAGATACATGTTAAGAATACTAATCCAAGAATATACTATCAATCATTTATTTCAGAATGATTAGGTTTTCATAACTATTATACATGTAACGTTTATATGCTTTTATGAGTCAAGTAGTACAGGCTGTTTAATTCATTTAAACAATATATCAAAGTCCTGACATTATAACCAGAATCTCCAGCCGGGGATCGAAACAATGTGTGTATAGATCTATATTGGGATTGACAACCCCGCACTCGGACTGCTAGCTACAGTAAGGCATACATGCCTGTGAGTGACAAATTGTTATCAACATGTTTTCAGCGCACTCATAGCGTTGGGTCAGGCCATCTAGTCGGTATGGTTATAATAACTCATATAAAGATATTAACAATACGTTAGTGTATAGTTAACTAAACTCATGTATATTTTCAAAGTACAAAGTTTACAAGATACAGTTTTACAGTATTACATTACAGTTTACAATAACAGTTGGTGAAACCAGACATACTCTCAGATACAAGTTTACAAAAGAATTACAAATACAGAACATTGGTTTACAATAAGAACAGTTTTATGTAACTAAAACTACTTTTCTATACAGCAGAAATTATAGGATTTTCTGGAAACAGATTACATATTCAAGGAACAGAAAACATTCTTTCAAACATAAATACTTATGCACTCACTCAACTTTTGTTGATACTCTCTTTTCAAATTACTTGTATTCTCAGGGAACCAGTAGACAGGTACACCCCGAGATTTTGAGAAGATGGAGCTATTTATGTCTTGTCTTCTTCTTTTGTACAACTATTTAGTTTCAGAATACAATGTTGAAACACATGTAAAAATTTATACTTTTTAAATACGGTGGTTGTTTGTACTCTGATTACTATAATGCATGTGTTGTGATACTACAAATGAAGTCGTCCACCCCCAGACGTTTCCGCCGTCTGGTTTGGGGGTGTGACACATACTACTCATAGGAAACGACATCCCGAACCTGAAGGAAGTTAAGTCCTGGCTTGGGAAGTGTTTCGCTATGAAGGACCTCGGAGATGCTGCCTATATTCTGGGAATAAGGATAGTGAGAAACAGGAGTAAGAGACTAATAGGACTTAGTCAGAATACTTACTTGGATAAAGTACTAAAGTGTTTTAGTATGGAGAATTCTAAGAAAGGGGAGTTACCAATCCAAAGCAACGCCAAACTGAGTAAGACTCAGACCCGAGTACAGAGACCGAGATAGCAGAGATGAGCCGAATACCATACGCTTCCGCAGTTGGCTCAATCATGTATGCTATGACTTGTACTCGCCCTGATGTGGCCTTCGCTTTGAGCATGGTCAGCAGATATCAAGGAAACCCTGGCAGAGCACATTGGACCGCAGTCAATAATATCCTTAAGTACCTTTGGAGGACGAAGGAATGGTTTCTAGTCCTCGGTGGGAGTGATGACTTAAGGGTGCGAGGGTATAGTGACGCCAGTTTTCAGACCGACCGAGACAACTACCGCTCTCAGTCGGGCTGGGTCTTTACCCTAAATAGAGGAGCAGTGACTTGGAAAAGTTTCAAGCAGGAGACCGTAGCTGATTCAACGTGCGAATCAGAGTATATAGCGGCGAGCGAAGCGTCAAAGGAGGCGATATGGTTGAAGAACTTCATTGGAGACCTTGGAGTTGTGCAAGCCATAAAGGAGTCTATGGAGATTTTCCGCGATAATGAAGGAGTGGTTGCCTTGACCAAGGAACCAAGGGATTATGGCAGATCTCGACATATCGACAGGAAATATCACTTTATTAGACATCGGGTAGAAGAGGTACTCCTCGTAGTGAAAAGGGTATCGTCAGAGGATAACCCAGCAGATCCCCTTACGAAGGGACTGAGTAGGGTTAAGCACTTGCAGCATGCTAGGAGCATTGGGATGAAGGACGATATTAGTTTAGATAGATAGCTTCAAAACATGTAATAGATAAATTGTTATTAACATTTGATGATTAAATAAAGGAGTATTATTTATAAGTAGAGTTACTGTCTTGTGTTAATCATTTACCTATTGTTTCACTTTGCATGTTTTGACTTCCTGAATAATAAGATTATTCGAACAGTCCACAGTCGCTCATACTTTGGAAGTATGTATGAAAGAAGACTGTCATGAATTGGTTTGTAGATTGTCTAAAGTGTATTAGACATAGCAAAAGTTTGCTACAACGTTCATGAGTGCTTATGAACTAAGATTTGAGCATTGGATTAAACCCACGCTTGCTGGTATCGCTTCATGGAATTTATCATGAGTGATCGCAAGACGATAATATCATATAGTCTTTAAACCTAGATATATGGTTTATTGTTTGCAAGTTGGTTGTGAATTGATAATGCGTAAACGCATCAGTAACTTGATGTTATAAAACGCATTGTTGTGTACGATTTGATGAGTGAATAGTAAATGCATATAAGTCGAAGTTTATTTGTTCCTTTTATCCTAAGAGGTTAAAAGCGATATTTGGGCCCCTCGATGATTTGGTTTGACTTATGTGTCGGGCCCGATCAGGACTGAATTGATGTGTTCAATTAAGTTCTATGTCTGCTGGACAATAAGTATGACTATGTTCCATGTATTTTTCCGCACGATATCTAGAACGGAGGATTATACGATCCCTTATCTAAAGGACAGGTTACTGATAAGATCAGAGTTCAACAGTGTCTTTGAGAGCTACGATTTCTAATCGGATCCTAAATTCGTACTTGCATTTATAGTTACTAGACTTATCCAAGTGGGAGACTGTTGGATTAGTGTCTAAGCCCGTAACTATATTTGGTATGTATTTGACCCGGTTGTGCATGGTCCTTTTGGGTTGCCTTCACCAAAGCAACTGGACAGGATGATTTCTGGAGAGAAAGAGGTTATTATGGTTTATTAATATATTATATGAATAATTTATTAAAAGAGAAATCATATTGTTTAATTAATATTGGTCAAGAATTAATTAAGAATTAATTTTGTGGCTAAAAGAGATTAATTAAATAAGGGGGACTGGAACTGTCAATTATAAGATAATTGATTTTGGGCTGTGAATCCTTATGGATATAAGGGAGGACAAAATCTAGAGTGGAAGCCCACTCTAATTTCGTCCAAGGGGCCTTATTCCAGAAGGTTCTTGAAGCTGCTTAGGGCCTAAGTTATCCAATTAGGGTTTTGACTGAAACCCTAGTAGCTCAACTATTTAAGGGACCCCAGGGCTACAGATTTCGGCCACCTTGAGAAACCCTAGAGTTACTATAGCCGAAATTGTACCTCCTCCTCCCTCTCTTCTAGATCATCTTCTTGCTTTGGTGTTTGTAAGCCATTTGAGGTATTACACTTGTGATACTAAGCTATTGAAGATTGAAGATTCTTGCAACTATTGAAAGGTATCATCTAAACTTGTTTTATTTCAGATTTCGTTTTCATAGTATGCTATATTAGGGTTTGCAAGCTTTGGATAAATTTGCTTGTACAATAGAGAAACCTAGATCCAAAGCTTTAGGGTTTTGCATGTGCATATAGGATGTTCTTTTGCTCAAAACCCATCAATAATTGTCTTTGTGATAATTGTATGGTATATCACTATCTGTTGATATTTATGTGCTTGTATGCTATGTTATTACGTGGTAGTGATAGGGGTGAAATAGTCCCCGTAACCGTTCGAAAGGATCGAATGGGTAGGCCAGCACCCAGATATGCTAGGCAGTATGTGATTTATGTGTATATGCTAGGGTATTATGTGGTAGTGGTAGGGGTGAAATAGTCTCCGTAACCGGTTGAAAGAGACCTAAGGGGTAGGCCAGCACCCAGGTATGCTAGGCGGTTACCGGTTGAAAGAGACCGAAGGGGTAGGCCAACACTCTGATATGCTAGGTGGTTACCGGTTGAAAGAGACCGAAGGGGTAGGCCAGCACCCGGATATGCTAGGCAGTATGTTTATTGTATGGTATGTGGTATGATGGGCGAACTCATTAAGCTTCGTGCTTACGGTTTTCGGTTTTGGTTTCAGGTACTTCTTCTTCGAAAGGAAATGAGTCGGCATGATCGCAGCGCATCACACCATGATTTCCGCACATGAGATCTTTGGGAGTTATACTCTAATGTTTTTTTTATTATGACTTGTTTTGAATATTGACGTATTGGTTTTGATATGGGATGATATTATGGATGTTTTCAGACTATTGGTTGTACAATTACTTAATTAAAAACAAAATTTTTGACTCTGAATTTTGAGATGTTACATAAACAAAATACGAGATAAATACAATTGGTTTTATGTATTTTTTCTCAACAACTTCTATATTATTTTTTAAAACAATATTAATCTAAATAAAAACTCTACAAACCAAGTGACTGCTAATTTTAATAAACAACATAAAACCATTTTTTGGAAATATGGATAAAAGGACATTATATATGATATACATACTTGTGGATCGATTATAATCGTCAAATAATTAAAAATTACTAATTTCAATGATTAGTTAACGATATGAAAAGTATGTTATATGTTTATACCAAATAAAATATGAATATATCTTTCATGATGTAAATTGAGTTTTTTGTACACCAATCGTAATAAAAGTAATTTATAATGTATAAAATATAAAATAATTGGCAAGAAAATCATATGGATAATGTTCAATCAAATTATCCCATGGGGCAGAGTTAAGGATGCATATTATCTCTCATTTTGCAATTTGTAATTTCTTTTAGCTGCTTTGTGTTGCTTCTTAGTACTTTAATGTAAACTAGTAGGAATTAGATGTGCCGTTGGCGTTGGATTGGATGAAGTTTACCTAAATGTTGATGCATTTTTGTTTTGTATTTGGTTCACTTCACTTTAAAAATGGGGTTGTGTTAAGTAGAGAATAGTTTTCTTTTGTGTACAATAGTCGTTTATTTTGATAGTAAACACTATGAACTTAATTTATATTCACGTTGATTACAACTGCATGGATGAAACAACATACGTTCACTTCTGGAACCGAAAGATAGTCAAAAGAAGAGAGGGTCTACATGCATAACATAAGGCAAAAATACTCGTACATCCTTTGATTAGAATAATGTCTGCAATCAGCCTCCAGGCACTGGACTTCAACAATGTAACTTCCTGTAGAATAATTACCATCAACAAAGATAGTAAATAAAACTTGTTTTGCTTTTCAATCGTTGGTTTCTTTTATATCCCAACAAATAATAAAATACCCTTTAGTAAAAACCTCATAAGCAATCTTCGTTGGGAAACTCTCAATCTGTATATCCCACCAAATACTAAAATACCCTTTAATAAAAACCTCATAACCACATTTGTTGAAGGGTATTAATGTATTCAGTTTAACTCTTCTATTTGTTGTGATTAGCGTTAAAAGGAAAACAAAAAAAATAAAAATGTAACATCATCTTGCTCAACCAATTTCAGAGTTTGAGTTTGAGGGGTATTTTGGTAATTTTGCACTGCCAACGTCTCTCGTGCTGCGATTGAATCCTTGTGCCAAAATAAATAAAAAATTAGTAAAAATATATAAATAAATAAAAACATGTGGTATTTATAAATGGGGATCGAAATAACCTTCATAAAAATATATTAATGTCTAGCCGTAGGTGTACGCCAATTCAACTCCGAATCAAGATCCAATCTCAGCAGCAAATCACAAAAAAAAAAAAGGTAAACACACACATACTCAAATACACATCAGCAACATAAGTGATCATATTTCAAAAAAGAATCTGTTACTCTTTTATTGAAAACAAAAAAAAAATTTAAAACCAAATTTTTGTAAACGGTTAAACATACATGAACAAAGCGTACACACACATCAAAATTAGTGTAAGAGTTCAAATTTGAAAAAAAATATATATCGCCCATGTTACTCATCTATTGAAGAAAAAAAAATTCAAAAAAAGATTATAACCTTTTATTTTCGACCAAAATACCCTTGTGTTTCAAAACATTCCAGAACCGCTTCAATCTTATTCGCGTTTTCAAAAAATAAGTTTCTCAAAACCATTTCCATACTAATTAAAACCTACTTTTCAAAAAATAAGTTTCACAGAGCATTCCAGTGTCGTATAAGTTGGAAAAGGCTAGGACATTCTCCTAACGTGATAATAAATACTAAATGCAGTTAAATAGTTTTTTATGAAAAAAAAATCATGATTGACACTATTGGACATGCATTTACATTTTCACAGTCAACGGAAAAATAATAAAACTGTCGATGGCTGTTTATGGTAACTCTTGATAGGTATGATGTTCATGGCCATGAACATGTTACCAGTATGTGGTATCATATCAGGTTGCTCAGCTTGAAAAACCTCAGAGATTTTGTTCTTAAAATAAATTAGAAAGGTAAAAAATATATATATTTTTTACTCAAGTATATTTTAATTTAGATATGATGATAGATGGTGTACATAATTACCTCATTTCACATGTAGTTTTTGTTGACATCTGAGGTGAATTGAATTTACCTTCACCCACTCCTGAAAGAAATTACACGTTTGATTATTGCGTTACCGAAAAAAAAAGAAAAGGAAAATCTCACCAAAAATGAAACACCACTAACAAACTAACCTTGATTGAGTTTGCATGTATACCAACCATCCAAGGCATAAGAAACAAAGCTGAAATAGCAAAACGACCTATTAATATTTGAATTTCAAATACTTATAGTTGATATGCCTTGTTCTTTTGCACTTGTTATGCAAGATGGGATATGACAAACTATTTACAGTATTTGGAATGTATTTTACTAGAACTTGAATAATTCAATGGTGACACGCTTTCGATTTGGTTTGTGTTTGTGTAAAATACGTGAATGCCCTTCCATCGTCACCATAAAAAACAAAATAGCCCTAGAAAGGTTTCCCAGTATAACAACACAAAACCATAACTGGAATTCGATTAAACCAAAACAGGAATAGGAAGTTAAGGTCACTACAAAACTTGATAAAATTGAAGTTTCAAGTGAAATTATTGAATAAAGATTTGACCCATGAAAAGTCAAGTCAAAATCAGTATCTTTTTGAGACTTTAAGATGAATTATGGTGATGTTGAGGTAGCTAGCTGAATTTCCTGCCTGTCAACTCCTCTGCCTCATAAAATATGTGATTTATAAGTCCTCTTGCTGCACTACAAAAATGCAAATACACAAAAATCAAAAAAGTTTCTTCTAAAACTGTTTCTGTAAAAACTGACATAATTAATACAAGTCAAGTCTAACACCAGAACAATCAAATATAAAACTATTCATAGTTTATACATTGAAATTTTAGTCTAGACCATCCAAGAAAAAGAACTCATTGTGTTTTCAAGTTGGAAAGAAAGTGAAGGAAAACTGACAATCTTACAATTCTGCCTTATATGATAAAAAATACAAGACGCATCTAATCTTCTTCCTTATATGATAAAAAATTGGGTGAAACCAAAAACACAGCAGAAACAGTGATGAAGTCTGGAGGGAAGTTACAATAAAATCAAACTCTAAGCTATTTCAAATCCAAAATTAGGGGTGAGATACCTGGAACTCGCAAGCCAACCTTGAAGCCCCTTTCAAATTCGACGAAACCTACATAAGAATGAAATGAAATTAGACGTAGCCAGCCGATGCAAAACCGGAACGAAGCAGAGTGATGTAAGGGACGATGATAGAGACGTTGGAGGGGTCGATGCTCCGTCGAGCACTTCCACCGACCGCCTTCGCGAACACCGGTCGCCTTCAACGCCGACAAAGCACCTCCGGTATATCATTTTCTCCCACGAAGCGACTAGGAACAACAATGCTCCTCAAAGGCACTCCTCATGTATCGCCGCCTCACAAATGTACAGGAAGCCATCAAAGGAAGAAAATGGTGGGTTGAAGAGAAAACGATGAATAGCAGAAGAAATTGGAGCCAGGCAGCAGCAGAATAGCAACGAAAGTAAAGAAGGAAGAAGAACGAAATAAGGAAAATGTATTGGACGACGAGGGCGGCAAGGCGGCCACCAAAGCGGATAAGAAGGAAAGGAAAAAAGAGAAGAGTTTGGCTGCTTTTATGAAAATGTAAACTTGAGTGACAGAAGAAGAAAGATAAAAAAAAGTTACTGTTCCCCAACTTTTTAAGCTTTTATGGTATATATAATTCATTCAACTTCAAAGTATAGTTTGTGTTCTCATGTCATCATTTCTTCATCTTATTCTTTGAACCTTAGCATTCTAATATACATATATGAATTTTATCTATATCTCCATTTTAACCAATTATTAGATGTCATAAGTATTAATTAATTATCATAAATTGAAAAACTCTTGTATGATTAATTGGTTGGAACCTGAAGAGTTTTAATAATAAAATAAACTCTTGAGTTGTATGGTTAATTATTTTGAACCGTATTTATTTGGATGATCTCTGTTACAGTACAAAATAGACTAGGCAAATCCTCGTGCGTTGCGCGCGAATATAATTATTTAATTAAAATAATAAAATTTTACAAATTGTGATTTAGTATTTATAAATGCAAAAACCAATTTCAGTAGCAAAATAAAACATATAGTTAACCTATTAGTTTTATTAACTGTAGTAAGTTTATATCATTGGTTATTTCTACTATTAATTGATAATTTTATAGACCGTTTTATGTTGTATAAATTGTATATCAAACGTATGTTGATTTCTATATATATCAAATAACAAAGTAGTATGAAAAAATAAATACTATAACTTCTGATGATTTTATAGACCGTTTTAAGTTGTGCAATTCTATATAAAACATATGTTGATTTGTATATAAAACAAATAAGAAATAATATGGAAAAATACTACAACTTTTAACAACATAAAAACATTACAACATTTAGTATAACATTTATATCAAACAAAACTTATTAAACACTTATAAATCATTCAAAATCAATATTTATAAATCAACATACATTTGATATATAGAAACATTGTTATAAAAAAAATCGCGTTGAATCAAATATTTTCAAAACAACATTTAAAATAGAAACTCTTGAGTTGTATGCAATAATGTAATATAAATATCGACAATTATATGTTATAATAACAATATTATTGGAATTTATCATTAAAATAATGATTTTTACACTAAGTTGTAACTAATTTTATAATTATTTTAAGTATACGATAAGATAGATATAATAAGTTGTGTTTGAATTAAATTAAATAAAGTTTTTTATTTAATAATAATTACAGGTAGTTTTAAATGATTTCGAAATAATTTATTTAAGTATTTTTATTTCATTTATTATTATTATTATTATTATTATTTCAAATAACAATCATTTTTTAAGAGTAAATTACACGAAAGGTCCCTATGGTTTGGAGTAATTTGCGCACTTGGTCCTTAACTTATTTTTTTAACTTGGAAGGTCCCTACTGTTTGTTTTTGTTGCGCGCTTGGTCCCTATTATTTATTTTTGTTACACGTTTGGTCTCTGTCTTACCTAAAAAGACTATTATTTAAATAGTGAAAAATGGTAGGATATATGTAAGGTAAGGTAAGAGTGTGGGATTGGAGGTGTGTTTATTTAAATAAATTAAAAAAATCAAGGGCAAAATAGTCTTTTTAGGTAAGACAGGGACCAAACGCACAAATTACCCTAAACCATAGGGACCTTCCGAGTTAAAAAAATAAGTTAGGGACCAAACGCACAAATTACCCTAAACCATAGGGACCATGCGTGTAATTTACTCTTTTTTAATATAATATAATCCACTTTGTAGTTTTACGTTATTTTAAACTATTATTATTTTTACTTAATTAAAAACTATTTGTTTGAAATTTTTTCATTATTATATTAAAAAAAAGTTAGCATACTTAACTATTGTACTTTTACTTTTGTCCTTAAAACTTTGAATATGAGATATTGGTAGGGAATGAAATGTCCAAGTGAAATAATGATTTGAAATTCAAATTTATAGTAATTGTTAAGTACTAAGACCAATCTTAAAAAAACATGTTTAAAAGTGGGTTAGGAAGTGGGGAGTGTTATACGTGAAATATATTTTTAGCACTTATATTTTCTTATAAAAGTATTAATATTTTCTTTATTTTTACTTTAATTTTACGGTGAAGAACAAATAGGAAAAAGAAAATTGACTAATGTAATAAGATATAATAGAGTGCTTATTTTTATTAATATAAAAAACATTTAAAAAAGGATACATAGATATAAATTTTGCGAGAACATAATGAATGTATTTTTATAATACATAAATAATCCTTGGGTTTCAACAATGAAGTCATATCATATTTAAAATCATTCGTTCTAATTCGTCGTTATCACCAACAATTTGGAATAATAATTGTACTCCTTTTATCAAAATCAATTATCAAAAGTTTCATCAATGTTGTTTACAACAAAATAAACGAAAGAAACTAACATAGTATTTAACTAATAGCATGAAATACATGTTGAATAATGTTCTTTTGGACAGAAAAATAGATTGTTTTAACATAAAAGAGAAAGACGACATAAAGATACATACATGTTAACAAAGTTAATTGCTCTAACTACAAATAGCCTAAAGGTTGATTTACCAAAAACTCATGAGAAGTAATTATCAGTCTCACTTCATCATCTTGTGTTTATAAAAAGATCCATCACATAAAATTAAAAATATCGTCTCAAAGTATACATTTACACATATACCCAAATTTAAAGCTTGGTTAATATATAAACTTTATATGTACCAAATTTGTATTTACTTGCATTTACATTTGAAAAAGTTGCAATTGCTCTCATACATCCATGGAACCACTCGCATAACTCTTCAAACTCTACCAATATAATCTATCATTTTGTGTTGACATACATGCAATATGTAAGCTATAATGTTCTTATATAGGCTAAATATTTCATTTAACCTATCAATTAAATAGCATGATTTGAAGAGTTTTAGAAGTTACAAATCACAACATTTCAATTAATCATAAATTAAATTATATAAGTTGAATAGTCTTGAAAGTTTCAAATGCATGAAGTTCAAAGAAAAATATTTGTTTTATAAGATAGATAAATATAGATATAGATATAGATAGATAAAGAAAAATGTTTGTTTTTTAAGATAGAAAGATATAGATAGAGATACACATAGATAGATTAGTAAAGAAAAAACACCCTCACCTCCCACACACTCATCTTATTTTTCTCTCTCTACTCTTCATGTTCTAACTAAACACTCCCTGCTAAAAGAGGAAGTCTTGGCAATATTAAACCAACTTTAGCAAGGTGGTATGGAGATCGGTATCGTGCTTGAAGTGGTAGTGCATTGCAATATAATTTTTATTTTATTTAATGAGCTTATTATACATAAACACATATTCATGCATTGATATGCATATATTACTCGTAGGCACATTTTATTTAATTTTTTCAATCACGTTAGTTTGGAATTATCTTTGGAATTATAATTTTGGAACTTACTTTCAACTAGTGATTTTTTGTGAATGTTTGATCTAAATCACTTAGATCTTTATTCTTAGCTTGTAAATCATTGGATTAATGATGAAATAAGGATGTTATTTAATGTTTATAACAAATATTTGAATGTTAGTAATCATCCAAAGTCATTATATTTTGAAAGAAGGAAGTTAGTATTGGTTTGGATAAGTTTTGAAAGTTCAAATGAAAATAAAGTCGAAGTGTTGTTATCAGGAGAATCTAATTACAAGACAAATTCTATTTGACAAAGTAAACCTTTATTACTACAGGAAAAAAATGTCAAAAAATAATAAAATCAGTCTCATATGTAATTAGTCCCCAACGCATGAGAGACTGGTTTAGTCCTTCATTGGCTAGTCCTAAATAATAGTTTTTTAGTGTATCTAAATAGTTTTTTTTTTACGTATTTAGGACTGAAAATCAGTCCCTAATAAAATCTTTGATACAACCTAATTCAGTTTCTAATATTTTCTTTATATTCTTAGTTTTATATATATATATATATATATATATATATATATATATATATATATATATATATATATATATATATATATATATATATATATATAAGTCTTGATACTATCTTCTGATTAAAGTCCTTAATGTCTATTTGAAATCACTTATGGTTTATCAATGACTAAATTCGTCAGAGTTTTAATGAGTTAAAGATTATTTTTTTTGTGTATGATAAAGGCCATTATTGTGTATGGTGATAACGTAATACCTATCTAAAAATAGGGCCTACATTTGTTTTTATGGATTTCCAGAACAGTTTGAGCATTCAGACTCTTTCTAGCAACGCTGGGCAATAGTGTATATATTTTGTATTGGTTTGTATTGTATTTAGCCTTTTAGCATAGCCCATATGGACAGGCCCTTGAGCCCATTGTATCATGTATTTATATATACTTTCCTGTTTAATGAAATCAGTTATGGGAAAACATCCGTCAAAAGTCAAAACACAAAAAATATCATTTACAACTTGCAAGTACTAGTATATAAGGAGGAAATTGTTCAATTATCCTTGATGTAACTATTAAACGTATGGTACATACCCAGCAAAACTGCCAACATAGCTTAATTATATCCCATACAGACAGACGCTGTTTTTTGTTTCTTCTACTCAAAGCTACAAGGAATTAATCGGACTTTTTATCTCGACGCACACCCGCAAACTGTTTGTCTTCTCCCATCTTTCTTTGGATTTCATTTCTTTCCCTGAAGTATTGATCGAATGCTTTTGGAAGGAACCTCGGAATCAAAAACACAAACATATTGATCGAAAAATATCCAAGATTTGCCACGGCTAAACCCCTTCCAAACCAAAACCATGCTACATCCTGCTCCAAAAACATAACACCGGCTAGAAGAATGAATGAACGGAAAAAAAATAATAAATTATAAAAATAACTTGATCTAAGATGAACAAAAAAGAAACATTAACTATATATATATATATATATATATATATATATATATATATATATATATATACCTGGATTTGGGCATTTGGAGAGAGGGTCTTGTTAAGCCACACATCTTGAACCCAATCCAAAATAACAAAGATCCTTCTAACAGTATACAAAATTGGTACTAAAGCTCTTACCGGAGGTGAAAACAAAGATAAGCCACTTATGATGTTCTCGGTGAGTATCTGACATGAAAGAAGAAATAAGTGGGGTGTTGCTGACTGGACAGCATGTTCGTCTCCCCTTGCAAATCCGCCTAGAACATAAGCCAATGGTAAAAACAATCCAACTGTGGTACCGAATATCACGTATGCTCGGAACACCCGGTTTCCTTGGAATATTTCTTTAGAAGTGGTGGTGGTGGAACCGGGAAAAGCTAGCCGTGATAAGAGGAGGAGGTAGATGGTGGTGAAAACCGGGAAGGCGAGGTCAAAAAGTGGGACCAGACCACTGGCTGAGAACACCATAATGAAAGCTACCAGTTGGAGTTCAATCACACGAAGGGACCCCATTATCCCACCCACCACCGTCTGTTCTTGCTGACGGTGGTGCTGGGTTTTCTGGTCGGCCGTGGTCGTGGTGAAGGTTTCATCGGGATCGGATCGAGGAGCCACCGCGAGGGATACACCCGACATATCGAGTAACTGAAAGCTAAGAACGATGAAATAAGAGATCTTAATAGTTAGCTCCTTGAAGTAGATTTTCTTTCAAACGTGCACAGAAAAGAAAAATGAAGAAGGAGCGAGGCATGATAACGGATAAAAGCTAGCGCAGAAGATGATATCGGAGATGCCGGGATTAGATACGTGTCATATTTACAGCTCATTTGTTACCACGTTGCATTTATCGCTTTGCACACGTGTAAATGAAGATTTTGTTGCTTATCAAAATCACCTCCCATCTCAATGCAATATTATGTCGGATCATTTGCGCTAGATTCGTTTGGTTCATTTTTTGGGAGGTTTTTACCAAAATATTGTAAATTAAAAAAATATTTACGAAAGTCTAGTAGTTTTAAAATTATTTACAGAAACATGGTAAAAAGGATTTTACATGTGAAACCATTTTCCTTATAAAGATAATAAACAAATAAAATCACTCTTTTTATTTGTAAGGACCATCATACCCTTGAGATTGGTTTGCTCGCCGGGATGTTTGCTTAATCCCTAATTTGAAATTATATACAACCTCTACGTAGGGATGCAAACGGGTGCGGATATTGGCGGATACTGCCATACCCGTCCCCGAACCCGACCTCCGATACCCACACCCAGCCCCGCCAAATGCCCGACGGATTCGGGTGAAAAAATCCCCGCCGGATTCGAGGAACCCGATGGATACCCGTTAAGTAATAAGTATTATTTTAAAAAAACATAAAATATAAAAAACAACAATATTAACAACAATCACTTTATTCTGGTATATGAAAATATGAAATTGTTTAAAATATTAAAATATGAATTTTTTTAGTAAATAAACAATTAAAAAAAACGGATTCTTAAGTAAAAGTTTTGACACTCAACTTTCGCCATTTGAAATTGATGTATAGTAATTTCATTATGGGGTTGGCTAAAAAGACACCCTTTTTTACCATTTAGACAACCCTAATTAATTTTGAAGTATTTTTATTGGTTGAAATTGCATTGTTTTCCGAAATCGAAGAGCCACTTAGACACCCCTTTCATTATTTGTTGCAGTTTGCTTACTAAATCGAAGAGCCACACTTCCACACGCATACTAAACTCATCAATACCCTATGCCTCGGTTACTTAAGATGCATTTAATAAAAGCGATTTTTGGTAATTTTATATATATATATATATATATATATATATATATATATATATATATATATATATATATATATATATATATAACCAAAGGGCTTCTAGCCCAGCGGTATCCGGTGTTGCCCTCCCTCCTTGAGGTTGAGGGTTCAAGTCCCGTCGTGGACATAGGTGGATTTAAGGTGTAGTTTTAGGAGTAGGTTAGATTTGCCGTTTCAATATATATATATATATATATATATATATATATATATATATATATATATATATATATATATATATATATATATATTGGGTCTTTAACGGGTCGGATAATAGTATATCCGTCCCCGCCCCGTCCCCGCTTCGGGTAAGAAATCAAATACCCATCCCCGACCCGTTACCCGATCCGCTTGCATCCCTACCTCCAAGTGTTTCTTGAGTTCTCAGAAACCATGCATGGATCTAACCCTCTCCTTTCATCGCATGATTCCTCCATTGTTTCTCGCTCTTAAAGTTCTTCACTCCTCTCAGTGAGCTATAAACCTCATTCGCCATCCTCCTCCACATCGTCTGAATCCACATCGTTGTAACCATGGTCCATGGCGGTGGTGGTATGGTTGCGGTGGAGGTTGCTACGATGGCAACAACATGCCGCACATCCGAGTGCTTTTGTTGTTGCTTGAAGACATGAACTCCATGTATCCTCAAGTGATATTCTCATAGATGAAAGCCGCATCGTTCTTTAAGCGCTCTAGGGTACAACACTGACGGTGGCTTTAATAGTCAATATCCGACTGCTCATTTCGGTGTAACTGAAATACCAGATCCACCATATCGATATGGGTTAGATTCATCCATGATTTCTAAAGAGGACTCAGGAATTATATCAAGTGAAAACATTGTATATTATTGCCATATAATAATGGTCTCTGGCAAGTAAACCAAACTCAAAGACAAGACAGTAAGGAGCATTAACAAACTAAGCTTGTGTATAGATTATTTTTGAAATCCATTCATGAAGATTAGCTAAACGGCTAGATTTGGGTGAAAACAGAGAAACGACCAACCAAGTTGTAGCAATATATAGTGGAGAGATGGTGAAATGGATGGAGTACAGCCTGTGCAAAGATGGTGAATCGATGCTAAACCATTAGGTTTACAACCGTGAGGTTCTTAATAATATCTTTAGTAAAATTAACGGTGAGCTATTTTAAAATTTCCGGCGAGATCAATGCATGTGAGAAGAAGATGAGTCCATTTATTTTTATTTTAAATAAAGAGATGGAAACTCGTGCTCCAAAACAACGTTTTCTAATTTCTACTATGTTTCCGTAAATAATTATAAAACCACAAGACTTTGGTATATATTTTTCAAAAGTACAAGCCTCTAGAACAAAACTCCATTTTTCGGATGGTGTGGTTCTTTTGTATCTTAGGCTGGAGGGAGTGGCCCTCGCTAGGGACTCGCCTCCAGCTCGTCAACCTCGCCAAATCCACTCCCATCAAACTCGCCAGAAGCATCTCCAACATTGTCTCGCCATCCCACTAACGAGAGGAAAGAGAAAGAGAAAAGAAGAGAAGAGGCTTCCTATTGGCTGTTTTATTTTTTTTTCTTTTTTATTCCAAAATAAAACCTAGTATTAAATAACACAACATTTGGGATGCTACCACTCTTTACCTTTTAACAACCTCATGCTATCATTTTCTTTATCCTACATGGCTTCAAAAAATCTTATGTGGCAAAGTGTTAGGAGTGCTACCACTCCTCTTAGCCTTAGAGTCAATAGTTTTTTCGTAAATAAATAAGAAAATGTGTAAATTTTATTATGCCACATGTGATAGGTGGCTAAATTTCATGGATGGTATGTTTAGTGTAGTTAGTAGCCTGTGTATTTAGTCTTTAATTTTTTTTGTAACATTCTAAAAATTAAAAATTAAGATAAAATTTTCATTTTTCAAAATCAAACCACAAACCATAAATGTTTATAAAACTTAGTTTTCAAAAGTCAAAATCACAAATCAGAGTATCTCAAAATCAAATTTCATAAAAACTGAAGGATGTGCACGATCAAACCTTCACTTTGCCCCGATCATCTGAAATACCTAAAACATAAAACTTAAACTATAAGTCAAAGTTTAGTTTCCCCAAATACCACACAATAGAACATATACAAATAATACATTCTGGGTCCACAACCTCCTGGTTGGATTACCCCTGGCCTACAATCTACCGGTTGGATTGCCATACATATTGCATACTGGGTCCACAGCCTCCCGGTTGGATTACCCCTGGCCCACAACCTTCCGGTTGGATTGTCTGGGTTTGTTGACTGGCACCACAAAGCAGTACAGTCTCAACCCAACCACACTATGTCGACATGTATAACAGATAAAACACACAACAACAAACAAATAATCATGCAGATCTTAACAGATTACTACAAAATAACAACATTCTAAACCAGAATACACAATCTACTAGGTTGGCATTGGTGTCTTCGACCCACAAGTACAGTGAGGAAAACTCACCTCATAGTCTGAAAAGATAGCAGAAAAGAACATTGCTCCAAATGCCAACTCTACAGGTCACATATACAACAAACAGTGACCTAAACTCAAACTACAACTCAAAATACCAAAAATGCCCCTAAGTCAATTTGGTCAAACCCGTAGTCAAAGGTCAAAGTCAGCAAGATAAATGTAACGTCGTGAAAATTCAAACTAATTTTTCATTTTCAATTCATAAAAACATATATTATATTGTTCAACTCCAAATATTCATTTAACAAAGTTTTCAAATCATCACATAAGATCTAGGATCCACAGTAGCTCTTCCCAAAACATAGTGTGTGTGTACAATCATGCCGGTGCCTTCCCGCGATCCTGATAAAAACCTGAAACACATAACATGGTAAGCACGAAGCTTAGTGAGTTCCCCAAAATACTACATACAGCACATAAGCCACTCGAGGCTATAGCTCTACGAGACCTTCCGGTCAATGTGTCTCAGGGGCCTTCCGGTCCCACAATCTGAGTAGACCTTCCGGTCCTACTCTGTCGACCTTCCGGTCCATACCATATTGACCTTCCGGTCCATACACTGCTGACCTTCCGGTCCATACACTGTTCACCTTCCGGTCCATACCATGCTACTCATAACATACATAACATATACATCTCACCTAACAACATATATCACATACTCGTCATAGTACATAAGACCTTCCGGTCACACATAATTACCACTCTAGGTAAGGTATAGTGAGAAGACTCACCTCGTATGATGAACAGCCTCTAGTAATGCTGCCGCTATACTTCGTTCTCTAACTCTGTGCAAAAGCCCACAATCACCCCAATTAGGTACTACGTCCAACTCTCACTCTTTAGGTCTAATAATAGCCCACTGACCAGCCCAATAATGACCTAAACCCATTGGACCCACCAAGGCCCAATTCTCAATCTAATTGGCGGGCCCAACACTAGATAAACTTCCTAAGTCCACTAACGGCCCACTTTGCTAAACTGGGCCCACTCCCTCCAATGGGCCTCACCCTAAACTCAAATACATCATTGGCCCATAACTTCAGACTATTGATGGCCCAACTGCCCAAGGCATGGCCCAAAGCATGGCCCAAAACACAAAGTCCAATACAGACAAGTTACGCGGGGCGTACTCCTACGTACGCTAAGCGTACCGACTCGATGGCGAGTACGCTGGGCGTACCTGCACGTACGCTCAGCGTAACCTTCCTGTTAAGCCCTTTTTCCATTAAGTGCTTAATACTTCATTCCAGAGGCCACAAATTCAGATCCAGGTCCTTATTATCCTCTTAATCCTTAAAGTCATAATCTTGGTGACTTGCAATCCACCAAATAAGCTCAAACTCAAAAGGCATCAACATATTTCCATAACAAGGGCTAGATATCATGCATGAACTCATTAGGACCATCAAGATTGAAACTTTACTACTTATGGGACCCTTTTAGCTCTGAGGGTGGCAACCCTAAGCTCAAAAACAAGATTCCAACATAAAGGTCCAAACTTGGGACCAAAACAACTCCAAAACTTCACTACACAAGATCTATGCATTCTTAAGTAAAGTTATGAACTTTATACCTCAGAAGAGCTCCAAATGATGAGGACATTCCAGATCTATGAGCTCCAAACTCCCAAGGTCTTCCTTGCCAACTTCTTCTTCCAAGCTTACACCACCAAATGAGCTTCATATGGAGAAAATCACTAAAGAATGAAGGGATGGGGCGTTCTAGGGTTTTCTGAGGGTAAGGGAACGGATAAGGAGGCTAGGGTTAGAACCAATATGTTCTTTATATAGTGGCACACCCTAAATTTAGGGTTTCTGGACTCTGGATGTACGCTGGGCGTACGCCAAGGAGCACCCGCGACCATTTCCCTTATATGCTGGGCGTAACCCAGCCTTACGTTGGGCGTACCCACGCGCTTCCATTTCACATGCATGGCCTTCCATGCCAACTTTTCTCCTTAAGGGACCGTTTATGCCAAAAACTTCCAAGTGTCATATCTTCCTCACCCGATGTCCGTTTTCGACGAACTTTATATCCATGAAAAGGTAGCGAGAAGTTCTACACTTGAATCAACTTTATTTCTCCTAGAGCCCACTCGAACACAGATCCAAAATTCATGAAAAGTCCAAACCAACACTTGTCGATACCCTTGGGACCTAAAGCACAAACCGAACCCTTTTCTCACACAATCCACCCTATCCATATCCAAGAAGACCTAAACATATCTTTTTCAAAATCTCGAAACCTTCTCATATTCAGATTACGGCCCACGAGTCTTGAATCTCAAACAATCTGAAACAGGATGTTACAATTCTCCCCCACTTAATTTAGATTTCGCCCTCGAAATCGTTCCTTTTCTTCGCATAGATCGAAACCAATAGTCCGGGAAGCACAACCGGAAAATCTCTTAACATTCAACGATCCTCCTCCCAGGACATCCGAAACCAAGTAGAAATTCCCAAGCCGGAGAAGGACGGACCCCTTTTTCCCGTGGAGGTATCTGCTCTAACTCTCCAAAACTGGAAGACTACAGTGGTCTGTCTCCCCGCCAGACCGCCCATGAAGAATATCACCCTGATAATCGATCATCGATTAACAGACTCGGATAAAACACTTCCAACTCTAAGTACCAGGTCAGATCACGACCCAACGGTTTCACCTCCAACGGCTACCCCTTGCACACCCAATATGATAACTTTACAACCCTCCTGCTCGCGATAGCTACCTCAGCTCATCGTGACGCACAAGTCACGTAGTTCGCTTTACCCCAAGCGAATGCTGCAATTTATCTGATATCGCCTTACCTTCGACCTCTGCCGTCTACCATCCACTGATTCCATGCGTTTCACGGTTCTTCCCATACCGATGAGCTAACTCACTCTGGTTTAATACATCTGATGGGGAACAATACTTCTCTAAATGAACCCATCTACGAATCCGACACCTCATATTGCCTACTAAACACACGAACGAATCCAGACTCAAGCTCTAGAGTCGGATTCAACAACAAAATTGGGTCCACTAAATTCCAATCTGATACTCAACTCATGATCCAAGATTCGCAATCCACGCGTACACCACTTCTTCAATTCCCTTCGATTGTGATAACCACGACTCAACTTAGAATATAGCGATTTCTGACAAATATGGAGACCTAGGCCTCGCCCCTGGTCCAACCACCAGGCTCCCAAACTCAATCATTAGGGCTACCCAAGCCTAAAACCCTTTTGTGTCATGCTCTGACTAGTGAGTACTACGGCTCCCCGTAGTATCACAACACCCTCTCACTGAATAGTGAGTACTACAGCTCCCCGTAGCATCACTGCAACCTCTCATTGAATAGTGAATACTACGGCTTCCTGTAGCATCACCGCAACCTCTCACTGAATAGTGAGTACTACGGATCCCCGTAGCATCAACGCCACCTCTCACTGAATAGTGAGTACTACGGCTTCCCGTAGCATCACCACAACCTCTCACTGAATAGTGAGTACTATGGCTCCCCGTATCATCACCGCAACCTCTCACTGAATAGTGAGTACTACGGCTTCCCGTAGCACCACCGCAACCTCTCACTAAATAGTGAGTACTACGGCTTCCCGTAGCATCACCACAACCTCTCACTGAATAGTGAGTACTTTGGCTTCCCGCAATATCACTGCAACCTCTCACTGAATAGTGAGTACTACGGCTCCCCGTAGTATCACCCAACCTCTCACTGAATAGTGAGTACTACGGCTTCCCGTAGCATCACCGCAACCTCTCACTGAATAGTGAGTACTACGGCTCCCCGTAGTATCACCGCAACCTCTCACTGAATAGTGAGTACTACGGCTTCCTGTAGCATCACCGCCACCTCTCACTGAATAGTGAGTACTACGGCTTCCCGTAGCATCACCACAACCTCTCACAATCTCATCCTCAGTTCGACGCCGCACGACGATCATTAACTCATGTCCTGCGGACCAACCACCTCGAAAAATTTCCTATCTACCACCAGGCCTCTGATCAACGGCCACCTGCCGTGCAGACACTCATCCTTTCTTGAACACGTACAACATGTATTAACTCTCTCTGCAACTCACTTCGACCACCAATAACCCTGGTCTCATGAATCCATAGTGCATGTCTCCATCCAGCTCCCTAACCACTCTTGAACAAATCTCTGATCCTCTCGATAGAATATCCAGTTCTCCCCCACTCAGGGTTCGAACCATCACCAATTGGCGCACCAGTAATCTATTCCACAGACTGTTTCCACCAGAAACGTCACACTTACTCTTGGAAGGTACTACGCAATGCTCGGTGGTCTCCCCGATAGAGACCTCGCAGCTCCAAATACCCCGAATCTCAGATGAAATCCTCAGAAACTTCTCATCATGGTTGCTCTAATCATACAGAATCTCATACCATCCCATTACCGGACATCTCAATTGTCCAGTAGTAACTCTGACTCTTAATCTGAAAGTAATGAACTATCATACTCCTCATCCTCGACTCCTCAACCAACGTTCCATCACGTGGGTCGTAATAAGAGTGGAGACCTCATTACTACACTCGATACTCATCATAGACAATAAGGGCCACCGCCCCACTATCCTCTTTTTGATCGTCCACCGCTGCAGCTAATACATGCCCTACTATGCTCAAATAGGGTGTATCCTTGTCCTTAACCATCTCAGTCCCCACTAACAACCTGCCCATGCTCTAACATTACCTCTCGGCAGACATACTGCCCAAATATTCTGATGGAAAGTCGCCATCAATGCTAACCCGCAAGGTTTTACCCCCAAGTTCAGAAACCGAAATCCCAACACCTCTTATGTTTCCCACAGGAAACGGAAATAACACCACCCAGGTCACAGAAAGTGACATCTTTACTATTGGCCGGTCGCTCAGCCCAGACCGTATTCTTCCATAATGTACCATCCCTACACAACCGTGAGTCTTGCGACTCCAACTGGCATCTCACCAACAATTCCTTGGAGCTAACTCGATTCCCCTCTCAAGGGATGCTCCACTAAACTCGTTCATCATGGCCTTCTAGCCCCATACTCTTTCATATCTAATCTCAGTCTAGACAATCACTACGGAATAACTGGTAAAACCAGAAGCACTAACCGCCACATGCCATGGTGCTCAAACCGTGTGGCCACCTCTCGATCTGCTATCTCCTTTTAATCTACTACGAATCATGGTACTCGAACCATGTTCTCTCTTCTCAATCCGCCTCAAATCATGGTACTCGAACCATGATGTCACCTCTCGATCTGCTACTTATCATGGTACTCGAACCATGTCATCACTTCTCAATCTGCTACTTATCATGGTACTCGAACCATGACATCACTTCTCAATCTGCAACTTATCATGGTACTTGAACCATGCCATCACTTCTCAATCTGCTACTTATCATGGTACTCGAACCATGACATCACTTCTCAATCTGCTACTTATCATGGTTCTCGAACCATGTCATCACTTCTCAATCTGCTACTTATCATGGTACTCGAACCATGTCATCACTTCTCAATCTGCTACTTATCATGGTACTCGAACCATGTCATCACTTCTCAATCTGCTACTTATCATGGTACTCGAACCATGTCATCACTTCTCAATCTGCTACTTATCATGGTACTCGAACCATGACATCACTTCTCAATCTGCTACTTATCATGGTACTCGAACCATGTCATCACTTCTCAATCTGCTACTTATCATGGTACTCGAACCATGACATCACTTCTCCTCATCGCTAACACCGCTGCTCACCGGTTTGTGTCGTGTACCCACCATGATATCTCACATCATAAAAGAAAACAGAGACTCTCTTGAGTATGCTTGCACTCGATCACTCAGCCCTACTTGTTCCTTAGCATCCCAAGGATTCTTACTTGGACTGCTCACTGATCCGGTGTTTCCCGTTGTACGGGCCCTATACTACCTTCCACACCACATCAGTTTTCACCCCAAGTCCTCCTCCTAGGATTCCAGATCACAAGTACTCTACATCTTATCACACATAGACCACTTTCCAGTAGACCTCTCATAAGCTCCTCTCTGCTACCTACCCATTCTCGAAGTAACTCATAGTAGCAGTAACTCCTAGGCTAAGGCATCACAAATCAGGCCACTCTAGTCCTAGATATGAATACCTAGCCTACTCTCTAGCGTGCATACCATATCACATAACATCTCATAACATATAACGTAAGGGTATTTTGGGAAATCACCGTTCGGGCGCTGGCTGATTGTACACACTGCTCCTTTCCGCTTTCTTGAAAAAATTTTATGTATCTTAGAAAATCGTTTCTTTTTGAAAACTTTTCTCAAATCCTCAGTTTGAGTTCAGATATGCCCGAAGGTGTATCCGAATCCCTCAAACCAAGGCTCTGATACCAACTTGTAACGTCGTGAAAATTCAAACCAATTTTTCATTTTCAATTCATAAAAACATATATCATATTGTTCAACTCCAAATATTCATTTAACAAAGTTTTCAAATCATCACATAAAATCCAGGATTCACAGTAGCTCTTCCCAAAACATAGTGTGTGTGTGTACAATCATGCCGGTGCCTTCCCGTGATCCTGATAAAAACCTGAAACACATAACACATAACACGGTAAGCACGAAGCTTAGTGAGTTCCCCAAAATACTACATACATCACATAAGCCACTCGAGGCTATAGCTCTACGAGACCTTCCGGTCAATGTGTCTCAGGGGCCTTCCTGTCCCACAATCTGAGTATACCTTCCGGTCCTACTCTGTCGACCTTCCGGTCCATACCATATTGACCTTCCAGTCCATACACTGCTGACCTTCCGGTCCATACATTGTTGACCTTCCGGTCCATACCATGCTACTCATAACATACATAACATATACATCTCACCTAACAACATGTATCACATACTCGTCATAGTACATAAGACCTTCCGGTCACACATAATTACCACTCTAGGTAAGGTATACTGAGAAGACTCACCTCGTATGATGAACAGCCTCTAGTAATGCTGCCGCTATACTTCGTTCTCTAACTCTGTGCAAAAGCCCACAATTACCCCAATTAGGTACTAAGTCCAACTCTCACTCTTTAGGTCTAATAATAGCCCACTGACCAGCCCAATAATGACCTAAACCCATTGGACCCACCAAGGCCCAATTCTCAATCTAATTGGCGGGACCAACACTAGATAAACTTCCCAAGTCCACTAACGGCCCACTTTGCTAAACTGGGCCCACTCCCTCCAATGGGCCTCACCCCAAGCTCAAATACATCATTGGCCCATAACTTCAGACTATTGATGACCCAACTGCCCAAGGCATGGCCCAAAACACAAAGTCCAATACAGACAAGTTACGTGGGGAGTACTCCTACGTACGCTAAGCATACCGACTCGATGGCGAGTACGCTGGGCGTACCTGCACGTACGCTCAGAGTAACCTTCCTGTTAAGCCCTTTTTCCATTAAGTGCTTAATACTTCATTCCAGAGGTCACAAATTCAGATCCAGGTCCTTATTATCCTCTTAATCCTTAAAGTCATAATCTTGGTGACTTGCAATCCACCAAATAAGCTCAAACTCAAAAGGCATCAACATATTTCCATAACAAGGGCTAGATATCATGCATGAACTCATTAGGACCATCAAGATTGAAACTTTACTGCTTATGGGACCCTTTTAGCTCTGAGGGTGGCAACCCTAAGCTCAAAAACAAGATTCCAACATAAAGGTCCAAACTTGGGACCAAAACAACTCCAAAACTTCACTACACAAGATCTATGCATTCTTAAGTAAAGTTATGAACTTTATACCTCAGAAGAGCTCCAAATGATGAGGACATTCCAGATATATGAGCTCCAAACTCCCAAGTTCTTCCTTTCCAACTTCTTCTTCCAAGCTTACACCACCAAATGAGCTTCATATGGAGAAAATCACTCAAGAATGAAGGGATGGGGCGTTCTAGGGTTTTCTGAGGGTAAGGGAACGGATAAGGAGGCTAGGGTTAGAACCAATATGTTCTTTATATAGTGGCACACCCTAAATTTAGGGTTTCTGGACTCTGGACGTACGTTGGGCGTACGCCAAGGAGCACCCACGACCATTTCCCTTATACGTTGGGCGTAACCCAGCCTTACGTTAGGCGTACCCACGCGCTTCCATTTCACATGCATGGCCTTCCATGCCAACTTTTCTCCTTAAGGGACCGTTTATGCCAAAAACTTCCAAGTGTCATATCTTCCTCACCCAATGTCCGTTTTCGACGAACTTTATATCCATGAAAAGGTAGCAAAAAGTTCTACACTTGAATCAACTTTATTTCTCCTAGAGCCCACTCGAACTCAGATCCAAAATTCATGAAAAGTCCAAACCAACACTTGCCGATACCCTTAGGACCTAAAGCACAAACCAAACCCCTTTCTCACACAATCCACCCAATCCATATCCAAGAAGACCTAAACATATCTTTTTCAAAATCTCGAAACCTTCTCATATTCAGATTACGGCCCACGAGTCTTGAATCGCAAACAATCTGAAACAGGATGTTACAATAAAAGTCAAAGAAGATCAAACTGACTGAGTACACCCCGCGTACTCAGTCTCTACGTTGAGCGTAGTCGATACTTAGCCAAAAACACGGGTGTTTAACCTAGTACGCACAACGTACCTTTTGGTACGCCCAACGTACTCCGCTTGGGTCCAAATTTTCTTATTAATTACTTATTCCTTAAAGACCTTTCATCCAAATTCAGATCTAGACCCAAAACATCGCTCTAAGTCATAAAGTTTCCACCTTTTTGACTTTCCATGGCTAGAAAAGGTCCAAAAGCTAAAACCTTAACTTAATAATCCATTAAGACATCATAACTCTTGCATGGAGGGGATAGAAGGACCAAGATCAATTTTTTATGGTTCCTAATAGCTCCATAATGGATAAACTTTCCAACTTTATCCATTAGGATGGTCCAAACAACCAAGATATAGTCTTTAAGTCTTAAATGGACCAAAAATGCATCTTTCTCAACTTAATCCATTGAGTCCACGTCTCCAACCTTCATATCTGAATCAATATGATGTTTAGATGGATAAAGTTTCCAACTTTATCCATAACAAGGTCACAAATTTTCAAGATCTAAACTTTATGCACTATAGTGACCAAAAAGTGACAAATATGAAAATTAACAAGATCTATGAAACTAATGAGCAAGTTTGAAGCTTTTTACTCACAAAGGTTTAGAAATGATGTAATCTTGCTAGATCTATGCTTGAATCCTTCTTCCATACACTTTGTCACCACCTTGTTCTTCAAGATCCCACTTTCTAATGGAGATTTAAGCTCATAAATGATGTCAATGCTCAAAATAAGTGAGATGTGGCTAGGGTTTCGAGTTAGAGGCTCAAGAGAGTGGAGGCTAATGATAGGAAGGATCCCCACGTGGTTAGAGACCTTAAATAGAGCTCAAAACTATGAAATTAGGGTTTTAAGACTGCGGCGGTATGCCCAGCATACCAAAAGTTACGCCCAACGTAACACCCTAAAAACGCGTTCCTTCAGCCTAGTACTCCCAGCGTACTACCCAGTGTACGCCCATCGTACTGTCAGCCTTCCTTTTCCAGCTTAACTTCAAACAACCATAACTTCTTCGTTTCAACACCGTTTTCGGCGTTCTTTATATGCGCAGAAAGGTATTGAAGAGCCCCACAATCCTATCTAATTACTTTTGACCCAAAACATACCGAACTAAAACTCTTAATTCGTGAAAGAAGTCTGAAACATCGTTTTTCCCATTTTACCAATGGGGTCTAAACCCTATTCCTTGAAGCTCAAGGCCTTCACCTGATCTATTTATTGTCCAACATCCTGAAATAAAAACTTCTCGAAATAGGATGTTACATTTTTTTTTGAGTCGTATCCTATCATCTTTTAAACTTTATTTGTATATAAAAAAGTATTTTTCATTTTTATCAATATTTAATGTATATAATATTCATTTGTTATTAGTTTTACAAAGTAAATAAGATAGGCCACTTAGGCTTGAGGGAGTGACCTCGCCTTCCCTCTCGCCAAAAGGCTCGCTATGAGATGCTACACCATCCCCACCAGCTCGCTAAGGCTGGAGGGAGTGGCTCATTGGCCAAGCTCGTTTCCAGCTCGCTAAGGGCGCCAAGTCTATTGTAAGAAACTTACCAGGTGAGGCTCGCTGCCTGGTTAGCGAGAAGAAAGAGAAAGAGGTGAAGAGAATAAAGGCTTGTGATCGGTCATTTTTTTTTTCTTTTGTTATTTTAAATTAGGCCTTTTAATTGGTTTTTTTCAATTGCTTTTTTTTTCTAAAATCCAAGTGTAAATTTTTTTTAATGATAAAAGCTTAGGTGAAAGGTAAAAATGTGATGTGACAATGTGATTAGCATGTGTTAAGTATGCTACCACTCCTTATAGCCTAAGGGACTCGCCATCATCAACTCGTTGAGGAGCTAACGACATGAGAGATAATGAAGAGCTGGAATCTGATTGGCTCTTTCCTTTTCCTTTTCTTTTTCTTTTTTTTATAAATAAACCTTATTAAAATAAAACACCACCACTCCCTACCTTTTTCCAACTTTGATGCTAGTATTCCCTCTAGCCTACGTGGCTTCAAAAAATATGATATGGAATGAAAAATTATAATGTGGCAAGATGTTAAACATATTACCACTCCCTTTAGCCTTATCATTTTGCCTTATCATTTTTCTTCCTTCTGAAATCTTTTTTATCCCCATCATTTTATGAGACACTAAAAATCCTTAATCTACTGTTACTTGTACCACCCACTTCAATTTTGACGGCTCTTTCATCTTCTTCTTCTTCGATAAGCTTTCTTTGTCCCCACTTTCGATCATCTTGCCGTTCTACTCTAATGATATCGGCTTCAAATCGTAACCTATACAATCCTCTCACATCAAGTTCAATCCTCTCATGTTTCTTATCTGGTGACCTGGGTTCCAAATCATATACTCGTAGAGGTAGAAAAAAGATTAGAGTTCAAACATCCGAGTTAAAAAAGAAATTAAAAACAAAAGCACAAATTACCACAATCATTGGACCATTCCTTTAATTTACTTCAAGAAAAAAATGTTCATCATATTAATTTGATTAAAAAAAAGGTTATTTGATGATTCTTTCTTTCACACGAACTGTTTATTATATATAAACGATCAATATCAAATTATCAATTATAAACGATTGCATGTTTGAAACAATAAAAAGGAAAAAAAAAATTGAGTGGTAATTTAAAATTGAAAAATCAGACACTAATACCAATTTTGAATTTAGACAACGTGAACAAGTCAAGATGTTGGGATTTTGCTTTAAGGGTACACGAACCGTGCAAGAGGAGATGCATGTTTAATGCGGTATCGTTGGAGCCATCGTTCTGTGGTGGTTAGTACCATGGTTTTTGTGGGTTGAGCAGGTTGGGTACTCATGTGCTTATGCACTCATCTTTCTTCTCTCTATTTGTATTAAACTTAAACTTAAATTGTTATGGGTTGTGGAAGATGAATTTTCAATTGTTGTAAGTTGCAAAGAAAGAAAATGAAATAAAGAATTTGTGTAAGCTAGATGACACCAAGTAAAAAAAAAAAAAAAAAATTAATAAAAAAATAATATAATCCTTTTAATCATTAGATTAATATAATTCATCATCTTATATTCTTCTTTGTATTGTCGATTGTAACAACCATGTATATTTTCATATCCATTTTAGTTATATCTTTTCATCACTAAAATAACACCAAATTATCCTTGTTAGGTCCCACCAAATTAACACTCACCACATTAGACCATAACCCCCTCCCCCCACCAAACCAAACGGGCATGGTTTCTTTCAACTCTGCCTAAATCACCACTACAAGGTAAATGGAGAATTCCCCACATAGCCACGATCGTGGAAGAGAGAAAGAAAAGAGGAAGATAGACAGCTCCCTTTCTAATTGGTCGTGGTGTAGAGGATGAAACACCATGCTCGTGCCAATACCTACCATAAAAATATAATTATAATTTTTGTCGACTATGTTTTGTCACCAATTACCCATATACTTTCTGTCTGTGTTTCTGTAATCAAAATTTATAATTCATGCTTTAAAAAATATTGAGAAGATTCTAATAATTTAATGGAACATTTTTTGTGTTTATGAATTGCTACGTTGATATATAATCAATCTAGTTCTTGGAATGTTCCACACGCACCAAATGCTAAGTTATAGCAGTATTTGCTCAAATCTTTTCATATTTTTATATTTGAGAATTCGGATCAAGTAAAAAACAAGTTGGAAGCATGATGCAGGCCTAGGCCTAGGCCTAGGTAGAGAAATGAAAGGGGAGAGTGAAAATTAAGGAGTTCCACCACAAAGATTAAAGGAGAAGCCGGTGTCTTGGCATTAAAGTAAGTGCAAGTCTGGCATTTGGTTTACTAGTACAACAAACTGGTACCATTCTCATTTCTCAGTGTACCAACCAAAACAATAACAATACAAATCTAATAACAACTCCCTCAATCAACCACAAACAATTCATTCTATACCCCTCTCCTCAGATATGACTCAACAACAACAACAACAAAATCATCATCAAAAACCCAAAAATGAAAAAGAAAAAAGCCGGTGATAAAAACTACTACTACTACTACAACTACACTTACCAAAATTTCATAAAAGGTTTTCCTGACTTGAGATAATTGGGCGCCATGTGATGAACAGTCATCCACAGCAGCAAAAATTTGGAAAAGAATTGGGCACCTATTTCTATCATCTCCCCAACAAAACTGCAAAAATCCATGGGCATCACAGCACCAATGCAACTTTCTCATGGGAATGAGATACCACAGAAGATGAATGAGCAATTAAGGGCTCATAGTGATCACCACCAGCTCCACACCAACCTGTCATGAGTAATTGAAACTTTCTTTCAACATCCATTGCTGCTGCATTTACATCATATCATAATGTTTTCTTACCTGTTCCTTTCATGAAGAGAAAAAAGGGAGGTCCACATATTTCACTTCTAGGACGATGTGGCAGGAAAAACACACAATTATCTTCATCAACCATGGCGTCTGATCCATGTGCTTGCACCTGTTGTAATTGTAATTCTATTATTATCCAAATCAAATGCCCATAAAATGAATTTCTAAGCAAACCGCACCACATAAATTTCTCTTTTGAATTCAGTAGCAAGAGATTCAATTGCTATATCATCACCAAAAGCTGCAGCGTGTCCTTCTCTGTTCTCATCTACACTTAATAAACCTTCCTCTGTGTATTGCAAAGTGATGATGTCATACTCATCATCTGGAGATCCAGATATCGACATATACTTGGCCCAGTTTTCACCATTCTCTACACCAATGCATCTCTCTTTATAAATAGATTCCGCACCCAATTCCCTACGTATGTAGTACAAACACAATCAATCAATCAATCAATTTTCAGAAAACATTATTATGGTCAGCTCGATAGATCTACGATTTTTGGGTTTAGAAGATGAAAATGACCCTCGTTCTGAAAGATACGATTCTTTCTGTACAATTGTATCAATCAATTTTCACGCAGCTTGGATCTGAGATATCTGGGTTATAAATCTTTGTAATTCGAACTGATTCCGGATATTGGGCAATCTAGGACTAATTGATGAATCACATGTATTTATTACAAGAAATAAAAAAGTTTTTTATACCTCTGCATACCGAGATTAACGAGCTCCTCGATAGCTGAATCTAGAGACTCACGATCTGTCTTCTTCGCAAGAAATTTCACCTCTTGAACCACGTGTATACCCCAACCAGATCTTAGATCTGGCACATACATATGCTTAATCGCCGCGTCTATGTTTTCTCTCTGCACCCCACTCTCAGATCCAAGATCTTCCAAGAACCTTCTCACCGTCCGCCTCCGTAGATCTTTGGCGTTGATCTCCGTCAGCCCCATCGCCTTTTGCGATGCAGTAAACAAACAATTTCCATCCGCCTCGACATCTCCGCCGTGACTCAGCCTGAAAACCACCGCCGCTGGGGACGTAGAATCGTCTTCTTGACATTGATTAAGGATTTTATTCCCTGGATGTTTCCAAAGGACTCCCTTGGCGTGAAGCCTCTGTAGGTGCCTTTTCTGCTGGTCTTCTAACCCCGACACGTCATCCCAGGTCGTGGTGGTGGCGGCGAGCATCTCCTCTGATAAATCGACGGCGGCGATGGTATCGATGGATGGTGGAGCTGCAGTTGGATCTTTCCATGGGATTACCGGAGAAGAAGTGGTTGAATCACATATGAGCTTCCCCATTTTTATCAAAACGAGATGAATTTAATCAAAAGATCAAGGAAATCTTTCGGTTTCAAGAATTGTAACTTTCCCTAATTTTTCTTGAATGGAGGAGTTGCAGAGAAACAAGAGGGATGGGAGGTGAGAGAGAGATTAGGGTTAACGGATAGATCGACGACGCGGGAGGAATTGGACACGTGGCTTTATCTCGTCATTTAATCGTTCGAGGATGTACGCTAACATAAGCCGGGTAGACAAGTGGACATATTTTTCGAGTCTGGTTATGTGGCGGACACGTGGAGAATTTTAAGTGGTTGATTGAAATGTAAAATGTTGATTGTTGAGGTGGTAGGTATGTTTGGCTGTGGCGGGAGGATGCGTTTTGTTTTTCTGGAATATTCGTTGCACCGTTGGTGCTGTGGTCGCATTGACCTATTTCAAATATTCAACACTTAACTTAGAGATAGACAAAATTAATAATAATATTATTAATTATAATAATAATAAATATTTTTCTAATTTTTATATTTATCCATCCTCCTATAAATGATAATTTAATTAATTCTATTAAATATGACAAACCTTATAATCTTAAGTGGAAGAAATTATAAAAATAAAAAATAGAAGGATATTTGATTTCTTATTTATAAATAATCTTTGTGGTTTTTCAAAAGATTAAGTTTATTTTTTAATTTTTTTTCTGTTTTATCTAAGGTAATTTTTATCTTAGTTGATCTATTACCCATATAAAATGACTTATTTATTCTTATTATTTTTATTTTTATTTAGTTGTAATTTAGTTAAGACAAAATTGCAAAAATGGTCCATGTGGTTGTCAAAATTATGTGGTTTAGGTCCAAAAAAGTTTGGTGGTGCATCAGTTGTCAAATTTTGGATGCCTTGTGTGGTTTTGGTCCTTATTATTAACATTTATGTGTGGTTTTGGTCCACACCCAATTTGAAAAGACGATCATGCCCTTATGTAATTCTTTTTTAATTTCTTTTATTTAATTTGTTATTACTTTATTAAAATAAAAGAAAATACTACACCTCTCTCTCTCTCTCTCTCTCTCTCTCTCTCTCTCTCTCTCTCTCTCTCTCTCTCTCTCTCTCTCTCTCTCTCTCTCTGGACCACCCATTCCAATTAAGTCACGCCCCACCACACCCTAAAATAAGACCACCATCACCACCACGCCGGCGACGACTCTGTTACCCTAGCTCCGGTGGCGGCTTTCTTTGCGAGATCCACAACAATATACATGTACGACGACTCCGCTACCTTAGATCTGACGGCGAGAAGGGGCCCAATGGTTTCAGATCGTGGCATAAGGAGGTCGTTGATGGCGGATATCCAGTGGCAAAATGCAAATCTGGTGGTTCATGTGGAGGTAGAAACGACGTCAGAACCTTCCCCTTCGTCGCCATTTGCGTCTCCTGCCACCGTCGGACGAACCTTCGCTTGTTTTGGTTCCTAGATTGACGCTCCAACGTCGTCGCTGCCTTCCTTTTCATTTCCACTTGCATCGTTTGCCTCCGTCTGCTTTCTCTAGTGCCACCTCTGTTTGCTTTCTTCGTTGCCACATGCATATGTCCCCCCCCCCCCGGGTTCCTAAATCGACGAGACGGTTCATCAAAGAAAAAGAGAGATGAGGTAGGTGGAAGTCGCTTTTAATAGATCTAATTGCTGATGAAACTAGTTTTGTAGTGGTGGTTCGTCATGTGGTATAGTTTATCAGAGCATCCATGCGAGGGAGATGAAGGGTTTATGTTTTCCGGTGAGAATTGTGACCGTCGGTGGTGGTTCCCGTCACCGGTGATGGAGGGTGGAAGTGGTGATAAATGGGCTTCTCTCCTCTATAAAGTTAAGAGGGGGTTGGGTTATTTTTTTGTTTTAAGTTAACAAAAATAAATTAAACTGAATTATGTATTTCAGCAATTAAATAAAATGGAAAATATAAATTATAAGGGCATATTTGTCTTTTTAAGTGTAGATGGACCAAAATCACTAAAAAGATCCAAAATTGGACTATTGATACACCACCAAATATTTTTGGACCAAAACTACAAATTTTTTTACAACCACGGGGACCATTTTTGCAATTTTGTCTTTCGTTAATTAAAAACAGAAAATAACACACCGGACCCCACCCCACTACCTATTTCTTTACCGGTTACACTTTAAATCTTCTCTCTGCCTCTTATCTTCTCCTCTTCTCATTGTCTTTTTTGGTGACCACGACTAATCATCGCCACATTTCACCAGTAAGTCGAAATTTGTTTGCGTCTGAATAACCCTCGCCAATCACTGCCAACGACTTACCTCCAAAGATCAGAGCAGCATATCGAAAACGGCACAGGTGGAAATAGCTTTGCTCCAAAACCCTGATTTTACCTTTCAAAATCAAGTCGGAAGAATATGATGAAATGGAGAAACGATTGTAGTTAGAGGTTGGTGAGCGAAGGCAGTGGACGTCCGACGGCGACGATCGGTTGTACGACAGTGGCACAATCGTCGGAGTTGCAAGGACGGACAGGGATAGAGGAAAACGATGTGTGATAAAAAAAATAGATCTTGATATTGTCATATTTAGTCATATATAATGGGTAATTACCTTAATAAATTGATCATAAATGTCATATTTTAAATATAAATGATACTTAATGTAATAACCCGTACTTTTCATAAACATTTAATACTTAATTACTAGGAAAAATATCAGAGTTTATAAGTGATACCAAAAACTAGAGTTTCAAAAAAAAAACTTTTAAAAGTATTCACATCACGGGTGTTCAAATGAAAGATCTAGTATGCTCAAGAGTCATATTAAAGTGATATTGCTAAATAACATATGATACTAATGGGTCACACTAACAACAACTTGATACAATTTATTATTTATTAGAAATTGATTTTAATAAATATTCAATAAAACTCTTATAATTAAATTGGGAATTATTTATTTCTAGGAAATATTTATTTTTCATTAGCAAGTAACATAATATATCATATGGTATGATTTATTAAGTCATGTACAACATTTTGGACCAAAATGACTTTTTGTCTTTTACCTAAATGTTAAGGTTTATATTTTATAAACTTGGGTTTTATAAAATATACAATCTTCTTCTCCTTTTGTATATAAATTTCGAAATTATACTTTAAGGGACATGATTTGATACTTTGATTAATTTAATCAAAAGTATACATAACTTTAAAAGCATGGGGACAAGTATGCTTTAGGGGACAAGATTGTCTAAAATGGAAGTACTTAATGGGTAAAGACTTCACTTTAAGACATTATAAATATGAGGTTTCCACTCTTGAAGAGGTACTCCATTCTTCTTCCCTAAAACCGTAACATGTTTAGAGCATGTTACTCTCTCCCTTTTTTGTTCTTCTTTTCTTGAAGTTACTTGCATCTTCATGCCTTCTTTAAGTTCATATTGGTTATGAACTTAAAGCTTAGGAGTTTAAGAGTTTTGGACTAGCATCTACATCAAGTTGAGTCATTGTTGGTGTATCAAAAGTTCAACATTCTTCATCAACTTCCAAGCCTCCCGAGAGGACCCAAAGAACTACAAAGGTTGTTATTTCTTCATCCTTTCTATGATTGGTGTTTTAATCTTTCCACAACTTGCAAGAAGATCCTTGGTGGGTATAAAATGTTTATGTTATTTCAAAAATAAAAAGTCTTCCGTTGCCATTTTTTTTTTCTTGTTTGTGAAACTATTTTTGAACTAAAACCCAACAATTGGTATCAGAGCCATCTTGCAAGTTTGGTTAGATTTTTGATTTTTGGAAATCTTAGTTTTTGGAGAATATGGATAACTTGTTTTTTTATAAAAAAATAAGTTCATACATATTTTCTATGACAACTTTATATATGTTATTTTTTTTATGTAACAAAAGTTTCATGCATCTTTTGTCATTTAAAGTTGTCTTAGAAAAACAAAGTTTGTTTTATGTATATGTTGATGTATGATGTGCATAAACTAGTCAATGACCAATGTGTTGTTATGTTGTTGTGTTTGTTGTTTTTGTTGTAAAAATGGTTGTAATAATTTATTTATTCATATGGTATGTAATAATTAAATATATTAGTTTTTCTTGTTTATTTTTGTAAAGCAACAGATTAGTTTTTAGAAATAATTTATTTGTACAAAGATGTAACAAGAAATGAAGTTGGAGCCATTTTTTGAAGACAAAAAGGCAATTTTCGAGTTCATACATGTGCTGGGCAGAAAGATGACACTTTCTGAAAAGTGTCATGAATGCTACACATGTGCTGAACATAAAAATGACACTTTTTAAAAAGTGTCATAAAAGCTGCAGTCCCTCCTTTAAAGAAGCTTTTCAAACCTTTTGCAAGCAATGAGTGTTTACTCAAGTGGGAGCAGAGCAGGAGACTGTGTGATCAATACACATTCCTTCTGTGTTAAGAATTCTTTAGGGTTTCCGCTTTTATCGAATATATAGAAGCCGTCTTCTTCCTGTCGACGGTAACTCTGGTTTCTGATAAAACCCTAATCTCAAGTTTACAGGTCTGATTCTAGCGGCTGACCATGTCTCACGAAGACTCTCAAACAAATCCCATCAACATCTCTAACAGCATTGGATCCACTACCAGGATTCCCATTCTTTACACTCAAGACTATGAAGTATGGGCGCATCACTTTGAAGATTATGTGGTCGGATCTGAGGATAATGGTTATCTCATCTGGGAAGCCATCACGCTAGGGCCGTTTGTTCATTCTGGAACGAACATGACTGTTAAGACCCAAAAAGAATATAACAAGCTGGTGGCGGATGTAGACAAGATGCCACAGGATGAGAAGGACAAATTGCTGTGTAATGTAAAGGCCATGAGAATGATCAGATTCGCCTTGCAATCTGACACTTTTCGGTTAGTTGGTTCATGCACGACGGCCAAATAAATCTGAGATAGGTTGAAAGAACTTTACTCAACCGATGAAGATCTAGAACACTCTATTCAAACCTTACTGCTCTCAGAATTTGGAGTTTTCGAACAGAAACCTGAAGAAAAACTTATACAAACTTTCGATCGGTTCAATCATCTCCTAAGTAAGATGATCAAGCATGAAGTTTCTTTATCTCCGAGCAATTGGCGAATAGTAGATGAGTTTTTTTACTTGGGATCAATCATCTTTTCTTTTGCTTTCAACGGACAAGGAAGAAAGTGTTCCATGGTCGTCTTGTTCACATAGATGTTAACAATCCTATCTTGACAAACAAACAATTCACAATAGTAGTGAAATAAACCTTAACAGCATCAACTCTGCACCAAAAAACAATAAAACTAATCAACAACTGGTGCACCAAAAAATACTAATAATGAAAAAGTTAAAAAGTTACCAACCTGATCTCCATCTGCACAAGATCTAATTAGATTAATATGAGGTTTCTGACGTCCCGTCTTCACCCTCGTTTAAAACCATTGCGGTTTTCATCCATTTTCTTGTAGTTTCCGTGACTACAAAATATTAAATCAAATAATAATAAATTAATGTCAAAAACCGGTAACCAAAGGTTAAGGTTAAGAAAGCATACCATTCTCTGTCTGGTCTCAAGACGGAGTTTTACTGAATTTGGCATGTCATATTCACCGTTCTCAAGGTGTCGTTCGTCTGGCCTAAGTATATGTCCATATCAAGATTTATTTATAATCAACAAAAAATTATGAATATCAACCATTTGTCTTTACGTTCCTTATACTTCTAGCTTTCTTTTGTTATAAAGTAAGCATCTTTATGTGTTATTCTTGTTTGCATAAAGAGCGAAAGTCATGATCTTCTTATTGAGCTCCAGTTAAAAATTTACAGTTTCTCATTTCATATGGTACATTGCTATTTGACACGTTTTGCTAAAATGAGATTTATAAAAGAGCAGTTTCGTCATTGCTCATCAACATCTCCAAAAAGATAATGATCTTTTATATGTTGAAAAGTAAGATTAAGATTTTCAACACTAACCCCGACATTGATGGTTTAAACAAAACATTAGATTGGTAACCAATATGCATAATCTACACACACAAAAAAAAAAACATTAAGCTAATTATAACGACAACTGTAACTTACCAATAGCCAAATCTTTGAGCGGGTAATTGCAATTGTGGATAATACCAGATTAGATGGTTTTGGTTGCCTAAAAAAAGCCCATTATGGTAACTGACATCATCGTAGGTTGAAAAGAACACCAAAATCTGAAAGTCACAAAAGGATTGTTTTCTATAAATAGGGGTAAAATGGGCATTGACTTTCTTAAACTGTAAACATGAAAACTATATGTAGTTATGATAAAAAAATGAAAACTACATTCGGTTAACGTTTATAGAAGTAGGGGTAAAATGGGCATTAATGGATTAATTTTTTTTTGTTTAACATTAAGGTTGATGTTTAAATGCAATTGACTTTCTTAAATTGTAATTAATTTTTGATTTAGTTAAAAAGGCACAGAAAGAACCGAACCTGTCGTAGGAGTTCGGCAAGGACAGAACCGACTGAACAGACATCAATTGTGGCTGTGTATTCAGTTGCCCCGAATACAAGTTCAGGTGCACAGTAATATTATGAACATATATACAATATATACAAAGATAAGTTGCATATAAATGACAAATGTGAAAATTTTCTATCTCTTTCTTCTGTTAAAATAAAAGATATTAGTCTAGGAAGCCTTATAATGAATATTAGAAATAAATGGGGAAAATGCATACCTAAAACTACAGATTCAACCGACGGTTGTTGCTCCACCAACGATTGTTGCTCCAACTACAGAAAATAACAATGTACGTTCATTAAAATATATAGCATCCTACTTCCACTGCTAAAATTGGTTAGCTATTTCAAAATATAATGACAACAAATTACCTATTTTACCCTTTTGCAGACTTTTTTTTCGTCTGATTGCATTTCATTTCTAAGTCAATTAAGACGTTTGTTTAAATAATTATCATAACTTTTTTGTTTAATCCTTACACTCCGTGTGCTTCCTTTTGTTTCTTGCTTGCTTTAATTCGGTTATGTGTAAGACAGCATAACCAAAAAGTTAGATGAAATGATGAAAAAATATTATACTTTTGTCTGGTACAATCCACCTAAAAAATGTAAGATTTCAACAAAAACAAACAACACCATTATAAAAAAAAATTACCCTTCTTTTGCTCTACCAATACCCATATCACTTGGACTTGGATGTTTGTCTGCTTGGAATATCTACAATGCCCTGTGTAGTGTTGACTCCACTGTAAGGAATTTGTTTCTGCATTCCAAATGCAAAAATTATATAGGCAGAACCATGGGATTTTACTATGAAGAAATGAAAAGTTATTCACAAAGTCAATATTAACCTTGTAGTCTTGTACAATCCCATTGGAAAATCACAAAATGAAAGTCAAACAAAATTTAACGCAACACATAAAATCCAATTTGCAAGAAAATATTTCAAAGATGGAAGTTTAAGTTACAAACTGATTAGTTGGGTAGTGAATCAAGCCCTAAAATAAACAGATGCAACAGATATCATTAACAAAATTAAACAAAATAAACAATCAAATTTCAATGAAACCTAAAACTGTGTCTTTCAATTCACTAAACCAACCTAATATTGAAACAAAACTCTTCCTTGTCCCTTTCAATTCTTTGAAACCTGCAAAAGAAACAAATAGAAAAAGAATTTTATACCAGATATATTAAAATCCAAAAAAGCATAACACAATCTGTTGAAAGGGGGAGTGTTAGGGTTCAAGCAATTCACTAAGGGCGCTGATGATGAGAACGTTTAAATAAGAAAAAAAAAGAAAAAAAAAGGATGGAGTAGAAGGCGGACGATTCCTCTAACCTGGGCAATGGTCGTCGACAATCGGAAGACGAGAAACGGTCTGATGGTCGTGGTGACTGTTTCGGCGAGTAAGAAGCAGAGAAGTCACAACACTGAGTTCGGTGTTCTCCGGTAGGCAGAAAAGATGAAAATTCGGAGGCGGTGGCGTCTACGGTTCAACTGGTTTGATGTTGGCCGACGACGGTCAATAGGAGACGCGGTGAACTGAACGGCGATAACGATTGTGTTCAATTGAAGGGGCGGCTCCAAGCGTTAATCAAATGGAGACAACGAACACTGTCGTTGGTTCTAGGCGTTGCAAAGAATCAATCCATTTCTCAAGCAAGAAATAAACTCTTTCTGTGATGGCTGCTTTGATATACCTAATGAACCCACGAAACTCTCAACCCATTATGTAGCTTCAAACCTCCTCCAAGGTACGAAAAATTTATAAAAACCCTAAGTTAATGGGATATTCGATTGCTATGATAGAACAAAACTGATACAGTCAAGAAAATGGGTTTTCTGCGTCAACACCGAATCTGACCTCAAATTCTTGAGGAAAGAAACCGAAAACCCTAAACTGTAGAAAGGGAGAGAGAGAAAGAGAGAGAAAGAGAGGTTGCTGAATGAAATGAGGGAATCACAAATCTATGGGAAGCCATGAAAGGAAGAAAGATAAGAAGAAAGAGACGAGGTATAGTGGTGTTAAAACGACTTGTTTCTCGAGAAGACATGGGAAACGAAAATCACTTACAAAGTGAAGCAGTGGAGGAAGAATCGCAGAGCCACACATGAAGTGGTGAAAGGAAAGGAACTGGAACCTGGTTGACAGAGAAAGAGAATTAGAGAAGGATGGCAGCGAAGGCGGCAAATCGCAAGAGAAGAATAGAAGACAAGGATAACAAAATTGTAAGGCGGTTTGTGTGTTTCCCCTGAGAAATAGAAGTTTCGGCAAAATAAGAAAGCCAACAAAATTCCGTGTCCAAATAGGCAAAAATGAAAGAATCTTCTGTTCATCAAGTTTTTAACCATTAATAGTATATATAATGGTAAAATTGGTAACCGCTATTGCTAACGGCCAAGAGAGCAAACATGTTTCGGCCCATAAAGCCCAAAACGCTAAAACAATTAGGCTGAATAGAAGCCCAGATGTACCAGACGTCAGACGAGAACAGAAGTCGGCGTACACGTAAGATATTGTTGCTTCTTGCAAAGCGAACAGACAAAGGCAGGGCAGCCTTTCGGAGATATCAAGGGACTTCATCTCGACCACTCCGAACTTCCTTATTAACGTCCCTCTTCTCATTTTCAACTCACAAGTCGACCGATCCATAGCTTCCGTGCATCTGTATCTACGCGCACAAACTCATATACACTGTGCGTGTAGTCCACGAGTATCATGGCGACGTTTTCTCCATCGACACATTGTCCATCGTCGTCGGCTTATTCGAATAGTTCGTCCGTCATGAATGGTAGTAATCGGCTTCAACAACGTATAGCGTTATCCTCAATTCTTCCTAAACGATGTCGTTCAAGAAAGTTGTCTCTACAACAATCATCCAACGGGGTCTCACTCTCGAAAGCTGTTCATGTTCAAGATGGTTAGTTAGTTTCCTTTCCTTGTTATACCTAATTCTTGCCGTTTATTTTCACAAAATCTATATTCTCAATTTGTGCTCATGGGTTATTTAAGCAAGCATTTTATATTTGGGTTGACCTATTGATTATAAGTTCAAGGGGTTTGAAGTGATGTGTGATTTCAAGTTGCCCTGGTGTTAATTTACCTTTTCCAAGATCAACCACTCAGTTTCATACTAGCAAAAGAAATTTGATTATGAAATTTCAGGAGAAAATTGCTTATATCCCCTGATCTCTTAAATAATCAGAATTTGTAGAACATTCAGCAGATGAAAAACCATTAATATAATAGGGTTGATTATCTGGTTCTAATTATTCAGTAAAACATAATGACCATCTATCTGTTTGAATCTTGTACCTTTTTCTATGACTGTATGCACAATTGCCCATGCTTCTTTATAATGTTTGTTCTATGTCTCTAATCTTGAACTTACATTAGAAATACAACAAAAAAATTGAATTTGTTCAGGACAAGAAATGGGATGCTTTTTCCAACATGAAAATGCAACATCCGAGGTTCGGATGTTGACAAAGTTGTTAGCTAAAGGAACAACATCAAAACTATGTATAAGAGTAGAATCCAAGAGATCTCACAAAGATGAGCTAAGAAGCCTTGGTGCTTCAGCCCATTGTAGAATCCCTTATATATGCATTGACCGTATGGGTACACATGGATATGGGATTTGGGAATATATGAGGGAGGCTATTGGTATTTTCTTAAAACGTACGGATTAATTCCCACAAGTCATGATTAGGGTCATGTACCTGTGGTAGCTTAATCATGAAAATTACCAATGTTTTCTCTTTTTGGAAGTTTTCACCATAAATTTTTGTTTTTAATTTTTGGCTCTTAATCTTATATATATATATATATATATATATATATATATATATATATATAGGTGCTACAAACATGAAAACATCCCCTGTTGAAAATGATGGTCCTGTTAAGATATTGAAAGATGGAATATTATCCGTACCAGTACCACCCCCAGAAGAAGTCAAAGACATTGCAAGCTTTGATTTTGATAAAGACAAGTCTAGTGTCAGTATAACAGTTGTTGGAGCCTCAGGTGATCTTGCAAAAAAGAAGATATTTCCTGCACTTTTTGCGCTTTTTTATGAAGGCTGCCTCCCTGAGGTTCGTGTTTTTTCTCATACCTTGAATTCAAGATTTCAACCCATTTACCATTTTGGATTTAATTGTTTTATATTTGCCAACTGTCGACAGCATTTCACGATATATGGATATGCACGAAGTAAGATGAGTGATGCTGAACTTAGAACCATGGTCAGCAAGACACTTACATGCAGAATTGATCAAAGGTGAAGGCATCTTTTAGTACTACTATTTCTTTGTCATGCTTTTTTTTTTTTTTAAAAGATAAAATTTCTTGGGTTTTGATAAATGTTTGAATGGCATCTTTTAGGGAGAACTGCGGTGAAAAGATGGACCACTTTCTTGAAAGATGTTTCTATCATCCTGGTCAATATGATTCTGAAGAAAACTTTTTGGAGCTTGACAGAAAGCTCAAGGAACACGAGGTAATGTATATATATATATATATATATATATATATATATATATATATATATATATATATATATGAATATGATACACACACTGTTTGCAAGATTTATAATTTGAGAATATCTGATTTTTATGTAGGCTGGAAGGGTTGCAAATCGCCTGTTCTATCTATCAATTCCACCAAATATTTTTGTAGATGCAGTCAAATGTGCCAGCTCATCTGCATCCTCTGCAAATGGATGGACAAGGGTAATTGTGGAAAAGCCATTTGGTCGGGATTCTGAATCCTCTGCTGCATTGACAAGGTCCCTCAAGCAATACTTGGATGAAGATCAAATTTTCAGGTAAGTTTAGTGATTTTCTAACACCTTTGTTTTTTTGTGTATTGTAACAAGATTTTGATTTTTGATTACTATCTTGCAGGATAGATCATTATCTTGGGAAAGAGCTAGTGGAGAATCTTTCAGTCCTTCGATTTTCCAACCTAATTTTTGAACCCTTGTGGTCAAGACAATATATAAGAAACGTACAATTCATATTTGCTGAAGATTTTGGCACTGAAGGGCGAGGAGGGTAAGCATTTTTTTTTTCCATATATTTATGTTGTTTCCAAGGGACATTTGCTCATTTTCCCTTCTTTTTTAGATACTTTGACAATTATGGAATAATTAGAGACATTATGCAAAACCATCTGCTTCAAATGTTGGCTATTTTTGCCATGGAAACCCCTGTGAGCTTGGATGCAGAAGATATCAGAAACGAAAAGGTTTTGTTTTTTTAAAAACTTTTAACATTGAAAATGAATTGTTTTCTATGTATATGTATATATATATATTTAAAAAAAAAAAAAAAAAAACAGGTGAAAGTTTTACGTTCCATGAGGCCTTTGCGACTTGATGATGTGGTGGTAGGACAGTATAAGAGTCACACAAGAGGGGGTGTTAAGTACCCGGCTTATACAGATGACAAGACTGTGCCAGCTGGCAGTCTAACACCAACTTTTGCTGCTGCTGCTCTTTTTATTGATAATGCCAGATGGGATGGAGTGCCCTTTTTGATGAAAGCTGGAAAAGCTTTACATGATCGAAGGTTGGTTTGTGTTAATAATTTTTTTTTTCTTTTTAATCATGACATATATATTATATACAGGGCTGAGATACGAGTGCAGTTTAGACATGTACCTGGTAATCTGTACAACAAGAATATTGGGACAGATCTTGACCTGGCAACAAATGAGCTTGTGATCCGTGTGCAGCCTGATGAAGCCATATATCTCAAGATCAACAACAAAGTCCCTGGTTTGGGGATGAGATTGGACCGAAGTAATCTTAATCTTCTCTATGCAGCAAGGTAGGTGCCAGCTAATTTTTTTTCTTCTTTTTTTAAAAACAAAAAAAAAAAAAAAAAAAATTTTTTGTTGAGTTTTGATGATATTGGAAAACAAAACAGGTACTCAAAGGAGATTCCTGATGCGTATGAGAGACTTCTTCTGGATGCAATCGAAGGAGAAAGAAGGCTTTTTATACGGAGTGATGAGCTGAATGCAGCCTGGTCTTTATTCAGTCCTGTACTGAAGGAGCTTGAAGAGAAGAAGATTGTGCCTGAGTATTATCCGTATGGCAGCCGGGGTCCTGTTTGCTCCCACTATCTTGCCGCCAAGTACAAGGTTCGGTGGGGTGATATTGGTTCAGATCAGCAGCAGTAATTCAACGTTTCTTTTTCTTTTTCTTTTTGTATTCACAAATTTGGAGGGAGATGAAAGTTGGCTTGCTTCATTTTATTAGTTTTTTTTTTTTTTTTTTTTAGAGTGTAAGGAAATAAATAGCAACAAGCCGACATAAGATATGTTAAAACTAAAAGGGTTAATTAAGGTAAGTTGGTGTCTTAATCTTATATTCTTATTGTTGTATACTCTGTTTTTGAATAATACTTATTGCATTGTTTTTAACTTTTAGTTTTTTGTTTTTAGTTTTTAGTTTTTAATATTGGTTGGTTAGTTACTCGCAGAATCTTATATGATTTATAAACTATTCAAATATTTCATTATATAATATAATGAATACATGTGAAAACTTTGTTGTTTACGGTATGAGATTCTTTGTATGATCGCTATTGCTGATATGCTCCTTCTAAATCTGACCCTATATCCGTAGCTGATGAATTAAAAAAAAATATAGGTAATTTCATGTTCCCATGATCATTAGGTAAAAGGTAAATCATAGAACACAAACAGTCTAGATATTTGAGATTGCAATACTTGTTTTAGTAGAAACAAATTCTTAAAGGGTATTTATTGTTTCTTTCAGCATTCTGCATACATCACCAAATGATAAGGACTTGTTTCAATTTTAATAAATCATTAATTATTTTTGGAACCATGAAAAATATAATATTTCCAAATGTATTTTCTAATAATAATGATCCATAAAGAAATCACCGTATTATATTGTATTATTGTATTTATGTGCATCATTAACAACTCTTATTGTAAATTAAGCATTAACATACATACACATGGTGAGTTTTGTAGACAGTATAGTAGCATTAACATACATATACATGATGACAAGTTGAAAACCACTTGATTCGTATCGTGCCAATTCTATTTGACGTACTTTTTGTAGACAGTATAGTAGCTTTGGAAAAGCATGTGGAGGGAGGATAACGAATCTATAAATAATAACTAATAAATAGTAAATGCATATCATACACGTTGTTGGCCTGCCTGAATATTTTCATAATCTACAGTACACCATTAATATTTAATAAAATCTAAAATTTGGATAAATAAAAAAGTTAGCTATTTTTTCGGTCTATTCAAAACGCAAACCCTCCCTACCTCATTCCCTCCATCTCCATACCTACGCATGTACCTCTCTCTCTTCCGGTCTTCCTCTTTCAAAGGCGTTTCTATCTCCTGCATACAGCCATACACCTTTCTCCTTCTCTCTCTGTACATCGATAGATAGATTCTACACACCAAATCCGAATCACCACCATTCCATTTCTCTTTCATATTTACAAATACATGCTTCCCTTGATTAATGGTTGATTCAAATGGTGAATCAACATATTCTATCTCCAATAGACCATTGTAAAAACAAAATCACCGCCATTTCTCTTTGGCATCAGATTGATTCTTCATCTTTCTCCCTCATATTTACAAATATATGTTACCGTTGATTAATTGTTGATTCGGGAGACTGAATGAGGAATCAAGAGATCGAAGGTTCTGACGATGACGATATGGCGTCGTCGACACGACAAGGAGGTGGGAGCTACGGCCCAGTTGTCGCCCATGATAATGATCCTGTCGTCCTCGAGATGTTATCCATTGATCCTGGATCTTCATCTTCCTTGAAGTTAGTTTTTCTCCCTTTTATCTTCTCCTCGTCTTCGTCTGTGTTTTTAACGTTCATATACTACTTGGAACAATTAAGGGCCGGACTAGAGAAATTAAGGAATAAGAAAGAAGAAAATCAGCAAACTGAAGTTGTATAGGTTTGACATCGAAAAATATGCATAGCTAGTATATATTGGTAACTGCTCTCATGTAGTAAACTTTGGTACTTTGAGTCTATTTACAGTATATAAGACGCAATAGCAGCCTGAAAATTCTTGTCATATTGTGAGAACAATCCCAATTAACCTCATTGCTGTCCCAAATGTATACCATACTTATTTTAGAAAGAAAAAAAAAAGGCACCATAATTCTATTGGATTTGTGAAGAGGTATTTTTTGTGATTCGAGTCCATGATCTTCTCTTAAACATTACTGGTGTAGTGAAAAGGAGATTAGAAAATAAATGCTCCATAATGTGTTGAACACTTCCACATCAGGCAGACTCACTTTGTGAAGTGTTGTTCAGTTGAGATCCCATTTCTCCTTATATCTATTCAACTGTTGTTTCTTTTAAAAGAAACTCTAATTGAAGTCTTTAGTTACCTAAGTAGACTGTAAAAAGGGTTTCACATGGCAACATGTTGTATATGCTTTGCTAATAGCTTGAAATATTAAATTATGTATGCCAGGAAAGTAAAAACTAGGCAGACAAGCACGGGTGCCAGAGAAGAACCAACACGTAATGACCGAGGAGGAGAAAATGGTGGTCGGGGAGAATCTAAACTGGAATTATTTGGATTTGATTCTCTTGTAAATATCCTTGGTCTTAAAAGGTACAAATTATTCCTTTTGGTATGTATACTTATTTCACTGTTCTTTATTATTACTAACTGAATTTACAATGAATGGTGGCTGTATTTGTATTTGATCTGATGGTGGGAAACTGTGATACTCATACTATAACAAAATTTGCACAACTGTCATTTGTTTCATAGCTCTATGAAATATGCTCTTTTGATGAAAAAGAAAAATCAAAACTATGTTGCATGTTGTTCTTTCTTTTAGGAGATTTTGATATCTGCTGTGGGTGACATTGGTTTTTTATGTTCAATCACTTGTTTTTTGTTTTGTGACTGATGTTTTGAGCTTCCCATCTCAGCATGACAGGAGAGCAGATCTCTGTGCCTAGTAGTCCCAAAAACGGTGAGGATCATTCTGTTGCTGACCAAATTCCAAAGGTACAACTGGTTTTGAGCCTACCCTAACCTAAAACTGGTTTCAGTATAATACTAATAAATAGCCACTTGAAGGTTCTCATCCTAAGTGTTGGGTTGGCTATCATAAACATAATTAAATAATTAATGTTGTTGCAAAAGCAATTGATCGATCGTTTATTCATGTCCTTTGGAATTACTTAGTGCAGGTTAGTAACGGACACAAATTGGGAACAATGATGGGAGTCTTTATTCCATGCTTGCAAAACATTCTGGGAATCATCTACTACATCCGATTTTCTTGGTACATAACATAAATTTTTGAATCTTCTTTTATCTTTCTACCAGGAACATGAATATTCTTGAAAGTATAATGTGAACTGAAACCTGGCAGGATTGTTGGCATCGCTGGCATAAGCCAATCCCTATTGTTGGTTACCTTATGTGGCTTGTGTACTATTCTGACTTCTGTATCATTGAGTGCAATTGCAACTAATGGTGCGATGAAGGTGGATATTCTCGGTTCCTTTAAGATACATATATTATAGATAATAATATCCAATGATGATATTGATTTTGTGGTTTTGTTTTTCCTTTAGGGTGGAGGACCTTACTACCTCATAGGTCGTGCCTTGGGGCCTGAAGTTGGAGTGAGCATAGGATTATGTTTCTTTCTAGGAAATGCAGTTGCCGGTTCTATGTGTGTCAGCATATATATACTTACTTACTTACCATCCATCATCATCATCATCATCATCATGTTGCTTATAGTTGACCTTTTGTAGGTATGTCCTGGGAGCAGTGGAGACATTTTTAAGTGCTGTCCCAAAGGCTGGCATTTTTAGAGGTAATTATTATTATTATGTACAGTACTATATAACTTGTAAATAATCAAAACAAAACTCTGAAAATATAGTTGTGAAATTTGACAGAGACTGTGATACAAATAAATGAAGCGGGGGTTGAAGAACCAATTACAACTCCGAGTGTACATGACTTGCAAATTTATGGGGTTGTGGTTACAATCATTTTAGTTTTTATAGTTTTTGGTGGTGTAAAAATGATTAACAAGGTCGCACCAGCCTTTCTTATACCTGTAATATTCTCTCTCCTCTGCATCTTCCTCGGGATATTTCTCGCACGCAGGGATAACGAAAGTACTATTTCCAAACCCTTAACCCTCTCCAAAAACCATAACTGTAACTAACCAACCTTACTTTTTTTCTTTTTTCTTTTAATACATTAGCCGGAATCACTGGGTTGAGTTCAGACTCTTTCAGAGAGAATTGGGGTTCCTTTTACCAAAAAACAAACGATGCTGGAATACCTGATCCTGATGGTGAAAGATACTGGAACTTCAAGTAAGTTTCAGAATCACGTAACTATCAAGTATCAACAACATTTTAATATTGTTAAATTTTTTTTTTCCATGAAAAAGTGCATTGGTAGGGCTTTTTTTCCCTGCTGTAACGGGAATTATGGCGGGGTCTAATCGTTCAGCTTCATTAAAAGACACACAGCGGTCCATTCCTATTGGGACATTGGCCGCAACACTCACCACTACTTTCTTGTACATAATATCTGTATTCCTTTTTGGATCTGTTGCCACCAGGGAGAAACTTTATACAGACAGGTAACAAACAACTGTTTGCTAATATATACTATACTTTTTTCTTTTTTTTTTTGTGTTAAAATAACTCTTTTTAAGTTTTTATACAGATTACTGACAGCTACTATTGCCTGGCCGTCTTCAACAATCATATACGTAGGCATTGTACTTTCAACTCTAGGTGCGGCCCTACAAAGCCTTACGGGGGCCCCACGCCTTCTTGCAGCAATTGCAAATGATAACATCTTACCTGTTCTTAACTACTTTAAGGTTCCGGATACTGGTGAACCTCATGTGGCAACCTTGTTTACAACACTACTGTGTATTGGGTGTGTCATAATTGGGAATTTGGACCTCATCTCCCCAACCATAACCATGTTTTATCTTCTGTGTTATGCGGGTGTCAATTTATCATGTTTTCTTCTTGATCTCTTAGATGCGCCTAGCTGGCGTCCTCGCTGGAAGTTTCATCACTGGAGTGCATCTTTATTTGGAGCATGTCTATGTATCGGTCCGTTCTAAGCTGATATTCATTTTATCCATTCTAAAAAAGATTTTTTTTATTTAACTGTATATGATTTGGTCAATGCAGTAATCATGTTTCTGATTTCTTGGTCATTTACGGTGGTGTCCCTAGCTCTTGCTAGCGTAATATACTGGTATGTCAGCATTAAGGGAAAAGCCGGTGACTGGGGAGACGGTTTAAAGAGCGCTTATTTTCAACTAGCTCTTCGTAGTCTTCGATCTTTAGGAGGTCAGGTCGTGGTCGTCTAGTCTAGTCTATATAAATATTGGTTCTTATACAATATATATATATATATATATATATATATATATATATATATATATATATATATATATATATATATAACCTTCTTGTTTTTAATTTTAATTTGTTACAGCCAACAATGTCCATCCTAAAAACTGGTACCCGATACCCCTAATTTTCTGTCGACCATGGGGTCAGCTACCGGAAAACGTACCTTGTCATCCGAAGCTTGCTGATTTTGCCAACTGTATGAAGAAAAAAGGCAGGGGGATGTCCATATTTGTGTCCATTCTAGACGGGGACTACTATGAGTGTGCCGAAAATGCCAAAAGCGCCTGCAAGCAGCTTGCTGCGTACACCGACTACAGACAGTGTGAGGGTGTGGCGGAGATAATCGTGGCCCCGACCATGGCCGACGGTTTCCGGGGGATTGTGCAAACGATGGGGCTTGGTAATCTTAAGCCGAATATAGTGGTGATTCGTTACCCTGAGATATGGCGTCGGGAGAATCTGAGGCAGATTCCGGCCACTTTTGTTTCGATAATCAACGATTGTATTGTTGCTAATAAAGCGGTTGTGATAGTGAAAGGGCTCGATGAATGGCCGAATGAGTTTCAACGACAGTACGGGACGATCGATTTGTATTGGATCGTTAGAGACGGCGGTCTCATGTTGCTTCTATCTCAACTTCTTCTAACAAAACAAATATTCGAGAGCTGCAAGATTAGGGTTTTTTGTGCGGCTGAGGAGGATTCCGATGCGGAGGAGCTTAAAGCTGACGTCAAGAAGTTTCTTTACGATCTTCGAATGCTAGCTGAAGTCATTGTGATTTCAATCAACTCGTGGGACCATCTCAACGGCGCGTCTCAGACTCAAGACGAGTCGTTGGAGGCGTTTACCAAGGCTCAAGGGCGGATTAAGGATTACTTGGCAGAGATGCAACAGAGGGCTGAGAAGGAAGGGAAGCCGTTAATGGCGGATGGGAAGAATGTGGTTGTCAATGAACAACAGGTCGATAAGTTTCTTTACACGACTCTTAAGTTGAACTCTACCATTATGTACCACTCCAGAATGGCCGCGGTGGTGCTTGTCAGCCTTCCGCCTCCGCCACTCAACCACCCGGCCTATTTCTACATGGAGTATATGGATTTGTTGGTGGAGAATATTCCTAGGATTTTGATTGTTCGAGGTTACCGTAGAGATGTCGTCACTTTGTTCACGTAGCCCAATTCCACTACTAACACAAGGGTATATAGTCGCATCGTAGATATTTGTTGTAAATTTAACGTTAAATTCATTTTTTTTAATTCTTTTATCAGTGATTGTATTCAGTTGTATATTCTGTAGAGAATTCATACTTTTTCCTATTATTAATTTTCAATTATAACCTTTTTTTTTATATATGGGAAATTGAGTAATAACCTTTATAAACGATTTTTTTTTTTGACAAAAATGACCAAATTTTTGTTTTTTTTTTTGGTAAAGTAACCACATTCTCCGGAACATATTGTTCCGGAGAGTTCTCTGGAATTCCGGAGTATGATTCTAAACCATGTTTCCAGAACACATTTGACACCTTTTTTTTTTTTTTATAATATGTAATACATGGTTTCAGGATACATTTGTAATACATGGTTCCGGAGTATAATGTATAAGTTTTGCTTTTATAAAATGTATAACTTTTAGTTTATAAAATATAAAATGCAATTAAAATGAACAAACAACTTATAAATACATAAACTAAATATAAGATATGTGTCTGGGTCATATTACAAATACGATATTCAAATTATCTTTGTCCTTGTACCTCAAAATATTTCCGCTAGTCGTTTTCTATAACCCATAGCCCATGGACCAGTGGTTTTACCCTATATAGAAATCGATTTCCCGATGATCAACGCCTCCAGGAACCAACACAAAAATATCCCACAATCCCCTCTGTTGCCAATCTGTTGTCGTATGTCTAGGGCCTTTTCGAGGGTCGTCTTGAAGCTCTCGAGTGGGATTGAATCAGATGGTTCGGTACCCCAGTAGTTGACTCCCACTAGCAGTTTGTGGATGCAGGATCTCATACCTATAAACCAATCCTCATTTTTCGAACAATAGCCGCCCTTCCAATGACTATTGTATATAGTCATTTGGAATGTCTTCAAATCCAAAGCACCCAAAACCCAATGAGCATGTGGTATATTGATTGGAATGTAAAGCTACAAAAAAAAGATTAGAAATAATTAATTAGTATATAAATACTCAGGTAATGTAATCCAAACAAAATTATACCGTATCACACTCTGCCCAAGCTGGGTAAACGGATCCGTCAGCCATGTCACTCCAGTCAAATGTATCGGTGTTGAAAGCTGGCGGCACAACCGTCCACTGAGCATCATCCGCTCTACACTCTACCAGCAATGAGATCCACATCATGATGTGCTGCCAATTAATTTTTTTGCAGTAAAGTACGTATTGTTATTAGAAGCGAATTATGTAATAAACAAATAATTATTTTACTTACATCACATGACAACTATCCTCCATGACTATCTGCATATAACCGTGTCCAAAACTCAAGTGTAGCAAAACCGGTCAAAAAGATTGTCGAACGGTGCTGGTTGTAACAACGAGCCATCCCGTTCTTTATAAACTGTGTGTATAGTAGGATCTAAAAGATTGTCCAATGGTGGTGGTTGTTGTCGTGTAACACCTTTCCTTTTCATTTGTATCCATGGCGACTTATACCATATGGAAATAACTTTTTGGCGCTTAGAACGCCTAAGAGGTGCTGGCGACGGTGTTTTGTAATCATTCCGCGAAATCTCTTTTACATCCGACGAGTGAATAATCGAAGACGGCTGCTAAGGGTCGACATTCAGCGGCTGTTCAGGGTCGTCATTCAGCGGGTTTTCGGGGGTGTTTAAGACATAATCATGCTCCCATAACTCATTATCATTGTAGTATCCCTGTACGGTTCAATAATGTATACTTGTAAACGATGCAAAAACATAACGACCATAAACGATGAAATAATTAAGAATGTACCTCCATACCCTTCGAGGTACCAACATCGTCTCCGGGAGTCTTATTGATAAGTTTTAAAACCATGGCTAAAGTAGCCTCATGCTCTGCTAACATTGGGTGATGGTGTTAGGGAAGGTGCCCTGTAAACTTCAGTGTCGGGAAAATCAGGGCGATCAATCCATGTCGAGCTAACATGTCACAACTAGCATTTTTGGCTAGGAAATTTTGTCTTCATGTAATCAACTCTTGTATAAATTGTAACTCTAAGTCGATGTTATGCACAATGCTTATTCAAAAACAACTATTCAAATCAAAACTCCCTCATGAAACCCTAAAACTAATTCAATGTACTACATTCACTCGACTTTGGGTTGTAACCCTAACTTCCCGGTTCAAACCTTTGTTGGGCCAGAAATCCTTTATTGGGCCTAATGGGCCAATAAACTCTCAATTGATTTATTTTGGGCTAAGGATCCCCATTTGGGGTCTAAGTGGACCCACATTCATTAAACTATAACATTTTGGGCTATAAGACTTTTATGGGCCTTATTGGACCTAAAATGTCTCACTATGCTTTTATGGGCCTTATTGGGCCGTAAACAACTTTCTTGAACCTCAATGGGCCGTAAACCCATTCCTTTTAACAATTTGGGCCGCAAACCCAATTCTTTTATCATTTTTGGGCCGTAAACCCATAAAGAGGGCCCAATGGGCCGAAAACTCTCATATTGGGCCTTATAATTTCGAGAATATCCAATACTAGCCCACACATTTATTTTCTCTTTTTCCTTCCTCCCATCCTCGGTTTACATATTATATATATATATATATATATATATATATATATATATATATATATATATATATAATGAGGATTAGTGTTGACACCTCAATATTGTATGGTGGTTATCCATGGTAATTGTATCACATGTATCCAAGGCTTAGCTCAAGGAGCACTCCAAGGCCGAAATCTCCTTCAAACTCTTCACCAAAACCAAATCCAACACCCCAAAGTGAGTTCATACCCCCTATTTTCGGTTTTTACTTTGTTTTGGGGGAGAATACAAGTTGCTTTGTGTTGATCTATGTGTATATGCATGTTTATGTGTGTTTTTCATGATATGTGTTGTGATTATGTGTTGAAAACTTCATAAACTCAAAAGATATACTAAAACATGATGATGTTTGTAAACTAAAACACTTGATGCATCTTATCATGAAAATGAAAGGATTCAAAACATTTTAAGGATGTTTGAAACAAAGAAAAACCGTGTAAGGGGCCAAAAATTGATAAAATGAACAAAAGTGACGTTCTTATGTAATTCACTGTTTTGAGAGGACCAAAAAAATGGGTTATTTTAAATAAAAATGAATCCTTATGATATTTATGGTTTTTAAAGGGCTAAAAGTGTAAACTTTCACAAATGGGCCTCAATTTGGGCCTTCACGGCTTCATGGGCTAATTTTGGAAACTTTTGACTTTTGTGGACTTAATTGTTATTTCGAACAAATTTGAGCCAAAAATGTTATTTTTCGGATTTATGGGCTGAAGATGACAATTTTATTAAACTTGGGCCGAAAAAGATAATTTTTATACATTTGGGCCGAAAATGTAAATTTTCATAAAATTGGGCCGAAAATGTTATTTTTGACAAAAGTTGGCTAAAAATGTTATTTTATTTTATACAAGCCCTTAAATGTAAACTTTTGGTCTTAAGGGATCTAAAGTGTCATTTTTACCAAAAACATGCCTAAATTGTAAATTTTTAGTCTAACGGACCAAAACTGTCAATATTACAAAAAGTGGGCCTTTTATGTCATTTGGTAAACTATTGAACAAGAACGAACAATGCAATAACAAACGAGTCAAATATGTTAAATTCACTCCTATTGGGCCTGGAATATACATTACATGTCTATTGGGCCTTAGTGGCCCACTTACATGCTTATTGGGCCTGAAATATACATTACATGTTGTTTGGGCCTTTGTGGCCCGTTTACATGCTTGTTGGGCCTAATAAACTAAAAACATACACGGAAACAATATACACTGTGTAATTCAATATTCGCGTAAATTCAGTTAAGACTCTCGTGAGACATTTCGTTTGTTCACACCTATCTAGTGTACAGTCGTAGCCTGTAGTTATAACATGTAACACCCCGAATTCAGGAGGTCTAGAAAGGAAAGAAAACCTCAAATTAAGGAAGGGACTCGTCGAGTAGATGGAGTGACTCGACGAGTAGGAGCGCGGATAGGGTCGCGAGTTAAGTGACCTACTCGATGAGTCAGAGGACTGACTCGGCGAGTTGGCCAGGTTTGGGGAAAACCCTAAATGCGGGTCTTGTACCCTATTTAAAGAACATTATAACCTCTCATCAGCCTCCTTGATACTCTCTCAAGTCCAGAAACGAAACCCTATCCACCCAACTCCATTCTTGAGCATTGTGAAGCTAAAAGTTGTATTGGTGCTGCACTCCTTGGAAGATTGGAAGCAAGGCACGAGGAGGAGAGTTTAGATCCAGCATCATCATCCCATTTCCATCCTTTTCTGGTAATAAAGTCTCCATCTTGGTTTATAGTCTCTTAGATCTCTTTATGTCCACTTTATGAGAGTTTTGGTTCATGGAGCTTGATATATGGGACAAGGACGTCCCAAGCAAAAATCTTTTCAGATCTGGTGTCCCTAAGAATGGTTAAGGCATAAAGGTGCAAGCTTTATGCCATTAGAAACCCTCATGCAAAGTTTAAGTGGTTATTATGGCCTTTTGAGCAAAAAGGGCCATGCAAGGGTGCAAAGGTAGGAGCTTTGTGTGATATCCCGACCCTAGGAGGCCAGATCTGGGTCTTGGATGCCTTGAGCTTGTCTGAAATCGTCTGATTAGTGTTGTACATAGAGATACTCGGCGAGTCAGTTGTGGCACTCGGCGAGTCTGACCAGTTCTTGCCCCAAAACCCTTTTGTTAAGGGTATGAGTTGAGATTGGAAAGGGACTCAGCCAATCTGAGTCCATAATGGTCATGAAGTTCATCGTACTCGACGAGTTCAAGGAAGAACTCGGCGAGTCTAAAGCAATCTCCTTAGTTATGAAGATGGACTCGACGAGTTGCTCATACAACTCGGCGAGTCACAAACTAGACACATTCATATGTGGATGATGAACTCAACGAGTTCAAGGATGAACTCGGCGAGTCGGTTGAAGATGGTCCCAATAGATGGTTGAAGGAGGACCCGTCGAGTTCTTGCTAGACTCGACGAGTTGAGTCGAGGGATGTATTGGGTTGTAGGGGTATGGACTCGACGAGTTGGTAGACCAACTCGGCGAGTCAGATCAACTGGATGTTGACTTTGACCGTTGACTTTGACTTTGACTAGAGTTGACTTGGTTTGACTTCTGGAGGACATTTTGGGACTAAGTGTTATGTTGGTATTGGTAGCTCGGGGAGCTGGAGGAGCAGCAGTTCGGGGAGTTGTCAGATAGCTGTCAGAAGGGTATCAGCAAGAACTTCAGCAGTGCAAGGTGAGTTTCCCTCTGTGTGAATGGGTCTAAGGCCACAATGCCGGCCCATGTAGTTATGAGTAGGAAGACCCGGGGGTTAGCCCTAGGCACTGTATGCTAGTATGATTTTCGGACCAAGGTCCAATAGCGGGCGGAAGCCCAAGGAGTTAGATTATACTTGTTGTCTGTGTGATACTTGTATGTGCCTGGTAGGGAGGTGAGTGTGGGCGAGGTCTTGTATCTCACCACTAGCTGAGTACGGACGGAGTTCCGTATCTCATTAGTACCATGGCAGGGGCGAGGCCCGAGATAGGAGAGAGGTGAGTGTGGGCGGGGGGCGTATCTCACTATCGGTAGGAGTGTGGACGGGGTTCCAATACTCATTAGTAGCAGGACAGGGGAGAGGCCCAAGACAGGCGAGGCCTTAGTACAGGAATGCAGTAGAGTAGTTATAGCTTATATGTTATGCGATATTTTATACGGTTGTATGTGTTTAGCGGGCGGGGCCCAGAGACAGGTGGGGCCTAAGGAAAACAGATATGTTCATCGAGCGGGGCTCATAGCCAGGCGGGGCCTGGAGCAGGTGGGACCTGTTACCGGATTCATCCGGAGCCGGGCGGGGCCCGAGGTAGAGGGCGATGCCCAGTACTTGCAGTATATGGTTATGTGTATGGTATGTGGTGGGTTGGGGAACTAGTTAAGCTTCGTGCTTACGGTTTTCAGTTTTGGTTTCAGGTACTCAGTTTTCAAAAGAGGAGCTCGGGAGGGTTGCAGTGCATACACCATGATAAGTTAGCCTGGGATGTTTACTCTGATAATTGAACAAGTGTTTTGGAAATGAAACTCTGATTTGTACTAATGACTAACGTTTTGGATGGATGAATTATAATTATGACCTGATTAATGATTTAAAAATGAAATTTTTGGACCTGATTTTTGGGATGTTACATAACCAGAGTCTCCTGGAGGAAGAGCGAGAGTTTGTGTATAGATCTATACGGGGTTGACACCCCACACCTGAGTTGTTCGCTATAGTTAGACCAGGCCAGTCTAGGGTGACAAACCTTACCTTAAACAAGTCGGCGTCGGAAAAACGTCATGACGGGCGGACCAGTCATTATCAAGTATGGTTATAACGAATCACAAATAAACTAACTCCCATGTAAAATTTATGGAATACGTAAACGATTCTACAATTACAATACTATACAAATACCAACTCACAGTCTTTGGGTTTTTCTTTTTATACTACCACACTTTTACAAGAAGAAAATATCGGATTTTCTGGGAAAAACGTACATTATACGTCACCTTCTAATTACAAGAAAACATCAGATTTTCTGAAATACTCGTTTTATACATTTTTCAAAACAGGAAATACACATGCATAAATACATGACTTAGGCCTGGCAATTAGGTTGGGTTCGGGTTGGCGGGTCACGGGTTGACGGGTTGGCGGGTCAGAATACATTGACCAAACCCAACCCATATAATAAATGGGTTGGTGGGTTGGCGGGTCACGGGTTGGCGGGTTGAAAACATCAACCCAACCCAACCCAACCCATATAACCCGTATAAGTATATGGGTTCATGGGTTCGTGGGTTAGTGGGTCGAACCCAACCCGTATAACCCATTTAATAAGCAACACATTTTAAAATGAAATTAAAAAATACAAATAAAATGAAGTCATAAAGTCTTAAATATTCAACATAAAGTCATAAACAAGAGTGACGACGACGAGTGGTGTGCGACAGCCGGAGGACGAGAAGACGAGTGGTGTGCGTGCGACAGTCGATAACTCGATGCCTCAATCGACGGATACGGGAGACACAGAGTCGTGAGTTTGGAGACTGAAGACTGAATTTCTTTTTGATTAGGGGCTTCTTATGGGCTAGGGCACGCTAAGTCGACTCGAAGATGTTTTGCAGTTTTGGAATTCGGAAAACGATTAAACGATAATCAAATATTCAAAACTGATAAATAATTAAATATATTTTTTAAACATTATATATATATATATATATATATATATATATATATATATATATATATATATATATATATATATAATCGGGTTGGCGGGTTGACCCGCGAACCCAAACAGGTAACCCAACCCAACCCATGAAATAAACGGGTTGGTGAGTTGGCGGGTCAAAAATCTCAACCCAACCCCGTTTATTTTCGTGTTGGGTCAGTGTTGGGTTACGGGTTGGGTCGAGGATTGCCACCCCTAACATGACTCGATACACTACTTTCAACTATTTTACAGAAAATATCGGATTTTCTGGTGTTTACAAATTTATACAAAACTTTTCATACAAACATGCTTATGAACTCACCAACATTATATATGTTGACGTTTTCAAAATAACTTGTAGTCTCAGGAAATCGTTAAGCGGGTGGGCATCAAGAATATGGGGAATTTGTTGCATTTTGTTGCTATTATAAACCTTTATATTTTGGGATGTACCTTTTGTAAACAATTACAATGATGTAAACTCAAAATTGTTGTATTATTTCTCGTGTGATGATGATGCATGCTTTGTTTCAATTATATTCACTGTGATGATATTACAAGATGAAGTCACCTCAACCCCCGGACGTTTCCACCGTACTCTTCGATTCGGGGGTGTGACATATCAATCCACCATTCAGCACACATGTAACACCCATAAAAATCATGCCAAATTTAATCTTTTAAAAACATTTCAAAACCATTAACCATTACAAAACTTGTTTTCAAGATGTATCATATCAGAGTATCCCAGAATTTAAGTCATAAAGAGTGAGGAGCGGTACGATCACGCCTTTGCCTTGCCGCGATCCCCTGATGTACCTGAAACAATAAACTGAAACTGTAAGTCGGAGAGCTTAGTGAGTTCCCCCAAAATACCCATACCCACAACAATACACATATAATCATAAACAACATATTATGGGTCCAGTCAACCATCGGGTTGGGATACCCCAAGCCCTCAACCATCCGGTTGGAATGCCAACATACTATGGGTCTAATCATCCTCGGGATGGAATACCCTAGGCCCACAACCAACAGGTTGGAATGCCCACATACTATGAGTCCAATCATCCTCGGGATGGAATACTCACGGCCCACAACCAACAGGTTGGAATGGCCAGGTCTATTGGCTTTCGCACAAAGCACATAAGCCTCAACCGCCAAACAAACATGTGTACATATAACAGATAATCACATAACAGTCTATAGACAACAACTGAGCTAACAGATCATACCAAATAACACGTAATACCATCCTATCTACCAGGATACCGATCTAACAGATCATACTAGCATAACATATCCATATAACAATCCAAAGGGCCGGCCTTGGTGCCTTAGACCCTTGAGTATAGTGAGGATAACTCACCTCTCAACTGTCGACTCGAAAGATAAGTTCAAACTCTCAGATCACCGCCACAAACTCCACCACCTATATTCACCATAGAACCATACTCGTAAATTTCCAAATTCCCAAAATGCCCCAAAAGTCATTTAGTCAACTCTTGGTCAATAGTCAAAGTCAACGGTCAAGGTCAACAGTCCATGTTGACCCGACTCGTCGAGTCCTTCCAGAACTCGAGTAGTCGTGAATTCCCCCCACTGACTCGTTGAGTTTCCCTGCAACTCGTCGAGTTCATGCGTGTCCAAATGTCGGGAAAACCCTAGTTGACTCGCCGAGTCACCCTACTGACTCGTCGAGTCCATGCAGAAGTCCTTGCACGACAATCTTCATCGGACTCGCCGAGTTGACCATGCAACTCGTCGAGTCCCTTCAGTCCTTTATCCATTCAGATGCTTTTTAAGCCACTTTAAGGTTCCATATTGTAGATCAAGCTTCCCAAGGCATGTTTATCACGTAAAGTTGCAAACTTTACGTGCATGTAAGGCTCTAAAGGCTTAGAATGTCAAATCCAAGCTTGTAATGGAGTTTTACACCTAAGGAGAGGTTTACACTTGCTAAAGCTGAAACTTTATGGACTTAGAGACCAAAGAGAGTTCAGATATGAAGTTGCAACTTCAGATCTTAGCTCATACCCAAGAATAGCTTCTTAACATGCTAGAAAAGCCCTAATCTCTAACCAAATGAGATCTAGAAGGAAATGAGGTCAAGGTAACGACTTGATACCTTCAAATGATACTACACTGAGGTAGACTTCAGATCCACACACATTTATTGTTGCTAGCTACTTGATCTTCAAGCTCCTCTTACTAAGATCCCCCTTCCAAAGCTTAAAACACAAGAATGGAGCACACACACGGATTAGGGTTTGCTGGACTCTCAAGAGGTTGTAAGGGAGGCTATGGGAGGCTAATGACCCTTTAAATAGGGTGCAAAACCCCGGAAATTAGGGTTTCATCCTCCAGCTCCTACTCGTCGAGTCCTATCCTGGACTCGGCAAGTAGGTCACTTAAACACGTGGCCAAACCCGCTCCTACTCGAGGAGTCAGTGCATCCAACTCGTCGAGTAGACCTTACAATTTATGAAAATTAAAGCCACAAAATTAATACCTGAGTGTCGGGGCATTACAATTCTCCCCCACTTGAACTAGACTTCGTCCTCGAAGTCCGCTGTGGTGAACAACTCCGGATAGTGCTCCCGCATCTCAGCCTCCAGCTCCCACGTCCACTCGGACCCTCTTTGGTGCTCCCATTGTACCTTTACCAAAGGTATCTCCTTGTTCCGCAGAACCTTCACCTTCCTCTCCAGAATGGCCACGGGCCTCTCTACATAATTCAAGCGCTCATCGACCTGAATGCCATCCAACGATACTACCGCCTCCTGATCCATAATGCACTTTCGTAATTGCGAAACGTGAAAAGTGTTGTGAATCTGACTGAGCTCCTCCGGTAGCTCTGGTTTGTAAACCACCTTGCCAACCCTGGCAATGATCCTGAACGGCCCAATATATCGGGGACCCAATTTCCCCCTCTTCCTGAAGCGGATCACACCCTTCCAGGGCGAGACCTTCAGGAATACCATGTCACCAACCTGGAACTCTAACTTAGATCGGCGTCTGTCGGCGTAAATCTTCTGCCGACTCTGAGCGGTCTGCAGTCGCTGTCTAATCTGCTGAATCTTCTCGGTAGTTTACAAGACTACCTCCGTCCGTCCCATCACCCTGTGTCCAACCTCACCCCAACAAACCGGGGTGCGACATCTCCGCTCATACAACGGCTCAAAAGGCGGGGCGCCAATGCTGGAATGATAGTTGTTGTTGTAGGCGAACTCTGCAAGGGGTAGGTGGGAATCCCAGCTCCCACCGGAGTCAATAACACACGCCCTCAACATGTCCTCGAGGTTTTGTATGGTCCGCTCGCTCTGACCGTCGGTCTGCGAATAATATGTTGTGCTAAAATGCAGCCGCGTGCCTAGTTCCTCGTGGAACTTCTGCCAGAATCGGGAGGTAAATCTAACATCTCGGTCGGAAACAATGGAGACTGGAACCCCGTGGCAAGCGAATATCTCGCGGACATACACGTCGGCCAACTTCTCAGCCGATGAACTCTCCCGTATGGCCAAGAAATGGGCACTCTTGGTCAATCGATCCACGATGACCCTGATGGGTTTTGCGCATTCTAACACTCCTAAGTGTACATGCAACCCTAAATACCTTGGATCTATGTTTTCTCTATTATACATGCAATTATGAACTTTCCAAGGTATTACCCTATCTAGCATACAATACTTGATACTTGGGTAATCAAATGGATAGAATACATACCTTTGTTTGATGTAGCTTGTCTCCATGAAGCTTGAGTACCTAGTGCCCCAAGTGTGACACCTCAAATGGTTCACACAACACCAAATGCACATGGAATGACTTGAGAGAAAATAGAACACTCCTTGAAATCGTCTAGCCCTCATATTCACACATTAGTGCATGATTTCTTGAGCCATGAGATTCTTTTATATGGTGGCTATTAGGGTTACACCATGTAACTCATAACTTTACCCATTACTTATGCTCCATGGGTTTTAACCTCCATGGAGTATCCATGGGTCACCCCATGGACTTAGTCAACATAAGGAATCTTGGATCACAAGCCCACATATATAAGAATGAATGATTTACACAATCAACCCATATATTTAATTAGTCTCCTTTTGATCACTTAATTAATTCCAAATTAATTCTTGATCAATACTAATTAAATAACCTTATTAATATATTAGAACTTATAATATATTAACCAACCTTAAGTGTTATTTCTCTCATTATAGTCTATCCAAATGCATGATGCCATGCAACCCAAATGGACCATGCCGGGTCGGGTCAAGTCTTACCAATTATAGTTATGGACTTAGACATTAATCCAACAGTCTCCCACTTGGATAAGTCTAAAACTATTATTGTGTATGACTTCAGGAACCGATCAGCAATCGTAGCTCTCAAAAGCTTCTGTTGAACTCTGACCTTGTCGATGAACTCTGACCTTTGTCAATGACTTGTCCATTAGATAAGGGATCATATATTCCTCCATTCTAGATATCATATGGACTGAGACATGGATTATCAATCATTCTCTCTGTCCATTTGTTGTTTCCCGATTTCCGATTCATGATGACTGACTGATTGAACAAATCAAATCAGTCCTGGCTTGGCCAAGCACTCACATGTATCATCTTTAAATCATCGAGGGGCCCACAGATATTGCTTTTATCCCGAAGGTAAAAGGAATGGATAAACTTCGACTCATATGGCTTGTTCTACTACTTGTTGAATCATACACAAAGGCACGTTTTATAACATCGAGTTACCGAATGTGTTTTTGTGCAATCAATGTACAACCAACTCATAGTAACAACTCATATCTCTAGGTTTGAAGAATATAAGATATTATCGTCTCATGATCACTCGTGATAAAATCCATGAAGTGATTCCAGTGAGCGCGGGTTGAATCCAATACTCAGAACTTATGAGCACTCATGAGTGTTGTAGCCCTTTGTCCAACATCTTAGACCTCTACAAGCCAACCCATGACAGTCTTGATTCATATCTACTTCCAACATATGACCGACTGTGGATGGTTTGAATAACTTAGTCATCCAGAACAATGACCTAGTTATTCTGGAAGTTAAAACATGCACAGTGAAACACAATAATAATTGAATCCAATATGGTATCAAAACCTATGAACATAAATAAAACACCTTTTATTTATCACCATATGATTACACATTATTCATTGTATACTGTTTCAGCTATCAACTTTATTCTTGAATTTAAAACAATAGTTGTCCCATGCTTCAAGCATGTACACTATGTTTTCTAAACACTAGTCATGCCATACACCAAGTATGCATACTATGTTTGTCTATGATCTTTACTTTGTGAAATAGATCAATTGAACATCACTCCAATGATCCTCTTTTCACAGTCCCAAATCCTTACTGCAAATGCAAGAATTCCAAATTCATGCCATTTACTGAAATCTGTTAGATTCTAAACTTATATGCATTGATCCTCTTAATGATTATGCACAAAGTCAGAAAGACTTGACAACAATCATTACAGAGCATTCCAAAGGAGATCAGCTCCTTGGAAACATCCTTCTTTCATTAAGTTTCCTAATCTTACACAAATTGAATAATTTCTAACTTTGAAACATTTCCATATTCCATTTTGACTATCACTTCTGAACAAGAGTTGCCTCCTTACAGATTATGTCAATATGGTCCTTCCAGAATTAACATTATACTTCCAACTGTCCTTGAGCAACCAATCTTTGGTAAACCTTAGATTGTCCTCGACAATTGCTTAATCATTTTAGTCATATCCAATTCTAGACCTTTTCCCTTCATAATGCCCCAGGCATTTGGAAAATTTTAGAAAGGATGAATATAGCACATGTAATCGATCCTATATCCGAAGCATATGGGACACGATTCATGATGTCTCACATAAAGACTAAACCAGTCTTTTGCTATAATATTTCCATTTCAATTTGCCAAGTTCTCAAAATTCAGATTATGAAAAGGGATGCCGTAATCATAATCAAATTTTAGAACGCAAATAATGGACCCATATATAGAATTTCCTTATGTTGAGCCATTCCAACATGAAATTCATATACATATCCTTGATTAAATACGATTAAAATCTCAATCTAAGCTTTTAGAATTGAAATGAAGTATAATTTCCTCTCCCTTAATTATAGCAAAACAACTTTTTCAACCCCTGCAGCCTCACGAATTGAAACTTTTGTTTTCTATAATTAACATTGCTAACTTGCAACCTTTGTCATAATTATCATGCTCCCACTATCATGATGATTATTAGCATAACACTTATGCTCCCACTAGCTTTGACATGTACTCATAAATCAGCTGACTTTCTTACCAAAGTTCAGATTTCTGATACTAGATTGTTTTGATAAAACTTTATCAAAATCATACACCTCTCTTAGATAGCTCACATGTGTGTCTAAACAATTTTAGAACTATGAAAAGGGATGCCGTAATCATAGTCTCAATTGTTTAGACCTTTGCCACTTCTCACAAGTCCATGTTAGTGTGCCGGTAAACCACACACGCTCCACTAACGACTTTGAGAATGCAAATATCACAATTGCTATCTAGCTAAAATCTACTTAGTGAAAGTGTTTCCTCACCATCATTTTCATGAATCAGAGAGAAACTTTATGACACTTAGATTTAATAGTGTATGTGTTCTTATCCATGTGAAATTGTCAAAACCATAATCACAAGACAAGGTTAGTGACAAATCCAAACTCATATTGATTAAACTTGTGCAATCTTAAATTCTTGCCATTTGGCAGCTCAGGTGCCTGCCATTGCTTCCAAGTAGTTGTGCAACCAATTGAGAACTCTCAGAACTCCTATGCAAAGCCAACTTGAATAGGCACAAAAATTTCAACACGATAGGTTATAAACCTCAAGTCGTGTGCTAGTGAAGGACTTTAGGTTTTATTCTTGATTAAGTCTTGAAACTTTCAAGAGCTTTAAGACTCCCACTGTCCTCTTGACATATAAGACTCCCTTGTCAAATATTCAAGAGATAGTGCGGATTCTTTATCAAGACTAACACTTCACACAACTGGCCTTAGTTGGTCTTTGTTCTATCCAAAACATCACAACTTACCAATTTCAAATGTACAAGAGTAGAAACCTTTTACTCTTACATTTGACAAGTGTTTTTAAACCTTCTTTAAGACATGTCACTCAAGTTACAATCTTGGAGTATGACTCTAAGAATTGTTTTGGAATGAAATATGACTCATCTTCTTGATTTAACCACTTCAACAATTCATAACTCCTCTTCTTAGCTACCAGAATGCACTTAGAGGATGAATTGTGATAAGGTCTCTTAATCATTAAGATGATTATATAACATGATACTAAAGTACTCTCCCATCTTTTCAGATTTGAGAAACTTTTATCCTTCTGCCTAATTTGATTCTTCTCATTCGTTCCGCCATACACTGAAGTTTTTTTTCCAATGCTTCAGAATTATACTTAAGCCTGTAAGTATAACCATATTTACTAAACTTTAGTAAATCATGACGAATAGTCTTATCGATCTTTTGTGGTGGACTTAATCAGTGCACAAGAATGTGTACTCGATCCCTTAGTCCGTTATTTGACTCACACATCCATGTGAACAAGTAGTTAGTCTTAATTTTTCCAATGCTTGAAGGTTCTCATTCATCATGCTCTACAAATTGCATGATTCCAAGTTTCGGTCCAATTGAAACTTGGGTGATAAGAATCTTTCCTTATTTGGTAAATTTAAACACTACCACAAATGAAAGAATCAAATTCATATTTCCACTCTTGCTCTTAATGGAATCTTATAAGCAACACAGTTTTTCACAAATGCCATTGTAAGGATATTTTAAAATAAATAAAATCAAAAGATTTACCTTTTATTTTAAAACTTTGCGGAAAAAACTCATCCTTACAATCCATATGAAAACTTGTTGTTATCTATTCCTAAGCAAAATATCATAACTCCTAAGAAGTAGCTCAAGAATCCGATCTTCAAACTATGTGATAGAAATCCATCTACGCGATCAGATTTAGCATATTCTTTCTTTAAGTTTCTTCACTTTTTCTTTGATTCTTAAAACATCACCATGTGACCCAGTCACATCATGTATCAAGAATCTCAGAATAGAAACTTAGCAGAGTTAGATAGTGGACTTTACCTGAAGTAGAGTCAAACTTATTGACTTTAACATCCTTAGGTAAATTTGGCAGCTTCGCAACCAATGCCCCTTTCTTTGGCAATGGACCCTTGATAATGGGACTATCTCAGACTTAGCCTTTCTCTTTACCATTTGGTCAACCGAGTTGACTATGGCCGATCCCTTTCCATTGGGAAGAGAGAGCTTTACTGGATATCCAATGCCATCATTGTCAATGTCCATAGCGTTTTAGGAAGTTGATCTTAGCAAATAGATAAGATCATTAAGGGTCTTGTCTTAGTCTGTTTCATAGGATTCCCAAAAGAACTCACTATGTGACTTAGAAAGTAGTTGAGCCACCAACTTTCTCAAGACTTTGACACCCAACTCTCCCGGCTTGTCAATATGTGACTACATCTACAAGATGTGATCACACCTAGACCTTGCCTTGCCAATAGGGCTTGAGTGACCTTAAACTTTTTAGGAACTTGTGGGTTAGGGAGAATAATTGGAGGAGGTGAAAGAAGTATGATATCCATGGGACATCATCTTCATTTAGGAAAGCTTGTTTCAAGAGATTTAGGAAGATCATAAATGTCTAGACCAGACATCTTTTTTGGGAGATATTCAAGATAGTTGATTTAAAGTCCTTAATATGACACCCAATATGAAATATTAAGGCTAGGACCCAACAAACTATTTTATAACTTAGAAGAGGGATGCCGTAATCCGAGTTATAAAATAGTTGAAGGTAGGTAAATGACGATTTACCAATTTCCACCATGAAAAACGAAATAATGTAATTAGGTTTTTAATTGGATTTGAAACTCCTAGATCTTTTGAGATTCATTGAACTTTTCAATGGCATGTTTCAATCTCGAGTGTGCCCTTCAGGTTTTGTGACTGGGATGCCGAGGATCACAAAACAAGGTGTGAAGTAACCATGCAAATATACTTGGTACCCTTAATATTTACCCCTCAATCGATGTGCCGGTTAACCACACGAGCTCCACCGATACTATGATAAATATTAAGTTACCCTTTGCCTACTTTGTTAAATCCAGGTTAGTGTGCCGGTTAACCACACACGCTCCACTAACGGTTTAAACAAAGTGCAAAGTGTAATTTCATGGATTAGCACCTTATTCATATTTTCCTAAGTAACTAAGATTGGGAATTTATAAGTGTTTAGTTACTTAGTATTTATCATTAATACTTTTAATGAAGGGAGAATTATAGTCCTTGTCCTACCCGTTCGGCTAACGACCCTCCACCAGTCAAGGAAGCGGTGGGTGAGAGTGGACACCCATTAAACTGCCATTTTATAGGCAGTAACCTTATACCCCCCTTATAGACCGGCTTCGTGAATGAGGCCTACTAACGGTAAGACTGACTTGCTCTTATACATATATTTATTATTAACTTATAATACTATAAAGTATAAGGGTTGAATTTTAACTTTTAAAATTCTAAGGGCTAACTTGGAATTAAAGTATTCATGGGGAAAACTTTACAAATTCCAAAACTTGAGGGCAAATTTTGAAAATATTCAAAACTAATTAATTCCATAACTTATGTGTTTAAAGTAGTTTTAATTAAAAAAAAACTCTTCAAGTTCCATAACTTGAGGACAAGTTATGGAAGACTTTAAACTAATAAAAGAATGTAACTTTTCTTTATTTTTGTAACTTATGGAACTAATTAAGGTTACACATTTTATCATTTAATGAAGTGACTCTTGAACCTCCATAACTTGAGGACAAGTTATGGAGTCATAAAACCATTTAATGAGGACAAGACTCTTCATTTTTGTAACCATTGCCAACTTTTTATGAGTTTTATGAAACTTAAATGTGACTTTTCATATAACTTGAGGACAAGTTACAAAAACACATTTTAGAATCAACTCTTAGATTAAAATGGATTGAAAACACATAATCAATTAACTTTTCTATTAATCTAATAAACTCATATGAACAAAGATAATTCATATCAAATTTTTTTCAAGTAATTAGCATAACTTTTAAACTAATACAATTCGATTTTTCAGCTAATTTTGCAAGTATAACAAGAAAACAAGCCTTGGCTCTGATACCACTGATGGGTTTTGCGCATTCTAGCACTCCTAAGTCTACATGCAACCCTAAATACCTTGGATCTATGTTTTCTCTATTATACATGCAATTATGAACTTTCCAATGTATTACCCTATCTAGCATACAATACTTGATACTTGGGTAATCAAATGGATAGAATACATACCTTTGTTTGATGTAGCTTGTCTCCATGAAGCTTGAGTGCCTAGTGCCCCAAGTGTGACACCTCAAATGGTTCACACAACACCAAATGCACATGGAATGACTTGAGAGAAAATAGAACACTCCTTGAAATCGTCTAGCCCTCATATTCACACATTAGTGCACGATTTCTTGAGCCATGAGATTCTTTTATATGGTGGCTATTAGGGTTACACCATATAACTCATAACTTTACCCATTACTTATGCTCCATGGGTTTTAACCTCCATGGAGTATCCATGGGTCACCCCATGGACTTAGTCAACATAAGGAATCTTGGATCACAAGCCCACATATATAAGAATGAATGATTTACACAATCAACCCATATATTTAATTAGTCTCCTTTTGATCACTTAATTAATTCCAAATTAATTCTTGATCAATACTAATTAAATAACCTTATTAATATATTAGAACTTATAATATATTAACCAACCTTAAGTGTTATTTCTCTCATTATAGTCTATCCAAATGCATGATGCCATGCAACCCAAATGGACCATGCCGGGTCGGGTCAAGTCTTACCAATTATAGTTATGGACTTAGACATTAATCCAACAGTCTCCCACTTGGATAAGTCTAAAACTATTATTGTGTATGACTTCAGGAACCGATCAGCAATCGTAGCTCTCAAAAGCTTCTGTCGAACTCTGACCTTGTCGATGAACTCTGACCTTTGTCAATGACTTGTCCATTAGATAAGGGATCATATATTCCTCCATTCTAGATATCATATGGACTGAGACATGGATTATCAATCATTCTCTCTGTCCATTTGTTGTTTCCCGATTTCCGATTCATGATGACTGACTGATTGAACAAATCAAATCAGTCCTGGCTTGGCCAAGCACTCACATGTATCATCTTTAAATCATCGAGGGGCCCACAGATATTGCTTTTATCCCGAAGGTAAAAGGAATGGATAAACTTCGACTCATATGGCTTGTTCTACTACTTGTTGAATCATACACAAAGGCACGTTTTATAACATCGAGTTACCGAATGTGTTTTTGTGCAATCAATGTACAACCAACTCATAGTAACAACTCATATCTCTAGGTTTGAAGAATATAAGATATTATCGTCTCATGATCACTCGTGATAAAATCCATGAAGTGATTCCAGTGAGCGCGGGTTGAATCCAATACTCAGAACTTATGAGCACTCATGAGTGTTGTAGCCCTTTGTCCAACATCTTAGACCTCTACAAGCCAACCCATGACAGTCTTGATTCATATCTACTTCCAACATATGACCGACTGTGGATGGTTTGAATAACTTAGTCATCCAGAACAATGACCTAGTTATTCTGGAAGTTAAAACATGCACAGTGAAACACAATAATAATTGAATCCAATATGGTATCAAAACCTATGAACATAAATAAAACACCTTTTATTTATCACCATATGATTACACATTATTCATTGTATACTGTTTCAGCTATCAACTTTATTCTTGAATTTAAAACAATAGTTGTCCCATGCTTCAAGCATGTACACTATGTTTTCTAAACACTAGTCATGCCATACACCAAGTATGCATACTATGTTTGTCTATGATCTTTACTTTGTGAAATAGATCAATTGAACATCACTCCAATGATCCTCTTTTCACAGTCCCAAATCCTTACTGCAAATGCAAGAATTCCAAATTCATGCCATTTACTGAAATCTGTTAGATTCTAAACTTATATGCATTGATCCTCTTAATGATTATGCACAAAGTCAGAAAGACTTGACAACAATCATTACAGAGCATTCCAAAGGAGATCAGCTCCTTGGAAACATCCTTCTTTCATTAAGTTTCCTAATCTTACACAAATTGAATAATTTCTAACTTTGAAACATTTCCATATTCCATTTTGACTATCACTTCTGAACAAGAGTTGCCTCCTTACAGATTATGTCAATATGGTCCTTCCAGAATTAACATTATACTTCCAACTGTCCTTGAGCAACCAATCTTTGGTAAACCTTAGATTGTCCTCGACAATTGCTTAATCATTTTAGTCATATCCAATTCTAGACCTTTTCCCTTCATAATGCCCCAGGCATTTGGAAAATTTTAGAAAGGATGAATATAGCACATGTAATCGATCCTATATCCGAAGCATATGGGACACGATTCATGATGTCTCACATAAAGACTAAACCAGTCTTTTGCTATAATATTTCCATTTCAATTTGCCAAGTTCTCAAAATTCAGATTATGAAAAGGGATGCCGTAATCATAATCAAATTTTAGAACGCAAATAATGGACCCATATATAGAATTTCCTTATGTTGAGCCATTCCAACATGAAATTCATATACATATCCTTGATTAAATACGATTAAAATCTCAATCTAAGCTTTTAGAATTGAAATGAAGTATAATTTCCTCTCCCTTAATTATAGCAAAACAACTTTTTCAACCCCTGCAGCTTCACGAATTGAAACTTTTGTTTTCTATAATTAACATTGCTAACTTGCAACCTTTGTCATAATTATCATGCTCCCACTATCATGATGATTATTAGCATAACACTTATGCTCCCACTAGCTTTGACATGTACTCATAAATCAGCTGACTTTCTTACCAAAGTTTAGATTTCTGATACTATATTGTTTTGATAAAACTTTATCAAAATCATACACCTCTCTTAGATAGCTCACATGTGTGTCTAAACAATTTTAGAACTATGAAAAGGGATGCCGTAATCATAGTCTCAATTGTTTAGACCTTTGCCACTTCTCACAAGTCCATGTTAGTGTGCCGGTAAACCACACACGCTCCACTAACGACTTTGAGAATGCAAATATCACAATTGCTATCTAGCTAAAATCTACTTAGTGAAAGTGTTTCCTCACCATCATTTTCATGAATCAGAGAGAAACCTTATGACACTTAGATTTAATAGTGTATGTGTTCTTATCCATGTGAATTTGTCAAAACCATAATCACAAGACAAGGTTAGTGACAAATCCAAACTCATATTGATTAAACTTGTGCAATCTTAAATTCTTGCCATTTGGCAGCTCAGGTGCCTGCCATTGCTTCCAAGTAGTTGTGCAACCAATTGAGAACTCTCAGAACTCCTATGCAAAGCCAACTTGAATAGGCACAAAAATTTCAACACGATAGGTTATAAACCTCAAGTCGTGTGCTAGTGAAGGACTTTAGGTTTTATTCTTGATTAAGTCTTGAAACTTTCAAGAGCTTTAAGACTCCTACTGTCCTCTTGACATATAAGACTCCCTTGTCAAATATTCAAGAGATAGTGCGGATTCTTTATCAAGACTAACACTTCACACAACTGGCCTTAGTTGGTCTTTGTTCTATCCAAAACATCACAACTTACCAATTTCAAATGTACAAGAGTAGAAACCTTTTACTCTTACATTTGACAAGTGTTTTTAAACCTTCTTTAAGACATGTCACTCAAGTTACAATCTTGGAGTATGACTCTAAGAATTGTTTTGGAATGAAATATGACTCATCTTCTTGATTTAACCACTTCAACAATTCATAACTCCTCTTCTTAGCTACCAGAATGCACTTAGAGGATGAATTGTGATAAGGTCTCTTAATCATTAAGATGATTATATAACATGATACTAAAGTACTCTCCCATCTTTTCAGATTTGAGAAACTTTTATCCTTCTGCCTAATTTGATTCTTCTCATTCGTTCCGCCATACACTGAAGTTTTTTTTCCAATGCTTCAGAATTATACTTAAGCCTGTAAGTATAACCATATTTACTAAACTTTAGTAAATCATGACGAATAGTCTTATCGATCTTTTGTGGTGGACTTAATCAGTGCACAAGAATGTGTACTCGATCCCTTAGTCCGTTATTTGACTCACACATCCATGTGAACAAGTAGTTAGTCTTAATTTTTCCAATGCTTGAAGGTTCTCATTCATCATGCTCTACAAATTGCATGATTCCAAGTTTCGGTCCAATTGAAACTTGGGTGATAAGAATCTTTCCTTATTTGGTAAATTTAAACACTACCACAAATGAAAGAATCAAATTCATATTTCCACTCTTGCTCTTAATGGAATCTTATAAGCAACACAGTTTTTCACAAATGCCATTGTAAGGATATTTTAAAATAAATAAAATCAAAAGATTTACCTTTTATTTTAAAACTTTGCGGAAAAAACTCATCCTTACAATCCATATGAAAACTTGTTGTTATCTATTCCTAAGCAAAATATCATAACTCCTAAGAAGTAGCTCAAGAATCCGATCTTCAAACTATGTGATAGAAATCCATCTACGCGATCAGATTTAGCATATTCTTTCTTTAAGTTTCTTCACTTTTTCTTTGATTCTTAAAACATCACCATGTGACCCAGTCACATCATGTATCAAGAATCTCAGAATAGAAACTTAGCAGAGTTAGATAGTGGACTTTACCTGAAGTAGAGTCAAACTTATTGACTTTAACATCCTTAGGTAAATTTGGCAGCTTCGCAACCAATGCCCCTTTCTTTGGCAATGGACCCTTGATAATGGGACTATCTCAGACTTAGCCTTTCTCTTTACCATTTGGTCAACCGAGTTGACTATGGCCGATCCCTTTCCATTGGGAAGAGAGAGCTTTACTGGATATCCAATGCCATCATTGTCAATGTCCATAGCGTTTTAGGAAGTTGATCTTAGCAAATAGATAAGATCATTAAGGGTCTTGTCTTAGTCTGTTTCATAGGATTCCCAAAAGAACTCACTATGTGACTTAGAAAGTAGTTGAGCCACCAACTTTCTCAAGACTTTGACACCCAACTCTCCCGGCTTGTCAATATGTGACTACATCTACAAGATGTGATCACACCTAGACCTTGCCTTGCCAATAGGGCTTGAGTGACCTTAAACTTTTTAGGAACTTGTGGGTTAGGGAGAATAATTGGAGGAGGTGAAAGAAGTATGATATCCATGGGACATCATCTTCATTTAGGAAAGCTTGTTTCAAGAGATTTAGGAAGATCATAAATGTCTAGACCAGACATCTTTTTTGGGAGATATTCAAGATAGTTGATTTAAAGTCCTTAATATGACACCCAATATGAAATATTAAGGCTAGGACCCAACAAACTATTTTATAACTTAGAAGAGGGATGCCGTAATCCGAGTTATAAAATAGTTGAAGGTAGGTAAATGACGATTTACCAATTTCCACCATGAAAAACGAAATAATGTAATTAGGTTTTTAATTGGATTTGAAACTCCTAGATCTTTTGAGATTCATTGAACTTTTCAATGGCATGTTTCAATCTCGAGTGTGCCCTTCAGGTTTTGTGACTGGGATGCCGAGGATCACAAAACAAGGTGTGAAGTAACCATGCAAATATACTTGGTACCCTTAATATTTACCCCTCAATCGATGTGCCGGTTAACCACACGAGCTCCACCGATACTATGATAAATATTAAGTTACCCTTTGCCTACTTTGTTAAATCCAGGTTAGTGTGCCGGTTAACCACACACGCTCCACTAACGGTTTAAACAAAGTGCAAAGTGTAATTTCATGGATTAGCACCTTATTCACATTTTCCTAAGTAACTAAGATTGGGAATTTATAAGTGTTTAGTTACTTAGTATTTATCATTAATACTTTTAATGAAGGGAGAATTATAGTCCTTGTCCTACCCGTTCGGCTAACGACCCTCCACCAGTCAAGGAAGCGGTGGGTGAGAGTGGACACCCATTAAACTGCCATTTTATAGGCAGTAACCTTATACCCCCCTTATAGACCGGCTTCGTGAATGAGGCCTACTAACGGTAAGACTGACTTGCTCTTATACATATATTTATTATTAACTTATAATACTATAAAGTATAAGGGTTGAATTTTAACTTTTAAAATTCTAAGGGCTAACTTGGAATTAAAGTATTCATGGGGAAAACTTTACAAATTCCAAAACTTGAGGGCAAATTTTGAAAATATTCAAAACTAATTAATTCCATAACTTATGTGTTTAAAGTAGTTTTAATTAAAAAAAAACTCTTCAAGTTCCATAACTTGAGGACAAGTTATGGAAGACTTTAAACTAATAAAAGAATGTAACTTTTCTTTATTTTTGTAACTTATGGAACTAATTAAGGTTACACATTTTATCATTTAATGAAGTGACTCTTGAACCTCCATAACTTGAGGACAAGTTATGGAGTCATAAAACCATTTAATGAGGACAAGACTCTTCATTTTTGTAACCATTGCCAACTTTTTATGAGTTTTATGAAACTTAAATGTGACTTTTCATATAACTTGAGGACAAGTTACAAAAACACATTTTAGAATCAACTCTTAGATTAAAATGGATTGAAAACACATAATCAATTAACTTTTCTATTAATCTAATAAACTCATATGAACAAAGATAACTCATATCAAATTTTTTTCAAGTAATTAGCATAACTTTTAAACTAATACAATTCGATTTTTCAGCTAATTTTGCAAGTATAACAAGAAAACAAGCCTTGGCTCTAATACCACTGATGGGTTTTGCGCATTCTAGCACTCCTAAGTCTACATGCAACCCTAAATACCTTGGATCTATGTTTTCTCTATTATACATGCAATTATGAACTTTCCAATGTATTACCCTATCTAGCATACAATACTTGATACTTGGGTAATCAAATGGATAGAATACATACCTTTGTTTGATGTAGCTTGTCTCCATGAAGCTTGAGTGCCTAGTGCCCCAAGTGTGACACCTCAAATGGTTCACACAACACCAAATGCACATGGAATGACTTGAGAGAAAATAGAACACTCCTTGAAATCGTCTAGCCCTCATATTCACACATTAGTGCACGATTTCTTGAGCCATGAGATTCTTTTATATGGTGGATATTAGGGTTACACCATGTAACTCATAACTTTACCCATTACTTATGCTCCATGGATTTTAACCTCCATGGAGTATCCATGGGTCACCCCATGGACTTAGTCCAACATAAGGAATCTTGGATCACAAGCCCACATATATAAGAATGAATGATTTACACAATCAACCCATATATTTAACTAGTCTCCTTTTGATCACTTAATTAATTCCAAATTAATTCTTGATCAATACTAATTAAATAACCTTATTAATATATTAGAACTTATAATATATTAACCAACCTTAAGTGTTATTTCTCTCATTATAGTCTATCCAAATGCATGATGCCATGCAACCCAAATGGACCATGCCGGGTCGGGTCAAGTCTTACCAATTATAGTTATGGACTTAGACATTAATCCAACAGACCCATATAGCATCAAACCCCTTCGTCGTCCTCGACAGCTTGGTAATGAAGTCCATCGTGATCTGTTCCCATTTCCACATGGGAATCTCCAGGGGCTGCAGCTTGCCATGCGGCCTCTGATGTTCGGCCTTGACCATCCTACAGGACAAGCACCTCTCGACGTACCAAGAGATTTCTCGCTTCATGCACGGCCACCAGTAACTCAAACTCAAGTCTCGGTACATCTTGGTGGCCCCCGGGTGAATAGAAAAGTGAGACTTGTGAGCCTCCTCCATCATTGTCTGTCTGACTCTACCAGACATCGGAACCCATACCCGACTGCATCGGGTCAATAATCCCCAACTATCCTACACAAACCGGGTGTTCTCGCCCCTGATCCTCTTTAGCTTCTAGTTCTCTGGTCGCATGCCCTCAGCCTGAGCATCTCTAATCAAACTCACAAGTGGAGAATCCATCGCTGTCCTCATACATATCGTTGGGGTGGAAGGCCGAGCTGACTTGCGGCTCAAAGCGTCCGCTACCACATTCGCTTTACCAGGGTGGTAAAGGATCTTGCAATCATAGTCCTTGACTACATCCAGCCACCTGCACTGCCTCATGTTCAGGTTCGGCTGATCCATGATGTGTCTCAGGCTCTTGTGATCCGTGTATATGGTACAGCGGACCCTTGTTGGGTCAAAATTATGGTTTATACTTTACTTTTCTAGGAAAATGTATTTTTGTGTCTTGGACCGTAAACAGCTTGGTGTTTACGGTCGTATACGTGTTTACGGTTGTGTTTACGGCCGTGAACAGGTTTACGGCCGTAAACCCATTCACGGCCCATGTTTACTATATATAGGGTGAGGAGTGCATATTGTAATGTAAGTAAGGCATAGAAGGGAGAGCTTAAGTGTGTGAAACCCAAGGTGTTTTAAAGAGAGAAAGTGAGAGAGAAGAGAGGAGCTTTAGTGTGTGTTAGTGTGTGTGAATCTTGTATCTGGATCTTAATTCATATTAATTCATACAAGATTCATCATCTTCTTCTTCTCCTTCTTCTTCATTAGATCTGGCATCATCCGTTTGACTGGGATTTCGCACCATCAAACGGATCTGATTGATACACAAGCAGATCAGGGACTTACAAGTGGTATCAGAGCTTGGATTGTATCAATCAATTTTGTCAGATCTGGAGCTTATTTGATCTTATTTTTGAAGGATTCCTGCATTTTTGGATAAATCTTGGCAAAATAAGGGGGGTTCGTTCTTCGTGTTTTTCATAAAAACGAGTTTTTGATCAAGTTTTGGAGCAAAAATGGTGAAAAACGTCGTTTTTTTTGCGATCTAAAGCAGTGTTTACGGTCGTCGGAGTTTACGGCGGCGGTTGCGGCTCGGCGGTTTACGGCTTGGTGAATTGCAGCTAGGGAATTCGGCTCAGCAGCTTCAAGCTCTTCCTGCACGCGTCTTATTAAAAAAAAGGAAGCGAAATTGAGGGTGACGGGGATCGAACCCGGGTCCCTTGATTCATCAGCCACACAACTTAACCAACTCATCTAGTTTGCTAGATGATAAATCCCTTCGCTTCTTAATTCAAATATCGTATCTGCACTTCTTCATTTTCGCAAATTTATCACTTTTAGCCCAAAATTCAAATTTCTTTTATTTTTAAATTCTATTTTCTTCCAAAAAATTTAGCTTTTATTTTTTAAATTTCTAAATTGACTTTTTCCTTAAAATTTTGACTTTGACTTTTAAAGTTTGACATTGTGACTTTAAACTTTGACTTTCTCGTTTAACCTTCGAATTTTCAAATTTAGCTTTTCGGTTTGACTTTTAAGTTTGACTTTTAAGTTTAACTTTTTAAATTTGACTTTTAAGGTTGACTTTTGAGGTTTTAAGGCAAAGGGCATTTTTAAAAAGAATGAGTTCTTCAAACACCAAAGTCAATGAAATTTCTTGTTCTCAAACATGCATTGATAATGTTAAAAATATTCTTGAGCATGTAGAATTATTACGTCGAGAGAATGAGGACTTGAAATGTGAAGGGTATCAACTTAGAAAAGGACAGAAACCCCTGAAGGCTGAATTAGAAGCAAAAACCAAAGACTTTAGAAAACTTCAGGAAGAGTATAGTACTAAGAGTGCGCATTATAGATATGTGACTGAACAAATTGCTGAGGTAACTGCTGAGCTTGACACATTGAAAACAAATTTGAAAATGCAGATTTCACTTTTAGAAAATTTGATGTGTCAAGTGAAGTAGTTGCATCCATGATAGAAACTAATTTGCAATTCAAAAATAATCAGTCAAAGGGTTTAGGATATGATAAAGTGTCTCCTCCTTTTAATCATACTTATACTAATAATCCTTTGACAAAATAGGAAATAGACAGAGAGCCATTTCTGAAATATGGATTTGTGTCAGGAGGTAGTATTAATGTTGAAAATACTAATGTTTCTACTTCCCATGCAGATCAACCACTAAGTCATTGCAAGCAAGCAACTGAAGAGAGTGTGTCTGATAATGAAATTGTATCAAAGTCTGATGACTTAAATTTTTTCGATATATTTGATGATATCTTTGATAATTCTGACGTGGATGTGCCAGAAAGTGTTGAGCTGAACGATTCTAATGCTTCTACTTCTTGTGCGGGTAAAGTAACGGAATATGAGAACAAGGAGAAAACTGTTGAACAAACCAATGTCTCCTTGAACTCTGAATCTGTTGCTTCTAACTCAGTTGCTTCTGATCAACCTGCTGTTGAGAAGTACAAGCCACCAAAACAAGCGAAAAAGAGTGCTTGCTGTAATTATGCTTGTGGGAACAATAAGAGACAAGGCATGGATACGCCACCAGGGGCAGGAAGAAACAACTTCCCAGTGAAGAAAAAGACTTGCTTTCACTGTGGAACACCTGGACACATTGCCAGAAATTGTCTAAATCGCGCATACGTTCCCTACTACGCACAAGGCTGGCAGAACGCGCCAAGAGGGAGATTTTTCAAAAGAAACCCCTCAAGGTCACGTTCAGACAATGGCGACTGGAACGCGCAAAAGGCAAAAAATCAAAATCACAAGGACAAGACGGGAAAGTCAGCCAAGAAGTCCAATCCAAGAGATGCTCCAGCGAAACCAAGACCGGCTAGGTCAAAGTCATCTCAACGACCTTCTTCAAGTTCAAAATCAAGTGTCGAGGCACCCATCCCTCGAAAAAGAAATGGGTTAAACCAAACTACAGATGGGTACCAGAGGTTCATTCTCCCAAATCTCCTAATGACTCTAATATTTCTACATCTTCTGTTTGTGATAAACAGGACATGTCATGGGAGAAAGTATCTTGCGTTGATGACAAATGTCAACCCAGTTTCAAAATGGACTGGGTTCCAAAGACCAACTGATCCCGCTCTGTGTCGGAGCAGCTATGGAGGCATATGATCAGACTTCGGTTTGTTGGTAGTAGCTGTTTCAGGCACATGATAGGAGGTATCTCTCAACTGTGCAACACTCAGAACTTTGTTTGAGAGTATGTATCCTTTGCGGGAAAGGAAGAAAGGAAGGGATCACAAGGGGTTTTGTGCTTAACAATGTGAAGAACTTTCGGATCTGTTCTTAGATTATGCGTGCTGTTCTCAAACCTTCTGGATGCAAATTCAATCGGTGACTTACGGTTTGAGTTTTCTTCTCTATACTCCTGAGCTTATCTTAAACTGATTCGTTTTGAAGACAATCTTTTATTTCTTATAGTTTTTCGTTAGTAGATTGTTTTGGGAAGTGATATAAAGTCTAGTGCTAAAAGGCAATCTGAAATTCGTGTAATGCATGAAAGCCGAATTGTCTAGACTTTGTATTCAATGTGCTGATAGGCACAAAGGATTCAAAAGGACTAGACATTGATTGACCATGAAAGGACTAGACAATATAGACTTAGATAGTTTCATTTGGACTGACCATACAACGCTCGGGTAGATTGAGCAGTGAGATAAACATGGGAACCTGCGAGATACACTAAAAGTTAATTATCTAGAACTGTGGCTTAACTCTTCCTTGATGTACAGACTTATGTCCTTAGTTCCGGTATTGATAGGGCAACTAGGGGGTTCTGATAAAGTAGGTCTGTAGGAAATTATTTTCTTGCTTTCTATCTGTCAGTCATATGTTGCTTCCTCTGCGTGATTGGAAGAGATCCGACCTGGATTGCAACATATGCAACTCTAATTCTACGCACCTCCTTATCTATGAAATTCTTTCTATCTGTTAGCCATATGTTGTCCCCTCTGCGTGATCGGAAGATCCGACCTGGGACACAGCATATGCAACATTCTACCTCTCAATCCCTCTATCTCTCTTAGTCATATGTTGTTCCCTCTGTGTGATTGGAAGACATCCGACCTGGGATACAACATATACACTTCTATATCTGACTTCTTTCTTAATGATTGAATACTCACCTAAAGTAAGGAGTTCTTTGGAAGTTCTTTATTACCGGGGTATATCCGGAAGTGGGAAACACGTTCTAGTACATCTAAAATTGAACCATTTAATAGGTTGTCTGTAGATCTTGCTGCTTAATTTAAGTGGACAACAATATCCTTTAAAAATCCAAAAATAGTGTTATTTCTGTTTTATTTCTTGTTCAAAAAAAATCAAAAATCCAAAAATATTTTTGTTTCTGTTTTATTTTTTCAGAAAATATAAAAAATCCAAAAATATTGTGTTTTAAGTTTTCTTTTAGTTTTGTTTTGTCTTGAAAAGTGAATTCAGATGTAGATGAGACTCATGGAGACTGAATCGAAAATTTCTGAGCCAAGGCTCCATCCGTGAGCATCGAAGAATTCTCATTCGAAGGAGCAAGAAATGAAGATTATTCTTTCAATATTCAATCCTTCAACCCCAGAAGCAAGGTGAAGCTTACTTGAAGATTATGTGATAGATTGCATTGAAGCCTCCTCAATCAATTTGCTGCTATTCTTGAACCTGCTGAAGTGATCCTGAAGATTAGTTTTCTCTGATGTTCTCTCTGAAGATTCTCAAGCTGAAAGCGCTATCTTTCAAGAATTTTATCAAGAAGCCTCCTCACCCAACGTACATTCAAAGCCAAATCCTGAAGAAAAGCCCAACTGCTCAAGATGAAGTCATTCATTGAAGATTCATCAAGTTCATCTTGAAGTTGTGAAAAATTTGAAGATTAATGCTGAAGCCAAGCTCCCAATGAAGATTAACAAGAAAAGCCAGCTACTTTTTAGGGGGAGTTTGTTGGGTCAATTAGAAAAGAAAGCTATAAACCAAGGGGGAGATTGTTGGGTTAAAATTATGGTTTATACTTTACTTTTCTAGGAAAATGTATTTTTGTGTCTTGGACCGTAAACAACTTGGTGTTTACAGTCGTATACGTGTTTACGGTTGTGTTTAAAGCCGTAAACCCATTCACGGCCCATGTTTACTATATATAGGGTGAGGAGTGCATATTGTAATGTAAGTGAGGCATAGAAGGGAGAGCTTAAGTGTGTGAAACCCAAGGTGTTCTAGAGAGAGAAAGTGAGAGAGAAGAGAGGAGCTTTAGTGTGTGTTAGTGTGTGTGAATCTTGTATCTGGATCTTAATTCATATTAATTCATACAAGATTCATCATCTTCTTCTTCTCCTTCTTCTTCATTAGATCTGGCATCATCCGTTTGATTGGGATTCCGCACCATCAAACGGATCTGATTGATACACAAGCAGATCAGGGACTTACAAGTGGTATCAAGGGTCCATGTTATGGTTTGGGCTAGGCTTTGGATGTATAGGTCATTTAGTCTTGTAATAGAAGTGTTTTGGTATGTTTATGGCCAAGAGTGTGTTTACGGCCGTAAACCTGTTTACGGCTATGTCTAGTTTACGGTCAGGTCTATTTCCCTATATATAGGATCAGTCTGTGTCTGTTAGTGGTTGTTGATGAACAAAAGTGTTTACGGTCATTGTCAGAGTTGTACCAGACGTTTTCTGAATACAAACGTGTGCAAGCTTTGATTCATTCTTCTTCTACTCATTTCTCATCTTATTTGATTGTTAGATTGCTTGATCACTGGTTAAGATCCTGTTTCTAGGACCTTACAACCCCATAGAGGTAATTTCTCCAAATCTTGAGAGCGAATACCACCTCTCCCAGCTCCAAGTCATGTGTAGGGTATCTCGTCTCATGCGGCTTTAGCTGCCGCGATGCGTAGGCTATCACCCGTCCTCTCTGCATGAGATCGCCCCAAACCTGTGATGGATGCATCACAGAACACCACAAAATCCTCAAATCCCTCCGGGAGAGTCAAAACTGGAGCCTTGCACAACTGTTGGCGGAGGGTCTCAAACGCCCTCTGCTGCTCAGGGCCCCACCGGAAATCCACCCCCTTTCTCGTCAGACGAGTGAGGGGTACTGCAATCTTGGAGAAATTATGTATGAATCTCCGGTAGTACCCTGTTAATCCTAGAAAACTCATGATGTCTGAAGGAGACCTCGACACCTCCCACTGCATGACTGCCTCGATTTTAGCCGAGTCGACCAAAATCCACTCCTGGTTAACGAGATGTCCGAGGAACTGGACCTCTCGTAACCAAAACTCACACTTCGAGAACTTGGCATACAGTCGTTATCGTCTCAGAACTCCGAATAACTCCCTGAGGTGCTCCTCGTGTCGCTCTCGGGTCTTGGAATACACCAAGATATCATCTATAAACACGATGGCCGAGTGATCATGCATCGGTGTGCAGACCCGATTCATCAGGTCCATAAATATTGTTGGCACGTTGGTGAGCCCAAATGGCATCACCACGAACTCGTAATGTCCATAACGAGTCCGAAACGCGGTCTTCTCTACGTCCTCCTCTCTGACCCGGACCTGATGATACCCAGACCTCAAGTCTATCTTGGAAAACCAAGATGCGCCGTGCAGCTCATCGAAGAGGTCATCTATCCTCGGGAGTGGATAACGGTTCTTTACCGTCAACTTGTTCAACACCCTATAATCGATGCACATCCGGTGCGAACCATCCTTCTTCCTGACGAAGAGGATCGGTGCTCCCCATGGAGAACTGCTCGGTCGAATGAATTGTTTGCCCAACAGTTCCTGCAGCTGCGATGATAGCTCCTGCATCTCGGGTAGCGCCAGTCGGTACGGCGCCTTAGCGATAGGGGCCACACCCGGTACCAGGTCGATCCGGAACTCGACCTGCCTCTCCGGAGGTATCCCTGGTAACTCCTCCGGGAACACGTCAGCAAACTCTCTAACCACTGGAACCTGTGAGACTGGAGTCTGATCCCTGGCCCGCATATCCACCACATACGCTATATAACCCGCACACCAGTGCTGAATATACTGTCGAGCCCTGGCAGCTGAACAAAACCCTGATCCCACTCTGGTTCCCTCGCCATATACAATCAATTCTTCCCCACTTGGGGTTCGAACTACCACCCGCTGAACCTCGCAATCAATCATGACACCGAATCGACTAAGCCAGTCTATACCCACAATCATGCACACCTCCCCCACGGGAATCAGAATCAAGTTTATTGGGAAGGACACCCCAAAGATCTCCAACTCACATCCTCGGTAGACCAAAGAAGCAGAAACCTCGTGTTCGTTGGCGATAGAGACTCGCAACGGACACTCTAGCTCGCCTACTGGCACACTGAACTCCCTACTAAATATTTATGATACAAATGTCCGACTCGCCCTCGAGTCAAATAAAACCAATGTGGGCAAGGAGTTCACTAAAAACGTACCTAAACACAGGTACAACAGATAAGCATAACGCATATATAATCCACGATATAAAGGATAGAAACATACCAGCAACCACATCCGGTGCTACCCTGGCCTCCTCGGCTGTAAGCTGGAAGGCACGCCCCTGAGCCTTCGGAGGCTCCGCTCTACCTGGCCTCCCATCCGTAATCCTCAATGTAGTCGGCGCTGGAGCCTGCGCCGGCTTGGCGGCTAGTAGAGCCTTCATATTGCCCACCTGCTCACAATGATAACAAAGCCTGACTCCGGGAGTCGGAGTCTGTTGCCTGCGATCCCTGGCCAGATGGCCCTGCTTTCCACATCGGTGACACCCAGTCCCTGATCGGCACGTCCCTGAATGAGCCTTTCCGCACTTCCCACAAGTGCGGCCTGAATGTCCCCCAGTCCTGGTATCAATGGTCTTAAACCGCTTCGGTGTCGGTTGTGAATGTGTCGGGGCCTGTCGCTGCTCCCTCAATTGCAGCTCAATCTCCAACTCGCGCCGCCTAGCGGCCTCCTGTAAGTCCAACAGTGTATCACATCGCTGAGTGGCAAAAACTGACGGATGTCAGTCTTAAGCATGCTCAGATAACGTGTCATCTGAGCCTGCTCCGAGGCATACTCCGGGCAAAACATCGCCCTCTCAGTAAACATGTGGGCGATCTCCGTCACCGACTCAGTACCCTGTCTCAGATCTAAGAACTCATGTGACAACCGCTCGCGCTCAACCCGTGGAATGTAGAGAGTGCGGAACATATCCCTGAACTGCTCCCAAGTAAGAGCAGCTCTCTGGTTATCCATATATGACCTAGTCACCAGCTTCCACCAGTCCTTTGCCCCAGTCCGTAACAAGTTCAGGGCACACCTGACCTTCTGGTCAGTAGGACATGAACACGTGAAGAAGCATCCCTCCACGTCAGACAACCACCTCATGGCTATGATAGGATCTTGAGTACCATCGAAAGTCGGGGGCTTCGTGTTATCGAAGTCCCGGTACTGAAAAACTCGGTCAGCTCCTCCCCTTGTCGTTGTTACAGTCGCGGTAGCTGCAGCGACAGCCGTCTCAGCAAGGGCTGTGTATCTGTCATCGAAGTACTCCATCATAGCGGACTTGATAGTCCCAAACAACTCCGAAATCTAACCCCAGACAATCCCGACCACCTCCTCACGGATGATCTCCCTGACACGATCATCTTTCAATACTGGCCCCTCCTGGCCGATAACCTCAGGCGCTGTCGGGGCCTCCTGATCGCCCTGCCCTGATCCCGATCCGGATCCAGTCACAAAACGCCTCGTAACCACCATACTGAAATATAACAGGAAGATATCAGGCAATCCGCATAAATAACTGGGAACCAACTCTCGACCGTACCCTAGGGGTTGTGACTTCATTGCTACGTGTATGGGTCATGTGCTTTCAGTAGTACGACCCCACACTACCTTCCACACCTAACCATATTTGTCTCAAGTATCACCATAACACCCTAACTATATACATACACATGGTGGTAGCTCAACCTCACTCTTAGAGGAAGGCTAACTGTCTCACAACTGACCTACAGGCCTCACACAACCCACCCATCCATGAAACTTCCACCAACCCTGCAGCACTATTGTATGCTAGCCATACATAACGCTGGACCCTATAGACTTTCGAATATCTGATCCTACCCTAATCCCCCAATCAAACAAGAACAGAACATAAGACCAAACCAAACTTTCTCAGGCTATAAGATCTTAATTATGTACAGCCGTGATGCATACACAAGTAACTACAGTAATGATGTCAATCTCATATAAGGAAAACCCTAGGCTAGCAGGCATCATGTAATCAGGCAATTCTATCATGCAATTCCTGAAGATCCCTGTAACGCCCGTAGATCAAGGCTAGTCAATTTAGAGACGATAAGCATCAAAAATGACTTTTTGATGGAAGATTATTTAGAAGGATTAATCTTAACTAAGTTGTAGTATATGTTACAAGGATTTCGTATATATAAAGAACGCCGAAATCCGAGTTATAACGAAGAAGTTATGACATGTCGAAGTTTCGCGACAGAACCGGCACGACACAGCGCGACGTAAATAGTGAATTTATGTTAGACCAATATTTAGCCTTAGTGATCTAAACGAAAGTTGTAGAGTTCGTTAAACCGTGAGCGTGCATAAAAAGAAGGTCCAAATCTGACTTCGTATGAGGAAGTTATGATTTTTCGAAGTTTCAGCTCAGCAGTATGCAGCCCGAAACTCGAATTTGAGATCGAGTGATTTTTGGTCGAAGCAATCTAAACGAGAATCGAAGATCTCGTTATTAGTAGTGCAACGGTAAAAATACAGACGGAAACGGACGTCGGATGAAGAAGTTATGAAATTCTAACGGAGTTTTCCTGTCCCGGCCTACTAAAAATAATATAATAAAAAATAAATTTGAAATCAGCCGACGGAGTCTAAATGAAAGTTGTAGAACATAGTCTCACCTACGCGTGGATATAAAGAATATCGAAAACGGAGTTCGTATGAGGAAGATATGAATTTCTGAAGTTTTTAAATAATTAAAATATATTTATTTAATTATAAAATCGGATAATACCAAACCCGTGACTCATCCGGCCCTATCCACCCGGTACGCCCAGCGTACCTAGATGTACGCCCAGCGTACATGTCGACGGAGGGTTACGCCCAACGTAATTTGGAGTTACGCCCAGCGTAACTCGGGGTTTCAGCCCCTATAAATAGAAGTCGAGGGTTGCCGATCTTTTTGCCAAATTTCTTCCTTTCTCTCTCATTTTTGCATCGTTTTGCGTGCAAGAAATACCCCGAAGCCCCGGTATCATTCCCGAGACCCGAAGCAAGTCCCGAAGCCTCGAAGATCCCGAGAAAAATAGTTTTCGAGCCAAAACTCTGCCCGCGTAAAGCCCGGTTTTGGAGAAAACGTCCCAGTTTTATCGGAAAAGATTATTTTAAGAGACGAGGTGCTGTTCGATCATCGTCTTATCAAGTGAGTGTGTAGTTACTTTCTTCTAACACATAAATATGAAGTATTTGCTATGAAATACGTGCTATGTGTTTTGTATTGTTTGTTTATTTGAGATGGGTGTGGAATGGATGTTTTGTACAGGTTTTTAATGATTTAAACCGTATATGTATTTTATATCTACAAATATGTTGGGTAGAACATGGGTAGATGAAATATTTGGTGACTATGAGACGTAGTGCCTATTGTGTAAACCCTGGTGACTATGAGACGTAGTGCCTATTGTGTAAACCATGGTGACTATGAGACGTAGTGCCTATTGTGTAAACCCTGGTGACTATGAGACGTAGTGCCTATTGTGTAAACCATGGTGACTATGAGACGTAGTGCCTATTGTATAAACCCTGGCGACTATGTGACGTAGTGCCTGTTGTATAAACCGTGGAAGCAAATGGATTTTGTGCCAATCCCTTAGGTCAATCCTTAGGAATGAATGAATGAAGGATAATTGACTCTTAGGGTAAAGCTTTAAGAAACAGAAGAAGATAATGGGGTTGGGTAATTTGGGTTGATTGTCTGATGATTAAATATAATACTATATCTTACTGTGGGTTGAAAACCCTATACGCTCACCAGGCTCCCAAGCCTGACCCACTCAGTTTTCTTTGCATTACAGGTAATGGCACAAGAGTATAAGTTGGTGGACTTGACGAGAGATTTTGGATTATAGATCAGTAGTTATAAATAACTGTTGTAAGGTCTATTTTATATTGTTTATGCTTTTAGTCTGTATCGGAACATGACATCCCGAGATTTTGTTATTTAATGAAAATACATTTCTTTAAAGAAATGATTTGCTAAATTCTTATCATATTTTGTTTTGGGAACAAATTTCGCAATTCTTTTAATCAAAGGATTACTCTGATTTTATAAAACAAAGCATAAACAAATCGGTCTTTCTGGCCGTGAAAATGGGGATGTCACAATCCCTAGCCTAGTACTAGCATGTTGTTCTAACATATCACGGTATCAAATAACTGTATGGTATTTTGGGGTCTACTTACTGGCTCCGGCTGATCGTACACCATGCATCATCCTTTACTTATTTTGAAAACCATTTTAAAATTATTTTGAAAATCCTTCGTTGATTTGAGACTGGATTCACACGAATGTTCCTCCAATTCACTCAAACCAAGGCTCTGATACCATCTTGTAACAATAAACTGAAACTGTAAGCCCAAGAGCTTAGTGAGTTCCCCCAAAATACCCATACCTACAACAATACACATATAATCATAAACAGCATACTACGGGTCCAGTCAACCATCGGGTTGGGATACCCCAGGCCCTTAACCATCCGGTTGGAATGCCAACATACTATGGGTCCAATCATCCTCGGGATGGAATATCCCAGGCCCACAACCAACAGGTTGGAATGCCCACATACTATGAATCCAATCATCATCGGGATGGAATACTCACGGCCCACAACCAACAGGTTGGAATGCCCAGGTCTATTGGCTTTCGCACAAAGCAGATAAGCCTTAACCGCCAAACAAACGTGTGCACATATAACAGATAATCACATAACAGTCTATAGACAACAACTGATCTAACGGATCATACCAAATAACACATAATACCATCTTATCTACCAGGATACCGATCTAACAGATCATACTAGCATAATATATCCAGATAACAATCCAATGGGCCGGCCTTGGTGCCGTAGACCCTTGAGTATAGTCAGGATAACTCACCTCTCAACTGTCGACTCGAAAGATAAGCTCAAACTCTCGGATCACCTCCACAAACTCCACCACCTATATTCACCATAAAACCATACTCGTAAATTTCCAATTTCCCAAAATGCCCCAGAAGTCATTTAGTCAACCCTTGGTCAATAGTCAAATTCAACGGTCAAGGTCAACAGTCCATGTTGACCCGACTCGTCGAGTGCAGTCACTGACTCGTCGAGTCCTTCCAGAACTCGAAGAGTCGTGAATTCCCCCCACTGACTCGTCGAGTTTCCCTGCAACTCGCCGAGTTCATGGGCGTCCAAATGTCGGGAAAACCTTAGTTGACTCGCCGAGTCACCCCACTGACTCGCCAAGTCCATGCAGAAGTCCTTGCACGGCAATCTTCATCTGACTCACCGAGTTGACCATGCAACTCGCCGAGTCCCTTCAGTCTTTTATCCATTCAAATGCTTTTTAAGCCATTTTAAGGTTCCATATTGTAGATCAAGCTTCCCAAGGCATTTTTATCACGTAAAGTTGCAAACTTTACGTGCATGCAAGGCTCTAAAGGCTTAGAATGTCAAATCCAAGCTTGTAATGGAGTTTTACACCTAAGGAGAGGTTTACACTTGCTAAAGCTAGAAACTTTATGGACTTAGAGACCAAAGAGAGTTCAAATCTGAAGTTGCAACTTCAGATCTTAGCTCATACCCAAGAATAGCTTCCTAACATGCTAGAAAAGCCCTAATCTTTAACCAAATGAGATCTAGAAGGAAATGAGGTCAAGGTAACGAATTGATACCTTCAAATGATACTACACCGAGGTAGACTTCAGATCCACACACGTTCCTTGCTGCTAGCTACTTGATCTTCAGGCTCCTCTTACTAAGATCCACCTTCCAAAGCTTAAAACACACAAGAATGGAGCACACACACAGATTAGGGTTTTCTGGACTCTCAAGAGGCTGGAAGGGAGGCTAAGGGAGGCTAATGACCCTTTAAATAGGGTGCAAAACCCCGGAAATTAGGGTTTCATCCTCCAGCTCCTACTCGTCGAGTCCTATCCTGGACTCGGCGAGTAGGTCACTTAAACACGTGACCAAACCCGCTCCTACTCGACGAGTCAGGGCATCTAACTCGTCGAGTAGACCTTACAATTTATGAAAATTAAAGCCACAAAATTAATACCTGAGAGTCGGGGCGTTACAACACATCTCATCTTCTGTCGGCTCCAACTTCTGTACGAGTCTATTACCTTGATAATACAATTATAAAATTATAAATAAACATAAATTATAAAATAAATAAATATTTAAATAATAAAGTAACCATACGTCGTCGATTTGTAAAAACTGGTTGCAGTGAGTCTTTTGTAACGGCCTTAGTTTTGACCATGCAACAGCCCGATGGATCACATTCTATTGTCGGGCACCAAACAAACTGCTCACCGAAAAATCTCAAGAATCCATATCTGAATGTTAGCAAACAAATAAATAAAAAATAGTTAGAATGTTAGCAAACAAAAATAAATAATAAATTTTTTATCATATACTTACCTTAAAAGCGTATAAAAACCCCTTGTAGGGTGTAGGTCAACTTTTGAGGTTCGTTCTCTTCGGTTCTTCTGGATGTATAAGCTTGTCAACCTTACTGGATATAATATATAGCTGTTTCTACAATTGATCCCAAATTATCCTCCACCATGGATATTTGTCACATAAGAAATTAGTTAGCAATTAAATTTCTAGAAAATATTAGTAACGCTAGGTAATTTAATTAATCAGTAATTATAAAATAGATGTCATTATACATTTTGAATTTATCAATTTTTGATAGCAAAGCAAAATACTCTTCTGTAACAGGCTATTTAGCCAACCGCTCATTGAAACCCTTCTCTAACAAGTATAGAAGATATACACGGACTGCATCCTCGTCCGATAACTCACTAACTGAATGTTTAAACACATTCATAACATGGTGTAATTTGACTGAGACATTCGTCGGGACCATAGGAAAGGCACGGGAACGGAAGGCGGCGCCGAATGCAGAAGCAGGAAAATAGTCACCAAACCGGAAGCCGATGATGAGACAAAATTCTTTCTTCCCGAAAGACAGCTCGTAACCCCCAATCTTAAAAACCATTTCCTTTACTTGGCTTTGGGGGTCGGTGACAACTTCGTGACAAAAGAGGTAATGTAGAAGCAAAGGATTCCTATCTACATTAGGAATGTCTAACCACCTCCCGAAACATGTATTCCGGAACATAGTCTCGCATTCGGGTCTGTTTCTGAATGCCGCAAGAATTTCCCTGACGATTTTGGGTTTACACGAGAGTGTAATTAATGCATTAAAAACCATGTCGTGCTGCACAAATAAAAAAAGGTTTTATCACTTCATTCTAAAATGGAAAATGACCAATATTCCGGACCTACTCTTCATGTTCCGGACGAGTTCATCGTGTTCCGGAACAGTTCTTTGCGTTCCGGAGTGTAACATCCCCAAAAATACATATAAAATTTTGTTTTTAAATTCATTCAATTCATAAGAAACTGATATCAAAATATTCGAAAGAGTCATACTGTAACATGTTATCAGAATACAAATCCCAAAATCACTAAGTGCGGAAAAACATAGAGTGATGTGGTGCGATTAGGTCAGACCCTTCCCCTTCGAACTAGAAGTACCTGAAACGGAAACTAAAAACTGTAAGAACAAAGCTTAGTGAGTTCCCCTAAAATACCACATACTAAACAAACAAACTGCCAAGCATATCTGGGTGCCTACCTACCCCTTCGGTCTATTTCAACCGGATACTGCCAAGCATACCTGGGTGCTTGCCTACCCATTCGGTCTATCTCAACCAGATACTATCAATCATATATGGGTGCTTGCAATCCCCTTCGGTCTATTTCAACCGGATACCGGGTCTATTTCACCCCTACTACTACCACATAATATCATAACAGAAATCACAGAGTCGTCAAGCAAATACATACATAACTGACAATTATCACAAAGACAATCATCACACTATAAGATAAATATTGGGTCGGCCTTGGTGCTGTAACGCCCGATTCATGGTATGTATTTAATTAAAAAATTTATTGGTTTTTGTATAGAAACTCGACGAGTTGGAGGCCCCAAACTCGTCGAGTAGGGACGAAAATTGGACGCGGGATGGGATGTCTACTCGACGAGTTGAAAGCCTCAACTCGACGAGTAGTGTTGGAACCTGAAAGTGAACCTCTAGCAATCTCTATCTTTTGTATGTTCCAAAGCCAGCCTTGTTCCGAATTCAGTTCATGGTCCGGAGTCAGCTTGTGGTCCGGAGTCAAATTGGTGTCCGGAATAAAGAAATTGTTCAAGTGTTTATGTTCCGAGATGGTGTTTATCCAAATCAGTTTGTCCGTCTGTATTAATTACTTTTGTCATTTAGCTTGATGTAACGTATCATAGGACTTAGTCTCTTTTGTCAACTTAGATAATCAGAGTGTCAGAGGTAACTTTATTATTCGGTCCTATGTATGCTTATGGGTTGTACGATGTAACTTATTCTCCTATTTAAGGAGCTTTCAATGACAAAACCAAATGATAGATTGTTCCACTATATATAGATATCTTCACATTTACCTCACTTGCACCTTTCTCTCAAATCATTCTTTCAATCATTCCTTGTGTTCATTTATTGTCTTTCTTGATCATATTCATAGTCTTATATTTAATACTTGAAGTACTTTGTTGATTCTTATATTCAGTCTTGACTGGTCTTGCCAGACTTGACTGGAACTATTAATCTGAAGCAGACATTGATTTTAAGCATTAACTCAAGGTTTGAGTTTTCAAGCCTTGTCCCTGCGCAATCAGATCCTTGTATTCACAATTGGTATCAAAGCTTGAGTGGTTGTCCTTTGAATCCATAAGATCACCAAACATGGGCTTATGGAACGAATTAGGGTTTTTAGGATATGGAGGCTGGCTAGGAAATGATCAAAAGAGGCTAACATATGGCTTGTATAGGGTACACTTGAAAATTTAGGGTTTTCTGGGCGTACGACGCTACGGACCCGCGACCAACATCCACTAGTACGCTAAGCGTACACCTGAGGTACGCCCCGCGTACTACTTACAAGGGCCAAAATGTAATTCTTTCAATTCTGAAGGGCAAGAAGGAACATCTCCATTTCCAAGCGTTACAGTTTTCTAGGGCTCAACAAGGATAAAATTGACTTCTTAAGGTCAGAGGTACTCTCAGATGAGACTAAGGACCGCTCTGCTTTAAAACATATCAAGATTTGTATGCCTAAAAATAGAAGCTATGATATGTTCTCCCTCTCGCTTTGCAGCGCTGAACAGGGAAGAAAGAAGATAAGACCTTTGGTTTTTGGTAGTTAAGGTCCCTCGGTTTTGGCCTGATGGCAAGAAACACCCCCGTCTGAATTCTCTTTTACAAACATAGCTTCTAGAAATTACAATTTAAACCTCAAACTTTTATAATTCTATTTATTATTATTATTTTTATTATTATTATTATTATTATTATTACTAATTTAACCCTTTACTACATAATGCCTTTTGTTGAATTAATTCACTCACCAAACCTATAAAATTTAGTCTTTAATTATATAATTATTCGATACTATTTATTAACTCTATTTCAACATAATTAAACGGAAACTAGGTGTTACAAAATCGATATTTTTACTTTCCAAAAATCAGATTCCACGTCGTGGCCATATGTCTGCCACGCCGTGAAAGACATCTTAAAAGCGTATTCAGCAAGACTTCAAGCAAAAATCGAGGAAGGGTCTAGATCTGACACGTCACCACGTCGTGGCAATGAGAAGGCCACGTTGTGGGAAACATTTTATGTACGACTTCCATTATTCTTTCCTCTTGATTCATGCTCCAACCTCCAAGTTTCCAACTTTGTCTAGTTTTGGTCCTTCTTGAGAATGTATTTCTTTGGTTACAAAATATAATGTATACTCATAAGTACCAAATATCTTTGTAATTAACCAAAATATGACTAAAATATATTGAAATAATGCATATATATATATATATATATATATATATATATATATATATAACAATACCAGTAGAGCATCTGAGAAGATAAAATCTTACAATTGAAACAAATGCAATAAAGAAACTTGATGGATTGGAGTCTACAAGATTGAAAAATATCAAGATTCTGGTTGTAGAGTCTACAAGGGTTGTTGATTAGTGGTGAATAAAGAGAGTCGTATTCATCGGCTTAACATGATCGGGTCCCGAGTAATGTTATGCAAGAGAGGGGCAACCACCCTCTTGAAACTTCCCATCTCTTTCTCTGGAGCCTCAATTTTTTTCGAGCAAAATGAACTCCCCTTTAGTGTTGGTGACGACTGCAAGTGACGATTATGCATCAATGGTGGAGGAAGAACAAACTTCATCGCCTTTCTTTTCAAGTAGTTGGAAGGGGAAGTTAGGTCTATGGTTGAAATGATCATATATACTACCATGACCATCCATGACCACAAGAGAGATCAAATATAATAACACACACCGATTCACACACTTAAACCTAGAAAAACACAGGCCCTTTCTAGTCTTCTTGATCAATTGAATAGGTCTTCGCGTCTATTTCTAATTCTCAAATGGAGTTGAGTTTTCCTTTTCACTTGATGTTTACAGAGAGATAGATAGATAGATAGATAGATGTGGACCCCACTATTTATCGTGTGTGTTTTTTTAAACGTTTAGTTAAATTTAATTATAAAAAGAAAAAAAAATGGTATAAATGTTTTTTTTATATGCATGAGGGATCAACCATTAAAAGTTTTTAAACCACAGGGACCATCGTTGATGACCTAAAAAGTTAAGAACTAAACTCGATTTTTTTAGAAACCACAAATACCATTTTTGAAGATTTTCCTATTTTAATCATCTTCGTTTCCCATGTTTCTTCCTTATAAAATATTAATAAATTGTTTCAAGAAGAAAAAATATACAACATTAATCGGTCCAAAGTTAGATTACAAAGAGTTGACCGTTTTCATTTCATTTTTGTAAGTTAGCGACTCCAATATACGTAAATCATAAAAACAAATTGTCATTTTTATCGGAAAATATTTCTTTGGCTAAGTTGTGAAGTAATTTTCACGACGTTAGCATTATTTGTTGTTAGAAAATTTAAAAGGTGATCATCTGCTAATATGACCCTTTATAGTTTATATACAATCATTTTAATGGCTAGAACATCTATAGTACAAGATCATTAGGTCATAAATTTGGTAAACTCTAAAAGCTATTTCGATTTTCCTTTTTCAAATCTGTTTTGGGTTATTTCATTCTTTTACTTTAGTAGCTACATATAAAAAAAATCTATCGATAGGACTTATAAAAAGAAGACAAAATTACACAGATGGTCCCTGTGGTTGGCACAAGAGACCAAAGATAATCCTTATGAGGAATTTTGAACGAGTATGGTCCCTGTGGTTCCCAATTGTTGCACGAACAATCCTTATGACTGACTCCGTTTGATTGTTGCCGTTTATCAAGATCATGTGACCCTCACACGAGGGTATTTTGGTCTTTTGCTTATCTCTTCTCTCTCATATTTTTATATCATCTGCAAAATATTTTTCATTCCCTATAAAAGTTAGATCCCCATTATTTTACTTCTCATCTATTCTCTCTTCTCTCTTCTGTGTTTTTCTAAAAAAAATTGCTTCACAATTGTAAATTGTTTTTGTGGAAGGCAAGCGGTGATAGTGACATCATGGACGGATCTCAATCCAGGTCGTAGGTTTTGGAAATGTCCTAGCAGTTGTGGTTTCATTGCATGGTTTGATGAGCCCATGTGTCGTAGGGTTGTGGTTGTCATTCCGGGTTTGCTAAGATCAATGAACAAGCTTCAAGAATCTCTGCTGCAAGCAAGTTTCGAAGCAAAAAAACTGAAAATGATGCTTGTTTTTAGTTGGGTTTTCTTTTTCATGTATGTGTACAAAAGATGCTAATAGTATTAGTCTGAAGATGATGCTTCTTTTGCTTGTTAGTTAATCAGATAATAGTATTAGTCTGAAGATGATTTCGTTTTGTTTGTTTGGGATGTAAGAAATGTTCGTATGTATGAATGGAATGCTTTTTATTCGGAAACTTTTTAGTCTGCAACCATATAGACCCAGGTTTTATTGGAAAAGTTAACATGGGTGTAAAATATTGGTCTGCAACTTTATGAACTTTGTAGATCCATTAAAGTATTAAATATAAAAGTGAAAGGTTTTTATATTAATATGAGCATGTTCAGTCAAGTGTTTAGACCATTGTAGTATAATGTGTAAACCATTGTAGAGCCATAACAACATTAGAAATGTTAAAAAATAAAATGCAAACTTTTGTATAGTCATAAACTTCATTCCATAACCTTCAAGTGCAAAGTCATAATACCAACAAAATATCAAAAGACCTTGCAGACTAATGTATCATAACCAAAAGAACCAACTTAGTGTAGCACCCTAATGTACCATAATACCAACAAAAGATGAAGACACACAAGAACCAACTTAGTCTGAGCATTCTAAGGTACCAAAACAAACAACACAAAAGACATATTTTTAAAAACCATAATGACAACAAATCAAACTTGTTCCTTCATTTTGGTTTTCTCCTTCATTTTGGGTTTCTCCTTCTTGCCATCTCCCAGCTTCTTTGCCTTGCTAAGCTTCTTGCCCCCTGTAACCACATTTCTAACTTCATTTTGTCCCCCTTGTCCCTTGCAACTCCTAGAGTTGTGAACCTTGCTCTTGCATTTGCTACAAGTAACTGTAAGGAACTTCCTGGTCAAACTTTTACCTTGATTATTTGGTTCTTCAGTTTGAGCTCTCTTTCTCTTGTTTTTTTGGTCTCCCCACCTGCATAATTAATAAATTATAAAACACTATAAACGTATATTAACTTGTAAATTGAAAATTATTTACCTGTTTAGTATGCTTGGGGGGTATCAGTGTTATGGGGCAATCTGACCTTGGCCACATACTTCTTCCATTGATAGGCTGAACTTTGTACTTGTACATTTCATTCCATGTGCTTAACTTATAACATGGATGTACCCACTCCTCAAGAGGTGGGACATTTTTTCCCCATGCTCAACCTTATCCCAAATGCCACTAACAAGATAAGAGCATGGTATCCCAGTGATTTCCCAATGCCTGCAACTACAGTTGTTGTCCCTCCAATTAACCACAAACTGATCCCCCAATGTCCTAGTAACTTGAGTCTTATCAACACCATAAAATATGCAAGTGTATTGAGAAGCATCTTTCTTAACTCCATCTAAAAGTTTTATGGTTATTGGGGTAAGTGGCCCTTGAGACTTATCTATCGCGTTTTGCACAATACAAATTCTTTTCATTAAGTATTCCCTAATATACTCTAAACATGTAATTATAGGTTTGTCTCGAGCATCTAACAACTTTGAGTTGAAAACTTCACATAAATTATTCAACAAAATATCTGTATGTGCTATTCCTGTACAATGCAACAAATATACTTTTACTAAAAAAATAAGAATATATAAGAATAAACACCTATTATATAATGGTAAATACACCAACATTTACCTTTTGCCTATCAGAAATGAATGTGAAGTTTGAATTTGTAGAGAGATCCAAATCTTCACCTAGACACTCTAGAAACCAACTCCATGAGCTTTTGGTCTCGGCTTCAACTATGACATATGCTAGTAGGTAGATCCCACTATTGGAATCAAGACCCACATCAGTGAGAACCTGTCCAGGGTAAGGTCCCTTCATGAAAGCCCCATCGAATCCTAAAAAATCTCTTAAACCTGCCTTAAAATCTAGTTTCAATGAACCTAAACATACATAAATTCTCTTAAACATCCCAGTTTCCAAGTATGCATTTGGTTCACTATATACATCAATCTTTATAGTTGTTCCTGGATTGCACTATTGTAATTCTAGTACGTAATCCCTGTGAAGGCTGTATTGCTTTTGATAATCTCCATATACATGTTTTTGTGCAAGTTGTTTAGCCCTAAAGACCTTCATTCTTGACATCCCAACCTCGTATGTCTTTTGTAACTCTACACGCAAAGCTTTGACTGGGATAGTTGGGTTTCCTTCCAATTGTTGAAGAATGGTGGTTGCAAGAAACTTATAAGTACACGCTTTAATAGATCTTGAATGCACACATCTATGCTCATGAACCAAATCTTTCATGTAGCACCCGGTTTCTGGTATGAATTTCGTTCAAGTATTATTCATTTTTTTGCCTAGAACTCGGCGAGTTGATGGCCAACTCGACGAGTAGGAGCGACTTGGACCCGAGAGTTTAATGACCTACTCGACGAGTCGGCAGCCAGACTCGACGAGCAGGCCCTGACAGGACAAAACCCTAATTTAAGGGATTGCACCCTATTTAAACATCTCATTCAGCCTCCCTTCGTCCCTATTGCTCTCAGAACTCTCCATATCAAACCCTAATCGTTTGTGTAAAGATCTAAGGCCTTTGTGGTGGTTTTTGGTGATTTTGGAACACAAGAAGGAAGAGAAAGACTTGAGGAATCAAGAGGAGGCAAGAGGTGTTCGAGTTTGTGCACCCTCTGCAGTTCTTTAGAGGTATAAAGCTGATACCTTGCTCTTTCATGTTTTAGATCCTTTTTTGGGGTGATTTAGGGCTTTTAGGAACCATTCTTGGTGACCAACCATGAGTGCAAGCATGGTTGGGGGCTAAGACTTCAGATCCAAGGTCTTTGAGGGGTTACAAGGCAGAAAGGGACTGCTTTTGGAGCCTTAGAGAGCCCCATGCATCATAAGAGTCTCATTTAGGGCCATTTGAGCTCATAGTCCCATGCATGCACGTAAAGTTTGTAACTTTACGTGCTAGATCGATCCTAGAAGCCTAGATCTATCTTTTGGTCAAGTGTTGTACGTCAGAAATCGAGAAATAAGACTTAGTCATTCTCGACTCGGCGAGTCATTCTTAGGACTCGGCGAGTCCATGGCTTGACTTCCCTTTTCTGTTATGGTTCGAAGGAACCCAGTGAGTGTTAGAGTGGTCTTAGAGGGGTCCGAGGAATGACCCAACGCATTGGACTTAGCCATAGTCCTGGGGATCATAGGACTCGGCGAGTGTATGAACAGACTCGGCGAGTCCAAGGCAATCTCCCAACGTTCGAAGATGAACTCGACGAGTTGTTCATACAACTCGGCGAGTCAAGGGAAGACTTGTTCATAGGATGGGGATGAACTCGACGAATTGTTCATACAACTCGGCGAGTCTGATGAAGGTTCATTCGAGGATGTTTTAGAAGGAGAACTCGTCGAGTCGTTGCTAAACTCGACGAGTAGGGGCGTGAAGAAGGGCAGATGAAAGGATAGGGACTCGACGAGTTGGCGGCCCAACTCGACGAGTCAGGTCAACTGGAAGTTGACTTTGACTCTGACTTGGTCAGGGGTAAAATAGTCATTTTACCCTAAGAGTAATTATCAGTGTCTGATTAAGTGTTTTATGGATTTATAGCCGGAGGATCACCGGAGCAGCAGTCAGACATCTGCCGATCAGATTTTCAGCAGTCAGCCTTGCGAGGTGAGTTACCTTCCAGTAGCGGTGGGTCTACGGCCACAATGCCGCCCCACCAGTAGGAGTTGTATGTTAGATGACTGTCTTTGTGATATTCATCTAGGTTTGCCACTACCTGATGTGTTATGTGCTAGTATGATATGATATTATATGCTAGTAGCAGTAGGGGAGATAGTCCCCAAGATTTCCGGTCGATAGGGCCGAAGGGGGTAGTCATACCTAGTCATGCTAGATAGAATATGATTATGTGTTATATGTTATGTGGTAGTAGTAGAGGGGTGAAATAGTCCCCAGTATCCGGTCGAGAGGACCGAAGGGGAGGCCAGCACCCATATATGCTAGACAGTATCCGGTCCAGAGGACCGATGGGGAGGCCAGCACCCAGATATGCTAGGCAGTATCCGGTCGAGAGGACCGAAGGGGTAGGTCGGGTACCCAGATATGCCTGACAATATATGTATGTTATGTGATTGTATGGTATGCGGTACGATGGGGGAACTCACTAAGCTTCGTGCTTACAATTTTCAGCTTTGTTTCAGGTACCTCTTCAACAAAGGGGAAGGAGCTGGCGCGATAGCTGCACATCATACACACACACGTTGGGTTTCCGCATTACGAGATTCTTGGGATTGTACTCTGACATTATTATGTTTATGGTTTGGTTTTCAGACATGAGATATTGGTTTTACGAAATGATATGTCTTTACTATGTTTTTTTATGGGAGTTTTATAAATCAATTAATTAAAAATGAAATTTTTGGACTCGAAATTTGGGTTGTTACAAGTTGGTATCAGAGCCCTGGTTTGAGGGATTCAGACACACCCTCGGGGATGTATGGACTCAAACCGAGGGATTAAAAGATTTTTTACAAAGAAAATGGTTTTCTAAAAGCTAAGTTAAAAAGTGTTAAGAAAGAACAAGGTGTGTGATGTGCGCGACCGGCCGAGCTCAAGTAAGTTTTTCCCCAAAGTACCCATACAAGTTTATGTTATGATTATCAGTTCAGTAGAACAGCATGCTAGATTAGGACTAAGGATCTAGGAAGGATGTCTTATGTGCCTGTTATATGTGCTTTTGAGCTGCATGATAGTGCTGATTAGACAGAGATAGGATAGCTTGTTTAGGTTATGCCTGATTATATGAGCTCATATCGCATGCTAGTACAGATTCTTGTTATGTGGATAGAATTGCTCGAGCTTGTTTCCTTTTTGTCTGAATGTTGCTTGCTTTGTGCTTCGTGGGACTCGGAGTAATGGGAGTTAGCTATTAGGTGGATACATTAGGTCACATGCAATCAGGATTGAATAATCTCAGAGTGTTGGATTTGACCCTATTGCGTAGATCTTGTTTGAGTCCTAACCGTTGTAGGGATGAGTCCCTTACTCGAAGGATTATCTGAGCCTCGTGGCATGTGATTGTATCCATATGATGGCTAATTGGCGTTGCAAAGAGGCCTTCAACAGCTGAGGACTGGTTTGGGTGGAGTTAGAGGTACCCTAAGGCAAGCCTAGGATGAGAGTAGCAGTAGAAGGGACTTGGTGGAGTCGAGGCAGTTCTTGAGGAAAGTACGAATAGACGTGGAAGGTAGTATGGGCCCGTACTACTGAAAGCAGAGGATTCGTACTTGAGTCGAGGAAGGCTGAGACAAAACCAGGAAACTTGTGATAGATGTGATCCCTCTAGATGTATCAGTATCACTGACGGTTGTCATTATGTGTTGTAGAATGGTGGTATTACGTCCGAGGCCAGCAGTTGGCAGTTCAGGAGAGGGATCGGGATCGGGTTCGGGTTCAGGTTCCGAACCAGTGGATGAGAGGCTACGCGAGTTCATCACGTCCGAGATCACTAGAGGCATCCTTGATGCGACCTCGATCATATTTGGGTCGATCAAGGAAGGGATCATCGAGCTGATGGAAGATCGCCTCAGGGCGTTCAGGAGTGACATGGCGGCTAGCCAGTCAGGATCACACACACTGTCCTTTAAGGACTTCAGGGGCAGTGGTGCGCCAGATTTCCATGGGGCGAAGGACCCCATTGCTGCCAGACGATGGATTGCAGACATTGAGTCTACCCAGTTGACTAGCTTCTGCCCCGAGGGGTCGAAGGTGCGATATGCAGCAGGATGCTTGAGAGACCGGGCCAGGGATTGGTGGGAGTCGGTTGGTGACTCTCTGGGAGCCTCGGCTATTGAGGCTATGACATGGCCGGATTTTGTGACCCGATTCAGAGCTGAGTTTGCTCCTGCGGTGGAGCTCCAGCAGTTGGCCCGGGAGTTCCTGGATATGAGACAGACGACGGAGATAGTGGCGGAGATCACCGCCAAGTTCCGAGAGAGGGCGTTACTGGTACCCCAGTATGCGAGAGACGAGGATATGAGGAGGACCCGCTACCATGACATGCTGCGAGCCGACATTCGGGAGCATGTCAGTTTTTCAGCTTGCCCTACCCTGGATTCCATGATTGCCAGGGCAAGGGAGAGGGAGATTGACCTGGAGCACATCCAGAAGAGGAAGGCCACGGAGGGACAGGTGACTGGGGCTTCGGGGAAGAAGCCCAAGGGATCAGACGCTGGGCCAAAAGGCCAGCAGGACCGAGGCTGCTGCAGGAAATGCGGCAAGTCACATGAGGGAGCGTGCAGGTTGGGATCGTCGGGCTGCTATAAGTGCGGCAAGTTGGGGCATTTCAGCAAGGATTGTACCGCCCCTGCACCCACTATTCAGACATCCGAGTTGTTGTGTTTCCACTGCAACCAGAGGGGCGATAAGAGGGCCAATTGCCCCCAGTTGACAGCAGCAGCGCCAGTGAAGGCGCCAGCTCCAGCGACCCTGCGGATTACAGATGGCCGGTAGGGCAAGTCAGACGCTCCAGTGGTGAGGAGCCGGGCCTTCCAGTTGACTGCCGAGGAGGCACGCGCCGCACCCGATGTAGTGACATGTATGATTCTTTCTCCCTGATTTATTCATATGATGCTCATGATATTGATATATGCTCTGTATATATATATATATATATATATATATATATATATATATATATATATATATATATATATATATGTGTTTAGGATCGTTCCATGTGAACGGTATCCCAGTTCAGGTGTTTTTCGATTCAGGCGCTACCCGATCGTTTGTTTCCCTTGCGCTTAGCAAGAAGTTTCCTGAGTCCTCGGGCATGTTGGAGTGCCCTCTAGAGGTCGAGATTGCGGACGACCAGTCTGTGCGAGCATCAGAGGTCTTCCGGGATTGTGTTTTGAGGTTGTTCGAAGAGCGTTATTTAGTGGATTTGGTTCCCATACCGTTGAGGGGGAACAAGGTTATTATTGGTATGGATTGGCTAAGCCCCAATGGGGCAGTGATTGACTGCGCGCAACAGTTGGTTCGGATCAGGACCCCAAGTGGGGGAGAGCTGGTGATTCAGGGCGAGAGGCCACAATGAGGACCAACTTTATGTTCGGCAGCGAGGGCTAGGCGCTACCTTCAGCATGGTTGCGTAGGATACGTCGCCTATGTTATGGACACCCAGGAGACGGGAAGGGCGACGATGGGTGATGTGCCAGTAGTGCGAGAGTTTGCGGATGTATTCCCCGAGGAGTTGCCCGGGATACCTCCGGAGAGGCAGGTGGAGTTCAGGATCGACCTAGTCCCTGGTGCGGCTCCGATAGCCAAGGCACCGTATTGGTTGGCTCCTCCTGAGATGCAGGAGTTGTCTACACAGCTGCTGGAGCTGTTAGACAAGAGATTCATTAGACCGAGCAGTTCGCCCTGGGGAGCCCCGATTCTGTTTGTAAAGAAGAAGGACGGGTCGCATCGGATGTGTATAGATTATCAGGAGCTAAATAAGGTAACGGTGAAGAACCGTTACCCACTCCCGAGGATCGATGACCTCTTTGACCAACTACAGGGAGCATCTTGGTTCTCCAATATTAATTTGCGCTCAGGTTATCACCAGATGAGGGTCAGAGAGGAGGATGTACAGAAGACTGCCTTTCGGACGCGTTATGGTCACTATGAGTTCGTGGTGATGCCTTTCGGGCTCACCAATGCTCCTGCCGCGTTCATGGATCTCATGAACCGCGTGTACAGACCGATGTTGGATCGGTCCGTGATAGTTTTCATTAATGACATTTGGTTTATTCCAAGACGCAAGAGCAGCATGAGGAACACTTGCGGGAGGTCCTGGATACTTTGAGGAGGGAGAACTTGTATGCTAAGTTATCCAAGTATGAGTTCTGGTTGCGCGAGGTGCAGTTTCTTGGGCACCTTGTCAACCAGAACGGGATATCGGTTGACCCGGCCAAAGTGGAGGCCATGATGAGATGGGAGGTTCTGAGGTCTCCATCTAAGATTCAGAGTTTCCTAGGATTTGCCGGCTATTATCGGAGATTCATCCAGGATTTCTCCAAGATAGTCGTACCCCTGACCAGGCTGACGAGGAAAGTCGTGGTCTTTCGCTGGGGGCCTGAGCAGCAGGCTGCATTTGAGACATTGAGACAGAGATTGTGCGAGGCGCCAATCTTAGCTCTGCCAGAGGGCATGGAGGATTTTGTCGTATACTGCGATGCGTCCATCTCAGGTTTGGGCGCAGTTTTGATGCAGAGAGGACATTTTATTGCTTACGCTTCGAGGCAGCTGAAGCCTCACGAGGCGAATTATCCGACGCATGATTTGGAGCTGGGGGCTGTTGTTTTTGCCCTCAAGATTTGGCGTCATTACTGTTGGATTAATGTCGAAGTCCATAACTATAATTGGTAAGACTTGACCCGACCCTGCATGGTCCATTTGGGTTGCATGGCATCGGGACAATTGGATAGACAAGATGAGGAAAAAGGATACTGGTGATTTATATTAATATATTATAAGCTCTAATATATTAATATATAATCATATTATTTAATTAGTATTGATCAAGAATTAATTTATAATTAATTAAGTGATCAAAAGGAACTAATTAAATATGGACTCTAAGATATATGTGTGTGATGGGCCAAGTTCATTTAGGTTGGGCTAAGCTTTCATGTATAGTCCATGGAGTGTTTAACCCATGGATCATATGAAATGAAAGGTCATGGGTATTAGGGTTTAACCCTAATCTCCACACTATATAAAGATGTCCTTGGTTGGTGAAATGGGCACTAGTGTGTGTACACAAAAGGGCAAGGCCGATTTCACTAGAGAGAACCAAAGTATCCTTATTCTCAAGGTTATTCCAAGTGTTCATGGTGTTGTGTGAACCATTTGAGGTGTCATACTTGGGGCACTAGGCACTCAAGCTTCATGAAGACAAGTTACATAAAAAAAAGGTATGTATTCTATCTATTTTATTACCCAAGTATATGATATGTGTATGCTAGTATAGGGTAATATATTGGAAACTTCATATTTGCATGTATAATAGAGAAAACATAGATCCAAGGTATTTAGGGTTGTATGTACACCATAGGATGTTGTAGTATACTAAAACCCAACAATTACCTCTATGGGGTTCGTTGTACCATCTAAGCGGACCACAAGAGCCTGAGGTATCTCATGGACCAGCCGAATCTGAATATGAGGCAGCGTCGATGGCTTGATGCGGTGAAGGATTATGATTGCGAGATCCTCTACCATCCGGGGAAGGCCAATGTTGTGGCCGACGCGCTTAGCCGCAAGGCAGCGCCGATCAGGGGTATCTGTATGAGGATGACCGTGGTGGCTCCGCTGTTGGAGCGGATCCGAGAGGCCCAACAGGAGGCGATGAAGGAGGAACACCGGAAGAGCGAGCGTATTGTGGGCCAGGTTTCCTCCTTCGACTATGATAGTCGAGGGTTTTTGACCCTTCACCGTAGGGTGTGGGTCCCCTATCATGGAGGTGTGCGTTAGATATGATGGAGGAGGCGCACAAATCCAGGTTTTCTATTCATCCCGGGGCGACGAAGATGTATAGGGATCTTCATCTGGACTATTGGTGGTCCTGCATGAAGCGGGACGTAGCATGGTATGTGGAGCGGTGCTTGACCTGTAGGAAGGTCAAGGCCGAGCACCAGAGGCCACACGGCAAGATACAGCCGTTGGATATTCCCATGTGGAAATGGGAAGATATTACCATGGACTTCATCACCAAACTTCCCAGGACCGCGCGGGGAGTGGATTCCATATGGGTCATTGTGGATCGGTTGACCAAGAGCGCCTATTTTATACCGATGCAGGAGAGTATATCGGCCGAGAAGCTGGCCGACATTTACATTCGAGAGGTGGTGGCTCGGCATGGAGTGCCAGTCTCCGTGATTTCCGACAGGGATGTGCGGTTTACTTCCAGGTTCTGGAAGAAGTTTCACGACGAGTTGGGTACTCGTCTACACTTTAGCACTGCATTTCACCCACAGACGGATGGTCAGAGTGAGCGGACCATCCAGACTTTGGAGGATATGCTGCGGGCGTGTGTGCTAGATTTCGGTGGTAGCTGGGATACTTACCTCCCATTGGCTGAATTCTCCTACAACAACAGCTACCACGCGAGTATCGATCGTCCTCCATTTGAGATGTTATACGGGAGGAAGTGTCGGACCCTGATATGTTGGGGTGAGGTTGGCCATAGGATCATGGGGAGCACTGAAGTGGTGCTCAAGACGACAGAAAGAATTCAGCAGGTCAGGAGCAGGCTTCAGACTGCACAGAGTCGGCAGAAAAGCTATGCCGACAAGCGCCGTTCAGATCTGGAGTTTCAGGTCGGGGATATGGTTCTCCTGAAGGTGTCACGTTGGAAAGGCGTCATCCGATTCAGGAAGCAGGGCAAGCTGGGCCCCAGGTATATCGGGCATTTCAGGGTTTTGGCCCGGGTGGGCAAGGTGGCATATCGGTTGGATCTGCCAGCGGAACTCAGTCAGATCCACGACACTTTCCACGTCTCCCAGCTGCGGAAATGTCTGGTGGACGACTCGGCAGTGGTGCCCCTGGAGGATATACAGGTTGATGGCAGCCTGAACTACATTGAGCGGCCCGTGGCGATCCTCGACCGGAAGTCGAAGGATCTGAGGAACAAGAAGGTCGAGCTGGTGAAGGTGCAATGGCAGCACAGGAAGGGCTCGGAGTGGACGAGGGAGCCGGTGGATGAGATGATGGAGCATTATCCAGAGCTTTTTCAAGGCCGAGCAGCAGACTTCGAGGACGAAGTCTAAGATAAGTGGGGGAGATTTGTAGCACCCGATTCCTGGTATGAATTTCGTTCAAGTATTATTCATTTTTTTGCCTAGAACTCGGCGAGTTGATGGCCAACTCGACGAGTAGGAGCGACTTGGACCCGAGAGTTTAATGACCTACTCGACGAGTCGACACCCAGACTCGACGAGTAGGCCCTGACTGGACAAAACCCTAATTTAAGGGATTGCACCCTATTTAAACATCTCATTCAGCCTCCCTTCGTCCCCATTGCTCTCAGAACTCTCCATATCAAACCCTAATCGTTTGTGTAAAGATCTAAGGCCTTTGTGGTGGTTTTTGGTGATTTTGGAACACAAGAAGGAAGAGAAAGACTTGAGGAATCAAGAGGAGGCCAGAGGTGTTCGATTTTGTGCACCCTCTGCAGTTCTTTAGAGGTATAAAGCTGATACCTTGCTCTTTCATGTTTTAGATCCCTTTTTGGGGTGATTTAGGGCTTTTAGGAGCCATTCTTGGTGACCAACCATGAGTGCAAGCATGGTTGGGGGGTAAGACTTCAGATCCAAGGTCTTTGAGGGGTTACAAGGCAGAAAGGGACTGATTTTGGAGCCTTAGAGAGCCCTCATGCATCATAAGAGTCTCATTTAGGGCCATTTGAGCTCATAGTCCCATGCATGCACGTAAAGTTTGTAACTTTACGTGCTAAATCGATCCTAGAAGCCTAGATCTATCTTTTGTTCAAGTGTTGTACGTCAGAAATTGAGAAATAAGACTTAGTCATTCTCGACTCGGCGAGTCGTTCTTGGGACTCGACGAGTCCATGGCTTCACTTCCCTTTTCTGTTATGGTTCGAAGGAACCCAGTGAGTGTTAGAGTGGTCTTAGAGGGGTCCGGGGAATGACCCAACGCATTGAACTTAGCCATAGTCCTGGGGATCATAGGACTCGGCGAGTGTATGAACAGACTCGGCGAGTCCAAGGCAATCTCCCAACATTCGAAGATGAACTCGACGAGTTGTTCATACTGTTGGATTATGAGCATTCTAACACTCCTAAGTGTACATGCAACCCTAAATACCTTGGATCTATGTTTTCTCTATTATACATACAATTATGAACATCCAAGGTATTATCCTAATCTAGCATACAAAATAATAAATATAACAAGATATAATACATACCTCTTTGATGTAGAATGTCTTCATGAAGCTTGAGTGCCTAGTGCCCCAAGTGTGACACCTCAAATGGTTCACACAACACCAAATACACTTGGAATAACTTGAGAGAAACTTGAACACTCCTTGAAATCGTCTAGCCCTCACACTCACACATTAGTGCACGATTTCTTGAGCCATGGGATTCTTTTATATGGTGGCTATTAGGGTTACACCATGTAACTCATAACTTTACCCATTCCTTGTGCTCCATGGATTTTAACCTCCATGGAGTATCCATGGGTCACCCCATGGACTTAGTCCAACATAAGGAATCTTGGATCACAAGCCCACATATATAAGAATGAATGATTTACACAATCAACCCATATATTTAATTAGTCTCCTTTTGATCACTTAATTAATTCCAAATTAATTCTTGATCAATACTAATTAAATAACCTTATTAATATATTAGAACTTATAATATATTAACCAACTTTAAGTGTTATTTCTCTCATTATAGTCTATCCAAATGCATGATGCCATGCAACCCAAATGGACCATGCCGGGTCGGGTCAAGTCTTACCAATTATAGTTATGGACTTAGACATTAATCCAACAGTCTCCCACTTAGATAAGTCTAAAACTATTATTGCGTATGACTTCAGGAACCGATCAGCAATCGTAGCTCTCAAAAGCTTCTGTCGAACTCTGACCTTGTCGATGAACTCTGACCTTTGTCAATGACTTCTCCATTAGATAAGGGATCATATATTCCTCCATTCTAGATATCATATGGACTGAGACATGGATTATCAATCATTCTCTCTGTCCATTTGTTGTTTCCCGATTTCCGATTCATGATGACTGACTGATTGAACAAATCAAATCAGTCCTGGCTTGGCCAAGCACTCACATGTATCATCTTTAAATCATCGATGGGCCCACAGATATCGCTTTTATCCCGAAGGTAAAAGGAATGGATAAACTTCGACTCATATGGCTTGTTCTACTACTTGTTGAATCATACACAAAGGCACGTTTTATAACATCGAGTTACCAATGCGTTTTCGTGCAATCAATGTATAACCAACTCATAGTAACAACTCATATCTCTAGGTTTGAAGAATATCATATATTATCATCTCATGATCACTCGTGATAAAATCCATGAAGTGATTCAAATGAGCGGGGGTTGAATCCAATACTCAGAACTTATGAGCACTCATGAGTGTTGTAGCACCACTTTGTCCACCAACTTGGACCTCTACAAACCAACCCATGACAGTCTTGATTCATATCTACTTCCAACATATGACCGACTGTGGATGGTTTGAATAACTTAATCATTCAGGAAGAGCGACTTAGTTATTCTGGAAGTCAAAACATGCAAAGTGAAACACAAGAATAAATGAATCAAATATGGTATCAAACCCTATGAATATAAATAAACACTTATATTTATCACCATACTGATTACTCATTATTCATTGTTTCGGTTTTATCAACTTTATACTTGAATTTAAAACAATAGTTGTCCCATGCTCCAAGCATGTACACTATGTTTTCTAAACACTAGTCATGCCATACACCAAGTATGCATACTATGTTTGTCTATGATCTTTACTTTGTAAAATAGATCAATTGAACATCACTCCAATGATCCTCTTTTCACAGTCCCAAATCCTTACTGCAAATGCAAGAATTCCAAATTCATGCCATTTACTGAAATCTGTTAGATTCTAAACTTATATGCATTGATCCTCTTAATGATTATGCACAAAGTTAGAAAGACTTGACAACAATCATTACAGAGCATTCCAAAGGAGATCAGCTCCTTGGAAACATCCTTCTTTCATTAAGTTTCCTAATCTTACACAGATTGAATAATTTCTAACTTTGAAACATTTCCATATTCCATTTTGACTATCACTTCTGAACAAGAGTTGCCTCCTTACAGATTATGTCAATATGGTCCTTCCAGAATTAACATTATACTTCCAACTGTCCTTGAGCAACCAATCTTTGGTAAACCTTAGATTGTCCTCGACAATTGCTTAAACATTTTAGTCATATCCAATTCTAGACATTTTCCCTTCATAATGCCCCAGGCATTTGGAAAATTTTAGAAAGGATGAATATAGCACATGTAATCGATCCTATATCCGAAGCATATGGGACACGATTCATGATGTCTCACATAAAGACTAAACCAGTCTTTTGCTATAATATTTCCATTTCAATTTGCCAAGTTCTCAAAATTCAGATTATGAAAAGGGATGCCGTAATCATAATCGAATTTTAGAACGCAAATAATGGACCCATATATAGAATTTCCTTATGTTGAGCCATTCCAACATGAAATTCATATATATATCCTTGATTAAATACGATTAAAATCTCAATCTAAGCTTTTTAGAATTGAAATGAAGTATAATTTCCTCTCCCTTAATTATAGCAAAACAACTTTTTCAACCCCTGCAACCTCACGAATTGAAACTTTTGTTTTCTATAATTAACATTGCTAACTTGCAACCTTTGTCATAATTATCATGCTCCCACTAACATGATGATTATTATCATAACACTTATGCTCCCACTAGCTTTGACATGTACTCAGAAATCAACTGACTTTCTTACCAAAGTTCAGATTTCTGATACTAGATTGTTTTGATAAAACTTTATCAAAATCATACACCTCTCTTAGATAGCTCACATGTGTGTCTAAACAATTTTAGAACTATGAAAAGGGATGCCGTAATCATAGTCTCAATTGTTTAGACCTTTGCCACTTCTCACAAGTCCATGTTAGTGTGCCGGTAAACCACACACGCTCCACTAACGACTTTGAGAATGCAAATATCACAATTGCTATCTAGCTAAAATCTACTTAGTGAAAGTGTTTCCTCACCATCATTTTCATGAATCGGAGAGAAACCTTATGACACTTAGATTTAATAGTGTATGTGTTCTTATCCATGTGAATTTGTCAAAACCATAATCACAAGACAAGGTTAGTGACAAATCCAAACTCATATTGATTAAACTTGTGCAATCTTAAATTCTTGCCATTTGGCAGCTCAGGTGCCTGCCATTGCTTCCAAGTAGTTGTGCAACCAATTGAGAACTCTCAGAACTCCTATGCAAAGCCAACTTGAATAGGCACACAAATTTCAACACGATAGGTTATAAACCTCAAGTCGTGTGCTAGTGAAGGACTTTAGGTTTTATTCTTGATTAAGTCTTGAAACTTTCAAGAGCTTTAAGACTCCCACTGTCCTCTTGACATATAAGACTCCCTTGTCAAATATTCAAGAGATAGTGCGGATTCTTTATCAAGACTAACACTTTACACAATTGGCCTAAGTTGGTCTCTGTTTTATCCAAAACATCACAACTTACCAATTTCAAATGTACAAGAGTAGATAACCTTTTACTCTTACATTTGACTAGTGTTAACAAACCCTCTTTAAGATATGTCACTCAAGTTACAATCTTGGAGTATGACTCTAAGAATTGTTTTGGAACGAAGTATGACTCGTCTTTTTGATTTAACCATTTCAACAATTCATGACTCCTCTTCTTGACTTTAGAGGACCAATTGTGATATGGTATCTTAATCATTAAGATGATCATAAACATGATACTAAAGTACTCTCCCATCTTTTCAGATTTGAGAAACTTTTATCTTTTTGCCATACTTTGATTCTTCTTATTCGTTCTGTCTCACATTGAAACTTCTCCAATGCTACAGACTTATACTTAAACTTATAAGTATAACTATATTTACTGAACTTAAGTAAATGATGACGAATAGTCTTCTTGATCTTTTGTGGTGGACTTGACCAGTGCACAAGAATGTGTACTCGATCCCTTAGTCCTTTCCTTATTCACATAAGGAATTAGTCTTAATTTTCCAAGCTGAAAGTTCTCATTCATCATACTATACAACTTGAATGATTCCAAGTTTCGGTCCAATTGAACCTTGGGTGATGAGAATCTTTCATTGTTTGGTAATATTAGACACTACCACAACCGAAAGAATCAAATCTATTTTTCCAATATTGCTATCAATGGAATCTTATAAGCAACAACTTTTCACAAATGCCATTGTAAGGATACTTAAAATAAATAAAATCAAAACCTTTTTTCTTTTATTTTAAAACTTTGCGGAAAAACTTATCCTTACAATCCATATGAAAACCTTGTTGTTATCTATTCCTAAGAAATATAGATATCATAACTCTTAAGTAATAGCCCAAAATTCTGATCACCGAACCATGCGATTGAAATCCATCTTCGCGATCAGAATCAGCATGTACTTAATAGAGTTAGACGATGGACTTTACCTGAAGTAGAGCCAAACTTATTGACTTTAACATCCTTAGGTAAATTTGGCAGCTTCGTAACCAATTCCCCTTCCTTTGGCAATAGTTACCTATGGATCCTTGATAATGGGACTGTCTTAGACTTCGCCTCTCTCTTTACCATTGGGTCAACAGAGTTGACTATGGCCGATCCCTTTCCATTGGGAAGAGAGAGCTTTACTGGATATCCAATGGCATCATTGTCAATGTCCATAGCGTTTTAGGAAGTTGATCTTAGCAAATAGATAAGATCATTAAGGGTCTTGTCTTAGCCTGTTTCATAGGATTCCCAAAAGAACTCACTATGTGACTTAGAAAGTAGTTGAGCCACCAACTTTCTCAAGACTTTGACACCCAACTCTCCCGGCTTGTCAATATGTGACTACATCTCCAAGATGTGATCACACCTAGACCTTGCCTTGCCAATAGAGCTTGAGTGACCTTAAACTTTTTAGGAACTTGTGGGTTAGGGAGAATAATTGGAGGAGGTGAAAGAAGTATGATATCCATGGGACATCATCTTTATTTAGGAAAGCTTGTTTCAAGAGATTTGGGAAGATCATAAATGTCTAGACCAGACATCTTTTTGGGAGATATTCAAGATAGTTGATTTAAAGTCCTTAATATGACACCCAATATGAAATATTAAGGCTAGGACCCAACAAACTATTTTATAACTTAGAAGAGGGATGCCGTAATCCAAGCTATAAAATATTTGAAGGTAGGTGAATGACGATTCACCAATTTCCACCATGAAAAACGAAATAATTTATTAGGTTTTAATTGGATTTGAAAGTCCTAGATCTTTGAGATTCATTGAACTGTTCAAAGGCATGTTTCAATCTCGAGTGTACCCTTCAGGTTTTGTGACTGGGATGCCGAGGATCACAAAACAAGGTGTGAATAACCATGCAAATATACTTGGTACCCTTAATATTTACCCCTTAATCAGTGTGCCGGTTAACCACACACGCTCCACCGATACTATGATAAATATTAAGTTACCCTTTGCCTACCTTGTTAAGTCCAGGTTAGTGTGTCGGTTAACCACACACGCTCCACTAACGGCTTAAGCAAAGTGAAAAGTGTAATTTCATGGGTTAGCACTAAATTCACATTTTCCTAAGTAACTAAGATTGGGTATTAATAAGAGTTTAGTTACTTAGTATTTATCATTAATACTTTTAATGAAAGGAGAATTATAGTCCTTGTCCTACCCGTTCGGCTAACGACCCTCCACCAGTCAAGGAAGCGGTGGGTGAGAGTGGACACCCATTAAACTGCCATTTTATAGGCAGTAACCTTATACCCCCCTTATAGACCGGCTTCGTGAATGAGGCCTACTAACGGTAAGACTAACTTTACTCTTATACATATATATAAATATTATTAACTTATAATATTATAAAGTATAAGGGTTGAATTTTAACTTTTAAAATTCTAAGGGCTAACTTGGAATTAAAGTATTCGTAAGTGAAAACTTTTCAAATTCCAAAACTTGAGGGCAAGTTTTGAAACTATTCAAAACTAATTAATTCCATAACTTATGAGTTTAAAGTAGTTTTAATTAAAAAAAAACTCTTCAAGTTCCATAACTTGAGGACAAGTTATGGAAGACTTTAAACTAATTAATAAAAAAAATAACCTTTTTTTTATTGTAACTTATGGAACTAATTAAGGTTACACTTTTTTTTTTTAATTTAATGAAGAGACTCTTCATTTTGTAACCTTTGCCAACTTTTATGAGTTTTATGATTCTTAAATGTGACTTTTCATATAACTTGAGGACAAGTTACAAAAACACACTTTGGAATCAACTCTTAGATTAAAATGGATTGAAAACAACTATTTCACACAACTTTTCTATTAATCTAAAAACCTCATAAGAACAAGATAATTCAAATCATTAATCTTCAAGAAATTAGCATGAACATACAAACTAATACAAATCTTGAAATTATGACAATTATCTTAGAAATTGGATTAGCATGAACATTACCACATCAAAAACAAGTTTATAAGTCCAAAAACATCTTAGGGTAATGTTCCTAGTCCAATTCCAGCCAAAACAATCGAATATATGCATCCGACTCGATTTTCAGCTACTTTTGCAAGTATAACAAGAAAACAAGCCTAGGCTCTGATACCACTGTTGGGTTATGAGCATTCTAACACTCCTAAGTGTACATGCAACCCTAAATACCTTGGATCTATGTTTTCTCTATTATACATACAATTATGAACATCCAAGGTATTATCCTAATCTAGCATACAAAATAATAAATATAACAAGATAGAATACATACCTCTTTGATGTAGAATGTCTTCATGAAGCTTGAGTGCCTAGTGCCCCAAGTGTGACACCTCAAATGGTTCACACAACACCAAATACACTTGGAATAACTTGAGAGAAACTTGAACACTCCTTGAAATCGTCTAGCCCTCACACTCACACATTAGTGCACGATTTCTTGAGCCATGGGATTCTTTTATATGGTGGCTATTAGGGTTACACCATGTAACTCATAACTTTACCCATTCCTTGTGCTCCATGGATTTTAACCTCCATGGAGTATCCATGGGTCACCCCATGGACTTAGTCCAACATAAGGAATCTTGGATCACAAGCCCACATATATAAGAATGAATGATTTACACAATCAACCCATATATTTAATTAGTCTCCTTTTGATCACTTAATTAATTCCAAATTAATTCTTGATCAATACTAATTAAATAACCTTATTAATATATTAGAACTTATAATATATTAACCAACTTTAAGTGTTATTTCTCTCATTATAGTCTATCCAAATGCATGATGCCATGCAACCCAAATGGACCATGCCGGGTCGGGTCAAGTCTTACCAATTATAGTTATGGACTTAGACATTAATCCAACACATACAACTCGGCGAGTCAAGGACAGACTTGTTCATATGATGGGGATGAACTCGACGAGTTGTTCATACAACTCGGCGAGTCGGATGAAGGTTCATTCGAGGATGTTTTAGAAGGAGAACTCGTCGAGTCGTTGCTAAACTCGACGAATAGGGGCGTGAAGAAGGGTAGATGAAAGGATAGGGACTCGACGAGTTGGCGGACCAACTCGACGAGTCAGGTCAACTGGAAGTTGACTTTGACTCTGACTTGGTCAGGGGTAAAATAGTCATTTTACCCTAAGAGTAATTATCAGTGTCTGATTAAGTGTTTTATGGATTTATAGTCGGAGGATCACCGGAACAGCAGTCAGACATCTGCCGATCAGCTTTTCAGCAGTCAGCCTTGCGAGGTGAGTTACCTTCCAGTAGCGGTGGGTCTACGGCCACAATGCCGCCCCACCAGTAGGAGTTGTATGTTAGATGACTGTCTTTGTGATATTCATCTAGGTTTGCTACTACCTGATGTGTTATGTGCTAGTATGATATGATATTATATGCTAGTAGCAGTAGGGGAGATAGTCCCCAAGATTTCCGGTCGATAGGGCCGAAGGGGGTAGTCATACCCAATCATGCTAGATAGAATATGATTATGTGTTATATGTTATGTGGTAGTAGTAGAGGGGTGAAATAGTCCCCAGTATCCGATCGAGAGGACCGAAGGGGAGGCCAGCACCCAGATATGCTAGGCAGTATCCGGTCGAGAGGACCGAAGGGGAGGCCAGCACCCATATATGCTAGGCAGTATTCGGTCGAGAGGACCGAAGGGGTAGGTCGGACACCCAAATATGCCTGACAATATATGTATGTTATGTGATTGTATGGTATGCGGTACGATGGGGGAACTCACTAAGCTTCGTGCTTACAGTTTTCAGCTTTGTTTCAGGTACCTCTTCAGCAAAGGGGAAGGAGCTGGCGCGATAGTTGCACATCATACACACACACATTGGGTTTCCGCATTACGAGATTCTTGGGATTGTACCCTGACATTATTATGTTTATGGTTTGGTTTTCAGACATGAGATATTAGTTTTACGAAATGATATGTCTTTACTATGTTTTTTATGGGAGTTTTATAAATCAATTAATTAAAAATGAAATTTTTGGACTCGAAATTTGGGTTGTTACATTTCACCATCCAATCGCTTTCTTCATCAGATTTAGAAATTAATACCACCCAAGGGCATGTTGCTTTTTGTGACCTGACTGTTTTGTCCTTGCATTTGATTATGCATTTTGTCCATGGCCCACCTGTCATTTCCGGGACCACACTCCTGCATTTTGCCCTAATTCCCTTTTTATCATTTTTTTTGCAAAGTAAATGTTTCTCCTAGTTCGAATTGAATGCATTTTAATGTAGGCCTTCACTTCTGATGAGGATTTAAATATTTGACCCAGGAGGAATGCAGTTTCATGTACTACTCCTGATGAACACGTGGTTGGTTTGTTTAATCTTCTCATCAACTTCTTCCTCTCGTCTTCTTCTACACCAGCTGATTCAAACAACTGTGTATCTATCACCTCCAAATCCTCATCAACTATGACATCAGGTGCATTGAATGATTGGTGTTTATCTAGATTTGGAAAATTCTCAACATCACTGTGGAAGTCTTTCATATCCACTTCGACATCCTCCACCATATTAAGTTCATCCACTAAAAAGTCACTATCCTCGCTTATACTTCCATCGGTACTACTCTCGTCACTACTAACATCCCCAATTTCTTCATTTTCTACCACCCTATCACCACAATATTCTAAATCTTTGTCCCTCATCTGTTGGTAATCATTATGATCCATATAAAAGAAAAGATCAAAGTCTTCTGAAATACCAACATCTTGGACTTTGTTAAGCTTCTCACATACAGCTTGAACTTCAGCATCTTTCATTACATCTCCAACAAAATGTCCAAAAGGTACAATGGACCTAGAAAAGTCATAGTTCTCATTCAAATCCAATTTTCTACTACATGATCCTACCTCTGTACCGATAAACTTTTTTCGATTGAGTTCAGGAGAAATAGGCTCGTTTATCTCTTCCAATACGACCTTATTTGGAGACATAAAGTATGTATGGAGTCTAGTAGTTCCATGTTTAGTATACACCATAATCTCTTTGTGATTAGCGACATGCTTACTTAACAGAAGTACGTCTGAGTCGTTAACTAGAGGATGTAACCCATAATCGATTTCAATCTCTGGAATCAACAAGTGGTAGTAGATAGGCTCACCATTGATATAACCTATCTCCTTCAACATATTGTCTAACTCATGTACGGAAAACACGCCCATGTCTACGTAGTCAACATAGTCAATACTCCCATATACGTAACGTCTTCCTGGGTATTTTGTGAACATACCCCCATGATGAATCTTGAATGTGCATAAACTACTTAACCCAACTGAAAAACAAATAAATAATGATATGAGGAAAGAATGAAGTCTCAAAATTGAATGTGCATAAATTACTTAACAAAATTGAACGTTGTTAACTGATCACTCACCATAAGCTTTGATCAAGTCAGGATTTTCTGAGAATTTTGAATGGACATTCCACAAAGTTAGAACCATCGCAAAAGATGAAGATGAAAACCCTAGTTTTCGTTTGAGTTTTGAAGTGATGAAGATGAAAAACCAAAGGGGAGAAGAAAGGGTCGATTTCTTGGGGTAATGTAAATGATAGCTGGCTGTAAGGATCATTTATGAATATGATCAAATCGTGTAATAAAGCAAAAGACCAAAATACCCTCGTGTGAGGGTCACGTGATCTTGATAAACGGCAACAATCAAACGGAGTCAGTCATAAGGACTGTCCGTGCAACAATTGGGAACCACAGGGACCATACTCGTTCAAAATTCCTCATAAGGACTATCTTTGGTCTCTTGTGCCAACCACAGGGACCATCTGTGTAATTATGTATAAAAAGAATTTATAAAAAAGTTTATTCATAGCAGCTTATGTTAAGAATATTAATTTATGAATGTGGCAACAAGAAAGTAATTGGAAAAACTCTTTTGCTTTTGGCTTTAAAAAATCTTGATCGGCAAATCCTATAGTTGATGACGTAAAGAGTTAATAAATCCGGATTTCTACTACCACCATACAAACCCTCGCCCCATTTCTCCCCTCTCCCAATCTCGCTCTGTGCCAGTGTCTACCGAAGCTTTTCGATTTCGAAACCCTAACTACGAATCTCTCTCTCTCGAGCTTCCATTCGTTTCAATCTCCTTCTTAATTCTATTTCTCCTTCTCATCCCTCAATCTCCAAACGGATCCTCTCTCATTGACCGTTCGATGGCTGAAGGCAAGCTTGATCTTCCCGACGATCTTCTCTCCTCCAAACACTCTGATCATTCTTGGACCTCTAAAGGTAATCTCTTATCGCCCGGCCTTTTCCGAATCTTCCGTAGTTAATGGATGCGAATTCTTTGGGTTCACGTTAAGATAGGGTTTATTTGATCTGTACGTAATGGGATTTGTGATGCTACTGCAATTTGACTGCATCTACATTGTTTATCTCTTTGAATCAAGGATTTTCAGATTATAACTTATATATGTTTACTTAATCTACAGTTGGTCACAATGATATATGCATTTTTTTCTTCAAAATTTGTTGAAAAGCGAATCCAGATTTGCAAATTTTCTGAACTGAAAGTTATCATATCATAGCTGAATTTCATTTCTTATCAGTTCGGGTTTATTTGATTGCATCTATAATTGAGTAGTTGGTAGTATGTGTGATCATATCATAGCTGAATTTCATTTCCAGCAAATGTACCCACACTTGTAGAATGAATCTTCTATTTGATCACAGGTATTCGCTATATTGGAAGATGATTTGAGTTTCGGCCTATTTGACAGCTTTATGATTTTTTTTCCTTTTGATTTGTGGGCGCAGGCCTTTTAGATCTCTTCATTTCTAAGTGTGATATCAGAAAGTTAAAGTTCTTCTACACTACCAAATGTTATAGATCTAACACTTCATTTCGCTGTCTGCCTCCATTTGTCTCATTAGTTTGTATAGTAAAACACAGTAATACATCTTGCTTGATTTAGCGCTATGCTCGTTTCAACAGACATGGTTGAGTACTCGGAGAGATTTTTGTCATTTTATTTGGTAGATTGCAATATAACAGTCCAAGCCTGCTGTGTTTTGGATTGGTAAAAGAGTTTGAGTTTCTTGTTTTATAAAAGTGAAGGAAACAGAAGGCTTAGAGTTTGATATAAGGATGCTGTACAAGTGTTGTTATTTAGGACAAAACAAGGCAACACTGTTTTTCTGAAATTTATGCAATTCTAAAATTTTCATATGTAGACAGGTTTATATGCTTTTCTTTCAACAGTAACTTGTATTGTATTAGAATACTCTTTAAAAGCATGATATAGATATGCGATGTGGTGTTAAATGCTTTTGTTTACTCTTGCTTTGCCAAATTTGTTCCCCCATTATTCTTATCTTTAACATGCAATTGTGTCATGACAGTGGAATTTTCTGGAGGGAATGGTGAAGATAAGATGACCGGTTATGATCCCAAAGGTAGCTTTTATCCATGGATTGTGGTCTGTAGTATTTGGTCAATAAGTAAACAGTTTGGGGAGTGTTTTCTTTGGGTTACTAACTTCCCCCAAGTCTTTTTCTTGACTTCACATTTTTTGCTTTTTGTTTGTTCATATAAAGATCAAGCAGCTTTGGACAACAGCATCCCCTTGTCTCCTCAGTGGCTCTATTCTAAACCAGGCGAGAGTAAGATGGTGAGTGTTTTTAGTCGATTAAACATTACTTGTAGATATATTTATGGACATGAGATCAATGAAATACACTCTGCATGAATAGTCTCTCAGTTTTCTTTTTCATGCCTTTTTTATATTGGCATTAGTAGCTCCCTTGATATTCATGTTAGTTAATATACAACAAACACTATTAAGTATTTCTCTCTACCACGGCACCACTGCTGTGTTTTGCCATATTAAATCTATCTACAAATAGAAAAAACTCATCTCTTCAGTTATTATGATTATAGGAAATGCGGGCACCAAGTTCTCTCTCTCTTGGGAGCTCTGCTGATTCGGGTGTGAAGGAGGCTTGGCGTACGGAGGGATCTGATGACAAGAAAGATTGGAGGAAGTCTGGAAGTGAGACAGAAAGCGGGCGTCGCTGGCGTGAAGAAGAAAGAGAAACAGGATTACTTGGCAGCAGAAGAGAGCGCAGGAAAACCGATCGCCGTGCTGATGTGGCGTCTGATAACAGAGCTCCTTCCTCTGACAAGTGGCTTGATGTTGGTAACCGTAATTCTGGGAACGAGGCAAGGCGTGATAGCAAATGGTCATCCAGATGGGGCCCGGATGAGAAAGAAAAGGAGAAGAGGACAACAGATGCAGAGAAGGAAGATGAGTCTCACTCTCAAGGAAATGCAGGCAACAACACTAGAGTGGTCTCTGAGCGTGATCCTGAATCACGTGATAAATGGAGGCCACGGCATAGAATAATGGAGGCAACTTCTGGTGCCTTTCGTGCTGCACCTGGATTTGGGGTTGAGAAAGGAAGGGTTGAGGGATCAAACTCAAACCCAAACATGGGGTTTACTGTTGGACGTGGCAGATCTAGTGCTACTACTGTTGCTGTAAGGCCTTCATCTCCAGGTTCCATTGAGGGTGTGCCCGGAAAGCCTCCTGGGGCTGGGGATATGTTTTTCTACCCAAGAGGAAAGCTTCTTGATATATACCGTACACAGAGACTTGACCCTTCTTTTGGTAACTTGCCTGAAAAGATTCAGGAAGTACCTTCTATTACTCAAGTAGCTGCACTGGAACCTCTTGCTTTTGTTGCTCCTGATGCAGAAGAGGAGGTAATGTCTTTTTTTTTTTTTTTTTTTTTTTTTTAAATCAGTAAAGTTTTTATGTATTTCTATCTTGCTAACTTGATAAGCACATGCAATGTCCTCAGTCCATCCTTGGTGATATATCAAAGGGAAAACTCACTGGTAGTGAGTTGGTGGCCAGTAGGCCGAGAGTTATCGGGTCATCTGAGAACATTACAGGTAATGGAGCTTATGGATATGAAAAGTGTGTTTTCCCTTTTTTTTTTTTTTTTTTTTTTTTTTTGTATCTAAGATATTATCCTTTATCAGATGTCTTGGATTTAACATCCACCAATGGGAAAGATGGCGATGATATGATTGACCCAAGTCAAAATACTTCACTCTTTGATAGCCAAAGATCAACAACAAAAGAGGGTGAGTACTGACGAACTATGATCCATGAACTCTAGTACTCTACTGGTTATCAGTAATCAGTTATGACAACATACATTGTTTAACAACAAAACATTTCAGGTCGAGATGCTAATCAGGATCGAGAGCAAGGAGTCCCTCAGATGGAATCATATGAACTGCAAACAAGGTCAAACACCAGTATTATTGACCGTGGTCAAGATAAAGCTTTTAATCTTAACGGTCCAGATTTGGGTTCTATGGGGCATCATCCGTTGGATAATTTCCAGCCATCTTCATTTGATATCAATTCAAATCTTGTTAATGATTCAAACTCAGTATTTGTTGATCCATCTTCTGAGCAATATTGGTCAAGAAATATGCAGCCCTTGGAGGACAATACAAATGAACATTTAACCAGGGGCATCTTGCCTGAGGAGTTAAGTCTTTACTATCGTGATCCTCAAGGGGAGATCCAGGGACCATTTCTTGGGGTAGACATCATCTCATGGTTTGAGCAAGGATTTTTCGGGGCAGATTTGCCAGTTCGAGTGGCAGATGCACCAGATGAAGCTCCTTTCATGGAGTTAGGTCATGTTATGCCACACTTGATTCCCAGGCATGATTACACCACCAGCAATGATCCAAGTCCCAACTTGGACAAGCCGTCTGATGGTTTCCAAGGGAACCTGGATGCTAATGTCGTCTCTGTACCTGTGCCTGGTTCTGAAATGGGATTTATGTCCGCATCAGATAATCAAGCCAGAATACCTGAACATTTTTACTCAGAGGGTCAAAGCTTTCATGAAGAAGGTTGGTTAAATAGTCTTTCCTAAACCTAATCTAGCCTTTTTTTCATTCTATAAAACATAACGTCCTAATGTTGTTTCCCTGTTGCAGAAATTGTTTTCCCAGGAAGACCAGGCAGCAGTGACTCTGCAGTAAATTTTATGAACAACCACACTGTTCCTGTGTCAACCGATAATAAAATGCATCCGTTTGGATTGCTATGGTCTGAGTTAGAAGGATCAAGTTTAAGGAACGATCAGCAATCTAGGACATCTTTGTCTGGTGGTATCCAGCAGCAATTTGTGAATTCACCAAGTCAGAGGTCATCTCATTTCAACACAATCCCCGATGCTGATGAATGGTCTGATATTTATAGAAGAAATGCCATGGATCAAGAGACCACCGAGTTTGATTTATCAGAGAAACTCAGGTCTCACCAAATTCAACAGCAGTTGCTCCAACAGCATAATCTGCTCAACTCTCATCATCAGTTGAATGAATCAATGCTGGATCACGTTCAAGTTCGACCTCCTATAAACCTAAAACAGTTTTCAGGGCAAGGAGTGGATCACCTTGTGGCACTGCAGTTGCTGCAGCAGCAGCAGCAGCAGAGGCGGATTGAGCTTCACCAGCAGCAACAGTTGCAATTACAGCAGTTGAATCAACAGCAAATGCTGCTCAAGGAACAGCAATCACGACAGTTGCTTCTTGAACAGTTGGCCCAAAATCAGATGCGTGCAGTACAAGCACAATCACGTGCGGATGCTGCAAGATCAAATAATGCACTCGATCAGATTCTTCTCAAGCATCAGATCTTGAATGAACTTCACCAGCGTTCACAACATGTCGATCCATCATCGATAGAGCATCTGATTCAAGCAAAGTATGGTCGTCAAGGGCAAGGGCATCCAAACGAGCTGTTGGAGCTCATTGCACATGCGAAGCACGGCCAGATGGAACATCACATGCTTCAGCAGGAGCAGTTTCAGGGAAGGCAGCAGCTGCCTTTGCCTTTGCCTTTGGGTTTAAGGCAGAGGATGGAGATGGAAGAAGAGAGGCGTCTTGGTTCTATCTGGCCTGGGCCTGTTGATGAAACCACTCAGTTTCTAAGAAATGCTGGTGGGCTTCACCGAGTCAACTCCAGTGGCCTCAGTCCTTTAGATGTTTATCAGCAACAACAGAGGCTATCTCCAGATGAGTTGAGTCATCTTTCAATGCAAGAGAGACTTCAGCAGCGCTCATTGCGTATGCCAGGTGGTGGTCCTGCAATGAACCTTGATGTTAATTCCATGGGTCGAGTTAATCAGAATATGCAGGAGTTCAATTCTCCATTGCACCACGGTGGTGCTGCTAATCAGCATCCGTTAGCCTCAAACCGCTTCCATCCCTCTCAAATGGGTGTGGGTGGTGCGGAGGGACAAATGGCAAATGAGTGGATTCAACAGCTGCATATTGATAACGAAAGGCAGAAGGAAGTGAGAAGGATTTCTGAAGATCCGAGTGTTTGGATGTCTGCTGGAAGCAATGATGATCCTTCAAAGAGGTTGCTTATGGAACTGCTTCAACAGAGTCAGAACCCGTCTACTAGTGAGGAAGCATTAACATTGGATGTGAGTAATAGTAATATGGCACGGTCCGAATCCGATAGTAGGGAAAGGGATTATCCGAGTCATGCATTTGAGGGCATTGGTGTTGGTTATGGATACAGACCACAGGGACAGGGACAGGGACAGGGACAGGGACAGGGACGGTCGGTGGGTTTGGGTGAGGAGACAATAGTTGGGGAGGGTAGAATGCATACTAGACCATTCTTTTCTGAGACTCAGGAGGCAGTCTATACAAATTCCAACATGCAGGGAAACAGAAAAGTACCTAAAAGTGAAGGTGGCAACAATAACATGATGATATGTGTAGCCGCAGAAACTCAACAAGGTGGTGTTGCTGCTATAGATCATGGGGAAATGCCAAATAATTTTGGTAAATTTTAATCTCTTTATGATGGTACCCTTTATTTTTTATGCGTAGAGTAGTAAATAAATATATCTGTGTTGTGATATTAGCAGGTGGGAATAAAAGCTTGTACAATGACAGGGTTGAGTCTTTTGCAGCAGCAGGAGGAGGAGGAGAGGGTCAAGACAGGTAATGTCAGTTATTAATCCTGGAACAGATAATTGATATGTTTTGGTTTCTTATGTTGAGGGTTTGCATGCAGGGGGTCGAAAAGGTGTAGTAGTAGTAGTGATAATATAAATATATTGGTGAGACGTCCTTCATCATCATCATCATCTCATGAAGGGGGGTTATGTGAGGTGGATTCAACTTTCAGAGAAAGAGAAACTAGGGAGAACATGATGATGATGGTAGGTGGTGGTGGTGGTGGGTTTAGGAGGACGTCATCATTGAGTGATGCATCAGTGGCAGTATCAGGGACGGCATCTTTTAGCGACATGCTTAGAAGCAATAGTAATAATAATCATCATCATCATCTTATTAGGAAGCCACCCTCACCAGATCCAGAGGGTGCAGCAGAGGGACACAATAGCAAAACTGGTACTGGCGGTGGTGGTGGGAAAAAGAAAGGCAAAAAGGGGAGGCAGATCGACCCGGCTCTGCTTGGGTTTAAGGTTACCAGCAACCGTATTATGATGGGAGAGATCCAACGCATACAAGATTGAGCCCCTCCTTTCCCCAAGTTTTGTTTTTTTATTTTTATTTTTATTTTTATTTATTCTTTCTTGTGGTATTTATATCTATATGTATATGTATATGTATATGTATATGTATATGTATTGTATGTATGTATGTAGAGAGTATTGGTTGGTTTGGTTGCATAGAGTAACTGCATCTGTATGTACTATAAGTTTTTTTCTTTTTATGTAACATTCGGTCGGTCAACATTACAAAGTGCCAAGCTGATTTTACATTCCAGTGCTGCCTGCTTTGGAAATAACGTAAAAATTATTTCAGACTTATCATAATATAATATAATTAATTACTAATTACATTCTTCTTTCTAGTTCTACTCCTTTTACAGGTGATAAAAGGTAAGAAGAGCGGATAAAACTAGAAGCCTGAATGAAAATTTTGGGGTAATAGTTCAAATCTGAACCAGTTTTCTTGTCAATATCCCATAAAGTAATGTAATCCTATACAGATACCAAGACTATCTTAATAATATTCAAAAATAAATTATTATATTTGTTTACTCATATCCTATGTTATCTATGGTTGAAGTGAAAAACCATCATATTATGATAGGTTCTGTCTGAACTTGGGATCAACTACAACTTGAAACCCGGCCTTACCTTCTATGTTTTTCCCGAATGGCCTTTTTACGCTTGTGCTAGAAAATCCTGGTATCGGCAGTTTGAAAGTCTAATCTGAAACTAGCATTTTGACAGCCGAGATTTGGCTTTACACCCTTTGAGTCTTTCTTTTCTCATTTTAGTAAAAAAAAAATAGGCCTCCTAACAAGGTTATATATATATATATATATATATATATATATATATATATATATATATATATATATATATAGAGAGAGAGAGAGAGAGAGAGAGAGAGAGAGATGAAGGTTCAATTGAGAAAAAAAAAGTTGAGAATGAGAGAATCATTCTCAGCCACACATTTATTTTGCCGCAAAACACTTAGGCGTACCGTCGGAAATGGATAACGGATAAACATGTGTTTTCCAACCAAACATGTTTCATTAAACTATGCTAATCATTACCTTAATATACACAAAAACATAATTTTTTTTTGTTTTTTATTTTTATTTTTAGAAAGCCATTCTTATCGAAAAATTATTTTAAATATATCAAAATTCATAATTTTTTATTCTCTATAAATAGACATCCATATTGATATAGTTTTAAGATAAGATAAATTTTTTTTTTAGAGTTTCAGCTCTTGTTATTCATAAGTGAATAAAAAATTTATCAGATTTTTATTACAGTACATTCGTTATTCACTTATGAATAAAACGTATGCTTAACTTTTTTTTTATAGTTTAAGTATCGTTCATATATGAATATGACACGTAATAAAGTTTTCTTACTTAAAATATATTTTTTACATCATCTTTCGTCATATATTATATTTATATATAAATAAAACGTGTATTAGTTGTCGTCATATTTTATATTCATATATGAATAAAACATTTATCAGATTTTTGTTACAGTTAATTTGTTATTCATATATGAATAAGTAATATAAATGATACTTAAACTGTAAAAAAAATTAATTATATATTTTTATTCATAAGTGAATAACGAATATACTGTAGCAAAAATCTGATGCATTTTTATTCACTTATGAATAACGATAGCTGAAAATATAAAAAAAAATTATTTTATCTTAAAAATATATCAATATGGATGTCTATTTGTAGAGAATAAAAAATCATGAATTTTGGTATATTTAAAATCATTTTTCAATAATAATAGCTTCTTAAAAATTAAAAAAAAAAACGAAAAAAATTATGTTTTTGTATATATTAAGGTAATGATTAGCATAGTTTAAGGAAACATGTTTTGTTGGAAACACATGTGTATTCCTTATCCATTTCCGCTGGTACAACGAAGGCTTTTGCGCAAAAATAAATGAGTGGTTGAGAATGATTCCCCCATTCTCAACCTTTTTTATTTTCTCAATTGAACTTATATATATATATATATATATATATATATATATATATATATATATATACACGACTAAGATCTTAAGATCTTAACCCAATCTGATCTCACATCTTTAGTATTTTTATATAACACTGGTTTCAAATATTCATCAATTCAGCTTCAATTTGAACATTACAAGTCGCAAAAAGTCTCATAGAATATATTCATTTCATCCGTTCTTCTTGAGTTACACATAATATCATGATACTCATGTTATTCTTTTTATGATTACATGCCTTTAGTTTTACATGGTCACGATGATCTTGTTAACTTTTCTACAAATATATTTTCTTTCTAATTTTTGCAGTTTTCAGCAACAAGATGTTTTAATCAATGTCAAGTTAGAATGAGTACTCCACAAACAATACCTAATGAGCAAATTTGGAAACTAGTTTATTTTGGTAGGATATTTCGATCCCAATTCAATCTTACAATTACGATCCTACAAAACGTGAAATGACTTTAGGTAGGATCTCGATCTTAGCAATCTTGATCTAAGATGTTACTATTTAAAAACTTAACGATAATAATAATTGACAATCCGATTGGAATTATTTTCATAAATTGCCTCTGAAATAACTGACATTTTTCTATGGTTCAGATAACCTTCTCTATAATGTATCCACCAACAATAATAAGTCACTAAGAATGTTAGTTATTTATTGTAATAATACATGGGTTTAGCAAGAAAGAAGAGAATAAACAACTGACACAAAAAGAAATTGAACATTATATAATATAGTCTTACACATGATCTAAGCACCATAATTTAATTAAATGCAAATGTATGGTGAATTAGAGGCATGCCATGTGTAAGAATAAGTCAAACACTCAACTAAACTCTTACATGGAAGAGGTATGATCGAATTTATGAAAGAGAGTGGCTAGGAGTGACTTTCACTTCACCTTATTTCTTTTATGTACATGTTAAAGTCTACTGAACTTCTAAGTGTCCAAAATTTTGCACACAACATATTAAATCTCAAATTTGTACACAACCATAAAATGTTTTAGGTTGCATGTACCCATAAGCGTTATGTGAAATTTCGCAAGTACATTGTTAGTGTATGTAACAACCCAAAAATTCAGATAAAAATTTTCATTTAACAATTAGAAATCTCATTCATATTTGTGTTCCAAAATTCCATTACAAAATACATTGTTCAAAAGATCAGAGTATCCAAAATAACTAGTGCGAAAATATTGGAGAGTGCACGTTGCGCCATCAAGCCGGAACCTTGCTCTTAGAACCAGAAGTACCTGAAACACCCAACAAATCTGTAAACACACACTTACTGAGTTCCCGAAATACACAAAACACATAACCACATAATGCCATGCATATATACACATAAATCTGCCATGGACTCCCTTCATGGTCTTCCACCGGGATGCCATGGGATACCCCCATGGTCTTATACCCAAGGGTCATGGGCTCCCCCTCATGGTCTTACCAAGTGCCATGACCCCCCCCCCCCCCATGGTCTTCACATAAATCAATACATACCAAATAAAGAAACCATTGCATGTTCAACTATAGAAATCTCATATCAAGTAATGGGCCGACGTTGGTGCCTTCGACCCATTGGTATAGTGAGAAGGCTCACCTCAGTCGGCTGAATACAAAAGATGCTCGACTACTAGCCTAAAATCTCACACTGAACAACATACAAATAACCCTAGTTAGAATTATGGCATAACCTAGACATGGGCCCAAAATCCTAAGTCCAAGTCCCTTCATAATGGCCCAAAGGCCTTTTCCTTTACTAATGGGCCTAACATTAAAATCCAGATCTATATTGGGTCACAAGGCCCAAAAGGCCCACCATGCCAACCATGGCCCAAATACGATAAATTCAGGCCTAAGACACTAGCGAGTCCAGGCCCAAACACTTAGGTGTTGGGTTATGAGCATTCTAACACTCCTAAGTGTACATGCAACCCTAAATACCTTGGATCTATGTTTTCTCTATTATACATACAATTATGAACATCCAAGGTATTATCCTAATCTAGCATACAAAATAATAAATATAACAAGATAGAATACATACATCTTTGATGTAGAATGTCTTCATGAAGCTTGAGTGCCTAGTGCCCCAAGTGTGACACCTCAAATGGTTCACACAACACCAAATACACTTGGAATAACTTGAGAGAAACTTGAACACTCCTTAAAATCGTCTAGCCCTCACACTCACACATTAGTCCACGATTTCTTGAGCCATGGGATTCTTTTATATGGTGGCTATTAGGGTTACACCATGTAACTCATAACTTTACCCATTCCTTATGCTCCATGGATTTTAACCTCCATGGAGTATCCATGGGTCACCCCATGGACTTAGTCCAACATAAGGAATCTTGGATCACAAGCCCACATATATAAGAATGAATGATTTACACAATCAACCCATATATTTAATTAGTCTCCTTTTGATCACTTAATTAATTCCAAATTAATTCTTGATCAATACTAATTAAATAACCTTATTAATATATTAGAACTTATAATATATTAACCAACCTTAAGTGTTATTTCTCTCATTATAGTCTATCCAAATGCATGATGCCATGCAACCCAAATGGACCATGCCGGGTCGGGTCAAGTCTTACCAATTATAGTTATGGACTTAGACATTAATCCAACAGTCTCCCACTTGGATAAGTCTAAAACTATTATTGCGTATGACTTCAGGAACCAATCAGCAATCGTAGCTCTCAAAAGCTTCTGTCGAACTCTAACCTTGTCGAAGAACTCTGACCTTTGTCAATGACTTGTCCATTAGATAAGGGATCATATATTCCTCCATTCTAGATATCATATGGACTGAGACATGGATTATCAATCATTCTCTCTGTCCATTTGTTGTTTCCCGATTTCCGATTCATGATGACTGACTGATTGAACAAATCAAATCAGTCCTGGCTTGGCCAAGCACTCACATGTATCATCTTTAAATCATCGAGGGGCCCACAGATATCGCTTTTATCCTGAAGGTAAAAGGAATGGATAAACTTCGACTCATATGGCTTGTTCTACTACTTGTTGAATCATACACAAAGGCACGTTTTATAACATCGAGTTACCAATGCGTTTTCGTGCAATCAATGTATAACCAACTCATAGTAACAACTCATATCTCTAGGTTTGAAGAATATAAGTTATTATCGTCTCATGATCACTCGTGATAAAATCCATGAAGTGATTCAAATGAGCGCGGGTTGAATCCAATACTCAGAACTTATGAGCACTCATGAGTGTTGTAGCACCACTTTGTCCACCAACTTGGACCTCTACAAACCAACCCATGACAGTCTTGATTCATATCTACTTCCAACATATGACCGACCGTGGATGGTTTGAATAACTTAATCATTCAGGAAGAGCGACTTAGTTATTCTGGAAGTCAAAACATGCAAAGTGAAACACAAGAATAAATAAATCAAATATGGTATCAAACCCTATGAATATAAATAAACACTTATATTTATCACCATACTGATTACTCATTATTCATTGTTTCGGTTTTATCAACTTTATACTTGAATTTAAAACAATAGTTGTCCCATGCTCCAAGCATGTACACTATGTTTTCTAAACACTAGTCATGCCATACACCAAGTATGCATACTATGTTTGTCTATGATCTTTACTTTGTAAAATAGATCAATTGAACATCACTCCAATGATCCTCTTTTCACAGTCCCAAATCCTTACTGCAAATGCAAGAATTCCAAATTCATGCCATTTACTGAAATCTGTTAGATTCTAAACTTATATGCATTGATCCTCTTAATGATTATGCACGAAGTCAGAAAGACTTGACAACAATCATTACAGAGCATTCCAAAGGAGATCAGCTCCTTGGAAACATCCTTCTTTCATTAAGTTTCCTAATCTTACACAGATTGAATAATTTCTAACTTTGAAACATTTCCATATTCCATTTTGACTATCACTTCTGAACAAGAGTTGCCTCCTTACAGATTATGTCAATATGGTCCTTCCAGAATTAACATTATACTTCCAACTGTCCTTGAGCAACCAATCTTTGGTAAACCTTAGATTGTCCTCGACAATTGCTTAATCATTTTAGTCATATCCAATTCTAGACCTTTTCCCTTCATAATGCCCCAGGCATTTGGAAAATTTTAGAAAGGATGAATATAGCACATGTAATCGATCCTATATCCGAAGCATATGGGACACGATTCATGATGTCTCACATAAAGACTAAACCAGTCTTTTGCTATAATATTTCCATTTCAATTTGCCAAGTTCTCAAAATTCAGATTATGAAAAGGGATGCCGTAATCATAATCGAATTTTAGAACGCAAATAATGGACCCATATATAGAATTTCCTTATGTTGAGCCATTCCAACATGAAATTCACATATATATATATATATATATATATATATATATCCTTGATTAAATACGATTAAAATCTCAATCTAAGCTTTTAGAATTGAAATGAAGTATAATTTCCTCTCCCTTAATTATAGCAAAACAACTTTTTCAACCCCTGCAACCTCACGAATTGAAACTTTTGTTTTCTATAATTAACATTGCTAACTTGCAACCTTTGTCATAATTATCATGCTCCCACTAACATGATGATTATTAGCATAACACTTATGCTCCCACTAGCTTTGACATGTACTCGGAAATCGGCTGACTTTCTTACCAAAGTTCAGATTTCTGATACTAGATTGTTTTGATAAAACTTTATCAAAATCATACACCTCTCTTAGATAGCTCACATGTGTGTCTAAATAATTTTAGAACTATGAAAAGGGATGCCGTAATCATAGTCTCAATTGTTTAGACCTTTGCCACTTCTCACAAGTCCATGTTAGTGTGCCGGTAAACCACACACGCTCCACTAACGACTTTGAGAATGCAAATATCACAATTGCTATCTAGCTAAAATCTACTTAGTGAAAGTGTTTCCTCACCATCATTTTCATGAATCGGAGAGAAACCTTATGACACTTAGATTTAATAGTGTATGTGTTCTTATCCATGTGAATTTGTCAAAACCATAATCACAAGACAAGGTTAGTGACAAATCCAAACTCATATTGATTAAACTTGTGCAATCTTAAATTCTTGCCATTTGGCAGCTCAGGTGCCTGTCATTGCATCCAAGTAGTTGTGCAACCAATTAAGAACTCTCAGAACTCCTATGCAAAGCCAACTTGAATAGGCACAAAAATTTCAACACGATAGGTTATAAACCTCAAGTCGTGTGCTAGTGAAGGACTTTAGGTTTTATTCTTGATTAAGTCTTGAAACTTTCAAGAGCTTTAAGACTCCCACTGTCCTCTTGACATATAAGACTCCCTTGTCAAATATTCAAGAGATAGTGCAGATTCTTTATCAAGACTAACACTTTACACAATTGGCCTAAGTTGGTCTCTGTTTTATCCAAAACATCACAACTTACCAATTTCAAATGTACAAGAGTAGATAACCTTTTACTCTTACATTTGACTAGTGTTAACAAACCCTCTTTAAGATATGTCACTCAAGTTACAATCTTGGAGTATGACTCTAAGAATTGTTTTGGAACGAAGTATGACTCATCTTCTTGATTTAACCACTTCAACAATTCATAACTCCTCTTCTTAACTATCAAAATGCACTTAGAGGATGAATTGTGATAAGGTCTCAAAATCATTAAGATGATCTTAAAACATGATACTAAAGTACTCTCCCATCTTTTCAGATTTGAGAAACTTTTATCCTTCTGCCTAATTTGATTCTTCTCATTCGTTCTGTCATACATTGAAACTTTTCCAATGTCTCAGAATTATACTTAAGCTTGTAAGTATAATCATATTTACTAAGCCTTAGTAAATCATGACGAATAGTCTTATCGATCTTTTTTGGTGGACTTGATCAGTGCACAAGAATGTGTACTTGATCCCTTAGTCCTTCACTTGACTCACATATACATGTGAACAAGGAACTAGTCTTAATTTTCCAAAGTTGAAAATTCTCATTCATCATACTATACAACTTGCATGATTCCAAGTTTCTATCCAACTGAAACTTGGGTGATGAGAATCTTTCCTTATTTGGTAAATTTGGACACTACCACAAATGAAAGAATCAAATTCATATTTTCACTCTTGCTCTTAATGGAATGTTATAAGCAACAAAGATTTTCACAAATGCCATTGTAAGGATATTTTAAAATAAATAAAATCAAAAATTTTCCTTTTATTTTAAAAACTTTGCGGAAAAAACTATCCTTACAGTGCAAAAGCACATGAAAACTTTGTTGTTATCTATTCCTAAGCAATATATCATAACTCCTAAGAAGTAGCTCAAGAATCCGATCTTCAAACTATGCGATAGAAATCCATCTACGCGATCAGATTCAGCATATTCTTTCTTTAGGTTTCTTCACTTTTCTTTGATTCTTCAAACATCAACATGTGACCCAGTCACATCATGTAATAAGAATCTCCAAGTAGGAACTTAATAGAGTTAGACAATGGACTTTACCTGAAGTAGAGTCAAACTTATTGACTTTAACATCCTTAGGTAAATTTGGCAGCTTCGCAACCAATGCCCCTTCCTTTGGCAATGGACCCTTGATAATGGGACTATCTAAGACTTAGCCTCTATCTTTACCATTTGGTCAACCGAGTTGACTATGGCCGATCCCTTTCCATTGGGAAGAGAGAGCTTTACTGGATATCCAATGTCATCATTGTCAATGTCCATAAAGTTTTAGGAAGTTGATCTTAGCAAATAGATAAGATCATTAAGGGTCTTGTCATAGTCTGTTTCATAGGAGTCCCAAAGGAACTCACTATGTGACTTAGAAAGTAGTTGAGCCACCAACTTTCTCAAGACTTTGACACCCAACTCTCCCGGCTTGTCAATATGTGACTACATCTCCAAGATGTGATCACACATAGACCTTTGCTTGCCAATAGGGCTTGAGTGACCTTAAACTTTTCAAGAACTTGTGGGTTAGGGAGAATAATTGGAGGAGGTGGAGGAAGTATGATATCCATGGGACATCATCTTCATTTAGGAAAGTTTGTTTCAAGAGATTTGGGAAGATCATAAATGTCTAGACCAGACATCTTTTTGGGAGATATTCAAGATAGTTGATTTAAAGTCCTTAATATGACACCCAATATGAAATATTAAGGCTAGGACCCAACAAACTATTTTATAACTTAGAAGAGGGATGCCGTAATCCAAGCTATAAAATATTTGAAGGTAGGTGAATGACGATTCACCAATTTCCACCATGAAAAACGAAATAATTTATTAGGTTTTAATTGGATTTGAAAGTCCTAGATCTTTGAGATTCATTGAACTGTTCAAAGGCATGTTTCAATCTCGAGTGTACCCTTCAGGTTTTGTGACTGGGATGCCGAGGATCACAAAACAAGGTGTGAATAACCATGCAAATATACTTGGTACTCTTAATATTTACCCCTTAATCAGTGTGCCGGTTAACCACACACGCTCCACCGATACTATGATAAATATTAAGTTACCCTTTGCCTACCTTGTTAAGTCCAGGTTAGTGTGCCGGTTAACCACACACGCTCCACTAACGACTTAAGCAAAGTGCAAAGTGTAATTTCATGGGTTAGCACCAAATTCACATTTTCCTAAGTAACTAAGATTGGGTATTAATAAGAGTTTAGTTACTTAGTATTTATCATTAATACTTTTAATGAAAGGAGAATTATAGTCCTTGTCCTACCCGTTCGGCTAACGACCCTCCACCAGTCAAGGAAGCGGTGGGTGAGAGTGGACACCCATTAAACTGCCATTTTATAGGCAGTAACCTTATACCCCCCTTATAGACCGGCTTCGTGAATGAGGCCTACTAACGGTAAGACTAACTTTACTCTTATACATATATATAAATATTATTAACTTATAATATTATAAAGTATAAGGGTTGAATTTTAACTTTTAAAATTCTAAGGGCTAACTTGGAATTAAAGTATTCATAAGTGAAAACTTTTCAAATTCCAAAACTTGAGGGCAAGTTTTGAAACTATTCAAAACTAATTAATTCCATAACTTATGAGTTTAAAGTAGTTTAAATTAAAAAAAAAAAAAAAAAAAACTCTTCAAGTTCCATAACTTGAGGACAAGTTATGGAAGACTTTAAACTAATTAATAAAAAAAAATTACTTTTTTTTATTGTAACTTATGGAACTAATTAAGGTTACACTTTTTTTTTTTAATTTAATGAAGAGACTCTTGAACCTCCATAACTTGAGGACAAGTTATGGAGTCATAAAACCATTTAATTAGAACTAGACTCTTCATTTTGTAACATTTGCCAACTTTTATGAGTTTTATGATTCTTAAATGTGACTTTTCATATAACTTGAGGACAAGTTACAAAAACACACTTTGGAATCAACTCTTAGATTAAAATGGATTGAAAACAACTATTTCACACAACTTTTCTATTAATCTAAGAACCTCATAAGAACAAGATAATTCAAATCATCAATCTTCAAGAAATTAACATGAACATACAAACTAATACAAATCTTGAAATTATGACAATTATCTTAGAAATTGGATTAGCATGAACATTACCACATCAAAAACAAGTTTATAAGTCCAAAAACATCTTAGGGTAATGTTCCTAGTCCAATTCCAGCCAAAACAATCGAATATATGCATCCAACTCGATTTTTCAGCTACTTTTGCAAGTATAACAAGAAAACAAGCATAGGCTCTGATACCACTGTTGGGTTATGAGCATTCTAACACTCCTAAGTGTACATGCAACCCTAAATACCTTGGATCTATGTTTTCTCTATTATACATACAATTATGAACATCCAAGGTATTATCCTAATCTAGCATACAAAATAATAAATATAACAAGATAGAATACATACATCTTTGATGTAGAATGTCTTCATGAAGCTTGAGTGCCTAGTGCCCCAAGTGTGACACCTCAAATGGTTCACACAACACCAAATACACTTGGAATAACTTGAGAGAAACTTGAACACTCCTTAAAATCGTCTAGCCCTCACACTCACACATTAGTCCACGATTTCTTGAGCCATGGGATTCTTTTATATGGTGGCTATTAGGGTTACACCATGTAACTCATAACTTTACCCATTCCTTATGCTCCATGGATTTTAACCTCCATGGAGTATCCATGGGTCACCCCATGGACTTAGTCCAACATAAGGAATCTTGGATCACAAGCCCACATATATAAGAATGAATGATTTACACAATCAACCCATATATTTAATTAGTCTCCTTTTGATCACTTAATTAATTCCAAATTAATTCTTGATCAATACTAATTAAATAACCTTATTAATATATTAGAACTTATAATATATTAACCAACCTTAAGTGTTATTTCTCTCATTATAGTCTATCCAAATGCATGATGCCATGCAACCCAAATGGACCATGCCGGGTCGGGTCAAGTCTTACCAATTATAGTTATGGACTTAGACATTAATCCAACATTAGGGACCAAAGGTTCGAAATCCACCGAAGGCCCAAGACTTCCTGAGAGCGTACGCCCAGTGTACCTCTTCTATACGCTTAGCATACTGAGCTAGGGGGTCGTATGTGCAGCGTACAACATAGTACGCCCAACGTACAAACCGTTCAAGCACAAAATCCATTAAGTGCTTAATGCATGCAGGCTCTTCACTCAAATTCAAGATCTTGGTCGATATAATGGTCCTAAGGCATAAAGTTGGCAAATTTATGCCTTTGCATGCTATATATGATCCCAACAACTCAATCTACTTTATTAAGACCTTTCCAAAGGTCTTAACTCATGCATGGAGCCAAAGAAGACATCAAGTTTGCATTTTTATACCATAAACAAGTCCAAGAGTCTCAGATCTAACCTTCCTAACATCTGGAGTTGCCCAAACTCCCAAGAGATGATTTATGGACTCAAAAGTAGACTCTAGCAAACCCTAACTCAACAAGCAAGGAGAATAGACAAGATGCAAGCTTTTTACCTTCAAAAGCTCTCCAATATGCTCTAGATGCAGGATCCAAAGGCTCCTTCCTTGATCAAGACTTGAACACCACCTTCTTCTTCTTGAACACCCTCTAGAAAGGCCACCAAACACACCTTTAAGCTCAAATCTCACACTATCTTGCAAATATAGGGTTTAAGGACGAAATGAGGCTATGGAGGCTGATTAAGGTTTGTTCCAAATGATATAAGGTTGCTTAAATAGTGTCCAAGTCAAGAAATTAGGGTTTTAGACATTTGCGACGTACGCCTCGCGTACATGCTTGTACGCCCAGCGTACGAGCCTCAGCCACCAATTGCTCTCACACGCGTACGCTAAGCATACCCATATGTACGCCCAACGTACAAAGGGACCCTTTTTGCCAAAAATGAAATACTTCAAGGGCTAAAGTGTAATACCTGGATTGGAGTGTTACAATGTAACCTAAAAACCCCAATAGTTAGTTGGATAGAGAGTATGATTTTTGGACAAGTTCAAAGTACGTTACCCTATTTATTCACTCTTCGTAACCACGTCGTGGTAATCCAGTCACGTCGTAGTATCATTCTTTCCATGTCGTGTTCTCTACAACTCAATTATAACATTCTACTTTATGACCACGTCGTGGTTAACAAAGTACATTGTTATTTATCAATCTAACTGCATCAAGTATCTCTGATCACCGCTCCGTGTATCTTTAATCACGACTCCACGTATTCTGTTGTGGATCTCGCAATCATGTTCCACTTTCTTTCTCCGTAATGCTCCACCCCATTGTTTATAGGGAAATAATATATATTTTTATTTATTTATCTCAGATTTCCCTAGATGTCAATTAATTAACTAACTCATATTCATCATATCATATCAATTATCATATTTACTTTATGGTTTAAGATTAGGAATCTACTATAAGAACCTAATTCGCTTAAACCACGACTCTGATACCAACTTGTAACACTCGACATTTAAACACAAGGTACACCCAAAAATTTTCACTATTTATTTAACAAAACGTATTGTCATATACTCACATTAACAATTCAGTACAAGTAATTATTAACATGATCGGTTCAATGATCTGAGTCGGGTATCACAATCTCTTTTCTTCTTTCCTTGTTTATATAAATTGACCTGCAAAACACACATCACAAAAAGGATAAGCTGCAAAGAGCTTAGTGAGTAATCTATATTTTAATTCACATTATAATCATAACTCAACAACTTTCTCTAGATATAATTGTAATGGACTTACAACTACTCAAACTGTCAGTAAACTTTCACCAGATACTCATTCTTATTCTCATTCGTTACATTTTTATACTTATTCTCATTTTCTCTTATCCCCCCATCTCGCTCTCTCTCTCTCTCTCTCTCTCTCTCTCTCTCTCTCTCTCCCTTCTCTATACATACCCACACTCTATCTTTCACTATCTCTATACTCATGTTATATCTCTCTCTATGTCTCTACACACTTACTCTCTCTCTCTCTCTCTCTCTCTCTCTCTCTCTCTCTTTCTTTCTCTCTCTCTCTAACTCATATTTCATACTATTCTCTCTATCTCTGACTCATATTTCATACTATATATCTCTCTATATTCTTATCTATTTATCTCTTCCCATATATCTACCACTCTTTCTCTATCTCTCTCTCTCTCTGTGTGTGTGTGTGTGTGTCTACATTTCTATCTCCATTTCTCTCTCCCTCGTTGCATCTCTACATGCATCTCTCTTTCTATCACTGCATCTCTGTCTCTATCTCCCTTTCTATCACTGTATCTCTATCTTTATCTCTCTCTCTCTCTCTCTCTCTCTCTCTCTCTCTCCCCTTTCTCTCTCTCTCTCTCTCTCCTCATCTTTAGCTCTATCTCTCTTTCCCCCTCTACATCTCTATATTATAACTATACCAACTCATTAACTCATATAACAATACTCGACTATTTATCTCAGTATTTCTCACCCCTTATTTCATATAGTAATATATAACTACATATCTCGATCATAGTAGTTTAATAACGCATCTTTTATAACTCTATTTATATTTCGAATATACTCATTAAAATTGTTATACTTCGCTGTGTATTTCAATCATACTCATCTGTATACTCAAATAGTAATAAAATACTAAAATTCTCAATTATCACATTTAACGACTTATATATTAACAGGTAACTATAATTTCTCGATTATCATAATTTCTCAACTCTTATGATATTAATAAACAACTATTCAAATATTATGCTCAACTATGAATATATTAAATAATTATCAACTGGAGAGAGATAAGGTTACTCATTTGGTTAGTTAGTCAAGACTAACTATTATTATGGCCTCCACCTTAGCGCTGCTTTCCTATTCATCATTTGTCCAACCCTATTTGGACAATATAACAAGTTTATTAGAACTTGTCTAATCTCATCACTATATCCACAACAGTGATCAATTACCTGATCACTAACCAGACTCGGTAACTATTTGTCACCCAAACTAGTCACATTTTAAAATATAATTCACTAATGAATTTATCCCGCAAGTTGTTAATCAGATTGACAAATATCGGTAAACCAGGCTATTTAACCCGAAATGACCATATTAACATTTAACAAATCATCAGGTTCGTAATAGCACCATATCATGAAATCTTGTAATAGATACCCGGTTCTAACAACTCCTTACAAACATCACATAAATGTAGTTACATATAACATGATAAAATATACCTTCATTGATCTCATAAATAAACTCCTGTACTCCCGTACACTAGTATAAATTCACCGATATAATCTCCTAAGAATACTTCCTGAGCAACATCTTCGATCGAACGTGTAAAAAATCCTCAAATGACAAGAGAATTCTTATATTTATACTCTGAGCTCGCCACGTCATGGTGATCAGCTAGACTTTGATTTCGCCACGTGTTATGTCTTTATGCCATGTGTCTCGGTGACTTGTCACATACCACGTCGTGGTAATCTATTGGCCATGTCGTAGCCATTAGTTTTGACACATATATTTTAGGACTCACCTCTTACCATGTCATGGTAATCATACCACCACGTCGTGGAAATCAATGTTGACAGTTAACTTGATTGTCGTTGACTTTTCCAAAAATAGCAACATACCTTCATCTCAACTTCAAACGATCATAACTTTCTCATATGGACTCTGTTTTTGACAAACTTTATATCCACGAAACCGTCTCGGATTGAATTAGCATTTTCTTTCACAACTTCCTGATTTAACTTTAACACCCGTGTTTCAGGTTGGCTTAGCTTAATGTTTATCAAGGATCAAAGATGAAGTTTTTTTGGGAAAAACTCTAATGCCACGACGTGGCACAAGGATGACCACGACGTGTCATAGAAGAAATGGATCACATGTTTTAATGGATGTCACGACGTTGCAATGTGTGACCATGGCGTGTTAGTTGTTTTGACCCAAGCCCGTAAATTTAGGGTTTCCTCCCATATTTAAGCAACATTTCCAGAGGATTAGGGCATCCTCTTCAGCTTCCAATCCTCAACCTCAAAACCCTATCCTTCCTTAAAAAGTTTTGGTCCATTTTAGCATTCTTGGTGTCTCGAAGATGGATAAAAATGAGAAGAAGGTGTTTTGGTTCATTAATTCAGCAAGCAACATCATCATCATCATTATCATCATCATCATCATAATCATCATCATCATCATCATCATCATCATCATCATCGTCGTCGTCATCATCATGATGTGCATATTCTGGACCCTTGTGAGTTTTCAAGTTATAGCTTTTTGGGTTGTGCTTCTAGATCTAGGACTCTTGCCCATTTTCTTCATGTTTGTGAGAGTTTGAAGGAATGGAATCCATAAAGTTGGCAACTTTATGGATCCTTGAGGTCCATTTGGGGTTATATGTTTCAGATCTTGTGTTCCTTGGTTTTTTTGACCTCATGTGCAAGTTTTGAGCCCTTTATCTTTCTTGGATTTGACCTATTTTGGGGTGAGACATGCATTGGACATGCATGCCCATAAAACACATATTTTTATGGTGTATCTTGGGTATGAAGGTCTTCTGTAAAGTTTGATGGGGGTGTATTGGTTGATTAAGAGCTTAATGGGTTAACTCATGCCTCATGATGTTATTAAGGACTTAGGGTTAGAAGTTTTGGCCTATTGGGATGACTCAAGGGATAAAGTTGGAAACTTTATCCATTAAGACCTTGGAATGGACCAAATCTGAGCTTTGTAACTCTTGAAATTGGAAGAAAATGGATTAAGCTCGTTTGAGCTGTTCAGACTAGTCCCCACGTCATGGCCTTAGGCTGCCACAACATGGCGACTGGGGAACCTTCAATTGTTTTGGCATTTAGTTCCCACGACGTGGCCAAGGAGGGCCACGACATGGAGGCTACTGATTGACAATTTGACCTTGCTTTGACCGTTGACTTTTTGACTAGTTTTGACTTGTGGTCAAACTTGGGTAGAATTGGGTATTTGTCTAAGGTTTGGTTTCAGTTTGGTTTTAGGAAGCTTGGATTGGATGTTCTATTGTTGAGGTAGATGTTGGGTTTTTATTGAATAGTTCAGGTGAGTTCCTTCACGGTACTCGTGGGTTGAAGCACCAATGTCAGCCCACTGGATTGTGTTTGTAGGATGATACTTGTCTTTGTGTCACTTATTGTTATGCCTGTATGTGCTTGTTGTCTTTGTGATTACATGCTTAGTTGTAGGGGTGAAATAGACCCAATATTGGTTGAAAGATATTGAAGGGGGTGAAATAGACCCAATATCGGTTGAAAGAGACCGAAAATGGTGAAATAGACCCAATATTGGTTGAAAGAGACCGAAGGAGGTGAAATAGACCCAATACCGATTGAAAGAGAACGAAGGGGGTGAAATAGACCTAGTTATGTTTTGCCTATTATGTATGTATGGTATGGGGTATTTTTGGGAACTCACTAAGCTTTGTGCTTACGGTTTTGTGTTTAAATGTTTTCAGGTACTTTCCATTTCAAAAGGAAGGGCCGACTTGATCGCACTGCATCCCCTGGAGATTTATTCCGCACTGAATGTTTATGAATTACTCTGATGTTTTGATAATACTTTGACTTTGATCGTCTTTTGGAACAATGAATGAATGGTCTTAACTTATTTAAAATGAATTTTTTACTCGGAAATTTTGGGACGCTACATTATCTCTACTCATTTTCTTATAAAACACAATAAGTACAAGAACATACATATTACATCACTAAATTATCATCAGTTCATTGTTTTAAGTTTATTCCAAATCATAGGTATACCAAACACATAGTTTAACTCATTTTCTTACTTAACCTCATGTCGCGTTTTAGTGATAACAAAAAAGATCATTGTCAGTTGACTCTTGTAATTCTTAAGATCAATACTACTCCCACTGATTTCTTGACATATGAGTTTTCTCTCAAGGACCATTCCTTGACGAGCTAAAAAAAAATTCAAAAGTTTGTGTAGATTTCCGACAAGAAACACTTCATGGAATTGGAATTATTTTTATCTTTTTTTTCTCGATCAACGAAAATATCACAACTCCAGTTCTTAAAGTGCTTGAGTGAAGAAAGCGTTATTACTCCACATCTTATGATGTCCTACCGACCTTCTTAGTTTGGAATGAGATACACGACATGACACTAATGCATAGTTCTAAAAATTGATTGGAACGAAGCATGACTCATTTATGATCGAACCATTTCCAATAATGTTCGATTCCTATTCTTAGTTATATAATTGCACTAAGATGTTCTTGGAGGAGTCAATTGTGATACAATTCCACAATTACTAAGATGATCTTAAAACATGATACTAAGGTACTCCCTTACCTTTCAGATTAGAGAACCTTCATCTTTCTCCTAGTTGATTCTTCTATGTCGTTCTACTACTCCTTGAACCCTTTCAAAAGTATTAGAATTCTGCTTAATCTTATAAATACAATCATATTTACCGAAGCATCAATAAATCATGAAGAATAGAGTTATCGTCCCTTGTGGTGGATCTGAAGAGTCCATGTCAACATGTACTGGATCCATCAATCCTTCACTTGCTTCATATATGAACAATGATTTAATCATAATTTTCCAATGAACAAGATTCTCATGTATCATGCAATTCGAATTGCACGACTCCAGGTTTCTGTAACACTTGAATCCTAGTATGTTTCTTATTTTGCCCTTGTTATTAAAAAAAATCATTTTGGTCCTTGAGCAGTATGCGGGGCGTACCACTTGGTACACTTAGCGTACAAGCTGTAAAGCGAGTACGCAGGGCGTACCACTTGATACGCTTAGTGTACTGATGCGAGGTTGGGACGAGACTCCGGACATGTATGCTAGGCGTACATATATTTACGCAGGGCGTAAGTAAGTTATGTTGAAACCCTAATTTAGGGTGGTGTACCCTATATAAATGCCTTAAGTCCTCATGGATTGCCTCCTTACCAGCCTCCATTGCCATAAAAACCCTAAAATCGACCCTTAAGCCTATTTGTGGTGTTCTTGATCTATTAAGAAGATTTTGGTGGCCATTTTTGCCTTTGTGATGGACGTAGAGGAGGTTGAAGTTGCATTGCTTAATGAGAAGGTTTTGGATCCAGAATCATCATCTTGTGTGCAAGCTTTCTGAGGTATCAAGTTTGCATCTTGGCTTGTATATGTTTAGATCTCTTCATAGTTTGTTTGTTATGCTTTTGGTCCCTTTTTGGGTTAATGGAAGAGTTAAGTTGTTTTAAGGGATTGCTCTTTTAGATCTAAGTTTGTATTGGTCTCCTTAAGCTTAAGGGTGCAAGCTTTATGAGAATTTTGGTTACATGCATGCATTAAGTCACTTATTAAGTCCCTTTTGATCTTAAGAGCTTCATTTAGCCATGCATGACCATAAAATTAACAACTTTACTGAAACATCCCAAAAATATAGTCCAAAACTTTCGTTTAATTTCATTAGTAAAAACCATAAATATCATTCATCATATAAAAATCATAAACCATGTTTCTCAAAAATAACATAATATTTGTCAATGTATCAAAATCATATGTTAAACATCAGAGTAAATCCTCCCAGGCTAAAAATCATGGTGTGTGCCATGCAATCATCCCGAGCTCTTCCCCTTACTAGCGGAAGTACCTGAAACCAAAACTGAGAACTGTAAGCATGAAGCTTAGTGAGTCTCCCCAACTACCACATACCATACACATATCACATAAACATATATTGGGCCCCACCCCTGCTACATCGGGTCATCGCCCAGCGTCGGCTTTCCCGGCATCGGGCCTCGCCCGACATCGAACCCTATTCGACATCGAGCCCCGCTCGGCATCGAGCACATCTCGAAATACATGTGAGAATAATCAAATAATACACATAAACCTAAACATATAACATTAACATGTAAACATTCCTCGGGCCCCGCCCGGCATCGGACCGTAAAACGTAAGCATACTAACATTCCTTGGGAACCGCCCCGGCATCGGATCGAAATCCGGAAACATACAAGTACAAACACATGCTAGAATCACAAAGACATCAAGCATACAATCAATCCTCGGGACCGCCCCGACATCGGATCGAAATCCGGAAAAACATATAAACTTAAATCGGGCCCCGCCCGGCATCGGACCGTAGTCCGGAACTACTACTATCTAAACGGGCCGACCTTGGTGCCTTAGACCCGTTCCTACTAGGGGAAAACTCACCTCACAAAGCTGACTGCTAAAATCTCGAGTGAGGAATCTTCGACGACTGCTCCAACGACTCCCTAACTATTAATATCACAATAACACTTAGTCAAAACTTAATAATCCTCCTTAGGGTAAAATAACCATTTTACCCTTGATCAAAGTCAACGCTTTGGTCAAAGTCAACCTTCTGGTTGACCCAACTCATCGAGTTGCTCCATCAACTCGTCGAGTCCTAGAATCCTAACTCGTCGAGTCACCCCCCTGACTCGCCGAGTTCCCTGGCTACTCATAATCGCGATTTATCAAATCAACTCGTCAAGTCCCTTCACCGACTCGTCGAGTCATTCCTTAAGTTTAAAAGGGACATTCACAACCCAACTCGTCGAGTTCCTCTATCTGTTTGGTCATCTTAACAAATTAAGCCTCTACTCTCCAAATCCAATGTCCATACTTCATCTACATACTGGAAATGATCTTTTAAGGGTAAAGTTTCCAACTTTACCCGTTGATAATCCTTCTTAATGGGTTTAGCTAAAACCCTAGCTCTTTTAGGACATAGATCTTTGTCCAAAAGCCTTATCATTCCAAACTAAACCATTCTAACACAGATCTAGGCCTTAGACACCACTTGAATACGTAAAGTCTCAGACTTTACTTCAATGCATGGCCTTTTGAGGCTTAAAAGGCCAATACAACGTCTTTAGGCTTGCACGGGGCTTCCATGGTCATAAAGTTTGCACCTTTGTGCCATGGAATCCCTTCTAGATCCCAGATCTGAAAGGTAAGCCACTTGGGACGTCCAAATCCCAAAGGTTAAGCTTCTTGAACCAAAACCCTCAAAAAGTGGAAATAAGTAGATATAATGAATAAATGATCAAGTTAGAGACTTGATTACCAGAAAGTGAAGAGAATGAGATGTTGCTTCTGGATCTAAAATCTTCTCTTGGAGTCCTCAAGTTTCTTCTTCCTCTACAAGCTTCAAATCACACAAGAAAACTAAAAAATGGCTCACACACTCACACAATGCTCTAGGGTTTCATGGATTAGGGTTTGGTACTTGGAGGCTTGAAATGAGGCCAAAAGATGGGGATTAAGATGCTTAAATATGGTACAAAACCCCGAAATTAGGGTTTCACTCTGGCAGACCTACTCGCCGAGTCGAGGGCTCTCGACTCGTCGAGTAGATAGCTTAAAACCCGCGTCCAAGACTCATTTCTACTCGACGAGTTTGGGGCTTCCAACTCGTCGAGTAGCTCTATTAAAATGAATAATTTTATAAATAAAAGCGTACCAAAAACCAGGCGTTACAATTCTCCCCCACTTGACTTAAACTTCGTCCTCGAAGTCTACTGCGTCTGGAAACAACTCTGGGTAGGGCTCCCTCATCTCCTCCTCGGGATACCAAGTCCACTCAGAACCCTTGCGGTGCTGCCACTGCACCTTCACTACCTAAACAACCTTGTTCCTCAAGGTCTTCATCTTGCTATCCAAAATCGCCACCGACCTCTCAATGTAGTTCAGGCTGTCGTCAACCTGAATATCCTCTAAGGGAACAATCGCTGAATCATCCACTAAGCATTTCCGCAACTGGGAAACATGGAAAGTGATGTGGATCTGACTGAGCTCTGCTGGAAGATCCAATTGATACGCCACCTTGCCCACCCGGGCTATAACCCTGAAAGGACCAATATACCTGGGGCCCTGCTTGCCCCGCTTCCGGAACCGGATGACACCTTTGCAAGGTGACACCTTCAGCAGGACCATGTCACCCACCTGAAACTCCAAGTCTGAATGCCGCTTGTCGGCGTAGCTCTTCTGCCGACTCTGAGCAGTCTGGAGCCTGCTCCAGACCTGTTGGATCCGCTCTGTAGTCTTGAGTATTACCTTACTACTCCCCATGACTCTCTGGCCGACCTCGCCCCAACAGATTGGGGTCCTACACTTCCTCCCGTAGAGCATCTCAAAGGGAGGTCGGTTTATGTTGGCGTGGTAACTGTTGTTATACGAAAATCTTGCTAACGGAAGATACGTATCCCAACTGCCACCGAAATCCAAAACACATGCACGTAGCATGTCCTCGAGAGTCTGTATCGTCCTCTCGCCTTGTCCTTCCATCTGAGGGTGGAAAGCGGTGCTGAAGTGGAGACGAGTACCCATCTCGTCGTGAAACCACTTCCAAAATCTGGAAGTGAAACGGACATCTCGGTCTGACACCACCAAGACAGGAACTCCATGTCGTGCCACTATCTCACGCACATATATCTCGACCAGCTTCTCGGACGATATGCTCTCCTGGATCGGGATAAAATGAGCACTCTTGTTCAACCGATCCACGATGATCCATACCAAATCTACTCCACGTGCGGTTCTGGGAAGGTTAGTGATGAAATCCATGATGATATCTTCCCATTTCCACACGGGAATGTCTAGAGGCTGCATTTTTCCATGGGGTCGTTGGTGCTCGGCCTTGACCTTCCTGCAGGTCATGCACCTCTCTACGTACCATGCTACATCCCGCTTCATGCAGGGCCACCAGTAGTCAGGGCGAAGATCCCTATACATCTTCGTCGCCCCAGGATGGATGGAGAACCTTGACTTATGGGCCTCATCCATCATAACATGTCGTACTCCGCCCCAGTACGGAACCCATACCCAACCATGCAGGGTCAGCAACCCACGACTATCATAATCAAATGAGGCCACCCGACCTACGATCCGTTCGCACTTCTGTCGCTCTTCCTTTAGGCCCTCTACCTGCGCCTCTCTGATCTGCTCCAGTAATGGAGTAATTATTGTCATCCTCAGACAGATGTCTCGAATCGGGTCTGCTACCGCCTTGCGTCTCAAGTCATCGGCCACCACATTGGCCTTGCCCGGGTGGTAAAGGACACAATCGTAGTCCTTTACCACATCTAACCACCAACGATGCCTCATGTTCAGATTCGGCTGATCCATGAGGTACCTCAAACTCTTGTGGTCCGTGTAAATGGTACAACGGACCCCATAGAGGTAATGCCGCCAAATCTTGAGGGCGAAAACCACAGCCCCCAGCTCCAAATCATGCGTCGGATAGTTAGCCTCGTGAGGCTTCAACTGCCTCGAAGCGTAAGCTATCACGTGACCCCGCTGCATCAATACCACACCTATACCCGTAATCGAAGCATCACAGTAAACCACGAAGTCATCGACGCCCTCCGGCAAAGTCAGGATCGGTGCCTCGCACAACCGCTGTCTAAAAGTCTCGAAAGCTGCCTGCTGCTCAGGCTCCCAGCAGAAGGTCACCAACTTCTTGGTCAGTCGGGTCAAAGGAACAACGATATTGGAGAAGTCCTGAATAAATCTCCGATAATAACCCGCTAGACCAAGGAAACTCCGAATCTTAGTTGGACACCTCAGAATCTACCACTGCATCACGGCCTCTATCTTGGCCAGATCGACCAGAATACCCTTCTGGTTGACAAGGTGCCCAAGAAACTGCACCTCGCGCAACTTGGAATAGACCAAGATATCATCAATGAAGACTATCACAGACCGATCCAACATCGGTCTGCACATGCGGTTCATGGGGTCCATGAACGCGGCTGGAGCATTGGTGAGCCCAAACGACATCACCACGAACTCATAGTGACCATAACGAGTCCTAAAATTCGTATTCTGTACATCCTCATCCATTACTCGCATCTGGTGATAACCCGATCGCAGATCAATCTTGGAGAACCAAGATGCACCCTGTAGCTGGTCAAACAAATCATCGATCCTCGGGAGGGGATAACGATTCTTCACTGTTACTATATTCAACTCCCGGTAGTCTATACACATCCGATGCGACCCATCCTTCTTCTTCACAAATAGAATCGGGGCTCCCTATGGCGAATTACTCAGCCTGATAAATCCCTTGTCTAGCAGCTCTTGCAGCTGCGTAGACAACTCTTGCATCTCGGGAGGAGCCAACCAATATGGTTCCTTGGCTATCAGAGTTGCACCAGGGACTAGGTCAATCCTAAACTGAACCTGTCTCTCCGGAGGTATCCCAGGTAAATCCTTCGGGAATACGTCCGGGTACTCTCGCACTACCGACACGTCATCGACTGTCGCCTTACCCTTATCCCGGGTATCCATGACACAGGCGACATAACCCGCGCAGCCCTGCTGAGCATAGAGTCAATCCACCCTGCGGCCTCCTCCCCCGAATCACTAACCCTCCCCTACTAGGAGTCTGAATCCTCACTAGCTGCTGCTCACAGTCAATCACTGCCCTATTGGGGATCAACCAATCCATACCCACTATAACCTTATTCCCTCGCAGGGGAATAGGGACTATATCCACAAAAAACTGCTCATCAAATAATTGTAGTGTACATCCTCAGCGAACTCTCGCAACTAGGGATGAGAATGGGTCGGTTTGGGTCGGTTTTGACCCAAAACTGAACCGAAACCGATGGTATCGGTTTTCAAATATTTAAAACCCAAACCGATGGGTTCGGTTTCCCGGTTTTTCGATTTTTCAAACTCGGTTTCGGTTTTAAACCCAGAACCCGTTCGAAATTTTGCTTGGTGGCATTTGGTAGTTTGTATTGCTTTATATAAGAGGTGAATAGGAAGAATATTTATCCTCTGTCGATGTGGGATAAAGTTTCGATTTAAGAAATAGAAGAAACAAAGGGAATTGATAATGGTAAACAAAATAAAAGCTCCACACGTCGAGAGTAAGACTCGAACCTTGGTATTTTGCCTTATATGTCCACCGCCTTAACCAACACACCAGCCATCCGTTTGTGTTTACAAGTCAAGGAAAAGATATATATACATAATAAATCGCAAAATTCATATTTTTTATAAAGTTCGATCCGGTTCGGTTTCTCTCGGTTTTGCACATTCCTAAAACCCAAACCGAACCAAATTTTTCGGTTTCTAAATAATACAAACCCAAACCGTCGGTTTATGCTTCGTTTTCGGTTTTTCGGTTTCGTCAGTTTTTGTCGGTTTTTCGGTTTCCGGGTTCGGTTTTGCTCACCCTACTCGCAACCCTGACGGTCCTATCGTCTGCTATTTCCACATCAAGTCAGATATCTAGCTCTCCAGCAGCCCCTGTGAATCGCTTACTGAGCGCGAGCGACACAAAAGATTGGGTGGCACCCGAATCAAACAGTACCAAGGCTGATATACCGTTCAGTAAGAACGATCCTATAACAAACACATAAACATAAGCAATAATCAATGCAAATAAAGAGATAAGGAGAGAATACATACCCATCACAACATCAGGAGCCGCACGTGCCTCCTCTGCAGTAAGCTGAAATGCCCTACTCCTCGCCGTAGGAGCCTCTGCCTAGCCCTGACGGCCATCTGTAATCCTCAACGTGGCAGGAGCGAGTGCCGCCACCTGTCATGCTGCTAAACCCGGAGACTGGGCCTTTTTGTGGCCCCTCTGATTGCACTGAAAGCAAATCAGATCTGAAACTATTGTGGTGGTGGTGGTAGATATACAATCCCTGCTCATGTGGCCAGTTCGGCCGCACTTTAAGCAGCCCGAACTCCCCGCCCTACACGTTCCCTCTCCATATCCAAATCCAACTCCCTCTCCTGAGTCCTAGCAATCATATCCTCCAGCGTCTTGCAGCTGGATCAGCTCAGAAACTGGTGGATATCATTCCGCAGCATCTCATGATATCGGGCCTTTTTCATCTCCTCGTCCGCCACATACTGCGGAACGAGAAGGGCCCTCTCCCTAAACTTGGCGGTGATCTCCGCCACTGTCTCAGTCGTTTGCTCGAGATCCTGGAACTCCCTAACAAGCTATTGCACCTCTATCACAGGTGCAAACTCGACCCTGAACCTGGCCGAGAAATCACTCCAAGTCATCGTATCTACGACTGCATCATCTCCAATGGCTCGTCCGACCTCCTCCCACCAATCACATGCCCTGTCCTTCAGAAGACAGGACGTAATTCGAACATTCTCCCCCTCGGGACATCTGCTGGTGCGGAATGCGTTGGCGACATCCGCTAACCATCTGGTACTAGCAATGGGGTCCCGAGCGCCATGATAGTCGGGAGCTCCACAAGCCCTGAACTCCTTGAATGCCAGTGTGCTCTCCCCTAGCATGACCGCCATCTCGGTGCGGAATGCACCCAACCTCACATCAAGTATCTCAAAGATGCCCTCCTTGACCGAACAAAAGATCATAGGAGTCTGGTCTAGAATGCTGAATGTGATCTCAAACGAGATGAACTCTCTTGTCTGCTCATCCAGTTGCCCGAATCCAGAGCCCGAGCCTGATCCCTCACCATTGCCTGAAGTGCCAACTGGCCTAGTGCGTAGCGTCACCATACTGAAAATACACCATAACAAACATCTATATACTCATCATATCTCGAGGGATCTAACACACTACAAGTTTCTTGGATTCATCTCAGCCTTCTTTGATTCGAGTACAGATCCTCTACTTTCAGTAGTACGGGCCCATACTACCTTCCACATCCATCCGTAGTTTCCTCAAGAACTGACTTGACTCCACCAAGTCCATTCTACTACTACTACTGTTCTCACACTAATCTGATCCTAGGCTTGCCCTAGGGTAATCACCAACTCACTATCCGCTATCAGCTGCACAAAAAGTCCCTGTTATCTCCCCCTAACTAGCTCGCGAATACCATTACATATCACTAAGACTAGATAATTCTTCGAATGAGATATCCTACCCTACAACGGTTGGACTCAAACAAGAGCTGCGAAATAGAGCTAGACCTAACCTTCTAAAATTATTTAATCCTTGCAATATGTAACTTAACATATTCGGATACTAGTTAGCAAAAGATAACTAAGTCTCCTAACAGCACAAAGCAAGCAGCATTCAAGCATCGAGTAAACATAATCAAGCGTATCCTAATCAGGCCATAATATCACTGACTAATCTGTACTAGCATGCAGTTCATAAAGCTAATATACATATAACAGGCACATAAGGCATTCTTCCTAGATCCTTAGTCCTAATCTAGCATGCAGTTCTCATAAACATATCATAACATAAACTTGTATGGGTAATTTGGGAGTACTTACTTGAGCTCGGCTGATTGCATGCACCACACCCTTTTATTTTTTCAAATTTCTTTTCTCTTTTCAAAGCTTTTGAAACATCCCAAAAATACTAGCCAAAAATTTCGTTTTCAAAATCATTTAACAAACATAAATATCATCGCCATAGTATAAAATCATAAAACATTTATCTCAAAATCTCATAAAATCTGTCATCATATCACAATCTCATATAACATATCAGAGTAAACTCCCAGGCTAAGAAAACTGTGGTGTGTGCCATGCCATCATCCCGAGCCCTTCCCCTTTCTAGCTGAAGTACCTGAAACCAAAACTGAAACTGTAAGCACGAAGCTTAGTGAGCTCCTCCAAACTACCACATACCATACAAATCAAGTATAGCAAATAACATAACTCTGGGACTATTCCCAACTGCATCGGAACGAATCCCGACATCGGCTTACCCGACATCGAACTCCTGTCCGGCATCCGACCGCATCGGGCATCGGGCTCACCCCAACATCGGGCTTGCCCCGGCATCGGGCTTACCCCGGCACATACACATCATAACATATATCATAAACATATAATCTGCATCGGGATTGCCCCGACATCGGACCGAAGCCCGGAACACATAATCGTAACATATAAACTAGCATACATCGGGCTTGCCCTGGAACATATAACTCATGGCATAATAATTAACATACACCGGGCTTTCTCCGGCATCGGGCTTACCCCGGAACACATAACACATAACATATAAACATGCATGAATCACAAAGACATCAGGCATACATAACTACTTCTCGGGACCGCCTCAGCATCGGACCGAAGTCCGGAAACATATAAGCTGCATCGGGCTAATCCCGGCATCGGGCTCACCCCGACATACTCTACAACTTAAACGGGTCGACATTGTGGCTGTAGACCCGTTCTTACTGGAAGGAAACTCACCTCGTATGGATGACTGCTGAAAAACTAGGTGAGGGATCCCTATCTGCTGCTCCGGCGACTCTCCGGCTATAATTCCATAACAACACTTAATCAAAAACTGATAATCCCTCTTATGTTAAAATGACCATTTTACCCTCCTGGTCAAAGTCAACGCCAAGGTCAAAGTCAACTCTCAGTCAACCCAACTCGTTGAGTCCCTCTACCGACTCGTCGAGTTCAAACGGTCATAACATCGGGACATCTCGATTCTACTCGTCGAGTCTCTCCTTGGACTCGTCGAGTTCTTTTGTTTCCGAGTCTCACTCATTTCCAACTCGCTGCGTCATCTCCTTAACTCAGTGGTTTCACTCATAATCAAAGAAGGGTTTGGGGACATCGATCCGACTCGTCGAGTCCTAAGAAAAACTCGGCGAGTCCATTGCATGCTCAGATTATACAGTTGATCCTAGGTGATTCCACTGCCTCTAATTCATAGATCTGGACTCCTTAGGCTAGAATAACACGTAAAGTTGCTAACTTTACGTGCATGCATGATGCTATGAAGCTAAATCACCCAAAACAAGCTAGAAATGAGAGTCTAGGGCATAGAATGGGATCTTGGCTGAATAAAGGTGGCAACTTTGAGCTTCTGGAGCTCAAGAGTGCCTAGATCTAAAGTCCTTACAGTCCCAAAAGCTCTCTACCCGAAATTAGCTTGGAAGGGACCCAAAAGTGGCAACAAACAAGCTTTCATGAAGATCTAAGTGAAAATAAGCCAAGGTATAAACTTTATACCTTCAAGAGCTCTGAAATGCAACAAAAACTCTGGATCTCCTGCCTCTTCTTGAATCACCAATAGATCTCTTCCTTCTCCTAACTTCAAATCACACAAAAATGGCAAGAAAGGCTATAAGACACTCAATGGTTGCTAGGGTTTCGAGAATGGACTGCGGAGGTGATGGAGGCTGGGGTGAAGACTCATAATGTTGCTTAAATAGGGTGCAAACCCTAAGGATTAGGGTTTCCTCCTGATGGACCTACTCGCCGAGTCCATTTCTGACTCGTCGAGTAGTCCACTTAAACCCCGCGGTCCAGCTCGCATCTACTCGACGAGTTAGGGCTACCAACTCGTCGAGTGGCTCTTATAAAATGAACATCTAGAGAATTACTTTCGTACCAGGAATGGAGCGTTACAATTCTCCCCCACTTGTTTTAGACTTCGTCCTCGAAGTCTGATGAATCTGGAAACAACTCTGGGTAATGCTCCCTCATCTCCTCCTCGGGCTCCCATGTCCACTCTGAACCCTTCCGGTGCTGCCACTGCACCTTCACTAACTCTACTCTATTGTTCCTCAGCTCTTTCACCTTGCGATCTAAAATCGTCACTGGTCTCTCGATATAGTTCAGGCTACCGTCAACCTGAATGTCCTCCAGGGGTACCACTGGTGAATCATCCACTAAGAACTTCCGCAACTGAGAAACATGGAACGTGCTGTGGATCTGGCTGAGCTCTGCTGGAAGATCTAATCGATAAGCAACCCGACCCACCCGTGCCAAAACCCTAAACGGACCAATGAACATGGGGCCCAACTTGCTCCGCTTCTGAAATATGATAACACCCTTCCAGGGTGACACTTTCAGGAGGACCATATCGACCACCTGAAACTCCAACTTCGAACGCCGCTTGTCGGCGTAACTCTTTTGCCGACTCTGAGCAGTATGGAGCCTGCTCCCGACTTGCTGAATTCGCTCCGTGGTCTTGAGTACTACCTTCGTACTCCCCATGACTCTCTGACCAACCTCACCCCAACAGATTGGGGTCCTTAACTTCCTCTCGTAGAGCATCTCGAAGGGAGGTCGGTCTATACTGGAGTGATAGCTGTTGTTATACGAAAATTCTGCTAATGGAAGATACGTATCCCAACTGCCACCGAAGTCTAGCACACATGCTCGAAGCATGTCCTCGAGAGTCTGAATCGTCCTCTCGCTCTTCCGTCTGTCTGAGGGTGGAAAGCGGTGCTGAAATGGAGACGAGTACCCATCTCTTCGTGAAACCGCTTCCAAAATCTGGAAGTAAACCGGACATCTCGGTCTGACACCACTGAGACAGGCACTCCATGACGTGCCGCTAGTACTCGCACATAAATCTCAACCAACTTGTCGGCCGAGATGCTCTCCTGGATCGGTATAAAATGGGTGCTCTTGGTCAACCGATCCACGATGACCCATATCGAATCAACCCCACGTGCGGTCCTGGGAAGCTTAGTAATGAAGTCCATAGTGATATCCTTCCATTTCCACACAGGAATGTCTAACGGCTGCATCTTGCCGTGGGGCCTCTGGTGCTCTGCCTTGACCTTCCTGCAGGTCAGGCATATCTCGACATACCAAGCTACGTCCCGCTTCATGCAGGGCCACCAGTAATCGGGTCGAAGATCTCTGTACATCTTCGTTACCCCTGGATGGATGGAGAACCGAGACTTGTGAGCCTCATCCATCAACACCTGTCGTACTCCACCCCAGTACGGTTCCCAGACCCTACCATGCAGGGTCAATAATCCTCGGCTATCGTAATCAAACGAAGCTACTCGCCCCACTATCCTCTCGCACTTCTGACGCTCCTCCTTCAGGCCCTCATACTGCGCCTCCCTAATCTGCTCCAGCAGTGGAGTGATCATTGTCATTCTCAAACAGATATCTCGGATCAGAGCTGCCACCGCCTTGCGGCTCAGGGCGTCGGCCACTACATTGGCCTTGCCCGGGTGATAAAGGATCTCACATTTGTAATCCTTTACCACGTCTAACCACCGACGCTGCCTCATGTTTAGATTCGGCTGGTCCATGAGGTACCTCAGTCTTGGAATAAACCAAGATATCATCAATGAATACTATTACAGACCGATCCAGCATCGGTCTGCACACGCGGTTCATGAGATCCATGAACACGGCTGGAGCATTGGTGAGCCCAAACGGCATCACCACAAACTCATAATGACCATAGCGGGTCCTAAAAGCGGTCTTCTGCACATCATCATCTCTGACCCGCATCTGGTGATATCCAGATCGTAGATCAATCTTGGAAAACCAAGATGCTCCCTGAAGCTGGTCGAACAAATCATATATCCTCGGGAGTGGGTAACGGTTCTTCACCGTTACCTTATGCAGCTCCCGATAATCAATACACATACGGTGCGACCCGTCCTTCTTGTTCACAAACAGGATCGGGGCTCCCCATGGTGAACTGCTCGGCCTGATAAAACCCTTGTCTAACAGCTCCTGCAGCTGCGTAGACAACTCCTGCATCTCGGGAGGAGCCAACCGATATGGTGCCTTGGCTATCGGAGCCGCACCAGGGACCAGGTCAATCCGAAATTCAACCTGTCTCTCCGGAGGTATCCCAGGCAAATCCTCTGGGAATACGTCCGGATACTCTCGTACCACTGGTACATCATCGATTGTCGTCTTACCCTTATCTCGGGTATCCATAACATATGCGACATATCCTGCACAACCCTGCTAAATGTGACGTCTCGCTCTCGCTGCAGAACAGAAAACTGGTCCGCGCTGTGGCCTCTCGCCCTGAATCACTAACTCTCCCCCACTGAGAGTAAGAACTCTAACCAACTACTGCTCACAATCTATCACTGCCCCATTGGGGCTCAACCTGTCCATACCTATTATAACCTTGTTCCCTCGCAGGGGAATAGGAACCAAATCTACTAAGAACTGCTCATCAAGTAGTCGCAAAGTACATCCTCTATGAACTCTCGTGACCCTGAAGGTCCTGTCATCAGCTATCTCGACGTCGAGTGGACAATCCAGCTCCCCTGGATCTCTACTAAATCGCTTGCTAAGCGCGAGCAACACAAATGATCGGGTAGCCCCCGAATCAAATAATACCATAGCTGAAATGTCGTTCACTAAGAACGACCCTCTACACAAACACATAATCATAAGAAACAAATAATATCAAATACAGAGGTAAGAGAAAAATACATACTTGTCACCACGTCAGGAGCTGCTCGTGCCTCCTCTGCAGTAAGCTGAAAAGCCTTGCTCCGCGTTGTAGGCGGCTCAGCCCGGCCCTGACGGCCATCTGTAATCCTCAAGGTGGTAGGAGAAGGTGCTGCCACCTTCCCTGCTGCTGCTAAGCTAGGGCACTGGGACCACTTGTGTCCCCTCTGATTGCACTGAAAGCAAATCAGGTCTGATGCTGGTGTGGTGGTGGTAGTAGTTGTACAATATCGGCTCATGTGAACCATTCGGCCGTACTTGTAGCAGCCTGAACTCCCTGCCTTGCACGCCCCCTCGTGCATCCTATCGCATTTGCGATAACGGCCGTGGCTTTGCTGGCTCCGATATCTGTGATCTGATACCTTGGGCTTCTTGCCCGAACCTCCTGACTGAATCCCCTTTGGCTTCCTCTTCCTCTCCATATCTAAATCCAACTCTCTCTCTCTCTCGAGCCCTCGCTATCATATCCTCCAGCGTCTTACAGCTGGATCGGCTCACAAACTGGCGGATATCACTCCGCAACATCTCATGATATCGGGCCTTTTTCATCTCCTCGTCCGCCACATACTGCGGAACGAGGAGAGCCCTCTCCCTAAACTTGGCGGTAATCTCCGCCACAGTCTCTGTCGTCTGCTGGAGGTCCTAAAACTCCCTAGCAAGCTGTTGCACCTCAATAACAGGTGCGAACTCGGCTCTAAAACTGGTCGTGAAATCACCCCAGGTCATAGCATCCAACACAGTGTCATCTCCAATGGCTCTCCCGACCTCCTCTGTAGCACCCGATTCCTGGTACGTATTTAATTCCATGAAAATGTTACAATTTACTCTGGGACTCGGCGAGTTGGAGGCCCAACTCGTCGAGTAGACTTGACTGTTGGAAACGGGGGTTTAAGTGACCGACTCTACGAGTCGGAAGACCGACTCGACGAGTAGGAGCTGTCTGGACAAAACCCTAATATTTAGGGTTTACACCCTATTTAAACACTTTATCTTAGCCTCCATCGTCCCTATCACTCCCAGAGAGCTGTATATCGAAACCCTAGCCGTTTTTGTATATTCTAAGGCCATTTTGGTGCATTTGGTGGTTGGTGAAGCTTGAGAAGAAGGAAGAAGCTTGAGAGTTCGAGTCAAGACTATGTTTTCTCTATTATACATGCAATCTCCCGGTTGTAAAGCCAAGACTATGTTTTCTCTATTATACACGCAACCCTATAAACCTTGGATCTATGTTTTCTCTATTATACATGCAATCTCCCGGTTGTAAAGCCACCCCAACCGATTGTTCCATCGGGTCAAGACTTCTCGGGACATATTCGTCGGAAAGACGTAAAACGGGTGGAGATTAGCAACCCCGGTTGGAACTTCTCTTCTGGGAGCCATTTCTGCAATAATAAGCAGCAAACAAAACCAACAAAAGCAAACCAAGAGATTAGAATTGAAAGAAACAGCATAATGTCCAGTCCAGAATTCACGTCGAGAATTCCGAGGAATTCACGTCGTGAGTTCGTCGTCGCACCATGAAACTATCCAATTTCTATACAAATCGGGCCAATACAATACTTGGGGTTTTATGCTAGATCATATCTAAGTACATTGTAGGCACATGCAGTAACGATTTCAACATTTAGGGTATCAATTTTTAATAACTAAAGAAAAGTAAACCCTAACCCCTAAATCTAGCAATTAAAGCAATAATAAACAATGGGAAGAAGATTAATGTACCAATTTTGGAGGATTACGTAAGCAAAAGAGGATTAAAGAACGTGTGTCGGCCGAAATCGAACAAGGGGGGACCAGTCGCCTCTTTCACTTCGTGGGAATAAAGAAATGTTTGGTCAAAGAGGGTTTCGTGTTCTTTAATCTGTGGTCCCGAGTATTTCAGGATTCACGTCGTGAATCCTAAAAGGTTTACGTCGTGAATTCAGTCTGGGCTTAAAAACTGGGCTATTCAATCCATACCAAAATTGGACTGGACTAAAAATAATGGGCCATTTAATTTTAATAGAAAATGGGCTAATTATGGATTAATGATATATTGTCCGTTACATCCTGAACTCACGTCGTGAATAGTGATAATTCACGTCGTGAATACTGTAAAAATTTTATGAATTTCAAATTTGTCTATTAACTTGATTCTTAATAATTACCACTTAATTTTTAAGGACCTCACACTCAGTGTGTAATTATGAATATAATGATTCGGATGATATGATCGATTTCCTAAAAAAAACTAAAAACGCAAAAAGAAAAAGAAAGAAAACGCAAACCAAATTCGGGTTGCCTCCCGAGAAGCGCTTCTTTTTGAGGAGTCTTGAGCTGTACTCCGTGCCTCCTACGTTGAATCATCAGAAGAGTCCACCACCTGAATCTTTTGCTCCTTGAAACGTCTCTTGTAAGCTTGAACTCGAAGAATATACGCCTTCTTAGAATTCTCCTTTTTAGTCTTGAATTCGTCTCCATCGAGCTTGCGTTTGATCCCTTGAGTCTTCAATTTTTCATCATTTTTAAGCTTCATAATATTCTCCTCCTCCTTCACCACTGGGCTAGTCACCTTTGATGTAACCTCCTCTTCATCACTAGACATATCATCACTTTCCTCACTTATCACAGATGTTGGTGTTTTATAAGCAAACACCTCGAATACAAGTGGAATAGAAGCTCTTGGCTTGGTGCGCTTGACTTGATGAACTGTTTTAATTTCTTCTTCCATAAGTTTCTCCAATTCTTCAAGCTTATTATCATCTTCACTATTGAACACTTCACCTTGAACATCATATCCTTGGAAACCATCTTGTAGTCCAAAAGTTTCTTCTTCATCACCAACCCTCAACGTGAGCTTGGATTCTCGAATATCGACAAGAGCCCTAGCAGTATTTAGTAAAGGGCGACCAAGAATGATGGGGACATTCACATCCTCTTTCATATCCATCACTACAAAGTCAACTGGGAAAACGAATTTCCCAATTCTAACTAGGATGTCTTCTACTATCCCTCTTGGGTGAGTCACTGAACGATTTGTCATGTGGATTGTCATTTTTGTAGCCTTCATCTTCTGAATATTTAACTTTTGGTAAAATGAAAAAGGCATCAAATTAATGCTAGCCCCAGAATCGGCTAAAGCATATGTCTTCAAATTATTGCCAAACTCACATGGAAGAGTGAGGCGTCCAGGATCTCCCATCTTCTTAGGTATCTATCCCAATACAGCCCTTGAGCTTTGCTCACTAAGGATCACCTTAGAATTCTTCTTCAATTCTTGGCGAGTGTCTATTAGATCTTGGAGGAACTTCGCGTATTCTGGAACTTTTTGCAAGTGAATCAATGAAAGGAGTATTAATAGATATACCCTTTATTTGTTGAATAAACTCCAGGTGTTCCCTTTCCAGTGGACTAAGATGTGCTCGAGACGGAAATGGTAAAGGCGGGTGATAAACTGGAACAGATACGGAATTCTTCTGTTCAGACCGAGCCCACGACGTGAGCATAGCGGGCTCACGACGTGAACTTGGTATTCCAGCAGATTCTTCGTTTTCGAGTTTTGTCTTCTTAGGCTTTGGTTCAGATGGCTTTGGATCCACTTCTAAAGCTTCTAGGAATTCAGAAATCGCCTCTTCTTCAGTATCAATGGCCATGACGTGAGATTGGGTCTTTTTTTCAAGAATTTGTGGAGACAATCTTGTATTTACCAAAGTAGTAAGTTGACCAAGTTGAACTTCAAGGTTATTGATGGAAGCTTGCTGACTTTTTAATAATGATTGTTGGTCAATCATCATAGCATGATGATTCTTCATCATAGTTCTTTGATCCTCCATTGCAGTATCAGTGGCATCATGCCTTTTTTCTGAAGCTTCCATAAACTTCATTAACATGGTCTCTAGTTCAACTTTCTTCTCAGCTGGTGGTTGCTCGCTTTGGTAGAAGCCCCCGGCCAGTTTGCCTAAATTTCTCTTCTTTTTGCTTCTTGTATTCATCGTAAGGCAGCCACTCCTTCGGTTTTCTCCAATCTTCATCGTATTTGTCCCCACTTGAATAGCAAACTTGAGCTTTCTTGTTTCCATATTCATCCATATTGCAATCTTTTGTCAAATGTGGGCCATTACATCTCTCGCAACCAACTCGAATTGCATGAATTGATTGGTCCATTTGGGTCAATCTTTTATCCATAGTGTTAAGCATTGCCATCACAGCAGCCATCTCTTCAGTTTGTGCACTTCCACTGCCTTTTATTCCATCACGCCTTGGGTTATAATATTCACGAGAGTGCTTTGCAAATTCTTCAACCAACACCTTGATTTGATTTGGGTTTTTCTTTGTAAGCGGTCCTTGCGAATCAAGAAGTTGACGCGTCATGACATTTACTCCATCGTAAAATATAGATACTTATTGTTAGATGTTGAGGTCGTGATGAGGACAATTCCTTAACAAGCCCTTGTAACGCTCCCATGCCTCGTATAATGACTCCCCTGATTGTTGCTCAAAGTTGGCTATCGCCTTCTTGAGTTTAGCTATCTTGGATGGTGGGCAAAACTGATCTAAAAACTGCTCACGCATTTGAGCCCAAGTAGTTATTGTGCCATGTGGAAGTGCCTTCAACCAGTCTTTTGCAGCTCCTTTGAAAGTAACTGGTAGCATCCTCAGCAAGACAGTATTTCTCTCAACATTTGGAACATTAAAGTAATCAGCAATGTCATTCACTTCATCTAAATGTTTGAAAGCATCTTCGTGATCTTTTCCATAGAATGGAATATCCTTAAGTGCAGTAAGGATGTGTCCCTTTAACTCGAATGTGGCATTAGCAGGAATTATAGGGTGTACTAAACCCGGCCCCACATCATCTCGAATACGCTTTTTGTAGTCCGCCATGGCCATCTCATCAATGTTCGCCATTTCGTTCTCCGGCTCGTTCTCGGGTTCACTCATATAAAGTCCAAATTCTGTTTCTGATTCGTACTCGGGCTCGTGTGGATTAGGAAATTGATCGAAGACTTCAAACTTGCTCTTTGAGGCTGAACTCGATTCTCCCGTTTTCTTTCCTGACTTCCTTGAAAAGGTTGATTTCAGTTCTTGTAAAGGCGACTTCTTATTATTCTTTTTGTGCAGCGTAGACTCCGGATCTTCAAGCGGTGGCACCAAAGGTGTGTTGGATCCTCTGGTCATCAACTCCTGCAAAACAAAAAAATGAAAAACGTAAAACTGAACAAGAACTAAATAAAAATTTCCTACAGACTGGCCACCACGTCGTGGTAAATACTACCACCTCGTGTTGTCGCAGAAAAACTAACAGAAAAGAAAATCACAGAAAATCTAAAAGTTACTGAAGTCACGTCGTGAACTTAAGGTTCACGTCGTGAGCCTAGTACTGGAAAAAAAACTAAGCTGAAAAAAAAGTAACTTTTTGCAGGTTTTACCCCATAAAAAAGATCAATCAACCTAAAGCAAATAAATCAAACAAATCAAATAAGCCGTTCCCCGGCAACGGCGCCAAAAACTTGATGCGTGCAAATAGCTACACCTAATTTTATTATTTATAACCTAACTACCTTAACTAACTAATTGCACCTAGGCAGTGTACCTAGTCAAAATTATAGAATAGTTGGGTAAGTCGGGTGTCGATCTCAGGGAACGGTTTTGACTACTTAATTTATCTACTATTAAATTGACCTAATTTTAGAGCAAAGAGGGGGTTGTATCTGATTTTGCAAGACCAGACGAACTTAAATCACAAAATTCAATCAATTAATTAAAAACACTCCTGTCTAGTTTGAATCCACTTCTTTATTTATGTTTAGCTAATAATTATGGATTATCAAAGTTGGTCACCAATTATTATGTAATTAGCAATTCAAGTCCAAATTTACTAATCTTTTTACCAATTCATGGACTACCTTGTATGGTCACACATAAGTAAAACACAGAATTAGTTATTAATTATAGGTGAGCTATGTAAGATTTATCTAAGCAAACACAATTATGGTCATAAATTATGTCCTCTAGCACAGCTAAATTAGTTAATTTTATCACTTATCTAAGATTTTGGTCGATCCTAGCTCTAGCAATTCAATGTTCACTAAATCACTAGGGTTCAAGTTCATGTAATTTAATGATCACTAAGCTACACAGAACATGAATTTAAGCAACTAAGAAACTAAAATAACATGCTAGGTAATGATAATCAAACACAAGCAATTTACCAACTAATCAAATTCAATAGTCATTAAGCTAAAACATAATTCAGAAGCTTCATCTAGCAAGACAAGAGCTGCTAGATTCAGCTACTCATAGTAACAAGTAAGCAAAAGCAAATCAAATTATCAAACATGTTCATAACTATCAAACTAATTAACTAATTATGAACCTTTACTCCTTTTGATGTTGAAGGCCTTTTCCAGAACTCTTCTTCTGCTCAAAATCGTCTTCAGGTAACCTTCTAATCAGCCAAAAAACTCCCCAAGTCGTAATGGGCAAGGGAATTTATAGTTTTATGATTTCCCGAGTTCATGTCGTGAACAATAAGGATTCACGTCGTGAATGCGATCTTTTCGTATTCGACAAGGACTCTTCCACCCGGATGCATATCATCTAGAATAATCTGCTCACGTCGTGAATCATGAACAATTCACGTCGTGAACACGTCTTTTTGGTGGAATTTTCATCCTTCTTCCCTTCAAGCCTCCAAAGTTCCAAATATTTTCAGTTTCAGTCCCTATCTTCGAGAATGCTTCTATTTTGGCTGCAAATAACAATTTATCCTTATAAGTACCATTATTCTATGCAAATAACCAAAATATTAATAAAAACATAAATAAATATTGCCTAAAAATGCGTATAAATATGGCAATATCACGGATGAAGATGGTCCCGATGGTTTGAATGAAGGAGAACCCGTCGAGTTCTTGCTAGACTCGACGAGTGGAGTCGGGGTTGGATTGGGTTAGTAGAGTATGGACTCGACGAGTTAGTAGACCAACTCGGCGAGTCTGGTCAACTGGGTGTTGACTTTGTCTGGTTTTGGTATTGACCCTGATTAGGGTTGTATGTTCGGTTTGATGACTTGAAGGTTGTCGTGTAGGGATTTAGGGGTCGAGGAGAGCCGACCTTCACGCAGAGGACAGTTCCGACACTACACGACATCGAGGTGAGTTACCTTCCAGTAGCGGTAGGTCTACGGCCACAATGTCGGCCCACAAGTAGGAGTTGTATGTTAGATGATTGTCTTTGTGATATTAATCTAGGTTTGCTACTACCTGTTATGTTTTATGTGCTAGCATGATATGATGTTACGTGATGATGGTAGTAGTAGGGGAAGATAGTCCCCAAGTTACCGGCCGATAAGGCTGAAGGGGTAGTTTAGTACCCAGCTGTGTTAGATTATGATTACATGACTGTATGTGATAGACCGGTCGAGAGGACCGAAGGGGTAGGCCAGCACCCAGATATGCTAGGCAAGGTCACCGGTCGAGAGGACCGAAGGGGTAGACCAGCACCCAGATATGCTAGGCAAGGTCACCGGTCGAGAGGACCGAAGGGGTAGATCGGGCACCCAGATATGCCTGGCAGTATGTATGTTATGTGTTTGTATGGTATGTGGTATGATGGGGGAACTCACTAAGCTTCGTGGTTACAGTTTTCAGTTTTGTTTCAGGTACCTCTTCAGCGAAGGGGAAGGAGTCGGCGTGGTAGCGGCACATCACACTCACGCATGATTTCCGCATTGAGTTTTCTGGGATTGTACTCTGATTATTACTATTATCCGATGATATGTTTTGAGACACGACGTAATGGTTTTATGAATTAATATAATATTAGCAATGTTTGATAAATGATTTCACATGATTACTTAGTTAAAAATGAAATTTTTAGCCTTGAAAATTGGGTTGTTACAAGTTGGTATCAGAGCCTTAGTTTGAGGGATTCAGATACACTCTCGGGTGTGTCTGAACTCAAACTGAGGACATGGTAAGAAAATTTTCAAAAGAAAATCACTTGATAAGAAGAAGTTTGAAAAGAGAAAAAGGAACTTCGAACAAGGACAAGACGTGTGATGTGCGCGACCGGCTGAGCTCAAGTAAGTTTTCCCCAAGATACCCATACATGTTATGTTATGATACGATATGATTATGAGAATTGCATGCTAGATTAGGGCTAGAGGATCTAGGAAGGATGCCTTATATGCCTACTGTATATGTATGAGAAATGCATGCTAGATTAGGGCTAAGGATCTAGGAAGATGCCTGATATGCCTGCTATATGTGCTTTTGAGCTGCGAGATGTTACTGATTAGTCAGTTATATGTGTTAGGTTTTCAGCATTCTAACACTCCTATAGTGTACATGCAACCCTATAAACCTTGGATCTATGTTTTCTCTATAAACCTTGGAAGATGCCTGATATGCCTGCTATATGTGCTTTTGCTACAATATTTTTTATTTGCCATGTTTTCAAAATTTGACTATGAAGAGGGATGTCGTAATCATAATCGAATTTTGAGAACGCAATATATAGAATTTCCTTAAGTTGAACCAATTCAACATGAAATTCATATATATATTCTTGACTAAGGATGATTAAGGTCTCAATCTAAGCCTTTAGAACTGAAATGAAGTATATCCTCTCCCTTAATTATAGCAAAACAACTTTTTCAATCCCTGCAGCCTCACGAATTGAAACTTTTGTTTTCTATAATTAACATTGCTAACTTGCAACACTAACAATAATTATCATGCTCCCACTAACATGATGATTATTAGCATAACACTTATGCTCCCACTAGCTTTGACATATACTCAGAAATCAGCTGGACTTCTAGAAATCAATACTTTATTGACTTTCTTACCAAAGTTCAGACTTCTGATACGAGATGCTTTGATAAAACTTTATCAAAATCATACACCTTTCCTTAGATAGCATGCATGTGTGTCTAAACAATTTCAGAACTATGAAAAGGGGTGTCGTAATCATAGTCTCAATTGTTTAGACTTTTTGCCATCTGCTTCAAATCTACTTGGTGGAAGTGTTTCCTCACCATCATTTTCATGAATCGGAGAGAAACCTTATGACCCTTAGATTTTATGGTGTATGTGTTCTTATCCATTTGAATCGTCAAAACCATAGTCACAAGACAAGGATAATGACAAATCCAAACTCATATGGACTGAACTTATGCAATCTTAACTTCTTGCCACCTGGCAGTACATGGCCTGTCATTGCTTCCAAGTTGTTATGCAACCAATTGAGAACTTTCAGAAGTCCTATGCAAAGCCAACTTAAACTGGAATGGGCACAGAATATGTCAACACGATAGGCTATAAACCTCAAGTCGTGTGCTAGTGAAGAACCTCAGGTTTTATTCTTGATTAGTTCTTGAAATTCTTTTTAGGATCTTTAAGACTCCCACTATCCTCTTGACATATAAGACTATCTTGCCAAATATTCAAGAGATAGTGCGGATTCTTTATCAAGACAAACACTTCACACAATTGGCCTTAGTTGGTCTTTGTTTTATCCAAAACATCACAACTTACCAATTTCAAATGTACAAGAGTAGGACACTTTTACTCTTACATTTGACAAGTGTTTTAAACCTTTCTTTAAGATATGTCACTCAAGTTACAATCTTGGAGTATGACTCTAAGAATTGTTTTGTAACGAAGTATGACTCATCTTCCTGATCTAACCATTTCAACAATTCATGACTCCTCTTCTTAGTCATAAGAATGCACTAAGATGACCTTTAGAGGACTAATTGTGATATGATTTCTAAATCATTAAGATGATCACAAACATGATACTAAAGTACTCTCCCATCTTTTCAGATTTGAGAAACTTTTATCTTTCTGCCTAATTTGATTCTTCCTATTCGTTCTGCCATACATTGAGACTTTTCCAATGTTTCAGAATTATACTTAAACTTGTAAGTATAACCATATTTACTAAACTTTAGTAAATCAAATAGTCTTAACGAGCTTTGTGGTGGACATGACCAGTGCACAAGAATGTGTACTCGATCCCTTTAGTCCTTCACTTGACTCACACATCCATGTGAACAAGTAATTAGTCTTGATTTTCCGATGCTTGAAAGTTCTCATTCATCGTACTATTCAACTTGCATGATTCCAAGTTTCGGTCCAATTGAAACTTGGGCGATGAGGAACTTTCCTGATTTGGTAAATTTAGACACTACCACAAATGAAAGAATCAAATCCATTTTCCAATATTGCTGTCAGTGGAATCATATAAGCAACAATTTTCCACAAATGTCATTGTAAGGATACTTCAAATAAATAAAATTAAACAATTTTCTTTTATTTTAAAACTTTGCGGAAAAACTTATCCTTACAATCCACATGGAAAATTGTTGTTATCTATTCCTTAGCAATATATCATAACTTCTTAAGCAACTGCTCAAAATTCTGATGCGATCGAAATCCACCTTCGCGATCAGAATTAGCATATACTTCCTTTAAGATTTCTCTCTATTCTTTGATTCTTAAAACATCAACATGTGACCCAGTCACATCATGTAATGAGGATCTCAGAATAGAACTTAACAGAGTTAGATAATGGGCTCTACCTGATGTAGAGTCAAACTTATTGACTTTAACATCCTTAGGTAAATTTGGCAGCTTTGCAATCAACGCCCCTTCCTTTGGCAAAATAAACATATGGACCCTTTGGTAATGGGACTATCTCAGACTTAGCCTTTCTCTTTACCATTTGGTCAACCGGGTTGACTATGGCCAATCCCTTTCCATTGGGAAGAGAATGCTTTTTCTGGATTTCCAGTGTCACCATTGTCACTGCCCATAAAGTTTTTGGGAAGTTGATCTTCTAATCAAATTTGCTTTACTATCGTTCCAAATCATTGTTGATTCAGCAGCACCAAGCAAATAGATATGATCATTAAGGTTCATGTCATAGTCTGTTTCATAGTAGTCCCAAAGGAACTCACTATGTGACTTAGAAAGTGATTGAACATCCAACTTTCTCAAGACTTTGACACCCAACTCTCCCGGCTTGTCAATATGTGACTTCATCTCTAAGATGTGATCACACATAGACCTTGCTTGCCATTAGGGCTTGAGTGACCTTGAACTTGTGGGTTAGGGAGAATAATTGGAGGAGGTGGAGGAAGAGAAGTATGACTTCCATGAGCCAAACTCGGGAAGTCATATTCATTAGGAAAGCTTGGTTTGGGAAGATCATTGTTGTCTAAACCAGACATCAACAATGGGAGAAATTCACGTAAAGTTGATTTAAGTCCTTAATATAACACCCAATATGATATATTAAGGCTAGGACCCAACAAACTATTTTATAACTTGGAAGAGGGATGCCGTAATCCAAGCTATAAAATATTTGAAGGTAGGTGAATGACGATTCACCAATTTCCACCAAGATAAACGAAATGTATTATTAGGTTTTAATTGGTTTTGAAACTCCTAGATTCTTTTGAGATTCATTGAACTTTTCAATGGCATGTTTCAATCTCGAGTGTGCCCTTCAGGTTTTGTGACTGGGATGCCGAGGATCACAAAACAAGGTGTGAAGTAACCATGCAAATATACTTGGTACCCTTAATATTTACCCCTCAATCGATGTGCCGGTTAACCACACACGCTCCAACGATACTATGATAAACATTAAGTTACCCTTTGCCTACCTTGTTAAGTCCAGGTTAGTGTGCCGGTTAACCACACACGCTCCACTAACAACTTAAACAAAGTGCAAAGTGTAATTTCATGGATTAGCACCTTATTCACATTTTCCTAAGTAACTAAGATTGGGTATTAATAACAGTTTAGTTACTTAGTATTTATCATTAATACTTTTAATGAAGGGAGAATTATAGTCCTTGTCCTACCCGTTCGGCTAACGACCCTCCACCGGTCAAGGAAGCGGTGGGTGAGAGTGGACACCCATTAAATTGCCATTTTATAGGCAGTAACCTTATACCCCCCTTATAGACCGGCTTCGTGAATGAGGCCTACTAATGGTAAGACGACTTTACTCTTATACATATATATAAATATTATTAACTTATAATATTATAAAGTATAAGGGTTGAATTTTAACTTTTAAAATTCTAAGGGCTTAACTTGGAATTAAAATATTCATAAGTGAAAACTTTACAAATTCCAAAACTTGAGGGCAAGTTTTGAAACTATTCAAAACTTTTCATTTCATAACTTATGAGTTTAATTAAGGTTTAATGAAAAAAAAAATCAAGTTCCATAACTTGAGGACAAGTTATGGAAGACATTAAATCATTTAATGATGACATTAAAAATAGTGACTCTTCTATTTTCATAACCTATGAGACTTAATGACACTTTAAAAAGAAAAACTCTTCACTTTCCATAACTTGAGGACAAGTTATGGAGTTCATAAAAATCATTAAGATCAAATATTCCAATTAACACAATAATCAAATAATTTTTCTATGATCTAGATTAAACTCATAAGTAAAGATAATTCACATCAACAATTTTCAAGAAATTAGATAATCATATAAACTAATACAAATCTTGAAACTTTGACAATTATCCTTTGAAGACTCTTGGAATTCATAACCTAAAGAGTTAATAAATGAGACATTTCACATCCATAACTTATGGAAGTTTCAAAACTCTTAAGATCATAACTTCAAAAAAACTTTTGAGTTCCAAAATTTTATGACAAAATTTGTAGCTCCTTAAAACCATTTAGATCAAACTTTTAAAACAAATAAAATAAAATAATCATATCATTCTATCTTTTAATAAATTGACCTAATTCAACTCTTGTAGTAAAGTGTCTCAAATTTTATAAATAATTAGTTTTTCATAAAATCAAGTAATTATCATAAAATTTGACAAACTTCATGTTTTTTTTCTTTTTTTTTTCCTTCAACTTGAAAAAAAAATACATTTGCATCAATATAACAGAAAACAACCCATGGCTCTGATACCACTGTTAGGTTTTCAACATTCTAACACTCCTATGGTGTACATGCAACCCTATAAACCTTGGATCTATGTTTTCTCTATTATACATGCAAATATTAAATATTCCAAGGTTTCATCCTAACTAGCATATTATGAAGCACCTATACTACAAAGTTCTAGTTAGATGACATACCTTTTGATGTAGCTTGATGTCTTCAAGCTTTAAGAGCTTAGCCCCAATAGTGTGGAAGCCTCAAGTGGAATCACAAATCACCAAAACACCTTGGAAAGCCTTTAGAGAATATGGATACTTGGCTCACACTATGAAATCGGTTATTGCCCTCTTTAGTGTATCCACACTAGCCACTAGCATAATTTCATGAACCATAAGACCCTTTATATAGTGTGGAGGATTAGGGTTAAACCCTAATACCCATGACCTTTCATTTCCTAGGATCCATGGGTTAAAGCTCCATGGACTATCCATGAAGACTTATCCCAACCTAAATGAACTTGGCCCACTACACATATATATATCTAAGAGTCCATATTTAATTAGTTCCTTTTGATCACTTAATTAATTATAAATTAATTCTTGATCAATACTAATTAAATAATATGATTATATATTAATATATTAGAACTTATAATATATTAATATAAATCATAAATATACTATTCTCAAAAGACTATCCATATAAATTGTGTCAGTGAAGTGCAACCCAAATGGACCATGCCGGGTCGGGTCAAGTACATACCAAATATAGTTATGGACTTAGACATTAATCCAACAATATGATAGCTTGGATAGAGTACGATTGGATTGGGTACTTAATGTCCGAATGCTGTTGCTTTGTGCTTCGGGAGTCCTAGTTATCTTTAGCTAACTAGTAAACGAATACGTTAAGTTACATATTGCGAGGACGAAATAATTCCAGAAGGTTAGGTCTAGCCCTACTGTGCAACTCTTGTTTGAGTCCAACCGTTGTGGAGTAGGACCTTTCCTTCGAAGAATTATCTGGTCTTAGTAATATGTTATGGTATTCGCGAGCTAGTTAGGTAAAGGTATCAGGGGTTCCTTATGCAGCTGATGGCGGAAACTAGGTCGGAGAGTTACCCTAGGGTAAGCCTAGGACGAGATTGGAAGAGAGTGCAACAGTAATAGGAGGGACTTGGTGAAGTCGAAGCAATCCTTGAGGAAAGTACGGATAGATGTGGAAGGTAGTATGGGCCCGTACTACTGAAAGCAGAGGATCCGTACTCGAATCAAGGAGGGTCGAGATGTAACCAGGAAACTTGTAGAGTGTATGAAACCTCTCGAGGTTTATGTATGATTCTTACAGTTATGTGTTATGTTTCAGAATGGTGATGATCACAAGACACGGAGGAGGAGGTTCAGGGTCAGGATCCGGTTCTGGATCAGGTTCGGGAGCAGGTACCGAGCCAGTTGATGAGGGACTACGTGAGTTCATTGCTTCTGAGATCACGAGAGGTATCCTTGAGTCGACCCTGGTGATTTTCGTGTCGATCAAGGAAGAGATCATTGAGTTGATGGAGGATCACCTCAGGGCGTTCAGGAGTGACATGGCACACAGCCAGTCAGGGTCACGTACACTGTCCTTCAAGGACTTTAGGGGCAGTGGTGCGCCAGATTTCCATGGGGATAAGGACCCCATCGCAGCTAGGAGATTGATTGCAGACATTGAGTCTGCACAGTTGATGAGCTTCTGCCCTGAGGGGTCGAAGGTGCGATATGCTGCAGGTTGTTTGAGAGACAGGGCCAAAGATTGGTGGGAGTCGGTTGGTGACTCGTTGGGAGCCTCTACTATTGAGGCTATGACTTGGTCAGACTTTGTGACCAGGTTCAGGGCTGAGTTTGCGCCAGCTGTGGAGCTTCAGCAGTTGGCCAGGGATTTCCTTGATATGAGGCAGAAGACAGAGACGGTGGCGGAGATTACCGCCAAGTTCCGGGAGAGGGCATTGTTGGTGCCCCAGTATGCGGGAGATGAGGATATGCAGAGGACCCGCTATCACGACATGTTGAGAGCGGATATTCGGGAGCATGTTAGCTTCTCAGCATGTCCGACCCTGGATTCCATGATTGCCAGGGCGAGGGAGAGAGAAATAGACTTGGAGCACATCAAGAAGAGGAAGGCGGATGAGGGACATGTTACTGGGGCTTCGGGGAAGAAGCCCAAGGGATCCGACTCTAGGTCGAAGGGCTAGCAGGGCCGGGGCCGCTGTGGAAAGTGCGGCAAGACTCATGAGTTGTAGGATGGGATCATCAGGCTGCTACAAGTGCGGCAAGACGGGGCACTTCAGCAGGGATTGTACCGCCCCTGCGCCTACTTTCCAGACATCAGAGTTGCTGTGTTTCCACTTCAACCAGCGAGGCCATAAAAAGGCCAATTGCCTTCAGTTGATAGCAACAACACCAGTGAAGGCGCCAGCTCCAGCAACCCTGCGGATTACTGATGGCCGGCAGGGCAAGACAGAGGCTCCAGTGGTAAGGAGCCGAGCCTTCCAGTTGACTACCGAGGAGGCACGCGCCGCACCCGATGTGGTGACGGGTATGATTTCTTCCCTCTAGCTTTTATTTTATGTTTCTTATGATATTGATGTGCCATATGATATGTCTTGTTTAGGATCGTTCCATGTGAATGGTATCCCAGTTCAGGTGTTGTTCGATTCGGGTGCTACCCGGTCGTTTGTCTCTCTTGCGCTTAGCAAGAAGTTTCCTGAGTCTTCGGGCATGTTGGATTGCCCTTTAGAGTTCGAGATTGCGGACGACCTGTCAGTGCGAGCATCAGAGGTCTACCGAGATTGTGTTTTGAGGCTGTTCGAGGAGCGCTACCTAGTAGATCTGGTTCCCATACCTTTGCAGGGGAACAAGGTTATTATTGGTATGGATTAGCTAAGCCCCAATGAGGCAGTGAACGAATGCGCGCAGCAGTTAGTGCGGATCAGGACCCTAGTGGGGGAGAGCTGGTGATTCAAGGTGAGAGGCCACAACGAGTACCAGCCTTACGTTCGGCAGCGAGGGCTAGGCGCTACCTTCAGCAGGGTTGCGCAGGATTTGTCGCCTATGTTATGGATACCCGGGAGGCGGGTAAGGCGACTGTGGGCGATGTGCCAGTAGTACGAGAGTTTGCGGACGTATTCCCCGAGGAGTTGCCTGGGATACCTCCGGAGAGGCAGGTAGAGTTCAGAATCGACCTAGTCCCTAGGGCGGCTCCGATAGCCAAGGCACCGTATCGGTTGGATCCTCCTGAGATGCAGGAGTTGTCTACACAGCTGCAGGAGCTGTTAGACAAGGGATTCATTAGACCGAGCAGTTCACCCTGGGGAGCCCCGATTCTGTTCGTGAAAAAGAAGGACGGGTCGCATCGGATGTGTATAGATTATCGGGAGCTGAATAAGGTAACGGTTAAGAATCGCTACCCACTTCCGAGGATTGATGACATCTTTGACCAACTACAGGGAGCATCTTGGTTCTCCAAGATTGATCTGTGTTCAGGATATCATCAGATGAGGGTTAGGGAGGAGGATGTACAGAAGACTGCGTTTCGGTCGCGTTATGGCCATTATGAATTCGTGGTGATACCTTTCGGGCTCACCAATGCTCCTGCCGCGTTCATGGACCTCATTAACTGCGTGTGCAGACCGATGTTGGATCGGTCTGTGATAGTTTTCATCGACGACATCTTGGTTTATTCCAAGACTCGAGAGCAGCATGAGGAGCACTTGCGATAGGTTTTGGATACTTTGAGGAGGGAGAGCTTGTATGCTAAGTTCTCCAAGTATGAGTTCTGGTTGCGCGAGGTGCAGTTTCTTGGGCACCTTGTCAACCAGGACAGGATTTCGGTTGATCCGGCCAAAGTAGAGGCCGTGATGAGATGGGAGGTTCCGAGATCTCCATCCGAGATTCGGAGTTTCCTAGGACTAGAAGGCTATTATCGGATATTCATTCAGGACTTCTCCAAGATAGCCGTGCCCCTGACCCGGTTGACAAAGAAAGTCGTGGTCTTTCGTTGGGGGCCTAAGCAGCAGGCCGCATTTGAGACGTTGAGACAGAGATTGTGCGAGGCGCCAATCTTGGCCCTGCCAGAGGGCATGGAGGACTTTGTGGTATATTGTGATGCGTCCATCTCCGGCTTGGGCGCGATATTAATGCAGAGCGGGCATGTTATTGCTTACGCTTCGAGGCAGCTGAAGCCTCACGAGGCGAATTATCCGACGCATGATTTGGAGCTGGGGGTTGTTGTTTTCGCTCTCAAGATTTGGCGTCATTACCTCTACGGGGTTCGTTGTACCATTTACACGGACCACAAGAGCCTGAGGTATCTCATGGACCAGCCAAATCTGAATATGAGGCAGCGTCGGTGGCTTGATGTGGTAAAGGATTACGATTGCGAGATCCTCTACCATCCGGGGAAGGCCAATGTCATGGCCGACGCGCTTAGCCGTAAGGCAGCACCGATCAGGGACATCTATATAAGGATGACAGTTGTGACTCCGTTGTTGGAGCAGATTCGGGAGGCCCAGCAGGAGGCCATGAAGGAGGAACATCGGAAGAGCGAGCGAATTATGGGTCAGGTTTCCTCCTTCGACTATGATAGTCGTGGATTATTGACGCTACACCGCAGGGTGTGGGTTCCCTATCATGGGGGTGTGCGCCAGGTTCTGATGGAGGAAGCACACAAATCCCGATTCTTGATTCATCCCGGGGCGACGAAGATGTACAGGGATCTTCGACCCGATTACTGGTGGCCCTGCATGAAGCGGGACGTCGCCTGGTACGTAGAGCGATGCTTGACCTGCAGGAAGGTCAAGGCCAAGCACCAGAGGCCACACAACAAGATGCAGCCGCTAGACATTCCCATGTGGAAATGGGAAGATATTACTATGGATTCCATTACCAAACTTCCCAGGACTGCACGGGGAGTGGATTCGATTTGGGTCATCGTGGATCGGTTGACCAAGAGTGCCCATTTCATACCGATCCAGGAGAGCATCTCGGCCGAGAAGTTGGCTGATATCTACATCCGAGAGGTTGTGGCTCGACACGGAGTGCCAGTCTCCGTGATTTCGGACCGAGACGTACGATTTGCTTCCAGGTTCTGGAAGAAGTTTCACGACGAGTTGGTTACTCGTCTGCATTTCAGCACAGCATTCCACCCGCAGACGGATGGTCAGAGTGAGAGGACCATCCAGACTTTGGAGGATATGCTGCGGGCCTATGTTCTAGACTTCGGTGGTGGTAGGGATACCTACCTTCCATTAGTTGAGTTCTCCTCCAACAACAGCTATCACGCGAGTATCGACCGTCCTCCCTTCGAGATGTTGTACGGGAGGAAGTGCAGGACCCCGATATGTTGGGGTGAAGTCGGACAGAGGGTCATGGGGAGCACCGAAGTGGTGCTCAAGACGACAGAGAGGATTCAGCAGGTTAGGAGTAGGCTTCAGACTGCTCAGATTCGGCAGAAAAGTTACGCCGACAAGATCCGATCAGACCTGGAGTTCCAGGTCGGGGATATGGTCCTTCTGAAGGTGTCGCCTTGGAAAGGCGTCATCCGATTCAGGAAGCGGGGCAAGTTGGGCCCCAGATACATTGGGCCTTTCCAGGTTGTAGCCCGGGTGGGAAAGGTGGCATATCGGCTGGACCTGCCAGCCGAACTCAGTCAGATTCACAGTACGTTTCACGTCTCCCTGTTACGGAAGTGCCTGGTGGACGACTCGGAAGTTGTACCCTTGGAGGATATTCAGGTGGATGACAGCCTAAATTACATCGAGAGGCCAGTAGCGATCCTCGACAGGAAGTCGAAGGACCTGAGGAACAAGAGAGTGGAGCTGGTGAAGGTGCAATGGCAGCACCGCAAGGGATCGGAATGGACTTGGGGGCCGGAGGATGAGATGAGGGAGCACTACCCCGAGCTTTTCCCAGAATCAGCAGCAGACTTCGAGGACGAAGTCTAAAATAAGTGGGGGAGATTTGTAGCACCCGATTCCTGGTACGTATTTAATTACATGAAAATGTTACAATTTACTCTGGGACTCGGCGAGTTAGAGGCCCAACTCGTCGAGTAGACTTGATTGTTGGAAACGGGGGTTTAAGTGACCTACTCGACGAGTCGGAAGACCGACTCGACGAGTAGGAGCTGTCTGGACAAAACCCTAATATTTAGGGTTTGCACCCTATTTAAACACTTTATCTTAGCCTCCATCGTCCCTATCACTCCCAGAGAGCTGTATATCGAAACCCTAGCCGTTTTTGTATGTTCTAAGGCCATTTTGGTGCATTTGGTGGTTGGTGAAGCTTGAGAAGAAGGAAGAAGCTTGAGAGTTCGAGCTGAGGCTTGGAGATCCAGAGGTTTTGGTCCATATCCAGCTCAATTAAGCTAAAATGCCCCTGTTTTGGTCTTCCATGTATTTATTCATCTTTAGAAGCTTGGACTTTGGGTACATTTAGGGCTTTCCAAGCCATTTTCAGATTTGTGAGGTGTACATGGAATCTTGACTTCAGATCTGAGTCATTGGAGGGGTCTCATGGCATAAAGGTGCCAACTTTAAGGCCATGAGAGCCCCATGCATTTTGTAGAACACCTTTTATGGCTTTTTGAGCCAAAGACCCCATGCATGTGCACCAAGTTTGGAGCTTTACGTGTAAAATGGACATTAGAAGGCCAGATCTATGGTTTTGATGTGTTAAGACCCATTTAAATCGACTGTATAGTAATGGTCAAGGTTGGACTCGACGAGTCGTTCTTGGGACTCAGCGAGCCGGGGTGTATTGACCACCAAATCCCTTCTGTGGATGGACCAGTTGTTAGGATGGGAAGTCCCTTAGTTGTTTAGACGCGTAAAGGGACCTGGGAATCATAGGACTCGGCGAGTGTATGAACAGACTCGGCGAGTCCAAGGCAATCTCCCAATCTTTGAAGATGGACTCGACGAGTTGTTCATACAACTCGGCGAGTCATAGATTGGACACATTCTTATGAGGGAGATGAACTCGACGAGTTCAAGGATGAACTCGGTGAGTCGGATGAAGATGGTCCTGATGGTTTGAATAAAGGAGAACCCGTCGAGTTCTTGCTATACTCGACGAGTGGAGTCGGGGTTGGATCGGGTTAGTAGAGTATGGACTCGACGAGTTAGTAGACTAACTCGGCGAGTCAGGTCAACTGGGTGTTGACTTTGACCAATGTTGACTTTGCCTGGTTTTGGTATTGACCCTGATTAGAGTTTTATGTTCGGTTTGATGACTTGAAGGTTGTCGTGTAGGGATTTAGGGGTCGAGGAGAGTCGACCTTCATGCAGAGGGCAGTTCCGACACTACATGACATCGAGGTGAGTTACCTTCCAGTAGCGGTGGGTCTACGGCCACAATGCCGGCCCACAAGTAGGAGTTGTATGTTAGATGATTGTCTTTGTGATATTCATCTAGGTTTGCTACTACCTGTTATGTTTTATGTGCCAGCATGATATGATGTTAAGTGATGATGGTAGTAGTAGGGGGAGATAGTCCCCAAGTTACCAGCCGATAGGGCCGAAGGGGTAGTTTAGTACCCAACTATGTTAGATTATGATTACTTAGTTAAAAATGAAATTTTTAGCCTTGAAAATTGGGTTGTTACATCCTCCCACCAATCTCGTGCCCTGTCCTTCAGAAGACAGGATGCTAATCTGACCTTGTCCCCCTCGGGACATTTGCTAGTACGAAACGCGTTGGCGACATCTGCCAACCATCTGGTACTCGCAATGGGGTCCCGAGCCCCATGGTAGTCGGGAGCTCCACAAGCTCTGAACTCCCTGAAGGTCAATGTGTGCGGTCCCATCATGGCTGATATCTCAGTATGGAACGCGCTCAGCTTCTCATCCAGAAGCTCTAAGATACCCTCCTTGACCGATCCAAAGATCACAGGAGTCTGGTCTAGTATGCTGCGTGTGACCTCCGAGGAGATGAACTCCCTGGTCTGCTCATCTAACTGCCCCGCTCCAGAGCCTGAGCCCGATCCCTCTCCTGCACCTGAGCTACCCACTGGTGGTCTAGAGCGCAAAACCACCATTCTGAAACACATCATAACAAATACCAGAATACTAATATAACTAGAGGGATCACATACACTACTAATTCCCTGGTCTTATCTCAGCCTTCCTTGATTTGAGTACGGATCCTCTGCTTTCAGTAGTACGGGCCCATACTACCTTCCACATCTATCCGTACTTTCCTCAAGAACTACCTCGACTCCACCAAGTCCCTTCTACTACTACTACTGCTGATCTCATACTAAACTCTTCCTAGGCTTGCCCTAGGGTAATCACCAACCCACTCTCCGCCATCAGCTGCATAAGAAGTCCCTGCTTTCTTTCACTAACTAGCTCGCGAATACTATTACATATTACTCAGACTAGATAATTCTTCGAATGAGAGATCCTACTCTACAACGGTTAGACTCAGACAAGAGCTGCGAAATAGAGTTAGACTTAACCTTCTGAAATTATTTAGTCCTTGCAATATGCAACGTAACATATTCGTTTACTACTTAGTGAAAGATAACTAAGACTCCTAAAAGCACAAAGCAATCAACATTCGAGCATCGAGTACACATAATCAAGCATCTACTACTCTGGCTATCATACTGACTAATCTGTACTAGCATGCAGTTTTCATAAAGTTGAACACATATAACAGACACATAAGGCATCCTTCCTAGATCCTTAGTCCTAATCTAGCATGCTGTTCTAATAAAGCTGATAATCATAACATAGCATAAACTTGTATGGGTAATTTGGGAGTACTTAGTTGAGCTTGACTGATTGCATGCACCACACCCTTTTCTCTTTTCAAAGTTCTTTTCTATTTTCAAAATCTTTTGTAAAAATGATTTTCTTTTGAAAGTTTCATACCACTTCCTTAGTTTGAGTTAAGACACACCCGAAAGTCTGCCCGAATCCCTCAAACCAAGGCTCTAATACCAACTTGAAACATCCCAAAAATACTAGCCAAAAATTTCGTTTTCAAAATCATTTAACAAACATAAATATCATCGCCATAGTATAAAATCATAAAACATGTATCTCAAAATCTCATAAAATCTGTCATCATATCACAATCTCATAAAATCTGTCATCATATCACAATCTCATATAACATATCAGAGTAATCTCCCAGGCTAAGAAAACTGTGGTGTGTGCCATGCCATCATCCCGAGCCCTTCCCCTTGCTATCTGAAGTACCTGAAACCAAAACTGAAACTGTAAGCACGAAGCTTAGTGAGCTCCCCCTAACTACCACATACCATACAAATCACGTATAGCAAATAACATAACTCTGGGACTACTCCCAACTGCATCGGAATGAATCCCGACATTGGCTTACCCGGCATCAAACTCCTGTCCGGCATCGGGCTCACCCCGGTATCCGACCGCATCGGGCATCGGGCTCACCCCGGCATCGGGCTTACCCCGGCACATACACAACATAACATATATCATAAACATATAATCTGCATCGGGATTGCCCCGGCATCAGACCGAAGCCCGGAACACATAATCGTAACATATAAACTAGCATACATCGGGCTTGCCCCGGAACATATAAATCATGGAATAATAATTAACATACATCGGGCTTTCCCCGGAACCGGGCTTACCCCGGAACACATAACACATAACATATAAACATGCATGAATCACAAAGACTTCAGGCATATATAACTACTTCTCGGGACCGCCCCGGAATCGAACCGAAGTCCGGAAACATATAAACTGCATCGGGCTAATCCCGACATCGGGCTCACCCCGACATACTCTACAACTTAAACGGACCGGCATTGTGGCCGTAGACTCGTTCCTACTGGAAGGAAACTCACCTCGTATGGCTGACTGCTGAAAAACTGGGTGAGGGATCCCTATATGCTGCTCCTGCGACTCTCCGGCTATAATTCCATAACAACACTTAATCAAAAACTGATAATCCCTCTTAGGTTAAAATTACCATTTTACACTCCTGGTCAAAGTCAACGCCAAGGTCAAAGTCAACTCTCAGTCAACCCAACTCGTCGAGTCCCTCTACCGACTCGTTGAGTTCAAACGGTCACAACATCGGGACATCTCGATTCTACTCGTCGAGTCTCTCCTTGGACTCGTCGAGTTCTTTTGTTCTGAGTCTCACTCATTTCCAACTCGCTGAGTCATCTCCTTAACTCAGTGGTTTCACTCATAATCAAAGAAGGGTTTGGGGACATCGATCCGACTCGTCGAGTCCCAAGAACAACTCAGCGAGTCCATTGCATGCCCAGATTATACAGTTGATCCTAGGTGATTCCACTGCCTCTAATTCATAGATCTGGACTCCTTAGGCTAGAATAACATGTAAAGATGCTAACTTTACGTGCATGCATGATGCTATAAAGCTAAATCACCCAAAACAAGCTAGAAATGAGAGTCTAGGGCATAGAATGGGATATTGGTTGAATAAAGGTGGCGACTTTGAGCTTCTGGAGCTCAAGAGTGCCTAGATCTAAAGTCCTTACAGCCCCAAAAGCTCTCTACCCGAAATTAGCTTGGAAAGGACCCAAAAGTGGCAACAAACAAGCTTTCATGAAGATCTAAGTGAAAATAAGCCAAGGTATAAACTTTATACCTTCAAGAGCTCTGAAATGCAACAAAAACTCTGGATCTCCTGCCTCTTCTTGAATCACCAATAGATCTCTTCCTTTTCCTAACTTCAAATCCCACAAAAATGGCAAGAAAGGCTTTAAGACACTCAATGGTTGCTAGGGTTTCGAGAATGGACTGTGGAGGTGATGGAGGCTGGGGTGAAGACTCATAATGTTGCTTAAATATGGTGCAAACCCTAAGGATTAGGGTTTCCTCCTGATGGAACTACTCGCCGAGTCCATTTCTGACTCGTCGCGTAGTCCACTTAAACCCCGCGGTCCAGCTCGCATCTACTCGACGAGTTAGGGCTACCAACTCGTCGAGTAGCTTTTATAAAATGAACATCTAGAGAATTACTTTCGTACCAGGAATGGGGTGTTACAACTTTTTTTTATAAAAATGATTTTCTTTAGAAAATTTTCATACCAATTCCTTAGTTTGAGTTCAGACACACCCGAGAGCATGTCCAAATCCCTCAAACCAAGGCTCTGATACCAACTTGAAACATCCCAAAAATATAGTCCAAAAATTTCGTTTAATTTCATTAGTAAAAACCATAAATATCATTCATCATATAAAAACCATAAACCATGTTTCTCAAAAATAACATAATATTTGTCAATGTATCAAAATCATATGTCAAACATCAGAGTAAATCCTACCAAGCTAAAAACTGTGGTGTGTGCCATGCAGTCATCCCGAGCTCTTCCCCTTACTAGCGAAAGTACCTGAAGCCAAAACTGAAAAATGTAAGAACGAAGCTTAGTGAGTCTCCCCAACTACCACATACCATACACATATCACATAAACATATCTTGGGCCCCGCCCCTGCTACATCGGGTCATCGCCCGACATCGGCTTTCCCGACAGCGGGCCCCGCCTGGCATCGAACCCTATTCGGCATCGGGCCCCGCTCGGCAACGAGCGCCGCCCTACATCGAGCACATCTCGGAATACATGTGAGAATAATCAAATAATACACATAAACCTAAACATATAACATTAACATGTAAACATTCCTCGGGCCCCGCCCGGCATCGGACCGTAATCCAGAAGCATAATAACATTCCTCGGGAACGGCCCCGGCATCGGATCGAAATCCGGAAACATACAAGTACAAACACATGCAAGAATCAAAAAGACATCAAGCATACAAGAAATCCTCAGGACCGCCCCGACATTGGATCGAAATCCATAAAAACATATAAACTTAAATCGGGCCCCGCCCGACATCGGACCGTAGTCCGGAACTACTAATATCTAAACGGGTCGGCCTTGGTGCCTTAGACCCGTTCCTACTGGAGGAAAACTCACCTCGTAAAGCTGACTGCTGAAATCTCGAGTGAGGAATCTTCGACGGCTGCTCCAACGACTCCCCAACTATTAATATCACAATAACACTTAGTCAAAACCTAATAATCCTCCTTAGGGTAAAATGACCATTTTACCCTGATCAAAGTCAACGCTTTGGTCAAAGTCAACCTTCTGGCTGACCCAACTCGTCGAGTTGCTCCATCAACTCGTCGAGTCCTAGAATCCTGCAATCGCGATCTAACTCGTCGAGTCACCCCCTGACTCGCCGAGTTCCCTGGCTACTCATAATCGCAATTTATCGAATCAACTCGTTGATTCCCTTCACCGAATCGTCGAGTCCTTCCTTAAGCTTAAACGGGACATTCACAACCCAACTCGTCGAGTTCCTCTATGGAGTCGACGAGTTCCTCTGTCTGTTTGGCCATCTTAACAGATTAAGCCTCTACTATCCAAATCCAACGTCCATACTTCATCTACATACTGGAAATGATCTTTTAAGGGTAAAGTTTCCAACTTTACTCGTTGATAACACTTCTTCATGGGTTTAGCTAAAACCCTAGCTCTTCTAGGACATAGATCTTTGTCCAAAAGCCTTATCATTCCAAACTAAACCATTCTAACACAAATCCCAAAGGTTAAGCTTCTTGAACCAAAACCCTCAAAAAGTGGAAATAAGTAGATCTAATGAATAAATGATCAAGTTAGAGACTTGATTACCATAAAGTGAAGAGAATGAGATGTTGCTTCTGTATCTACAATCTTCTCTTGGAGTCCTCAAGCTTCTTCTTCCTTTACAAGCTTCAAATCACACAAGAACACTAGAAAATGGCTCACACACTCACACAATGCTCTAGGGTTTCGTGGATTAGGGTTTGGAACTTAGAGGCTGGAAATGAGGTCAAACGTTGGGGATTAAGATGCTTAAATAGGGTGTAAAACCCCAAAATTAGGGTTTCACTCTGGCAGACCTACTCGCCGAGTCGAGGGCTCTCGACTCGTCGAGTAGATAGCTTAAAACCCGCGTCCAAGACTAGTTTCTACTCGACGAGTCTGGGGCTTCCAATTCAAGGAATTCAAATCTATGTTTTGGGGCTATGTCTTAAAGGATTAAGGACTGAAATCAAGTTTTGGTTGAATGGGTGACTACGCTGGGAGTACAAGCAGGTATGTAATGCCTACTTCTCGGTATGAATTTATCTTTGTAATTTTTATATTTTCCTTGGAGAACTCGGCGAGTTGGAAGCCTCAACTCGTCGAGTAGAAGTTGTCTTGACCGCGGGGTTTTATGATGCAACTCAGCGAGTTTGCCGCTCAGGAGAAAACCCTAATTTTAGGGTTTTGCAAGCTTGGTGCAAGGTGGTGATTCAAGTAGGATCCTTCAAGATCTTGATTCTTTGCACCATTTCCAGCATATTTCAGGTATAAAGTTCTAACCTTGCTCAATATTTGATTATATCTCTTTTTGGGTTAGTTTTGATGCTTTTAGCCATTTTTGGGTGGTTGGTGGGGTTGAAGGACGTCCCAAGTGCTATTTTTCCAGATCTATGGTCCTCTTGAGCTCTTTTGGAATAAAGGTGCCAACTTTATTGTCTTAAGGGCTCCATGTATTCATTGAGTCCATCTTATAGCTTCTTTTGAGCATTTAAGCTTCTTCTATGTATACTTGAAGGTAAAGTTGGAAACTTTACGTGGTATTTTAGCTCCTAGGGCCATATCTACAGTTTGGGGTTATGCCTTTGGTGATTTAGTGCTTAATGATTAAGTCCTTACCCTTTTAAGCCTAGGGTTTGGGTTTTGAACCCATTTTGGTGGTTCTTAGGGGTAAAGTTGGAAACTTTACCCTTCTTGAGGCTATTTCAGTTAAGATCTAAGTCATGAAGCTCTTTGTTTCATTAAGGAAGGCTTAATGGATTAAGATGTTGAATTTCTGGTGAACTCGACGAGTTTATGGAGGAACTCAGCAAGTTGGATCGATTTCTCCGGACTTTGCAGACTGGTAGATAAACTCGGCGAGTTCATGGATGAACTCGGCGAGTTGAGTCAACTCGGATTGTTGACTTTGACTTTGACTTTAGTCTTTGACCAAGTTTGACCTTTATGGGGCTATTGGGCATTTTGTGTTGAACTTAAGGAAATCTTTTATGTTTAGGAGTTGAGTTGAGTCCATATTCAGAGCCGAGATCCGTTCAGCTACCTTTTTGTATTCGAGGTGAGTTTCCTTAACGGGTTTAGCGGGTCAAAGGCACCAAGGCCAGCCCATGTTTATATGATGTTGTTAGTATGCTAGTTGTCTTTGTGACTCTTGCATGTGCTTGTGTTATTATGTATTATAGGCTAAGGCCGATGTCGGGCAGGGCCTGATGGATATCTGTATGCTATGTATCTCTATGGTTATTGCATATGTATGTCTTATTTTGATATATGTTATTGTATATTGGGCGGGGCCCGTTTTACCGAGCTCAGCTCGATGTCGGGCGGGGCCCGATGACGTGCGGGGCCCACTATATGTTTATTGTATGTTTGGTATGTGGTATGTTGGGGGAACTCACTAAGCTTTGTGCTTACGGTTTCTAGTTTATGTTTCAGGTACTTCCGGTTGTAAAGGGAAGAGCTCGGGATGATTGCAGCGTACACACCGTTGAGATTCCGCTTATGATGTTTACTCTTATTTTATGACAAAATGATACATTGAGTTTTATTTAAATGTTTGGATGTTATTGAAAAATACTCTTTTATTTATTATTAAAATGAAATTTTTTGGGACCATATTTTTGGATGTTACAAGTTGGTATCATAGCCTTGGTTTGAGGGATTCGGGCACACTCTCGGGTGTGTCTGAACTCAAACTAAGGACTTGGTAGAATTTTTCAAAAGAAAACATTTTTATAAAAGAATTTGTAAAAGAGAAAATGGTGTGGTGCGTGCAATCAGCTGAGCTCAAGTAAGCCATCCCAAAATATCCATACATGTTGATATATGATATGAATTGTAAATCACATGCTAGATTAGGGATAATGGTCTAGGAGAGATGCCTTTGTATGCCTGTTGTATGAGATTATAGATTTGCATGCTAGTACTGAGCAGTCAGTGATAGGATGGCCTGATTAGGTTATGCCCAGTTCTAATTACTTGATGCTCGAATGCTTCTTGCTTTGTGCTTTTAGGAGTTCCTGCTAATCTCATCTAGTTAGTAAGCGAATATGCTAAGTTGCATATTATAAAACTAAATAATTTCAGAAGTTTAGGTTTAGCTCTATTGCACAACTCTTGTTTGATTCCAACCATTGTAGGGAGAGACATCTCATTCGAATAATTATCTAGTCTTTGTAATATGTAATTGTATTCGTGAGCTAGTTAGAGAAGGTTAGCATGAGTTCCTTCTGCAGCTGATGGCGGATAGTGGTGTGGAGTTTGCCCTAGGAAAATCCTAGGATGAGATTTAGTGTTGGGAGCCTTATCTGCGAGGTAATTGTTGGTGTCTGGGTGACTTGGCTGCGTTAAGGCACTTCTTGAGGAAAGTACGGATAGATGTGGAAGGTAGTATGGGCCCATACTATTGGAAGCAGAGGATCCGTAATCGATTCAAGGAGAGCTGCAATGAAGCTAGGGAGCTTGTGTAGTTATATTTTCCCCGATGCGTGTATTGATGCTTATTCTGATAGTTTTATGGTCTATTTTAAGTATGGTGGTATTGCGAGGCAGACCAGTGGGCAGTTCCGGTGTTGGGGAAGGTTCAGGCTCGTGTTATGGAGTCGGGCAGCTTGATGACCAGACAAGGGAGTTCATATCGTCTGAGATTACGCGTAGTATCCTTGATCAGACTCTTGTGATCTTTGGCAGGGTCAAGGAAGGTATTCTGGAGATTCTTGATGAGAGATTGAGCGCCTTTCGTGCTGAGATGGTAGCTTTGATCGGGACGCACTCTCTGACCTTCGGGGAGTTTCGGGCATGTGGAGCGCCAGACTATCATGGGGCTAGGGACCCCATTGCGAGCAGCAGATGGTTGGCAGATGTCGCCAACGCTTTTCATAGCAGCCTTTGTCCCGAGGGGGACAAAGTCAGACTAGCTTCCTGCCTCGTGAAGGACAGGGCTCGTGCTTGGTGGGAGGAGGTAGGGCATGCTATAGAGATGATGTTGTGATTGATTCGATGACCTGGAGTGACTTCTCGACCAGGTTCCGAGTCGAGTTTGCACCGGTGATTGAGGTGAAGCAGCTGGCGCGAGAGTTTCAGGATCTCCGTCAGACTACTGAGTCGGCGACTGAGATCACCGCTATGCTCAGGGAGAGGGCACTTATAGTTCTGCAGTATGTGGCGGACGAGGAGATGAAGAAGGCCTGGTACCATGAGATGTTGAGGAGCTACATTCAACAGTTTGTTAGCCGATCCAGCTGCAAAACGCTGGAAGACATGATAGTGAGGGCTAAGGAGAGGGATATTGACTTGGAGATGGAGAGAAAGAGGAAGCCAGATTCTCCTGTGAGTGTTAAGGGTTCGGACAAGCGGCCAAAGGTATATGATTCTAGACCGAGAGGCTAGCATGGCCGTAGCTGCTATGGAAAGTGCGACAAGTTGCATGAGGGGACGTGCAGAGGGGTGGGTTCTGGCTTCTTCAAGTGCGGTCGGACTGGTCATATTAGCAGAGATTGTACTGCTACCAACCCCATCACTCCGATATCTGATCTGATTTGCTTTCAGTGCAATCAGATGGGCCACAAGAAGGCTCATTGTCCGAGTTTGGCTGCGGCAGTACCGGTGTCAGCACCCGTTCCTGCGACATTGAGGATTACTGACGTTCGTCAGGGCCAGGCAGATGCGCCAGCGGAAAAGAGCAGGGCGTTCCAGCTGACTGCGTAGGAGGCGTGTGCAACTCCTGATGTTGTGACGGGTATGTATCTCCTCCTTATCTCTTTATTTATATCAGATTATTGCTTACGTTTATGTGTTTTATTTTAGGATCGTTCCTCGTGAACGGTATCTCTGCCTTGGTATTATTTGATTCAGGTGCTAGCCGATCTTTTGTATCTCTTACGCTTAGCAAGAGATTTGTTGGAGCTCCAGGGAGCTTGATCGTCCTCTTGAAGTGGAGATTGCTGATGAAAGGTCTATTCGGGTTGCGAGGGTTCGTTGAGGGTGTGCACTTCAGTTATTCAGCGAGCAGTATTCGGTGCATCTGGTTCCCATTCCTTTGTGTGGGAACAAGGTTACCGTGGGCATGGATTTGTTGAGCCCTAATGGGGAAGTGATCGACTGTGAGCAGCAATTGGTTTGAGTTCGGACCTCGAGTGGGGGAGAGTTGGTCATTCAGGGTGAGAGACCGCAGCGTGGACCAGCTATGTGTTCTGCAGCGAGGGCCATACGTTATCTTCATCAGGGTTGTGCAGGTTTCGTCTCCTATGTCATGGATACCCGAGATAAGGGTAAGGCGACCGTGGACGATGTGTCGGTTGTGCGGGAGTATCCGGATGTGTTCCCGGAGGATTTTCACGGGGTACCTCCGGAGAGGCAGGTGGAGTTCAGGATTGATTTGGTTCCAGGAGCGGCTCCGATAGCCTAAGCACTGTATTGGTTGGCTCCTCCCAAAATGCAGGAGTTGTCTACACAGCTGCATGAGCTGTTAGACAAAGGATTTATTAGGTCGAGAAGTTCTCCTTGGGGAGCACCGATTCTATTCATGAAGAAGAAGGATGGGTCTCATCGCATGTGTATCAACTACCGGGAGTTGAATAAGGTAACGGTGAAGAACCGTTATCCCCTCCCGAGGATTGATGATCTTTTCGACCAGATTCAGGGTGCATCTTGGTTCTCCAAGATTGATCTGCGATCGGGTTATCATCAGATGAAAGTCAGGGACGATGATGTGCAGAAGACAACTTTTGGACTCGCTATGGTCATTATGAGTTTGTGGTGATGCCATTTGGGCTCACCAATGCTCCTACCGCGTTCATGGATCTCATGAACCATGTGTGCAGACCGATGTTGGATCGGTCTATGATAGTCTTCATTGATGCTATCTTGGTCTATTTCAAGACGCATGAGCAGCATGAGGAGCACTTGAGGGAGGGTTGGAGACTTTGAGGAGGGAGATACTTCTTGCAAAGTTCTTGAACTGCGAGTTCTGGTTGCGCGAGGTGCAGTTCTTGGGGCACCTTGTCAATCAGAAGGGTATTCTGGTCGATCCGGCCAAGGTCGAGGTCGTGATGCAGTGGGAGGTTCCGAGGTCTCCATTTGAGATTCAGAGTTTTCTTTGTTTGTGTTGGGTCAAAATTATGGTTTATACTTTGCTTTTCTGAGCAATTGTATTTTTATGTAATATTTTATGAGTTTACAGTCAGGTTTACGGCCAGGTGGGTGTTTACGGCCGTAAACAGGTTTACGGCCGTAAACCCTGTTTACGGCCCAATGGATGTTTACGGCCGTAAACCCATTTACGGCCGTAAACCCATTTATGGCCCATATTCCCCAAGTATATATATAGGTGTTAGGTGGTTGAGGAGGGATTGATGAATAGAAAAGGAGTGTACGGCCAAGAGAGAAGAGAGGAGTTTTAGTGTGTGTAAGTGTGTGAATCTTGTGTAAGGGAATTTCATTCTAATCAATACATTCAAGATTCATCATCTTCTTCTTCTCCTTCTCTTTTATTTGATCTGACATCATCCAATTGATTGGGATTTCGCACCATCAATTGGATCTGATTGATACACAAGCAAATTAGGGACTTACAATTGGTATCAGAGCAAAACCGGTGTCAAAGCATCATTCAATCGATTTTTCGGCCGTATTCCTCACTGTTCGAGATTGGGTTTGGTATTTTCACTGCTAAAAGGGATCGAATCTACTCCAAAATCGTGTTTTCGAGAACTTCTGGGAGTTTACTGCCAAGAGATTACGGCCGTAAACTCAGTTTACAGCCGTAAACTCAAGAACATTCAAAGACCGTAAACTGTGTTCTTGGACCGTAAACAAAGCATCTTCAATAACCGTAAACTAAGCTTCAAAAACCGTAAACACAAAAACCGTAAACACAATACCGTAAACACTCAGTTTACGGCCGTAAACCCATTGACCAGAAACTCAGTCTTGACATTCTTCTTGTTTTAAATTTTAATAATCAATGGATTCTCAAAGTCAAACACATCATCATGAACTGGATACTGTCATGGGCACAACCACACGTATTCCAAGACTGCTGCCTGCAGATGGTTTTCCTGAATGGAAATACCGGATTGAAAAGTATATTAAAATGAAAGACTTTAAAGTTTGGAGAAGCATCATCAAGGGTCCTGTCCGAATTACTATGACGGTTGCAGGACAAGTGATTGACAAAGCAGTTGAGAACTATACAAATGACGATTTTGAGAAAGTTGAGGAACAGGAAAGGGCATTGTCCACTCTGACCATGGCTTTATCTCCTGATATAGCTCAAGGTTTCAGAGAGTATACTTCAGCTAAAGATTTGTGGGAATCTTTAATTAAGGTGTATGAAGGAAATGAAGACATGAAGGAAAGCCGCCAGGATATGTTGCGTCAAAAGTTCAACATGTTCAACTACATTCCCGGAGAAACCCTGGAAGCTCAGTTGCAGCGATTTACTACACTTACTACTGAGATGAATATAGCTGGGATTTTCTTGACTGAATCTGAATTGTCTAGGCTCTGTGTTCGATGCGCTGGTAGGCACGAGAGATTAAAATGGACTTGACTAGACATTAATGAACTTAAGGAATCTAGAGACTTGAAAAATCTTGACCTAGATGGATCCATTTAGCCTGACAATACGACGCTCATATAGGTTGAGCAGGGAGATATACATGATAATCCACCGGTCACACTAAAATAATTTGTATCTAGAACTGTGGTTTAACTCTTCCTCGATGTACAGACTTTGTACTTAATTCCAGTATTGATGGGGCGACTGGGGAATTCCGATAAAGTAGGTCTGTAGGAAATTATTTTCTTGCTTTCTTTCTGTTAGTCATATGTTCCCTCCTCTACGTGATTGAAATACATCCGACCTGGACTGCAACATATGCAATTCTATTTCTCTGCATCTTCTATCTATGCAATTATTCCTGTCTGTTAGTCATATGTTGTCTCCTTTGCGTGATTGAAATACATCCGACCTGGTACACAGCATATGCACCATTCTACTTCTCAATCCCTATAAATCTGGTTAGTCTTATGTTTCACCCTCTGCGAGATTGGAAGAGATCCGACCTGGGTGTATAGCATATGCACTCTAAATCTGACTTCTCTTATAATAATTGTCTGCTCACCTAAAGTAAGGAGTACTTTGGAAGTTCCTGATTATTGGGGTATGTCAGGAAGCGGGAAACATGTTCTAGTACATTTAAAATTGAACAATCACTAGGTTGTCTGTAGATCTCGCTGCTCAATTTAGGTGGACAACAATATCTTTGGTCGTCGTCAGCTGAATGGTCCTTAAGGAATATTATCTAGGAACTTAGGATCACATTGTCTTGTCACTTATAGTATGTCCTAATTTTGTCACAATCTCTCGTGTTTAAGTGGACCACAATACCGGCGATTGACCAGATCTATTCATGAAGGTGAAGGTTCTGATAAACAAAGTTAAGATTGTCTCACAACTTTGATCCCAAATATTTTTGTTTTTGTTAAATTTGTTCATAGTTTTTCTCTATGCACAAATTTAGGGGGAGAATTAAAAAAAAATAGTGTTATATTCTGTTTTATTTCTTGTTCGAGAAAATCAAAAATCCAAAAATATTTTTGTTTTTGTTTTATGTTTTTCAGAAAATATGAAAAACCCAAAAATATTGTGTGTTAAATTTTCTTTTAGTTTTGTTTTGTCTTGAAAAGTGAATTCAGGTGAAGATGAAACTCATGGAGTTTGTGTCGAAGATTTCTGAGCCAAGGCTTCATCCGTGATCATTGAAGAATTCTCATTCGAAGGAGCAAGAAATGAAGATTATTCTTTCGACATTCAATCTTTCAACCCTAGAAGCAAGGTGAAGCTGCACTTGAAGATTAGGTGACAGATTGCATTGAAGCCTCCTCAATCAGTCTGCTGCTGACTTGAACCTGCTGAAGTGATCCAGAAGATTTGTTCTCTCTGATGTTCTCTCTGAAGATTCTCAAACTGAAAGCGTTATCTTTCAAGAATCAGTACAAGAAGCCTCCTCACCCAATGTGCGTTCAATGTCAAATTCTGAAGAAAAGCCAACTGCTCAAGATGAAGTCATTCATTGAAGATTCATCAAGTTCATCTTGAAGTTGTGAAGAATTTGAAGATTAATGCTGAAGCCAAGCTCTCGATGAAGATTGATAAGAAAAGCCAGCTACTTCCTAGGGGGAGCTTGTTGGGTCAATTAAGAAAAGAAAGCTATAAACCAAAGGGGAGATTGTTGGGTCAAAATTATGGTTTATACTTTGCTTTTCTGAGCAATTGTATTTTTATGTAATATTTTATGAGTTTACGGTCAGGTTTACGGCCAGGTGGGTGTTTACGGCCGTAAACCCATTTACGGCCGTAAACCCATTTATGGCCCATATTCCCCAAGTATATATATAGGTGTTAGGTGGTTGAGGAGGGATTGATGAACAGAAAAGAAGTGTACGGCCAAGAGAGAAGATAGGAGTTTTAGTGTGTGTAAGTGTGTGAATCTTGTGTAAGGGAACTTCATTCTAATCAATACATACAAGATTCATCATCTTCTTCTTCTCCTTCTCTTCTATTTGATCTGACATCATCCAATTGATTGGGATTCCGCACCATCAATTGGATCTGATTGATACACAAGCAGATTAGGGACTTACAGTTTGGCGGGTTATTATCGGAGATTTATCCAGTATTTCTCCAAGATTGTTGTTCCATTGACTCGACTGACCAAGAAGTTGGTGACATTTCACTAGAGGCTTGAGCAGCAGCCAGCTTTTGAGACTTTTAGGCATCGATTGTGTGAGGCACCGATTCTGACCCTGCCAGAGGGTGTTGATGATTTTGTGGTTTATTGTGATGCATCGATCACGGGTTTGGGTGCAGTTTTGATGCAGCAGGGTTGCGTGATCGCTTACGCTTCGAGGCAGCTGAAGTCTCACGAGGCGAATTATCCATCACATGATTTAGAGCTCGGGGTTGTGGTTTTTGCCCTCAAGATTTGGCGGCATTACCTCTATGGGGTTCGTTGTACTATTTACACTGACCATAAGAGCCTAAGGTATTTGATGGATCAGCCGAACCTGAACATGAGACAACGTCGTTGGTTGGATGTGGTGAAGGATTATGATTGCGAGATCCGGTACCACCCGGAAAGGACAATGTGGTGGCCGATGCTCTTAGCCGCAAGACGGTCGCGACTTCGATCATAGATTTATGTTTGAGGATGACCGTGGTTACTCCGTTGTTGGAACAAATTCGTGAGGCTCAGGTCGAGGCGATGAAGGAGGAGCACCGGAAGAGCGAGCGGATTGTGGGTCAGGTGGCCTCATTCGATTATGATATTTGGGGATTGTTGACCCTGCATCGGAGGGTCTGGGTTCCTTATTGGGGTGGTGTGCACCAAGTTCTGATGGAGGAGGCTCACAAGTCGAGATTCTCCATTCATCCTGGGGCAACAAAGATGTATAGGGATACTCGCCCTGATTATTGTGGCCTTGCATGAAGCAGGATATAGCACAGTTTGTGGAGCGGTGCTTGACTTGTAGGAAAGTCAAGGTCGAACATCAGCGACCTCACGGCAAGATGTATCCGTTGGAGATTCCCGTATGGAAATAGGAAGACATCACAATGGATTTTATCACGAAGCTTCCAGGACTGCGATCGGGGTGGATTATATTTGGGTCATCATGGATCGATTGACCAAGAGCACGCATTTCATCCTGATCCAGGAGAGTATTTCTGCCAAGAAGCTAGCCGAGATTTATATTCGGGAGGTGGTGGCACGTCATGGGGTGCCAGTATCAGAAGTTTCAGACCGGGATGTTTGCTTTACTTCCAGATTTTGGAAGCAGTTTCATGACGAGATGAGTAATCGTCTCCATTTTAGTACAACTTTTCACTCGCAGACTGATGGGCAGAGTGAGCGGACGATTCAGACTCTTGAGGATATGCTGCGTGCGTGCATATTGGATTTTGGTGGGAGTTAGATACGTATCTTCTGTTAGCGGAATTTTCGAATAACAACAGTTATCACGCTAGCATTAATCGACCTCCTTTTGAGATGCTCTACGGGAGGAAATGTAGAACCCAGATCTATTGGGTCGAGTTCGGTCAGCGAGTCATGGGGAGTCCCGAGGTGGTACTCAAGACTACTGAGATGATTCAGATGGTTCGGAGCAGGCTTCAGACAGCTCAGAGTCGGTAGAAGATCTATGCCGACAAGCGCCGTTCAGATTTGGAGTTCCAGGTGGGAGATATGGTTCTCCTGAAGGTGTCACCTTGGAAAGGTGTCATCCGGTTCAGGAAGCGGGCCAAGCTGGGTCGCATATATATCGGTCCCTTCAGGGTTTTGGCTTGGGTGGGCCAGGTTGCGTATCGTTTAGATCTTCCAGCCGAGCTCAGTCAGATTCATAGCACATTCCATGTCTCTCAGCTGCGGAAGTGTTTGGTGAATGATTCCGCAGTTGTACCCTTGGAGGATATTCAGGTGGATGATCGCCTGAATTATGTTGAGAGATCGGTGGCAATATTAGATCGGAAGACGAAAACCTAGAGGAACAAGGTTGTGGAGCTTGTGAAGGTGCAGTGGCTGCACCGCAAAGGGTCGTAATGGACTTGGGAGCCCAAGGAGGAGATGAGGGAGCATTATCTCGGATTATTCGAGACGGCGGACTTCGAGGACGAAGTCTGATTCAATTGGGGGAGAATTGTAACGCCTAGTTCCCTGTATAAATTTATCTTTGCAATTGTTATATTTTCCTTGGAGAACTCGGCGAATTGGAAGCCTCAACTCATCGAGTAGAAGTTGTCTTGACCACGGGGTTTTATGAGGCAACTCGACGAGTTGAGGTGCCTCAACTCGGCGAGTTGGCCGCTCAGGAGGAAACCCTAATTTTAGGGTTTTGCATCCTATTTAAACACCTTAAGTCCCAGGTGTTGGCCTCATTTCCAGCCTCCATAGTCCCTAACCCTAATCTCGAAACCCTAAAGCCTTTTTGAGTGTTGTGAGCTCCTTGTGAGTGTGTTTTAGTGTGTTTGAAGCCCTTGGAAGAAAGAGAAGCTTGGTGCAAGGTGGTGATTCAATTAAGAGCCTTCAAGATCTTGATTATTTGCACCATTTCCAACATATTTCAAGTATAAAGTTCTAACCTTGCTCAATATTTGATTAGATCTCATTTTGGGTAAGTTTTGATGCTTTTAGCAATGTTTGGGTGGTTGGTGGGGTTGAAGGACGTCCCAAGTGCTATTCTTCCAGATCTATGGTCGTCTTGAGCTCTTTTTGTAACACCCCGTTTATTTATTAGATAAATAAATTAATTAATGAACGAATAGTAGCTCTAAAATAAATAATTATATATATCAAAGGATGGTTTCGAAGAGCTAATTGTCACAAGTTTAGAAGTTGGGGGTTAAAAGTGTAAGTTTCAGATTTATTTTGTAAGTATTTATGAAGGCAGGGACTAAATGGTAACTTCTGGGACTTCATTTGAAGAGATTTTGGGGCTAAGGGGTTGTTTGGTGAATATTGGACCTGAATCGTAAGGGATTTCAATGTTGGGGGTTGAAATGGTAAAATAAGGACTATGTTTGAAAATGAATTTTGAGATGAGGGACCAAATGTGTCAACATGGGTTAGAGTTTGAGGAGTCGGGTATATAAGCTTTACGTTGCCCTAACCCTAGTTGTGTTTATCCAGCCGTCATCTTCTTCATCCTCCGTCCTCAACTCTGGCGCCACTACCTTCTTTCCATCGAGTCGCACACCACCTCGGTTGGGGTCCCAAACCACCGGAGCAACCAACTCTCTCTCACCCTAACGCCGGGGAAATGAAGTTGCGAGCAATGTTGCCATCGTTCGTTTGTTCGACTGCCTCCCAGACTTCGCTGCCACCCTTTCCCACTATCGCCAACGGAGCTTGCTGCCACTGCTATACTGCCGACGTGAGACAGCTAGGAAGACCAACGGTGCGAGGGATTGCTTATGACGCTGCTGTTCGGCCGTGGAAGCCCTCGCCGCCAGCCGTTACTCCGCCGCCGTAGCGAAACCGCCACTGTCGGAGACCATGACGAGAATTGAACCAGTACTGTGGTCGTAGGAGGAGCAGGTTCAACCGGTTGCTGTTAGAACTTGATGTTGCCGTCAGCCGCTGATCCAAGCGCCGCTGTTGCACCACTGCCGTCACCTCGCACCACCAGGTGGGTGGTTACGTCTAGATTTACGAGCACGGGTGTGTGGTGTGTTGTTGCTTCTGATGCGCATGTGTGTGTGTCGTGCGTGTGTGATTTTGTTTGCCGGAAATGTAAAGGGACCACCATGGCCGCCAGCCATGGTGGCTGCCACCATCTACGACCACCGGCCACCACAAGGTGGCTGTGTGTGTGTTCATTTTGTTTAGTGTGTGTTTATTTTGAGAGTATAGCCTTGTAAAATGTAATAGAAAGTGAAATAATCAAAGAAAGGAACCCTAACCACCACCGTGAGGTGGTGGCTGCCGCCACCGGCCGCCATGACGGGTGGCGGTGTGCTTTGTTGTGTGGACTCGTATGGGGACTAAAACCCTAATGGGCCTAATGGACCTTAATTGATCAAAATACCTAACTATTGGGCCTATTGGGCTAAGATGGGGTTGGAAACCCTAATTAGGGTTTAGAAAACCCTAATATTGGATTTATGGGCTTTGAACTTATCGGGACCCATATTTAGGCCTTTGGAATTGGACTATGTATTAAGCCCAATCACACCATATGATTCATCTAGTAGAGAGGTGGACTTAATGGATTAAGTCCTTAATGGGTTAAGTGAGAAACACTTAACCCTAATCGTAATTTTATGTGAAAACCCTAATTTCACTTGGGCTTTGAGTTGGGCCTTTCTATTGGGCTTTGGTGATTGGGATATTGATGGGCCATTCAAGAATAATCTTATGGACTATAATAATTTAATGGGCTTTAGGGTAAGGCCCATGTGAGGGTTTGGGCCCAATTTGGAAAATTGGGCCATAGATGGGCCATAATTGGGCCTTTATGATTATGAGATATTGGGCCATTAAGAATGCCAAATGTTTGGACTGGACTAAATGGTTGGGCCTTTGAATGAGACCATGTAAAGTTTTGGGCCCAATTTGGAAAATTGGGCCATATGTTGGGCTTTGGCCCATTACTTGGCTTTTGGGCCTTTGGAATTTGATTTGGACCTTGGGCTTGGTACCCAGTTATTAATTGGGTATTATTTGATGGTGACAGTTCGAGAATCTGTCGACCAGCATCTGGAGTTTTATTCGCGGGACTTCAGCAGTGTCAGGTGAGTCTTCTCACCATACCAATAGGTCTAAGCCACCAAGGCCGGCCCATTTTGTAGAGATGTGTGGTATACTTATTGTGTAGAGTTATGTGGTACACTAGTTGATGTAGTGATATGTGGTATGCCAGTCGATTATATGCTTTATGCTATGCTATGTTATTTGTTATGTGATATTTGCATGAAAGACCACGGGGGGAGCCCATGGCACTTGGATGTAAGACCATGTGGGGGAGCCCATGGCTGTCCGGCAGGGAAAGACCATGGGGGAGCCCATGGCACTTAGGTGTAAGACCATGTGGGGGAGCCCATGACATCCTTATGCAGGGATACGTGGTAGAGATAGCTTTTGTAGCTAATATGATATGCGATAGAGATAGCTTTTGTAACTAACATGATATGTGGTAGAGATAGTTTTATAGCTAATGTGTTATGTGGTAGAGATAACTTTTATAGGTAATATGATATGTGGTATGCGGTAGAGATAGCTTTTAAAGCTAATATGTTATGTGTTATGTGGATTGTGTGTGGGGTATGCTCTGGGGGACTCACTAAGCTTTGTGCTTACGGTTTACAGTTTTGGTTTCAGGTTTCATCGATTTGGAAATGAAGGGCTCGGATTGATCGCAGTGCACACACCTATGATTTCCGCAATGATTGATTTTGGGATGAACTCTGATAAATGTTTTACTTAATGATGACTTGAGGTGTTTGAAATAAAAGGTATAAATGTTTTATCTATATTAAAAATGAAATTTTTACCTCTGATTTTTGGGTCGTTACAAGTTGGTATCAGAGCATTGGTTTGAGGGATTCGGACGTACTTTTGGGTGTGCCTGAACTCAAACTGAGGATCTGTAAAGTTTTCAAAAGAAAAATGTTTTACGTAAAGAACTTATAAGACAAGAAAGTTGGTATCAGAGCCTATATGGGGCTTTTGGGCATTTTGTGCTGAACTTAAGGAGATCTTTTATGTTTAGTGTAACGACCCCATTTTTCAAAGGAAAATTTTCATTTTTGATTAACCAAAACACACTCCCATAAACCGCGAAATCCAAATACTATTGTTTTCAAAACTCATATCAATTACAATTTTATTTCAAAACATCAGAGGGTCCCATAAAAGTGTCTGAGAGAGTGCACGTCGCGTCATCAGGCATTGCCCTTGCCCTTGGGCTCAGATGTACCTAAAACAAATCCACAAACTGTAAGCTAATGCTTAGTGAGTCCCCCAGACCATACCCCACACACAATCCACATAACACATATCATATTAGCTATAAAAGCTACACAGATAACTTAAGCCATGCATACAACATATAAGGATGTCGTAGGCTCCCCCAGGGTCTTATACCTTCATGCCATGGGCTCCCCCCATGCTCTTTACCTAGGAATGCCATGGTCTCCACCATATGGTCTTATATCCAACTGCCACGGGCTCCCCCCGGGGTCTTCCATACAATAACATGCATAATCAACTAGCATATCATATATCACAGAGGTATCTATCATACTACCTACATATACATAAACATATAAGGATGTTGTGGGCTCCCCCCAGGGTCTTATACCATCATGCCATGGGCTCCCCCATATGGTCTTCACCTAGTAATGCCACGGGCTCCCCCACATGGTCTTATATCCAATTGTCACGGGCTCCCCCGGGGTCTTCCATGCAATAACATACATAATCACTAGCATACCACTTAGCATAAAGCTAACTATCATACCACATATCTCTACTACAGATAATGTACCACATATCATAAAATGGGACGGCCTTGGTGCCGTAAACCCACTAGTATGGTGAGAAGACTCACCTCTCGAATGCTGAACTGACAACTAGAATCAGATATGTCCCAGGTGCTGCTCCAACTCAACCGCCTATAATCGTTATGTGATTAAATTGTCATAATCCCATAATTACCCTCAAAGTCAACCCTGGTCAAAGTCAAGGTCAACAGTCCATGTTGACCTCAACTCATCGAGTTCCTACAGAGTCCAGAAAAACTGAACAAACCCTAGCCAACTCGTCGAGTTGTTTCATCAAGTCGACGAGTTCACTTGATATCCAGTAGATGGGGAAACCCGATCCGACTCGTCGAGTTGCCAGGGCAACTCATAGAGTCCCCCCTCCCTATTCGCTTATTATGATGATACACTGAATGCAGGGACTCCATGGCTTAGATCAGAAACCCTAAGGTGTCCAGAAGGATAAAGTTTCCAACTTTACCTTCTAGAACCACTTTGAATGCTCTCCGAATGCTCTAAGGCCCTTATCAAAGGTTGGAAATCTCAAAAGCTTTACCATGTGGTCCAAGACTCTAGGGATCTGGAATCCCTCCTTTCCAGAAGAGTTTCTGGTCCTCAAAAGGTTCCAAAGTGGAGGCTTTATGGACATACATGTCCAATGCATGTCTTTAAGTCAAAATGGCCAAAAAGGGGAAATATACACTAAAAACACTTGCATGGCATCCTTGCTTGACCAAAAGCTAGATTTAGCCCACCTTGCGACTATTTTGCCCTGGAGATCCATAAAGTTGCAAACTATATGAACCTCATGCATGCAATCAACAAGAATGATATGAAATGAAGGGTAAACTCAATATCTAGCCACATTCTAAGATAAAAATCGAGTCTTGAAGACTTACAACGGTCCACAAGATGGTCAGGCTCAAGAGTGAGGGCTTGGTTTGCTGGATCTCCTCCTTCTTCTTACTATCTCATTCTTCTTAAGCTCCACAAGTCACTCTAGCTCACAAAATGAAAGAGGATGGGGATTAGGGTTTAGCACAGACGTTCTTAAGGTTTGGAGGCTGATGGAAGGTCAGCCTCAAGGTTCTTAAGGAGATTATATAGGGCGCAAACCCTAAAAATTAGGGTTTCTCTTTAAAGCTCATACTCGTCGAGTCGGGCCTTCCGACTCGTCGAGTAGGACCCAACTCTCGCGTCCTCATAATAGCCTCTACTCGACGAGTCGTAGCTCCCAACTCCTCGAGCCCCAGCACCAAAACCCTAAAATTAGAAAATTAAATTAATACCTAGAACAGGTGTTACAAATCTCCCCCACTTGAACTAGACTTCGTCCTCGAAGTCTGCTGACCCAAATAAGTTCGGGTAGTGGTCGCGCATCTTATCCTCCGGCTCCCATGTCCATTCGGAGCCCCTTCGGTGCTGCCGTTGCACTTTTACCAGCTTTACTTCCTTGTTCCGAAGAACCTTGGTCTTCCTATCTAGAATCACAACAGGCCTCTCAATGTAGTTCAGACTCTTATCCACCTGAATGTCGTCCAGAGAGACGACTGCGGCCTCGTCTGTGACACACTTCCGAAGCTGTGACACATGGAAGGTATTGTGAATCTGGCTAAGCTCATCCGGCATATCCAAGCGATAGGCCACCTTGCCCACCCGTGCCATGATTCTGAACAGTCCAATATATGGGGGCCCTAGATTGTCCCTTTTACTAAACCTGATGACTCCCTTCCATGGAGACACCTTTAGTAGCACAAATTCCCCCACCTGGAACTCAAGATCTGATCGCCGCCGGTCAGCATAACTTTTCTGACGACTCTGCGCGACCCGCAGCCGGTCACGCACCTGCTGAATCAGCCCGGTAGTCTTGAGCACTACCTCAGTGCTCCCCATGACCCGGTGTCCAACCTCGCCCCAACATACCGGGGTCCTGCTGATGGGTTTTAGCCATAAGAACATCCTATGTGCTCATGCAAACCCTAATGCTTGGATCTAGGTTTCTCTATTGTACATGCAATGTATCCAAGACTTACAATCTTAGATCTAACATATTATAAACTGAAATTAGGGTTTAGAGAATTACCTTTGATTGTTATGTAGCAATAACAATCTCAAATCCTCCTTGTAATGGCTTTAGAAAGCTTAGAGTCACAAGTGTCACTCCTCTAATGGCTCACAAACACCAAGAGCAAGAGGATGAAGAATAAGGAAAGAGGAGGCTGCCCAAAACGTGTGGAAACCCTAGTGGAACTCTTAGCCTCGTTTTTTGGGCTTAAGGGTACTATATATACATGTAGGCTATTAGGGTTTTCAACTAGGAAACCCTAATCTGACTGCTTAAGCCCTAAGCAGCCCATGGACCCTTTTAGAATATCCCTTGGGCGATTTCTAATGGGTTTCCCCATAGAATTCGTCCAACCTATTATTCCAAGGTGATCCATAGCCCAAATGCAATTATCTTATAATTACAGTTCCAGTCCCTTAAGTTTAATTAATCTCTTTTAGCCACAAAATTAATTATCAATTAATTCTTGACTAATATTAATTAAACAATATGATTTCTCCTTTAATATATTATTCTCAAAATATATTAATAAATCATAATTAATCCTTTCTCTCCATAATTCATCCTATCAAGTTGCTTTGGTGAAGGCAACCCAAAAGGACCATGCACCATCGGCTCAAGTACATACCAAAATAGTTATGGACTTAGACACTAATCCAACAGTCTCCCACTTGGATAAGTCTAATAACTATTCTGCGTATGACTTCAGATCCTGATCTGCAATCGTAGCTTTCAAAAACCGCTGTCAACTCTGATCCTATCAGAAGCGTGTCCTTTAGATAAGGGATCATATATTCCTCCATTCTAGATATCGTATAGACTGAGACATGGATTTAAATCATTCTCTCTGTCTATGTGTTGTTTCCCGATTTCCGATTTATGACGACTGACAACAGAGTACAATTGAACACATCAAATTAGTCCCGGCTTGGCCAAGCGCTTAGTTGTCATCACTAAATCATCGAGGGGCCCACAGATATCGCTTTCATCCTACTTTGGATAAAAGGAACGGATAAACTTTGATTCAATGCTTGCTTGCACTCACTTACCGAATCACACACAACAATATGTTTTATAACACCAAGTTACTGGTGCGTTTACATATTATCAATGTGTAACCGACTCGTAAGATACAACTCACACATCTCGGTTTCAAGAATATAAGATATTATCGTCTCACCAGTCACTCGTGATAAAATCCATGAAGTGATCCAAGTGAGCGTGGGTTTAATCCAATGCTCAAATCATATTCATAAGCACTCATGAACGTTGCAGCAAACATTTGCTTATGTCTAATACACTTTAGACAATCTACAAACCAATTCATGACAGTCTTCATTCATACCTACTTCCAACATATGAACGACTGTGGACCATTCGAATAATTTGATTATTCTGAAATAATTTAATTATTCAGGAAGTCAAAACATGCAAAGTGAAACACAGGAATAATACTAATCCCATATGGCCCCAAACTCTGGGTATAAATAAAAACATTTTATTTAATCACCATATTGATTACTCATTATTTGTTATTTCGGGTAATCAACTTCTTACTTGAATTATTACTACACTTGTCCCATGCTCTCAGCATGCACACAATGTTTACCTATGGTCCTTTCTTTGTGAAATAGATCAAATGAACACATTTCCAATCATATTCATTTCACAACTCCCAATCCTTATCACAAGTATAAGAATATCAAATTCTTGTTACTTATGCTAGATTCTAACATTTTATGCAATGATTCTTTCGTAAAGTCACAGCTCAAAATCATCAAGACTCGGCCAATCTCTATCAGAAACAATTCTATAGATATGATGTCTCTCACTCAAAGTACATTCCTTTGAACATCCTTCTTGCATAAAAGTTTCTAATCTAGACATAAATTCTTAATATCTAACTCCCAATATGGAAACATTTCCATATTTGGCATATGGCAATTCATTCTTAATAGAATCTTATCTATTCATAATAATGTCATCCAATACCATACTTCCAACTACTCATAAGCGACCAATCCTCAGCGAGCTTTGGATCGTCCTTTGATAGTTGTTTAATTATTTTAGTCAAAACCGATTCTAGTCCTTTTTCCCTCTAAATGCGCTAGACATTTTGAAAATTTTAGAATGGTCAAATATTATAGCACTTGCAATCGATCCTATACCCGAAGCGTATGGAACACGATGCATAATGTCTTACATAAAGATATGATGCTTTATCCATCTTCTGCCATAATATTTTATGTGTCTCGTTCTTACAATTCGAACTATGAAGAGGGATGCCGTAATCATAATCGAAATTTAAGAACACACTATGTATCCTTTGACTAAATTTATTAAAATTTCTCAATCTAAGCTTTAGATTTTGAAACGAAGTACAATATTCTCTCCCTTAATTATAGCAAAACAACTATTCAACCCTTACGACTTTGCAAAGTATGACTCTTGTTTTCTATAATTAATATTGCTAACTTTCAATACTTGCCTTAATAATCATACAAGCACAACATTTATGCTCCCACTATCATGATGATTATTATCATATAAGCATAACACTTATGCTCCCACTAGCTTTGACATGTTTTAGAAAACAACTGAACTTCCAGAAAACAATACTTATTGAATTTCTGAAGTTCATATTTCTAATACCTAATGCTTTGATAATCCTTTATCTAAGCTTCTTAAACTTATACACCTTTGCCTTAGATAGCTCATATGTGTGTCTAAACAATCCAGACTAATTGCCAAATCTCACAATCGAATTATGGAAAGGGATGCCGTAACCATAATAGAATTTGAGAATACAATTTCACAATCACTATCTTCTTAAAATCTCTCTTAGTGAAAGCATTTCCTCATAGTCATTTTCATGAAGGAGGGAATCTTATGACACTTAGATTTTAATGGTGTATGTGTTCCTATCCATGCGAATTTGTCAAAATCAAAGTTTGCGACAAATCCAAACTCATATGGACTGAACTTTCTCAATCTTGATTTCTTGCCTTATGGTAACACGAGTGCCCACCATGTCTTCCAAGTAGTTAAGCAGCTCACCCTTTCATATCAACGTACTTTTCATTGATCAAGGTGCTTGCCTTTTATGCGTTCAAATGAGAACTCATAGAACTCACATGCATAATTAACTTAATTGGAATGGCACAGAAACAAAATAATGTCAACACGATAGGTTGTAAACCTCAAGTCGTGTGCTAGTGATGATTGATAAGGTTTATTCTCGATTAGTTCTTGAAACTTTTCAAGACCATTAAGACTCCCACTGACTCCTTGACATATAAGATTCTTTTTTCAATAAACATTTCTCGACAAACAAATATTCAAGAGTTAGTGTAGTTTTTATCAAGACAAAACACTTCACTAAATTGGCCCTAGTTGGTCTTTGTCTTATCCAAGACATCACAACTTTCCAATTGTGCAAGAATAAGAAAACCTTTTCAAATTTCACATTTGATGAATGTTATAAACCTTCTTAAGACTTATCACTCAATTCACAATCTTAACTCTAAGACTTGATGTTGGAACGAAGTATGATTGACTTCTTGATTTAACCATTTCTTCAATTCTTGATTCCTCTTCTCAGACATACAATTACACTAAGACTCACTTAGAGGATCAATTGAGATATGGTTCTTAATCATTAAGACCTATCATAAAACATAATAAAAAGGTACTCTCCCTTCTTCTTAGAATAGAGAAACTTTTATCTTTCTGCCTACTTGATTCTTCTTATTCGTTCAGCTATTTATTGAAACTCTTTCAATCAATTGAGAATTACACTTAATCTCATAAGTATAATCATATTTACTTAACCTTAGTAAATCATGACGAATATCTTTGTTACTCTTGTGGTGGACTTGATCAACACACAACCTTGTGTACTCGATCTCCTAGTCCTTCACTTGACACTTTGTCAATGAATTAGTCTAATTTCCAAATATGAAATTTCTCATTCATCATGCAACCAAGTTGTATGATTCCAAGTTTCTGTCCAATTGAAACTTGGGCGATGAGAAACTTTCCCTATTTGGTAAATTCTTGACCTTTCCACAAATAACATAATTAAGAATCAAATCCATTATTGCTAATAATAGAAACTTACATCAATTTTTCATACACGCCATTGCAAGGATAAATAAATAATATAAAATCAAAATTTATATTATTGCGGAAAAATTTGTCCTTACAATGCAATTCAACTGAAAAACTATGTTGTTAAATATTCCTAAGCAATCTATTCTAACTCCAAGTAGTATTTTAAGATTCTAATCTTCAAGTAATGCGATCGAAATCCATTTCTTCACGATTAGATTCCGCTCACTTCTTCCCTTAAGATTCCTCTCTTTTCTTCGATCCTACAAGACATCGAAATGTAATCTTATCACATTATGTATTAAGAATCTAGAATAGGAACTTAAAAGAGTTAGTTAATGGATTTTACCTAAAGTAGAGCCATACGTTTTGACTCTCCCATCTCTTAGATCTCTTAGGTAAATAGGGCAGCTTCGTCTCCAATGCCCCTTCTCTTGGCAATAAAAGCAAATTGACTCTTTTGGAACAACACACGGAACTACTTCTGACTTTGCCTTTCTCTTATGATCAAACTTTTCGATCATGGCATGCCTTTCGTTGCCATTGTCTATATCCATAGAGGTCTGGAAGGCAGATCCACCAATCAACTTTGCTTTTCCAGTGCGCCAAATCATTGCTGATTCAGCAGCAATAAGCATATAGGTGAGATCGATGAGGATTACGTCGTGGTTCATCATATAGTACTCTCTTACGAACTCACTATATGAGTCAGGAAGTGACTGGAGAACCCAGTCAACAGCCAGCTCCTCACAGACAACAGACCCCAACATTCTTAACTTATCAATGTGCGACTTCATCTCTAGGACGTGTGCACACACTGACTTTCCTTCTTCGTGTTTACTTGCCAAAAGGGCTTGAGTGAGTTTGAACTTTTCAACCTTTTGAACTTGTGGGTTAGGGAGACCAATAGTAGGAGGTGGAGGAAGTGAAGCATGATCTCGTGTTCCTCGATCGAATCGTGGAATATCATCTTCATGTGAAAAGCTTGTTCCACGGAATTTGGGAAGACCATAGTTGTCATACTTTGACATCTACAAAACGGGAGAAAAATTCAAGTTAGTTGATTGATTGAGTCCTTAATAAATCACCCAAATGAGATATTAAGGCTAGGACCCAACACAATACTCTGCAACTTGGGAGAGGGATGCCGTAACCTAAATTGCAGAACATTTGAAGGTAAGTGAATGACGATTCACTAATTTCCACCATGAAAAACGAAAAAGAAATTTAAGTTTTAAATCTATTGAAAATTCCTAGATCTTTTGAGATTCATTGAACATTTCAATGGCATGTTTAAATCTCGATATGCCCCTTGATTTGTGACTGGGATGCCGAGGATCACAAAACAGGGTGTGAATAACCATGCAAACTTACATGGTGCCCCCAATGTTACAGTCACCTATTCGATGTGCCGGTTAACCACACACGCTCCACCGAACTATGACAAACAATGAGTCACCCTTTGCTACCTTTGCTTAGAACCATTTAGTGTGCCGGTTAACCACACACGCTCCACTAACGTCTTCGCAATGGCACAAAGTGTAATTTCATGGAATTGCATCAATTCACTTTTGCCTAAAATAACTAAGATTGGGAATTTTGTAAAAGCATTTAGTTACTTTTGTACTTCATTATACTTATAATGGAAGGTTTCTGTCCTATCCTACCCGTTCGGCTAACGACCCTCCACTAGTCAAGAGTGCGGTGGGTAAGAGTGGATACCCATTCAACCGCCATTTTATAGGCAATTTCCTTAAACACCCCTTATAGACTAGCTTCGTGAATGAGGCCTACTAACGGTAAGACTGACTGTTTACTCATACATATATATAATACTAGACTTTTAATGTTATATATAGTATAGGGTGTATTTTACACTTTTAAAATACTAGATGGTCTAATTTAATAAAACATACTTTTAATTTAATTAAATGTAAACCATATCACTATGGATTTATTAACTCTCTTTTAATTATAAACTTAATTAATTTAATAAAACCATAAGGGTGTGATTTGAACTTTTCAAAAACAATTCTAGGGTTTTAGAATCTAACATTTCTAAATTAAACTTTTAATCAACTTTTAAATTCCAAAACTTGAGGGCAAGTTTTGAAACATTTCAAAACATTGGGGTTTCAACTATTTAAATTTCAAAACAAAACCTTTAAGTTCAAATTTAAACCATAAAACTTACATGGGCACAAATGAAACTTTTTCACAACACAAGGATCAAATAACAAATAATAGAAATTAAACAATTAATTTTGTCATTATCTATATTTGACCTAATTTCAATTTCTTGCAATATAAGTTACCCAATTAATACAAATAATCAATCTTTAATCATATAAGGAAGTTATTATCTAATCAATTGGTAATTATCTTTTGTTTAATCAAGGATATTCTCAAATATAAGATAAAATTCGAATATTAAAGATCCAAAACAATTAAGGCAAGTATCCTCAAGCAAAATAGCAAGAAATCCCGAAATCTGCTCTTACTGACGCTCGAACTCGCCGAGTTCCTCTATGGACTCGCCGAGTTGGAGCAACTCGCCGAGTCCACATTGGAACTCGCCGAGTTCATCAGTCAGGGAGCCAAAAAATCGATTTTGAAGCTTGAACAAATAACCAAGGCATCAATACAATAGAAACCAATCAAGGCTCTGATACCGCTGATGGGTTTTAGCCATAAGAACATCCTATGTGCTCATGCAAACCCTAATGCTTGGATCTAGGTTTCTCTATTGTACATGCAATGTATCCAAGACTTACAATCTTAGATCTAACATATTATAAACTGAAATTAGGGTTTAGAGAATTACCTTTGATTGTTATGTAGCAATAACAATCTCAAATCCTCCTTGTAATGGCTTTAGAAAGCTTAGAGTCACAAGTGTCACTCCTCTAATGGCTCACAAACACCAAGAGCAAGAGGATGAAGAATAAGGAAAGAGGAGGCTGCCCAAAACGTGTGGAAACCCTAGTGGAACTCTTAGCCTCGTTTTTGGGGCTTAAGGGTACTATATATACATGTAGGCTATTAGGGTTTTCAACTAGGAAACCCTAATCTGACTGCTTAAGCCCTAAGCAGCCCATGGACCCTTTTAGAATATCCCTTGGGCGATTTCTAATGGGTTTCCCCATAGAATTCGTCCAACCTATTATTCCAAGGTGATCCATAGCCCAAATGCAATTATCTTATAATTACAGTTCCAGTCCCTTAAGTTTAATTAATCTCTTTTAGCCACAAAATTAATTATCAATTAATTCTTGACTAATATTAATTAAACAATATGATTTCTCCTTTAATATATTATTCTCATAATATATTAATAAATCATAATTAATCCTTTCTCTCCATAATTCATCCTATCAAGTTGCTTTGGTGAAGGCAACCCAAAAGGACCATGCACCATCGGCTCAAGTACATACCAAAATAGTTATGGACTTAGACACTAATCCAACACCTGCATCTCCTACCATATAACATCTCAAATGGAGGTCGGTCGATACTGGCATGGTAACTGTTATTATACGAAAACTCTGCCAGTGGAAGGTACGTATCCCAACTCCCTCCAAAATCCAACACACATGCTCGCATCATATCCTCCAGTGTCTGGATCATCCTCTCGCTCTGGCCATCTGTCTGGGGGTGGTACGTTGTACTAAAATGCAGCTGAGTGCCCAGTTCCTCGTGGAACTTCTTCCAGAACCTAGATGTAAACCGAACATCCTTGTCAGAGACTACCGGCACTGGCACCCCGTGTCTAGCCACCACCTCTCGCACATAAATATCCACCAACTTCTTAGCGAATATACTCTCAGAGATTGAAATAAAGTGGGCACTCTTCGTCAGTCTGTCTACGATCACCCATATGGCATCCACACCCCTCGTCGTCCTCGATAACTTCGTAATGAAGTCCATAGTGATCTCTTCCTACTTCTACATGGGAATGGGTAGCGGTTGAACCATGCCATGAGGCCGTTGATGCTCGGCCTTGACCTTCCTGCAAGTCAAGCACCGCTCCACAAACCAGGAGATCTCCTGCTTCATGCAGGGCCACCAGAAACTCAGTCTCAAATCTCTATACATTTTTGTAGCCCCTGGATATATACATAACTTGGACTTGTGCGCCTCCTCCAATATCTTCTGCCTCACTCCTCCAGTCACCGGTACCCATACCCGGCCACACTGTGTCAAATGGTCACGACTATCCTTAACAAACAAATGATACTACCCCCGAATCCGCTCTATCTTCCAATTCTCCTTCTTCACCCCCTCGACCTGAGCCTCCTTGATCATATCTAACAGTGGAGAGATCACGGTCATCCTCAAACAGACGTTCCCAATCGGGGAACCTGCCGCCTTGCGGCTCAAAGCATCGGCCACCATGTTGGCCTTCCCGGGATGGTATAGGATCTCACAATCATAGTCCTTCAGCACGTCCAACCACCTCCTCTATCGCATGTTGAGGTTCTGCTGATCCATCAAATACTTCAAACTCTTGTGATCAGTATAGATGGTGCACCTCACTCCATACAAGTAGTGCCTCCAAATCTTGAGGGCAAACACCACTGCCCCCAATTTCAGGTCGTGAGTGGGGTAATTTGCCCCGTGAGGCTTCAACTGCCTCGAGGCGTAAGCTATCACATGCCCCCTCTGCATCAGTACTGAACCTAACCCTGAAATCGATGTGTCACAATACACCACCAAATCATCTAACCCCTCAGGTAGTACTAGAATCGGAGCCTCGCATAACCTCCGTCTCAGAGTCTCAAAAGCCAACTGTTGATCCGTACCCCATCGAAATGTCACATTCTTCTTGGTCAAGCGGGTCAAGGGCACCACAATCTTGGAGAAATCCTGGATGAATCTCCGATAATAGCCCGCTAGACCTAAGAAGCTACGGATCTCGGAAGCATTCTTCGGTACTTCCCACCGCATCACTGTCTTAACCTTAGCTAGATCAACTGAAATACCCTCCTGGTTGATGATGTGCCCCAAAAACTGTACCTCCCGCAGCCAAAAATCACACTTGGAGAACTTGGCATACAACCTCTCCGCCCTTAGGGTCTCCAATACCTCCCTCAGATGCTGCTCATGCTGCTCCCTGGTCTTAGAATAGACCAGGATATCATCAATAAAAATGATCACCGACTGATCCAGCATCGGTCTACACACCTTGTTCATGAGATCCATGAACGTTGTTGGGGCATTGGTGAGCCCAAATGGCATCACCACAAACTCATAATGTCCATACCGAGTCCTAAAAGTTGTATTCGGTATGTCCTCATCTCGAATCCTCATTTGATGGTACCCTGACCGAAGATCAATCTTGGAAAACCAAGACGCACCCTGCAGCTGATCGAACAAATCACCGATCCTCGGTAATGGATAACGGTTCTTCACCGTTAGTTTGTTCAACTCTCGATAATCAATGCACATCCTGTATGATCCATCCTTCTTTTTCATAAACAGGATCGAAGCTCCCCACGGGGAACTGCTCGGACGGATAAACCCTCGGTCTAGCAGCTCCTGAAGCTGCATAGATAGCTCCTGCATCTCGGGCGGTGCTAGTCGGTATGGTGCCTTCGCTATCGGAGTGGCACCCGACTCCAAATCAATGTGAAACTCCACCTGCCTCTCCAGAGGCACTCCTGGTAACTCTTCGGGAAAAACATCCTGAAATTCCTGTACAACCGGCACACTGCCCACATCTGTCGTGGGCTCAACCCTCGTATCCGAGATATAAACCAAAAATCTCGTACATCCCTGCTGCAGAAATCTCCTTGCCCTCGCAGCCGAACAGAGGGTTGGCCCTTGCGAGGCCCTTTCACCATGTATAACCAGTTCTCCCCCACTTGAGGTTCGAAACCTCACTAACTGGCGCTCGCAATCGATCATGACCCCATTGGCCCCTAACCAATCCATCCCGACAATCACCTTCAGCCCTCGCAATGGTATTGGGACTAAATCAACACGAAACCTCTCTCCCAGCACATTCAAGACACAGTCCTGATACACCCTCGCAACACTCACAGTGCGGTCGTCTGCAATCTCTACCTCGAGCGGGGAATCAAAAGTTCCCGGCGCATCCCGGAACTTCTTGCTACGCGCAAGAGACACGAACGATCAGGTAGCCCCCGAATCAAACAAAACATGAGTCGACATACCAATGACCAAAAAGGTCCCTATACAAGCACAATGTACACATAAGCAATACAGATAAACATAGAGCAGAGAAGAATAAACACGTACCAGCCACGGCATCTGGCGCCGCCCGAGCCTCCTCGGTAGTCAGCTGAAATGCGTGGCTCTTCACCGCTAGAGCATCCGCCTTAGCAGGGCGGCCATTAGTAATCCTCATCGTGGTGGGCGCGGGCGCTGCCACTGCTCCTCCCCCTCCCTGGAACCTCAGACAATCGGCCTTTTTATGGTCAGTCTGGTTGCAGTGGAATCATATCAAGCCCTTCTTGGGGCAATCCCTAATCAAGTGACCCTGCTGGCCACATGCGTAACATCATGAGCCTGCTGTCCGACAAGCCCCGCTGTGCGATTTACCGCACCTAGCACACCGGCCCCGACCTTGCTGGCCCCTGCTGGAAGTGTCTGAGGTCTTAGGCTTTTTAGCCTGACCCACCGCTTCGTGTGCCTGCTCCGGCTTCCGCTTGATGCGGAAGTCCAACTCCATTTCCCTCTTACGCGCCTTCTCTACCATCTCATTCAGGGTTTTGCACCCTGTAAAGCTCACAAACTCTCGGATATCATCCCTCAACATGGAATGACATCTCGTCCTCCGCATGTCCTCATCGGTAGCATACTATGGGATCAACAATGCTCGCTCCCGAAACTTGGCGGTGATCTCCGCCACAGTCTCGGTGGTCTGCTGGAGCTCCTGGAACTCCCTCGCCATCCATTGCACCTCAATAGACGGTGCAAACTCCAAGTCAAATCATCGAAAAACTTGGCCCATGTCATCTCAGCCACACCGGCTACTCCCTCCCGACTGGTCACCTCGCCCCACCAGTCTTGGGCTCTGTCTCTCAACACGCATGAAGCGAAACCCACCTTTGCCGCATCCGGGCAAGAACTCGTGTGTTGGGCGTTCCCGATATCCGTCACCCAGCGTCGGATCACGATGGGGTCCCTGACCCCAAAAAACTTCGGCGCTCCACACGCCTTGAATTCCAGAAACGAGGGAGTTCGGGCCCCGATCTAGCTTCCAACAATCTCGGCTCTAAATGACCTGAGTCTCTCCTCCATAATCTCCATCATCCCCTCCTTGACCATCCCAAAGATCACCGGGGTAGCATCAAGGATTCCCTTCGTCACCTTGGCTGCAATGATCTCGCGCAACCTCTCATCAATGGGCTCTGCACCGCTGCTCGATCCGGATCCAGATCCTGATCCTAATCCTGAGCCCCCTGTCCCAAATCGTGTCACCACCATGTTGAACTGAAATGTCATAAACCATAATAATCAGGATATCTATATAGGGGATCTTCCCACACCAGTCCTCCTTAGAGCTATCAGATCTAGCATTGGTTCGGGTACAGGTCGTGTGCTTTCAGTAGTACGGGCCCAATATTACCTTCCACACCTACCTGTACCTTCACCAATGCTCTACCTGATAACTCCAATTCGTCCCAAAATAAATCATATCCCACAAACCACCGCATAACCCAAATCCCAGCATGTTCTAAGATTTGCTCAACCCATATCAGTCAGACCAATCATAATAGGTTACTTTTATGCATGCAAATTATACACAAAAAATTGTCAAATAGACTTTCGAATAAGAGATTCTACCCTAGGACCACAACCAAACGAGGAACAGGAAATAAGGCCAAATCAATCATTCTAAGGCTATAAGCTCCTAAACGTATACAATTTTAAAAACATACACATAGCAAGTTCCATACGATTATCAAAGCTCAAATATCAGTATAACATGGCTAACATATTAGGGAACTACTTACTTTGCTCGGCCGATCACGTGCGTTGCACTCTCCTCTTTTCCAGTCTCAAAAGTTTTTAACTTTTATTTTATTTTTGAAAACAATTTTACCATTTCCTTAGTTTGAGTCCTGACATACTCGAGAGCGTGCCCGGATCCCTCAAACCAAGGCTCTGATACCAACTTGTAACGATCCCATTTTTCAAAGGAAAATTTTCATTTTTGATTAACCAAAACACATTCCCATAAACCGCGAAATCCAGATACAATTGTTTTCAAAACTCATATCAATTACAATTTTATTTCAAAACATCAGAGGGTCCCATAAAAGTGTTTGAGAGAGTGCACGCCGCGCCATCAGGCCTTGCCCTTTCCCTTGGGCTCAGATGTACCTAAAACAAATCCACAAACTGTAAGCTAATGCTTAGTGAGTCCCCTAGAGCATACCCCACACACAATCCACATAACACATATCATATTAGCTATAAAAGCTACACATATCACATAAGCCATGTATACAACCTATAAGGATGTCGTGGGCTCCCCCCAGGGTCTTATACCTTCATGTCATGGGCTCCACCCATGGTCTTTACCTAGGAATGCCATGGGATCCCCCACATGGTCTTATATCCAACTGCCACGGGCTCCCCCCGGGGTCTTCCATACAGTAACATACATAATCAACTAGCATATCATATATCATAGAGGTATCTATCATACTACCTACACATACATAAACATATAAGGATGTCGTGGGCTCCCCCTAAGGTCTTATACCATCATGCCATGGGCTCCCCCACATGGTCTTCACCTAGGAATGCCACGGGCACCCCAACATGGTCTTATATCCAACTGCCACGGGCTCCCCCCGGGGTCTTCCATGCAATAACATATATAATCACTAGCATACCACTTAGCATAAAGCTAACTATCATACCACATATCTACTACGGCTAGTGTACCATATATCATAAAATGGATCGGCCTTGGTGTCGTAGACCCATTGGTATGGTGAGAAGACTCACCTCTCGAATGTTGAACTGACAACTATAATCAAATATGTCCCACGTGCTGCTCCAACTCAACCGCCTATAATCATTATGTGATTAACTTGTCATAATCCCATAATTACCCTCAAAGTCAACCTTGGTCAACTGTCAAGGTCAACTGTCCATGTTGACCTCAACTCGTCGAGTGAATCCAGCAACTCGTCGAGTTCCTACAGAGTCCAGAAAAACTGAAAAAAACCCTAGCCAACTCGACGAGTTCACTTGATATCCAGTAGACGGGGAAACCCGATCCGACTTGTCGAGTTGCCAGGGCAACTCATCGAGTCCCCCTCCCTGTTCGCTTATTATGATGATACACTGAATGCAGGGACTCCAGGGCTTAGATCGGAAACCCTAAGGTGTCCAGAAGGATAAAGTTTCCAACTTTACCTTCTAGAACCACTCTGAATGCTCTAAGGCCCTTATCAAATATTGGAAAGCTCAAAAGCTTTGCCATGTGGTCCAAGAATCTTGGGATTTGGAATCCCTCCTTTCCAGAAGAGTTTTTGGTCCTCAAAAGGTTCCAAAGATGGAGGCTTTATGGACATACATGTCCAATGCATGTCTTTAAGTCAAAATGGCCAAAAAGGGGAAATATACACTAAAAACTATGACATCCCCAATTTCACGGCCAGAAAAGACCGATTTGTTTATGCTTTGTTTTAAAATCAGAGTAATCTTTTAAAGAAAACAGTTGCGGAATTTGTTCCCAAACAAAATATGATAAAACTTTATCAAAACATTTCTTAAAGAGAATGTACTTTTCATTAAATAATAAAACCTCGGGATGTCATGTTCCGATATAGACCAAAAAGCATAAACAATACAATTTAACATTACATCAGTTATTTACAACTACTGGTCTATAATCCAGAATCTCTCGTCAAGTCAACCAACTTATACTCTTGTGCCTTCACATGTAATGCAAAGAAAACTGAGTGGGTCAGACTTGGGAGCCTGGTGAGCATATAGGGTTTTCGACCCACAATAATATATTTATTATATTCAATCATTAATCAATCCAAAACACTCATCCCCATTATCTCTTTTATTTCTTAAGGATTTATCAACTATCATTTTTTTCATTTATTCCTAAGGATTGACTTAAAGAATTGACATAAAGTCCACCACTGCCCAGGTCCTCAAATTACAACCGGTAACCCTTAGTTCAACCTACTTAGTGAATACCTAGTTCTAACACTCCTAGTGAACACTTAATTCAAAACATCTGGTGAACACATCTAGTTCAAAAATACTTAATGAACACAATCCTCTAATGAACACATAGTTCAAAAACACCTGATAAACACATGGTTCAAAACATCCATTAAACACTCAGTTCGAAAATACCTGATGAACACATAAGTTCAAAACATATGGTGAACACTTAATTCAAAATACTTAATGAACACCTAGTTCAAAAACAGCTAGTGAACACTTAGTTCAAAATGCTTAATGAACACCTAGTTCAAAAACAATGTGATAATAATGTATATCTAAATCCAGCAAGACCACTATTATTAATTAACACATATATATATCATATTTTCTAAAACAATCTATCCCATCCCGTCGATCCCCACATACTGACCCTACACAATGATCTTACGAGATCTAGTCTAAGGAATCGATAAGAACGACGAACTGATGAAGCTGCTTCAGAAATTCCCTGGAAGCAAATGAGGATCAATAAAGACATCAATGAGGGGAATGGAATAAGTTTCACCACGAACATTCGTTCGTAAAAGAAAGAACCACAAGACAATTAAGTCAGGGGTAGTTATCTAGATAAAAATGCCTAGCCGTGGTCCGAATATCGTGAGGTATTTTACCCCCAGACTCACCCTATCCAACATCGAACTTTGCCTAACAGTGGTCTGAATATCGTGAGGTATTTTACCCCCAGACTCACCCTATCCAGCAATATAACACCAGACATACCTATTAGTGGTCTATTACCGACACACTTTATTAGGCAGTCTACGAAGTTCCCTCATTTACTTCGTGAAAAGAAACGCCGACATATGAAGCTCGTCCGATCACTTCATAAAATAAAGAAACGATGACTCCAAAGCTCTTTCAAAATAAAAGTATGGGGAAATACTAATAGAGTACTCCCGTACGCTCCCGTAACCGACACACAATAGTGTCAAAAATACTTTGTACATGATAGTACTTCTGGCACATTATGGTACTCTGGTATGCGTAGGACTCGTACCCGAGAACATAATAATACCTCGGCGCAAGCAGCACCAAAGACACATGGCTTTGAAAAGGATTTCGTACATAAAATGTACTTTTGTACGTAAGACGTACTCCACCGATCATCGATCTCACCACACACGTACTCTTAATAAGAGGCTACCCAATGTCCAAACTTAATTGAACTAAACATCCCTTTTTAAGTCTTAACCCATCACTAGGCAATCCTACGAAGTTTAATCAATTTTCCATACTATCTCCATTTAGGCAACGCTAACTAGTGTATATTTAACACAGAGTATTAAGTAATAATATCATATATTCACATCTTAACACATATTGAACCATAACTGATTCGCACGTTGCATATCATCAAATATATCTAGCACGTATTTCGGGCAATAACAAATACTTCATATACATATATATTTAATACTTTAATCAATACTTGTATTAAAATCATGTCCATGAAAGGGACTATGCACATGATACCTTATCAGATGAACGTATAGTTCAAAAATACATAATCCGTACTCCCGGATCTAAAACTAACCTCCTGAATCGATCCATACTCCCGGATCTAAAACTAACATCTTCACCCTTTTATCTCATTATCCAACTCATCTTTTATCACACACCAACAATCTCATCTACATATGTTCTACCCAACATATTTGTAGATACAAAATACATATACAGTTTAACTCATTTAAAACCTATATAAAACATTCATTCCACACCATCTCAAATAAACAAACAATATATAAACACATAGCCCGTATTTCATAGCAAATACTTCATATTTATGTGTTAGAAGAAAATAACTACACACTCACTTGATAATAAGATGATCGGACAGCACTACGGCTCTTAAAGCAGTAATTCTTCGGTGAAACTGTGATCTCTTCACACATCGGGCCTCTCGCAGGCAGAGCTTCGGCTCGGAAACTCTTTTCTTCTCGGGATCTTCGGAGCTTCGGGACTCGCTTCGGGTCTCGGGATGATACCGGGGCTTTGGGGGGTTAAAATAGGGCTTAGAGAGGGTATCGGGAGTGAGAGAGTAAGGGAGGAGCAACCAAAATCGGCTGACCCTTGATTTCTATTTATAGGGTGAATTTTCTGGGTTCACGTCGTGAGTTTCAAGTGCTCACGTCGTGGGGCTTGATCGTCACTACATGCGTCATCACAAGTGGGGTCTGACAGAGTACATGTGACGTTTTTTTGAGTTCACATCGTGAACACAGTGTTCACGTCGTGAGTTCTGACACAAGATCAGATTTCGTGCCCCGAACTTCAGAAATTCATATCTTTCTTATACGAGCTCCGTTTTTGACGTTCTTTATATCCACGCGTAGGTGAGATTATGCTCTACAACTCTCGTTTTGACTCCGTCGGCTAATTTTGACTTTATTTTTATTATATTATTTTTAGTAGGTCGGGACAGGAAAACTCCGTTAGAAAATCATAACTCCTTCGTCTGACGTCCGTTTTCGTCTGTCTTTTCACCGTTTGACTAATATCGACAAGATCTTCAATTCTTATTTAGATTGTTTCGGCTAAATATCGCTTGATCTCATATTCGAACTTCGGGTTGTACACTGCTAAGCCGAAACTTCGAAAAATCATAACTTCCTCATACGAAGTCAGATTTGGGCGTTCTTTTCATGCACGCTCTCGGTTTAACGTATTCTACGACTTTCGTTTAGATCGCTAAATCCAAATATCGCTCTATCGTAAATGCACTATTTACGTCGCGCTGTGTCGTGCCGGTTCTGTCGCGAAACTTCGACATGTCATAACTTCTTCGTTATAACTCGGATTTCAGCATTCTTTATATTTTCGAAAACCTTGTGACATATACTATGACTTGGTTAATATTATTCATTCTAAATAATCTTTTATCAAAAGTCACTTTTGATGCTTATCGTCTCTAAATTGAGTAGCCCGGATCTACGGGTGTTACAAAAACCCTTGCATGACATCCTTGTTTGACCAAAAGCTAGATCTAGCCCACCTTGGGACTATTTTGCTCTGTAGATCCATAAAGTTGCAAACTTTATGAACCTCATGCATGCAATCAACAAGAATGATAGGAAATGAAGGGTAAACTCAAGATCTAGCCATATTCTAAGATAAAAATCGAGTATTGAAGACTTACAACAGTCCACAAGATGGTCAGGCTCAAGAGTGAGGGCTTGGTTTGTTGGATCTCCTCCTTCTTCTCACTATCTCCTTCTTCTTAAGCTCCACAAGTCACTCTAGCTCACAATATGAAAGAGAATGGGGATTAGGGTTTAGCACTGACGTTCTGAGGGTTTGGAGGCTGATGGAAGGTCAACCTCAATTTTCTTAAGGAGATTATATAGGTGAAAACCCTAAAAATTAGGGTTTCTCTTTATAGCTCCTACTCGTTGAGTCGGGCCTTCCGACTCGTCGAGTAGGACCCAACTCCTGCGTCCTCATAATAGCCTCTACTCGACGAGTCGGGGATCCCAAATCATTGAGTCCCTGCACCAAAACCCTAAAATTAGAAAATTAAATTAATACCTGGAACAAGTGTTACATTTAGGGGTTGAGTTGAGTCGTTATTTGGAGCCGGGATCGTTCAACTACCTTTCTGTATTCGAGGTGAGTTTCCTTACCGGGTTTAGCGGGTCGAAGGCTCCAAGGCCGGCCCATGTGTATATTATGTTGTTAGTATGCTAGTTGTTTTTGTGACTCTTGCATGTGCTTGTGTTATTATGTATTCCGGGCTAAGGCCCGATGCCAGGCGGGGCCTAATGGATATTTGTATGTTGTGTATCTCTATGATTATTGCATGTGTATGTGTTATTTTGATATATGTTATTGTATGTTGGGTGGGGCCCGTTTTACCGTGCTCAGCTCGATGTCGGGCGGGGTCCGAAGCCGTCGGGGCCCGATAACAGACGGGGCCCACTATATGTTTATTGTATGTTTGGTATGTGGTATTTTGGGGGAACTCACCAAGCTTTGTGTTTACGGTTTCTAGTTTATGTGTCAGGTACTTCCGGTTTTAAAGGGAAGAGCTCGGGATGACTGCAACGCACACACCGTTGAGATTTCACTTTTGATGCTTACTCTGATTTTATGACAAAATGATACATTGAGTTTTATTTAAATGTTTGGATGTTATTGAAAAATACTCTTTTATTTATTATTAAAATGAAATTTTTGGGACCATATTTTTGGATGTTATAAGGTACGCTTAGCGTACAAGCCCTCAAGCAAGTACGTTGCACGTACGTGCTGGGTACGCCCCGCGTACTCATGTCTGATGGGCTTCGCATGGTTTGGCTTCGGGTTTGGGCTATTCTTTGGGCCTAGTGGCTTGGTCCCTTGTTGGGCCATCTGAATGTAAGAGTTTGGACTAGGAAAAATTGGTGGGCCTTAGGGTAAGGCCCATGTAGGGATTTGGGCCCAATTTGGAAAATTGGGCCATAAGTGGGCCTTGGATGATTAAATGGTTTTGGGCCTTTTTAGATTGTGAGTTTGGGACTTAGTATTGGACCAAACTAGGTGAGGGTAAAATGGTCTTTTTACCCCAAGTATGGATTGTTGGATATGGATTGGAACGTAAATGTTCAATTGGGTGTTATTTTGTATTGATAGGGCGGGGATTTGTCGGAACAGCATCCAGGGATTATCAGTGAGATTCAGCTGTGTGAGGTGAGTTTCCTCACTGTGTTTAGCGGGTCAAAGGCACCAATGCCAACCCATGATCTATTATGTTAGAATACTCATTTTCTGTGTGACACTAGTATGTGTATGTGCTTGTATGCTTACTGGGTGGGGCCCGATGATTATTTTGTATGTTATTACTTGTTATGCAGTATGAATTGTATGTGGGCGGGGCCCGTTATGCGAGTTAGGGCGGGGCCCGTTATACTAATTGGGTGGGGCCCATTATGCGAGTTAGGGCGGACCCTATTACACTCATTGAGCGGGACCCGTTATGCAGGTTAGGGCGGGCCCCGTTACACTATTTGGGCGGGGGCCGTTTATGTGTTATATGTTTGGTATGCGGTATCTTGGGGGAACTCACTAAGCTTTGTGCTTACGGTTTTTAGTTTGTGTTTCAGGTACTTCCAATTCCAAGGGGAAGGGCTCAGGATGATTGCATAGCACACACCAACTCGTTCCGCTTTTTGTGATTCACTCTGATTGATATGATGTTTGACACATTTATCTTATTTGGTTTGTATCGACGATGTTTTGGAAATACTTATTCTATTAAATTAAAAATGAAATTTTCGGGTCTTATTTTTGGGACGTTTCAGTTTCTGTCCAATTGAAACTTGGGGATGAGATTTCTTTCCATGTTGTCAAATATGACAATGCCACAAGTGTGTTTTAGAAGAGTCAATATCCATCATTAATATTGCAATTATTAGAAACATGATCGACACAATCATTAATGTCATTGCAAGGAAATATAAAATAAAGCAACTATATAAACCAAAACTTCACTTTTATTGGTATAAATGAAAATTACAATTTGCCCTTACAATGCATAAAATGAAAACCATGTTTCTAGATATCTCTGAAGAGTAATAACAAACTATTAAAACTATCCTAACTCCTTAGTAGTAGCTTACAATTTTGACCATCGAACCATGCGACATAAGTCCACAATCAGATTTAGCTCGCTCTGCTTAAGCTTCATTCTTTCTTTTAGATCCTACAATACCATCAAATGTGATCATCACCTTGTGTATTAAGAGTCTATGAATAAGAACTTATTAAAATAATGGAGTTAGATAATGGATTTACCTGAAGTAGAGTCATACGACTTGACTTAACCACCTTTAACATTCTTTAGGTATTTTGGGTAGCTTCGCTTCCAGTGTCCCTTCACTTGGCAATAGAAACACATGGATTCATTAGGGTCAACATTGAAAACGATCTTAGAACAAGCCTTTCTCTTTACCATATGATCAAACAGTTTGACCTTGGCTGATCCCTTTCGATTGGGAGGAGAAACATTTTCTTGGTCACAAATATTACCATTGTCAATGCCCAAGGAACTTTTGGGATTGGATCCTATAAGCATTTCTGCTTCAACAACTATCAACATATAGGTCATATCAATTAGGGCCACGTCGAGATTCCTCATATGAAAGTTCTCAACGAACTGATCATATGATTTTAGAAGCGACAGAAGAACCAAATCATTGGCTTGCTCCTTCAGGAATACGACACTCAGTCTTCCCAACTTTTTAGTGTACGATCTCATTTTAAGAACATGCGTACACATAGAATTTTCATCTTCTTATTTACATGTCAATAGGGCTTGAGTAGTCTTATATATTTAAACTTGAGGAAAATGTGACGTTGAGATAGGCATATGAGGAGGAGGTGGAAGAGTTGAGGAGGGACGATGGCCGGTTCCACCATTACCCGAAGTAGGGAAGACAATTTCACCTTGACTTGAATGTGGAAGACCATCTCCAGAAGATTGAGGAAAACCATTTTCAACAATTATAAACACGAGTTGTTTCATCATTTCATCTTTATTATAGTCTCACATTAGTGTGCCTGTTAACTACGCACGCTCCACTAACAAATTATAAAGAAATGATGTGTGTTTTCATGGATTAACATACTGTAACGTCCCAAAAATAAGACCAAAAAATTTCATTTTTAAATTAATAAAAAGGTAATCCAAAACATTGTCATACAACCAAGGTGGAGTATCACTACATCATAAAATATCATAGTAAATCACAAAATGCGGAATGAGGTAGTGTGCGCTCTGCAATCATCTTGGGCTCTTCCCTTTCGAATCAGAAGTACCTGAAACATAATCTGAAAACCGTAATCACAAAGCTTAGTGAGTTCCCTAAAATACCATACACCATACATAATAATCACATATTGGGCCCCCACCCTTCATCGGGCCTCGCCCGACATCGAGTCCCACCCGGCCTCGGCCCCACCCAACATCAAGCCCTGCTCGGTATATAGATCTGTCAATCATCAGGCCCACCTGACATCGGGTCCCTCCCGGTACACATATACACATATAAACATATAATCATACTAACACACGCGATAATCACAAAGACAATAACATACAATACAGTTATCGGGCCTCGCCCGACATCGAGCCCCGCTCGATATACATACCAATGCATACACATGCAAGAGTCACGCAAACATCTACCACCCTAACATAATAAACCATGGGCCGACATTGGTGCCTTCGACCTGCCAAACACAGTGAGGAAACTCACCTCAAGCTATAGAGTCTCACAGATAAATCTTTGGCTGCTGGTTCGAAAATCCCCGCCCTATCATCATAAAATAACATCCAATTAATAATTGGATCCTGACTCATAACTAAAAGTCTAAACTAGGGTAAAATACTATTTTATCCTTTACCTAACTTGGCCCAAGGAAAAGGCCCAAACCAAATACTCAAAAGGCCCAATTCCAAAATTGTCACCCAAAGTCCAATTATGGCCCAATATCCCAAATTGGGCCCAAATCCCTTCGTGGTCCTTCATCCAAAAGAACCCAATATAATATCATCAGCCCAAAATAGAAATCTGATGTCCCAACAAGACCCTAATCTCCTAAGGTCCAAACACGGGCCCAACACCGAGAAGTCCAAAATCCGAAGCCCACCTATTGAGTACGCGGGGCGTATTCAGCTCGTACGCTTAGCGTACACCCTCTGGGGCTAGTACGCGCAACGTACCAGCTTGGTACGCCCAACATACTCCCCAGTTGACCACCCCACTTCATTAAGCACTTAATCCATTGAGACTTCAAGCCAAACACTCATATCTGATTCTATAAGACCACTAATCACGTAAAGTTGGCAACTTTACACACATGCATGGCTTAATGGGGCTCAAGAGCTCAAAAAGATCTTAACAAAGGTCTTAATACATGCATGGCTCAAGATACACCATAAAGCTTGCATTTTTATGAATAAGGGGACCAAAAGAAGCCTAGATCTAATACCAAAACTTCTAGAGTGAGTCAAGAAGCTTATCAATCACTCCAAGGACTCAAAAAGCATAAAATAACAACATAACTAGATCTAGCATCATGGATCATCAAGATTTGAGCTTTTTACCTCAAAAAAGCTTGCAAGTGATGAGCTAAACCCATATCTTCAAGCTCAAGACACTTCTCCAAATGGTCATCTTCTTCTTCTCCTTCACAAATCACCAACAAACACTCTTTAAGGCTCAAAATTCACAAAAACACATTAGGTTTTCGATTTATGGACAAAGGAAGGTGGAGGCTGGCTAAACATGACCAAATGAGGCTATCACAAGGTTCAAATAGGGTTTAAACCCTAAGAATTAGGGTTTCATTTAAGCTCGCGTACGCCATGCATACTCCACGTACGCCCAACGTACGTGGATGGGATCCGCGATCATGCTATCAGGCTAGTACGCTACGCGTACCACCTAATACGCCCCACATACTAGCTTAAGGACTAAAATGCAAAGTTTTGATTAACAAGGGTTAAATGCGAAACTTACCAACTCGAGTGTTACACATACTATCTTCACATTTTCCTAAGTAACTAGATTGAGATTTTAGAAGATTCTAGTACTTTATATATTATACTTTTAAGATGATTACGTCATACCAAACCCGTTCGGTTAACGACCCTCCACCACACAAAGAAGCGATGAGTGAAAAAGAAACTCATTCAACGGTCATTTTATAGGTCGTTTCTTTATACTTCTCTTATAATATGACTTTGTGAATGAGACGCACTAGATATTCGACTGACTTTTAGTTATACATATAGTATTAAAGCTCTTATATATGTATAGGGTGTATTTTAAAATATTTTAAAATTACAAGGTTTAAATTTAATTTTCTGAATTACTAATTAATTAATTAATCTTTTAAACCAATTATGGATTTATATTTATCTTTTAATTAACCATTAATTATATATTATGTCAAAATCCATTAAGGATAATTCCATTTAATTAATTAAAGAATAAGTTTCCTTATTTAATTCCTCAAAATTTGAATTAGGGTTTTAAATTCAACTAACATTATTGGATTCAGATTTTAACAGTTAAAATAGCATATAATGACTAAAATTTACCCTACTAATCGAATTAGGTAATCATATACATGCATTTTCATTAATAGCATATAATGACTCACACCCAAAACCCTAAAAACCCTAGAATGAAGAGAGAGGGGAAGGGATGAAAATTTCGGATATAAGCCTCCTAGGAAGAGTATGAACGGAATTTGCACTCATTGGGGTCCTATTTATAGTGTAGGTAGTACAAGGATAACCCTAAATTTGAATAATAAAATAATACTATTTTATCTATCCAAACATGGTAATCCTTATTATCTTAACAAACCTTCCAGAATCCTCCATGATCCTTTGTAAAATCGTCCACCACCCTAAGAGGGTTCTAAAATTGTTTCTTGACTCAATTATGAACAATTACAACCTTTAATTAATTCCAATTAATCGTGAATTAATTGTAGATTAATTCTGATTAGTAATTAATTAATTCCAACCACTTATAGTTAATTCAAAATTAATTATTAACTATCTTTAATTAATATATTAATCAGATAATTTATTAACAAATCATTTTTTCTCTCTCTCTTCATATCATTTCTAGTTATTTTTGGTTATGAGGGCAACCATAGAATTACACAAATTTAGGTAAGACCTTATACATTTAATCAAACAGTATTCACCGACTTTTTTTACGTGCATCAATTTCGCGTGGTGTTTCAAAACATCCCAAACCTTATACATTTTGGGTAGCTTCGCTTCCATTGTCCCTTCACTTGGCAATAGAAACACATGGATTCATTAGGGTCAACATTGAAAACGATCTTAGAACAAGCCTTTCTCTTTACCATATGATCAAACAGTTTGACCTTGGCTGATCCCTTTCGATTGGGAGGAGAAACATTTTCTTGGTCACAAATATTACCATTGTCAATGCCCAAGGAACTTTTGGGATTGGATCCTATAAGCATTTATGCTTCAACAACTATCAACATATAGGTCAGATCAATTAGGGCCACGTCGAGATTCCTCATATGAAAGTTCTCAACGAACTGATCATATGATTTTAGAAGCGACAGAAGAACCAAATCATTGGCTTGCTCCTTCAGGAATACGACACTCAGTCTTCCCAACTTTTTAGTGTACGATCTCATTTTAAGAACATGCGTACACATAGAATTTTCATCTTCTTATTTACATGTCAATAGGGCTTGAGTAGTCTTATATATTTAAACTTGAATAAAATGTGACGTTGAGATAGGCATATGAGGAGGAGGTGGAAGAGTTGAGGAGGGACGATGGCCGGTTCCACCATTACCCGAAGTAGGGAAGACAATTTCACCTTGACTTGAATGTGGAAGACCATCTCCAGAAGATTGAGGAAAACCATTTTCAACAATTATAAACACGAGTTGTTTCATCATTTCATCTTTATTATAGTCTCACATTAGTGTGCCGGTTAACTACGCACGCTCCACTAACAAATTATAAAGAAATGATGTGTGTTTTCATGGATTAACATACTGTAACGTCCCAAAAATAAGACCAAAAAATTTCATTTTTAAATTAATAAAAAGGTAATCCAAAACATTGTCATACAACCAAGGTGGAGTATCACTACATCATAAAATATCATAGTAAATCACAAAATGCGGAATGAGGTAGTGTGCGCTCTGCAATCATCCTGGGCTCTTCCCTTTCGAATCAGAAGTACCTGAAACATAATCTGAAAACCGTAATCACAAAGCTTAGTGAGTTCCCTAAAATACCATACACCATACATAATAATCACATATTGGGCCCCCACCCTTCATCGGGCCTCGCCCGACATCGAGTCCCACCCGGCCTCGGCCCCACCCAACATCAAGCCCTGCTCGGTATATAGATCTGTCAATCATCAGGCCCACCTGACATCGGGTCCCTCCCGGTACACATATACACATATAAACATATAATCATACTAACACACGCGATAATCACAAAGACAATAACATACAATACAGTTATCGGGCCTCGCCCGACATCGAGCCCCGCTCGATATACATACCAATGCATACACATGCAAGAGTCACGCAAACATCTACCACCCTAACATAATAAACCATGGGCCGACATTGGTGCCTTCGACCTGCCAAACACAGTGAGGAAACTCACCTCAAGCTATAGAGTCTCACAGATAAATCTTTGGCTGCTGGTTCGAAAATCCCCGCCCTATCATCATAAAATAACATCCAATTAATAATTGGATCCTGACTCATACCTAAAAGTCTAAACTAGGGTAAAATACTATTTTATCCTTTACCTAACTTGGCCCAAGGAAAAGGCCCAAACCAAATACTCAAAAGGCCCAATTCCAAAATTGTCACCCAAAGTCCAATTATGGCCCAATATCCCAAATTGGGCCCAAATCCCTTCGTGGTCCTTCATCCAAAAGAACCCAATATAATATCATCAGCCCAAAATAGAAATCTGATGTCCCAACAAGACCCTAATCTCCTAAGGTCCAAACACGGGCCCAACACCGAGAAGTCCAAAATCCGAAGCCCACCTATTGAGTACGCGGGGCGTATTCAGCTCGTACGCTTAACGTACACCCTCTGGGGCTAGTACGCGCAACGTACCAGCTTGGTACGCCCAACATACTCCCCAGTTGACCACCCCACTTCATTAAGCACTTAATCCATTGAGACTTCAAGCCAAACACTCATATCTGATTCTATAAGACCACTAATCACGTAAAGTTGGCAACTTTACACACATGCATGGCTTAATGGGGCTCAAGAGCTCAAAAAGATCTTAACAAAGGTCTTAATACATGCATGGCTCAAGATACACCATAAAGCTTGCATTTTTATGAATAAGGGGACCAAAAGAAGCCTAGATCTAATACCAAAACTTCTAGAGTGAGTCAAGAAGCTTATCAATCACTCCAAGGACTCAAAAAGCATAAAATAACAACATAACTAGATCTAGCATCATGGATCATCAAGATTTGAGCTTTTTACCTCAAAAAAGCTTGCAAGTGATGAGCTAAACCCATATCTTCAAGCTCAAGACACTTCTCCAAATGGTCATCTTCTTCTTCTCCTTCACAAATCACCAACAAACACTCTTTAAGGCTCAAAATTCACAAAAACACATTAGGTTTTCGATTTATGGACAAAGGAAGGTGGAGGCTGGCTAAACATGACCAAATGAGGCTATCACAAGGTTCAAATAGGGTTTAAACCCTAAGAATTAGGGTTTCATTTAAGCTCGCGTACGCCATGCATACTCCACGTACGCCCAACGTACGTGGATGGGATCCGCGATCATGCTATCAGGCTAGTACGCTACGCGTACCACCTAATACGCCCCACATACTAGCTTAAGGACTAAAATGCAAAGTTTTGATTAACAAGGGTTAAATGCGAAACTTACCAACTCGAGTGTTACACATACTATCTTCACATTTTCCTAAGTAACTAGATTGAGATTTTAGAAGATTCTAGTACTTTATATATTATACTTTTAAGATGATTACGTCATACCAAACCCGTTCGGTTAACGACCCTCCACCACACAAAGAAGCGATGAGTGAAAAAGAAACTCATTCAACGGTCATTTTATAGGTCGTTTCTTTATACTTCTCTTATAATATGACTTTGTGAATGAGACGCACTAGATATTCGACTGACTTTTAGTTATACATATAGTATTAAAGCTCTTATATATGTATAGGGTGTATTTTAAAATATTTTAAAATTACAAGGTTTAAATTTAATTTTCTGAATTACTAATTAATTAATTAATCTTTTAAACCAATTATGGATTTATATTTATCTTTTAATTAACCATTAATTATATATTATGTCAAAATCCATTAAGGATAATTCCATTTAATTAATTAAAGAATAAGTTTCCTTATTTAATTCCTCAAAATTTGAATTAGGGTTTTAAATTCAACTAACATTATTGGATTCAGATTTTAACAGTTAAAATAGCATATAATGACTAAAATTTACCCTACTAATCGAATTAGGTAATCATATACATGCATTTTCATTAATAGCATATAATGACTCACACCCAAAACCCTAAAAACCCTAGAATGAAGAGAGAGGGGAAGGGATGAAAATTTCGGATATAAGCCTCCTAGGAAGAGTATGAACGGAATTTGCACTCATTGGGGTCCTATTTATAGTGTAGGTAGTACAAGGATAACCCTAAATTTGAATAATAAAATAATACTATTTTATCTATCCAAACATGGTAATCCTTATTATCTTAACAAACCTTCCAGAATCCTCCATGATCCTTTGTAAAATCGTCCACCACCCTAAGAGGGTTCTAAAATTGTTTCTTGACTCAATTATGAACAATTACAACCTTTAATTAATTCCAATTAATCGTGAATTAATTGTAGATTAATTCTGATTAGTAATTAATTAATTCCAACCACTTATAGTTAATTCAAAATTAATTATTAACTATCTTTAATTAATATATTAATCAGATAATTTATTAACAAATCATTTTTTCTCTCTCTCTTCATATCATTTCTAGTTATTTTTGGTTATGAGGGCAACCATAGAATTACACAAATTTAGGTAAGACCTTATACATTTAATCAAACAGTATTCACCGACTTTTTTTACGTGCATCAATTTCGCGTGGTGTTTCAAAACATCCCAAACCTTTTCATGGCGAAAAGCTTTTTAATTACTAAGCCTCCGATACTCTCTTTGTGCATCTTTTAAAACATTGACCTCGAATATCTCGCTAGCCAGACTGTTCAACTTACGGTTGTATATGAAGTTGAAATCGTTACATTTCTTTTGAGGGTCTTTCCATTTTGAGTTCACTTGGTGTCCTGTCTGATCAGAACCTCCCTGTTAAGCATTAAAATGTTTTAGAACCCGCTCCCAAGATGCATTCGACTTTTGTTGATTTCCACGTTGCCTATCTTTAAAAACATTGACATATGCCCTAGCCAAAGCCACCTCTTCCTTTTTTCCAGGCGCTTTATAGTCGCATTTGTTCTTAGGCAACAGGTTGGTGTTCCTCGCTTCCTTATTCATTTCCTTCGGGAGTGGGGTCGTCACCAAAATCATCAGATTCTAAGTTTTGAGTATCACAAAACTAGAACACCTTGGGAGGAGAACCAAGGGCGGAACATGACCATTATAAATGGAGGGGCTGAAATCAAGATTGAGTTAATTAAAATGTTATAATTAGATTTGTATTTTGTTTTTATAAATATTATATTAATTAATTTTTAAACGAGGTTGCTATTTATGTGCGTTTGTTAATATTTTTAAAAAAAAATAGAATCTATTAAATAAATTGGAATTATACATCATGAATTTGACTGTTAAGAGTGAAATGAAAAATTCAACTCATTCAACCAAATAATTTTAAATTTTAGGATTAACGAATGCCAAACTTATTTTATATTAGTTTTGTAAAGAATGTTACTAATGAGTTTTTTTTTTTTTTAAATGTTTGGGTTATTGACAAATTTCACAAAGATGTTGGGGTTGTTGAAAAATTTGACAAAAGTTTATACAACAACCTGTTTTAAGTTAAAAAAAAACATTGATTAAATTGAAAACCATTTTCTATATACTAAAATTCCTAAATAGTTTCTAAAGATATATTTTTATAAACTATATGTATTGAAAAATATACATACTTCATATACAAAACAAATCGCTGGTATTTTAGAATAATAGTACCATCATCAACTACTTGTTTGTAAATTATTTTAGGAATAATATATATATGCGGTTAATGCAATATGTATTCCTATTTTATATATGTGAAATAAAAAATTGCAACTATATAAAATGATTATAAATTCAACAATAATATCAATAAAGTGAAAATAAATAGTGGAATAGAAAGTAAGAGAATAAAGTAAAAATCAAATACCTATTGTTTATCGGGTATAGTTTTTTTTTTTTTCAAATATAGAAGAGTTCTTATGTTAAGGAAAGAACGTCGATAATTAATTAACTCTATATTTTGAAGTGAGTTTTTTCCTATTGACCAATTGGGTAAATAAGAGGGGAAGTTGGTGAAGCGGGAGTGGCAAAGCCATGTTGGAGATAAGAAACAACGACAGAGATGTGAAGCTTTGCCTGATATATGAAGCAACAATGGAGCAGCAACGCCTGTTTAGTTTTTGCTCTGTTTTCTCGCTTTTTCTTATTAATTTTGCAGAATTTATCTCCTACGTTAGTAATTAGAAAGCCAAAAAAACGAGGGGGGAGGGTGATGGCCTCCCCTGACCCCTTAAAGGATTCGCCACTGAGGAGAACATTGAAATTGGTTTTCGAAACCGTTCGAGAATACTTTATATATTGATTATAACTCGGATTTTCCTATAAAAAACGAAATTAGTTGTAGGTTTGTTGCATCAGATAATATTGTTATCGATAGTTTTAGTATTGTTGATAGTTTGAGTTTTGAGATTCCAAAGAAGAAAAATGAAATATCTTGACTGAACATAACTTGTTTTGATTTACTTCTTTGACAAGAACTGACTTGTTTGGATTTGTTACGAGAATCCATAGAAGAGAATTATTGAGGTGTGGAATGTAACATTTAGAAGTTGAAATGGAATTGAGATAGTGGATTGGAATTGGATTGTGGAATTATATTGGTTTATATACGTAAATAATAATAATAATAATAATAATAATAATATTTATGATTTTTTGACCGGGTCAATGGTCAAAGAGTGAGAAGAGGGAAAAAGCCGACAACAACTCACATGTTCTACAACCGGCCAAAGACCAACTCCAATGGTCCCTCCTCAACTCGCGGAATCGTCGCCTAGATAGTCCAACCATCCTATCGTCAGAGTAGACCTGACAATTCGAGACATAAATACATGAATTTGTGAGTGACACGACATGACATGAATACATCTTGAAAATTGAGATCAAACTTATTTCTTTTCGTGTATTCACATCGTGTCAAATACGTTTTCATGATACGGATATACGAATTGACACGTCTACGCTCACCATCAATAATGTCCTTGTTTGGCCTTAATCAATATCAATAAAGTCCCTGATTTGTGAACAACAATAACAATCGAATAATATATGATTGAATATTTTAACGTTTTGAAATATCTTTAAAAATTAAATAGTTGATGACGTAAGAAATATTAAAACCGGATTTCCTACTACCACCATTCAAACCCTCGCCCCATTCCTCCCCTCTCGCTATCCGCTCTCTGCCAGTGTCTACCGAAGTTTTTCGATTTCGAAACCCTAACAACGAATCTCTCTCGAGCTTCCGTTCGATTCAATCTCCTATCGCTCTCTCTCAATCTCTCTCTGTTTGTCTCTCTCTCTCTCTCTCTCTCTCTGTCAACTCTCTTTCACCTTTTCATCCCTCAATCTCCAAACGATCCTCTCTCATTGACCGTCCGATGGCTGAAGGCAAGCTTGATCTTCCCGACGATCTTCTCTCCTCCAAGCCCTCTGATCATTCTTGGACCTCTAAAGGTAATTTCTAATCGCCCGGCCTTTTTTTTTTGCATCTTCTGTATTTACTGGATTTATATGTTTTGGGTTCACGTTAAGTTAGGGTTTATTGATTAGTAAGTAATGGAGTACGTGATGCTACTCCAATTCGGCTGCATCTGTATTTCTGTTATCTACCAATCTTTTATCATAACGGCTGAAAAACGAATATGGACTTGCAACCTGTCTGACTTTAAAATTGTTTTTAACTCGGTTGCTGGTCGTATCTGCTTACATATTGTAGTTGAATTTCATTTCCAGCATTCATTCTCACTTATAGAATGAATTTTACTTTTTAATCATGGATGGTAGCTATCTTGGTAGATTTTTGAGTTCGGACCTAATAGACGGCTATATGTTTTTCCTTTTGAATTGGGCGGGCTCAGGCCTTTTACCCCTCTCCACTTAAAGTTATTCTGCACGGCCAAATGTTATAGATCTAACACTTATATTTGCTATCTGGAGGTGGTGTATAGTTGGAGTGCTACTTGTCTCATTACTTTCTATACTAAAAGATAGCAATAGATCTTGCTTGATTTATCCTATTCTTGTTATAGAAGTCATGGTTCAGTCTCGAGAGGTCATATGTGTATGTTAACTCCTGCTTTGCAAAATCGCCACATTATGTCCCCATTTGTTTTTTAACATGCAATTAGTCATGACAGTGGACGCCTCTGGAGGGAATGGTGAAGACAAGATGATCGGTTATGATTCCAAAGGTAGATTTCATTCATTGTTTGTGGTCTGTAATAGACTATTTCTGCATTTTTCCATTACTTTACCATTTCTGCATTTTTCTTGATTCAATTAAAGATCAAGCAGCTTTGGACAACAGCATTCCCTTGTCTCCTCAGTGGCTTTATTCTAAACCAGGCGATAGTAAGATGGTGGGTGTTTTTTGTTGAATCAAAAGTTATTCTGTTTTAATATTACATTCATACACAGATGACAAAACTCATCTCTTCAGTTATTATGATTATAGGAAATGCGGGCACCAAGTTCTCTCTCCCTTGGGAGCTCTGCTGATTCGGGTGTGAAGGAGGCTTGGCGTGCGGAGGGATCTGATGACAAGAAAGATTGGAGGAAGTCTGGAAGTGAGACAGAAAGCGGGCGTCGCTGGCGTGAAGAAGAAAGAGAAACAGGATTACTTGGCAGCAGAAGAGAGCGCAGGAAAACCGATCGCCGTGCTGATGTGGCGTCTGATAACAGAGCTCCTTCCTCTGACAAGTGGCTTGATGTTGGTAACCGTAATTCTGGGAACGAGGCAAGGCGTGATAGCAAATGGTCATCCAGATGGGGCCCGGATGAGAAAGAAAAGGAGAAGAGGACAACAGATGCAGAGAAGGAAGATGAGTCTCACTCTCAAGGAAATGCAGGCAACAACACTAGAGTGGTCTCTGAGCGTGATCCTGAATCACGTGATAAATGGAGGCCACGGCATAGAATAATGGAGGCAACTTCTGGTGCCTTTCGTGCTGCACCTGGATTTGGGGTTGAGAAAGGAAGGGTTGAGGGATCAAACTCAAACCCAAACATGGGGTTTACTGTTGGACGTGGCAGATCTAGTGCTACTACTGTTGCTGTAAGGCCTTCATCTCCAGGTTCCATTGAGGGTGTGCCCGGAAAGCCTCCTGGGGCTGGGGATATGTTTTTCTACCCAAGAGGAAAGCTTCTTGATATATACCGTACACAGAGACTTGACCCTTCTTTTGGTAACTTGCCTGAAAAGATTCAGGAAGTACCTTCTATTACTCAAGTAGCTGCACTGAAACCTCTTGCTTTTGTTGCTCCTGATGCAGAAGAGGAGGTAATGTCTTTTTTTTTTTTTTTTTTTTTTTTTAAATCAGTAAAGTTTTTATGTATTTCTATCTTGCTAACTTGATAAGCACATGCAATGTCCTCAGTCCATCCTTGGTGATATATCAAAGGGAAAACTCACTGGTAGTGAGTTGGTGGCCAGTAGGCCGAGAGTTATCGGGTCATCTGAGAACATTACAGGTAATGGAGCTTATGGATATGAAAAGTGTGTTTTCCATATAGGTTGGGGGTTTCCTGTATCTAATAAGCTTGATGTTATCCTTGATTAGTTGTCTTGGATTCAACATCCACCGATGGGAAAGATGGTACTTTACTCTCGGGAGACAATATGATTGACCAAAATCAAAATGCTTCTCGCTTTGATAGTCAAAGATTTAAAACAAGAGAGGGTGAGTAAAGACCAAAATCCATCTTTACTGGTTGTCACACTAATCTGTGAAGAACTTAACATTGTTTTACCACATTTCAGGGCAAGATGCTAATTGGGATCAAGAGCAAGGAATCCCTCAGATGGAATCATATGCACTGCAAACAAGGTCAAACAGCAGTACTATTGACCACTGTCATGATAAAGCTTCAAATTTTGACGGCGTAGATGTCCAGCCATCTTCATTTGATATCAATTCAAATCTTGTTGATGAATCGAACTCTGTATTTGTTAATCCATCTTCTGAGCAATATTGGACAAGAAATATGCAGGATAATACAAGTGAACAGTTAACAAGTGGCATCATGCCTGAGGAGTTAAGTCTTTACTATCGTGATCCTCAAGGGGAGATCCAGGGACCATTTCTTGGGGTAGACATCATCTCATGGTTTGAGCAAGGATTTTTCGGGGCAGATTTGCCAGTTCGAGTGGCAGATGCACCAGATGAAGCTCCTTTCATGGAGTTAGGTCATGTTATGCCACACTTGATTCCCAGGCATGATTACACCACCAGCAATGATCCAAGTCCCAACTTGGACAAGTTGTCTGATGGTTTCCAAGGGAACCTGGATGCTAATGTCGTCTCTGTACCTGTGCCTGGTTCTGAAATGGGCTTTTTGTCCGCCTCAGATAATCCACATTGGCAATTGCCTGAGTTCAATGGTTTGTCAGGAAAGCATGCTCAAGTCAGAATACCTGAGCATGAAGGCTCTTTGCAGCATTTATACTCCGAGGGTCAAAGCTTCCATGATGAAGGTTATATACTCTTTCCATCTGCTTACCCAATCTAACCTTTCATTTTATAAGGCATTCTAATATTAATGTTGTTTCCCTGTTGCAGAAATTGTTTTCCCAGGAAGACCTGGCAGCAGCGAGTCTGCATCAAAGTTTATGAACAACCACACTGCTCCATCTGATTTAATCGAACCTGGCATACAGAGTAGTAGCGAGAATAAAATGCACCCTTTTGGATTGTTATGGTCTGAGCTAGAAGGGTCGAGTTTGAGAAATGATCAGTCATCTAAGACAAACTTGGCTGGTGGTATCCAGCAGCAATTTGTGAATTTACCAAGTCAGAGGGCCTCTTCTTTCAACACAATCCCTGATGCTGATGAATGGTCAGATATTTATAGAAGAAATGCCATGGATCAACAGGCCAATGACTTTGATTTATCGGAGAAACTTAGGTCTCACCAAATTCAACAACAGCTGCTCCAACAGCATAATCTGCTCAACTCTCAACATCACTTGAATGAATCAATGCTGGACCATGTTCCTATAAACCCAAAACAGTTGGCCGGACAAACTGGGCAAGGTCTTGATCACCTAATGGCACTACAGTTGCAGCAGCAGAGGCGGATCGAGCTTCATCGGCAGCATCAGTTACAGTCGCATCAGTTGAATCAACAGCAAATGCTGCTCAAGGAACAGCAATCACGACAGTTGCTTCTTGAACAGTTGGCCCAAAATCAGATGCGTGCAGCACAAGCACAATCACGTGCGGATGCTGCAAGATCAAATAATGCACTCGATCAGATTCTTCTCAAGCATCAGATCTTGAATGAACTTCACCAGCGTTCACAACATGTCGATCCATCATCGATAGAGCATCTGATTCAAGCAAAGTATGGTCGTCAAGGGCAAGGGCATCCAAACGAGCTGTTGGAGCTCATTGCACATGCGAAGCACGGCCAGATGGAACATCACATGCTTCAGCAGGAGCAGTTTCAGGGAAGGCAGCAGCTGCCTTTGCCTTTGCCTTTGGGTTTAAGGCAGAGGATGGAGATGGAAGAAGAGAGGCGTCTTGGCTCTGTCTGGCCTGGGCCTGTTGATGAAACCACTCAGTTTCTAAGAAGTGCTGGTGGGATTCACCGAGTCAATTCCAGTGGTCTGAGTCCTTTAGATGTTTATCAGCAACAACAGAGACTGCCTTCAGAGGAGTTGAGTCATTTTGAGCGGAATCTTTCAATGCAAGAGAGACTTCAGCAGAGTGTTTATGAACGCTCGTTACGTATGCCAGGTGGCGGGCCTGCAATGAACCTTGATGTTAATTCCATGGGTCGAGTTAATCAGAATATGCAGGAGTTCAATTCTCCGTTGCACCACGGTGGTGTTGCTAATCAGCATCCCTTAGCCTCGAACCGCTTCCATCCCTCTCAAATGGGTGTGGGTGCAGAGGGACCCTGGTCTGAAAGCAATAATGGGATTGGGCATGGGCAAGGGCAAGGGCAAATGCCAAACGAGTGGATGGAGTCGAGGATTCAACAACAGCAGCCGCATACTGATAATGGAAGGCAGAAGGAAGTGAGAAGGATTTCTGAAGATCCGAGTGTTTGGATGTCTGCTGGAAGCAATGATGATCCTTCAAAGAGGTTGCTTATGGAACTGCTTCAACAGAGCCAGAACCCCCCAGAGATTCAATCATCTTCTACTGAAGAAGCATTAGCATTGGATGTGAGTAATAATAATAATATGGTACGATTCGAGAATAGGGATTATTTAAGGACCAACTCCAATCGTTCCATGAATCAAGAAGTTGGGCTTAATCACCCCTCATTTGCTGGTGCATCTTATGGCTCTAACTCATCACAAGGACTGCTGGTGGATGAGACAATAATTGGTTTGCATACTACTAGATCTAGTTCAGGAACAATGGCAAGTCCATTCTTTTCTGACATTAATGAATCCTCTGACAACATGGCGGCCATAGAACGAGGCTTTTTTGATATGGAAGGAAACAGAAGATTTCTTAAAAGCGAAGGTAGTAAGGGTGTAGCTTCAGAAACCGAAGAAGGAATAATATTTCAGCAGGGTGACCATGGGGAAATGCCAAATAATGTTGGAAGGCACACTAGTGCTGCTGCTGTCTTTGGTAAATTTAAATCTGTTTTCCCATTGTATTATTATGGTGTGGTGGCTTGGCTTTTACTTTACTTTTCTTGTGTTTTTGATATGATAGCAGGTCAAGGTGGGAATAAAAACTTGTACAATGAGAAGATTTCAGGAGAGGCTAAAGACAGGTAAGAAAAAGATTACCTATAGTAGTAAACCAATAAATGTTAGCTTGTGCATCTCATATGCATCTTGAGAAGTTTTCTGTTTATTATCATTTTTATATGTTGTATATACATGCAATATATGTATTTAGATTGAAACATATATATTGATATCACCAATATCCTCCTTCCTTGAACGCGAACATGAACATGAAGATGCTTGGTGTAGATGCATGTTGTAGATGTGGCAATGGCATAAAGTAATTGTAGATGCATGTTGGTTTTTTGCTTTCATGATGCTCACTCATTTTGTGCATAAGAGAGAAAAAGAAAGTAAAAACATACAAGAAGATATGGGATGGCATGTGCTTTATATCATCAATCATATTGTGTTGAACAAGGAGTCCATCCATGCATGCAAGCAAGTATTAGAAAACTCTATATCTGAAGCATCTGTGTTAATGATGTTTATTATGTGGTGTAGTGTTGTTTTAGGGAAAGTGATATTCTTGAGATAGGATTAGGAAGCAGTTTGTAGTGTAGTGATAATTCGAACTGAAGACCTGACCTGACCTAAGTGGGAGAAAAAGTAGAAACATAATAATGATGTGTGTGTGTGTTTACAGCAGCAGGGGGATGGTGCCTGCATCAAAGAGGTCTACTCCTGATAATATTTTGGTGGGACGTGCATCATCATCATCATTATCATCCCATGAAGGGTTATGCGAGGTGGCATCTAGAGGAAGAGATGGCCATAGCCTTGATGAAGGTAGGTGGTAGACACTGTTGTTATTATTATTGTGAATATGAGCGAGCATGCAGTAGTAGAAATAAAATAATAATAATAGTAATAATCTGGTTTGTTTTTTGTTCATCTTATTAATTGCATTGCATTGCATTGAAGGAGGTGGAGGTGGAAGAGAAAACATGTTAATGGGTGGAAAGATTAAGAAAGAGGAGGGTCGATTCAGGAGAACATCATCATCATCATCATTATCATTATCACTATCACTGAGCGATGCTGGTGATGTGTCAGAGACGGCTTCTTTCAGTGATATGCTTAAAAGCAATCATAACAATACTAGTAATAATAATAAGAAGCCGCCCTTGGCAGCAGCAGATCCAGCAGCAGAGGCTACAGCAGAGGGACACAATAGCAAAACTGGTGGTGCTGGTGGGAAAAAGAAAGGCAAAAAGGGGAGGCAGATCGACCCGGCTCTGCTTGGGTTTAAGGTTACCAGCAACCGTATTATGATGGGAGAGATCCAACGCATTCAAGATTGAACGAGTTTGTTTTTTTTCTCTTTCTTGTGGTATTTATGTGTTTGTTTTTTTTTCTTCTCAATTTACAACCCAACAACATGTCACATCTTTTAACCCACCCAACAAAATAGATTAGGTTGCATATGTTAACTGCATGTATAGGTAATAGGATGTAGCAGTCAACATAACAAATTGGCCACCTTGTATAATTTTTGTATATTCCGTTCATGTCTTCTGTTTGACAATTGAATTCAACCAAAATATGGAACAAACCGAGTAAGCTACTCATATTTGGATTGCCTTCCTACCTCCCCGTTCATGTCTTGTTTACATTCTTACTTCTTAGGCTTCGCCAAAAAATGATTAATCCTGGGTTGTTTTCTCCTTGTACCCTTTTGTCCTCTCCCCAACTCTCATGACAAAAAATATTTTTTTACACAACGGTGTTACAATCTCCAACATCAAAATTTCCATTCTTATCACCAAACATTAAGTACACGTCTTGGTCTGAACTGTTCAAGGTCCACTATAGAGCATATGAGGTGATTGACCACATCATCGTGCCCATGCCACCCGTTGAGGCTGCTGCAACTACCACTGCCTCCGCCAAAGAATCATGGTCCCGCCTCAACACCATCGTTCTTTAACGTAGCTATGATACCATCTCCAAAGATATTCAAACCATTCTTGCACTTTGGTTCCATGTCTTAATAAGCATTTCAACAACTGGAAAATATCTTCCAAGACAACATGAACTCTTGGGCTATTTACTTTGAAAATCAGGTAGAGCTCTACCATTGGTCTTGAAAGCCTCTCCAGTGTGTCGTCCCATTGCTAAGAATTGAAAACCTTTGTAGATAAACTATCCAATGTTGGTGCTCCGATCTCTCAACATCTTCTTGTCTTTCAATTGATTGTAGGCCACATCTCCTTGTCTTTCAATTGATTGTAGGCCTCTATGAACAATACGATAGCATTGCTACACTTAATACAATGTTTTAAGTTCATGTGATATATCCTATGTGTCTTTTTGTGATTGGTTGTATGTTTTACCGTCTTAGATAATTCATTATATATATATATATATATATATATATATATATATATATATATATATATATATATGTATGTATGTATGTATGTATGTATGTATGTATGTGTAGGTTATAATGTGGATGACATCTATTGTGTGGTCATACAGACAATTTTGGACTAATGGATGAAAAGAATGAAAGATTATGATCCGATAGTCTATGATATTACACTGAAATACCATATACTATATAATCACACAAATTTCATTGTAAGAATATTTTAGTCAATTAAATTAGATTTCAGAAAAAGAAATTTTGGATTTTTATGAATTTGGACGAGTTCTCCTACAACAACAATTATCACGCCAGTAATGACTGACCTCGTTTTGAGATGCTTTATGGGAGGAAATGTCGGATCACGATTTGTTGGGGCGAGGTCAGACAACGAGTCATGGGAGTACCGAGGTGGTACTCAAGACCACTGAGCTGATACAACAGGTGTGCGGTAGGCTTCAGACCGTGCAAAGCCGTCAGAAGAGTTATATCGACAGACGCCGTTCAGACCTTGAGTTTCAGGTCGGGAATTTCGTACTCCTGAAGGTGTCACCTTGGAAAGGTGATGTCCGGTTCAGGAAGTAGGGCAAGTTGGGCCCTATGTTTATTGGCCCTTTCAGGATCGTCGCCCGGGTGTGCAAGGTCGCATACCGGTTGGATCTACCAGACAAGCTTAGCCAGATTCACAGTACGTTCCATGTCTCTTAGTTGCAGAAGTGTTTAGCCGATGATTCTGCAGTAGTCTCGTTGGGCGATATTCAGGTGGACGAGCGCCTGAACTATGTGGAGAGATTGGTTGCTATTCTTGACAGGAAGACGAAGACCTTGCACAACAAGGTTGTTGGATTGGTGAAGGTGCAATGACAACACCAGAAGGGATCCGAATGGACATGGGAACCCGATAATGAGATGAGGGAGCATTATACCGAGTTATTCGCGGTGACGGACTTCGAGGACGAAGTCTGGGGGATAGTTGTAACATCCGGATCTTGAGGTACTTTCATTTATTTGATATTTTTTTTTGGCATTTTTGGGGTTGCCACGACGTGGTGGAGGCACCACCACGGCGTGGCGAGGTCCTTTTGGTCGCAGGTTTCATTTAAGCCGCCACGGCGTGGCAATATTTGGGCCACGACATTGCAACCACCTGATTGCTTTAACCCTAATTTTCCGGGTTTCATCCTATTTAAAGGAAGTGATGGCTAGGGTTTTCCTCCACCCTCAGCCTCCATCACCTCCTAAAGCTCTAAAGAAAACCCTAATCTCCATTATTGAGCTCAGTTTTAGTGTTCTTGGAAGTTCTTGAAGGAAGAAGGAAGAAAAATGAGCCAAGATCCAACAATCAAGTTTCCACACCTCCTTCTAGCACACTTCTGGAACTTTGTAAGAGTCCAAGACTCAATCTTTATGTTATTAGGTTGCTAGATATTTAGTTTTGTCGCATGTTCCTCATGTTTAGGAAAGTTGGGGTGGTGAGATCTCATAAAGGTTACAACTTTATGAATGTCTCGGACATTTGGGGTGTTTGATGCTTTGGATCTGAAGTAAGAGTGGGTTTTGAAGCCATGCATGAGGTTTTGGTCATAAACCCATATTTTTGACCTAATATGAAGTCAATACATGCATTGGACATGCATGTCTATAAAACATCAACTTTTATGTTAGTTTTGGTGTTAGAAACTCTTCAGGAGACGATGGACTAAGGACTTTATAGAATAAGTGCTTAATGGTTGAGTCCATGTCATGTTTTGCCTTTTTGGAACCTAGGGTTTGAGATCTTTGATCTCTTGAGTAGTATTAATGGATAAAGTTGGAAACTTTATCCATCTTGACTAGCATGGAACAGATCCGAGCTTTGAAGCTCTTGGGGTCGAAAGAAACAACTTAATCCATTAAGCTGTTTAAAACCCAGTTCCCACGACGTGACATTCAATGGCCACAGTGTGGCGACTGGGGGTGGATCGACTGTTTTTTCCTTATTATGACATAACGTGGCCAGTGGGAGGCCACGACGTGGAGATCAAGTAAGACCATCTGGACTTGCCTGATTTGGATTCTGATCGGGTTTAGACCCGTGGGCCACGAGGTGGCCAAATGATGGCTACGACAGGGAGGTTGACTGATATTGTTTTTGACTTTAACCGTAGACTTTGGGGGTTGACTTTTAACTTGTGGATTTTTAGTAAATTTACTAGTTTTAGAAGGGAAAACTAAGAATTTTCCTTGTGTGGTTATATAGGTGACGTTTAACACCTGTGCCGAGAGTTTGAGAGCTTGTTGACTGTTGAGGTGCGTTGCGAGGTGAGTCTTCTCAATGTACTGTAGGATGTTAGACGGTCTGTGTGACTCTTGCATGTGTATGTTTGTTTTGTATGAGCTGGGCCCGATTATATGGACTGGGTCTGATTATATGGGTCAGGCCCGATTATATGGGTTGGGCCCAATGATGTGGGCTGGGCCCGTATGCGTGGGATGGTCCCGAAACATGTATGTTGGGTTGGGCCAGTTCTTGTTTGGTATATGGTATTTTGGGGGAAACTCACTAAGCTTTGTGCTTACGATTTTGTGTTTAAATGTTTCAGATACTTCCAGTTCAAAAGGGAAGAGCTCGACATGATTGCATTGCACACCCTATAGTTTTATGCCACACTATCTTTGATTTATCATTGATGTTTGAGGATACATTATCATACTCTGATTATCTTTTATTTGAAATGAATGGATGTTGGTTTTTGGTTATTTTGAAAATGAATTTTTTACCTTGAATTTTTGGGATGTTACATAATAGCAGAACCACATGAAAACATTGATTCAACAACTATAAGCATAAAGCTTAGTGAGTTCCCCAAAATATCAAATACCACAACATACAAAAGGTCCATACAATCAAGGAGTCGCGACTCTCGTGCCATTCCACCATCAACATAAAACAAGGACTCACGAGTTATGCGCCGTTCTTTCATCAATAGGGACTCAGGAATCTCGTGTCGTTCCATCATCAACAATGAGTATTCCAGGATCATACCTCTCGTGTTGTTCCACCATTCGCCCCTCAACAATGAGTTTTATAGGCTCACAACTCTCGTACTGTTCCACCATCAACCCCTCAAAAAATGAGTATTCTAGGCTTACAACTCTAGTGTTGTTCCACCACCAATCCCTCAACATAACATATCAACATATTAATCAATCAACAATCCATATTCACAGATTATTCTAGACTACCTAAGTAATCACCTTTTACTAGTACATCTACCTCATATCAAACAAAGAGACACATAGTATAGTGAGAAAACTCACCTGAACATAAAGATGACGAATCATAGCTACACCCACGAACTCGCAAGAATCAGACTCATGAACCACCTTGACAATCAGAGGTCAACACTAATAGAAAAAAGGCCTTTTATGAAACGCATTGCGTGTCATAAAAGGGTACAAATGACACACAAATATGTTTCATTAAATCACCTGTCATAAAGGAAGACGACAAGCATTTGCGTGTCATATGCTTACGTCAGACATTGTGTGTCATTAAAGCCCCTATCATAAAGGAAGACGACAGACAGTTTGTGTGTCATAATTTTAAGTGTTTTTCTTTTTATTTATTTATTTATTTATTTTATATATTTACTAATTTTCAAATTAAATGAAATTAATGTCTCATAATACAAAATAACATATCATACAAAAAAAGACAATCCATTTCACAATATATAGTATGTCAAATACAAAAAATCATTACAATGCTAAATAAATGTAATACATTAATTTTTTCATCATATCATATAAATTCCCCTGAGAAAACACCATCTCCAATTAAGACATGTTCAAACCCATTTACCTAACACGAATGCAATAGTTGCAACACTAGACCTAACCGATCTGCAAAGATCCTTTTTAGGTATGATCCCGTCTTATCTTAAAAATGCTTTGCTTAAAAAGAGATCAATGAGACCCCAAGCTTTCCTTAATTGCAACAAGCTATTATTGTGTAGTTTGATGAAAATGTAATTAGTATAATTCTATATCACATACCTTTTGAAAGTACAATGCCTTAATAATAAAAATAATAAAAGTGGCTAAATCGATAACACGATGACTATCAAAGAGGATGTGATAGAAGACTCATTTTTAGTGTGTTTGTGATAAATTTTTTTTAATAAAGGAGATATGTCAAGAATTTGCAAGGCCAAAGCAACTGAAGGTACGTGCACAAACCCCCCGCATCTAATGCTGCACTACGCCCTGTGTACGCCAAGCTTACGCCCAACGTACGTCTTCGGGTAGTCCAATAACAAACGACCCACTCACTAAGGTCCAACTCAAGAATCCACTATTAAACTCATAGTCCAACAATTAAATATAAAGACATTAAATAATTATCATTACCTCAAGTCACGGGTGTTACACCTTTGATGAATATGATCAAGGGGGCACAAGTGGAGGGATTGAAAAAAGAGAATTGGAAGACTGAGCGGATTCGGGGGCAGATTCCATTGTTTTTTCGAAACAATCAGGGATTATTGACTTAGTGTGGCAGAGTTTGGGTTCTGTCATTTGGGGGAGTGAGGCAAAAGATATTGGAGGAGGCGCATAAGTCCAAGTTTTCTATCCATCTGGGGGCCATGAAGATGTACCGAGACTTGAGATCGAGCTACTGGTGGCCCTGCATGAAGCGGGAAGTTGCATGGTTTGTTAAGCGGTGTTTGACTTGCAGGAAGGTCAAAGACGAGCATCAGAGGCCTCACGACAAGGTTCAACCGTTACCCATCCCCATGTGGAAATGGGAGGAGATCTCCATGGACTTTATCACGAAGTTACTTAGGATGGCGCGAGGTGTTGATTCCATTTGGGTTATTATGGACATGTTGACCAATAGTGCTCATTTTATTCCGATTTTAGAGTGTATCTCCGCCGAAAAATTATCGGATATTTATGTGTGGGAGGTGGTGGTCAGGCACGGAGTGCCGGTATCTGTGGTCTCGGACCGTGATGTTTGATTGACCTCCAGATTTTGGAGGAAGTTTCATGAGGAGTTGGGTACTCAGCTGCTTTTCAGCACAACTTACCACCCCCAGAATGATGGGCAGAGCGAGCGGACGATCCAGACACTTGAGGATATGCTTCGGGCATGTATTTTAGACTTCAGGGGGAGTTGGGATACTTACCTTCCATTAGTAGAGTTCTCTTACAACAACAGTTATCATGCTAGTATTGACCGACCTCCATTCGAGATGTTGTATGGGCGGAGGTGTAGGACTCCGGTTTATTGGGGAGAGGTTGGCCATCGAGTCATGGGAAGCACCAAAGTGGTGCTTAGGACCACTGAATTGATTCAGCAGGTGCGTGATAGACTGCGGATTGCGCAGAGCCGTCAGAAAAGCTATGCTAACCGGCGCCGATCAGATCTCGAGTTTCAGGTGGGAGATTTTGTGTTGCTGAAGGTATCACCTTGGAAAGGTGTCATCCAGTTTCGGAAGAGGGGGAAGCTGGGGCCCCGATTCATTGGTCTATTCAGGATTTTTTCCCGAGTTGGCAGGGTTGCTTATCGGTTGGATCTTCCGGATGAGCTCAGTCAGATCCATAACACCTTCCACGTGTCTCAGCTCCGTAAGTGTGTTGCAAATGAAGCCACAGTTATTTCTTTGGATGATATTTAGGTGGATGGGAGCCTGAATTATGTGGAGAAGCCCATTGCAGTCTTGGATAGAAAAACTAATGCTCTTCGTAACAAGGTGGTGAAGCTAGTGAAGGTGCAATGGCAGCACCGGAAGGGCTCCAGATAGACTTGGGAGACGGAGGACGATATGCGAGAGCATTACCCGGATCTTTTTGCGACAACGGACTTCAAGGACGAAGTCTAGTTCAAGTGGGGGATAGTTGTAACACTTCAATCCAAGTATTCCATTGTTTACCCTCAAAGTATTTCTCCTTGGCAAAAAAGGTCCTTCCGTATGTTGGGCATACATTTAGGCACGCTTAGCTTACGCGTGTGCGTGTATCGGGTGGCTGAGGCTCGTACGGTGGGCGTACGGCCATGTACGCGGGGAGTACGTGACAGATGACTAAAACCCTAATTTCTTAACTTGCACCCTATTTAAGCAACCTTATATCATTTGGACCAAACCCTAATCAGCCTCCATAGCCTCATTTCGTCCTTAAACCCTATTTTTGCAAGAACTTGTGAGTTTTGAGCTTAAAGTGGTGTTTGGTGGCTTTTCTAGAGGGTGTACAAGAAGAAGAAGAAGGTGGTGTTCTAGTCTTGATCAAGGAAGGAGCCTTTGGATCCTGCATCTAGAGCATCTTGGAGAGCCTTTGAAGGTAAAAAGCTTGCATCTTGTCTATCCCCCTTGCTTGTTGAGTTAGGGTTTGCTAGAGTCCACTTTTGAGTCCATAAATCATCTCTTGGGAGTTTGGGCAACTCCAAAGGTTAGGAAGGTTAGATTTGAGACTCTTGGACTTGTTTATAGTATAAAAATGCAAACTTGATGTCTTCTATGGCTCCATGCATGAATTAAGACCTTTGGAAAGGTCTTAATGAGGTATATGGTGTTGTTGGGATCTTATATAGAAGGCAAAGGCATAATGTTTCCAACTTTATGCCTTAGGATCATTAAATCGACCAAGATCTGGAATTTGAGTGAAAAGCCTGCATGAATTAAGCACCTAATGGATTTTGTGCATGAGCGGTTTGTACGCTGGGCGTACTACGTTGTACGTGATGGGTTTTGAGCACTACATCAATCATATGGTGTACATGCAAACCCTAAAGCTTTGGATCTAGTTTGTCTAATATACATGCAATAATCATCCAAAGCTCATAAACCCTAGATCTAGCATATGATAAACGATATTAACATAAGAATAGGGTTTAGATCTTACCTTGATTGTTATATATCAATAACAATCTCAAAACCTTCTTGATCTTGACTTCTGAAAGCTTAGTGCCTCAAATGTTGCACCTTTAATGGAGTCACAAACACCATGAGCAACAAGATGACCTAGGAGAGAGGGAGGAGGCACCAAAAACGTCCTAGGGTTTCTCTTAAAAAGTTAGACACGTTTTTGGAGGCCTAAGGGTTCCTTTTATACTTAGGCTATTAGGGTTTTCAACCAGGAAACCCTAATCTGACTGCTTAGGCCCTAAGCAGCCCATAGACTCCCTCCTTAGAGGCCTTGGACGAATTCTAATGAGTTTCCCCATAGATTTCGTCCACTCCAACTTCTATGGAGTCCATTAGCCCAATATTCAACTATCACACAATTGACAGTTCTAGTCCCCTTTATTTAATTAATGTCTTTTAGCCACAAAATTAATTCTTATTACTTTTTGACTAATATTAATTAAACAATATGATTTCTCTTTTAATATATTATTCATATAATATATTAATAAATCATAATTAATCCTTTTTCTCCTTAATTCATCCTATCAGTTGCTATGGTGAAGGCAACCCAAAAGGACCATGCTCACAATCGGGTCAAGTACATACCAAAATAGTTATGGGCTTAGACACCTAATCCAACAGTCTCCCACTTGGATAAGTCTAATAACTATATTGCGTATGACTTCGGAACCTGATCAACAATCGTAGCTTTCAAAAGCCGCTGTCGAACTCTGATCTTATCAGTAACGCGTCCTTTAGATAAGGGATCATATATTCCTCCATTCTAGATATTGTATAGACATGAGACATGGATTATAATCATTCTCTCAGTCTATGTGTTGTTTCCCGAATTCCGATTTATTACTACTGACAACAGACTACAATTAAACACATCAACTTAGTCCCGGCTTGGCCAAGCGCTTAGGGTGTCATCACGAAATCATCGAGGGGCCCACAGATATCGCTTTTATCCTACTTTGGGTAAAAGGAATGGATAAACTTTGACTCAATGCTCTCTTGTACCTACTCATCAAATCACACACAACAATATGTTTTATAACACCAACTTACTGGTGCGTTTACATATTATCATTGTGCAACCAACTTGCAGAATACAACTCACACGTCTCGGTTTCAAGAATATAAGATATTATCGTCTCACCAATCACTCGTGATAAAATCCATGAAGCGATCCAAGTGCGCGTGGGTTTAATCCAATGCTCAAATCATATTCATAAGCACTCATGAACGTTGCAAGAAACTTTTGCTATGTCTAATACACTTTAGACAATCTACAAACCAATTCATGACAATATTCTTTCATACCTACTCCCAAAATATGAGCGACTATGGAACGTTTGAATAATCTTATTATTCAGGAAGTCAAAACATGCAAAGTGAAACACAAGAATAATCGAATCCAATATGGCCCCAAACTTTTGAGTATAAATAAAACTCCTTTTATTTAGTCACCATATTGATTACACATTATTCATTATATAATGTTTCGGATAATCAACTTATTACTTGAATTATAACAACAGTTGTCCCATGCTCCAAGCATGCACACTATGTTTACCTATGGTCCTTACTTTGTGAAACATATCAACTGAACACATTTCTAATGATACTCATTTCACAATTCCCAATCCTTATCATTAGTGTAAGAATACCAAATTCTTGCCACTATTAGAATATGTTAGATTCTAACATTTTATGCAATTATCCTTTTGTAATCTTATTGCACAAAAGTCACCAAGACTTTTCCAATGAAATTACAAAGTTCTCTGTTGGAGATTGCTACAAGGCAATTCCATAGATACGAAGTCTCACATTCAAAGTACATTCCTTTGAACATCCTTCTTGCATAAAAGTTTCTAATCTAGAGATAAATTCTTAACGTCCAACTCCCAATATGGAAACATTTCCATATTTTTCATATGACAACTCATTATTAATAGAATCATATCTAATCATAATAATGTCATTATGGTCAATTCATTACTATACTTCCAACTGCTCACAAGTGACCAATCCTTAGCGAACCTTAGATTGTCCTTGACAGTTTAATTATTTTAGTCAAATCCGGTTCTAGTCCTTTTTCCCTCTTAATGTCCTAGGCATTTGGAAAATTTAGAACAGTCGAATATTACAACATATGCAATCGATCCTATACCCGAAGCGTATGGGACACGATTCATAATGAAAAAACGTGATATTTTACCAGTTTCTTGCTATAATATAGCCACATATAGAATCCTTTTAAGTTGAATCTTTTCAACATAACATCCATATATGTCCTTTGACTAAATTTGATTAAAATTTCTCGATCTAAGCCTTTAGATTTGAAATGAAGTATAATATTCTCTCCCTTAATTATAGCAAAACAACTTTTCAACCCCTGAAACTTTGCAAAGTGAACCTTTTGTTTTCTATAATTAACATTGCTAACTTGCAACACTAAAAATAATAATCATGCTCCCACTAACATGATGATTATATCCATACCAACATAGCATTTATGCTCCCACTAGCTTTGTCACGTATTCAGAAAACATTTGGACTTCTTAGAGAGCAATACTTATTGACTTCCAAAGTTCATATTTCTAATACGATATGCTTCGATAAGCCTTTATCTAAGCTTCTCAACCTAATACACCTTTCCTTAGATAGCTTATATGTGTGTCTAAACAATTTCAGCACTTATAGCAATAAGTCTTAGATGTTTAAACTAATTGCCAAATCTCACAATTCTAACTACGAAGAGGGATGCCGTCATCATAATCGAATCTGAGAATGCAATTTACACAATCGCTATCTCCTTAAAATCTTCTCTTAGTGAAAGCGTTTCCTCACAATCATTTTCATGAAGGAGAGAAACCTTATGACACTTAGATTTTATGGTGTATGTGTTCCTATCCATGTGAATTTTGTCATAACCATAATTGTAAGATAATGTTTGTGAAAAATCCAAACTCTTATGGACATAACTTGTTCATTCTTAATTTCTTGCCATCAAGGGTCCTACCATTGCTTCCAAGATATTTGGCAGCTCAACCCTACCTATCAATGTACTTTCCATTGATCAGGGTGCTTGCCCTTATGCAGTCAATTGAGAACTCGTAGAACTCATATGCATAAGTAACTTTACTGGAATGGCACAAAATCAAGAATATGTCAACACGATAGGTTACAAACCTCAAGTCGTGTGCTAGTGTTTAATAAGTTTACTCTCGATTAGTTCTTGAACCTTTTTCAAGATTATTTAGACTCCCACTGGCCTCTTGACATATAATATTCTCTTGTCAAGAAACACTTCTTGACAAAACAAATATTCAAGAGTTAGTGTAGATCCTTATCAAGGGAAATACTACACACAATTGGTCTTAGTTGGTCTTTGTCTTATCCAAGACATCACAACTTACCAATTTCAAACGTCCAATAACAAGAAAACATTTTCCTACTTCACATTTGATGAGTGTGTTATAAACCTTATTAAGATGATGTCACTCAAATCACAATCTTGGAGTACGACTCTAAGATTTGATTTTGGAACGAAGTATGATTCACTTTTTGATTTAACCATTTCAACAATTTCCGATTCCTCTTCTTAGCCATACTAGTGTACTAAGGTGTCCTTAGAGGATCAATTGTGATACGGTTTCAAAATCAACAAGTTAATCATAAAATAGATACTTAAGTACTCTCCCATCTTTTCAGATTGGAGAAACTTTTATCTTTCTGCCTAATTGATTCTTCTTATTCGTTCTGCTATTTATTGAAACCTTTTCAACGATTCAGAATCATACTCAGACTTTTAAGTATAACCATATTTACTAATCTTTTAGCAAATCATGACGAATATTTTATCGTTCTTTGTGGCGGACTTGACCTAGTACACAACAATGCGTACTAGATCTCCTAGTCCATCACTTGACTCACATACTTATGTGAACAAGGAATTAGTCTTAATTTCCCAAATACGAAGTTTCTCATTCATCATACAATACCAGTTGCATGATTCCAAGTTTCTGTCCAATTGAAACTAGGGCGATGAGAATCTTTCCTTATTTGGTAAATTTCTGACATTACCACAAATAACATAACTAAGAATCAAATCCATTCACAATATTTCTAACAATAGAAACATTCAAACACCAATTTTCATAAAATCCATCGCAAGGAAACATAAATAAGACAAATCAAAATTTATTTTATTGCGGAAAAATCTTGTCCTTACAATGCGATTTCAAATGAAAACTATGTAAATATTATTTAGCAATCTGTCCTAACTCTAAAGTAGCAGCTCAAAAAATCCGATCTTTGAATCATGCGATCGAAATCCATTTCTTCATGACCAGATTCAACTCACTTCTTTCTTTTAAGCTTCCTTTTTCTTCAATACTACAAACACCAAATGTAATCTTATCACATCATGTATTAAGAGTCTAAAAATGAACTTAATGGAGTTAGATAGTGGATTTTACCTGAACCAGAGTCATAAATCTTGACTCTTCCATCTCTTAGATCTCTCAAGTAGTCAGTGCAGCTTCGTAACCAATGCCCCCTCTTTTGGCAGTAGAAACATATGGATTCTTCTGGAATGGTACACGGGACTATCTCAGACTCAACCTTTCTCTTGTGAAGAGAAAACTTTTCTGGACTTTCAATGTTGCCATTTCCCATAGAAGGATGGGATATTGATTTACCAGACAAGTTTGCTCGACTAGTGCGCCAAATCATTTCTGATTCAGCAACAATAAGCAAATAAGTCAAATCAATGAGGGTCACGTCGTGGTCCATCATATAGTACTCTCTAACGAACTTACCATATGATTCGGGAAGTGACTGAAGAACCAAGTCAACAACCAACTTCCCCGAGACATCGACACCCAACATTCCCATTCTATCAATATGCAACTTCATATCCAAGACATAAGCGCATACCGACTTTCCATCTTCGTGTCTTTTCACCAATAGGGCTTGAGTGACCTTGAACTTTTCAAGTCTTCGAACACGTGGGTCAGGGAGAATTATATGAGGAGGTGGAGGAAGTGAAGCATGATTTCCATTTCCACAATCTAATCGTGGAACATCATCTTCATGTGGAAAACTTTTCCTAATGGATTCAGGAAGACCATAGTTGTCAGACTTTGACATCTACAAAACGGGAGAAAATTCAAGTTAGCTGATCGAGTCCTTAATAATACACCCAAATGAGATATTAAGGCTGGGACCCAACACAATATTCTACAAATTGGAAGAGGGATGCTGTAATCCAATTTGCAAAACATTTAAAGGTAGGTAAATAATGATTTACCAATTTCCACCATGAAAAACGAAAATTGAAGGTTTAAGTTTTAAATGAATTGAAACTCCTAGATCTTTTTGAGATTCATTGAACTTTTCAATGGCATGTTTAATCTCGATTATGCCCTTCATTTGTGATTGGGATGCCGAGGATCACAAATAAGGTGTGAATAACCATGCGAATGTACATGGTGCTCTCAATGTTACAGTCACCTAATCGACGTGCCGGTTAACCACATACGCTCCATCGATCTATGATAAACATCGAGTCACCCTCTGCCACCAATTCCAATCCCAACTTAGTGTGCCGGTTAACCACACACGCTCCACTAATTGTCTCGGCAAGGGTACAAAGTGTAATTCCATGGAATTGCATCAAATTCACTTTTTCCTAAAGTAACTAAGATTTGGGAATTTATAAAAGCGTTTAGTTACTTCGTGTTTCATTATACTTATAATGGAAGGTTGTGTCCTATTCTACCCGTTCAGCTAACGACCCTCCACTAGTTAAGAGTGCGGTGGGTAAGAGTGGATACTCATTCAATCGCCATTTTAAAGGCAATTTCCTTAAACACCCCTTAGAGACCAGCTTCGTGAATGAGGCCTACTAACGGTAAGACTGACTCTTTACTCATACATATATAATATTAGACCTTTAATTTTATATATAGTATAAGGGTGTATTTTACATTTTTAAAATACTAGGTGGTCTAATTTAATAAATTATACCTTTTAATTCAATTAAATATAAACCATATCATTATGGATTTATTAACTCTCTTTTAATTATACATTTAATTAACTTAATAAAACCATAAGGGTGTAACTTGAACTTTTCAAAACTAGGGTTTTAGAATTTAATATTTTAAAATTAAACTTTTAATCAAAATTTTAAATTCCAAAACTTGAGGGCAAGTTTTGAAACTTTTCAAAACCTTAGGGATTGGAATTTAAACATTTCAAAATTAAACTTTTTAATAAAAAATTTAAATTCCTAAACTTCAGGGCAAGTTTTGAAACTTTTCAAAACTATCTAGATCAAATTACAAATAATTTAATTAATCAAATAATTTGTAATTATCTAAGTTTGGCCTAATTCAATTTTATGGCAAGATAATCCAATCAAATAATCCAAATAAATCAAGTTTATCATATAAGGCAATGATTATCTAATTAATTGAGAATTATCTTCTATTTTGGCAAGGATAATCACTCCAAATTTATAAAAATTAGATTTTATCAACAAAAAACGTTTTTGGTAATTATCTCAAGCCAAAACAGCTCAAAAACCCGAAAAACCCTCTGTCTGACCCTCAGACTTGTCGAGTCAGGGCTGAACTCGTCGAGTACCCAGTGAACTCGGCTAGTCCATCTATGGACTTGGCGAGTCCAGGCATCAGAAAGTGATTTTTTGCGTTTTTCATCCATGAACAATTATGAAAGCATCAAATACATCAAACAAACAACCTAGGCTCTGATACCACTGATGGGTTTTGAGCACTAAATCAATCATATGGTGTACATGCAAACCCTAAAGCTTTGGATCTAGTTTGTCTAATATACATGCAATAATCATCCAAAGCTCATAAACCCTAGATCTAGCATATGATAAACGATATTAACATAAGAATAGGGTTTAGATCTTACCTTGATTTTTATATAGCAATAACAATCTCAAAACCTTCTTGATCTTGACTTCTGAAAGCTTAGTGCCTCAAATGTTGCATCTCTAATGGAGTCACAAACACGATGAGCAACAAGATGACCTAGGAGAGAGGGAGGAGGCACCAAAAACATCCTAGGGTTTCTCTTAAAGAGTTGGACACGTTTTTGGAGGCCTAAAGGGGTTCCTTTTATACTTAGGCTATTAGGGTTTTCAACCAGGAAACCCTAATCTGACTGCTTAGGCCCTAAGCAGCCCATAGACTCCCTCCTTAGAGGCCTTGGACGAATTCTAATGGGTTTCCCCATAGATTTCGTCCACTCCAACTTCTATGGAGTCCATTAGCCCAATATTCAACTATCACACAATTGACAGTTCTAGTCCCCTTTATTTAATTAATGTCTTTTAGCCACAAAATTAATTCTTATTACTTTTTGACTAATATTAATTAAACAATATGATTTCTCTTTTAATATATTATTCATATAATATATTAATAAATCATAATTAATCCTTTTTCTCCTTAATTCATCCTATCAGTTGCTATGGTGAAGGCAACCCAAAAGGACCATGCTCACAATCGGGTCAAGTACATACCAAAATAGTTATGGGCTTAGACACCTAATCCAACAGTACGCTGCATGTACATCCCTTTAGTCCAGTACGCTAAGCGTACAGAAGAGGTACAATGGGCGTACGCTCTCAGTGGGCCTTGGGCCTTCGGTGGCTTTTTGAGACTTTGGTCCGTAATTGCTTGGGCCTGGACTTGCTAGTTTTTTGGGCTTGAATTTATTATTTGGACCAATGTTGGTGTGTTGGGCCTATTAGGCCTTGTGGCCCAATATAGAATTAGACTTTGATGTTAGGCCTATTAGGAAGGAGTAACTTTTGGGCCATTTTGGAGGGACTTGGACTTAGGATTCTGGGCTCTTTGATTAGGATGAGTTATAATCCTAATTAGGGTGATTTTTATATCTGTTCGGTGTGAGAGTTTGGGCTGGTAGTCGAGCAACTATTGTGTTCAACAGACTGAGGTGAGTCTTCTCACTATACCAATGGGTCGAAGGCACCAATGCCGACCCATTATCTGATATGAGGTTTCAATAGTTGAATATGCAATGGTTTTGTTGTTGGTATGTATGGACTTATGTGAAGACCATGGGGGGAGCCCATGACACTTGGTAAGACCATGAGGGGGCGCCTATGGCCCTTGGATGTAAGACCATGGGGTAGCCCATGACATCCCAGTTGAATACCATGGAGGGAGTCCATGGCAAATTTATATGTGTATGTGCATGGCATTATGTGGTTATATGTTTTGTGTGTTTTGGGAAACTCACTAAGCGTGTGCTTACAGTTTTGTTGGGTGTTTCAGGTACTTCTGGTTCCAAGGGCAATGGCCCGACTTGATGACGCAACACACACTCTCCAGTATTTCCGCACTTATGTTTTAGATACTCTGATCTTTTGGAAAATAAAATTATGTAATGGGATTTTGGAAAAACAAATATGGTTGAATTTCTAATTATTGAATAAAAATTTTTACTTGAATTTTTGGGTTGTTACACGTATGGCAACCACTCATTCTTCGGTTTCCTCCAATATTCATCGTACTTGTCCCCACTCAAATAACATACTTGAACCTTCCAATTTCCTTTATCGTCGAGGTCACAATCCTTGGTTAAATGTGTTACACCATAATTATCACATCCAACTTGAATTGCATGGATGGATTGATCCATTTTGGTCATCCTTCGGTCCATTGATTCTAACTTTTACATAACCGCAACCAAATCTTCCGAAGCTCCATTTCCATCATTGTATCCGCTAGTATTATCTTCTCGAGGATTGTGATACTCCCTTGAGTGTTTGGAAAATTCCTCAATTAGCTGTTTAATCGTTGTCGAATCCTTATTCGTTAGCAGTCCTTGAGAGTCAAGGAGCTGTCTAGTGGCCACGTTCACCCCGTCATAAAAGATTGATACTTTGTGTTTTACATTGAGGTCGTGTTGTGGGCAATTTTGAAGTAACCCCTTATATCTTTCCCATGCTTCATATAAAAACTCTCCACCTTTTTGTTTGAAGTTGGCTATATTCTTATTCAATTTCGCAACCTTGGATGGTAGACTAAATTGTTGGATGAACTCTTCACGAAGTTGAGCCCATGTGGTGATGGCTCCGGATGGAAGTGCTTTAAGCCCCTTTGTCGCTCCCTTAAAAGTCACTGGAAGCATACATAACAACACTGTTTCACTAGGAACATTGGGAACATTAAAGTAGTTTGTGATGTTGTTCAATTCGTCAATATGCTTGTAAGCATCTTCATGATCTTTCCTGTAGAATGGGATATCCTTAAGCATAGCCAAATATGCTCATTGAGTTCAAAATTGCCGGTGTTTGGAATTTCTGGTTGCACAAGACCCGAATTGTTATCACGCATCCGCTTCTTGTACTCTTCCATTGTCAGATCTGCTATGTCCGTTATCTCTTCTACTTCACTCTGGATGTCGTCCTCTGCATCGTCTTCGGTTTCTGGCTAGTATCCGGTTCCTTTCTTTCTTGGAGTCTTCTCAAAGTGTTCGAATTTGTCAAATTCAAAGGTGCTACTCAACTCACGAACCTTCTTGTTTTTCATCTTGTAGAAATCCAATTTAGAATCTTCAAGTGGTGGAACTATTGGAGTTTTGGATCCTCGGGTCATATATCACTGAATTTGAAACAAAATAAAAACAAAACGCGTAAAACATATAAAAATAAAACTGAATGTTTAGTGACCACAACGTGGCTACTGGACTAACAAAAAAATTTAAATAATGCAGAAAAATAACTTTTTGCGGTTTTTATCCCACAAAAGGATCGAATAACTAAAGTAATTAAACTAAAAATCAAATAAGCTGTCCCCGACAATGGCGCCAAAAACTTGATGTGTGCAAAAATACCTTATAAACCTAACTACTTAACTAATTTATGCACCTATTGACAGTGTACATAGTTGGATTATATAATAGCTTAGGTAAGTCGGATGTCGAACACAGGGAACACAATTTAATTAATAGAATAATTACTAAAAGCTAAACTGAAAAACAAACTTAAAATGTGGGTTTTATTGATTTTGCAAGGTCAGAAGAACTTAAATCAAACAACTAAATTAAGCAAATTCAATATTAAAAAAATACTTTCATTAGATCCAAATCCCCTCTTTTTCCTATGGTTGATTTCTTATTAAATTACTATTATTGGTTACCAAATTATTATGAAACTAGTTATTATGATCAAATACCTAGTTATTACCAATTTATGACTACTATGTTATGATTAAACATAAGTAAACACGAAATCGATATTAAGATGAATTTGGCTATGTACGATAAATCTAATAGTTACTTTCTTATGATCAAGTCAAGCAACCAAACACAAATTATGGATCAATTATGCTCTCTAACACAGTTAAATTTACTACCTTTAATTACCTAATCTAAGATTTGTTCAACCCTAGCTCTAACAATTTAATGATCATAAACCACTAGGAAATCAAGTTCATGCAAATAGAATGATCATCTACTACACTAAACTTATATCAAGGCAATCAAAGACTAGAACTAAAACATGTAAGGTTTCGATTTATCAACACTAGAAAAACCAATAATAATTAATCATAAACGACATCAACACATTGTTCAAAGAGTTCCTCTTCACCAACGAAAGTAAAAGGTTTTTAGCCTCTCATCATAATAGAAAAACACACTAAATCAATGTAAATACGACTAGACATGATTAAAGCTAGCAAAACGAATAGATCAATGTTGTTTTCTTCTCGATCTCTTCAACTATTAAGCTACAATCGTTTTCAGAACTTCAATACACTTTCCAGAGGGTTTTTGTCGCAATCATTCTCCATAAAATCGGTTAAAAGTCTCTGTTTTCGACCTAAAACCAAATATTTATACTTTCCTTAAATCTGACTCCCACGCCATGGCAGAAGGGCTTCATGGCGTGGCGATCTTTTTCCACGCGTATCTCCAAGTCATCATCGTTGGTCGCGAATCTTCTAATCACCACGGCGTGGAAGGAAATCCCTATGCCGTGGGCTTCAGAAATCTTGACTCTTTCGCCTTCAATTGTCTCCGCCGACTCTTTCCTGCTTTCAGCTCCTCATTTGCTTCCTTTTCATCCGAGCAGGTCTTTGCTACTACAAAACAAATTTCAAGCATAATAAGTACCATTTGTCCTAAAATAAGCACAATTATAGCTAAAAATATTAGGAATATGCACAAAATACATGATTGAATATCCACATATCAGTGTCCTAAAAAATATTGTTTCCTTCGATAACTACTGTTTCACTTTGAACTTTTAATTATTTTTTTGATCAAACTAAGAAATCAATCCAAAAAACTTACCTTTACATACAACTATATCACTATACAAGTTTGAAACAAATAAAAAAAAACATAGAAAACGGAAACCGTAGGTGTGGTATGCCACCTACGGTGTACAACCTGATAATACACAATTTGTGCATTAACAACTTGTACACCGTAGGTGGCATACCATACCTACGGTTTCCGTAACTTTTTTTTTTTCTTTTTTTGCAAAAAAAAATGTATCAAATGCTAGTAGATTTTATAAAAAACTGTAAGCATTAAAAAATAATAATAATAAAGAAAAACCCGAAAGAATACGAGAAATACCAGATTGTTGTTTGGAACCGCCATTAAGAGTGTTTCTATAGATTCAAATAATGAAAAATAACCTAAATGGAAATTTTCAACTTTACATATTCTTTATTAATAGACCATCAAAGAGTAAACATGCTCCAAAACTATAGCTGAATGCCGTATTGATAGACCATCAAAGAGTAAACATGCTCCAAAACTATAGTTGAATGCCCTCAAACCGTAGTTCATTTAAACACCAAACGGTAGGTTTCTTCATAGAACTATATTTGTCCATAATTATCCTGATTGGTTGTCTATTTTAGCTACTAATTTTTGACTATTTAGTAGAAAATAATTAGTAAAAAATAACTAAAGTTGTAATTTTCTCATATTTAGATGGGTTAGGTTGGCAAGCAAGCGGTTTAACCCGATTGATGAACATCCAACCTTCGGGTTCCGGGTTCTCATGTGTTTTCCTCTAAGACTAATCGGAGTGGATTCGCTATGGGTATTCGTTACGCTTGCTATGGGCTCTGGAACACCGCCCCTAGCGCTCGCTAGGGGGGTCGTTAAATGCTTCTCGTTGCAATCTTGGCGAGATGAAAGAGAAAGAGAAAGAAGAAAGAAAGGGCTGTGATTGGCTTGGCTGGCTTCACTTTTCATTTTTTTCTTTAATAAAAATAACACAAGCTTCGACGGTGTGAAAGTAAACCTCCATTTTTGTAGATTTGCTGCGTTGCTTTGGTTGTTCTTTTTAACCAGACAAACGGGGAAGAAGACATAGAAATCACAATTTGGCAGTTTTGGTCCTTCGATTTTAGCCTTATGACAGATTAGACCCCAACCTACAATTTCTTTACAATATAAATTTCTAAAATTAACACAAAACCCCCCTGAAAAACCTTATTGTAACTTTTTTTTTTAATTAAATATGAAATGTTCACGTTTTAAAAAATATAATTTATTTGATATTAATTGTTTGTGGTTTAAAAAATAAAATTATTTAATATTAATCGTTTTTGTTTTGAAAAATCTATATAATTTAATAAATTTTGAAAAAGAAAAAAAAAGTACTAGGATTGTTACCATTCCTTATCAAATGCTAAGATTTAGATGCTAAAACAAAAAAATGACATAACAGGTAAAAAAAAATGACGTGGTGGTTAGAAGTGTTACCACTCCCTCTAGCCTTAGCCTAAATGAAATGATTCTTAACATAACATACATCAACCAAATTGACGTGTACTGTCAAACTGAAATAAAAACTTTATTTGAAGACCAAAAACTTGTAAAAATGATATTACAAATCAGACAAATTCTTCATAAACATTAACATGTCCAACTCAAATGGAGAAATTATCTTTATCCAGCCTCCTTAAAGCAGCACGTGTTTTCTTCTTCTTCCTCTTCAGCTTGTCAGTCCTAAATGCCTCCTCCAACTGCTCCACCCTTCGACTTAACGAGTTGATCATCCGTGTCTGCATTTCGTTCCTCTCGGAAATCTGTATCATGAGTTTCATCATCTTCTCATTATCAGCCATCAACTTCTCCATGACTTCCCTCTTCCCCTTATCACCATTTCCTCCGTCGCCTTCCTTATGGACTTTCTCTACTTCCATTGAACCTGCAATGGATGTATGATCCTCTTCCTCAATTTCCCTCAAATCTGCTGCAATTTCCACAGGATTGTAATTCTCAACCATCTCCTTTACGACATCATCCTCTACGGATTGCGAATTGCCAGTGTCACCGGAGGTTTCTGTGATCTGTTCGGAGGTACTTCTACAGACGTTGTTAATGTCAATTTCGCCAGAGTAGTTAAGTGAATCTAGGCTTTGTTGATCAGCCTGCGCAATCGAGTCCACCTTCTCCTGCAGCGCGATTGCCTTACTGGTAACCGCTTTCCTCAAAAGCCTAACGCCACAATCAACACCACGAATCGAATCCAATTTGAAAAGCAAAGACATTAGGGTTTCGTTCACCCTCAACCGCTCCTTTGCATCTCTACGAATCAAATCAATAACTTCGATATCGTTAATCCTCCGTTCGATTTCACTAACCTCGTTTCTAATTGACGCGACATTCTTCACGCTCTTTCTCACAATATACCCTCTGACCACTTTTTGGATCTTAAGCGCCGCCGAATCCTTTAACATCGATAATGTAGTTCGTGGTTGCTCAGATGAAATGAAGTGAACTGGCACAGAAACCACCTTCGGCGATGATCTGTGTTGTGTTTGCTGGACTGGCACAGATCGTGATGGTTTTTGAATGGAGTAGTTTCTGAAAAACGGACCGCCGTTCATCGTCGATTACCGCTAGTCGCAATGAAAATGATGAAATCTGTAAGTATTTTACTGAATTTGATGCGTACAATTCTGATGTCGTGAACATATTTGGTACAGATCGATGTTTATTTATACCACAAGTTTATAATCTAATGGAAGGAGAATTGCGTTCTAGAGCGTTCTAGATCTGGCTGATATTTGTCATCGGGGTCGGGTGTTATATTCTAGACGACTGTAGAATGTTGTGTGCTCACCGTATCACGCGCGTCACTTGTAAGATTTTTAACTCTTTTCCTAAATCTTTTTTATAATTATAGATATCGACACAAAAACATTTGAGTTTGTCAAAAACAGGTGGTGTTATTATTTATTTATTTTTTTTTCGTAGATGTCTAAACTTTGCGAGGGTATTTTTTCATTTATCTCATTTTGAATGTCTCTCAAGTCACCTATGTTTGTGTGGTGCTGATTGAAATTTTTTCGTGACCATGTTAAACCCTCCGGTATACCGAGCACGAGAAGCTTTGTGGTTAACGTGGCAACGAGAGTGGTTCGTGCACACCACACTTATACACCGTTATCCTTCGTCTTTGTTGTCGGTTGTGGTGGGTAGGACGAATGAGAACGCCCAATCATTCTCTTCTCCTCTCTCAGACTTTTTCTTCCCTGACTCTTCTTTCTTTCTCTTCATGGTCGTGGAGAGTACCCCGGTTGTTTGTGTGGTTCATGATTGCTGATTTGGAAGTTCTCCATGACCTTTGCTCGTGGAGAGCATTACGCATGGCCTTAGTGTGTTGGTGGGTTACTAGGTGTATGTCTTGTGCTTTTATTTGTGTCGCGTGTTATACCATATTTTTGCACTGCTATGTTATCACTATTTTATTTTTCATTTATCTCACAAAACTGTTGGATGTCATATCATATATTACCACATTTTTATTTAATTTTAAATATATATATAAACAATATATCAATATTATACTCTATTTATAGGGAATTAAAAACCATGATTTTTTTTATAAATTATATATATATATATATATATATATATATATATATATATATATATATGATTTAATAATAATTAAAAAAGAAAGAAAAAAAGAGAAGGTGCGATGCAATCATAATGTGCGGCAAACTTACCTTAATAACACTAGTAAAATAAAAGTGTATATAATAAACGTGTATATTATCACATTTGATAAAGTCTTAGTCAATAGCATTAGCATCGGAATAGGAGAGAATATCTCATATCCAATTCTATTCCTCTTGTATTTAAACTCTGTATACATGTACATCAAGATACGGTTCAATTCACTTTACTATATGGTATCATAGCACTAGCTCATTCGATCCATCAATTTTCTCTCTTCTCGTCTCTTCACTTAGCTGAAATGGTGAATTCGTCTTCAACGCTACTCACCTTGGCAACCACCACCAACGCCTCCACCCTAAACTTTCAAATACCGACGATCACCATCAAACTTGACCGTACAAATTACTCTCTCTGGTGCACTACAATTGTTTCAACACTAGAGACCTTCGATTTGGAGGCATATGTCTTAAACCCTAACCCTCCATCTCAAATCATTGAGATTCCTGCTGTTGCAGCGGCCCCAACCACCGACACCTTTCCCGTTGTTGTCGCCGTTGTTGCCACCACAACACCAAATCCAGAGTATGTTGTCTGGAAGAAACGTGACCGTTTTGTGTTACTATGGCTCAAATCCACGATGACTGATAATGCTTCAGCTCTTGTGGCCCGCTCCAAATCCTCACAGGAAGCATGACAAACCATCAAAAAGCTATTTCAAGCCCAAACTAGGGTAACTCGGATGCAATTAAAAGTCCAATGGCATACTCTAGCTAAGGGGTCTATAACCATGCTTGAGTACATCGAAAAGAAACGATCAATTTCTGATTCACTAGCTGAGAATCTTCATCCAGTTCATGATGAGGATTTAATTGCATATATCCTAAATGGACTAGATTCATCATATGGAGCTTTCATAACATCCTTCATGATGAAATCAGAGGCTCTAACTGTTGATGATCTTGTAGGTCTTTTATTGCAGGAAGAAGCCAGAATTTAACAAGAGCACCTTCGCCTTGCTTCAGTGACCCAAACCAATGCCACTGCTACTGCTCTCACAGTAAACCGCTCCAACCCTCGACATCAACACGGTTCTACTGGCAATACCTCCAATTCATCTTCTTCTCCTCGCAACTTAGATCCACATAAACGGCGACTTGTTTGTCAACTATATAGCAAAATATGCCATGAGGCAATCACTGCTGGAAAAGAGGCAATCAAACTGATTTCCCATCAAGGAAATCTAATCCATGCAACAATCCATGCCAAGCTCACTCAGCCCAACAGCACAGTCCATCAACTGTTGTTGATCCATCCTGGTACTTCGACACTGGAGCAACGGATCATGTATCTCCTGGCCTAAACAAACTCAATATTACAGATCCTTACACAGGAGATGACAAGCTTCAAGTGGGCAATGGTAACCATTTGTCTATTTCTCATGTTGGTTCATTTTCTTTGTCTAATCTCAAATTGCCTAATGTGCTTATTTTCCTTGTACTTACTAAAAACTTGCTTAGTGTTTCAAAATTAACAGATGCCAACAATGTTTACATGGAATTTTGGTCTACATCTTGTTCTGTTAAGACGTTTCAGGGACAAACTCTACTCCAAGGGGATAAACATGAAGTATTATACCGACTCCCACATCCAAGTCTTCATTTATCACCAAAAGCTTTCCATACCAGTCGTATTTCCTTGCATGGATGGCATAAGAGACTTGCTCATCCACATGAGCCCATTCTTCGTCGTTTGGTTTCAACATTTAATCTTCCAGTTTCATCAAATAAGTTTCCTAATGTTTGTAATTCTTGTCAGTTAGGAAAGAGTCATAAGTTGCATCTTACAACCTCTCATGTTATTTTTTTCAAAACCATTTAAATTAATTTATTCTGATGTTTGGGGCACGTCACCGGTTTTTTCATTGAATGACAATCGATATTTTGTGTTATTTATGGATGATTATTCTAAGTTTGTGTGGGTGTATTTTTTCCAAAAAATCTCAAGCCTACTTAACGTTTCTTGAGTTTAGAAAAATGGTCAAAACTCAATTCTCTTGTGATATAAAAAGCATCCAAACTGACTGGGGAGGGGAATACCAGAATATATCCAAGTTATTAAATGATCATGGTATCCTTCATCGAGTGTCATGTCCTCACATTCAAGAACAAAATGGCGCATTGAAAGGATAAATAGAATTATTGTAGAAAAAGGCCTAACATTACTAGCTCAATCTTCCTTATCTAAACCTTTGTGGGAACATGCGTTCAAAACCGCAACTTATCTAAATAATAGAACGATTACTCCCATCCTATCTTATGGGTCTCCCTATCAGCGTCTATATCACATAATTCCAGATTATGCATTCTTAAAAACCTTTGGTTGTTTATGCTACCCATACTTGAGACCTTACAACTCACACAAAATTGATTTTCGGTCAAAACCATGCATCTTTCTTGGCTATAGTGCATCTCACAAAGGGTACATTTGTTATCATGAACCCACGTCAAAAATATATATTTCCAGACATGTCATTTTTTTATGAAGACACATTTCCTTTTATACTTCCAGCTCATATCGACACTCAGCCTAGTCCACCAAATTCAGAAAATTCTCCTACCATTATCACAAATACAAATGAGCCCGAAATTCAATCTTCCGTTAGCCCAACACCAGTTTCTCCGTCTCCATCTCCTATTACTCAGTCAAGCCCACCAAAGGACCTCAATAGCCCAATCATTAATTGTAACACTCTGTTTATTTATTAGATAAATAAATTAATTAATGAACAAATCGTAGCCCTAAAATTTATAATTGTATAGCAAGGTGTTGGTTTTGGGAAGCCAAATGTCATAAGTTGGATTACTCGGGGGGGGGGGGCTAAAGAGTTAATTATGGACCTCATTTGAAAATAATTGTAGAGGAGGGGCTGCATGGTAATTATGAGGACTTAAGTTGAAGGGTTTTTGGTTGGTCAGGGTTAAAAAGGTAAAATTCGGACTTCAATTGTAAAGGATTCAGGAAGCAGGGGTCAAATGGTAAATTTTGGATCATAGCTGAAAAGAATTTTATAGAGGGGGACTGTTTTTGCCATTATGGCAATAAGACTATATGGTAGTGGGTATATAAGTTAAACACTACCGGTTACCTAAACCCTAACCCTAACTCTCCTAGCAGCCGCCACCCTTATACCCCCTTTCCACCTCCGGCGCCGCCAGTTATCGAACCACCACCACCGGACATCGTGAACAGCTGAAAGAGTACCACCGAACTTGGAGCCTTGGACGCGGATGCAGGGGTGAGGAACGTCGGGAGCCGGTGATTCGTTCCTTATCGTGCGCCATCACTGCCATTCTTCTCCTACTCTTTCTCCGACCACCGAAGCCTCACCACGACGCTGTTCCACTTTCTGACGTCGCGCCGCTGCCGTTCTCGTTGAATACCATCTCGTCACCGGGCGTTATTTTGTTGTGGCTGGTGCTCCTTCTCTACTACCTTGCGCCACCACGAGAAGTGGCTGAGATCGGAGTGCGTTACCAGGTCGAGCTTGCGACGACTTGGTGATTTGTGGACGTAAGTTGTTGGGCAGGGAATCAAGGAGACTCGCCACCACCGTGAGGTGGTGGCTGTTATTGCAATATGCTTCCTACCACCGTCGTTGTCACGCCATTGCTGCCGCTAGGGTGCTGCTGCCGTCGCCACCCACCACAGGTGGGTGTTGGGTTCGCTTTGCAAGCAAGTTCGTGTGAGTGTGTGTGTTCCGGTTGTAGTGTGTGACTTTATTTGGCCGGAAATTATGAAAAGGCCACCACCACCACCGTGAGGTGGTGACTGCCACCATGTGCCACCTTGGGTGTGTGTGTATGTTAGTTAGTGTGTGTTTATTTTTGGGTTAAGACATTGTAAGGTGTAATTAGAAAAACATATAATGAAAAGAAATTGAAAACCAGCACCTTAGGGTGGTGGCTGCCGCCACCGGCCGCCGTGTCGGGTGGCGGTGTGCTTACCTCGTTGAGTTTGATTCGTTTGGGGTGCTTGAAACCCTAATGGGCCTTGTAAGCTCTAATGGACCCTAATTGACCCAAATAAAAGCCTAATGGACTTAATGATATTCTAGTGGGTCTAATAGGCCCAATAAAGCCCTAATTGACCTAAAAGCCCCACAAATTGATAAATGGGCTAGTATTTGGGTTGGAAATTAGGGTTTGGAAAACCCTAATGCCAATAAAACCCTAATTTTGAGAATTAATCGGGACACACACACGGGAATTATTTAATAGCTTGAAATATTAAATAATAATCATTGGCAAAGATTAATCTAGCAATATTGGACTTAATGGATTAAGTCCTTAGTGGATTAAGTCCTTAATGGGTTAAGTAGGAAACTTAACCCTAATCATCACTTTATGTGAAACCCTAATTTCACTTGGGCCTTAAGTTGGGCCTTTCTATTGGGCCTTGATGATTGGGTTACTAATGGGCCATCCAAAGTCAAGCAATTGGACTAGAATAATTTAATGGGCCTAGGGTAAGGCCCATGTAAGGGGTTTGGGCCCAATTTGGAAAATTGGGCCATAGATGGGCCATAGTTTGGGCCTTAATGATTATATGATGTTGGGCCTTAGAATAAGACCATGTATAGGCCTGGGCCCAATTTGGAAAATTGGGCCATGTGTTGGGCTTTGATTCCTAGATGACTTTGGGCCTATGGATTAGGCCTTGGGCTTGCATAAAGCCAAGCTTGGGGTAATGTAGTAATTATCCAAAGAATGCACTCATGGTTATGTAGTGGAACCCAATTATTAATTGGGTGTTATTTTTGTGATTGACAGTTCGGGAATCTGTCATCCAGCAGCTGGGGTTGAGTCTGCGGGACTTCAGCAGTGTGGGGTTATGTCTACGGGACTTCAACATTATGAGGTGAGTTACCTTCCAGTAGAGGTGGGTCTACGGCCACAATGCCGGCCCACCAGTAGGGATTGTCTTTAGATGATTGTCTGTGTGATAATTATCTAGGTTGTTATTACTAGATGTGCTTTATGTGCCAGTATGATATGCTTTATGTGATAGTGGTAGTAGGAGGGAATAGTCCCTCGCCTCGGTCGTTAGGACCGAAGGGTAGGCCAGTACCCCAGGAATGCTTGATAGTATGATTCCGACAGTATGCTTATGACAGCATGATTATGATAGTATGATTATGATTTGATAGTAGTAGGGGGTGAAATAGTCCCTGTTGCCGGTTGAGATAGACCGGAGGGTAGGTCAGCACCCCAAAACTGCTTGACACGGGTAGTCAGCACCCCAGAATGGCTTGACATGGGTAGGTCGGGCACCCCAGAATTGCCCGACAGTATGTATGCTACGTGGTTGTATGGTATGTGGTATGATGGGGGAACTCACTAAGCTTCGTGCTTACGGTTTACAATTTTGGTTTCAGGTACTTCATTTCAAAGGAAAGGAGCCGGCTTGGTCGTAGCGCATCACACTATGTTTTCCGCACATGAGATCCTTGGGATTTTACTCTGATATGGTTTCATGATAATACTTTTTGATTATTTCTACTTTGGTTTTGACATGTCATGATATTATGGATGTTTTCTTATGCTGTTGGTTTTATAATAACTTATTTAAAAATGAAATTTTTGGCCCTGAATTTTGGGATGTTACATTAATCCATCTGATTCACCTCTAAACCTAACACCCATTTCTTACGCCCCACCGTCTCCATCATTTCCAAAATTGTTTGTATTCTCAAGAGCTCGCAACAACACTTCCATATTTCATCCTTCTGAAAATTCACAACATCAAATGGTTACTAGGGCTCACACCAATTCTCTAAAACCGAAAACCTTCAATGCCGTTCTTTCATCCACTTCAACCCTCGAACCTAGTAATTTTTCACAAGCAATTAAGCACAAATGTTGGCATGACGCAATGACAGCAGAATATGATGCCCTCATGAAAAATAACACTTGGTCTTTAGTTCCTTGTCCCATTAACTATAATATTGTTGGTTGTAAGTGGATTTACAGGGTCAAAAGGCAATTAGATGGCACGATTGAAAGGTATAAGGCACGATTAGTGGCTCAAGGATTCATTCAAGAGGCTGGTGTTGATTACTTTGACACATTTAGCCCTATTATCAAACCAACCACAATACGATTGGTTCTCTCGATTTCTCTTTCACAGGGATGGCAGATTAGGCAATTGGATATCAATAACGCTTTTCTCACTGGTGACCTGTCAGAGGAGGTATTCATGAAGCAACCAAAGGGGTTTGAAGATAAAAATCGACCTGGTTATGTATGTCGACTACACAAGGAGTTGTATGGCCTCAAACATGACCCAAGAGCTTGGTTCACAAATCTAAAAACTTATCTTGTGTCAAATGGTTCTAGAGCTTGTCAATCTGACACGTCGCTCTTTGTTCATATCATACTAACCTCCAAAATCTATGTTTTGGTGTATGTTGATGACCTCATTGTAACATGTACCGATGATCTTCAGTTACACAAATTCATAGCCAATCTCAATCAAATGTTCTCACTTAAAGATCTTGGTGATCTACATTTCTTTCTTGGGCTACAAATTAAAAAGTCTAAATCCGGTCTCACCCTATCACAACAGTCATATGTCACGGATATCATTAATCGCAACAACATGTCATTATCAGCACCAATGGATACCCCTGTAGATCCTTCTAGTCGCCTTATCAAAGATGGTGATCCTTTCTCCGATCCGAAACTTTATCGACAAGTTGTAGGCTCTTTACAATATGAAACTATCACAAGACCCGACATAGCTTATTCGGTCAACCGTGTCTGCCAATTCATGCACTCTCCCACAAATCGCCATTGGCAAGCTGTCAAATGCATTCTTCGATATCTTAATGGGACACTAACTCACTGTTTTCATTTCAAACCTACCAAAGCAAAAGCTCTACATGCATTTTCTAATTCTGGATGGAACTCAGACCTTGATGATAGTCGTTCTTAATACTGATTTGCAATCTTTCATGGCTAAAATCTAATGAGCTGGACCTCTCGCAAGCAAAGAGTTGTTGCTCGTTCAAGCACTGGAGCAGAATATCGAGCATTAGCATACACCACTGCTGAACTGCTATGACTTAAGCAATTAGTTGTTAATATTCAAGCTCCTATTCACTGTCCTTCTCTGTTATTATGTGATAATGTTGGCACCATCTTCATGACCAAGGATGCTATCATCAGTACACGTTCAAAGCATATTGCTTTCGATTTTCACTTCATTAGAGAGCAAGTTGAATCTGGTCAATTAAAAATCTGTCATGTCTTGTCTACGAACCAACTTGCTGACATATTTACAAAACCATTGGGAAAGGTGTAACACCTGTTCCAGGTATTGATTAATTTATATCATTTTTAGGGTTTTGTGCATGGACTCGGCGAGTTGGGGTGCTCCAACTCGTCGAGTAGAGACTGTTAGGGGACGCGGGGTTTGGGTCCTACTCGACAAGTCGGAAGGCCCCGACTCGATGAGTAGGAGCTATAAAGAGAAACCCTAATTTTAGGGTTTGCACCCTATTTAAGGAACATAACCCGCATCTTGTGGCCTCCCTTATCACCCTTTTAGCCAGAGGGAACCCTATTTCGACCTTGCATCTTCTTGAGTGAGAGTGAGAGCTTTTGTGAGTGATTTTAAGGTATTTGTGAAGGATTCTAGAGCTTGAAGAGGAAGGAGCAAGGAGAGGAGCAGTAGATCTGACATCTACTCTGTCTTGGCCATCATTTTGAGGTATAAAGTCGTCACCTTGATCTCTAGTTGATTAGATCCCTTTTCTTGGAAGTAAATGGCCATTTTTGGTGCAAAATGGAGTCAAACTTGGATCTGGACTTATCACCAGGATATGGTTCCAGATCTAGACCTCTCAAGGTCCCCAATGGCATAAAGTTGCTCACTTTATGCAGTCTAGCCCCTTTCCATGCACAAAAACCTTGTAAGAAGCCTAGTTTTGAGGTTATGGCCTTGTAGGGCCTTGCATGCACGTAAAGTTTGCAACTTTACGTGGTATCTGCACTAAGGGAGTTTGGAGCTGGAGTTTGGGACCTTAGATCCCACAGTAAAGGGCTGAACTTGGAAAGGACTGAAGGAACTCGTCGAGTCCCTTAGTTGACTCGACGAGTTGGGGTAGGGTTTGCCCGTTTTTGAGTTTCTGGATGAGTGCAGGGAAGGGTTAGGGTTTTGGTCCGTTTAGACATTAGTTTTCTGGACATATGATGAACTCGATGAGTCACTAGGGTGACTCAGCGAGGTAATGCGGGACTCAGTGGAATGGACTCGGGAGGTACTCGATGAGTTACAAAGGTAACTCGGCGAGTTAACGAGTCATACAACTAACTCGACGAGTTGTTGGATGCACTCGACGAGTTGAGGTTAACAGGGACTGTTGACCTTGACTGTTGACCTTGACTTTGACCAGGGTTGACTTTGAGGGTAATTATAGGATTAAGACAAGTTAATCACATAATGATTATAGGCAGTTGAGTTGGAGCAGCACGTGGGACGTATCTGATTCTAGCTTGTCAGTTCAACATCCGTGAGGTGAGTCTTCTCACCATACCAATGGGTCTACGACACCAAGGCCGACCCATTTTATGATATGTGGTACACTAGCTGTAGTAGAGATATGTGGTATGATAGTTAGCTTTATGCTAAGTGGTATGCTAGTGATTATGTGATATTTGCATGGAAGACCCCCGGGGGAGCCCGTGACCGTTGGATATAAGACCATGTGGGGGAGCCCGTGGCATTCCTAGGTGAAGACCATGTGGGGGAGCCCATGGCATGATGGTATAAGACCCTGGGGGAGCCCACGACATCCTTATATGTTCATGTATGTGTTATGTAGTATGATAGATACCTCTGTGATATATGATATGCTAGTTGATTATGTATGTTATTTCATGGAAGTGATGGGTTTTGAGCATTCTAACACTCCTATGGTTTGCATGCAACCCTATGTGCATTGGATCTATGTTTTCACTATTATACATGCAAATATACAAAATTCCAAAGCATCATCCTAACTAGCATGTTATGGAGGAACTATACTACAAGTGTCTAGTTAGATGACATACTTTTTGATGGAGCTTGAAGTCTTGAACCTTTAAGAGCTTAGCCCCAATAGTGTGGAAGCCTCAAATGGAATCAAAAATCACCAAAACAACTTGGAAAGCTTGAGAGAATAGTATACACTTGTCCAAATCGGCTATGCCCTCTTTGTTCACACTCTAGTGCAAATTTCAAGTGCCAAGGACCTCTTTATATAGTATGGTGGATTAGGGTTACATCCATGTAAACCCTAATACCCATGACCTTTCATTTACATAGGATCCATGGGTTAAAAGCTCCATGGACTATCCATGCAAGCTTAGCCCATCCTAAATAATTATTGGCCCATTCTATATATATATATATATATATATATATATATATATATAAGAGTCCATATTTAATTAGTCTCCTTTTGATCACAAAATTAATTCCAAATTAATTCTTGACCAATACTAATTAAATAATATGATTTCATATTAATATATTATAACTTATAATATATTAATAAACCATAGACATACTATTCTCAAAAGACTATCCATACAAATTGTTCGGGTGAAGTGCAACCCAAATGGACCATGCTACTATCGGGTCGAGTACATACCAATAATAGTTATAGGCTTAGACATCTAATCCAACAGGAAGACCCCGGGGGAGCCCGTGGCAGTTGGATATAAGACCATGTGGGGGAGCCCATGACATTCCTAGGTAAAGAACACGGGGGAGCCCATTGCATGAAGGTATAAGATCATGGGGGGAGCCCACGACATTCTTATATGTTAGTATGCATGGATTATGTGATATGTGAAGCTTTTATATCTAATATGATATGTGTTATGTGGATTGTGTGTGGGGTATGCTCTGAGGGACTCACTAAGCATTAGCTTACAGTTTGTGGATTTGTTTCAGGTACATCTGAGCCCAAGGGCAAGGGCAAGACTTGATGGCGCGACGTGCACTCTCTCTCAGGCATTTTATGGGACACTCTGATGTTTTGAAATAAAATTGTAGTTGATATGAATTTTGAAAACAATTGTATTTGGATTTCATGGTTTATGGAAAAGTGTTTTGGCTAATCAAAAATGGAAATTTTCTTTTGAAAATTTGGATCGTTACAAGTTGGTATCAGAGCCTTGGTTTGAGGGATTCGGGCATACTCTCGGGTGTGTCAGGACTCAAACTAAGGAAATGGTAAAATTGTTTTCAAAAATAAGATAAAGGTTAAAGTATGGAAAAAAGGAGAGTGCAACGTGCGTGATCGGTCGAGCCAATTAAGTAGTTCCCCAATGTGTTATCCATGTTATACTAATACTTGAGTTTTGATAATCATATGAAACTTGCTATGTGTATGCTTTTAAAATTGTATACGGTTAGGAGCTTATAGCCTTAGAATGATTGATTTGGCCTTATTTCCTGTTCCTCGTCTGGTTGTGGTCCTAGGGTAGAATCTTCTATTCGAAAGTCTATTTGATCCTTTTCTGTGTATAATTTGCATGCATAAAGGCAACCTGTTATGATTGGTCTGATTGATGTGAGTAGAGCAAATATTGGGACAACCTGGGATTTGAGATATGCGGTAGTCTGTGAGATATGATTTGTTTTGGGACGAATTGGAGTTATCAGGTAGAGACTTGGGAAAGGTACAGGTAGGTGCGGAAGGTAGTATTGGGCCCGTACTACTGAAAGCACAAGACCTGTACCCGACCCAATGATAGATCTGACAGCTCTAAGGAGGACCGGTGTGGGAAGAGTCCCTATATAGATGTCCTGATTATTATGGTTTACGACATTTCAGTTCAGCATGGTGGTGAGGCGATTTGGGACAGGGGGATCAGGATCAGGATCAGGATCAGGATCCGGATCGGGCAGCGGTACTGAACCCATTGATGAGAGGCTTCGCGAGATCATTGCAGCCCAGGTGACGAATGGCATCCTTGACGCTACCCTAGTGATCTTTGGGACGGTCAATGAGGGGATGATGGAGATTATGGAGGAGAGGCTTAGGTCATTCATAGCTGAGATTGCTGCGGGCCAGATCGGGGCCTGAACTCCCTCGTTTCGGGAGTTCAAGGCGTGTGGAGCGCCGGAGTTTTTCGGGATCAGGGACCCCATTGTGAGCCGACGTTGGGTGGCGGACATCGAGAACGCCCAGCGCACGAGTTCTTGCTCGGATGCGGCAAAGGTGGGTTTTGCTTCGTGTATGCTGAGAGACAGAGCTCGAGACTGGTGGGGTGATGTGACTAGTCAGTTGGGAGCAGCCGATGTAGCTGAGATGACATGGGCCGAATTTGTTCGTCGATTTGATTTGGAGTTTGCACCAGCTATTGAGGTGCAACGGATGGTGAGGGAGTTCCAGGAGCTCCAGCAGACCACCAAGACTGTGGCGGAGATTACCGCCAAGTTTCGGGAGCGAGCACTGTTGATCCCATAGTATGCTACCGATGAGGACATGCGGAGGACGAGATATCATTCCATGCTAAGGGATGATATCCGGGAGTTTGTGAGCTTTACAGGGTGTAAGACCCTGAATGAGATGGTAGAGAAGGCTCGTGAGAGGGGGGATGGAGTTGGACTTCCGCACCAAGCGGAAATATCGGAGCAGACACAGGCAGCGGTGGGTCAGGCTAAAAACCGTAAGACCTTAGACACTTCCAGCAGGGGCGGTGCCGGTGTGCCAGTTGCAGTAAATCGCACAATGGGGCTTGTCGGACAGCAGGCTCAAGATGTTACGCATGTGGCCAGCAGGGTCACTTGAGCAGGGATTGCCCCAAGAAGGGATTGATATGTTTCCCCTGCAACCAGAATGGCCATAAAAAAGCCGATTGTCCGAGGTTGTAAGGAAGGGGAGGAGCAGTGGCGGCGCCCGCGCCCGCCACAGTGAGGATTATTGATGGCCGCCCTGCTAAGGCAGATGCTCCAGCGGTGAAGAGCCGCACATTTCAGCTGACTATCGAGGAGGCTCGGGCAGCGCCAGGCGTTGTGGCTGGTACATGTTTATTCTTCTCTGCTCTATGTTTATCTTTATTGCTTATGTGCACGTTGTGCTTGTATAGGGACCTTTTTGGTCAATGGTATGTCGACTCATGTTTTGTTTGATTCGGGTGCTACCCGATCGTTCGTGTCTCTTGCGCTTAGCAAGAAGTTCCGGGATGCGCCGAGAACTTTGGACTCCCCGCTCGAGGTAGATATTGCAGATGACCGCACTGTGAGTGTTGTGAGGGTGTATCAAGACTGTGTCCTGAATGTGCTTGGGGAGAGGTTCCGCGTTGATCTAGTCCCGATACCGTTGCGAGGGTTGAAGGTGATTGTCGGGATGGACTGGTTGGAGGCCAATGGGTCCATGATCGATTGTGAGCGCTAGTTGGTGAGGGTTCGAACCCCATGTGGGGGAGAACTGGTTATACATGGTGAGAGGGCCTCGCAGTGGCCAACCCTCTGTTCGGCTGCGAGGGCTAGGAGATTTCTGCAGCAGGGATGTACGAGATTTCTGGCTTATATCTCGGATACGAGGGTTGAGACCACGACGGATGTGGGCAGTGTGCCGGTTGTACAGGAATTTCGGGATGTCTTTCCCGAAGAGTTACCAGGAGTGCCTCCGGAGAGGCAGGTGGAGTTTCGCATTGATTTGGTGCCGGGTGCCGCTCTGATAGCGAAGGCACCATACCGACAAGCACCACCCGAGATGCAAGAGTTATCTACGCAGCTTCAGGAGCTGCTAGGCCAAGGGTTCATCCGTCCGAGCAGTTCCCCGTGGGGAGCTCCGATCCTGTTCGTGAAAAAGAAGGATGGATCACATAGGATGTGCATTGATTATCGAGAGCTGAACAAACTAACGGTGAAGAACCGTTATCCGTTACCGAGGATCGGTGATTTGTTCGATCAGCTGCAGGGTGCGTCTTGGTTTTCCAAGATTGATCTTCGGTCGGGATACCATCAGATGAGGATTCGAGATGAGGACATACCGAAGACAGCTTTCAGGACTCGATATGGGTATTATGAGTTTGTGGTGATGTCATTTGGGCTCACCAATGCCCCAGCAGCGTTCATGGTGTTGGATTTGGTGCCTAATCCCATAACTATAATTGGTATGTACTTGACCCGAGAGTAGCATGGTCCATTTGGGTTGCATACCACCACGACAATTTGATAGGATGGACTTTTGAGAAGAGGTTATTTATGATTTATTAATATATTATAAGTTCTAATATATTAATATGAAATCATATGGTTTAATTAGTATTGATCAATAATTAATTTTGGAATTAATTTGGTGATCAAAAGAGACTAATTAAATTATTGCGGACTAATTGTGTAAATTAGTTATATATATGTTTTGGAATTTTGATACATGATGGACTAAGTTTATGGAAGAATCCATAAAGAGTTAGCCCACTTGAATCATGAATCATGGATAATAAGCCCAAGAGTATGGATTAGGGTTTTACCCATGACTCTTGGATTCCTAACATATATATAGAGCACCCCATAGCTAAAATCGGGACACAATATGTTCTTGGAGTTCATAACCGATTTTGTGTGCAAGAAACTCTCTCAAAAGTCATCCTTTGTCTAAGGTGTGTTGTGAACCATTTGAGGTGCAACATTTGGGGCACTAAGTTCTTAAAGGTCAAATACAACAAGTTCTACAAGCTACATAAAGAGGTAGACTCCTAACTAGTATTTTATGTTGTTTATGTCAATTATATGCTAGTTGTAGGCTCAATGCTTTGGAAACAATATTGCACGTATAATTAGAAAAACATAGATCCAAAGCATTTAGGGTTGTATGTGCACCATAGGATGTTGTAGTATACTAAAACCCAACAGTGGTATCAGACCCATGGGTTGTTTTATGTTATATTGATGCAAATGTTTGATTTTCAAAGTTGAAAAAAAAAACATGAAGTTTGTCAAATTTTAAAATAATTACTTGATTTTATGAAAAACTAATTATTTGTAAAATTTGAGTCATTTTACTACAAGTGTTGAATTAGGTCAATTTATTAAAAGATAGAATGATATGATTATTTTATTTGTTTTAAAAGTTTGATCTAAATGTTTTTAAGGAGTTATAAATTTTGTTATAAAATTTTGGAACTCAATTTTTTTTAAAGTTATGATCTTAAGAGTTTTGAAACTTCCATAAGTTATGGATGTGAAAAGTCTCATTCATTAACTCTTTAAGTTATGAATTCCAAGAGTCTTCAAAGGTTACAAAATTTGTTATAAATGGCTTTGAAGAGTTTCATAACTTGCCCTCAAGTTAGAACTTGGAAAGTCTTTTTTATGGAATTCTGAAAGTTTTCGAGAGTTACAAAACTTGCCCTCAAGTTTTGGAATTTGAAAAGTTTTTTTTATGACACATTGAATTCTAAAACTAAAGTTATTTGAAAAGTTTTCAAAAGTGTAACTCATGTGTTCGTAAATTAATAATAAATTAAATAGTTTTAATTTTGTTTTAGCATCTTGATGTTTTGAATAATTCATATTACATCTTTATGGACTTTATTAATAGTTAATTAAAGTGTTTAATTAAAAGAGAATTAATAATTCCATAATAACGTGGTTTAAGTTTAATTAAATTAAGAGTATAGTTTAATTAATAGATTAAACCACTTAATATTTTAAAAGTTTAAAATACACTCTTATACTATTATAATATTAAAAGTTTAATATATTATATGTATAAATAAAAAATCGGTCTTACCGTTAGTAGGCCTCATTCACGAAGCCGGTCTATAAGGGGGGTATAAGGTTACTGCCTATAAAATGGCGGTTTAATGGGTGTCCACTCTCACCCGTGCTTCCTTGACTGGTGGAGGGTCGTTAGCCGAACGGGTAGGATAGGACATTAATTCTAATTAAAAGTATAATGAAAATACCAAGTAACTAAACACTTATAAATTCCCAATCTTAGTTACTTAGGAAAAATGTGAATTTAGTGCTAACCCATGAAATTGCACTTTGCACCTTGTTAAGTCGTTAGTGGAGCGAGTGTGGTTAACCGACACACTAATCTGAGACTGACAGTGTGTGGCAAAGGGTAGCTTGATGTTAATCATAGATCAATGGAGCGTGTGTGGTTAACCGACACATTGATTAGGTGATCTGTAACATTAAGTGTACCAAGCTAATTTGCATGGTTATTCACACCTTGTTTGTGATCCTCGGCATCCCAGTCACAAACTTGAAGGGCACAATCAAGATTTAAACATGTCATTGAAAAGTTCAATGAATCTTAAAAGATCTAGGAATTTCAATTCATTTAAAACTTAATAATCAATTTCGTTTTTCATGGTGGAAATTGGTAAACCGTCATTTACATACCTTTAGATATTTTGCAATTAGATTACGACATCCCTCTTCCGAATTGTAGAATATTGTGTTGGGTCCTAGCCTTAATATTTCATTTGGGTGTTATATTAAGGACTTAAATTAACTAAACTTGAATTTATCCCTTATAGATGTTTAGTTCAGACTGATATGGTCTTCCCGAATCCTTTCTTTATAAAGATAATATTCCACAAGACGATTGGGGTGAAAGATTAATCCCTTTTTCGTGTTGTAGTGGAACTTGTCTTCCTTCACCTCCTCCAATAATTCTCCCTGACCCACAATTTCAAAGACTTGAAAAAAATTCAAGGTCACTCAAGTCTTATTGGCTATCAAACACCAAGATGGAAGGTCTATGTGTGCACATGTCTTGGAGATGAAGTCACACACTAACAGGCTGGGAATGTTGGGTGTCGTAGTTTCAAGGAAGTAGGCTATTGACTTGGTTCTTCAATCACTTCCTAAGTCATATAGCGGGGTTCAGGACTACTATATGGGAGATCACGACATGACCCTTATTGATCTAACATATTTGCTTGTTGCTGCTGAATCAGCAACGATTTGGTGCACTGGTAAAGCAAATTTGATTGGAAGATCTACTCCCCAAACTTCCATGGACATTGGCAATGGTAACATTGGAAGTCCAGAAAAGCTTTCTCTTCCCAATGGAAAGGGATCGGCCATGGTCAAGTCATTTGACCGAATGGTAAAGAGAGAGGCTAAGTCTGAGATAGTCCCGCGTACCATTCCAAAAGAGTCTGTTTGTTTCTATTGCCAAGAGAAGGGGCATTGGTTGCGAAGCTGTCGTATTTACCTGAAAGATCACAAGGATGGTAAAGTCAGAGTGTTTGACTCTACTTCAAGTAAAATCCACTATCTAACTCTATTATGTTCCTATTTGGAGATTATTAATACATGATGTAATGTAATTACATTTTGATGTTTTGTAGAATCAAAGAAAAAAAGGAAGATTAAACGAAGAGTAAGCTGATACTGATCGTGAAGAGATGGATTTTGATCGCATGGTTCGATGATCAGAATTTTGAGCTGCTGCTTAAGAGTTATGATAGATTTCTTAGTAATAGATAACAACATAGTTTTCATATGTATTTGCATTATAAGGTAAAATTTTCCGTAATTTTAATAAATAAATTTTGATTTTATTTTATTTTCAGTTTCCTTACAATGGCATTGGTGAAAATTGTTGTTTATATGTTTCCATTGATAGCAATATTGGAAAATGGATTTGATTCTTTCATTTGTGGTAGTGTCAAGATTTACCAAATAAGGAAAGATTCTCATCACCCAAGTTTCAGTTGGATAGAAACTTGGAATCATGCAACTTGTATTGTGTGATGAATGAGAACTTCGTCTTTGGGAAATTAATACTAATTCCTTGTTCACATGTATATGTGAGTCAAGTGAAGGGCTAGGGGATCGGTACACTTGGTTGTGCGCTGGTCAGGTCCTCCACCACAAGGATCGATAAGATTATTCGTCATGATTTACTAAAAGTTTAGTAAATATGGTTATACTTACAAGTTTAAGTATAATTCTGAAACATTGTAAAAGTTTCAATGTATGACAGAACGAATGAGAAGAATCAAAATAGGCAGAAAGATAAAAGTTTCTCCAATCTGAAAAGATGAGAGAGTACTTTAGCATCGTGTTTTATGATCATCTTAATGATTATGGAAAACCATATCACAATTGATCCTCTAAGGATATCTTAGTGCATTTGTATGGCTAAGAAGAGGAATCGTGAATTGTTGAAATGGTTAAATCAAGAAGATGAGTCATACTTCGTTCCAAAACAAGTCTTAGAGTTATACTCCAAGATTGTTCCTTGAGTGACATAATCTTAAAAAGGTATATAACACTTATCAAATGTAGATTAAAATGTTTTCTACTCTTGTACATTTGAAATTGGTAAGTTTTGATGTTTTGGATAAAACAAAGACCGAATAAGACCAATTGTCAGAAGTGTTAGTCTTGATTAGAATCCACACTTACTCTTGAATATTTGTTTGTCAAGTAATGTTCATTGACAAAGAGAATCTTATATGTCAAGAGGACAGTGGGAGTCTTAATGATCTTGAATAGTTTCAATAACTAATCAAGAGTAAACCTATTGTTAATCACTAGCACACGACTTGGGGTTGGTAACCTATCGTGTTGACATATTCTTGTTTCTGTGCCCATTCTAGTTAAAGTTGACTATGCATGTGAGTTCTATAAGTTCTCAATTGGTTGCATAACAACTTTGAAGCAATGGTAGCCCCTTGTGTTGCCAGGTGGCAAGAAATTAAGATTGAACAAGTTTAGTCCATATGAGTTTGGATTTCTCACTAACCTTGTCTTGTGATTATGGTTATGACAAATTCACATGGATATGAACACATATACCATAAAATCTAAGTGTCATAAGGTTTATCTCTAATTCATGAAAATGATTGTGAGGAAACGCTTTCACTAAGTAGATTTTAAGCAGATAGCAATTGTGATATTTGCATGCTCAAATTCGATTATGATTACGGCATCCCTCTTCATAGTTCGAATTGTGAGAAATGGCAAAGGTCTAAACATTTGAGACTTATTGCTGTAAGTTCTAAAATTGTTTAGACACACATGTGAGCTATCTAAGGAAAGGTGTATGAGTTTGAGAGGCCTGGATAAAGTCTTATCGAAGCATCTCGTATCAGAAATTTGAACTTTGGTAAGAAAGTCAATAAGTATTGATTTCTAGAAGTCTAGCTGATTTCTGGGTACATGTCAAAGCTAGTGGGAGCATAAGTGTTATGCTAATAAGAATGTAATTGTTATGCTAGTGGGAGCACACTTATTACGTTAAGTGTTGCGAGTTAGCAATGTTAATTATAGAAAACAAAAAGTTTCAATTTGCAAAGTTGCAGGGTTTGAAAAGTTGTTTTGCTATGATTAAGGGAGAGGAATTCATACTTCATTTCAAATCTAAAAGCTTAGATTGAGATTTTAATCGAATTTAGTCTAAGGATATATATGAATGCTATGTTGGAATGGTTCAGCATAAGGAAATTCTATATATATGGAAATGTTAATTGCGTTCTCAAATTCGATTATGAATACAATATCCCTCTTCATAGTTCGAATTGTGAGAACATGACAAATAGAAATATTATAGCAATAGACTGATCAAGTATCATGTCTTTATGTAAGAGATTATGAATCGTGTCCCATATGCTTCGGGTATAGGATCGATTGCATATGCTATAATATTCTCATGTTCTAATTTTTCCAAATGCCTAGGGTATTAAGAGGGAACAAGGAATAAAACCGGATATGACTAAAGTGGTTAAGCAATTGTCGAGGACAATCTGAGGTTTACCAAAGATTGGTTGCTTATGGACAGTTGGAAGTATATTCTGAATTTTGGAAGGACCATATTGACATACTCTGAGAAGAGGTAACTCTTGTTCAAAAGTGATAGTCAAAATGGGAATATGGAAATGTTTCCATAAGTGGAAGTTATTCTTTACATCTGTGTAAGATTAGAAAACTTAATGCAAGAAGGATGTTCAAAGGAATGTACTTTGAATGTGAGACTTCGTTTCCATGGAATTGCTCTCCATTGGAATACTTTGTAATGTCTGTTGCCAAGTCTCTGTGACTTTTGTGCATAATCATTACAAGATGATCATTGCATTTAAGTTTAAAATCAAACAGATTATAGCGAATGGCAAGAATTTGGTATTCTTACATTTACGATAAGGATTTGGAATTGTGAAATGAGTGTCATTGAAATGCTTTCAATTGATCTATTTCACAAAGAAAGGACCATAGGCAAACATGGTGTGCATGCTTGGAGCATGGCACAACTATTGTTTTAATTCAAGTATTAAGTTGATTAATCGAAACATTATACAATGAATAATGTGTAATCAATGTGGTGATTAAATAAAAGGTGTTTTATTTATATTCATAAGGCTTGAGACCATATTGGATTCGATTATTCTTGTGTTTCACTTTGCATGTTTTGACTTCCCGAATAACTAGGTTATTCAAACCATCCACAGTCGATCATACTTTGGAAGTAGGTATTGAGGCAAGACTGTCATGAACTTGACTGTAGATTGTCTACGTGTTTTAGACATAGCACAAGTTTGCTGCAGTGTTCATGAGTACTCCTGGAATAAGATTCGAGTATTGGATTAAAACCACGCTCATCTGAATCAATTCATGGATTTTATCACGAGTGATTGTGAGACGATAATATCTTATATTCTTGAAACCAAGACATGTGAGTTGTAGTTTACAAGTCGGTTCCACATTGACATATGTAAACGCACCAGTAACTTGGTGTTATAAAACATATTGTTGTGTGTGATTTGATGAGTAAGTACAAGCAAGCATTTGAGTCAAAGTTTATCCATTCCTTTTACCCTTAGAGGGATAAAAGCGATATTTGTGGCCCCCTCGATAATTTAGTAATGACAAATCGAAGTGCTTGGCCAAGCCTGGACTGATTTGATTTGTTTAATTAGTCGGTCGTCATAAATCGGAAATCGGGAAAAAACAGATAGACAGAGAGAATGATTATAATCCATGTCTCATGTCCATATGATATCTAGAATGGAGGAACATATGATCCCTTATCTAATGGACGCGTCATTGACTAGGTCAGAGTTCGACAACGTCTTTTAAGAGCTACGATTGCTGGTCGGGTGGTGGAGTCGTACTTGAAATAATAGTTATTAGACTTATCCAAGTGGGATACTGTTGGATTAGGTGTCTAAGCCCATAACTATAATTGGTATGTACTTGACCCCAAGAGTAGCATAGTCCATTTGAGTTGCATATCACCACGACAAATATGATAGGATGGACTTTTGAGAAGAGGTTATTTATAATTTATTAATATATTATAAGTTCTAATATATTAATATGAAATCATATGGTTTAATTAGTATTGGTCAAGAATTAATTTAGAATTAATTTAGTGATCAAAAGAGACTAATTAAATTATTGGGGACTAATTGTGTAAATTAGTTATGTATATGTTTTGGGCTTATGATACATGATGGACTAAGTTTATGGAAGAATCCATAAAGAGTTAGCCCACTTGAATCATGAATCATGAATCATGGATAATAAGCCCAAGAGTATGGATTAGGGTTTTACCCATGACTCTTGGATTCCTAACATATATATAGAGCACCCCATAGCTAACATCGGGACACAATATGTTCTTGGAGTTCATAACTGATTTTGTGTGCAAGAAACTCTCTCAAAAGTCATCCTTTGTCTAAGGTGTGTTTTGAACCATTTGAGGTGCAACATTTGGGGCACTAAGTTCTTAAAGGTCAAATACAACAAGTTCTACAAGCTAGATAAAGAGGTAAACTCCTAACTAGTATTTTATGTTGTTTATGTCAATTATATGCTAGTTGTACGCTTAATGCTTTGGAAACAATATTGCATGTATAATTAGAGAAAACATAGATCCAAAGCATTTAGGGTTGTATGTGCACCATAGGATGTTGTAGTATACTAAAACCCAACACATGGATCTCATGAACAGGGTGTGTAGATCGATGCTGGATCGGTCAGTGATCGTTTTTATTGATGATATCCTGGTCTATTCTAAGACCAAGGAGCAACATGAGCAACATCTAAGAGAGGTATTGGAGACATTGAGGGCGGGGAGGCTGTATGCCAAGTTCTCCAAGTGTGATTTATGGCTGCGGGAGGTACAATTTTTGGGGCGCATCATCAACCAGGAGGGTATTTCGGTTGATCCAACCAAGGTTGAGTCAGTGATGCGGTGGGAAGTACCGAAGAATGCTTCTGAGATCTGTAGCTTCTTGGGTCTAGCGGGCTATTATCGGAGATTCATCTAGGATTTCTCCAAAATTGTTGTGCCCTTGACCCGCTTGACCAAGAAGAATGTGACATTTCGATGGGGTACGGATCAGCAGTTGGCTTTCGTGACCCTGAGACGGAGGTTATGCGAGGCTCCGATTCTAGTACTACCCGAGGGGTTAGATGATTTGGTAGTGTACTGTGACGCATCGATTTCAGGGTTAGGTGCGGTACTGATGCAGAGGGGCATGTGATAGCTTACGCCTCGAGGCAGTTGAAGCCTCATGAGGCGAATTACCCCACTCTCGACCTGGAATTGGGGCAGTGGTGTTTGCCCTCAAGATTTGGAGGCACTACTTGTATAGAGTGCGGTGCACCGTCTATATTGATCATAAGAGTTTGAAGTATTTGATGGATCAGCAGAACCTCAACATGCGATAGAGGAGGTGGTTGGACGTGCTGAAGGACTATGATTGTGAGATCCTATACCATCCAGGGAAGGCCAACATGGTGGTCGATGCTTTGAGCCGCAAGGTAGCATGTTCCCCGATTGGGAACGTTTGTTTGAGGATGACCGTGATCTCTCCATTGTTGGATATGATCAAGGAGGCTCAGGTCGAGGGGGTGAAGAAGGAGAATTGGAAGATAGAGCGGATTCAGGGACAATATCCTTTGTTTGTTAAGGATAGTCGTGGCCTTCTGACACAGTGTGGCCGGGTGTGGGTACTGGTGACTGGAGGAGTGAGACAGAAGATATTGGAGGAGGCACATAAGTCCAAGTTCTCTATACATTCGGGGGCTACGAAAATGTATAGAGATTTGAGACTGAGTTACTGGTGGCCCTGCATGAAGCGAGAGATCGTATGGTTTGTGGAGCGGTGCTTGACCTGCAGGAAGGTCAAGGTCGAGCATCAGCGACCTCATGACAAGGTTCATCCGCTACCCATTCCCATGTGGAAGTGGGATGAGATCACTATGGACTTCATCACGAAGTTACTGAGGACGACGAGGGGTGTGGACGCCATATGGGTGATTGTGGACAGATTGACGAAGAGTGCCCACTTTATTCCGATCTCTGAGAGTATATCCGCTGAGAAGTTGGTGGATATTTATGTGCGAGAGGTGGTGGCTAGACATGGGGTGCCGGTGTCGGTAGTCTCTAACAGGGATGTTCGGTTTACATCTAGATTCTGGAAGAAGTTCCACGAGGAACTGGGCACTCAGCTGCATTTTAGCACAACGTACCACCCCCAGACAGATGGCCAGAGCGAGAGGACGATCCAGACCCTTAAGGATATGCTTCGAGCATGAGTGTTGGATTTTGGAGGAAGTTAGGATACGTACCTTCCACTAGCGGAGTTTTTATACAATAATAGCTACCATGCCAGTATCGATCGACCTCCTTTTGAGATGTTGTATGGTAGGAGGTGCAGGACCCCGGTTTGTTGGGGCGAGGTTGGACACCGGGTCATGGGGAGCACTGAGGTAGTGCTCAAGACTACCGGGCTGATTCAGCAGGTGCGTGACCGGCTGCGGGTCGCGCAGAGCCTTCAGAAAAGTTATGCTGACCGACGGCGATCGGATCTTGAGTTCCAGGTGGGGGACTTTGTGCTACAGAAAGTGTCACCATGGAAGGGGGTCATCAGGTTTCGAAAGAGGGGCAAGATAGGACTCCGATATATAGGCCCATTCATGATTACGGGTGGGCAAGGTGGCATATCGCTTGGATCTGCAGGATGACGAAGGAGGAGATGCGAGACCACAGGGGCTCCGAGTGGACTTGGGAGCCGAAGGACGAGATGCGAGACCACTACCCGGATTTGTTTGAGCCAACAGACGTCGAGGACGAAGTCTAGTTCAAGTGGGGGAGACTTGTAACACCTGTTCCAGGTATTGATTAATTTATATCATTTTTAGGGTTTTGTGCATGGACTCGGCTAGTTGGGGTGCTCCAACTCGTCGAGTAGAGACTGTTAGGGGACGCGGGGTTTGGGTCCTACTCGACGAGTCGGAAGGCCCCGACTCGACGGGTAAGAGCTGTAAGGAGAAACCCTAATTTTAGGGTTTGCACCCCATTTAAGGAACATAACCCGCCTCTTGTGGCCTACCTTATCACCCTTTTAGCCAGAGGGAACCCTATTTCTGTTGGATTAGGTGTCTAAGCTCATAACTATAATTGGTATGTACTTGACCCGAGAGTAGCATGGTCCATTTGGGTTGTATATCACCAGGGCAATTTGATAGGATGGACTTTTGAGAAGAGGTTATTTATGATTTATTAATATATTATAAGTTCTAATATATTAATATGAAATCATATTATTTGATTAGTATTGATCAAGAATTTATTTGGAATTAATATAGTGATAAGAGACTAATTAAATATATGGGGATTGATTGTGTAAATCATTCATTCTTATAAAGTGGGCTTATGATCCATAGTTATTTATGTTGGGCTAAACCCATGTGGTGACCCATGGATACTCCATGGAGGTTAAAACCCATGGAGCCTAAGGAATGTGGAAAGTCATGCACATTAGGTTTTGCATGGTGTAACCCTAGTTGTGCCACACTATATAAGAAGCCCCTTGGTTGGTAAAATGGACACTAGAGGGTTGTTGGAGAGCCATAGAGCCGATTTCTTGTGTGCACCATACTCTCTCAAAAGTTATCTTTTGTCCTAGGTGTGTTGTGATTCCATTTGAGGCATTCACACTATTGGTGTTAAGTTCTTAAAGGTCCAAGGTTTCCAGCTACAACAAAAGGTATGCCATCTAACTAGAATTTTGTAGTAAAGATGCTCCATTGTATGCTAGTTAGGATGATGCTTTCGAAAAACAAAGTTTGCATGTATATTAGAGAAAACATAGATCCAAAGCATCTAGGGTTTCATGAACACCATAGGAGTGTTAGAATGCTCAAAACCCAACAGTGGTATCAGAGTCTAGGGTTGTTTTCTAACATACTTGATGCTACTTGCTTTCAAAAGCTAAAAAAATCGATTTTCTGCTTTCTGGATAGTGGACTCGCCGAGTCCACTGGGGAACTCGCCGAGTCCCCACACAAAACTGACCAACTCGCCGAGTCAGTTCATGCACTCGACAAGTTGGTGCTCCAGAATGCAGATTTTCGAGTTCTAAGGCTGGAATTGGACTAGGATCATTACCCTAAACTGTTTTTGAACTTATAAACCTGTTTTTGATCTGGTAATGATCATGATTATCCAATTTAAAAGATAATTGTCAAAGTTTCAAGTTTTGCATTAGTTTATATGGTTAGGCTAATTACATGAAATTTGTTTGATATGAACTGTCTTGTTCTTATGAGTTTAATTTAGATCATAGAAAAATTGTTTGATTTTGTAAGTTACAATAGTTGATCTAAATGTTTTTTTGATGAATTCCATAACTTGTCCTCAAGTTATGGAAAGTGAAAAGTCTCATTTTTAAATGTCATCTTAAATGATTTTATGTCCTCCATAACTTGTCCTCAAGTTATGGAACATGAAGAGTCATTTTCATAAATGTTTTATGAACTCCATAACTTGTCCTCAAGTTATGGATTTTGAAGAGTCTTTTCATTAAAACCTATATTAAACTCATAAGTTATGGATTCCAAAAGTTTTTGAATAGTTCAAAACTTGTCCTCAAGTTTTGGAATTTGTAAAGTTTCACCTTTTGAATACTTTAGTTCCAAACCCTAGAGTTTTAAAAGTTAAAATTTTACCCTTATATTATTATAATATTATAGGTTTAATATTTATATATGTATAAGAATAAAGTCAGTCTTACCGTTAGTAGGCCTCTTCACGAAGCCGGTCTATAAGGGGGTATAAGGTTACTGCCTATAAAATGGCCTCATTCACGAAGCCGGTCTATAAGGGGGGTATAAGGTTACTGCCTATAAAATGTCAGTTTAATGGGTGTCCACTCTCACCCACCACTTCCTTGACTGGTGGAGGGTCGTTAGCCGAACGGGTTTGACAGGACATTAATTTTCATTAAAAGTATAATGATAAATATAAAGTAACTAAATTTTTATTAAATTCCCAATCTTAGTTACTTTAGGAAAAATGTGAATTTGGTGCTAACCCATGAAATTGCACTTTGCACCTTGTTAAGTCGTTAGTGGAGCGTGTGTGGTTAACCAACACACTAATCTGGGACTGACAGTGCGCGGCAAAGGGTAGCTTGATGTTAATAATAGATCAATGGAGCGTGTATGGTTAACCGGCACATTGATTAGGTGGTTGTAACATTAAGTGTACCAAGCTAAGTTGCATGGTTATTCACACCTTGTTTTTGATCCTCGGCATCCCAGTCACAAACTTGAAGGGCACAATCGAGATTTAAACATGCCATTGAAAAGTTCAATGAATCTCAAATGATCTAGGAATTTCAATTCACTTAAAACCTAAAATTATTTTTCGTTTTTCGTGGTGGAAATTGGTAAATCGTCATTTACCTACCTTCAAATATTTTGCAATTGTATTACGGCATCCCTCTTCCGAATTGTAAAATATTGTGTTGGGTCCTAGCCTTAATATTTCATTTGGGTGTTATATTAAGGACTAAAATCAACTAAACTTGAATTTCTCCCTCATAAATGTCTAAGTTCAGACAACTATGGTCTTCCTTATCCTTTTTTGAAAAAACCTTTCTAATGAAGATGATGTCCCACATGGCGATCGAGGTGAAAGATTAATCCCTTTGTCGTGCATTAATGGGACTGGAAATCATACTTCACTTCCTCCACCTCCTCCAATAATTCTCCCTAATCCATAAGTTCAAGGTCACTCAAAGCCCTATTGGCAGGAAGGAAAGTTTGTATGTGCTCACATCTTGGAGATGAAGTTACATATTTGACAGCCTGGGAGAGTTGGGTGTCGAAGTCTCGAGGAAGTTGGCTGTTGACTGGGTTCTTCAATCACTTCCTAAGTCATATAGCGGGTTCTTTAAGGACTACTATATGGGAGATCACGATATGAACCTTATTGATCTAACATATTTGCTTGTTGCTGCTGAATCAGCAATGATTTGGCGCACTGGTTAAGCAAATTTTATTGGAAGATCTACTCCCAAACTTCCATGGACATTGACAATGGGAAACATTGGAAGTCTAGAAAAGATTTCTCTTCCTAATGGAAAAGGATTGGCCATAGTCAACCCGGTTGACCAAATTGTAAAGATAAAGACTAATTCTGAGATTGTCCCATGTACCATTCCCAAAGAGTCCATATGTTTCAATTGCAAAAGAAGGGGCATTGGTTGCGAAGCTGCCGTATCTACCTGAAGGACCACAAGGATAGTAAAGTCAGAGTGTATAACTCTGCTTCAGGTAAATCCACTATCTAACTCTATTAAGTTCGTATTTGGAGATTCTTGATACATGATGTGACTAGGTCGCATTTTGATGTTTTGTAGAATCGAAGAAAAGTAAGGAAGCTTAAAGGAAGAGCAAGTTGAATCTGGTCGCGGATCGGATTTTTGAGCTGCTGCTTAGGAGTTATGATAGATTGCTTAGAAATATTTTGGAACATAGTTTTTCATTTGTAATTGCATTATAAAGAAAGTATTTTCTGCATTTTGTAAATAAATAAAATTTTGATTTTTGTTTTATATTATATCTCCTTACAATGGCATTTGTGAAAATTGATGTTTGTATGTTTCTAGTAATATTGGGAAAATGGATTTGTTTCTTTCGTTTGTGGTAGTGTTAAAATTTACCAAATAAGGAAAGATTTTCATCACCCAAGTTTCAATTGGATAGAAACTTGGAATCATGCAACTTGTATTGTATGATGAATGAGAATTTTCGTCGTTGGGAAATTAAGACTAATTCCTTGTTCAGATGAATATGTGAGTCAAGTGAAGGACTAAGGGATCATGTACGCTGGTCAGGTCCACCACAAAGAACGATAAGACTATTCGTCATATTTTACTAAAGTTTAGTAAATATAGTTATGCTTACAAGATTAAGTGTAATTCTGAAACATTGGAAAAGTTTCAATGTATGACAGAATGAATAAGAAGAATCAAATTAGGCAGAAAGATAACAGTTTCTCCAATCTAAAAATATGGGAGAGTACTTTAGTATCATGTTTTATGATCATCTTAATGATTATGGAAAACCATATCACAATTGATTCTCTGAGGACATCTTAGTGCATTGGTTTGGCTAAGAAGAGGAATCGTGAATTGTTGAAATGGTTAAATCAAGAAGATGAGTCATACTTCGTTCCAAAACAAGTCTTAGAGTCATACTCCAAGATTTTGCCTTGAGTGACATAATCTTAAGAAAGGTTTATAACACTCGCCAAATGTAGAGTAACATGTTTCTTACTCTTGTACATTTGAAAGTGGTAAGTTGTGATGTCTTGGATAGGCAAAGACCAATTGAGACCAATTATGTGAAGTGTTTGTCTAGATAAGAATCCACACTAACTCTTGAATATTTGGTTGTCAAGGTATGGTTCTTGGCAAGAGAGTCTTCAATGTTAAGAAGTTAATGGGAGTCTTAAAGATCTTGAAAGTTTCAAGAACTAATCAAGAGTAAACCTATTGTTAATCACTAGCACACGACTTGAGGTTTGCAACCTATCGTGTTGACATTTTCTTGTTTCTCTGCCCATTCTAGTTAAAGTTGACTATGCATGTGAGTTCTATAAGTTCTCAATTGGTTGCATAACAACTTTGAAGCAATGGTAGCCCCTTGTGTTGCCAGGTGGCAAGAAATTAAGATTGAACAAGTTCAGTCCATATGAGTTTGGATTTCTCACTAACCTTGTCTTGTGATTATGGTTATGACAAATTCACATGGATATGAACACATATACCATAAAATCTAAGTGTCATAAGGTTTATCTCCAATTCATGAAAATGATTGTGAGGAAACGCTTTCACTAAGTAGATTTTAAGCAGATAGCAATTGTGATATTTGCATGCTCAAATTCGATTATGATTACGGCATCCCTCTTCATAGTTCGAATTGTGAGAAATGGCAAAGGGTCTAAACATTTGAGACTTATTTCTGTAAGTCATAAAATTGTTAAGACACACATGTAAGCTATCTAAGGAAAGGTGTATGATTTTGAGAAGCCTAGATAAATTCTTATCGAAGCATCTCGTATCAGAAATCTGAACTTTGGTAATGAAATTCAATGAGTATTGATTTATAGAAGTCCATCTGATTTTTGGGTACATGTCAAAGCTAGTGGGGGCATAAGTGTTATGCTAGTAAGATAATAATTATTATACTAGTGGGAGCATAATCAATTATGGTGAATGTTGCAAGTTAGCAATGTTAATTATAGAAAACAAAAGTTTCAATTCGCAAGTTGCAGATTTTGAAAAGTTGTTTTGCTATAATTAAGGGAGAGGAATTTATAATTCGATTCAATTCTAAAAGCTTAGATTGAGTTTTAATCGAATTTAGTCAAGGACATGTATGAATGTTATATTGAAAAGATTCGGCATAAGGAAATTCTATATGGAAATGTTAATTGCGTTCTCAAAATTCAATTATGATTACGGCATCCCTTTTCATAATTCGAATTGCGAGAACATGGCAAATAGAAATATTATAGAAAAAGACTGATCAAGTATCATGTCTTTATGTTAGACATTATGAATCGCATCCCATATGCTTCGGATATAGGATCGATTGCATATGCTATAATACTATCGTGTTCTAATTTTCCAAATGCCTAGGGCATTAAGAGGGAAAAAAGAATAGAACCGGATATGACTAAAGTGGTTAAAAAACTGTTAAGGACAATCTAAGGATCGCCAAGGATTGGTCGCTTAAGGGCAGTTGGAAGTATAGCAATGGATGGAACATATTGACATTATTATGAATAGACAGGGTTCTATTAATAATGAGTTGTCATATGGCAAATATGGAAGTGTTTTCCATATTGGGAGTTGGATATTAAGGATCTATGTGTAAGTTAGAAACTTTTATGCAAGAAGGATGTTCAAAGGAATGTACTTTGAATTTGAGACTTCATCTCCATGGAATTGTTTTGTAACAATTTCCAGTGAAAGTTTTGTAATATCGTTGGTCAAGTCTCTGTGACTTTTGGTACCATGACATTACAAAGGCTACATTGCATGATAGTTTAGAATCTAACACATTCTAGCAGTAACAAGAATTTGGAATTCTTACACTTGCAGTAAGGATTTGGAATTGAGAAATGGGCTTCATTGAAATGTTTTTCAATTAATCTATTTCACAAAGTAAGGACCATAGAAAGCATAGTGTGCATGCTTGGAGCATGGGACAACTATTGTTTTAATTCAAGTATTAAGTTGATTATTCAAAACATTATACAATGAATAATGAGTAATCAATATGGGACTCAAAGTTTTGGGCCATATAGGATTAGTATTATTCTTGTGTTTCATTTTACATGTTTTGACTTCCCGAATAACTAGGTTATTCAAACCATCCACAATCAATCATACTTTGGAAGTAGGTATTGAGGCAAGACTGTCATGAATGGGTCTATAGTTTGTCTAGGTGTTTTAGACATAGTTGCAGTGTTCGTGAGTACTCCTGGAATAAGATTCGAGTATTGGATTCAACCCACGCTCATCTGAATCACTTCATGGATTTTATCACGAGTGATTGTGAGACGATAATATTGTAAGTCCCTTTTCTGCTTGTGTATCAATCAGATCCGTTTGATGGTGCGGAATCCCAATCAAACGGATGATGTCAGATCAAATAGAAGAGCAGGAGAAGAAGAAGATGATGAATCTTGTATGTATTGATATGAATGAAGATCCGGATACAAGATTCACACACACTAACACACACTCTCTTTTCTCTCTCTCTAGAACACCTTCAAATGCACACACTTAAGCTCCTCTAGCCTATGTGTTCATGCTTCACATGCACTCCTCACCCTATATATATATATGGACCTAAGGCCAAGCCCAAAATACAAATAATCCAATGCTCGGTCCAAGCTACAATTAATCCTATACTATTTTTGGCCCAAATAATAAAAACAATAAATGCTTAGAAAAGCAAAGTATAAACCATATTTTTGACCCAACAATCTCCCCCTTGGTTTATAGCTTTCTTTTCTTTTCTTAAATGACCCAACAAGCCCCCCCTTGGTTTATAGCTTTCTTTTCTTTTCTTAAATGACCCAACAAGCTCCCCCTAAAAAGTAGCTGGCTTTTCTTGTTAATCTTCATTGGGAGCTTTGGCTTCAACTTTAATCTTCAAATTCTTCACAACTTCAAGATGAACTTGATGAATCTTCAATAAATGACTTCATCTTGAGCAGTTGGGCTTTTCTTCAGAATTTAACATTGAACGCACATTGGGCGAGGAGGCTTCTTGTACTGATTCTTGAAAGATAGTGCTTTCAGCTTGAGAATCTTCAGAGAGAACGTCAGAGAGAACAAATCTTCTGGATCACTTCAGCAGGTTCAAGATAGCAGCGGACTGATTGAGGAGGCTTCAATGCAATCCGTCACATAATCTTCAATTTCAGCTTCACCTTGCTTCTGGGGTTGAAGGATTGAATGTCGAAAGAATAATCTTCATTTCTTGCTCCTTCGAATGCGAATTCTTCGATGATCACGGATGAAGCCTTGGCTCAGAAATCTTCAACACAAACTTCCATGAGTTTCATCTTCACCTGAATTCACTATTCAAGACAAAACAAAACTAAAAGAAAATTTTAGCACACAATATTTTTGGGTTTTCATATTTTCTGAAAAAGAAATAAAACAGAAATAACACTATTTTTGAATTTTTTTTATTTTCTGATTTTTGTTTGGTTTTTAAAGTTTTTAATTCTCCCCTAATATTTAAATTAGAAGAAAACTATGAACAAATTTAACAAAAATAAAATGATATCTAACTTTAAGAATGATTTGGGATCAAAGTTTTTAGACAACCTTTATCCGTTTATCAGTACCTCTCCCTTCATGAATAGATCTGGTCAATCGCCGGTATTGTGGTCCACTTAAACATGAGAGATTGTGACAAAATTAGGACATACTATAAGTGACAAGACAATGTGATCCTATGTTCCTAGATAATATTCCTGAAGGACCATTCAGCTGACGACGACCAAAGATATTGTTGTCCACCTAAATTGAGCAGCGAGATCTACAGACAACCTAGTGATTGTTCAATTTTAAATGTACTAGAACATGGTTCCCGCTTCCTGATATGCTCCAGTAATCAAGGACTTCCAGAATACTCCTTACATCGGGTGAGCCGACAATTATTAAGAGAGAAGATAGATTTAGAATGCATATGCTATACACCCAGGTCGGATCTCTTCCAATCTCGCAGAGGGTGAAACATATGACTAACTGAAGTTTTAGAGAGATTGAGAAAAGAATGATGCATATACTGTGCACCAGGTCGGATTGTGAGTCACGCAAAGGAGACAGTATATGGCTAACAGATAGAAAGAATTGCATAGATAGAAGATGCAGAGAGATAGAGTTGCATATGCTACATTCCAGGTCGGATCTTTCGATCACGCAGAGGAGGTAACATATGACTAAAAAATAGAAAGAAAGAATATAACCTTCTACAGACCTAACTTATCGGAATTTACCAGTCATCCCATCAATACCGGAATTAAGGACAGAATCTGCACATCGAGGAAAAGTTAATCCACGGTTCCAAGTACAGGTTCTTTAATGTGACCAGTAGATTCCCATATATATCTCCCTGCTCAACCTATCCAAGCGTTGTATTGTCAGGCTAAACGGATCTAACTAGGTCAAGATTTGTCAAGTCTATGAATTCCTTAAGTTCAACTCTGCCTAGTCATGTCCATTTAGAATCTTTCGTGCCTACTAACGCATCAAACCCAAAGCCTAGACAATTCAGATTCAGTCCCTTACACAGATTCAAATTGCCTGTTATCATATGATTATATCACTTCCCAAAACATCTCCCTCAAGCACATTTCATTAACAACATATTTTTGACTTTTTGATTTTGTAATGTTTTTGGATTTTTTAAAATTTTAAAATTTTTGTTTTGTTTTTATTTCTCCCCCTAAATTTGTGCATAGGAGAGAAACGAAAGTAAATGCACAAATTTAAACTATCCTAAAACAAAAATTAGTCTTTAAAGCGAATCAGCTTAAGAAAAACTCAGGAGTATAGAGAGGAAAACTCAAACCGTAAGTCACCGATTGAATTTGCATCCAGAAGGTCTGAGAACAGCACGCGTAATCTCAGAACAGATCCGAAAATTCTTCATGTCATTAAGCACTAACCCCGTTTGTGATCTCTTCCTTTCTTCCCTTCCCGCAAAGGATACATACTCTCAAACAATGTTCTGAGTGTTGTACAGTTGAGAGATGTCCCCTATCATGTGCCTGGAACAGCCACTACCAACAAACCGAAGTCTGATGATATGCCTCCATAGCTGCTCCGACACAGAGCGGGATCAGTTGGTCTTTGGAACCCAGTCCATTTTGAAGTGGGCTTATGATCCATAGTTCTTTATGTGTAAATCATTCATTCTTATAAAGTGGGCTTATGATCCATAGTTCTTTATGTTGGGCTAAACCCATGTGGTGACCCATGGATACTCCATGGAGGTTAAAACCCTCGGAACCTAAGGAATGCGGAAAGTCATGCACATTAGGGTTTGCATGGTGTAACCCTAGTTGTGCCACACTATATAAGAAGCCCCTTGGTTGGTAAAATGGACACTAGAGGGTTGTTGGAGAGCCATAGAGCCGATTTCTTGTGTGCACCATACTCTCTCAAAAGTTATCTTTTGTCCTAGGTGTGTTGTGATTCCATTTGACGCATTCACACTATTGGTGCTAAGTTCTTAAAGGTCCAAGGTTTCCAGCTAGAACAAAAGGTATGTCATCTAACTAGAATTTTGTAGTAAAGATACTCCATTGTATGCTAGTTAGGATGATGCTTTGGAAAAAACAAAGTTTGCATGTATATTAGAGAAAACATAGATCCAAAGCATCTAGGGTTGCATGAACACCATAAGAGTGTTAGAATGCTCAAAACCCAACAATTTCGACCTTGCATCTTCTTGAGTGAGAGTGAGAGCTTTTGTGAGTGATTTTGGGGTATTTGTGAAGGATTCTAGAGCTTGAAGAGGAAGGAGCAAGGAGAGGAGCAGTAGATCCGACATCTACTCTGTCTTGGCCATCATTTTGAGGTATAAAGTCGTCACCTTGATCTCTAGTTGATTAGATCCCTTTTCTTGGAAGTAAATGGCCATTTTTGGTGCAAAATGGAGTCAAACATGGATCTGGACTTATCACCAGGATATGGTTCTAGATTTGGACCTCTCAAGGTCCCCAATGGCACAAAGTTGCTCACTTTATGCAGTCTAGCTCCTTTCCATGCACAAAAACCTTGTAAGAAGCCTAGTTTTGAGGTGATAGCCTTGTAGGGCGTTGCATGCACGTAAAGTTTGCAACTTTACGTGGTATCTGCACTAAGGGAGTTTGGAGCTGGAGTTTGGGACCTTAGATCCCACTGTAAAGGGCTGAACTTGGAAAGGACTGAAGGAACTCGTCGAGTCCCTTAGCTGACTCGACGAGTCGGGGTAGGGTTTGCCCGTTTTTGAGTTTCTGAATGAGTGCAGGGAAGGGTTAGGGTTTTGGTCCATTTAGACATTAGTTTTATGGACATATGATGAACTCGACGAGTTGATGCGGGACTCAGTGGAATGGACTCAGGAGGTACTCGACGAGTTACAAAGGTAACTCGGTGAGTTAACGAGTCATACAGCTAACTCGACGAGTTGTTGGATGTACTCGGCGAGTTGAGGTCAACAGGGATTGTTGACCTTGACTTTGACTAGGGTTGACTTTGAGGGTAATTATGGGATTAAGACAAGTTAATCACATAATGATTATAGGCAGTTGAGTTGGAGCAGCACGTGAGACATATCTGATTCTAGCTTGTCAGTTCAACATCCGAGAGGTGAGTCTTCTCACCATACCAATGGGTCTACGGCACCAAGGTCGGCCCATTTTATGATATGTGGTACACTAGCTGTAGTAGATATATGTGGTATGATACTTAGCTTTATGCTAAGTGGTATGCTAGTGATTATGTGATATTTGCATGGAAGACCCCGGGGGAGCCCGTGACAGTTGGATATAAGACCATGTGGGGGAGCCCGTGGCATTCCTGGGTGAAGACCATGCGGGGGAGCCCATAGCATGATGGTATAAGACCCTGGGGGGAGCCCACATCATCCTTATATGTTCATGTATGTGTTATGTAGTATGATAGATACCTCTGTGATATATGATATGCTAGTTGATTATGTATGTTATTGCATGGAAGACCTCGGGGGGAGCCCGTGGTAGTTGGATATAAGACCATTTGGGGGAGCCCATGGCATTCCTAGGTAAAGACCATGGGGGGAGCCCATTGCATGAAGGTGTAAGACCCTGGGGGGAGCCCACGACATCCTTATATGTTAGTATGCATGACTTATGTGATATGTGTAGTTTTTATAGCTAATATGATACGTGTTATGTGGATTGTGTGTGGGGTATGCTCTGGGGAACTCACTAAGCATTAGCTTACAATTTGTGGATTTGTTTCAGGTACATCTGAGCCTAAGGGCAAGGGCAACCCTTGATGGCGCGGCGTGCACTCTCTCTCAAGCGTTTTATGGGACACTCTGATGTTTTGAAATAAAATTGTAGTTGATATGAATTTTGAAAACACTTGTATTTTGATTTCATGGTTTATGGAAAAATGTTTTGGCTAATCAAAAATGAATTTTTTTTTGAAAATTTGGGTCATTACAAAAGGAGAGACTACTCTGTAAGTCCTAAATCTGCTTGTGTATCAATCAGATCCGTTTGATGGTGCGGAATCCCAATCAAATGGATGATGCCAAATCAAAATAGAAGAGAAGGAGAAGAAGAACAATATGAATCTTGTGTGATTTGATTAGAATGGAATGATGCTCCTTACACAAGATTCACTTTCTCTCTCTTAAACACACCTTGAGTTTCATACACTTAAGCTCCACACTCTCTCTCTCTCTTGTCTCTCTTAGCCGTACCCTACTCTAACATGCACTCCTCGCCTTATATATATGAGACATGGGTCGTGAACAGGTTCACGGCCGTAAACCTGTTCACGGCCGTAAACACAACCGTAAACACATATACACCGTAAATACCAAGCTGTTTACGGTCCTAGACATAAAAATACATTTTCCTAGAAAAGTAAAGTATAAACCATATTTTTGACCCAACAATCTCCCCCTTGGTTTATAGCTTTCTTTTCTAAATGACCCAACAAACTCCCCCTAAAAAGGTAGCTGGCTTTTCTTGTTAATCTTCAATGGGAGCTTGGCTTCAACATTAATCTTTAAATTCTTCACAACTTCAAGATGAAATTGATGAATCTTCAATGAATGACTTCATCTTGAGCAGTTGGACTTTTCTTCAAGATTTGACTTTAAACGCACGTCGGGTGAGGAGGCATCATGTAGAGATTCTTGAAAAATGGCGCTTTCAGCTTGAGAATCTTCAGAGAGAATATTAGAGAGAACAAATCTTCTGGATCACTTCATCAGGTTCATAGATAACAACAAATTGATTGAGGAGGCTTCAATACAATCTGTCACATAATCTTCAAGTGCAGCTTCACCTTGCTTCTGGGGTTGAAGGAATGAATGTTGAAAGAATAGTCTTCATTTCTTGCTCCTTCGAATGAGAATTCTTCGATGATCACGGATGAAGCTTTGGCTTAGAAATCTCGATACAGACTCCATAAGTTGCATCTACATCTGAATTCACTTTTAAGATAAAAAAAAAACTAAAAGAAAACTTAGCACACAATATTTTTTGATTTTTTTTATATTTTCTGAAAGAAATAAAACAGAAACAAAAATATTTTTGGATTTTTGATTTTCTTGAACAAGAAATAAAACAAAAATAACACTATTTTTGGATTTTTAATTTTCTGATTTTTGTTTGATTTTTGATTTTTTTTAATTCTCCCCCTAAATTTGTGCATAGAGGAAAACTATGAACAAATTTAACAAAAACAAAAATATTTGGGATCAAAGTTGTCAAGCAATCCAATATCTTTTATCAGCACATGCCTGCATGTCTAGATCTGGTCAATCACCGGTATTGTGGTCCACTTAAACACAAAGGATGTTAACAATTTGGACAGATTATAAGTGACAAGTCATTGTGATATATATTCCTAAATGGACATTTAGCTGACGACGACCAAGGATATTGTTGTCCACTTAAATTAAGCAGCAAGATCTACAGACAACCTCTAAATGGTTCAATTTTAGTTGCACTAGAACGTGTTCCCCACTTCCCGATATACCCCGGTAATCAAGAACTTCCAAATAACTCCTTACTTTAGGTGAGTATTCAATCATTAAGAAAGAAGTCAGATATAGAAGTGCATATGTTGTATCCCAGGTCGGATGTCTTCCAATCACACAGGGGGGCAACATATGACTAATATAGATAGAGGGATTGAGAGGTAGAATGTTGCATATGCTGTGTCCCAGGTCGAATCTTCCGATCACACAGAGGGACAACATATGGATAACAGATAGAAAGAATTTCATAGATAAGGAGGTGCGTAGAATTAGAGTTGCATATGTTGCAATCCAGGTCGGATCTCTTCCAATCACGCAGAGGAAGCAACATATGACTGGCAGATAGAAAGTAAGAAAATAATTTCCTACAGACCTACTTTATCAGAACCCCCCAGTTGCCCTATCAATACCGGAATTAAGGACATGAGTCCATACATCAAGGAAATGTTGAGCCACAGTTCTATATAATTAACTTTTAGTGTATCTCGCAGGTTCCCATGTTTATCTCACTGCTCAATCTACCCGAGAGTCGTATTGTCAGTCCAAATGAAACTATCCAAGTCTATATTGTCTAGTCCTTTCATGGTCAATCAATGTCTAGTCTTTTTTGAATCCTTTGTGCCTACCAGCACATTAAACATAGAGTCTAGGCAATTCGGCTTTAGTGCATTACACACATCATAAATTTCCCTTTAGCACTATACTTCATATCACTTCCCAAAACAATACCTACTAAAGAAAGACATATAAGTAAATTAAAGAAAATTGTCTTTGAAATGAATCAATGTAAGATAAACTTAGGAGTATAAAGAAGAAAGCGCAAACCGTAAGTCACCGATTGAACTTGCATCCAGAAGGTCTGAGAACAACACGCATAATCTCAGAACAGATCCGAAAATTCTTCACATCGTTAAGCACAAAACCCTATGTGTGATCCTCTCATTTCTTCCTTTCCCGCAAAGGACACATACTCTCAAACAAAGTTCTGAATGTTGTACAGTTGAGAGATGCCTCCTATCATGTGCCAGGAGCAGCCACTACCAACAAACCGAAGTCTGATAATATGCCTCCATAGCTGCTCCAGCATAGAGCAGGATCAGTTGGTCTTTGGAACCCAGTCCATTTTGAAACTGGGTCGACCTTTGTCATCTTTGCAAGGTACTCTATCCCATGACATGTCCTGCTTATCACAAACATAAGATGTAGAAATATTAGAATCATTAGAATATTTGGGAGAGTGAACCTTTGGTACCCATATGTAGTTGGGTTTAACGTATTTCTTGTTGGATCGGATGGGTGCCTCGGCACTTGATTTTGAACTTGAAGCCGATCTTCAAGATGACTTTGAGCTAACTGATCTTGGTTTCACTGGAGCATCTCGTGGATTGGATTTCTTGGCCGGCATACCCTTCTTGTTGTTGGGAGTTGATTTCTTGGCCTTCTGCGCGTTCCAGTCACCATTGTCTGAACGTGGCCTCAAAGGGTTTCTTTTGAAAGATCTCCCTCTTGGCGCGTTTTGCCAGCCTTGTGCGTAGTAGGGAACGTATGCACGATTAGGACAATTTCTGGCAATATGTCCAGGTGTTCCACAGTGAAAACATGTCTTTTTCTTCACTGGGAAATTGTTTCTTCCTGCCCCTGGTGGCGTGTCCTTGCCTTGTCGCTGTTTGTTCCCACAAGCACACTTGCAAGATGCCGTTTGTTTCACTTGCTTTGGTGGCCTGTACTTACCAACAACAGGTTTGTCAGAAGTAACGAAGTTGGAAGCAACAAATTCAGAGTTCAAGGAGTCATTTGTTTGCTCCATAGTGTTCTCATTGTTCTCATATTCCACTACTTTACCTGCACAAGAAGTAGAAGCATTAAAATCATTCAGCTCAACACTTTCTGGCACAACCACGGCAGAATTATCAAAGATATCATCAAATATATCGAAAAAATTTGAGTCATCAGACTTTGATACAGAATCAGCACAAGACAAAGCATTAGTTTTAGAGTTAGAAACAAGAGTAGCATCGTTTGAAACAAAAACATCAGATTCTGAAACAATTTTATTGTCAGACACACTCTCTTTAGCTTTTTGCTTGCAATGACTTAATGGTTGATCTGCAGAAGAAGTAGAAATATTAGTATTCTTAACCTGAGGACCACATCCCGACACAAATACAGCAGGTTTGCCATATTTGAGATGTGCCTCTCTGTCCATTTCCTCTTTTGTCAAAGGGTTATACTGATAGGTGTGATTAAAAGGAGGAGGCACTTTATCATTCCCTAAACCCTTTGACTGATTATCTTTGAATCTCAAACTGTGTTCTATCATAGATGCAACTACTTCACTCGACACATCAAATTTTCTGAAATTAAAATTTGCATTTTCAAACTTATTTTTCAATGTGTCAAGTTCAGCAGTTAACTCAGCAAGTTGTTCTGTTACAAATCTATAGTTCGCACATTTATTGCTATACTCTTCCTGAAGTTTCCTAAAATCTTTTGTTTTGGCTTCTAGTTGTGCTTTTAGAGGTTTCTGTCCTTTCATGAGTTGATATCCTTCGTATTTTAGGTCCTCGTTCTCTCTACGTAATAATTCGATATGCTCAAGTAAATTTTTAGCATTATCAATGCATGTTTGAGAACAAGAAATTTCATTAACTTTGGTGTTTGAAGAACTCATTGTTTACCAAAAATGCCCTTTAACTTGAAACCTCAAAAGTCAACCTTAACAATCAAATTTAAAAAATCAAACTTAAAAGTCAAACCGAAATATTAAATTTGAAAATTTAAAAGTTAAATGAAAAAGTCAAAGTTTAAAGTCTAAGGTCAAACTTGAAAGTCAAAGTCAAAATTTTAAGGTCAAAAGTCAAAAATAAAAGTCAAAAATTAAAAACTAAAATTTTTGGAAGAAAATGGAATTTAAAAATAAAAGGAATTGATTTTTGGGTTAAATATGTCAAAATTGCGAAACTAAAGTTGAAGCAGCGAAGCCTTATGAATTAAATTGGGGAGGATTGTATCGTGTGGCAGGCTAGCTCAAGTGGATAGGACGTGTTGGTTGATGAGGTAGAAGACCCGGGTTCGATCCCCGACACCCCCCAAATTTTTTTTAATATACGATGATGCGCGTGCGAGGATCCTTTGCAGGGTCGAGAACGAAGCTAAGACCGAGAACCGCTGCTGAGCCGTAAACTCCGAAGGCCGTGAACCCGCCTGACCGAACACGTGTCTTCGGACCGTAAACTCGCGAGACCTCGGACCGTAAACCCTCAGACCGCAAATCGTTTCCGGCCGCAAACGCTTCGGAAACCCTAGCTGCTGGCCGTACACGCCGCCACCCCCTCGCTGGTTACGACCAAAAACAGCGTTTTTTCGACTTTGTAGCTCCAAAACTCAATCAAAAACTCGTTTTTATCAAAAACACGAACAACAAACCCCCCTATTTTGCCAAGATCTATCCAAAAACGCAGAAATCCTTCAAAAATAAGATCAAATACTCTCCAGATCTGACAAAAATGATTGATACAATCCAAGCTCTGATACCACTTGTAAGTCCCAAATCTGCTTGTGTATCAATCAGATCCGTTTGATGGTGCGGAATCCCAATCAAACGGATGATGCCAGATCAAAATAGAAGAGAAGGAGATGAAGAACAATATGAATCTTGTGTGATTTGATTAGAATGGAATGATGATCCTTACACACGATTCACTTTCTCTCTCTTAAACACACCTTGAGTTTCACACACTTAAGCTCCACTCTCTATCTCTTGTCTCTCTTAGCCGTACCCTCCTCTAACATGCACTCCTCACCTTATATATATGAGACATGGGCCGTGAACAGGTTTACGGTGTAAACACAACCGTAAACACATATACAGCCGTAAACACCAAGCTGTTTACGGTCCTAGACATAAAAATACATTTTCCTAGAAAAGTAAAGTGTAAACCATATTTTTAACCCAACATACTCTTTCTTCGATCCAAGCTTCTGATTCATCCCATCCTCCAACTTGCCGGGGGGTAATAACACTAGTAAAATAAACGTGTATATTATCACATTTGATAAAGTCTTAGTCAATAGCATTAGCATATGAATAGGAGAAAATATCTCACATCCAATTCTATTCCTCTTGTATTTAAAGTCTGTATACATATACATCAAGATACGATTCAATTCACTTTACTATATACCTCAAAGCAAAAGGGGTCGGTGGGGTATAAGGTGCATCGTTGGGTGTAAAAGACCCAAAACACTTACAATAAGGATTAATACATAGAGACAGTAAGGATTAATACATAGAGACAACAACCTCCATCTTTAGCAGTCCTCCTTTCCATCTCCATTGGAATGACGTCACTCCACCTTTACATATCCACTACACCATCGCCGCTCCACCTCAACATTTAAGCCTCTTTCTTAGGCATCCCCAACCCCGATCTAAACTGTCAAAATCGATTTTGAAGATGTGAGTTTGGTCGGAAGCATCCTTATCTCCCCCTGTTTTCTAATTATACATCTCCATTCTTTACTCGTCGGAAACACTTGAACCAGGAAGTTGATTTTTGCATTTTGATTGGATTTATTATATCTCTAACTTTGAAAGAGTTTTATGAAATTCTATTTCTCATAGGAACCACAAAATGTTATGAAATTTGACTTTTTGGTTTAATTTCATTGACGAGGGAGAAATTCGAACAAGCAACCACATATCGATTTATGATTGGATTTATTATATCTCTAACTAGGAACCACAAAGTTGATTTCTAAAATTTTATTTCTAACAAGAGAATTTCTTATTTATGGTCCCCGATGGGGGTGGTTGCTTTTTCAGTGAGCAAGACTAGAGGTAGTTATAATGATTTTGGTATCATCTTTTGGTTTTCAGTTGAAATAAATATTCTGGTTAGAGTTGTGATGGGTGGTGGTGGTCGAGGATACTGACAACTTGATAGTCAAAGGGGAAGATAAGGGACGATGGAGACATATAAGGATACCAGAGAAGTTGCAGCAGGTTGGATTTTGTAAAATTTTTTGGATTGATTTCTTTGAACTTGCCGGAGAATATGGACTATGTGGAAATCGTCACGTCGGAGAAGACAGACGACAACACTTTAGCTGATTGTATATGCATTGGTTGGTTGTAAATTGATGAACCCTTCTTAATTATATAATAATAGAAAATAAATGAATAAAATAAAAATATAAAAAAGAATAAGTAAAGTTAATATAGCCATTTTATGTTTGTGAGAGAACAAAACCAAAACAAATAAAAAATATAGGGACCTTACGAGTGAAAAAACAAGTTAGGGACCTTAGACGTAGACTACCTTAAACCATATGGACTTTTCGCGTAATTTAGACTAGAAGTATAAGGAGAGTTTTAAAAAGGCTAAGCTAAAAAAAAATGGAAAGTTATGAAATATTATAAAAAATTGTTTTATCAAATTTGTAAAACAAACGAAAAGTTGTATCAAACTTATAATAAAGGAAAATTTGAGGGAAAAAAAAGAAAAAAAAAACTTTGTACCAACTTTTTTTTTTTTGTAAAAATATGTAAAAAAAAATTAAATTGGGCCAAACTTATAATAAAGGAAAATTTTAAGCAAATACTTTTTTTTCTAGTAAAAATATGTAAAAGGCAAAAGCTACAGAGGAAGGCGGCATGCTCACTTAAAGAAAAAAACTAGCGAAGATTGTTAAGGAGGTTGGAATGGCTCGGGAAGGAGATTGGGTTGGCGGTACCGCCGGAGAGATTGCACCAAGCAAAACACCGGACGGTGACTTGGCTCTTTGGTGGGTTCTACGGTCCGATCTCTCTCTCTTGTGGGTTTATATATATATATATATATATATATATATATATATATATATATATATATATATAAATAAAGAGAGAGAAAATATGAACAAATATTATGTAAATGTAAAACTAATTCCTGGACAATCATTAAATATTGATTTTCCTGATTTTTAAATAAATAATTAATTAAGGTCAATTTAGTCATTTTGTATAAACTAATTTAAAATATTATCCTTTAATTATGATAATTATTTTAATTTGAAGCCTATATCTATGGTAACATTCTGTCTCTCACACGTCTCTTTTATGTGGTATGAACCCTATTCGTATCTGTGTTTTTTTCTGTGTTCCAATTGCACAAAGAATTACCCAAAAAATCGTCCCATAAGAAAGAAATTGAATGGCCTAGTACGTGTTTCTACCACCGCACAAGACCTCCAATGCATATTTTCTAACGACGATTGTCTCCTGCGATTGTTAGGTACAGAAAAAGAAGATCCATTCAATTCAGTACAAAAAAAAGGGGAAGATCGAAACGAAATGGTGTGCTTCTGATTTTTGGTTGACCAAACTCGTCAAGTGAAATGGAGCAAGCCTGCGGCGAGGCTTTGTTCAAGGTGTGACATCGGAGCTAGTGTTGTAGATATGAAGACCGCCACCAGGTTCTGCCATGTTCCGTTCTACTGGAAATCATGGAAAGGTATTATGTGTACTTTCTGAGGTGCCATTCTTAAAACTTACTAGTGATTTGATCGACTAGGGTTAGAAATTACCGAAGAAATCAATTATTTATTGAGATTGATTGCACCTTATACAATCTAATCTCTAGAAGTTTATGAAACATAACACTTTTTCTATCTCTAAATGATTTGTGTCATTACTCGCAAGATTCAAGCTGAAACCATTACTCACCAGATTGAAGTTTCTTTTTTCGATTCTTTTGACAAAAACTGATGTTTTTTTATTCTTTTCCCTGAATGTTGGTAATGGTTTTAAGGTATTTGGGATTGTTGATGTTGCTGTGAAGTCTACAACAGATGGTTTCAAGAATAAAACTATTTTGGTGGCCGTTTTTGGAAAACATGTTCAGAATTCAAGAATAATCAAGAATAAAAAAAATCGGAGTTCCATATATGCTAATTGTAACATCCCGAAATAAGGTATGCATCGATGACCATAACTTTAATTGCATTATCAAGATTAGTCTTTATTTGAGGAAAGGTGGCAGTTGAGTACGCGGGGCGTATGTATGTGTACGCTCAGCATACTCGTGTGTGTATCATGAACGCAGAGGCCACCTAGTATGCGGGGCGTACCAGAGGGTACGCTGGGCGTGCTAGGCTCAGAGTGAAAACCCTAATTGTCTTGTGTGTCCCTGTTTAAGGAACATGATGGCCTCATTTCTAGCCACCATTTCCAGCCTCCAACTCCCCTCAAACTCTAAATCCCGTTTCCATAGCTTGTGTGACAATTTGTGGCTTATTGAGTGTTCTTGTGGATTTCTTTTGTGAAGAAGGAGCCTTGAAGGAAGAAGAGTTGGTGTCCAAGCTTTTGGATCTGAGTTTCTCTGTGGTTGGAGCATCATCCAGAGGTATCAAGCTCAAAGCTTTCTCATTGTTTGATTAGTTCATGTTTTGGTCCATTTTTAGGGTTTTATGTCCCAAGCTTGAAGCTTTATGAGTTTGGTGAACTCCAGAGCATAATACCTGTCCTTTTAGGTGTTTTTAGACGTTTGAATTCATAAAAGTGAGATCTTGGTCGTCAAGATCTCTCCATGCATGAGATATGTGGACCTTTGTGAGTAAAGGATTAGAGTTTATGAGTTTTAGACTTGTTCAGCCATGCTAAGGATTAAAGTCACCAACTTTATGAAGTAATGGACCTTGATCAGCCCAGATCTGTAGTAGTAGCAATTCTCTTAACGGATTAAGACCAAAAGAGTGAAAAGAGGAAATATGGGTCGTACGTCGTGCGTACCCCAGTTACGCGCAGCGTAGCGCTGAGTCCACCATGATGCATGCATGGCCAATTGTACGCCCAACGTAGAGGGATGTACGTCCATCGTACGCGCTGGGTGTTGACTTCTGTTGACTTTTAGGGTTTTGGTCAAGTTGTGGACTTGGAGGCCATGGAGGGGTAAAATGGTCTTTTACCCTTCTGAGGTTTAGTAGAGAGACTTAGCCAATATCTTTGAGGGTTGTTGATATCAATTTTTATTAGAGATATATGTGACATATGTTAGGCGGAGTCTAGACCGACAGTTTGGGTGTGGGATTTACTTGCTTTACTTCACGAGGTGAGTCTTCTCACTATACTTACCCGAGTGGTAATTTATGTGTGTGACCGGAGGGAATTATTCGAGTTATTGACCGGAGGGTCATATTCGTGTCATCGACCGGAGGGTCATATTCGTGTTATTGACCGGAGGGTCTTATTTGCTTTTCTGCTTATACTGAAATATGTGTTATTATGCATTCTGTCTTTGTGACTTATGCTGTTATATTATTCTGCGTATATGTTGAGCTATGACCGGATGGTCCATATTGAGACGTGAGACCGGAGGGTCTCTATCGAGATTTAGCCATGAGAGGCTAATTATTTGTGTATGTGGTATTTTGGGGAACTCACTAAGCTTCGTGCTTACATTGTTTGTGTAAATTGTGTTTCAGATACATCTCAGGATCGCGGGAAGGCACCGACATGATTGTACACGCCAACTTGATGATTTGAGTTTATGTGGATTCTGCGATATTTGACAAACAATTTATGATGTTTTGTGTTTGAGAAAAATTCAATTTGACATGGGAAATGTTTAAGTATGTTTTTGTGTGAACTTTTAAAAATGAAAATTTTGTTTTGAAAATTTAGAGTGTTACACTTATCTCTTCCAAAGTGACTCTCTATGTGGTTAAAAATGAAGATGGATTGTGATGCTTCTCAAGGATTACTTCAAATGCAAACAAATCAAAACTGAAAATATTTTTTTTAAGAATATGCTTCTCAAGGATTACTTCAAATACAAAAAAAAAATCAAGAATGAATATGTTTTTTTTTTCCAAGAATGGAGAGCACTAGAATAGTTAGAATTTGTAGATTATTCATTGTTAAAATTCTTTCATTCTCATGAGAATATTAGAATTATGCTTGCACTCTATGTTTTTTATCTTCTAATTATTTGTTTGTTAAAAGAATGTTTACATTTTTCATAGGATTCATAATTATTCGATTGTTAAAAGAATGTTTACATTCATCACAAGATTCATAAATTTATAATTTTAATTTTTATATTTTTACCAGAATGATTCTAGTGTTTTGGTTGTTCGGGAGACTAAAATGTCTAAGTTAGATATGTTTTTAGTTTGTTACTTTTGGGGAAATTACCAATTTGATGTTGCTTGTAGTGTTGCTCGAGGTATATCAGGTGGTTTGTTAATGGTTTGGGACCCGATTTCTTTTAAAAAATCAAGGGTGTGATCTACAGAAAATGTGCTTATTGTAGAAGGAGAGGTGATTGCTTCTAGTTCTAAATATTTCCTTATCAATGTTTATGCTCCTCAAGATAGACACGGGATGAATGTAGTCTGGGATATTATATATATATATATTTGCAAAATAATGATGGGGAGTTCATGATTTTTGGAGATTTTAACGTCATGTGCATGAGAAAAGTGGCTCTATTTTTTTTTTGTCAAAATGGGGTTGATGATTTTAACAATTTTATCATTGAATCTGATTTATTAGATGTGTCGTTGGGTGGTACGAGTTTCACTAGAATTAATAAAAAAATGCGCTAAAACGGCTAAAGTTGATTGGTTTCTAGTTTCCAATGGATTTCTGGAGCTATTTTCTAGAATGATGGGGCTGATTCTTTCGAGGTTTTGGTCTGATCATTGTCCCATTGTTCTAAAAAATGAGTTCCATGACTATGGTCCAACCCCTTTAAATTATTTCAATCTTGGTTCTTGTTGGAGGGGTTTGATGACACGGTTCTTGATGCCTGGCATAATAATGAAGTAGAAGGTAGTTTAAGTAAGTTTATTGTTTTTAAGAATAAACTTAAGAGGTTGAAAGAAAGACTTAAAGCTTGGCATAAAGTGGTGGCTGATAAGAATAAAGGTAAAAAGGAGTTTATTATTGAAATTTGATGATATTGATAAAATCATTGATGGGGGTTTTCATGATAATAAATTGGTCTCAGCTAGAGTTGATATTGTAAAATCTTTGAATGATATTAAAAAGATTAAAGGAACGGATGCTCAAAAAACTAAAATGAAATAGGGGGTGGAGGGTGACGAAAAAACTAAATCTTTTCATTCATTGATCAAAAGGAAAAAAAGGAAGTTAGCGATTTATGGTCTTTCGGTGGATGACATGTGGGTTTCTAATCTGAACTTGGTTAAGGACCTTTTTTTTCAAATTTTTGTGATAAATTTAAAGGTTTTTTTGGGAGGTTCTTATACTCATCCTAGTCCTTAGCTTCAAAAAATTTCTCCAAACCATATAAAGAGCTTGTGCTCTCGGTTTTACTATGGATGAAGTTTGAGCTGTAGTTTGGTCGTGTGGAAGTGATCGTGCTCTGGGTTCAGATGGGTTCTCGTTCAAATTCATTAAGAAGTTTTGGGAGATTATTAAGTATGATGTGTTTAATTTTGTGGAGCAATTTTTTGTTATAGGGGTGATTCCTAATGGTTGTAACTCTTCTTTTGTAACATTAATCCCAAAGATTGAGAACCTTACTTGCATTAAGGATTATAGGCCGATTAGTTTAATTGGGGTGCAATATGAAATTCTTGCTTAGCTGTTGGAGAACAGACTAGAGAAGATTATTGATAGTATTATTAGCCCGAATCACTCTACTTTTGTTAAGTGTAGGAAAATCCTAGATGGTGCGATGATAGTTAATGAAGTTATTGATTGGTGTACGCGGAAGAAGAAGAAAGCTATGATATTTAAAATAGATTTTGACAAAGCCTATGATTATATTTGTTGTGGCTATTTGATGAAGTTAATGGTGTTTATGGGTTTTGATTAGAGATGGATTGGTTGGATTAAAGTTTGTATGATTTCGTCCTACTCTATTCTTGTGAATGGGAGTCTTACTAAGGAATTCTCTTTGCATCATGGTCTTCGTCAAGGTGATCATTTATCGCTCTTTTTGTTTATTATTGTTATGCAAGGTTTGCATGTTACAATGGAAGATGTTGTAGATCAAGGTCTTTTTTGAAATATTATGGTGGGGGATGAAGATTTCCCTCTATCGCATTTATTCTATGCAGATGATGCTATTTTTGAGGAGAGTGGGATTCTAGAAGCATGGAGAATTTGATTACTATTCTTAATGGTTTCTATTTGATTTCGGGGATGAAAATTAATCTTCATAAATCAAACTTGTATGGTATTGGTGTCGATTTGCACCATGTAGAAGATATGGCGTTCTTAATGGGTGTTCCGTTGCGAGTACTCTATCTTATTATCTGGGTCTTCCTATGGGTTTGAATATGGGTCGTGTGGATAATTGAAATGTGGTTGTTAAAATTTTTTAGAAAGAGATTATCAAATGGGAAGATTAATTTACTTTCGGTAGGGGCGGTTAACTTCGATCAGGTCGGTGATGGGAAATCGAGGTGTCTTTTATATGTCGATTTTCAAAATTCTAGAGTCAATTATTCGTCTTTGGAGGCGATTCGAGCTTGGTTCTTTTGGGGTGGTTATGAAAATGAAAGGAAGATTTCTTGGGTGAAGTGGGAGGTAGCTCTCAATTCTAAAGAGATAGGGGTTGAGACATTAGGAGTTTAAAGGCGTTTAATATAGCTTTATTATTAAAATGGTGTTGGTGTTTTTTAAAGATTATAATTCAGTATGAGGTAAGGTGATTAGAAGTATCTATGGAATTCATGGAGGTATCGGGTTCCCTTTGTGTAGGTTGAAAGGCGGTAGAGTGTGGTTATCATTGGTGAAGTTGATACATTGGTTGCATGATAAGAATATTATACCTCATTACTTTCTTAAAAACAAATTGGCAATGGGAGACACTCTAGATTCTGGGATGACGTGTGGTTGGGTGATTAAAGTCTCATGGTTAGGTTCCCTCGTTTGTATGCTTTGGAGCTTAATAAGGATTGTATGGTCAGTGATAGACGGTGTAATGGAGAGTTGGTTTGGAATTGGACCTTTTAGAGAAGGTGGTGTCACAACTGCTCAGTTTTTTATTTTTCATGATTTGCTTTCGAAAATTCACCTGGATGATCGTTTGGATGGATGAGTTTGGGAGATAGGTACGCATAGCGAGTTTGAGGTTAACTTTACCAGGCAGCATGTAGATGGGCTTATTCTTCCTTCTAATGGTGTTGTTACACGTTGGTGCAAATTGGTCTCATTTGGAGGGTTTTGTTGGAGCGAATTTCGACTAGATCCAACCTTGTTGATAAGGGTATTGATGTGCCGTCTGTGCTTTGTCTTCTTTCCTTTCTTAGGTAGAAGATTGTAGTCACATTTTTGTTCGTTGTGAAGTTGCTGATTAGTTATGGAGGAGAGTTCTTAAATGAATAGATTTACCATTTTATCTGTTTTATAGCGTCCGGGATGTGCTAACGTGGCTTGATTCGATTAAAATTAATAAACATAAACAACAAGTTTTGGAAGTGATAGTCTCTGCTACCATATGGATGACCTGGAAGTATAGACATAGTGCTGTGTTCCAACCATCGTCAATGAAAAGGAGTACTTTATTTGATTATATTCTCATTCATTCTTTCCATTGGTTTTTGAATAGATGTAAAAATTGACATGTTTCTTGGACTTTGTGGTTACAAAACCCCTTGTTCCGAAACACTATGTAATTTCTTTTTTATAGCTTCTTTCTAGTTTGGTGATATTTAATTTTTAGTTGTTCAAAAAAAAAGAATGAAGAATCTTTCAAGAATGACATTGTATTATTGTAGAATGAATACTCTTTCAAGAATGACTTAGGTCCTGTTTGATATACGTGTGACCGAGTTGGGTCAGGCGTTTTTTGGTGACTCGGTCAAACAAAGTTGTTTGTTAAGCAGATTTATTGAGGTCTGACTCGGTGAGACATATCTGAATGAAAAAGATATGAGATATCTTCTGACTGAGAAAGATTACAAACGTGCCCTTTCCCTCGTTCAAGTTTCAACGCCTCCATCTCGTTTTTTTCTCTTTCAACTATTGACGATTTGAGACTCTTCCACTACCGATCGACATTGCACCTCTACCGATCGAAGGTCTCTTCTAATCAGGTATGATTTCTATCTTCTTAGTTTCGTTTTTCCTGTATATATCCAATTTTTTTTTTTCTGTTGTGTTCCGATTTCTTGCTGTTTCTCTTCCGATTTCTTGTTCATGTTGATTTCTTGTTGTCTCTCTTCAGCTTTGTTGTTTCTCTTTCAATTTGTTGTTAATTCCAATTTCTTGCCTTTGCCTGCCCTTGCCTTGTGTTCTGATTTGCTATTCAATTTGATTTTTCTGCTTGAGAAGTTATAAGTCTGATGCAGATTGTTAAATCTGATGTTGTATTTCCATTTTTTTCTCTATTTACATTGAGATTCTTAAATTTGATGCATATTTTTTTACATAGAAATCTAGTGCATAATTTTTGTTTGAAAGAGAAATATGGTGCAGAATTTGCATTATGAGATTTGTTAAGCTAATTGATTTGTTATCTTGCTTATTGACTTCTTTGATTTGCTAGTCATGCTTTGATTTGTTGGATTCAAACTTAGAACATCATAGCTTTTGTAAAGATGTTTTTGCTGTTGAATTCATAGATACATATTTCTTAAATGTTGATTTTGCTGTTAAATGTTGATTTTTGTTGTTGAATGTTGATTTTGAAGTTCAATTTTTATGGAATGGTTTCTAATTGATGTTAAGATCTTCTATGTCCATAAACAAACGATTTCTGATTGATGTTAAGATACATATTTTTCTGTTGAATGTTGACTTTGCTCATAAACAAACGAGTGCCTTCTATTGATGTTAAGATCTTCTATGTCTTTTTGAATTCAGTTGATTTGTGATGGCTGATATGGAGATAAGGGTGGAATGGTGGAGGTAAGGAGTTTTATGGATGGATGGGGTTATGGTGGAGGTTCAAGATGGGTGATAATAGAGGTTAAAGTAGGGTGAAGAAGATGATGATGCAGTGATAGTGACGTGAAGAATATGAGGGTAAAATAGTCATTTTTCATAAGTCAGCATATTCGTTCAAATGTACAATCAAACAACATGGTTTCTTACCCAATCAAGATTTCTTACCCAGACACACCTTTCTCAGTCAACACTTTCTCAGCCCGCAACTATCACACCGAACCTTACTATAAAGCATTGTATTCTTATAGATTGTGACAAGAATTCCAAGAATGATGTATTTTTATAGAATGTAACTGTAAATTTGTTTTTTGTTTATTTTTGGACATAGATTCTCGAATAATATTAATAATAGATGATTATTCTTTAAGAATCTTGTTATTCTTCAACTCATTGTTCAAGAATTTACTATTATTTAATAGGTTCATTCAATCATAATTTGTATTCTGTCTGAATATGCATTCTATCATAATTTATATTATGTCTGAATATGCATTCTATCATAATTTGTATTCTGTCAGAAAATGTATTCTTACAGAATGCCTGAATTTAAAGAATTATTATCCTTTCAAATCAATTTTAATAATTAAGATAATTAATTATTCCTTAAAATCCGAATTTTTCCCTTTTTAAAGAAAGTTTAATTTACTAAAATACCATTAAGTCACCATTTCATTTAATTAGAATGTTTTTTTAATTTAATTATATAAGATAATTACTTACTTAAATTAACAAAAATGATTGGACCAAAATCATCCGTCATCAATACAATATCTTTAGGGACTTCGACAAAGGGCTCATCATCCGGTTAATGAATACAAGAACCTTTCACCATATTGTTGAGTTTTTATTCAAAATTAGTTTAAAAACACAAGATTTTAGCAACGGGAGACTTGAGATTTTGAAATAAACATAAGCAAGTTATACCCACCAAGGATCATCTTCCAAGAAATGGAAAGAAAAACACCAACTGTAAAAGAGTAAAAGAAATAACAACCTTTGTTGTCTTTGGATCCTCAAGGGAGGCTAGGAAGCTGAAGGAGAATGTGGATTCCTTTGTGGACACCAAAAAAAACCAACTTGAAAAAGATGTTAGTATTGAGAAACTCTTAATCTTTAAGCGAAACCAAAAGTATGACTTAAAGAGAGACTGTAAGTAACTAGTGTTTTGGTTAAAAATTGATCTAAGAGATATCAACCAAATTGAATGAGAGGCTGTGATGTTATGAAGACTTTGTATATGGGATTGAAATAAAAATAACGCAAGTGATTTGTAACAACGTGAATTTTCAAAACAATTTTTCATTTTAAAACATACTTTCATTCGTACGATAATCATCAAAACATAATGTGTCCACTGTAACAAAACAAAACATGTCCCAAGATCTCATATACATAAATCCTCTCAGTGTGTACGAATCATGACGGCGCCTTCCCGCGATCCTCACTAGTACCTGAAACACATAACACAACAACTGTAAGCATAAATGCTTAGTGAGTTCCCCAAAATACCACATACAACACATACGCCACTCGAGGCTATAATACGACCCTTCGGTCAATGTGTCTCAACGGGACCCCCCAGTCCTGTAGCTCGTTGGACCCTATGGTCCGGTCATAGCTCGCCGGACCCTTCGGTCCAGTCTGTGTCGTTGGACCCTTCGGTCCGGTCTATATCGTTGGACCCTTCGGTCCGGTCTATATCGTTGGACCCTCCGGTCCGGTCTGTACAACACATAGCATACATATATCACAATGCACATAATCTCATACAACACATAGCACACAAGACCCTCCGGTCTATACATAGATACCACTCTAGGTAATGTATAGTGAGAAGACTCACCTCGTATGATGTCTAGTAACTCACGTGCTCGATATCCCTGAATCTCGAAACAACGACCTAGCCCCGCCTAATCACATAAAGTAATTATTTCAAATCATTAACGGCTCTCAAGGCTAGACTACATCCCTTTTCTACAATCCCACAGAAGGGTAAAAGACCATTTTACCCCTCCCTGACCCCAAAGTCCAAATGTTGACCAAAACCCTAAAAGTCAACAAAAGTCAACCCTCCGGATTACGCTGCGCGTACCAAACCTGTACGCTGGGCGTACCCGGCAACCTCACAGAATCGGGGAATGCAACCCCCTACGCCGCGCGTACTGGGATTACGCCCAACGTAATTCCCAGTTTCAGACTTCTTAGCTTATAGGGTCTTAATCAGTTAAGACTCACGTCCAACTTCTAGATCTGACCTTTTCTAAACCTCTTAATCCATAAAGTTGGTGACTTTAAGCCTTTGCATGGCTGGACAAGTCACTAACACCCATACATTCCATTTCCCAACTCTAGAAAGCTCATAACTCAAGCATGACTTCATAACAACGACCAAGATGGAAACTTTATGGATCTATAACTCATATATCACTGAAAAGGGACAGATCTAGGTCTATGGAGTCCTTTATGCTCATAAAGTCTCCACCTTTGGGACTTTCACCCTAGAAATGGTCCATGAAGCACAAATCAAAATAACAAGGAAAGCTTTGAGCTTTATACCTCCAAGTGAAGCTCTTCCCTCTGTAGAACTCAGATCCAAGGCTTGCACTCCAACTTCTAGCCTTTACAAGAATCTCCTCTTCTTCCTTACTAACACACAAAGGCACTTTAGTTCCAAAAACACTCACACAAGCTTAGAACGAAGGTTGGCTCTCTTTTAGGGTTTCACTCACTCAAATGGTGGCTGAGGATAAGGCCATAACCTTCTTTATATAGGGCTCAAGTCTAAATTAGGGTTTTGTATCTGGGCCGGTTACGCCCAACGTAACCTTGGTACGCCCAGCGTACCTCTAAGGGTCCGCGTCCATGTCAAGCGCATGAGTACGCGCAGCGTACTCTTGAGTACGCCCAGCGTACTCATTTGCTACAACTTTTCACTCAAGGGCTAACTTTGACAATTTGACAAAAGAGAAGGGTTAAATAGCTGTACCTGAATTTCGGGATGTTACAATTCTCCCCCACTAGAACCAGACTTCGCCCTCGAAGTCTCATGCTGTAAACATCTCCGGATGCTGCTCCCGCATCTCTGACTCTGTCTCCCAAGTCAGCTCAGACTCCCTCCGATGTTGCCACTGAACCTGAACCAGGGGCACCTCCTTGTTCCTTAGAACCTTGATCTTTCGATCCGCAATCGTGATTGGCCTCTCAGCATAATTCAGGCTCGCATCCACCTGAATATCCTCCAGTGGTACCACCGCCGACTCGTCGGCTATACACTTCCTCAACTGAGACACGTGGAAGGTATCATGAATCTGACTCAACTCCGCAGGTAGCTCTAATCGATATGCTACCTTGCCCACCCTCGCGGTCACCCTGAACGGACCGATGTATCGAGGCCCCAACTTGCCCCTCTTCCTGAACCGGATCACTCCTTTCCAAGGAGATACCTTCAGGAGTACGAAATCTCCCACCTGGAACTCAAGCTCGGATCGTCGTCTATCCGCATAACTCTTCTGACGACTCTGAGTCGTCAGTAACCTCTGTCTAACCTGCTGTATTTGCTCTGTCGTCTGCAGCACTATCTCTGTACTACCCATCACACGCTGTCCTACCTCTCCCCAGCAGATGGGAGTCCGACACCTCCTTCCGTACAACAACTCGAAGGGAGGCATACCAATGCTAGAATGGTGGCTGTTGTTGTAGGAAAATTCAGCCAACGGCAAGTACGTGTCCCAACTGTTGGGTTATGAGCATTCTAACACTCCTAAGTGTACATGCAACCCTAAATACCTTGGATCTATGTTTTCTCTATTATACATACAATTATGAACATCCAAGGTATTATCCTAATCTAGCATACAAAATAATAAATATAACAAGATAGAATACATACCTCTTTGATGTAGAATGTCTTCATGAAGCTTGAGTGCCTAGTGCCCCAAGTGTGACACCTCAAATGGTTCACACAACACCAAATACACTTGGAATAACTTGAGAGAAACTTGAACACTCCTTGAAATCGTCTATCCCTCACACTCACACATTAGTGCACGATTTCTTGAGCCATGGGATTCTTTTATATGGTGGCTATTAGGGTTACACCATGTAACTCATAACTTTACCCATTCCTTATGCTCCATGGATTTTAACCTCCATGGAGTATCCATGGGTCACCCTATGGACTTAGTCCAACATAAGGAATCTTGGATCACAAGCCCACATATATAAGAATGAATGATTTACACAATCAACCCATATATTTAATTAGTCTCCTTTTGATCACTTAATTAATTCCAAATTAATTCTTGATAAATACTAATAAATAACCTTATTAATATATTAGAACTTATAATATATTAACCAACCTTAAGTGTTATTTCTCTCATTATAGTCTATCCAAATGCATGATGCCATGCAACCCAAATGGACCATGCTGGGTCGGGTCAAGTCTTACCAATTATAGTTATGGACTTAGACATTAATCCAACAGTCTCCCACTTGGATAAGTCTAAAACTATTATTGCGTATGACTTCAGGAACCGATCAGCAATCATAGCTCTCAAAAGCTTCTGTCGAACTCTGACCTTGTCGATGAACTCTGACCTTTGTCAATGACTTGTCCATTAGATAAGGGATCATATATTCCTCCATTCTAGATATCATATGGACTGAGACATGGATTATCAATCATTCTCTCTGTCCATTTGTTGTTTCCCGATTTCCGATTCATGATGACTGACTGATTGAACAAATCAAATCAGTCCTGGCTTGGCCAAGCACTCACATGTATCATCTTTAAATCATCGAGGGGCCCACAGATATCGCTTTTATCCCGAAGGTAAAAGGAATGGATAAACTTCGACTCATATGGCTTGTTCTACTACTTGTTGAATCATACACAAAGGCACGTTTTATAACATCGAGTTACCAATGCGTTTTCGTGCAATCAATGTATAACCAACTCATAGTAACAACTCATATCTCTAGGTTTGAAGAATATAAGTTATTATCGTCTCATGATCACTCGTGATAAAATCCATGAAGTGATTCAAATGAGCGCGGGTTGAATCCAATACTCAAAACTTATGAGCACTCATGAGTGTTGTAGCACCACTTTGTCCACCAACTTGGACCTCTACAAACCAACCCATGACAGTCTTGATTCATATCTACTTCCAACATATGACCGACTGTGGATGGTTTGAATAACTTAATCATTCAGGAAGAGCGACTTAGTTATTCTGGAAGTCAAAACATGTAAAGTGAAACACAAGAATAAATGAATCAAATATGGTATCAAACCCTATGAATATAAATAAACACTTTTATTTATCACCATACTGATTACTCATTATTCATTGTTTCGGTTTTATCAACTTTATACTTGAATTTAAAACAATAGTTGTCCCATGCTCCAAGCATGTACACTATGTTTTCTAAACACTAGTCATGCCATACACCAAGTATGCATACTATGTTTGTCTATGATCTTTACTTTGTAAAATAGATCAATTGAACATCACTCCAATGATCCTCTTTTCACAGTCCCAAATCCTTACTGCAAATGCAAGAATTCCAAATTCATGCCATTTACTGAAATCTGTTAGATTCTAAACTTATATGCATTGATCCTCTTAATGATTATGCACGAAGTCAGAAAGACTTGACAACAATCATTACAGAGCATTCCAAAGGAGATCAGCTCCTTGGAAACATCCTTCTTTCATTAAGTTTCCTAATCTTACACAGATTGAATAATTTCTAACTTTGAAACATTTCCATATTCCATTTTGACTATCACTTCTGAACAAGAGTTGCCTCCTTACAGATTATGTCAATATGGTCCTTCCAGAATTAACATTACACTTCCAACTGTCCTTGAGCAACCAATCTTTGGTAAACCTTAGATTGTCCTCGACAATTGCTTAATCATTTTAGTCATATCCAATTCTAGACCTTTTCCCTTCATAATGCCCCAGGCATTTGGAAAATTTTAGAAAGGATGAATATAGCACATGTAATCGATCCTATATCCGAAGCATATGGGACACGATTCATGATGTCTCACATAAAGACTAAACCAGTATTTTGCTATAATATTTCCATTTCAATTTGCCAAGTTCTCAAAATTCAGATTATGAAAAGGGATGCCGTAATCATAATCGAATTTTAGAACGCAAATAATGGACCCATATATAGAATTTCCTTATGTTGAGCCATTCCAACATGAAATTCATATATATATATCCTTGATTAAATACGATTAAAATCTCAATCTAAGCTTTTAGAATTGAAATGAAGTATAATTTTCTCTCCCTTAATTATAGCAAAACAACTTTTTCAACCCCTGCAACCTCACGAATTGAAACTTTTGTTTTCTATAATTAACATTGCTAACTTGCAACCTTTGTCATAATTATCATGCTCCCACTAACATGATGATTATTAGCATAACACTTATGCTCCCACTAGCTTTGACATGTACTCAGAAATCAGCTGACTTTCTTACCAAAGTTCAGATTTCTGATACTAGATTGTTTTGATAAAACTTTATCAAAATCATACACCTCTCTTAGATAGCTCACATGTGTGTCTAAACAATTTTAGAACTATGAAAAGGGATGCCGTAATCATAGTCTCAATTGTTTAGACCTTTGCCACTTCTCACAATTCCATGTTAGTGTGCCGGTAAACCACACACGCTCCACTAACGACTTTGAGAATGCAAATATCACAATTGCTATCTAGCTAAAATCTACTTAGTGAAAGCGTTTCCTCACCATCATTTCATGAATCGGAGAGAAACCTTATGACACTTAGATTTAATAGTGTATGTGTTCTTATCCATGTGAATTTGTCAAAACCATAATCACAAGACAAGGTTAGTGACAAATCAAACTCATATTGATTAAACTTGTGCAATCTTAAATTCTTGCCATTTGGCAGCTCAGGTACCTGCCATTGCTTCCAAGTAGTTGTGCAACCAATTGAGAACTCTCAGAACTCCTATGCAAAGCCAACTTGAATAGGCACAAAAATTTCAACACGATAGGTTATAAACCTCAAGTCGTGTGCTAGTGAAGGACTTTAGGTTTTATTCTTGATTAAGTCTTGAAACTTTCAAGAGCTTTAAGACTCCCACTGTCCTCTTGACATATAAGACTCCCTTGTCAAATATTAAAGAGATAGTGCGGATTCTTTATCAAGACTAACACTTTACACAATTGGCCTAAGTTGGTCTCTGTTTTATCCAAAACATCACAACTTACCAATTTCAAATGTACAAGAGTAGATAACCTTTTACTCTTACATTTGACTAGTGTTAACAAACCCTCTTTAAGATATGTCACTCAAGTTACAATCTTGGAGTATGACTCTAAGAATTGTTTTGGAACGAAGTATGACTCATCTTTTTGATTTAACCATTTCAACAATTCATGACTCCTCTTCTTAGTCATAAGAATGCACTAAGATGACTTTAGAGGACCAATTGTGATATGGTATCTTAATCATTAAGATGATAATAAACATGATACTAAAGTACTCTCCCATTTTTTCAGATTTGAGAAACTTTTATCTTTCTGCCATACTTTGATTCTTCTTATTCGTTCTGTCTCACATTAAAACTTCTCCAATGCTACAGACTTATACTTAAACTTATAAGTATAACCATATTTACTGAACTTAAGTAAATCATGACGAATAGTCTTCTTGATCTTTTGTGGTGGACTTGACCAGTGCACAAGAATGTGTACTCGATCCCTTACTCCTTTCCTTATTCACATAAGGAATTAGTCTTAATTTTCCAAGCTGAAAGTTCTCATTCATCATACTATACGACTTGCATGATTCCAGGTTTCGGTCTAATTGAACCTTGGGTGATGAGAATCTTTCCTTATTTGGTAATATTAGACACTACCACAACCGAAAGAATCAAATCAATTTTTCCAATATTGCTATCAATGGAATCTTATAAGCAACAACTTTTCACAAATGCCATTGTAAGGATACTTAAAATAAATAAAATCAAAACCTTTTTCTTTTATTTTAAAACTTTGCGGAAAAACTTATCCTTACAATCCATATGAAAACCTTGTTGTTATCTATTCCTAAGCAATATAAATATCATAACTCTTAAGTAATAGCCCAAAATTCTGATCACCGAACCATGCGATTGAAATCCATCTTCGCGATCAGAATCAACATCTACTTAATAGAGTTAGACAATGGACTTTACCTGAAGTAGAGCCAAACTTATTGACTTTAACATCCTTAGGTAAATTTGGCAGTTTCGTAACCAATGCCCCTTCCTTTGGCAATAGTTACCTATGGACCCTTGATAATGGGACTATCTTAGACTTCGCCTCTCTCTTTACTATTGGGTCAACCGAGTTGACTATGGCCGATCCCTTTCCATTGGGAAGAGAGAGTTTTACTGGATATCCAATGTCATCATTGTCAATGTCCATAGCGTTTTAGGAAGTTGATCTTAGCAAATAGATAAGATCATTAAGGGTCTTGTCTTAGTCTGTTTCATAGGATTCCCAAAAGAACTCACTATGTGACTTAAAAAGTAGTTGAGCCACCAACTTTCTCAAGACTTTGACACCCAACTCTCCCGGCTTGTCAATATGTGACTAAATCTCCAAGATGTGATCACACCTAGACCTTGCCTTGACAATAGGGCTTGAGTGACCTTAAACTTTTTAGGAACTTGTGGGTTAGGGAGAATAATTGGAGGAGGTGAAAGAAGTATGATATCCATGGGACATCATCTTCATTTAGGAAAGCTTGTTTCAAGAGATTTGGGAAGATCATAAATGTCTAGACCATACATCTTTTTGGGAGATATTCAAGATAGTTGATTTAAAGTCCTTAATATGACACCCAATATGAAATATTAAGGCTAGGACCCAACAAACTATTTTATAACTTAGAAGAGGGATGCCGTAATCCAAGCTATAAAATATTTGAAGGTAGGTGAATGACGATTCACCAATTTCCACCATGAAAAACGAAATAATTTATTAGGTTTTAATTGGATTTGAAAGTCCTAGATCTTTGAGATTCATTGAACTGTTCAAAGGCATGTTTCAATCTCGAGTGTGCCCTTCAGGTTTTGTAACTGGGATGCCGAGGATCACAAAACAAGGTGTGAATAACCATGCAAATATACTTGGTACCCTTAATATTTACCCCTTAATCAGTGTGCCGGTTAACCACACACGCTCCACCGATGCTATGATAAATATTAAGTTACCCTTTGCCTACCTTGTTAAGTCCAGGTTAGTGTGCCTGTTAACCACACACGCTCCACTAACGACTTAAGCAAAGTGCAAAGTGTAATTTCATGGGTTAGCACCAAATTCACATTTTCCTAAGTAACTAAGATTGGGTATTAATAAGAGTTTAGTTACTTAGTATTTATCATTAATACTTTTAATGAAAGGAGAATTATAGTCCTTGTCTTACCCGTTCGGCTAACGACCCTCCACCAGTCAAGGAAGCGGTGGGTGAGAGTGGACACCCATTAAACTGCCATTTTATAGGCAGTAACCTTATACCCCCTTATAGACCGGCTTCGTGAATGAGGCCTACTAACGGTAAGACTGACTTTACTCTTATACATATATATAAATATTATTAACTTATAATATTATAAAGTATAAGGGTTGAATTTTAACTTTTAAAATTCTAAGGGCTAACTTGGAATTAAAGTATTCATAAGTGAAAACTTTTCAAATTCCAAAACTTGAGGGCAAGTTTTGAAACTATTCAAAACTAATTAATTCCATAACTTATGAGTTTAAAGTAGTTTTAATTAAAAAAAAAAAAAAAAAAAAAAAAAAAAAAAAAAAAAAAAAAAAAACTCTTCAAGTTCCATACCTTGAGGACAAGTTATGGAAGACTTTAAACTAATTAATAAAAAAATAACTTTTTTTTTATTGTAACTTATGGAACTAATTAAGGTTACACTTTTTTTTTTAATTTAATGAAGAGACTCTTGAACCTCCATAACTTGAGGACAAGTTATGGAGTCATAAAACCATTTAATTAGAACTAGACTCTTCATTTTGTAACCTTTGCCAACTTTTATGAGTTTTATGATTCTTAAATGTGACTTTTCATATAACTTGAGGACAAGTTACAAAAACACACTTTGGAATCAACTCTTAGATTAAAATGGATTGAAAACAACTATTTCACACAACTTTTCTATTAATCTAAGAACCTCATAAGAACAAGATAATTCAAATCATCAATCTTCAAGAAATTAGCATGAACATACAAACTAATACAAATCTTGAAATTATGACAATTATCTTAGAAATTGGATTAGCATGAACATTACCACATCAAAAACAAGTTTATACGTCCAAAAACATCTTAGGGTAATGTTCCTAGTCCAATTCCAGCCAAAACAATCGAATATATGCATCCAACTCGATTTTTCAGCTACTTTTGCAAGTATAACAAGAAAACAAGCCTAGTCTCTGATACCACTGTTGGGTTATGAGCATTCTAACACTCCTAAGTGTACATGCAACCCTAAATACCTTGGATCTATGTTTTCTCTATTATACATACAATTATGAACATCCAAGGTATTATCCTAATCTAGCATACAAAATAATAAATATAACAAGATAGAATACATACCTCTTTGATGTAGAATGTCTTCATGAAGCTTGAGTGCCTAGTGCCCCAAGTGTGACACCTCAAATGGTTCACACAACACCAAATACACTTGGAATAACTTGAGAGAAACTTGAACACTCCTTGAAATCGTCTAGCCCTCACACTCACACATTAGTGCACGATTTCTTGAGCCATGGGATTATTTTATATGGTGGCTATTAGGGTTACACCATGTAACTCATAACTTTACCCATTCCTTATGCTCCATGGATTTTAACCTCCATGGAGTATCCATGGGTCACCCCATGGACTTAGTCCAACATAAGGAATCTTGGATCACAAGCCCACATATATAAGAATGAATGATTTACCCAATCAACCCATATATTTAATTAGTCTCCTTTTGATCACTTAATTAATTCCAAATTAATTCTTGATCAATACTAATTAAATAACCTTATTAATATATTAGAACTTATAATATATTAACCAACCTTAAGTGTTATTTCTCTCATTATAGTCTATCCAAATGCATGATGCCATGCAACCCAAATGGACCATGCCGGGTCGGGTCAAGTCTTACCAATTATATTTATGGACTTAAACATTAATCCAACACCAACTTCCTCCGAAGTCCAACACACATGCTCGAAGCATGTCCTCGAGCGTCTGAATCGTCCGCTCACTCTGTCCGTCAGTCTGGGGGGTGGTAAGCGGTACTGAAATGCAACCTCGTGCCCAACTCCTCGTGAAACTTCTTCAAGAACCTGGAAGTGAAACGCACATCTCGATCTGACACAATCGAGATCGGCACCCCATGCCGTGATACCACCTCCCTCACATACAACTCTGCCAGCCTCTCCGCAGAAGAGCTCTCACTGAGAGCAAGAAAATGCGCGCTCTTCATCAGCCGGTCGACGATCACTCAAATTGCATCGACACCCCTCGCGGTCCTCGGCAATTTGGTGATGAAATCCATGGAAATCTGTTCCCACTTCCACTGGGGAACCTCAAGCGGCTGCAACTTGCCATACGGACGCTGGTGCTCGGCCTTAACCTGGCGACAGGTCAAGCACCTCTCGACAAACCACACGACATCCCTCTTCATACAGGGCCACCAATAATCTTTCTTCAGGTCCAAATACATCTTCGTGGCCCCGGGATGGATCGAGAACCTCGATCTATGCGCCTCCTCCATCAGAATGGTACGTGCCCCTCCTGCATGCGGCACCCAAATCCGACCCTGAAAGGTCATCAGCCCTCGACTATCGATAACGAACTCGGACACCTGTCCGATCACCCGCTCCCTCTTGCGGTTCTCTGGTATCGCGGCCTCTGCCTGGGCCTCCCGGATGGTGTCCAACACCAGGGTCATCACTGTCAATCTCATGCAAGTGCCTCGAATCGGGGCACTTTCCGCCCTACGGCTCAGCGCATCAGCTACAACATTAGCTTTGCCCGGGTGGTACATGATCTCACAATTGTAATCCTTCACCATGTCCAACCATCTTCTCTGACGCATATTCAGATTGGGCTGATCCATCAAATAATTCAAGCTCTTGTGGTCCGTGTATATGGTACACCGAACCCCATACAAATAGTGACGCCAGATCTTGAGGGCGAACACCACTGCCCCCAACTCCAGATCGTGGGTGGGATATCTCGTCTCATGAGGCTTCAGCTGCCTCGATGCATATGCTATCACATGCCCCCTCTGCATAAGTACTGCACCTAACCCCGATATCGATGCGTCACAATATACCACAAAATCCTCCATCCCTTCCGGGAGGGCTAACACAGGGGCTTCGCATAACTTCTGGCGAAGCGTCTCAAACGAGGTCTGCTGCTCCGGACCCCATGAAAAAGCAACACCCTTCCGGGTCAATCTGGTGAGAGGCACGACAATCTTGGAGAAATCCCTGATAAATCTCTGATAATAGCCGGCCAATCCTAGAAAACTCCTGATCTCGGTGGGAGATCTCGGCACCTCCCAACTCATCACTGTCTCGATCTTGGCCGGATCGACCAATATCCCCTTCTGATTGACGAGATGCCCCAAGAACTGGACCTCTCGCAACCACAAATCGCACTTGGAGAATTTGGCATAAAGCCTCTCCGTCCTCAATACCCCGAGAATCTCTCTCAGATGCTCCTCGTGATGCTCTCTAGATCTCGAATACACCAATATATCGTCGATGAACACGATCATCGAACGATCCAACATCGGTCTACACACCCTGTTCATGAGGTCCATGAATGCTGCTGGTGCATTAGTGAGCCCGAAAGGCATCACCACGAACTCGTAATGTCCATAACGAGTCCTGAACGCCGTCTTTTGGATATCCTCATCACGTACTCTCATCTGGTGATATCCACACCTCAGATCAATCTTGGAGAACCAAGACGCTCCCTGCAACTGATCGAACAAATCGTCGATCCTCGGTAATGGGTAACGGTTCTTGACCGTCAACTTGTTCAACTCCCGGTAATCAATACACATCCGGTGTGAACCATCCTTTTTCTTGACAAAAAGGATCGGCGCTCCCCATGGTGAGCTACTCGGTCGAATAAACCCCTTCCCCAACAGCTCCTGAAGCTGCGAGGATAACTCCTGCATCTCCAGCGGCGCACGGTGATAAGGCGCCTTGGCGATAGGCGCTACCCCCGGAACCAAATCAATGTGGAACTCTACCTGCCTCTCGGGAGGCACTCCCGGCAACTCCTCGGGAAAAACATCCGGGAACTCACGCACTATTGGAACGTCATCCATCGAACTTGGCCTCCCGGCAGCCTCTCGTGTATCCATCACATAAGCTACGAACCCTTTGCAGCCCTGTTGCAAACTCTGCCTCGCTCTGGCAGCCGAACAGAATGCTGACCCGCCTCGGGTTCCCTCGCCATAAACTGTCAGCACTCCCCCACTAGGATCTCGAATCGTCACCAACTGTCGCTCGCAGTCTATCACAGCCCCAAATCGGCTCAGTCAATCCATACCCATGATAACACATACGTCCCCCATCACAATCGGGACCAGATCTATCGGAAACTCGACACCGAAGATCTCGAGTACACATCCTCGAATCACGTCCGTGGCATACACCGCTCACTCGTCCGCTATGGAAACCCGCAGAGGTCGACTCAACGCCTCTCGTCTGCTACTGATGAGCCGACTAAATGCTATCGACACAAATGATCGACTCGCACCCGAGTCAAATAACACTAAGGCAGGTACAGAACTCACAAGAAAAGTACCTACGCATATCATCATATAAGCACAATATCTCATAACTCAGGATAAATAAATGAAAAAAAATACGTACCAGCCACGACATCAGGTGCTGCGCGGACCTCCTCCGCTGTCAACTAGAAAGCTCTCCCGCGAGCCCTCGGTGTCTCGGCCTTCGCTGGCCGGGTCTCAGTAGCTCGAGCAGCTGGCGCAGATCCCTGCGCTGATCCCTGCAGTAGCTGTGGGCACTCGGCCTTCCGATGGCCGATCTGGTTGCAATGAAAGCAAACCGTGAACCCCGTGGGGCAATCCCTCGCATAGTGCCCCTCCTTCCCGCATTTGTAACATACCCCAGCTCTGCACACTCCCTCGTGGCTCTTGCCGCACTTCCCGCAAGTGCGGCCCTTCGGACCCCCAAATCTCGAATCAGCGGGCTTTGCCTGCTTGGCTGCCGGCTGCGCCTGTGCCGGTCGCCTGTCCCTCCTCTGAGACTCGGCCTCCTCCCTGACCTGAGTCTCCAGCTCGATCTCTCTCTTCCGGGCATTTTCCTGGAGCTCGGCAAATGTCCGGTACGACGAGTTCGCCATGAACTCACGGATATCCCTCCTCAGAATGCTCAAGTACCGGCTCATACGTGCCTGCTTAGTCGACACGTGCTCATGGCAAAACAACGCCCTCTCATGAAACATCCTCGTAATCACTGTCACAGACTCAGTTCCCTGCTTGAGGGACAAGAACTCCTGGGCTAGACGTTCCCTCTACACAGGGGGAACATACCCATCTCGAAACATCGTGGTGAACCTCTCCCAGGTCACCGCAGTCAGCTCTGCCGTAGTGAAGTCTGCCGTCACAAACTTCCACCAGTCCTTCGCTCCCAAGCGAAGCTGGTTCGGCGCAAATCGAACCCTCAGATACTCTGGACACGAGCAGGTGTAGAAGCATCCCTCGATATCAGAAATCCACCTCATCGCAGCAATCGGGTCCTGCGTCCCATCAAACTCTGGTGGCTTCGTGTTGCTGAACTCTCGGTACAGCAACGAGTCACCTCCCTGCGGCCTGGCAGCAGCAACAGCTGCGGTGGCCGCAGCAACAGCAACCTCAGTAAGAGCGGCGTACCGCTCATCAAAAGTCTCGATCAACGTGGTCTTGATAGACCCGAACATCTTTGGTATCTCAGCTCGAATGGCCGCAGCCACCTCCTCATGAATCAACCTACGGATCTCCTTATCACTGGTACCACTGCCTCCTGGGTGGTGGAGCGTCCCAACCATGATGTCTCTGAAATATAACACAAAAGAAATCAGAGATTCGCTCGAGTATACTCGTACTCGATACTCAACCCTACTTGCTCTTTAGTACCCTAAGGATTCTTACTTAGAGTGCGCACTGCTCCAGAGTCTTCAGTAGTACGTGCCCTATACTACCATCCACACCGCATCAGTATTCACCCTAAGTCCTCCTCCTTGGGTCCCAGATCACAAGTACTCTATATCTCATTGACATAGGCTACCCTTCGGTAGACCTCTCATCAGCTCCTGACTGCTACCTACTCGCTCTCAAACATCACATAGCAGCAAAATCCTTCCTAGGCTAAGGCATCACAAATCAGGCCACTCTAGTCCTAATATGAACACCTAGCCTACTCTAGCATGCATATCATATCATAACATATCTCATAACATATAATGTAAGGGTATTTTGGGAAATCACCGTTCGGGCGCTGGCTGATCGTACACACTGCTTCCTTCTGCCTTTCTCAAAATCTTTTACTCTTTTTAGAAAAATTGTTTATTTTATGAAAACTTTCTCAATTCCTCAGTTTGAGTTCAGATTCATCCGAAGATGCACCCGAATCCCTCAAACCAAGGCTCTGATACCAACTTGTAACAAGGTGAATTTTCAAAACAATTTTTCATTTTAAAACATACTTTCATTCGTACGATAATCATCAAAACATAATGTGTCCACTGTAACAAAACAAAACATGTCCCAAGATCTCATATACATAAATCCTCTCAGTGTGTACGAATCATGCCGGCGCCTTCCCGCGATCCTCACTAGTACCTGAAACACATAACACAACAACTGTAAGCATAAATGCTTAGTGAGTTCCCCAAAATACCACATACAACACATACGCCACTCGAGGCTATAATACGACCCTTCGGTCGATGTGTCTTAGCGGGACCCCCCAGTCCCGAAGCTCGTTGGACCCTATGGTCCGGTCATAGCTCGTCAGACCCTTCGGTCCAGTCTGTGTCGTTGGACCCTTCGGTCCGGTCTATATCGTTGGACCCTTCGGTCCGGTCTATATCGTTGGACCCTCCGGTCCGGTCTGTACAACACATGGCATACATATATCACAATGCACATAATCTCATACAACACATAGCACACAAGACCCTCCGGTCTACACATAACACACAGTCCCGTAGCTCGTTGGACCCTATGGTCCGGTCATAGCTCGTCGGACCCTTCGGTCCAGTCTGTGTCGTTGGACCCTTCGGTCCGGTCTATATCGTTGGACCCTTCGGTCCGGTCTATATCGTTGGACCCTCTGGTCCGGTCTGTACAACACATAGCATACATATATCACAATGCACATAATCTCATACAACACATAGCACACAAGACCCTCCGGTCTACACATAGATACCACTCTAGGTAATGTATAGTGAGAAGACTCACCTCGTATGATGTCTAGTAACTCACGTGCTCGATATCCCTGAATCTCGAAACAACGACCTAGCCCCGCCTAATCACATAAAGTAATTATTTCAAATCATTAACGGCTCTCAAGGCTAGACTACATCCCTTTTCTACAATCCCACAGAAGGATAAAAGACCATTTTACCCCTCCCTGACCCCAAAGTCAAAATGTTGACCAAAACCCTAAAAGTCAACAAAAGTCAACCCTCCGGGTTACGCTGCGCGTACCAAACCTGTACGCTGGGCGTACCCGACAACCTCACATAATCGGGGAATGCAACCCCCTACGCCGCGCGTACTGGGATTACGCCCAGCGTAATTCCCAGTTTCAGACTTCTTAGCTTATAGGGTCTTAATCAGTTAAGACTCACGTCCAACTTCTAGATCTGACCTTTTCTAAACCTCTTAATCCATAAAGTTGGTGACTTTAAGCCTTTGCATGGCTGGACAAGTCACTAACACCCATAACATTCCATTTCCCAACTCTAGAAAGCTCATAACTCAAGCATGACTTCATAACAACGACCAAGATGGAAACTTTATGGATCTATAACTCATATATCACTGAAAAGGGACAGATCTAGGTCTATGGAGTCCTTTATGCTCATAAAGTCTCCACCTTTGGGACTTTAACCCTAGAAATGGTCCATGAAGCACAAATCAAAATAACAAGGAAAGCTTTGAGCTTTATACCTCCAAGTGAAGCTCTTCCCTCTGTAGAACTCAGATCCAAGGCTTGCACTCCAACTTCTAGCCTTTACAAGAATCTCCTCTTCTTCCTTACTAACACACAAAGGCACTTTAGTTCCAAAAACACTCACACAAGCTTAGAACGAAGGTTGGCTCTCTTTTAGGGTTTCACTCACTCAAATGGTGGCTGAGGATAAGGCCATAACCTTCTTTATATAGGGCTCAAGTCTAAATTAGGGTTTTGCATCTGGGCCGGTTACGCCCAGCGTAACCTTGGTACGCCCAACGTGATGGGTTTGAGCCATAAGAACTTTACTATGTGCACATGCAAACCCTAATTGCTTGGATCTAGGTTTCTCTAATTGAACATGCATTGAATCCAATACTTTCAATACTAGATCTAAGGTAATATATTGAATCTAATCATATGAAATCAGATCTGAAAGAATACCTTGAATTACTTGCTTGATACTTCTTCTTCTTGGAGCTTAGAGTCACAATTGTCACTCCTCTAATGGCTTACAAACACCAACTAGCAAGAAGATGATCTTGAGAGAGAGGAGGGATAGAAATCGGCCCTAGGGTTCCTTGGCTTGCAAGAGTGTCGATTTCTCCACCTCAAGGGTTCTATTTATACTATGAGCTATTAGGGTTTCTCCTTTAACCCTAATTGAATGACTTAGGCCCTAAGCAATCCAAGATCCTTCTAGATACAAGGCTTGGACGAATTTAAGGTTCCCACACCCTAAATTTCGTCCACCCCAATATCCATAAGGATACATAGCCCAAAATACAACTATCACACATTTGACAGTTTATGCCCTTTATTCAATTAACCTCTTTAAGTCACCAAATTAATTCTCAATTAATATATGACTTATATTAATCAAATAATATTATTATTCCTTAAATATATATTATTCTCATAATATATTAATAATATCTCTTCTCTCTTAACAAATCATCCTGTCAAGTTGCTATGGTGAAGGCAACCCAAAAGGACCATGCATAACCGGGTCAAGTACTTACCAAATATAGTTACAGCCTTAGACACTAATCCAACAGTCTCCCACTTGGATAAGTCTAGTAACTATATATGCAAACACAGTCCGATTAGCAATCGTAGCTCTCAAAGACGCTGTCAACTCTGATCTTATCAGTATCCTGTCCTTTAGATAAGGGATCGTATAATCCTCTGTTCTAGATATCGTGCGGACAATTACATGGAACATGTTCATACTTATTGTCCTGCAATTTGTTTCTCGATCTCAGATTCATTTGACATAGAACTTAATCGAACACATCAATTTAGTTCTGACCGGGCCCGGCACATAAGTCAAATCAAATCATCGAGGGGCCCTGATATCGCTTTTACCCTCTTAGGCTAAAAGGAACAGATAAACTTCGACTTATATGCATTTATTATCCACTAATCAAATTACACACAACAATATGTTTTATAACATCAAGTTACTGATGCGTTTGCGCATTATCAATGCATAACCAATTAACAAACAATAAACCATATATCTAGGTTTTAAGACTATATGATATTACCATCTTGTGATCACTCGTGATAAATTCCATGAAGTGATTCCAACAAGTGCGGGTTTATCCCAATGCTCAAATCAAGTTCATAAGCACTCATGAACGTTGCAGCAAACCTTTGCAATGTCTAATACACTTTAGACAATCTACACACCAATTCATGACAGTCTTCATTCATACCTACTTCCAACATATGAACGACTGTGGACTATTCGAATAATTCGATTATTATCAAATAATTAATTGCTCAGGAAGTCAAAACATGCAAAATGAAACAATAGTTAAATAATTAACATAAGACAGTAGCTTTACTTATAAATAATACTCCTTTATTTAATCATCAAATGTCAATTACATTTATCTATTACACGTTTCCAAACTATCTAATCTAAACTAATATCGTCCTTTAGCCCAATGCTCCTAGCGTGCTGCAAATGCTTAACCCTGCTAAGTCCCTTCGTAAGCGGATCTGCTGGGTTATCCTCTGACGATACCCTCTTTACCACGAGGTGTCCTTCTTCTACTCGATGTCTAATAAAATGATATTTTCTGTCGATATGTCGAGATCTACCATGATCCCTCGGTTCCTTGGTCAAGGCAACCGCTCCTTCATTATCACAGAAAATTTCCATAGGCTCCTTTATGGTAGGCACAACTCCAAGATCACCAATGAAGTTCTTCAACCACATAGCCTCCTTTGATGCTTCGCTCGCTGCAATGTACTCTGATTCGCACGTTGAATCAGCTACTGTTTCTTGCTTGGAACTTTTCCAAGTCACCGCTCCCCCATTAAGGGTAAAGACCCAGCCCGACTGCGAACGGTAGTTGTCCCTGTCGGTCTGAAAGCTGGCGTCACTATACCCTCGTACCTTTAAGTCATCACTCCCTCCGAGGACTAAAAACCATTCCTTGGTCCTCCGAAGGTACTTAAGTATATTCTTGACTGTAATCCAATGAGCTCTACCTGGGTTCCCCTGATATCTACTGACCATGCTCAAAGCAAAGGCCACATCAGGGCGAGTACAAGTCATAGCGTACATGATTGAGCCAACTGCGGAAGCATAGGGTATTCGGCTCATCTCAGCTATCTCGGCTTCTGTACTCGGGCTTTGAATCTTACTCAATTTGGCATTACTCTGTATCGGTAGTTCTCCCTTTTTCGAGTTTTCCATACTAAAACGTTTTAGTACCTTATCCAAGTAAGTATTCTGACTAAGTCCTATTAGTCTCTTACTTCGTTCTCTCACTATCCTTATTCCTAAAATATAGGAAGCCTCTCCGAGGTCCTTCATAGCGAAACACTTCCCGAGCCAGGACTTAACCTCCTGCAGAGTCGGGACGTTGTTTCCTATGAGCAGTATGTCATCGACATACAAAACGAGAAAGCTAACTATACTCCCACTGGCCTTGACATATACACATGATTCATCTTCACTTCGTACAAATCCAAACTCTTTGACTTTCTCATCGAAGCAAAGATTCCATCTGCGAGACGCTTGCTTAAGCCCATAAATGGACTTCTTAAGCTTACACACTCTATTGGGATGCCTTGGATCGACAAAACCCTCTGGCTGAGCCATGTAAACATCCTCAGCCAACTTCCCATTAAGGAAAGCGGTTTTTACATCCATTTGCCATATTTCATAGTCATGAAATGCAGCAGTGGCTAGCATCACCCTAATAGACTTTATCTTTGCAACTGGTGAGAAGGTTTCGTCGTAGTCAACTCCAGGAGTCTGAGTGAAACCCTTCGCAACCAATCGCGCCTTATAAGTGTGAACGTTTCCATCCACGTCGGTCTTCTTCTTGAAGATCCACTTGCACCCGACCGTCTTACGACCTGGTACATTGTCAACCAAATTCCAAACTTGGTTGTCATACATGGACTGGATCTCGCTGTCCATCGCCTCTTTCCATTTCACAGACTCTGGGCCTGCCATGGCTTCCTCATAGCTATTAGGTTCATCTAGATTTATTAGTATACCATCACTAATATACGTGTCCCCTTCGGTAGTAATATGAAAACCATAAAACTGGGGTTGAACTCTAACTCTTTCGGAACGTCTAAGAGGTAAGGACTTGTCAATTGGTTCAACTGGAGTTTCCTCCTCGGGTTGAGCGCCAGTGTTAGAGGTTCCTTCATCGCTAGATTCTTGAATCTCTTCAAGATCGACTTGCCTCCCACTGTCTCCTTGGCTTATGAGTTCTCGCTCTCGGAAAACCCCTCTCCTCGCAACGAAGACAACATTGTCACTCGGTCTATAGAAGAGATATCCAAAGGATTTTTGGGGGTAGCCGATGAATATACATCGCTCACTACGAGGTTCGAGCTTGTCGTGAGTTTCTCGTCTTACGAAAACTTCACACCCCCAAACCTTGATATGTGCCAACGAGGGAGCTTTCCCTGTCCACATCTCGTGAGGTGTTTTGGCAACCTTCTTTGTGGGTACTAAATTAAGGATATGGGCGGCAGTCTCTAAGGCATACCCCCAGAATGAGATAGGTAGTGAAGCACGACTCATCATGGAACGAACCATGTCTAGCAAGGTTCGATTACGCCTCTCAGCTACACCATTCAATTGTGGTGTCCTAGGTGGCGTCAATTGTGAAACTATTCCACATTCCTTGAGGTAGTCGTGGAATTCAAGACTTAGGTACTCTCCACCTCGATCAGATCGAAGCATCTTGATTTTCCTGCCCAATTGATTCTCCACTTCTTGTTTAAACTCTTTGAACTTTTCAAAAGTTTCTGACTTGTGCATGATTAAGTAGATATACCCATATCTGCTATAATCATCTGTGAAAGTCACATAGAAGCGATTTGCATCCCTTGTGGTGGATCTAAAGGGTCCACATACATCTGTATGTATGAGATCCAATAAACCCTCACCCCTCGCACAAGTGCCAGTGAAGGGTGACTTGGTCATCTTTCCAAGTAAACAAGATTCGCACGTGTCATCTTCCCTAAGGTCGAACGACTCCAACACTCCATCCTTTTGGAGTTGGGCTATGCGCTTCTTGTTGACATGTCCAAGATGACAATGCCACAAGGATGCTTTATCCATACCATTGGAAGAATCCATACACAACACATCATTTCCTAGGTTATCTATAACCATAACAGTTTCATAAATTCCATTACAAGGCATTGCTTCAAAATATAAAACACCATTTAGATAAGCATAAATCGAACCATTCTCATTATTAAACGAATATCTAAATCCTTGTCTAAATAAACCATGAAAAGAAACGATGTTTCTTGCCATATCTGGCGAGTAGCAACAATTATTTAATTCTAAATTCAAACCATTCCTAAGCTCTAAAGAATACACTCCAATCTTGGTGACAGGCGACGTTCTTCTGTTTCCCATGATCAAATTTATTCTTCCAAGCTCCACATCCCTATTTCTTCCTAGTCCCTGCAAATCAGAACAAATGTGGTAACCACACCCTGTATCAAGAACCCAAGAAATAGCATGAGATGAATCATTAGATTTAATTGTGTAAATACCTGCGAAAGATGGCTTGATCTTCCCATCCTTGATGGCTTGCAGATATTCCGGGCAGCTTCTCTTCCAATGCCCTATTTTGTGGCAATGGTGGCACTCTGCCTCCTTTGGGTTTGGGTTGGGCTTAGCAGGATCAACCTTGGTCCCACTAGAAGAGGAACCATTTTGGGACTTTCCTTTGTGGTGGTTCTTTGAAAAAGCCTTCCTCTTCTTGCCCCTTCCCTGTCCAATAGCCAAAACAGGAGCAACGGGTGGATTGGGAGTTGGTGCAACAGACTTGTCCTTGAGGTTGCTCTCAGCAGTCCTCAGGAGCCCTTGGAGTTTGCTTAGGGTGACCTCTTCCTTGTTCTTGTGGTAGGTCATCCTAAATTGGTTGTAGCATGAGGGCAAGGAGTGAAGAACAATGTCGATAGCCAAATCTTCCCCAAAGTTGACATTCAACTTGCGAAGACGATCAACATACCTTTGCATCTTTTGCAAGTGCACAGTAAGAGACTCTCCACTTCCCATTTTAGCAGTAATCATATTCGTTATGATTTCATAGCGCTCTTGCCTCGCGCTTTGGTGATACCTCTCCATCAAGTCTAGATGCATCTCATAAGGATACATGTCCTCATAGGACTTTTGGAATTCTGAGTTCATTGTGGCTATCATGATGCAATGGACCTTCGTTGCATCACGCTCATGGTTCTCAAAGACAGCCATTTCTTCAGGAGTAGCAGTTTCTGGATTGATCTTTTCGAGCTTCTCATCGAGAACATACTCTTTGTCCTCGTAACGCGCGATTGTACGAATGTATCTTATCCATTCGCTAAAGTTCGTTCCATCGAATGTCACTTTTTGACAAAGGCTCATTAGAGGAAATGAGCTAGCAGCTGCGTTGTTTGCGTTAGACATCTACAAATAGAAAGAACAAAGTTTGATTAGATTAAGTCCCTAATTAACACCCAAAATGAAAAATTAGGGCTAGGACCCAACAACGTTATTTACACATTAGAAAAGGGATGCCGTAATCCAATATGCAAATAATTTGGAGGTAAGTGAATGCATTGAGAATTCCTAGATTTCTTTGAGATTCATTGAACCTTTCAATGGCATGTTTAAATCTCGATATGCCCCTCTCGTTTGTGACTGGGATGCCGAGGATCACAAAGTGGGAGTGAATAACCAAGCAAATGTACATGGTGCCCTCACTGTTACAGTTACCTATTCAATGTGCTGGTTAACCACACACGCTCCATTGAACTATAACGAACGATGAGTCATCCTTTGTCACCTTTGCTTAGAACCCAATTAATGTGCCGGTTAACCACACGCGCTCCATTAATGTCTTAGCGAGGGTACAAAGTGTAATTTCATGGGATTGCATCAATTCACTTTTCCTAAAGTAACTAAGATTGGGAATTTTATAAAACATGTTTAGTTACTTTATATTGATTCATTATACTTATTAATGAGAGGAGGTTTGCCCTATCCTACCCGTTCGGCTAACGACCCTCCACCAGTCAAGCAAGCGGTGGGTGTGAATGTACACCCATTAAGCGCCATTTTATAGGCAGCAACCTTATACCCACCTTATAGACCGGCTTCGTGAATGAGGCCTACTAACGGTAAGACTAGCATTGTAAATCATATATATATATATATATATATATATATATATATATATATATATTAAGCTTGTAATAATATAATAGTATAGGGTTGAATTTTAAACTTGTCAAATTCTAGGGATTGAAATTTAAAATTATCCAAATTAAACTTTTAATCACAAAATTTAAAATTTCAAAGCTTGAGGACAAGTCTTGAACTTTTTCAAAGCATAAGGATCAAATAGCAAATAATATAAATCATCTAATTAGATTATCTCAATTTAATGTTACTTGCAAAACAATTTACCAATTCAATTCAAATAATCAACAATTATCATATAAGGAAATTATTATTCAACTAATTGGTAATTATCTTTTGTTAGGTCAAGAATATACTCATATATATGATTAAAATCGGATTTTAATGACCCAAAATAGTTAAGGCAAGTATCCTCAAGTAAAACAGCAAGAAATCCCGAAACTTCCTCCTTCTGACGCTCGAACTCGCCGAGTACCTCTATGGACTCGCCGAGTTGGAGCTACTCGCCGAGTCCACAGTGGAACTCGCCGAGTACAGCAGTCAGAATCACAAAATCGAATTTTTCAAGCAACAAGCAATCAACCAATGCATCAATTCAATAGAAATCAATCAAAGCTCTGATACCACTGATGGGTTTGAGCCATAAGAACTTTCCTATGTGCACATGCAAACCCTAATTGCTTGGATCTAGGTTTCTCTAATTGAACATGCATTGAATCCAAGACTTGCAATACTAGATCTAAGGTAATATATTGAATCTAATCATATGAAATCAGATCTGAAAGAATACCTTGAATTACTTGCTTGATACTTCTTCTTCTTGGAGCTTAGAGTCACAATTGTCACTCCTCTAATGGCTTACAAACACCAACTAGCAAGAAGATGATCTTGAGAGAGAGGAGGGATAGAAATCGGCCCTAGGGTTCCTTGGCTTGCAAGAGTGTCGATTTCTCCACCCCAAGGGTTCTATTTATACTATGAGCTATTAGGGTTTCTCCTTTAACCCTAATTGAATGACTTAGGCCCTAAGCAATCCAAGATCCTTCTAGATACAAGGCTTGGACGAATTTAAGGTTCCCACACCCTAAATTTCGTCCACCCCAATATCCATAAGGATACATAGCCCAAAATACAACTATCACACATTTGACAGTTTATGCCCTTTATTCAATTAACCTCTTTAAGTCACCAAATTAATTCTCAATTAATATATGACTTATATTAATCAAATAATATTATTATTCCTTAAATATATATTATTCTCATAATATATTAATAATATATCTTCTCTCTTAACAAATCATCCTGTCAAGTTGCTATGGTGAAGGCAACCCAAAAGGACCATGCATAACCGGGTCAAGTACTTACCAAATATAGTTACAGCCTTAGACACTAATCCAACAGTACCTCTAAGGGTCCGCGTCCATGTCAAGTGCATGAGTACGCGCAGCGTACTCTTGAGTACGCCCAGCGTACTCATTTGCTACAACTTTTCACTCAAGGGCTAACTTTGACAATTTGACAAAAGAGAAGGGTTAAATAGCTGTACCTGAATTTCGGGATGTTACATGATTCACAAGGAAAGTCCTTGATCCTTGTTAGGATCTCCAACACAAAACCTTGGGAGGTGATAATGATCAACTGCCTTGTTTAATTTTATGGATTGAAAAACAAGTTACAGAAATGAGATTGAAAGTACGAGTACAAGTGTATCAGTGAGTCTAAGTTGCCAAAAAATTATGCTCGTTGAGTGAATGTTACAAATGTATATCTAGCCTAGGTCGGATAACTCAAAGTTCGATATTCCCGGGATCCTGTTGAACTAGTATTTACACATCGCCTTGACTTGGTATTTCTGGGTCTTAAGCCTGATTGAAATGATTCTTCAGAGTTGATGAGTCCTTTGTTGACTAATTCTACACACGTGAAGAATAAATAAGAAATATATACGTTAATTTTGTTAGGAAAAAATAATAACGGTGATGGTTAGGATCCTGATGTATGTTTCTGGATCCTGAGACTCCTTTAAGATCCAGAATCCTATATAGGTTTGAGGATCTTGACCCTAGCAATTGCCCCCCAAATTATACCTACAAAATAATTGAATTAATTTCAAGTATTTAAAGTGTATAATAATTAAACTGGAATAAAGAAATTGAAATTCAAACTCTAACGGATAGAATTTTATCCATTCAATTAGGCATGATTATCCGTCAAATCAATTCCCTCTCCTCTGTGATCCCTAATAAATAGGTTATAGGGGTTATCGATCATCCTTTACTTCTCTCAGCTTTCCTTCGAGTGTTTATCAGTCGCCTCAAGGTAAATCTATTGTCTTATTTTCTCTTATTTTTCTTGTTTTCTATTCATCGAGTACGGGCAAAAAGATCCTCCGTTCTCGTGCCAGTATCCTCGGTCCTTCTAAGGATGATTTCGTAGATCAAAAACTCCTGAATTACGAGGATACCTGGTCTTTTTATAATGACGATATCGTATCTTTGAAAGAAAATGGGGCTTTCCCCGTCGGCACCATCTTGAAGTCTTTCGATGTTAAGGTCCAACCAGATTTTCTCTCTCCCACTTGGGTCTGCTTCCTCGAATACCCTTTCTCCTTGGGCCTGAAAAACCCTTTTTATGGCTTCATCTCTGAGTTCTTTGAAGTCATTAAAATCTCCTACATTCAGACCATGCCTGTGATATGGAGGATTCTTTTCTGGATTGATCGGCTGAATCAGTCCATGGATCTTAAGATTAGTTTATCTGAGCTGGCTTACATCTATGATATCTCAACCTTTGGGTCTTCTTGATTATTGTTTAAAGTTAAACCCAATAGAGCACATCTTGTTCTGAAAACCAAACATAATGATGATTCTTAGAAACAAAGGGTTTTTCTTTATGAGACGAGATTCTATTCCCAACAACGATCTCCTACCAACAAACTGGGTTAATAAGGTTAGGATTTGATTTGTTCGGGATCCGAGATTCACAGTCTTCTTATTTTGTGTGATTTTTTTTGCAGACATTAAGCTCGAAGAACTTGCCCCCGCCAATGAGGAAACCAAAGAGAAAATCAAGAATCTCCTTGCCTTGCCTTAAATCAAAAGAACCTTGAAATTTGAGCCATCCAGCTTGCAAGAAAGTTCATCTACTACCTTCCCGATGTCTACTGGTAAGGGTCCTCAATTTACGTACTTGATCATCAGGATCTCGAACTTATGAGGATCCTATGTGATTATTAGGACCCAAGGCTACTCGTTCTGGTGCTCGTTTTGCCCTCTCCGACCTTGAAGAGGCTATATCAGTCGGTCAGCTTGTGATTAAGAAGGAAAAGCCTTCTTCTTCCCATCCTCCAAAGAGGGTAGTGATCGACTTATTTGTGAAGACTTCTGGATCGAAGAAGAGGAAGGCTTCTAAGATCTCGGACCTTAGTTTGGAGGGTCTAGGGGCCGAGGAAGCCATGAAGAAGCTAATCTCTGTCTCGCAAGCTGTAAGTATTTCTAAATTATCTTTTATCTTTTATGCTTGATGTTTAGTTTATTGAAAGCATTCTTTCTTAGGTCGTGGATCATGTTTCTCGATCCATTGGGGATGTAAAGTTGAGGGCTGAAGAGGTTGAACGCGCCCTGAAGGAATAGGAGAAGGTTTGGAAGGCGACCAATGAAGATCTTCTGAAGAGGGTGGAGAAGTTAAGCAAGGAGAAAGTAGAGAGCGAAGAAGAGCATGCCTTCGCAATTGAGGAGGTAATCGTTGAGGTGAAGAGTAGTGCTGTTGAAGCCGTCTGGGAGGCAAAGATCAAGATAGCAGAGGATGTGGAGAATGCGGGATCCTGGAACGTGGATGGATGACGTGAAGCCCTATCCAAGTAAACTGGAAAGCACGTTAATGTTAGTCAGGATCCCACAGAGAAGAAAGGAGAAGAAAAAGAGAAGAAAGAGGGAGAGAAGGAAACATATGAGACCCCAGCTGGAGGGGATCAAATCTTGAATTAGGTTTGATTAGTTTATTTAAAAAACAGTTTTAATAATCGGTTTGTAAGAAAATTTTATTTTTCTTTTTTTTCCGGTTTGGTGGGCAACCCTTTTTAATTTTCATGCCTTGCTTTTACTATCTCTTTGCATGGTTGATTTGGTTGTAGAAATAGGATTAAAGTAGTTTTTTTCCTAAGGGTTATCAGATGATTAGGATCCTAAAGAGTTTATGTAACGTCCCAAAATTTAAGACTAAAAATTTCAATTTTTATAATAATAAAACCACCGTCCAAAACATTTTCATAAAACCGTAACGAAATTAGAGTATGTCAAAATCATCCAAATACATCAGAGTCAAATAAAATGCGGAACAATGTGGTGTGTGCAATGCGATCATCCCGAGCTCTTCCCCTTCGATCTAGAAGTACCTGGAACATAAACTGAAACCGTAAGCACAAAGCTTAGTGAGTTCCCCAAAATACCGCATACCGTACATATCTGCCAGCTCAAGGCTATGCTAGGTCTATTTCACCCCCAAGTCTATTTCAACTCATGCGTCGGCCCAAGCCGTATCGGGTATATTTCACCCCCAGGTATATTTCACCCCCAAGTCTGTTTCAACTCACATGTCAGCACAAGGCTGTACCGGGTCTATTTCACCCCCAGGTCTATTTCACCCCACATACATATAACAAACAGGCACACATGCATATAACACATACATCAGGAGCCACAATGACTAAAATCATATAACATATCCTAGTGTCCTATAGTATAGTGAACAAACTCACCTCAGTCCGCTGACAGTCAAAAAAATGATCGGGCTGCTGAACCGAAAATCCCCACTAATCACAAGTAAAGAAACCCTAATTAGAAATTAAGTCAATAATCAAATCCGTGAGTCCAAACCTTAAATACTGTCTTTAAGGGAAAAAGTGACTTATTGTTTCCCTTATTGGGCCTAACCCATCAAGGCCCAAATGCTACTAGCCATGAAGCCCAAAAGATAATCTATGTCCAAAATGGGCCTAAGCTCCAAATAGCAAAAGATTACGGCCCAATAAGGTCCCAAAGTTCCTAAGTCCCACACATAGCCCGAAACAAATATAAGTTGTCATAGAAAATATGTATGAACTTATTTTTTTATACAAAAACAAGTTATCCATATTCTCCAAAAACTAAGATTTCCAAAAATCAAAAAATCTAACCAAACTTGCAAGGTGGCTCTGATATCAATTGTTGGGTCTTACTTCAAAAATAGTTTCATAAACTTGAAAAATATGGAAACGGAAGACGTAAAATTTTGAACATAACATAACATTTTATACCAACCAAGGATCTCCTTACAAGTTATAGAAAGATAAAATACCAACCATAGAAATGATGAAGAAATAACAACCTTTGTTGTTCTTTGGATCCTCTTGAGAGGCTTGACAGTTGATGAAGAAGATGAAACCTTTGAGACACCAAAAATGACTCAACTTGATGCAGATGCTAGTCAAAAACTCTTGAACCCTTAAACTTTAAGTTCGTAACCAATATGAACTTAAAGAGGGCATGTAAAATGAAGTAATCTCCAAGTCTTCAAAACAAAACTAGAGAGAATGAGGGAAGAGGAACGACTTTTGGCCATTTGCATCTAAAGGAAAAGATGAGTGCATGACACATATCTTATATGCATAAAGTGAATTTATGGACCATAAGTCCTTAACACTTTAAGACAATAATGTCTCCTAAAGCTTACTTGTCTCCCATGCACCTTAAGACATGCCATACTTTCCTTTAAAATAATCAAAAGCCCATAACATGCTTCCTAGAAGCATGTTTCGGATTTAAATATAAAAGAAGTCAAACTTTTATAAAAAAACTCATAAGCCTTTTATAAGTTATAAAGTTTGCTTTTTGGCTAAAAGACAAAAGTCTTTCTAGTCCAAAATAATGTACATGACTTATAAATCATACCATATGATATATTATGTTACTTGCTAATAAAAATTATTATTTTCATGAAATAAATAATTTCCAATTTAATTATAAGAGTTTTATTGACTATTATTAAAATCAAGTTCTATTAAATAATCAATTATATCAAGTTGTTGTTAGTGTGACTCATTAGTATCATATGTTAACTAGCAATATCACTTTAATATGATTCTTGAGCATAATAGACATTTCAGTTTTCGTATCCTGTGAATCACTCTGATTTGATGATGTTTTGTTAAATCTTGGTTTTATGGGAGATATATGTATTAACGATTATTAATCCAAAAAAAAAAATTATGTCACGTTTTTCGGGTCGTTACATTATGATTTCAGGTACTTTCGGTTCGAAAGGGAAGGGTCCGGCTTGATCGTAGCACATCCACCCATGTTTCCACAACCATATGATTTGAGGATTGTACTCTGATAACTGTTTTTATTCTGAAATACTTTTGAATGATTGGAAAAAGGATAATTGGTGTTTCTGGTTCAATTAAAAATGAAATTTTTACTTTATAATTTTTGGGAAGTTACAAACACATTGTCTTCTTTATTTTATGTTATGTATACAACACAATTATAGATATTATTTTAGGACATGAAAGATAATTGCGTAGATTTGTCATCGTACATTGCTAATATGGGAACAAATGAAAGAAATTTTCTACAGCAAAGTAAAATCAATCTATTGTTAGCATTGCATTATCTACAAAAAAGAAAAATAAAAATAAACAACTTGATATAACGATAATCAGAAAGATTTGTCATAATATAATGTTATAATTGGAACAAATGAAAGTATGATGCCATAAAAAAATCAATATATTTTTTTTAAATCAGTTATACGTGTCCATCGGACGGATATAACACTAGTTGTATAAAGACATTGGTTATCTTAAGCATGAGCATGAGCACACCGGTACTTATTAGGGGTTAATATGAACCAAATATATCTACAAGGGAGCAAATTGAAAAAAAGTAGACAATCACAATATAGTTGGCGGTTGCCAAATATACTCGGGATTCTTTGTGCACGTAAGCAACAGTTTCGATCGATTTCGCTCCCTATATATAACCCTTGATCTCCCGCTTTTTTTGCGCATCAAACACAACTCGGAGGCAAGCCGAAGAAACCCTCTTCTTCACTTTCCGCGTCCGCCCTCTTTTTTTCTGTGTTTGTGCGTGCGAATCTTGAAGGGTCAAGTAAATTTAGCCATGGAAGTGAAGATGATTCCTGAATCCACTGCAGTCGGAGACGGAATGCGAACAGTTTCGACGAATATGGGAGCGATCGACGTTCTGGATTCTAATCTGAGTTTCGATTGTTATCATGGTGCTGACGTTATGGACCAGAATAACGGGAGGCCGAGTAAAAAACCGAAAATCGAAGAACAAGTAGTTGAATATGCATTGCCTGTAGGGTTTCTTGATCCTATTAATCCCGACGAACGCTCGTTGGTCTCTGTGCCGCAAACGCAATCCATCTTAGAATACCAAAACACTGATGATCATAATCTCAAGGCTATCGTTTCATCTATGAGCAAACAGTTTTGGAAGGCAGGGGATTATGAGGTTTCTGTTAACAATAGAGAATCCGTATCACACCCTGGTAATCGATTTGCTTCAGGATTATTAATCTTTCTTATTTTTCATATGTGAAAAAAAGTAGTAACAGAGAAGAAATATTTTGACGGGCATGGCTCAAAATCATAGTGTTGCATCAGTTTGTTTTGTTATGCATCTGATGAACCCTTGATTCTTCTTTAGTTGATAGTTCTTGAAGAAGATTGTGAAGTTATTGTAGCCCTAGGCATTCACTAGAGTAATTTAATGGGTTTCTTTTTTAATTTTTTCTTTTGTAAGTAGTTGTTAAAAATTAAACCTTGTTCATGCTGACAAAGATGTAATTTGTACAGCAGCTGGTATGGATCACGTGAGGGTTCATCCCAGATTTTTGCATTCAAATGCTACCAGCCACAAGTGGGCACTAGGAGGTAATTAATTACTAGTTTTATTGACGAATATTGTATAATGCATGGTTCTAAAACTTCAATGTAAACTGATGTTTGATTTTTATATTTTAGCTTTTGCTGAGCTTCTTGACAATTCTTTAGACGAGGTATATAAGATTATAAACTCTTTCTTGCGCTGCAATTTAGTTTCTGCAAATCCTCTGATTTTATTTTTTTCTCTTTGACATGCTCAGGTGCGCACTGGAGCTACTTATGTTAATGTAGATGTGCTGAATAATGAAAAAGACATTGGTAGCAAGATGTTACTGATCGAAGGTACATCACTGCTTCTGGAGTTATCATTCATACATAGCTTCGAGTTGAAGATATCAACAGATTGAAATTGTGATATATAATCTTTGTTTAGATATTTATATATGTATTTTGTTTGTTTTTCTTTTTTAACTAAAGAGGTGTTAATTGCTTGATTTTTGAGGGCAGATAATGGTGGTGGAATGACTCCTGATAAATTGCGTGGATGCATGTCTCTTGGCTACTCTGTGAAAAGCAAGTTGGCCAACACTATTGGTCAATGTGAGTGTAGATTTATGTTTTTCTGCAATTCAATATGTTCACATAAACATATAATCAACAATTTAATTTGTTTTAGATGGGAATGGTTTCAAGACAAGTACAATGAGGCTTGGAGCAGATGTTTTAGTATTTACTCGTTGCCCAGGACAGGAGGGTAGAAGGTATAGAATTTGTTGATGGACGTTTATTGTTGTATTCTTTTTATTTTTATTATGAGGAGTTCCTTATCATCATTGGTAAGATCGAAACTAACTTGGTTTGACTGTTGTTTTTTGTTAGCCCAACTCAAAGTATCGGAATGCTATCATACACATTTTTAATGGAAACTGGAAAGGAAGATATTGTGGTTCCAATGGTACGTACAACCCTAGTTTTGTTTCTATATATCCATGCAATAGTTATAGATGTATATAACACATGAATCAAGCTCCTTGTAATATATATATATATATATATATATATATATATATATATATATATATATATATATATATATATATATATATATTATTGTGTTTTTAGATTGACTTTGAAAAGAGAGGAGATGACTGGGGAATGATGGTGCGATTCACACCTGAGGATTGGAAAAGAAACATGGAGACACTGGTCCAGTGGTCTCCATACACGACTGAAGATGCTCTCTTACAGCAGGTAATCATGTTATTGTTATTTTGTTTTAGAAATGTAAGCAGAGTCAATACTAAATCTTTTTCTGTTTCACTTGTAGTTTGATTTCATCAACACTCAAGGCACACGCATCATTATATACAACATTTGGGAGGACGAAGAAGGACAATTAGAGCTTGATTTTGACACTGATCTACACGTATGTATATGTTTATGTTTGTATATATAATTAGGTGTGTTTTTTCTTCTTCTTGGTTTCTCTTTTAACCTAAATGAGCTACTCCTTTCTTGAATTGACAGGACATCCAAATCAGAGGGGTCAATCGAGATCCCAAGAAGATTGAGATGGCGAAACAGTATCCCAACTCTCGCCACTTTTTAACTTACAGGCATTCCTTAAGAGTATAATTTCTCCCACTTACAATCCATTTATCTATATATATATATTTGCATATAATATGTATAATTTATCTTTTTTTTTTTACTTGTCCAGAATTATGCAGCAATTTTATACCTGCGCATTCCAGAGGGCTTTAGAATCATCCTTCGTGGAGAAGATGTAATTCATCATAATATTGTTGATGATATGATGCTAACTCAGATGGTTACGTATAAGCCAACACAACCATGTCCTGAATGGACAACCACAAGGAATGATCAAAACGTATCGACCCTAAATCCTTATGTAGTACTATTATTATTATTATTATTATTATTATCTGCATGTTAAAATTAGGAATTTTAATTCTACTCTTGTTTCTCCACCTACCAGATGGTGGCTGTGGTGACTATAGGTTTTGTGAAAGATGCAAAAGACCATATCGATGTTCAAGGGTTCAATGTTTATCACAAGAACCGACTCATTAAGGTTTAATTGACTTTCTTCTTATATAAATGATTTGTGTATATATGTTTTCTAATTTTAATTTTAATTTGTGTGACAGCCATTTTGGAGGGTTTGGAACGCTGCTGGAAGTGATGGTAGGGGAGTTATAGGCGTATTAGAAGCTGATTTTGTTGAGCCAGCTCATGATAAACAGGGGTTTGAACGCACAACTGTACTTTCAAGACTTGAGAATCGATTGGTTGTCATACAAAAGAAATACTGGTTTTTTTCTTCTCTTCATTTATTATTTTTCCTCACACACACATACCCACCAAATTTAATCTGCCAACAAAATTTGACTCTTTTGTTTAGGTCTACGAATTGTCAAGAAATTGGGTATGCTAAACGTTGCAAGAGCAGTTCAGATACAAAATGTAGACCTTCAATGGAAGATAAACCGGATGTTCAAAGTGATGAGTTGAGGCCCATCAGAAAAGTTGAAGCATCAACATCTGATGAATCAGAGTTTCCAGAAATCATTACAAGTAGATTACCAAAAATTAAATGTAAAGAATCAAAAGCAGCTATGAATGGAGACGACACCATAGCCAAGTTGAAGGAAGAGAATCTGCAACTCAAGAAGAGGTTTGTTTTTTATTTGGCAAGGAGAATTTCACCATTTACTTATGTTTGTTGGTATGTAATTGTTTTGCAGACTAGAGACAAGCGAGGGTGTAATGCTCAATGATTTGTTGTTGGATCTGCAATCTGAGAAAGACAAGACTATTTCTCTTGAAAATCAAGTAAGTAAATTCTCTTTTTTGAAATATGTTTGTATAAAAATATGAATGTCAATGGTGGTTGGTTGGTTGGTTGATGGACAGATTGTGAAATTACAAGAAAAGATTCAAGTGCTGGATCAAGAACAAATAAACCTTATTGACATATTTTCTGAAGAAAGAAACAGACGGGAAGCCCTGGAAGAGACTTTGAGGAATAAGTTGAAGGTATTCCTTATTGTTTAACGAACCAATTTATAATGTCCTCAGCATCAGCTATAAATTCTTGTTTCTTGTTTCTTGTAGGAGGCCAATGACACCATTGAAGAGTTACATAGGAACATAAAAGTGCCCAAGAGCAATGGAGTCATAATATGCTAGTTTTAATATCAAAATTACAGATCAAACTCTACTAACACTGCTAAGTCCCTAAAGTTTCATCTCTGCATTAATCGCTTCTTAGACTATTAGTTTTCATATTATATCAAAGATGGTTTGGCTTTTGTATTTCTGTCTTCTACTTTTGCGTACATTTATGATTGTTGTTACATTTTTATGTTTGGCGTATATATATGAAGCAAGCATAGACTCCTGAATTATAATCCCAATTGGTTGTAATTATTATAAATGATAAGAAAATACACAGTTTTTTCAACAAAAGAATGTGACCCACCAATTAATAATACATACTAACGAAGCCAATTTTTGCTGTATGTACATACGAGCAACCAACTAGGGTTGCTGGTTTTGAGGGCTGTTGGGAGAAGGGGGGAAACTTGGTATCCATGTTCTTGGATTTCTTAGATCAAATCCAGGTGGTGGTGGTAGTGGTGGCGGAGGAATGAGAAAAGGGTTTCGTGGTATCCAAGTTCTTGGATCACTTGGATTGAATGGTGGTTGTGGTGATGGTGGATTGGGTGAAGGGATGTTCGGTATCCAAGTTCTTGGGTCTCCTAAATTGAACACCGGAGGGAAGTTTGGTGGTGGATATGGCAAAGATGGTGGCTGTGGCGGGAATTGAGTTGGTGGAAATGAAGGAAAAGGCGGCAGTTGTGGGAACGGCGGCAATTGAGGCAGCGGCGGCAGTTGTGGGAACGGCGGCAGTTGCGGGAAGGGAGGGAATTGAGGTAAAGGCCAAGGGAAATAAGGGAGGAAAAACTTTGAGGAGTTGAAAGAATCCGATGATATGATGAGCTTTTGTTGGTAGTTGAGGGCACAAAGGGTGGAGTTGATCTGAGAAGGTCTATAACTGAGTGCACTCACACTATAAACACAAACATTAGTCGACTTTGATTTGACGGTGATCTCTTTGGTGGTTGTGGACACCCCAGGGACATTGCAGCCTGGAACGGAGCTCTTTATTAAAGTGGCTTCACAGAGTGACTGAATGGCCGGTCCTTCCACACAATCAACCCCCTCCACCGATGGTATATCCAATCTGTATACACCGTATCTGTTTGTTGTTCTGTTCACTGAAAAACTAATCTGCTCTTTTGTACTTGGCGCATTACCTTGAAATTTACATTGGACATGAACATCCGCCCCTGTGATTATCTCAACAACATAACACAAAGGGCATAAATTTAAATTTCAAATTCTAGTACTATAACACTATCTATGATTACTGCTTTACCTGGTAAGAAATAGCTGTATCTTGTAAATAAGTTGCTGTAGCAAGCGTCGCAAAACACTGAGCCTGTGACTGTGATGTGGGACTTGGTTGGCTGAACCGCTGCAGAAACCGGCGAAGCAGACAGAGAAACAACAACAAGAAGAAGAAAGAGGATTGGATCCATGGTTGGAATTGGAAATGAAAGAAGCAGAAGCTTCCAAGTATTGTTGTTATGTGGAGGATGCAGGATATGATATATAAGAAAAGAATGATAACATTAAGTGGGGTCACGTATACGTATAATCGAGTCCGTGACTGTGAGTAGTTGTTGTTACTTGTTAGGAATAAGTGTGAATGTGATTTTAGAAGTTTCATCAATCTACTACTACTACAATACAAAGACATGTGAAGTCCCCTTTTTGGCAGATTCAAGAACTCAATTAATTCAATGGAGATGGTTTTTATGTATTGGTGGGTGTTTGGAGTATGTTCATGAGATTCTTTTTATGACTCCCTCCCAATTAAACAAACATCTTCCCAACACCATATTGGTTTATAAATAAAAACATATATTTTAAATATTTCCAGTTAAAGATCCGTACTTCTAAACTCAATATTTTCCTTTTTTAACATCTTAGAATACATATTTTCTTTTACAACGATTCTAGGATCCATCACATCATTTGGTGTTAAAACACATACACATCTATATTCAAACAAATCAAACACATTCATTCCAAAATGGTTTCCAAAAGAGCTTTGACTTTCTTGTACGATATTATGTTTTTCTTCAACTTTCTATGCTAAAAGACCCGATGGTGTGGCAACGGTTTGGCCGCACTTTTGCCATGGTGGCAGCCGGCAGGGGAACACCACGCCCACCCATCGGTTTCCTGCGCGGTTTGGCCGTTTGCGGTAGAATTCTATTGCACGTTCTCTCTCTTCTTTTAATCTACTTTCTCATCTTCCCATGTTTGGTCAAATTCGCAATAATAATAATAATAATAATAATTATTATTATTATTATTATTATACATATAAATAAAACCTCACAACCTTTATTTTATCAAACCTAATCCCAATTCTTCTATTTTTCTATATCTATTTCTCTCAAAATCTGTAACATCTTGATTTCTAGGTATTTTCAATTTGACCCTTGGTTTTTAAATGATTTGCAAAACTAGTCCCTAATGGCAGTTTTGTAATTAGTTGGACAGGCTTGCGTACGCTCGGCGTACGTGGCCAGGGTGCAAACCCTAAATTTTAGGGTTTGGACCCTATTTAAGCATCATTATAGCTACATACCCCTCCTTAACTCCAGCCTCCATTCCTCCTTGACCTCATTTCGAAACCCTAAAGTGTGAGTGCATTTTGAAGCTTGGAGTGTCTTTTTGGTGCCATTTTGCTACTCTTAGTGGTGAAGGAAAAGCTTTGAAGTTGTAGTGTTTCACTTAAGGCCTTGGATCCAACATCTACACTCCCTTGTGCACCTTCTGGAGGTATAAAGCTCCAACCTTGATGAGTATTTCTTTTAGATCTAATTTTAGCTTAAAGTTGGCACCTTTTTGTCCTAAATCTTGATCCTTGCGAGTATGGAGTACTCCAAGACGTTCGAGTTGTCCTTTCAGATGTTGTAGGGTGTGTTAAGTCATAAAAATATGATCTTGGACATTATTTGCTTCCCATGCATGATATAGGTTGTCCTAATGGGTCAAGAAGCTAGGGTTTTTTATGTTAAGGTCTTATTTGCCATGCAAAACCATAAAGTTTGAAACTTTATGGTTAAGAACACCTTTTTGGGTCTAGATCTGGATTTTGGATGAAATTGCTTAAGGATTAAGCACTTAATGGGTTGAGTTGGTGGCAGCCGCGTACGTTGGGCGTACCAGAGGGTACACTACGCGTAAGTGGTCAGCTCTTCATGGGTTGGTCAAACACTCAGTACGCCCCGCGTACGTGTTGAGTACGCATAATGTACTTACCGAGTTGACCAGGTTGACTCGGTTGACTTTTACCTGGATTTTGACCAAGGTTTGACCTAGGGGTATTTTAGGTATTTTGATCTATATTCTGAGTTTTGGTCACTGTATTTGTAAAGGTGACTGGTAGATTTGATTTCGGAGCAACGTGCTATTTCTGCTTTCTCATCTATCTGTGAGGTGAGTTTTCTCACTGTATCCATGGGTCGAAGACACTAATGCCGACGTATTATTCGGTTATATAGAATGATAGCTGCTATGTGATGTATACTTGTTTGTATGATCAGGTTGAAATACACCCCAGGGCGGGGCCCACTATGGTATGTCGGGTTGAAATATACCCCATGGTGGGGCCCACTATGGCATGTTCGGGTTGAAATATACCCCACGATGGGGCCCATATTTGTTTATTGGGTTGAAATATACCCCAGGCGGGGCACATATTCGTATGTATGTTTGGTGTGTGGTACTGTGGGGAACTCACTAAGATTTGTGCTTACAGTTTATGTTTATGGTTTCAGGTACTCTCAATTCGAAAGGGAAGGGCCCGACATGATGACACAACATCCTCCCCTCATGATTTCCGCAAGTTGAATAATTGTACTCTGATGTTTTGAATATTACGATTCGGTGTTGAATTTTGGAACAATTGATGAATGATTTGATAGACTTCCAATGAAAAATTTTATTACTGTTTTTGGGTTGTTTCAAATTGGTATCAGGGCCTTGGTTTGAGGGATTCGTGCACACTTTCGGGTGTGTCAGAACTCAAACTGAGGAAATGATAATCTTTTTAAAGAAAAATGAAATTGAACTTCTAAAAGGATTTTCACTAAGAAAAATGGGTGTGATGCGTGCAATCAGTCGAACTCAAGTAAGTGGTTCCCAAGATTACCCATACCTATGTATTATGAGTAGTATGCTTGATATGAGGATTGCATGCTAGGTTAGGGCTAAGGATACCTTCATGAATGATATGATAGAATTACCTGATATCTGTGATACCTTAAAGCCTAGGCAGGGGCGGACGCAGGATTTTAAAGTAGGGGTTGCACGGGAGTATAAAAAATAAAAGTTTCGAAAATTTTCGAAAAATTTTCCACTGCGGCCGGAAAACTTAGGAGTTGTCGGTGCCACCGTGGACCACCCCTAGGTCCGCCCCTGAGCCTAGGAGGATTGGATGTTATGTATTACTTGGAATTGATATCGGCTCAGTTAATTGCTAAGTGTATGCTTTCAAAGTTGTATATGATTAGGATTATATAGCCCTAAAATGATTGATTTGGCCTAATTTCCTGTTCATTTTTTGGTTGTGGACTTAGGGTAGAATCATCATTTGACAGTCTGTGTGATCATATTTTATGTATAACTTGCATGCATAAGGCAACCAACGGTGTTGATTGAGGTTCTTGGTATTGCGAGCGGTGGGAGTTGAGACTTCCTGGGAGAGCCTCAGATATGTATGTTGTGTAACATAGGGTTGGTATATGGTTTTAGTGTGTTGACTTATAGGAATCAAGATTGCTCTTGAGGAAGGTACAGGTAGGTGTGAAAGGTAGTATTGGGCCTGTACTATTAGAAGCACAAGATCTGTACCTGAGACACGAGTAGATCTGGAAACTCTAAGGAGGCCTGTATAGTGAGGATTTCCTCGAGTTATATATTGATTATTTATATGTTTGTTTTAGTTTGAGTATGGTGATGACTACTCTAGGAGGTTTTGGATCTGGTTCTGGTTCAAGTTCTGGCTCGGGCACGAAACCAATTGATGAGAGGTTGCACGAGTTTATTGCGGCTGAGGTTACTCGCGGTATCTTGGATGCTACTTCTGTGATGTTCGGTACCATCAAGGAGGGGATTATGGAGCTGATGGATTAGAGGCTCAGGTATTTTCCAGTTAAGATTGTTGCGGGTCAGATAGGAGCTCGAACTCCCTTATTCTGGGAGTTCAAGGCTTGTGGAGCTCCTGAGTTCTTTGGGGCTAAGGACCCCATCGCTAGCCGACGCTGGATCGCGGACTTGGAGAATGCTCAGCGGACGGGTTTTTTCCCTGAGTGGGAAATGGTGGGATTTGCATCCTGCCTGCTGAGGGACCGAGTACGAGGCTGGTGGGAGGAGGTTAGTCGAGCTGTAGGGTCAGCGACAGTAACAGCCATGACCTGGGAGGATTTTGTTTTGAGGTTCCAGAGGGAGTTTGCACCAGCTATTGAGGTGCAGCAGCTGGCGAGGGAGTTCCACGAACTTCCCCAGACTACTGAGACTATGACAGATATTACCGCCAAATTCAGGGAGAGGACTTTGTTGGTCCCGCAATACGCTGCAGATGAGGAGATGAAGAAGACGAGGTATCATGACATGTTGAGAGATGATATCAGAGAGTTTGTGAGCTTCTCGGGGTGCAAGACCCTGAATGATATGATCGAGAAGGCACGTGAGCGGGAGATTGAGCTGGAGCTTCGGACAAAGCGCAAGCCAGAGCAGGTGCAGACAGCAGTGGGCCAGGCTAAGAGGCCCAAGACCTCTGATTCCCACACCAGAGGCCAGCAGGGCTGGGGTCGTTGCAGCAAGCCGCACAGTGGGGCTTGTCGAGCGACGGGCCAGGATGTTTCAGTTGTGGTCAGTCGGGCCACATGAGTAGGGACTGCCCTAGGGGTGCTCTAATTTGCTTCCATTGCAATCAAACCGGCCATAAAAAGGCCGATTGTCCGAGACTGTCTGTAGGAGCAGTGGCAGCGCCTACGCCAGCCACCTTAAGGATTACTGATGGCAGCATGGGCAAGGCGGAGGCACCTTTGGTGAAGAGCAAGGCTTTTCAGCTGACCACCGATGAGGCTCGTGCAACACCAGATGTCGTTACGGGTATGTGACTCATTTTTATCTTTTAATGCTTTCCTTATTTATGCTTACGATTATATTGTTGGATTAGGTGTCTAAGCCCATAACTATAATTGGTATGTACTTGACCCGAGAGTAGCATGATCCATTTGGGTTGCATATCACCACGACATGCAATTTAATAGGATTGACTTTTGAGAAGAGGTGATTTATGATTTGTTAATATATTATAAGTTCTAATATATTAATATGAAATCATATGATTTAAATAGTATTGATCAAGAATTAATTTGGAATTAATTTTGTGATCAAAAGAGACTAATTAAATATATGGGGATTGATTTGGTAAATCATTCATTCTTATGGCGTGGGCCAATGATCCATGATTCTTTAGGTTGGGCTAAACCAATGTTACAACCCATGGATGATCCATGGGGGTTTAAACCCATGGAGCCTAAGGAATATGGAAGGTCATGCACATTAGGGTTTACATGGTGTAACCCTAATCTTGCCACAATATATAAGAAGCTCCTTAGCATCCAAAATGGCACACTAGTGATCCTTGGAGTTCCATGAGCCGATTTTGGTGAAAGAAATACTCTCTCAAAAGTCTCCTTTGTTCTAGGTGTGTTGTGATTCCATTTGAGGTGCAACACTTGGGGCACTAAGTTCTTAAAGGCCAAACTAAAGAAGTTCTACAAGCTACAACAAAGAGGTAATTCTATAACTCATTTCTATGTTGATTATGTCAATTATATGCTAGTTGTAGGTTTAATGCTTTGGAAACAATATTGCATGTATAATTAGAGAAAACATAGATCCAAAGCATTTAGGGTTGTATGTGCACCATAGGATGTTGTAGTATACAAAACCCATCAGTGGTATCAGAGCCATGGGTGGTTCTCTATTATATTTGATGCAAAATGTGTTATTTTTCAAAGCTGAAATGCTGTCTGGCTGCCCTACACGACGAGTCCATGCTTGGACTCGACGAGTAGGATGAGTTTTGCCTTGGACTCGTCGAGTCCAATATAGGGCTCGACGAGTTGCCTGTCCAGAAAACAGTTTCTCGAGTTTTTTGGCCTGTTTTGGATTAGAATCATTACCACAAAATGTTTTAGTTCATAAAATTTGATTTTGTTGATATGGTAATGATTATTCTCATCCAAATAAAAGATAATTGTCAAAGTTTCATGATTTGTATTAGTTTATATGATTAGTCTAATTTCTTGAAACTTGTTTGATATGAATTATCTTAACTTATGAGTTTAATTAGATCATAGGCAAATTGTTTGATTTTGTTAGTTGGAATTTTTGATCTAATTGGTTTTGGTGAAATCCATAACTTGTCCTCAAGTTATGGAAAATGAAAGGTGTCTTTTTAAATGTCATCTTAAATTGTTTTAAGTTTTCTATAACTTGTTCTCAAGTTATGGAACTTGAAGAGTCTTTTGCATAAATGTTTTTATGAACTCCATAACTTGTCCTCAAGTTATGGAATGTCAAGAGTCTTTTCATAAAACCTATATTAAACTCATAAGTTATGGATACCAAAAGTTTTTGAATAGTTCAAAATTTGACCTCAAGTTTTGGAATTTGTAAATGCAAAGTCTCACTTTGAAACATTTAGTTCCAAACCCTAGAATTCTAAAAGTTTAAAATTCGACCCTTATACTATTATAATATTATAGGTTTAATATTTATATATATGTGTATAAGAGTAAAGTCAGTCTTACCGTTAGTAGGCCTCATTCACGAAGCCGGTCTATAAGGGGGGTATAAGGTTATTGCCTATAAAATGGCAGTTTAATGGGTGTCCACTCTCACCCACTGCTTCCTTGACTTGTGGAGGGTCGTTAGCCGAACAGGTTTGACAGGACATATAAATTTTCATTAAAAGTATAATGAAATACTAAGTAACTAAACAGTTATAAATTCCCAATCTTAGTTACTTAGGAAAAATGTGAATTTGGTGCTAACCCATGAAATTGCACTTTGCACCTTGTTAAGTCGTTAGTGGAGCGTGCGTGGTTAACCGGCACACTAATCTGGGACTGACAGTGTGTGAAAAAGGGTAGCTTGATGTTAATCATAGATCAATGGAGCGTGTGTGGTTAGCAGGCACATTGATTAGGTGGTTGTAACATAGGGTGTACCAAGCTAATTTGCATGGTTATTCACACCTTGTTTGTGATCCTCGGCATCCCAGTCACAAACTTTAAGGGCACAATCGAGATTTAAACATGCCATTGAAAAGTTCAATTAATCTCAAAGGATCTAGGAATTTCAATCCATTTAAAACTTAATAATCAATTTCGTTTTTCATGGTGGAAATTGGTAAATCGTCATTTACCTACCTTCAAATATTTTTCATTCGGATTACGGCATCCCTCTTTTGAATTGTAAAATATTGTGTTGGGTCCTAGCCTTAATATTTCATTTGGGTGTTATATTAAGGACTTAAATCAACTAACTTGAATTTATCTCATTGTAGATGTCTAGTTCAGACAACTATGGTCTTTCCAAATCTTTTGGAACAAGCTTTCCTCATGAAGATGATATTCCACAAGACAATCAAGGTGAAAGATTAATCCTTTCTTTGTGATGTAGTGGAAATTCACTTCCTCCACCTCCTCCAATTATTCTCCCTAACCTACAAGTTCGAAGACTTGAAAAGTTCAAGATCACTCAATCCCTATTGGATAGCAAACACAAGGATGGAAAGTATGTGTGTGCACATGTCTTGGATATGAAGTCACACATTGACAGGCTGAGAATGTTGGATGTTGTGTTCCCAAGGAAGTTGGCTATTGACTGGGTTCTTCAGTCACTTCCCGAGTCATATAGTGAGTTTGTTAAAGACTACTATGTGACAGATCATGACATGACCCTTATTGATCTTATTTGTTGATTGCTGCTGAATCAGCAATGATTTGGCGCAATGGTCAAGCAAATTTGACTGGAAGGTCTACCTCTCAAGCTGACATGGGCAATGACATGGATATCCCAGAAATGATTCCTTCTCCTAAAAGAAAGGAATTGGCCATGATCAAAAGTTTTGATCATAAGGGAAAGGCCAAAATCTGAGATTGTTCCATATGCCATTCCCAATGAACCTGTTTGTTTCTATTGCCAAGGAAAGGGACATTGGAATCGAAACTGCCCTGACTACCTGAGAACTTTAGTCATATTGTATGGTTCTACTTCAGGTAAGTCTACTGTCTAACTCTATTAAGTTCCTAATTGTTGATTCTTAATACATGATGTGACAAGGTTGCATTTTGATGTTTTGTAGGATCATGCAAAAGGAAGGAGGCTTAAAGGAAGAGTGTGCTGAATCTGGTCGTGAAGATGGATTTTAATCGCATGGTTCGATGATCGGATTTTTGAGCTGTTGCTTAAGAGTTATGATAGATTGCTTAGAAATATGTAGTGACATAGTTTTCATTTGTAATTGCATTGTAAGGAAAAGTTTTTCCGCATTTTATAAATAAATAATTTTTTTTATTTTATTATATCTCCTTGCAATGACATTTGTGAAAATTGATGTTTGTATGTTTCTATGTTAGCAATATGAATTTGATTATGTCGTTCGTGGTAGTGTCGAGAATTTACCAAATAAGGAAAGATTCTCATCACCCAAGTTTCAGTTGGATAGAAACTTGGAATCATGCAACTTGTATTGTGTGATGAATGAGAACCTTCATCATTGGGAAATTAAGACTAATTCCTTGTTTACATGTATATGTGAGTCAAGTAAAGGACTAGGGGATGGGGTACACTGGGTGTGCGCTGGTCAGGTCCACCACAAAGAACGATAAGACTATTCGTCATGATTTACTAAAGTTTAGTAAATATGGTTATGCTTACAAGTTTAAGTATAATTCTAAATCATTGGAAAAGTTCAATGAATGGCAGAACGAATAAGGAGAATCAAATTAGGCATAAAGATAAAAGTTTCTCCAATCTGAAAAAATGGGAGAGTACTTTAGTATCGTGTTTTATGATCATCTTAATGATTAGGGAAAACCATATCACATTTGATCCTCTATGGATATCTTAGTGCATTTGTATGGCTAAGAAGAGGAATCGTGAATTGTTGAAATGGTTAAATCAAGAAGATTATTCATACTTCGTTCCAAAAACAATTCTTAGAGTCATACTCCAAGACCGAGCCTAGAGTGACATTAAATTAAGAAGGTTTATAACACTCATCAAATGTAGAGTAACATGTTTCTCACTCTTGTACATTTGAAATTGGTAAGTTGTGATGTCTTCGTAAGGACAAAGACCAACTAAGACCAATTGTGTGAAGTGTCTTTCTTGATAAGAGACCGTACTAACTCTTGAATATTTGTGTGTCAAGTAATGTTCCTTGACAAAGTGAATCTTATATGTCAAGAGGTCAGTGGGAGTCTGAAAGATCTTGAAAGTTTCAAGAACTAATCAAGAATAAACCTATTGTTAAACACTAGCACACGACTTGAGGTTAGTAAACTATCGTGTTGACATATTCTTGTTTCTGTGGCCATTCCAGTTAAAGTTGACTATGCATGTGAGTTCTATGAGTTCTCAATTGTTTGCATAACAACCTGGACGCAATGGCAGGCCCTTGTGCTGCCAGGTGGCAAGAAATTAAGATTGAACAAGTTTAGTCCATATGAGTTTGGATTTGTCACTAACCTTGTCTTGTGATTATGGTTATGACAAATTCACATGGATAGTAACACACACACCATAAAATCTAAGTGTCCTAAGGTTTCTCTCCAACTCATGAAAATGATTGTGAGGAAACGCTTTCACTAAGTAGATTTTAAATAGTTAGCAATTGTGATATTTGCATTCTCAAATTCAATTATGATTATGACATCCCTCTTTATAGTTCGAATTGTGAGAAATGGCAAAGGTCTAAACATTTGAGACTTATTGCTGTAAGTTCTAAAATTGTTTAGACACACATGTGAGCTATCTAAGGAAAGGTGTATGATTTTGAGAAGCCTAGATAAAGTCTTATCGACGCATCTCGTATCAGAAATCTGAACTTTGGTAAGAAAGTCAATAAGTATTGATTTCTAGAAGTCCAGTTGATTTCTGAGTACATGTCAAAGCTAGTGGGATCATAAGTGTTATGCTAATAAGAATGTAATTATTATTCTAGTGGGAGCACAATTATTACGTTAAGTGTTGCAAGTTAGCAATGTTACTTATAGAAAACAAAAGTTTCAATTCACAAAGTTACACGGTTTGAAAACTTGTTTTGCTATAATTAAGGGAGAGGAATTCAAACTTTATTTCAATTCTAAAAGCTTAGATGGAGTTTTAATCAAATTTAGTCAAGGACATATATGAATGTTATGTTGAAAAGATTCGACATAAGGAAATTCTATATGGAAATGTTGATTGTGTTCTCAAATTCGATTATGATTACGACATCCCTCTTCATAATTCGAATTGTGAGAACATGACAAATAGAAATATTATAGCAAAAGACTGATCAAGTATCGTGTCTTTATGTTAGAAATTATGAATCACATCCCATATGCTTCGGGTATAGGACCGATTGCATATGCTATAATATTCTCGTGTTCTAATTTTCCAAGTGCCTAGGGCATTAAGAGGGAAAAAGGAATAGAACCGGATATGACTAAAGTGGTTAAACAACTGTTAAGGACAATCTAAGGTTGGCCAAGGATTGGTCGCTTAAGGACAGTTGGAAGCATAGTAATGGATGGACCATATTGACATTATTATGAATAGACAGGAGTCTATTAATAATGAGTTGTTGTATGACAAATATGGAATGTTTCCATATTGGGGGTTGAAAAATAGATGAGAAAATTAGAAACTTTTATGCAAGAAGGATGTTCAAAGGAATGTACTTTGAATTTGAGACTTCATTTCCATGGAATTGTCTTGTAACAATCTCCAAAGGAATATTTTGTAATATCATTGGTCAAGTCTCTGTGACTTTTGGTACCTAGACATTACAAAAGAATCATTGCATGATAGTTTAGATACTAACACATTCTAATAGTGGCAAGAATTTGGAATTCTTACACTTGCAATAAAGATTTGGAATTGTGAAATGAGCATCATTGAAATGTTTTCAATTGATCTATTTCACAAAGTAGAGACCATAGAAAACATAGTGTGCAGGCTTGGAGCATGGGACAACTATTGTTTTAATTCAAGTATTGAGTTGATAAATCGAAACATTATACAATGAATAATGTGTAATCAATACGGTGATTAAATAAAAGGTGTTTTATTATTCATAAAATCTGAGACCATATTGGATTCAATTATTCTTGTGTTTCACTTTGCATGTTTTGACTTCCCGAATAACTAGGTTATTCAAAACCATCCACAGTCGATCATACTTTGGAAGTAGGTATTGAGGCAAGACTGTTATGAATGGGTCTATAGATTTGTCTAAAGGCGTTTAGGCATAGCACAAGTTAGCTGCAGTGTTCATGAGTACTCCCGGAATAAGATTCGAGTATTGGATTCAACCCACGCTCATCTGAATCACTTCATGGATTTTATCACGAGTGATTGTGAGACGATAATATTTTATATTCTTGAAACGGAGACATGTGAGTTGTAGTTGCGATTCGGTTGCACATTGACATATGTAAACGCACCAGTAACTTGGTGTTATAAAACATATTGTTGTGTGTAATTTGATGAGTAAGTACAAGCACGCAATTGGGTCGAAGTTTATCCGTTCCTTTTACCCCATGTGGATAAAAGCGATCTTTGTGGTCCCCTCGATGATTTAGTGATGACAACCCTAAGTGCTTGGCCAAGCCTGGACTGATTTGATTTGTTCAATTAGTTAGTCGTCATAAATCGGAAATCGGAAAACAACAGATGGACAGAGATAATGATTATAATCCTTGTCTCAGTCCATTCGATATCTAGAATGGAGGAATATATGATCCATTATCTAATGGACGTGTCATTGACTAGGTCAGAGTTCGATAACGGCTTTTAAGAGCTATGATTGCTAGTCGGGATTTTTGAGTCGTACTTGAAATAATAGTTATTAGACTTATCCAAGTGGGAGACTGTTGGATTAGGTGTCTAAGCCCATAACTAGAATTGGTATGTACTTGACCCGAAGTAGCGTGGTCCATTTGGGTTGCATATCACCAGGACAATTTGATAGGATGGACTTTTGAGAAGAGGTGATTTATGATTTGTTAATATATTATAAGTTCTAATCTATTAATATGAAATCATATGATTTAATTAGTATTGATCAAGAATTAATTTGGAATTAATTTTGTGATCAAAAGAGACTAATTAAATATATGGGGATTGATTTGGTAAATCATTCATTCTTATGGTGTGGGCCAATGATCCATGATTCTTTAGGTTGGGCTAAACCAATGTTACAACCCATGGATGATCCATGGGGGTTTAAACCCATGGAGCCTAAGGAATATGGAAGCTCATGCACATTAGGGTTTACATGGTGTAACCCTAATCTTGCCACAATATATAAGAAGCCGATTTTGGTGCAAGAAATACTCTCTCAAAGGTCTCCTTTGTTCTAGGTGTGTTGTGATTCCATTTGTGGTGCAACACTTGGAGCACTAAGTTCTTAAAGGCCAAACTCAAGAAGTTCTACAAGCTACAACAAAGAGGTAATTGATGGGTTTTGGTATACTACAACATCCTATGGTGCACATACAACCCTAAATGCTTTGGTTCTATGTTTTCTCTTATTATACATGCAATATTGTTTCCAAAGCATTAAGCCTACAACTAGCATGCAAATGACATAATCATCATAAAAGGAAGTTATAGAATTACCTCTTTGTTGTAGCTTGTAGAACTTCTTGAGTTTGGCCTTTAAGAACTTAGGGCCCCAAGTGTTGCACCTCAAATGGAATCACAACACACCTAGAAGAAAGGATGACTTTTGAGAGATTTTCTTCCACTCAAATCGGCTATAGTGACTCCAAGAACACTATTATGTCATTTTGGATACTAAGGGACTTCTTATATAGTGTGGCATGATTAGGGTTACACCATGTGAGCCCTAATGGGCATGAACTTCCATATTCCTTAGGCTCCATGGGTTTAAACCTCCATGGATCATCCATGGAATGTCACATGGGTTTAGCCCAACCTAAGGAATCATGGATCATTGGCCCACACCATAAGAATGAATGATTTACCAAATCAGTCCCTTATATTTAATTAGTCTCTTTTGATCACAAAATTAATTCCAAACTAATTATTGATCAATACTAATTAAATAATATGATTTCATATTAATATATTAGAACTTATAATATATTAACAAATCATAAATAACCTCTTCTCAAACGTCCATCCTATCAAATTGTCCTGGTGATATGCAACCCAAATGGAACATGCTACTCTCGGGTCAAGTACATACCAATTATAGTTATGGGCTTAGACACCTAATCCAACAGTATCCCACTTGGATAAGTCTAATAACTATTATTGCAAGTACGACTCCACAACTTGACTAGAAATCATAGCTATTAAAAGCCGTTGTCGAACTCTGACCGAGTCAATGACGCGCCCATTAGATAAGGGATCTAATATTCCTCCATTCTTAATATCATTTGGATTGAGACATGAATTTTAATCATTCTCTCTGTCCCTCTATTGTTTTCCGATTTCCGATTTATGACGACTGACTAATTGAACAAATCAAATCAGTCGAGGCTTGGCCAAGCACTTAGGGTTGTCATTACTAAATCATCGAGGGCCCCAAAGATATCGCTTTTATCCACATGGGGTAAAAGGAACGGATAAAGTTCGACCCAAATGCATGCTTGTACTTACTCATCAAATTACACACAACAATATGTTTTATAACACCAAGCAACTGGTGCGTTTACATATGTTAATGTGCAACTGACTCGCAACTACAACTCACATGTCTCCGTTTCAAGAATATAAGATATTATCGTCTCACAATCACTCGTGATAAAATCCATGAAGTGATTCAGATGAGCGTGGGTTGAATCCAATACTCGAATCTTATTCCAGGAGTACTCATGAACACTACAATTATGTCTAAAACACCTAGACAAACTACAGACCCATTCATGACAGTCTTGCCTCAATATCTACTTCCAAAGTATGATCAACTGTGGATGGTTTGAATAACCTAGTTATTCGGGAAGTCAAAACATACAAAGTGAAACACAAGAATAATACTAATCCTATATGGCCCCAAAACCTTTGAGTGCCATATCGATTACTCATTATTCATTGTATAATGTTTTAAATAATCAACTTAATACTTGAATTAAAAAAATAGCTACGCCATGCTCCAAGCATGCACACTATGTTTGTCTATGGTCCTGACTTTGTGAAATAGATCAATTGGAAAACATTTCAATGATGCTCATTTCACAATTCTAAATCTTTATTGCAAGTGTAAGAATTTCAAATTCTTGTCACTATTAGAATGTGTTAGTATCTAAACTATCATGTAATGATTCTTTTGTAATGTCTAGGTACCAAAAGTCACAGAGACTTGACCAATGATATTACAAAATATTCCTTTGGAGATTGTTACAAGACAATTCCATGGAAATGAAGTCTCAGATTCAAAGTACATTCCTTTGAACATCCTTCTTGCATAAAAGTTTCTAACTTTCTCATCTATTCTTAACATCCAACTCCCAATATGGAAACATTCCATATTTGCCACACGATAACTCATTATCAATAAAATCTTGTCTATTCATAATAATGTCAATATGGTCCATCCATTACTATACTTCCAACTGTCCTTAAGCGACCAATCTTTAGCGAACCTTAGATTGTCCTTAACAGTTGTTTAACCACTTTAGTCATATCCGATTCTATTCCTTTTTCCCTCTTAATGCCCTAGGCATTTGGAAAATTAGAACACAAGAACATTATAGCATATGCAATCGATCCTATACCCAAAACATATGGGATGTGATTCATAATGTCTAACATAAAGACATGATACTTGATCAGCCTTTTGCTATAATATTTCTATTTGCCATGTTCTCACAATTCGAATTATGAAAAGGGATGCCGTAATCATAATTGAATTTTGAGAATGCAATCAACATTTCCATATAGAATTTCCTTATGTCGAATCTTTTTCAACGTAACATTCATATATGTCCTTGACTAAATTTGATTAAAACTCAATCTAAGCTTGAAGTATAAATTCTTCTCCCTTAATTATAGCAAAAAAAACTTTTCAAACCCTGCAACTTGTGAATTGAAACCTTTGTTTTCTATAATTAACATTGCTAACTTGCAACACTTACCATAATAATTATGCTCCCACTAGCATAATAATTATTATCTTACTAGCATAACACTTATGCTCCCACTAGCTTTGACATGTACTCAGAAATCAGCTAGACTTATAGAAATCAATACTTATTGACTTTCATTATCAAAGTTCAGATTTCTGATATGAGATGCTTCGATAAGACTTTATCTAGGCTTCTCAAAATCATACATCTTTCCTTAGATAGCTCACATGTGTGTCTAAACAATTTTAGAACTTACAACAATAAGTCTCAAATGTTTAGACCTTTTGCCATTTCTCACAATTCGAACTATGAAGAGGGATGTCATAATCATAATCAAATTTGAGAATGCAAATAACACAATTTCTATCTCCTTAAAATCTACTTAGTGAAAGCGTTTCCTCAAAATCGTTTTCATGAATTGGAGAGAAATCTTATTACACTTAGACTTTATGGTATATGTGTTCCTATCCATGTGAATTTGTCATAACCATTATCACAAGACATGGTTAGTGACAAATCCAAACCCATATGGACTGAACTTGTTCAATCTTAATTTCTTGCCACTTGGAAACACAAGGGCCTACCATTGCTTCCAAGTTGTTATGAAAACAATTGAGAACTCATAGAACTCACATACATAGTAAACTTTAACTGGAATGGGCACCGAAACAACAGTATGTCTACACGATAGGTTACAAACCTCAAGTCGTGTGCTAGCGATAAAGAATAGGTTTTATTCTTGATTAGTTCTTGAAATTTGTCAAGATCCTTAAGACTCCCACTGACCTCTTGACATATAAGATTCACTTTGTCAAGGAACATTACTTGACAAACAAATATTCAAGAGTTAGTTGGGTTTCTTATCAAGACAAACACTTCACACAATTGGCCTTAGTTGGTCTTTGTTTTATCCAAAACATCACAACTTACCAATTTCAAATGTACAAGAGTAAGAAACATGTTATTCTACATTTGATGAGTGTTATAAACCTTCTTAATTTAGTGTCACTCAAGGCACAAGCTTGGAGTATGACTCTAAGACTTGTTTTTGGAACGAAGTATGACTCATCTTCTAGATTTAACCATTTCAACAATTCACGATTCCTCTTATTAGCCATACAAATGCACTAAGATATCCTTAGAGGATCAATTGTGACATGGTTTTCATAATCATTAAGATAATCATAAAACACGATACTCAAGTACTCTTCCATCTTTTCAGATTGGAGAAACTTCTATCTTTCTGCCTAATTTGATTCTTCTCATTCGTTCTGCCATACATTGAACTTTTCCAATGATTCAGAATTATACTTAAACTTGTAAGCATAACCATATTTACTGAACTTTAGTAAATCATGACGAATAGTCTTATCGTTTTTTGAGGTGGACCTGACCAGCGCACACCCAGTGTACCCGATCCCCTAGTCCTTCACTTGATTCACATATACATGTGAACAAGGAATTAGTCTTAATTTCCCAAAGACGAAAATTCTCATTCATCATACAATACAAGTTGCATGATTCCAAGTTTCTATCCAACTGATACTTAGGTGATGAGAATCTTTCCTTATTTGGAAAATTCTCGACACTACCACAAATGAAGGAATCAAATTCATATTGCTAACATAGAAACATAGAAACATCAATTTTCACAAATTCCATTGCAAGGAGATATAATAAAATAAAACAAAAAATTTTATTTATTTATAAAATGTGGAAAAACTTTTCCTTATAATGCAATTACAAATGAAAACTATGTTACTACATATTTCTAAGCAATCTATCATAACTCTTTAAGCAGTAGCTCAAAAATTCGATCATCGAACCATGCGATTGAAATCCATCTTCGCGACCAGATTCAGCATACTCTTCCTTTAAGCTTCCTTACTTTTGCATGATCCTACAAAACATCAAAATGCAACCTTGTCACATCATGTATTAAGAATCAACAAATATGAAATTAATAGAGTTGGACAGTGGACTTTACCTGAAGTAGAGTCAAGCATTTGACTTTACCATCCTTGCGATCTTTCAGGTAAATATGGCAGCTTCGCAACCAATGCTCCTTATCTTGGCAATAGAATCATATGGACTCTTTGGAATGGTACACAAGACTATCTCAGACCTAGCCTTTCTCTTTACCATTTGATCAAATGACTTGACCATGGCCGATCCCTTTCCATTGGGAAGAGAAAGCTTTTCTGGACTTCCAATGTTACCATTGTCAATATCCATGGAAGTTTGGGGAGTAGATCTTCCAATCAAATTTGCTTTACCAGTGCGCCAAATCATTGCTGATTCAGCAACAACAAGCAAATAGGAAAGATCGATAAGGGTCATGTCGTGATTAGTCCTTAATGAACTCACTATACGACTCAGGAAGTGATTGAAGAACCCAATCAACAACCAACTTCCTCGACACAACGACACCCAATACTCTCATCCTGTCAATATGTGACTTCATCTCCAAGACGTGAGTACACAGACTTTACTTCCTGCCAATAGGGCTTTGAGTGACCTTGAACTTGTGGGTTAGGGAGAATTATTGGAGGATGTGGAGGAAGTGAAGTTCCACTATAGCACGAAGAAGAGATTAATCTTTCACCTTGATTGGCTGTTGGAAATCATCTTTATAAAAAAAGTTTTTTTCAAAAGATTCGGGAAGACCATAGTTGTCTGAACGTAGACATTTATGAGGGAGAAATTCAATTTGAGTTGATTTTAGTCCTTAATATAACACCCAACATGAAATATTAAGGCTAGGACCCAACACAATACTTTACAATTCAGAAGAGGGATGCCGTAATCCAATTGTAAAATATTTGAAGGTAGGTAAATGACGATTTACCAATTTCCACCATGAAAAACGAAATTGATTATTATGTTTTAAATTGATTGAAACTCCTAGATCCTTTGAGATTCATTGAATTTTTCAATGGCATGTTTAAATCTCGATTGTTCTCTTCAAGTTTGTGACTGGGATGCTGAGGATCACAACAAGGTGTGAATAACCATGTAAATTAGCTTGGTACTCTCAATGTTACAAATCACCTAATCAATGTGCCGGTTAACCACACAAGCTCCATTGATCTATGATTAACATTAAGCTACCCTTTGCCACGCACTGTCAGTACCAGATTAGTGTGATGGTTAACCACACACGCTCCACTAACGGACTTAACAAGGTTCAAAGTGCAATTTCATGGGTTAGCACCAAATTCACATTTTTCCTAAGTAACTAAGATTAGGAATTTATAAGTGTTTAGTTACTTGGTAATTTTCATTATACTTTTAATGAGAATTATTGTCCTATCAAAACCGTTCGGCTAACGACCCTCCACCAGTCAAGGAAGCAGTGGGTGAGAGTGGACACCCATTAAATTGCCATTTTATAGGTAGTAACCTTATACCCCCTTATAGACCGACTTCGTGAATGAGGCCTACTAACGGTAAGACTGACTTTACTCTTATACACACACACACACACACACATATATATATATATATATATATATATATATATATATATATATATTAAACCTATAATATTATAATAGTATAAGGATTGAATTTTACTTTTAAAATTCTAGGGTTTGGTATTAAATGTTTCAAAAGTTAGACTTTACATTTACAAATTCCAAAACTTGAGGGCAAGTTTTAAAACTATTCAAAACTCTTGGTTTCCATAACTTATGAGTTAATGTGGTTTTATGAAAAGACTCTAGAAATTCCATAACTTGAGGACAAGTTATGGAGTTCATAAAACATTTATGTAAAAGGCCTTTCAAGTTCCATAACTTGAGTACAAGTTATTGAAGACTTAAAACCATTTAAGATGACATTTAAAATGAGACTTTTCACTTTCCATAACTTGAGGACAAGTTATGGATTTCATCAAAACATTTAGATCAAATATTTTAACTAACAAAATCAAACAATTTGTCTATGATCTAATTAAACTCATAAGTTAAGATAATTCATATCAAACAAGTTTCAAGAAATTAGCCTAATCATATAAACTAATACAAAACATGAAACTTTGACAATTATCTTTTATTTGGATGAGAATCATCATTATTATATCAACAAAATCAAATTTTATGGGCTAAAACATTTTGTGGTAATGATTCTAATCTAAAACAGGCCAAAAAACTCAAAAATTTGCACACAGGGGCACAAACTCGTCGAGTACATGAACTGGACTCGCCGAGTTGGGCTGTTTCTGAGTGGACTCGGCGAGTCAGTCAATGGACTCGGCGAGTCCATCAGTCAGATGCAAAAAAATGATTTTTTCAACTTTAAAAACCAATAAGCATCAAGTATAATAGAAAACAACCCATGACTCTGATACCACTGATGAGTTTTGGTATACTACAACATCCTATGGTGCACATACAACCCTAAATGCTTTGGATCTATGTTTTCTCTAATTATACATGCAATATTGTTTCCAAAGCATCAAGCCTACAACTAGCATGCAAATGACATAATCATCATAAAAGGAAGTTATAGAATTACCTCTTTGTTGTAGCTTGTAGAACTTCTTGAGTTTGGCCTTTAAGAACTTAGGGCCCCAAGTGTTGCACCTCAAATGGAATCACAACACACCTAGAAGAAAGGATGACTTTTGAGAGATTTTCTTCCACTCAAATCGGCTATAGTGACTCCAAGAACACTATTATGTCATTTTGGATACTAAGGGACTTCTTATATAGTGTGGCATGATTAGGGTTACACCATGTGAGCCCTAATGGGCATGAACTTCCATATTCCTTAGGCTCCATGGGTTTAAACCTCCATGGATCATCCATGGAATGTCACATGGGTTTAGCCCAACCTAAGGAATCATGGATCATTGGCCCACACCATAAGAATGAATGATTTACCAAATCAGTCCCTTATATTTAATTAGTCTCTTTTGATCACAAAATTAATTCCAAACTAATTATTGATCAATACTAATTAAATAATATGATTTCATATTAATATATTAGAACTTATAATATATTAACAAATCATAAATAACCTCTTCTCAAACGTCCATCCTATCAAATTGTCCTGGTGATATGCAACCCAAATGGAACATGCTACTCTCGGGTCAAGTACATACCAATTATAGTTATGGGCTTAGACACCTCATCCAACAATAATTCTATAACTCATTTCTATGTTGATTATGTCAATTATATGCTAGTTGTAGGCTTAATGCTTTGGAAACAATATTGTATGTATAATTAGAGAAAACATATATCCAAAGCATTTAGGGTTGTATGTGCACCATAGGATGTTGTAGTATTCAAAACCCATCATATATGTGATCTTGTATAAGGACCTTTTTGGTCAATGGCATGACTACTCATGTTCTGTTTGATTCAGGTGCTAACCGATCCTTTATATCTCTTGCGCTTAGCAAGAAGTTTTGTGATGCTCCCGGGATTATAGATTTTTCATTGGAGGTTGATGTTGCGGATGACCATACCATGAGTACTTTGAGGGTTCACCGCGGGTGTGTTCTGAATCTGTTTAGTGAGAGATACTTTATTGATTTGGTGCCAATTCCATTGAGAGGATTGAAGGTTATCACCGGGATGGATTGGTTGGGTCCAAATGGGGTCATGATTGACTATGAGCGACAGATAGTGAGAGCTCGAACCCTAAGTGGGTGAGAACTGGTTTTTCTTGGCAAGGGAGCTTCCCATTGGTCAAGTCTCTGTTCAGCTGCGAGGGCCAATAGATATCTTCAATAGGGTTGTTCTGGGTTCCTAGTTTATGTTGCAAACACTCGAGTTGAGGGCACGACAGAGTTGAGTGGGGTGCCCATTGTTTGGGATTTCCCTGATGTATTTCCTAAGGATTTGCCAAGAGTGCCTCCCGAGAGGCACGTTGAGTTTCAGATTGATCTGGTTCCTGGTGCGGCACTGATATCCAAGGCACCGTATCGCTTGGCACCACCATAGATGCAAGAGTTATCTACGCAACTTTAGGAGCTGCTAGACAAGGGATTTATTCGGCCAAGTAACTCTCCTTGGGGAGCACCGATCATGTTTGTGAAGAATAAGTACGGTTCACACCGGATGTGCATTGACTGTCGGGAGTTGAATAAGTTAACGGTGAAGAACCGTTTCCTACTCCTGAGGTTGATGCTTTATTTGGTCAACTTCAGGGTGCATCTTGGTTTTCCAAGATTGATTTGCGATCAGGTTACCATCAGATGAGGATCATAGATGATGAAGTACAGAAGACAACCTTCAGGACTCGCTATGGTCATTACGAGTTCGTGGTGATGCCTTTCGGGCTCACCAATACACCAACAACATTCATGGATCTCATAAACTGGGTTTGCAGGCCGATTTTGGGTCGGTCAGTGATTGTATTTATAGATGATATTCTGGTCTACTCCAAGACCAAGGAGCATCATGAGCAGCATTTGCGCGAGGTGTTGGAGACCCTTAGGAGGGAGAGGCTTTATGCCAAATTCTCCAAATGTGAGTTTTGGTTGCGATATGGCAAGATGTGTTCAAAACTAAATCGCTTCTCCTAGGCTTTATTTTGGAAACAATACATGAAGAATCAAAAGCACTACGATTGTAAACACTAGCAATCTTAGGCAATCCAAAATCAAGACTCTCAATTTTTTTGAGATAATCTACCCATAATAGGATACGCCAAACCATGGGGATGATTTGGGCATAAGGGAAACATGTCATCTCAAAGAATTTAGAAATTAGATGAGGAAAAGGAAAGCAAATCCCATTGTGGAAAGGAAGATAATAAAAACAGACCCATGATGAAGATATGAAATCGGGTCTCAATCTCATATCATGCGACGTAAAGATCGTTTGTGAAGGAAAAACTTTTTCCGCCTTGAGAGATTCGATTCTAGTATCTGAAAAAGTGTTGATTTCCTTCTTACTTTTGAGAATTCCTAAATCGACGAAGTCTTCATGAATAAAACCCTCATTGTCATTCTTTAAGGCAATGACAGCTTTATCCATGATTCTTAAGAAAGTGGAACTAATGAAGATAAAAGAATTGTACCTAAGGAACTGGCTTGACGAATGGGGATGAAAGAGTATAATGTTCAATTTATAGGTCGACGAATTGATTTAAATTCAAACTTTCTGGAAAATCGAACAGATGTCTCGACTCTCCAACACATAACGACAGATTACTTGAACTATGAATTCTAAAAATTTCCAATCTTCCAGAATCTTGGATTGAAGATTTATGGGGGAAATTGTTGTGGGTGTTAATTTTGACTCACCGTTTTGTATCTTGAAATTGGACTAACGTCTCGGGCAAGCCCAAGATCTTGGATTTATTTAGTATATTGGATTGCCACCATATTTCTTGTGATATCTTATAGAGGGACTTAAGGTTTAATGAAAAAGAGATAAGACAAAGTCAACTACACATGGTTATGGCCCACCATATGTTCAATACTTGAAAAATGATAATAATTTGTGTGGATATAACAAAATTTCCTTCCTAACATAAAAAGGTGCAGAAACTATAGGATTCAGTACTTCAAGGAAAGAAAAGAGTTATTCAATCTATGTTCTTTTTAATGCATTTAAGGAAATCATTTTTAAAACAATGTTTGGTTTTCCATCCCACACGTCCGTTGTAAAGTTCTTCGACTCTTATGTTGGTTCGTATTGCGTAAACATTTAAAGTACTTTCTGATTTGAAAAGATAATTCTTATATTGGGTTGTAATGGGACTGTTATTTTTGGTTGCTATCACACTTCATCTTTATAGAGCTATCGAAATGTAAAGAATGTCCTCATCTCTTAATTTTTTTTCTAATATTTTTCATATTTTTATTACATGCAGAAAATATACTGAAAACTGAAACTAAAATCTTTTTGGGGATTATTTTAAATGCAGAAAAATAAAAACATAATTTTTTTAGACATTTTTTAATTTTTTAATTCAAATGCAATGCAGTGCGGAAAATAAAATGCAAAAAGGAAAATTGAAAATAAAATGCAATAAGGAAAATTGAAAATCTTAACTGAAAACTGACAATTTTAAAATTTTTAAACAAAAATGCAAATTTTGACACTAACTCCCTCCCCAAGCTTAAAATGATGCATTGTTCTCAATGCTCAGAGAGGAATGAACAACCCAATAAGGCATATAAAAGAAAAAGGTTGAAGGTAGGAAAGAATGTACCTGATAAGATTGAAGAAATTGCTGATTTTGACGAAGATGTTGGCAAAAAATCTGAATTTCAACAACTTTGAAGATCCTCTGATTTCCCCAAGCTTGCTTGGAGCTGCGACTATCTCTTTACTGAAAGCAAAAAAAATATAAACTACTCATCGAGCTGCCTCCCGAAAAGCCACCCTTTTTTAAAGTTGTTGGCCCGACTATGCCCAACCGGATTTTCAACTGGTGTGGTTGGGACTTCTTTGTAGCTCAATTATTTTCTTCCTCACTCCAGATCCTTTCAGATATGGCAAAATTGGTAGATCGGATGGTTGTACAACAAACTAGAAAGACTTCAGAGTTTTATAAGCAGACTCGTTTTTCGAATTTTTGAGTTTTTTTCGTTTTCTGGTCTTCTTTTTACAAGTCTCCTTCTCTCAGGTTTTCTTCTTTTTAGATTCTTCTCAGCATTGACCATCTCTTTTTCTTCCCCATTCTTGTCTTTTTCTATCGATTTCTTATCATCCTTTTCAGCAAAAATCGTATCTTCCTTCACCTCCCCAAGCTTATTTCGTTTTCAGCTCCTATGATGCATCATCAAATAATTTTCTGTCTACAAATATTTCTTGCACAGAAGCATTAGAAAACTCACAGCAGTCCTCAGATAAAGGATTGCTGGTACCCGAATAATTAACAAAAAATCTGTTAGGTCGAAAGATATTGTGAGAGTCTAAATGTAGTGTCTTTTTCATTGTGTCTGTAAATAGCGAAAGGCTAAGGACTTTCGTTATCTTAATGTATTTACAAGGCATATGAAAGTTTCGCATAGTCATGTCTAGTCCTTGTAATTTTTGTCTGTGAGTACCCTATAAATAGGGTAAGTACTTAAAGGGTAGGAGTAAGAACTTTCGTATAACACTCTTGTACTCGTATTATTTCCGTATCTTTCTGAAGATTTATTGAGCTGAAAAATAGATCTTATTTAGATCTACGTGTTCTTACTTGCTTTCTTTAATCAGTTGACTTAAACTCATTTCATTCAACTCTTCAATTGGTATTAGAGCAAGAATCATTACTTTGATTGAAGAATTTATTTACGTTTTTCATCTTTTTGAGTCGTTCTTTCCGATTCATTTTTCCGCAAGATTAAAAGCGTAATTCTTCGTTTAATCAAGTGTGATTAATCGATTATGCTTCTGTTTTGTCAATCGATCTAGTAGTCAATTCAATTCTCTTCAACAAATTCTTATTTTCATTGAATCTGATGGAAAATCTCATTGTAAACACAATTATGAACTTTGCGAATCTACTTGGATCTGCAACGAAGATCTCGATGCTAATCCCAAAGTACTATGATCAGTGGGTTGATTGCATGGAGGATTACATTAACGGTATTGATGAGGACCTATAGAGATCAATCGAGACTGGACCTTATCGTGCAGATTTGGTTCTAGCCGTTGGTAACTGTGGGGAAGCTGAGGATATGATTGCGCAAGGGAATAAGAAGAACGCAAACGGAAAAAGGTGTCACCGTGAATTACGAGAAAGTCTTCCTCCTGTCGTTTACAACTATGTTCGTGGATGCAAAACTGCTAAGGAAATTTGTGATACTTTGAAAGAAAAGTATCAAGGAAATGAAAGAACAAAGAAGAGTTTGGTGGCGAAGTGTTTGTCTGAATTAGTTGATTTTAAGCAGAATGAGAACGAAAGTATCGAGCCATACTATGACAAACCCTATCGAATCTCTACAACATTCTGAAAGCACACGAATCGGAGGAGATGGAAATTGTTGAAAAAAACAAGTTTAATTTTGGTTGTCCTATAGCGTTGGTGTCTAAAACAAATGCGAAAGAAGATGAGTCTAAAGAAGATATGAAAGAAGATGAAGAAGGTTTTATCCTTAACTCTGACGATGAAACTGTTGCCTATTATTCGAATAATAGGATGAAAACATTTCATAGAAAGTCGATGAGTAGAAATTTCAAGAACAGCTTGGAGAAGAACCCGATCTCGAATGTTGGTGGAAGTCATAAAGGAGTTGCCAAAGTTGAGAAGAAAGAAGAAGAAAATAAGTTTGATGTAAAATTAAATGGTGATTTGGGGTACACTCACAATTATTACAATGGTCATAATCACTTGGCTAAAGACTATATGCTGAGATAGAAAGAAGAGAAGAAAGAGAAAGTGAAAAATGAAGCCTACTATGCGAAAGCTTGAAGAAGTTCGTGCTCAAACAAAGAATCTTTCGTTGATGGATAAAGGAGGTGATGGTAGCGATGGTACTTATCAAATATGGTCTTCCAGATCAAATGACGAGGAAATGCATCATCCCACCCATGGTGTGTTATTCGCTAAACACGAGGAAGGTGGATCTGGGGATAAGAGATGGTTTGGAAAGATATGGAAGATAGTGATGATGAGAGGATGGAGTACGCGAGAGGAGAGGAAAGTGACGAAGAAGATATGGAGACTACTGGGAAGTGCTTTGTTTCGACAACACCAAAATATCCAATGACAGCTAAGGTATGTGATCTTCTTATCTCTCTTAATATTCCTTTAAATTCTTATTATGTTGTTTTATGTGATTTTGATGAAACTTACTCTTATCATGTTTTTTTATGTACCATATAATCAGACAAATTTCAGCATAAAATGTATTTTGGTCAATTAACCTATATTAAAAAAAGAAAATTTTTGGATTTTAAGGGATAATTAATTCCCTTATTTTAAAAATCTGAATTTTTTTAAATTAAGTCATATTAATTATAATGTAATTTTTAATAATAATCGATTTTATTATGTCATAATGACAGAAAGTCAATAATAAACTAGTGAAGATATTTTCGATTTTATTCTTGAAGAATATGGTTAAATTCAATATAATTTTTAAAATAACATGCTTAAACAATTATACAGTGTATTATCAAGAATAATATGTTCTAAAGAATACATATTTTATTTTTTTAAGAATCACTAATTACATTAATTCGTAAATAATAAGACTATGAAGAATATTACATTCATTCTAAAAAAATATATGACTAATAATGGTTTAAGAATTACATATATTCTTAAATATTAAAACTAAGAATGGTTAAAAAAGAAAAAAAAAACATCAAAATCAAACAAAAACACTAATCTATTATGAAATAATATTATTGTTAAAAAACACTTTATATATTATAGCAGAATACATTCTGGTAATACACTTTCGTTCTCCATGTTTTCTTCCTTTTCCACATCAATGTCAGCCTCTTCAAAACCTAAATCTAAAAAGAAAACATAATCAACTTTCGAATATTAAAAAATTCAGGGAGCATAAAAACTATAAATTTTGACAGAATGTAGTAAAGACTATAAAGTCTGACAGAATGTAGTAGAAAATAAAAACTATAAATTATGATAGAATGTAATAGATATTAAAGAATTGTAGTCTATTCCAATAGAATGTAATCCTAAGACTTCAATAAAAAAAAGATGGGGTCTTATAGGCATTTCATCGAACATTTAGAGGGCAGAAAAATTATGAAAAATAAATTATGACTGAATACTGTAGGTATGAAATACATTAGAAATGGGAAGGCAAGTCGATCTAATTATGAGGGTTTTTTCAATCTAATATTGTAGGTATGAAAGACATCAGGCAAGCCAATGAATAAATAATCAACGATGAGGCAAAGAATGAAAAACAAATCTGTAACGACCCCAAAATCAAGGGTAAAAATTTCATTTTTAATATAGTCAAAACATAGATACCATTTATTCCAAACATCCAAAACATCGTTAATTAAAAACATTTATCAGAGTTCATCCAAAAATCATTCAATGCGAAAAAACATGGGTGTGTGCACTGCAATCAATCTGGGCCCTTCTTTCCAAACCGATGATACCTGAAACAATAAACAAAACTGTAAGCACGAAGCTTAGTGAGTTCCCCAGTGCATACCTCATACTCATACAATCCACATAACCACATAATCCATATCAGCTATAACAGCTACATAAACCATATCAATCACATAAGCCATATCAATCATATAGCCCTATCAATCACATATCCATATCAATGAGCCATGCATATAAACATATACGGATGCCGTGGGCTCCTCCCAGGGTCTTATACCTACATGCCATGGGCTCCCCCATGGTCTTTACCTAGGAATGCCACAGGCTCCCCCACATGGTCTTATATCCAACTGCCACGGGCTCCCCCCGGGGTCTTCCATGCAATAGCATAATAATCAAATAGCATATCATATATCACAAAAGTATCTATCATACTACATAACTTGTACATAAAAATATAAGGATGCCATGGACTCCCTCCAGGCTCTTACTCCAGTGTGCCATGAGCTCCCCCACATGGTCTTGTATTCAACTGCCACGGGCTCCCCCCGGGGTCTTCCATGCAAATATCATATAATCACTAGCATACCACTTAGCATATAGCTAACTATCACACCACATATCTCTACTACAGCTAGTGAACCACATATCATAAAATGGGCTGACCTTGGTGCCGTAGACCCATTGGTATGGTGAGAAGACTCACCTGGCACTTCTGAAGTCCCGCGGATAAAACTCTAGCTACTGGTTGACAGGTTCCCGAACTGTCAATCATCAAAACGACACCCAATTAATAATTGGGTTCCAATACATAACCATAAATCTACACTTGGGATAAATGGACCATTTTACCCCTAACCTAGCTTGGTTCAAAACCAAGGCCTAAACTCACACTCTGACGGCCCAAAAGCCCAATAATCAACCAAGGCCCAACATATGGCCCAATTTTCCAAATTGGGCCCAAACCTCTACATGGACTTATCTCGAGGCTCAACCATTTATTCTAGTCCAAACAATTGGCATTCTGATGGCCCAATAGCTAATAATCCTCAAGGCCCAATTATGGCCCAGTTTTCCAAATTAGGCCCAAGCCTCTCTAATGGGTCTTATCCTAAAGCCCAATTATTTCCTTAGTCCATAAATATGTTCCCAGTTGGCTCACAAAGGCCCACAACAACTTAGTCCAATAAATGGCCCAATAAGAACCCAAACCCAATTAGGGTTTTTCACATAAAATAACGATTAGGGTTAAGTTTTTCTTACTTAACCCATTAAGGACTTAATCCATTAAGTCTGTCACCCTACTAGATAAATCATGTGGTGTGATCGGGATTAATACATAATCCTCTTCCGGTCATCCAAAATGCGGGTCTCGACAAGTCCAAAACCCATATATCCAAAATTAGGGCTTTCTAAACCCTAATTAGGGTTTCCAACCCAATCCCAACCCAATTAGGCCCAAAAGCTAAGTCTTTAGATCAATTAGGGTTTCATTAGGCTCACTAGGGTTTCATAAGTTGCGCACCACCCACTACCACCTCGGGTAGTGGTGGTCAACGGCGGCTCACGGCGGCTTACGGCGGTGGGCACCACCTTACGGTGATGGTTATGGTTCTAGTCCATTTATGTCCAAGCATCCCAAAAGCAGTCTAAACACAAACAAAAGCACACCGCCACCCAACATGGCGGCTGGTGGCGGCAGGAGGCGACAGCCACCACCTCACAGTGGTGGTTATGAGTTTTTTCTTAATTACTCCAATCAAAGTACAATATTACAATGAATTAACAAAATGAACAATCACACAAATATCACATACAGCCCCAGCCACCCTTGTGGCGGCAGGCGGTGGTTGGAGGTGGCAGCCACCAGCTCACGGGGGTGGTGGTGGCTTTTTCCGTGAACTCCAGCCAAACAAAACACCACACACGACATTCACCAATAGAAAAACACACCCACATACTTGCTTTGCCCGGAACAGGAACACAACCAACTTATGGGTGACGTCCGACAACGGCAACACCAACACTAGCGACAACAGCGGCGGTTAACGGCGGCTTGGGGCATAACACCGATGAGACGATGACGAGGCAGGAGGAGAGGAGGTGGCGACTCCCACCGGAAACAGCAGCAATGACGTCCGTACCACAAATGAGCCTCCCTCGGTCACCCACTACCATGGCGGCTGATATGGTGGTGATAAAGTGGTGGCGATCGGCGATTCATAGCAGGGCTGAGGCTCTATGTTGGCGGCTGGAGAAAGAGAAGGAGAAGAATGCGGCCGTCCTATGGTCGCTGATGGTCGTCCACTGATCGGAACTAGCTGGAGTCGGGTGGCAACGACGCCGGAGACGTAGGGGGTATAAGGTGGTGGCGGCTGGACGTCATTAGGGTAAGGGTTTCCGGGGTGACGGGTTTATATACCCTGATCCCTTAAGCTTTATCCCATAATAACAGAAATAACCCCTCCTATTAATCTTTTCAAAATGAATACGTAATTTACCATTTAAACCCCGCCTTCTGAAATCCCTTACAAATCAAGTCCGAAATTTTACCAATTAGCCCCTCCCTCTACAAATTATTTTCAACTGAAGTTCAGAATTTACTCTTTAGCCCCTGCTTCCATAAATTCTTTCTATTAAGTCCAAATGATACCAAACACCCCCTGACTTCTAAAAATATTTACAAAATAAATCCCAAAATTACCATTTAACCCCCCTCCCCCCCAAACTCTCAATTATAACTTTTTAACCCCCAAAACTAACGCCTTGCTAAATTATTCCGCATTTAGGGCTACTATTCATATCAAATAATAAAAAAGATTACATCTCGGGGCTTTTGAGTTTACTATTTATTTAGTTGATTTTAAACGGAGTGTTACAACTCTCCCTCACTTACATTAGATTTCGTCCTCGAAATCATTCCTTACCACTCCCGACATGCCAAATAACTTGAGCATCACGGCTACAACCACGAGCATACCATAGTCTCTCCAAGTTAACCAAAACCAACCCCGCAGGTTTCTAAAACCCGAAGATGAAACGAATTCCTTGCAACATGATTACATTTACTCAATATGAACCTGAAGCCTCGAGATGGTCTGTCTCCCTAACAGACCGCTCACCCTGAATCATTGCCGAATTCATTGCACTTATCTCCCAACTGGCTACTCAACCTCCTGATATTATTTAGTCAAACTGTAAACAACTTAGTATATATCCCAAATAAAAGCAATTCCACACACGAATCCCAAGTCACTAAACCCACCTCGACTCTTCTTGCTACCACTTGCTATTTTCTAGAGGCAGCCGAGACCTCCCTGATCTCACCTTATCTGTCAACTGCTTGAAACATCGGACACCTAACCGATTGCTGGGCCAGAACACACGCACAATATTCCCACATGGCCTCCGAAGGATACCTCGTCTGACAATAACTGCCCTATCTATACCGCCACTCATGGCTCCTTCAATCCTCTGATCCATCCGATCATGATTGGCTGACAACCTGTCGCCACTGAATCCGACGCAAAAGGTGAATGCTACCAGAACAACTGTAGCCTTACATTATACCCGACCTCCTTCGACCTACCTTTTCCTAATTCCAATAATGTTGTGACCTACTCACAACCTTGCGAACTGGACCACCCTGGCCTAAGTCATCTGAACGAATCTGTGAATGCCACAGCTACCTTGCAGTCTTTCTGCACTTCCCGCACTAACTGACCGCTTGTGAATGCTACGGCTCCCTGCAGTCTTACAACACTCTCTATACTATCTGACTACTAGTGAATGCTACGGCTCCCCCGTAGTCTTACACTTTCACCCCACTGACTACTAGTGAATGCTACGGTTCCCCCGTAGTCTTACAACACTTTCACCCTACTGACCATGAGTGAATGCTACGGCTCCCCCGTAGTCTTATAATACTTTCATCCTAACTGACCATTAGTGAATGCTACGGCTCCCCCGTAGTCTTACAACACTTTCATCCTAACTGACCATTAGTGAATGCTACGACTCCCCCGTAGTCTTACAATACTTTTGCCCTAACATACCACAGCCCAATGCCTTACCCCTAATCTATCGATTCGAAACGCATGTCGAGCACGCACTCGACCGAACACCCGAACTGAACTCAATTCATGACTGGAGCCCCAACCTGCTTCCTGAAATTCTGCTATCAAGTCCCCAAGAAGACGCGATTCACATGCTGGGGAGTTTTACCGAACTCCAAACTCACGCAACCCTCAAACCCAATAGCCAGTTGGGCCACCATTTTCCTCGATGAGGATGCGATATCCCATCTCGGTCTCATACCTGCCCCTGTCCAGAATACCTGCGCGATTCTCCCCCACTTAGATTCGACCAAGTCTTCGCAATACATGAGATTTGAAGGATTACCAATCCTTCTTACTCTTAAATAACCAACTGCTGACAACCTGTGCTTACCCGTGTTAGTATTCTATTACTGGCCCAAACCCCAAAAGACCACACAACTCCTAAAGATCAGACGAACACTTCCCGAATCCTAGCGAAACTAATAATCTCGGACGCCTTGAAATGATGCCACACTTATATCTCGAAGTCCAAATAACCGATGCCCAGACCAAAGCCTCTGCAGTAGACCACTTCCCCTGGCGCTTCCAAAAGCCGACCTAAGCACAATGGTTGAGTCACCAATCTTGACCGGAGACCCTCCGCATCACGTCCCTGATCCGATCTCGACCATAGACCCAAATAACATTAAACGCTCCAAACCAACAAAGAGGGAAACGACCTTTCACTAACCACCCCGTAACTCACGATATGCAAATGACACATGACAATGTTTGAAGGTATAACCCAAACACAAGAAAGGAAACAAACCCAGAGATACACTCACTAAAACCCTTGAAACGAAAAACTCCCTCGTGCGGTTTCCCGTAAGCACTGTACCGAATCCGGCCCTGCTGGCCTCTCAAAAGCTGACCCAAACTCTTGGATCTCTTTCCGGGACCCTCCAATATATGCAACTGATCTGGGCCACTCCTCCCGATGTGCTCCAAATCAATCCCTCGCTCTTGGCTCTAGGACCCATATCATTCAGGTTCTCGCACCCTGACCCACTCACCAGCTCAATCGTCAACGGCTGAACTGCAATAGCTGGAGCAACCTCTACTCTAAACCGGGCTACTAACTACCCCCAAGTCATAGTCTCCAATCCCGAAAGCACAATAGATCGCACAATCACTCCTACCGCCTGATACAAGAGTTCTAAGGCGAACTCAAAACCCTGGCAGTCCTTCCACTAACTGGCTCACCACCGGAGCCGGTACCAAACCCTGGTCCTTCCTCATGTGTTCTCATCCTCATCTGGCAAAGCAACTATCCTCACTATCAGAGCATAACCAAGAATTCTCCTTCCCATAAGCTTCTTAGATTCTCTAAGACTCTCACCGATTCAAGTATGGATCCTATGCTTTCAGTAGTACGGGCCCATACTACCTTCCACACCTGTCCATATTTTCCTCAACAATCCTCCCGAATCCTCTAAGTCACCTAATCCACTGGTGCACCAAATATCCGCTAAAAAACAACACAACACCCACCAAAGCAACTTCTAGGCTCCCAATAGGTTCCCAAATTCACCGAACCATCCCACTAACTCATTGGAGCATATCCTAGGCTTCCCTAGGTTCCAAACCTCACCCTGCCATCAGCTGCCGAAGAACTCCCCATGATGCCAGCCATCCACCTCCTTGATATCGTCATATCCACTTAGTAGCTGACTCCCATCACTCAAGAGTTCCACAAAGCACAAAGCAAGCAGCATTCGTGCAGTGGCACTCCGATCCAAAGGACTATCATAAAACATTCAGCCCACATATCGCAACTTACGCTATCCACATCCATCCATCCTCACTGTCGGCTGCCTTATACATGCAAATTATACACAGAACATGATCTAATAGACTGTCGAATAATAGACTCTACCCTAGGACCACAACCAGATGAGGAATACGAATAAGGCCAAATCAATTATTCTAAGGCTATAATATCCTAACCGTATACAATTTTAAAAGCATACACTTAGCACTTACTAATACCAATAATCATTCTCATTCTAGCATGACATCCAATATCTCCAAGGCTACAAGCATCACATATCAGGACAATCTATTGCTGACAACTCAACACTAGCATGCAAGTCAACCAGCTCATACAACATATAAAGGCATCTCCCCTAGCCCTAACTAGCATACGATTCTCAGATTCATAAATCAAGTCATAACAGATAACATATATGGGTGTTCTGGGGAAACTTACTTGATCGAATGATTGCATGCACCACACCCTTTCTTGTCTTAGAAAACTTTTTCCTTGAAAACATTTTTCTTTTTGAAAACTTTACAGATCCTTAGTTTGAGTTCAGACACACCCGAAACTATGTCCGAATCCCTCAAACCAAGGATCTGATACCAACTTGTAACGACCCCAAAATCAAAGGTAAAAATTTCATTTTTAATATAGTCAAAACATATATATCATTTATTCCAAACATCCAAAACATCGTTAATTAAAACATTTATCAGAGTTCATCCCAAAATCATTCAATGCGGAAAAACATGGGTGTGTGCACTGCGATCAATCCGGGCCCTTTCTTTCCAAACCAATGATACCTGAAACAATAAACAAAAATGTAAGCACGAAGCTTAGTGAGTTCCCCAGAGCATACCCCACACAATCCACATAACCACATAATTCATATTAGCTATAACAGCTACATAAACCATATCAATCACATAAGCCATATCAATCACATAGCCCTATCAATCACATATCCATATCAATCACATATCCATGTCAATCACATAGCCATGCATATAAACATATACGGATACCGTGGGCTCCTCCCAGGGTCTTATACCTACATGCCATGGGCTCCCCCATGGTCTTTACCTAGGAATGCCACAGGCTCCCCCACATGGTCTTATATCCAACTGCCACAAGCTCCCCCGAGGGTCTTCCATGCAATAGCATAATAATCAACTAGCATATCATATATCACAGAAGTATCTATCATACTACATAACTCATACATAAACATATAAGGATGTCGTGGACTCCCTCATGGGTCTTACTCCAATGTGCCATGGGCTCCCCCGGGGTCTTCCATGCAAATATCATATAATCACTAGCATACCACTTAACATATAGCTAACTATCACACCACATATCTCTACTACAGCTAGTGTACCGCATATCATAAAATGGGCCGACCTTGGTGCCGTAGACCCATTGGTATGGTGAGAAGACTCGCCTGGCACTGCTGAAGTCCCGCGGATAAAACTCTAGCTGCTGGTTGACAGGTTCCCAAACTGTCAATCATCAAAACGACACCCAATTAATAATTGGGTTCCAACACATAACCATAAATCTACACTTGGGGTAAATGGACCATTTTACCCTTAACCTAGCTTGGTTCAAAACCAAGGACCAAACTCACACTCTGATGGCCCAAAAGTCCAATAATCAACCAAGGCCCAACATATGGCCCAATTTTCCAAATTGGGCCCAAACCTCTACATGGACTTATCTCGAGGCCCAACCATTTATTCTAGTTCAAACAATTAGCATTTTGATGGCCCAATAGCTAATAACGCTCAAGGCCCAATTATGGCCCACTTATGGCCCAATTTTCCAAATTGGGCCAAGCCTCTCTAATGGGTCTTATCCTAAAGCCCACTAATTTCCTTAGTCCATAAATATGTTCCCAATTGGCCCACAAAGGCCCACAACAACTTAGTCCAATAAATGGCCCAATAAGAACCCAAACCCAATTAGGGTTTTTCACATAAAATAACGATTAGGGTTAAGTTTTTCTTACTTAACCCATTAAGGACTTAATCCATTAAGTCCGTCACCCTACTACATAAATCATGTGGTGTGATCGGGATTAATACATAATCCCCTTCCGGTCATCCAAAATGCGGGTCCCGACAAGTCCAAAACCCATATATCCAAAATTAGGGATTTCTAAACCCTAATTAGGGTTTCCAACCCAATCCCAACCCAATTAGGCCCAAAAGGTAAGTCTTTAGATTAGTTAGGGTTTCATTAGGCCCACTAGGGTTTCATAAGTTGGGCACCACCCACTACCACCTCGGGTAGTGGTGGTCAACGGCGGCTCATGACGACTTACGGTGATGGTTATGGTTCTAGTCCATTTATGTCCAAGCATCCCAAAAGCAGTCTAAACACAAACAAAAGCACACCGCCACCCAACACAACGGCTGGTGGCGGCAGCCACCACCACTTCACGGTGGTGGTTATAAGTTTTTTCTTAATTATTCCAATCAAAGTACAATATTACAATGAATTAAGAAAATGAACACACACACAAATATCACATACACACACACCTAGCCACCCTTGTGGCGGCAGGAGGTGATTGTAGGTGGTAGCCACCACCTCACGGTGGTGGTGGTGGCTTTTTCCGTGAACTCCGGCCAAAAAAAACACCACACACGACATCACCAATAGCAGAACAGACCCACATACTTGCTTTGCCCCGAACAGGAACACATCCACCTTATGGGTGGCGTCCGACGACGGAAACAGTAACACTAGTGGCAACAACGGCGGTCAACGGCGGCTTGGGGCGTAGCACCGATGAGACGACGACGAGGCAGGAGGAGAGGAGGTGGCGACGCCCACCGAAAACAGCAGCAATGACGTCCGTACCACAAACGAGCCTCCCTCGATCACCCACTGCCATGGCGGCTGATGGTGGCGATAAAGTGGTGGCGATCGGCGATTCATAGCAGGGATGAGGCTCTATGTTGGCGGCTGGAGAAAGAGAAGGAGAAGAATGTGGTCGTCCTATGGTCGCTTATGGTCGTCCACTGATCGGAACTAGCTGGAGTCGGGTGGCAACGGCGCCAGAGACGAAGGGGGTATAAGGTGGTGGCGGCTGGACGTCCTTAGGGTTAGGGTTTCCGGGGTGACGAGTTTATATACCCCGATCCCTTAAGCTTTATCCCATAATAACAGAAATGGCCCCTCCTTCTATTAATATTTTCCAAATGAATCCGTAATTTACCATTTAAACCCCGCCTTCTGAAATCCCTTACAAATCAAGTCCGAAATTTTACCAATCAGCCCCTCCATCTACAAATTATTTTCAACTGAAGTCCATAATTTACCCTTTAGACCCTGCTTCCATAAATTCTTTCATATTAAGTCCAAATGATACCAAACACCCACTGAATTCTAAAAATATTTACTAAATAAATCCCGAAATTACCCTTTAACCCCCAAACTCTCAGTTATAACTTTTTAACCCCCAAAACTAACGCCTTGCTAAATTATTCCGCATTTAGGGCTACTATTCATATTAAATAATAATAAAGATTACATCTCGGGGCTTTTGAGTTTATTATTTATTTATTTGATTTTAAACGAAGTGTTACAAAATCATATAGACATCCAGAAAATGAAAAAAAATAAAAAGTCGAAAGCTCTTTTATGAACTCAACCCAATGTAAAAAATCAAGATATACCAGGAGGAATAATACATGACATAGTAATAATCCGAATTACAAAGCATTCAAAATAAATCAGAGAGAGAGAGGAGGTGAGTAGAGTACCTTTAGGAATGGAACGAGTGATGTCGATGCAAATAGGGTTACAAGAATTGGATTTAGCGTTGATGAATTGGATTTTGGAAGCACCTTTTTCGTTTAACAGTTGTAGATTAGTTTGCTGATCATGATCTTTGGATTTAGGGTTTCCTTCCGTTAAATATGAGAAATTAAGAAGGTGGACCTCGATAGAAGCTTGGATTTAGTGATATCATATTCAATTGGAAAGGGTAGCGCTGAGGTGGGGAATGAAATAAGAGGGCGCCGAAAGTGGGGAAGGAAGGAAACCGTTGGATGATGATAAAGGGGTCGATGGGTGCTTTTATAGAGATCAAAAACAAATTTCCCTGATTTAAAGGATATTAAATGTTTTAAATATTTACCATAATTGAGTGTAGCATAGATTACCATTATACCTTTTTTATTATTTATTATTCAATTTATTTTTGCTTAATTCTGATTGGATGTTAGAGACACACAATACTTATTGGGAATATATGAAGCTAACTATATATATATGAAAAATGAGATTAAAATCATGTGTAACATCCCAAAAATCAAGACTAAAAATTCCATTTTAATTCATTAACAAAACCATAAGTTATCAAAACATTTCATCAAAACATTGTCATCAGAGCTCCATATAAAAAATCAGAGTAAAACATCCCAGGCTAAACATCATGGTGTGTGCGATGCAGTCATCCCGAGCTCTTCCCTCCGCTACCGGAAGTACCTGAAACCAAACCTGAAAACCGTAAGCACGAAGCTTAGTGAGTTCCCCAACCTAGCACATACAATACACATAACCACATACCGGGACCCAGCCCGCTGCATCGGGACTTGCCCGACATCGGACTCGCTCCGGCATCAGGCCCCGCCTGGCATCGAGCCCCGCTCGGTATACATATCTGCTTCTCTTAGGCCTCGTCTATCTTCGGGCCCCGCCAGCTATACATATACAATCACATAACATACTAGCACAATAAGCAAACATTACTACTGAATTCCTGTTCTAAGGCCTCGCCTATCTTGGGCCCCGCCCCTGTCCTGCTACTGAAGAGTCATGGAACCCCATCCACGCTCCTGCTAATGGTGAGATACGGGCCCCAACCCACACTCACCTTTCTCCTATCCTAGGCCCCGCCCCTGCTCCTCTAATAATGAGATACGGAACCCTGTCCGTACTCAGCTAGTGGTGAGATACGGGACCTCGCCCACAATCACCTCCCTACCAGGCACATACATGTATCACAAAGACAACAAGTATAATATACTATGCAACATATAACATTCCTCGAGCTTACCCCGACATCGGACCCTAGTCCGGAACATACTACCGACACATGCAAGAATCACCAAGACCTCTAGTATACTAACATACCTCGGGCCTCGCCCGACATCAGATCATAATCTGGAACATATATCATAAAAATGCCTAGGGCTAACCCCCGGGTCTTCCTACTATACTCAAACATAATGGACCGACATTGTGGCCGTAGACCCATGCACACAATGAGGAGACTCACCTCGCACTGCTGAAATCCCACCGATAAACCTCTGGCTGCTAACTGGCTCCTCGAGCTATAAGTACCAAAATAACGCTTAGTCCAAAAACCAATAATCCTCCTTAGGGTAAATGACCATTTTACCCCTAGTCCAACTTGGTTCATATCTAAGGCCCAAAACCATAACATAAAAGGCACAACACTAGGTAGGCTTCCCAAGCCTACTAATGGCCCACTAATGGCCCAATTTGCTAAATTGGGCCTAATCCCTCTAATGGGCCTTACTCTAAGCCCAAACATATACTTGGCCCAATAACATCTGACTTCTGATGGCCCACTAAGGCCCAAACACCCAAAGTCCATTGCTTGGCCCAACCTGAGGCCCAAAACACATTAAGCCCATAACTGATGCGTACGCGGGGCATACTCTTTTGTACGCTAAGCGTACTGGCTGAATGGCTTGTATGCTGCGCGTACTGGCTGGTACGCCCATTGTACTACCATGTTAAGCTACTTTTCCCATTAAGCTCTTAATACTCAACTCCATAGGCTATAACTACAGATCCAAGTCCTCTTCAACGTCCTAATCCATAAAGTCGATCACTTGGTGGCTTGCAACCCACCAAATGAGCCCAAACATAGAACAATAGCAACTAACTCCATAGAAATGGCTAGATCTCATGCATGGTTCCATAAAAGCCTCAAAGATTGAAACTTTACTGCTAAAGGAATGCTTTGAGCTCCAAGGGTGGCAACCCTAAGCTCAAAAACAAAGTTGCATAATAAAGATCCATCCTTTGGACCTAAAAAGGTCCAAAGTTCCATAATCCTAGATCTAAGCTTCTAAGAGGAAAGTTAGAAGCTTTATACATCCTTTGAGTGCCAAAAGATGAAATAGTTCCAGATCCTTGAGCTCAAGATACTCAAGTTCTTCTTCTCCAACTCCTCTTCACTTCTTCCAAGCTTTTCTTCACCAAAAATAAGATCAAGAGGTCAAACACACACAACAATGGAGTATGAGGGCGTATTAGGGTTTTCTGAGGGTGAGGGGCTAGTAAGGAGGCTAGGTTTTTGTTATAATGTTCCTTATATAGTGCTTAGCCCCCAAAATTAGGGTTTAAAACCTCTGAGAGTACGCTGGGCATACATCTCGTACGCTGGGCGTACTCCTCCCACACCCGCGTCCACTTAATTCGCTACGCTGGGCGTACCCCAGCTTACGCTGGGAGTACTCTCGCGCCTACTACCTTACATGCATGGTCCTTTCTAGCAATCTTTCTCTATTAGGGACCAATAATGTCAATAACTTCAAAGTGCTATTACTTCTCCATTCTAAGTCTGTTTCTGACGAATTTTATATCCACGAAAAGGTGGCGGGAAACCCTACGCTCTTAGTAATGCCCCCAAACCTAAAGCCTTACGAATAAACCCGAGACTCATAAAAGACCGAATCGCCCCTACCCTTTTGCCTCCGAGACTACAACCGAGTACCCTCAAAACAGGGTGTTACATCATGATTGTGTACTGTTCTCGTTTGAACCTCCATCTAAACCGTGACCATAATCGTAGGATTGTACGATCCTCCGATATCACCTATATAAATTGATCATGATCATACATGAGTTGTTTTTGGGTAAGCTTAGAATATGATCGAATGATCGGATCGTAAGATCGTAAGATTGATTGTAAAGTCATATGATTGTTACTCTTTATTTTTTTTTTAAATCTAATATTTTATGTTGGATTAGCTAAGTAAATCGAATATTAACATGTAAAAACCTTTTTTGAATTGTTTATTCACTTAGAGTTCAGTTAATGATGTATTTGATAAATATATTTTTAATATTTAATATTATTTATTGTTAAATTGAAAAGTCAACTGATGAATATAATGTTTTTTCGTTTTGTTTTAAAATAGTTTGATAGCATTTTACTATGTCGATTCGATCTTAAAAAATCAAAAACAGTTTTAGGGAAATATACTGAAAATTCCTTATGTTTTGCATCATAATTGATTTAGTATTTATCTTTATTTTTAAGTCAATTAAGTCCCAAAAACCGTAAATTGTATTCATTTTGATCATTTTACCGGTAAACTGGTCACCAACAGAATATAAAAAACTTTTCGCAAAAGAATAAAAAAATATAAGGATTTAAAAAAAAACTATATTACTTTTCATTTTTTTAATATTACCTTAGTAGATTTTTTTTGTCTAAAGGATTGTATTATCTTACATTAATTTTATAGTATTTTCTTTGTCTAACAGAGGATATCTATTATAATTTTTTTTTATTCTTCTAAAAATAATTGTTTTTAATATAATTTTGTCAAATTGATTGTATTATCTTATATATATATATATATATATATATATATATATATATATATATATATATATATATGTATTATCTTACGTTAATCTTATGATATATTCTTCGTCTGACAAAGAATATCTGTTATGAAAATAATTTTTTTGTCTAATGGATTGTATTATTTTTTACATTAATCTTGTGATATTTTCTTTGTATTTAAGATTATTATGAAAATAATTTTCTTTTCTTCTAAAAATAATTGTTTTTATAACAGTTTTGTCAAACGGATTGTATTATCTTACATTAACCTTATAATATTTTATGGTATTATCTTATATTAATCTTATGATATTTTTTTTACTGACAAAGAATATCTATTATGAAAATATTTTTTTTGTCTTCTAACAATAACCGTTTTTATTATTTATCTATCTAACGAATTTTATTATCTTACATTAGTCTTATGATATATTATAGATAATATATATTATGGAATAGTTTTTTTTCTTATAAAAATAACCGTTTTTATAACATTTCTTTTTAACAGATTGTCATCTTACATTAATCTTATAAAAACGGTTATTTATAAAAGAAAAAACAATTTCATAATATATATTATGACAATGAAAATACGATAAGATTAATGTAAGATACTGATCTGTTAAAAATAAATATTATAAAAACGGTTATTTTTAAAATAAAATAATATTTATAATAAATATTATCCGTTATACAAAGAAAACATTATAAGATTATTGTAAGATAATACAATCCGTTAGACAAAAATATTATGAAAATAAATATTTTCAAAAGAAAAAAAATTATTTTTATAATATATATTATCTATAAAAAAAAATACAATAAGATTAATGTATAATAATATAATCTGTTAAAAAATATATATACAAAGATAATAAGATAATATTAAAAAAATAAAAAATAATATATATATTTTTGGATTCATTTGTGAAAAAGATCTCATATTCTCTTGATGACCGTTTTACCGTCGGTTCGTATAAAACGGTCAAAATGAATATAATTGACAGTGTTTAGGACCAATGTTCTAAATAACGTAAGACGTGACTTGGCGGTAATGTCAAGCCTCAAGCTTTTCCGAGCCTTGGCTAGCCACGTCGTTTGTAAGGCGTGACTTAAGGCGGCAATTTTGTATATAATTAATATTTTTATATGTATTTTCAACTATTATTATATTTTATACATATATATGAGTTAATGCGGCGTTTTGGTAAAGCTTGGCGACAAGTACAAGTATTGAAGCCATGACGCGCCATGACGAGCTTTTTAGAACCTTGTTTAGGACTTAATCGACTAAAAAGTAATGATATATCTAAATAGATTATAAAACCTTAATATAAAGATTTTTCAAGTATATTTTCTACCAATTTCATATTATATATATATATATATATATATATATATATATATATATATATATATATATATATATATATAGATACCATAAGGCACAGAGAAGGCCCAGGGGTACCATATAGTTATGCCTAAATACAGTCATAGGATTATTTACAATAACAAATAATTTGATTTGAAACGAAAAGGTATACCGAGTCAATGACAAACAGCCCTAACAACGCCAAACTTTGGCTAAAAAAGCGGGCAACATCACGACTAATGGTAAAACATTTCAAATTAAATTACATGTTATCAACCTAGACTTTTGTATTACAAATAACTATATGATACCCGAAGGTTTCTACTAGATTAGTAAAGCCATAATTTCATGAGATTACTTAACACTTAAAAGGGTTTAGCCTATCATTAGGCTGGTACAAACAATAATAAAGTATGAATAATGAAAACTTACAAGAATTAGGGGAAAACACAATCAGCGTAAGATGGATGCACCAGTAGTACTTTAAAACTTATTTTATTGCTTCAGAATATTTTTACAAGAGAGAGTAAGCAAAGGATAGGAAGAACTCTTCCAAGATACCCCGTATGTAAACATAATAGCCAGTATATATAGGCCCGGACTTCAAACAAAAATTAAAAACTATAAAATGTTACAGAATAATAATTGAGTGCACTATCGAGTACATTGTGACAACTGGCTGATAAGATGCCTCTATTATTGTTGCTTTATAAAAGCAAATAACAGGTGTAGGAGTTTTCACCGTAAACTTATTAAGTTTTTGTCTTCTTCTTTTGTAGCTTTTCCAATATTATATCTTCAATAGTGGCAAAAGCATCTTCGACCGTAAATTCATCCATGATGTCATTGTTATCATCAATTGGCTGAGATTCGCCTGCAAGACAATTATCATCATTGCCTGTAGATAACATGGAGCTGTCTGACGATTGTTTATTGATGTTTTGAAGCAGATCTTCTTTCATTTGACGGAAATATGTCTTGATAATTTCATCTTTTGATGGCGAGGAATTTCCCTGTGCTCTGATGGAGTTCAATGCTTTTTCATAAGGATTAAAACTGTTGGATTGTTCCTTATGGGATAAAAATTCTTTTTGGGATTTATATTTTGAAATTGCTTGATTGATATTATCAATCGTTTGTTTAGAATTTATCTCATTTGAGACCGGATCTTTTTGCAACATCTTTGCCCAAAATTTTGTAAGGTATGACCTTCGTAAAGATGGGAACTGATTGGGACTATAATCTACTTCTGGGATCCATTTCCAGATCCAAGGAATTGAAAACTCTACGAAAAAATGGAGAGTAGGTATTACTTCTCTTCCCCCATTGGAATGTTCAAGAGCTTCCTTATATTTAGGAGCTACATGTAACCATTCAACATATAAAGATTTGAATGGTTCAGGCAGAATTTGAACACTTGGACCATATGATGTCCACCATTGTGTAAACCAATTTGGCAACCTTTGTTTATAAACTTGGTCACATATTTTGAAAAACCAAGAATGCTTCTTTTTTGGATTTTCATAAAGAAAAGCTTTATAAAAGCTATCGATATAATCCCAGAAATTGTATTTTATTAAGATTTTTTGTTCAGGGTGGAGAAATTCTCTTTCCCTGAGGGTACTTAAACCCCATTCTTCTGCAGATATAATCTTCTTGAATATTACTTTGCTAAAGTTATGAACTCTTTTATCTCCTGCAGAGGAGAAATGTGAAATTTCACATGTACCTGTAGAAATTAGTATATTCTCGTAATAATTTCGTGATTTATAAGAACATGCTGCGTATGACGCAGTATCCAGATATCTGGAAAATAAATTCCATGGATCATTATTATCCTTAAAATATAGCATGATATCCTTTTCCTCCAAAAGAATTATCAAATCTTTGTGAGGGGTTAAAATATATTCTGAGGAATCATCATTGTCTTCCTCTGAAACTATTTTTGAGAAAGAAGGATTATTATCCTTCTGTTGCTTTAAGAATTGTTGGAAAGCCGAGTATAGTGGATCTCCAGGTTTTGGCATATTGGATGATGAAGGTTGAGAAGCAATATTTTCAGCCAATAATAAATTTTTTCCCTGTTGAATAAGAGGATATGATCCTCTTCCTCTGCCACCCCTATTAGGGTAGCCACCTCTTCCCTTATTGGGGATCATCCTGCAAAATTCAATTCAAAAGTAGAATAAGTTTATTCTCCAAAAACCTAAGATGAGCTCTTAGGCCTATAAGTCTGAATCTTAATAAACTAATTCGCTTAGTATGGCGAATATTATGAAGGATATTTGTGTCTGTTGTTGGCATATTATCCAATAAGTTGGTTAATTCAACTTTAGTTTCTTGAATTGAGTTTCTCGTATTGGAAACATCATTTGATAATTGTGTTAAATGCATATTGCTCATTTAAAAACTCTCTAGTTAGAAAATCAGGAAGACTATTATCTTCACCTTTTCTATATATTATTGTAAAATCAAATGGTGCTAAATGAGCTTGCCATCTGGCAAACATTTGTTTAGACACATCATGTTTAAAATCTTTATTAAACATAAATTTTGCTGCTTGACAATCAGTAATTACAGTAAATTGTTGATTGTAAAGATCATCTTGAAATTTTAAAACACATTTTACTATTGCTAGGATTTCCTTGGCAGTAGTAGCATAATTCTTTTGAGATTCAGACCATTTTCCTGAATAAAATCTAACTAAATATACTTCTTGTTTATTACTTGGATTAATTTGTTTTAAGACCCCTCCATAACCTATATTGGAGGCATCGGTTTCAACAATTTTTTCCCAATTTGGATTTGCTAAAGACAAACAAGGTAACAATTTTACTTTTTCTTTTATTCTTTGGACTGCTTGAGTATGAAGATCAGTCCATGGGACAGGTTTCTTTTTTAGTCTATCATATAAGATAGCCGTATCTTTAACTAAATCTTTATAAAAAGAAGATATATAATTTAAACTTCCTAAAAATCTTTGTAATTGAGTTTTATCAATAATTTTGTCAGGAAATTTAGAAGCAAACTCTATACTTCTATTTATTGGAATTATATGTCCTTTTTCTATATTATGGCCAAGAAATCTGATTTTGGATTGAAATAAAACCATTTTGGGTTGGGATATAACCAAACCATTTTTTTCTATGATTTGTTGAAAAAGGTTTAAATGTGTAAAATGATCTTCAATGGTTTTAGAAAAAACTAAAATATCATCGATATAAACTATCATGCAATTGCTATGAGGATAAAAAATATCATTCATAATATTCTGAAATTCAGAAGGTGCATTTTTTAAACCAAATGGCATAACATTCCATTCATATTGACCAAAAGGAACATTAAAAGCAGTCTTATATCGATCCTTTTCATCAATTTGAATTTGCCAATATCCTGATTTTAAATCAAATTTTGAAAATATGATTGCAGTATTTAATCTATCTATTAAATCTTTTTTATTTGGAATTGGATACCTAATCCATTTTAAAACTTTATTTAAAGGCTTATAATTTATTACTAGTCTAGGAATTCCTCTTTCTTGTTCTGAATGTTTATTAACATAAAAAGCAGTGCAAGACCAAGCTGATTTAGAAGGTCTAATTAAATTTTTGCTTAGTAAAGAAGATATTTCTTTTTTACAAAGATCCAAATAGTCGTGATTCATTTGACAAGGACGAGCCTTGGTTGGAATATTTCTTTCATCAAAATTGTCTTCATATGGAAGAGGAATTATATGTTTCTTTCTTTCCCAAAAGGCATTAGGATGATCGGAACCTATTTTTAAAATAAATTTATTTCTTAAACTATTAATTTTTTCTTGTAACTTTGGATTTTGTAACTTTTCATCTATGTTAATTATTAAAATTTCTTCTTTTAAAAAATTTATTTGTTTCGTTTTCAAATCTATAAGATCTATCCAACGAGTAAAAGGCTTTGTAATGAATTCAAAAAATACTTCGTAATTTTGAAAATTGCCTAGGATTCCCTTTTCATTAACTCCAAACGGCAATATTTTTTGTAAAAATGGAGTGCCTAAAATAATTTCATTGTGGGACATATTCTTAATTATTGTAAAGTTTAGTGGAATACAAACTTTATTATTACAAATCTTTGCATTAGACAATTTATAACTGATATCCAATTTTTCTCCACTGACTGTGCGAATCACATGGGTGGATTTTTCAAAATATTTGACAGGAATTAAACCTTCCTGTATACAGTTTATATCTGCCCCGCTGTCAACAAGAGCAATAAATTCTTTTCGATAGTATTCTCCAATTATTAATTTTATTTTGACATACCATTTTTGGGATGTAATTAATTCCATAGCACTTAAGAATTCATTCGACTCATTATTTGAAGTTGATGCTTTACTATTATGGGATTCTTTTTCAAGAGTAATGACTCTATTTTCTAACTTATTATGATTGTTTTTTAGAAAAATAATTTCATTTTTTAAATTATTGATTTCTTGTGTGTAATCCATGATGGTAGTATTTAATGAAATATTATTTTTCATTTTTAATCTTTGATCTATCTCTTTCATAGAATAAATTGGTTCATTAACCTGAGTATTTCTTTGATTATTTATGATTTGATCAATGATTTGTGATCTTAATTCGGAATCATCTATATTTTTTAAAATAGATAAAATATCTTTATCTAAAACGTTTATTTGTAGATTATCCTGAAATTGTGATTGAATATTATATATTTCATCATCACATGAGCAATTATTTTTATCTATACAAGAGCAATTATTTTCTTCTTCTTCATTAGAACTACTTGATGTATAAATTTCTTCGTCAGACTTTATATTATTTATTTCATCATCAGATGAGGATTCTTCCGAGTTATTTAAAAGAATTTCTTTTAATTTCTCTTTCATATTATCATCTAAATTTAAGTTATTTATCTTTTTCTTTATTTTACATTTATTGGCAAAATGACCAATTCGACCACATTTATAACAAGTTGGTGGATTATCTTTCTTCTTTTTATTATGTTTTTCTTTTCTAAAAGACTTTCTTTTAGATCTATATTGTTTTTGGTTTTCACTATATTTTTTAAATTTTTTAGGGATATATTCCCTTTTTGATCTCTTTTTATTTTTTAAAGTATCAATACCAAATTGTTCACAAAAATGGCCTAATTGTTGTCTCTCAGTGAGGCGTTGTTTTTTTATCTGTTGATTCAATTTTATTTCATTACACAAGGCTAGGCCTTCTTGTGTACATATTCCAATTAGTTTTCCATATGAATAATTTTCATAAGGAATCTGAGGATGATTTCCCTGTAGTTGTTTCCTAACTCTTTCAGCAAAAAGGTTTGGAAGACTATCAATGAATTTTTGTTTCCAATAACTAGAATTACAATCATCTAATTCTAATACTCTGCTCATAAAAGTATCTTTATACCATCTAAATGAAGTTAAGGTTTTACATTTCATACCATTTAGTAAAGTTCTAGTATTACCAGAATTATTTGACCATTTACCCGAAAAATGTTCAATTATACTTAAAAGGAGTGTATAAACTACATCTTGAACTATTGTTTGTGCAGAAGTTGAAGTGCCATCTTCATTTTTAATTTGATTAGTAACTATTTTGGTAGCATTATAAATTTGAATCTTATCTGATTCGTGTAAATAATTATCCCACCAGCCTTTTAATTGGCCAGTAAACCCTGCTATTATCATTTGGGCAACTGTTAAATCAGTATTTCCTAATTGTTTTGCACTAGTAGCATATAAAGTCATTCTTTGAGTTAACAAATATATTTGTCTCTCTGTAAAACCATCTAAATTCCATTCATAGACGTTCTTACCATTGTAACTGTTATCTTGAATAAACTCTTGTTCTTCAAATAAAACATCTTGAGGAGTAGGTCTATTATAATAATATTTAGATTGGACGGGTTTTCTAGCAAATTTACCATCATAACTTTCATATTTTATTTTATTAATACGTTTATCTTGTTCGGATTCAGACCCAGAATTATAATTTGATTCTTTAATTCTGTTTAAAGTGTTTACACTTAAATTTTCAGGTTTTTTTAATTTTTCTAAAATTTGATCTAGTTTTGTTTCATTTTTAAATTTAAAATCTTTTATTTCCGGAGGAGGTTGGAAAGTTGCTATTATTTTTTCTTTATTCGGCTTTGTTTTCTCCATTTGAGATTGTTCGATAATTTTATATATGCTTTCTACCTTTTCTTCTATAGAAAGAATTTTTTCTCCAAGAATTATAGAATATAAATTTGTAAAATTATTTTGTTGTATTAATTGGTTAATATGTTCTACGGTCACCTGTAAAGTATTACTTTCAACTAATTTTTTATAAGCCGAAAACTTTAAACTTATATTTTCCCTGGAAATTTGAAAACTTTGTTGTGGTGGAAAAATCGATTTTTGTATATTTCCATTTGTAAGAGTATATTCTCTTTCTATCAAAAATTAACAAAATTATATATTTTGTTCCATGGTTTTTCCATAAGTAAATAATTAATTATATACTTATGGAAAAACCATGGAACAAAATATATAATTTTGTTAATTTTTGATAAATAAGAATAAAACTCATCTTGTATAATTGTTAATTCTTCTTTTGAAAATTCTTGGAATAACCAAGTTTTAAAAGGCTTCCAATTTTCTGTATTAAATTCATTATAAATTATTGATCTTGCCGGTGATCCCGGACTAAAATTTATTATCTCTTCTTTATCCATTAAATTGGAAAATTCATTTCTGAGGCAGTAGGATCCTCTTCATAGACACCTTGGACTATATTTTCTTTTATATTTAATTGATTTATTTTTTTGTCTAATTGAGACGTAGAACACCGAGAAGGAGTTTCTACCTTATATTCTAAAGGTGATATATGAGAATATAGTGATCTAGTTGATCTACATCTTCTTAATAGAGGTATTTCTCCATCATCATTATCGAATTCTATTTGAATTCTTCCTTCCGATGTTTGTATAATTTCTGTAATTTTATTATTTATTTTTGGTTGAGGAGGAACCGCTCCCTCCAAGACCCAATTTTTTGGGAAATCTATTTCATCCCACTTAATAGCTTTTCTAGTGGTTATTTTAGACATATCAAAATTACTTTCTATTAAAATAGTTTCATTATTAGGTTTGTTAGTTTTTTTACACCTAGGGTTCATTGTTTTTAAAGGCCTGTAGTATATTCTATAGCATATACATATTAATTCAGATCCTGGCATATAATTGTATCCATTTGTTTTAACATTTAAAGTTAAAGCATCTAATATATTAACATCAGATAATGATAACTGTAAATTAGGATAAACATTAAAATATACTGGACCATTGGTCAGACTGGACTGTATTATACCCATTAAAGATTGTTTCCAATTCATATTACGACCATCACGTAATACAGCTAAAAAACTTTCTGGTAAACCTTGTAAAGTTAAAGGTTTAAAAGCAATTTGCACTAATCCTATATGTAAATAATTATGAGTATATTGATACCTATGAATATCTTCATATGTTAATAATTTAACCACCATATCATCTTGATTCATTGTTAATTTTTGATAAATAAGAATAAAACTCATCTTGTATAATTGTTAATTCTTCTTTTGAAAATTCTTGGAATAACCAAGTTTTAAAAGGCTTCCAATTTTCTGTATATCCCAACCCAAAATGGTTTTATTTCAATCCAAAATCAGATTTCTTGGCCATAATATAGAAAAAGGACATATAATTCCAATAAATAGAAGTATAGAGTTTGCTTCTAAATTTCCTGACAAAATTATTGATAAAACTCAATTACAAAGATTTTTAGGAAGTTCAAATTATATATCTTCTTTTTATAAAGATTTAGTTAAAGATACGGCTATCTTATATGATAGACTAAAAAAGAAACCTGTCCCATGGACTGATCTTCATACTCAAGCAGTCCAAAGAATAAATTTGTAAAGTATATATATATATATATATATATATATATATATATATATATATATATATATATATATATATATATATATATATATATATATATATATATATATATATATATATATACTTTACAAATTTGATTGGAATGTTAAGAAATTTGAAATTGAAAAATAAAAAATAGTGTAAACTAAAAGCTGGAATCTCACAGGAAGACTCACAAAGCCGGCTTTCTTTCTAAACACACGCTATCCAATCCATCAGTTATCTCTTTAGTCTTAAACAAATATTTTATAGTTTCTCCCTACAAAATAGCGTTTCGTTTCTACCTCACCCTGTTATGCTATCTTCATTCCTTGATTTTATCCAATTTTGATCGTTTATATTAAGAACTAGATTTTTTTTTGATATGGGGTTTTGATTTTATTTGTGTTGTTAGATTAAGTTGAGTTGTTATGCATTTGGTATCTCGAACTTAACGATTTGATTGAAAAAGTCCCCTTTTCATTTTTATTTTTGGGGAAAAAGGAAACAGTTATTGTAAAAGATTAATGGGTTGCTTTCCTTGTTTTGATTCGAGGGAAGAGGAGAAACTGAATCCTCAGAAAGTTAGGGCTGATCGTCATGAAGTCCACCCATCTGCGCCTACAAACATATCCAGATTATCTTCCGGTAAGTGTGTTTGTGTTAGAAATTGATGTTCATGAATTGAAGTGAACATATACAAATTCTACTTGTTTGATCTGATCCCTCTATTTTGTTATGTGATTATGATTAATTATTGCTTCAGATTTGTTTATATTGATTTTCTCCTTGTAATTAGACCCCATCTAATCATGATATAAGTTTCTTATGATTGAACTATATGATGTCTTTTTTCTTTTTCCCATCATCATTACAATGAATTGCTACTTTTTGTGATTGATGGCTGTATAAATTGGCGTAATTGTAGTGATACTGTACAGGGACGATAGACACATAGATGTTTTGTATTTGGATGGAATTGTGTAATAGATGATATATATATGGATATGGATATGGATATGGGGAAGTGATTTTGAAATGCTATAAAATTGAGTTGGCAGGGGTTGATAGACTCAAGTCTAGAAACAATAATGTAAGCTTACGGAGGGAGTCGTCAGGGCCTAAAGATTCACCAGATGCTCAAATTGCTGCTCAAACCTTCACTTTCCGTGAACTTGCAGCTGCAACAAACAATTTCAGGCCCGATTGCTTTTTAGGGGAGGGAGGCTTTGGCTGTGTATATAGAGGGCATCTTCAGGGTAGTGGTCAGGTAACCTGGTTGCTTATGCATGCATATCTAATAGTATCCATCTCCATTATTGAGAATGATTTAATGATGTCAAAATTATGCTTTGAGAAAACACGTGTAATTAAAGAACGCATAGCATCATCACGTATCCAGCAGAATAAATCAAGTTCATTAATGGGACTGGATTATATCTTTATATTGCAGCAAGCTAGTGCTTGCTATTCCTAAATTAAAAGGTAACAGTCACAGTCAATATATATATATATATATATATATATATATATATATATATATATATATATATATATCTACTTAGAACTAGATTGATGAGAACATAAACACCATCACGAGTTGAATGTGCATGCCTATCCATTATGGAATAAACAAACACTATTATTTCCATGTGTGTGTGTGTTGATAAACATAAATGATTATATTATTATTATTATAGGTTGAAAGAAGTAGTTTTTGAATTTTGAGAACGACAGGTTGTAGCTGTTAAACAACTGGATAGAAACGGAGTCCAAGGTAACCGGGAGTTTCTAGTGGAAGTTCTTATGCTGAGCCTTTTACATCATCCGAATCTGGTGAATTTGATTGGTTACTGTGCGGATGGTGACCAGAGACTTCTTGTTTATGAATTCATGGCGTTGGGATCATTAGAAGATCACCTTCATGGTAATTTAGTTAGCTACAAATCCATGTCCATGATTAGAAATATATAAGTAAGTTGGTTTATATGTATGTTGACAGATGTTCCGGCTGATAGAGAAGCATTGGATTGGAACACGCGAATGAAGATAGCTGCTGGAGCAGCGAAAGGTTTGGAGTTTCTTCATGACAAAGCCAATCCTCCCGTGATTTACAGGGACTTCAAGTCGTCCAACATTTTGCTGGACCAGGGATTTCAGCCGAAGCTGTCTGATTTTGGGCTGGCCAAACTGGGCCCCACCGGAGACAAATCTCATGTCTCCACGCGGGTCATGGGCACATACGGTTATTGTGCTCCAGAGTATGCCATGACCGGTCAACTCACCGTCAAATCCGACGTCTACAGTTTTGGTGTCGTCTTTTTAGAGCTTATCACCGGTCGCAAGGCCATCGACAGCACTCAACCACACGGACAACAGAACCTCGTCACATGGGTAATAATAATAAATTTTATTTTATAATAAAATAATATATGAATTTTGTGTGGGCTCTGGCAGGCACGACCTTTGTTCAATGACAGAAGAAAGTTCACATCATTGGTGGACCCACGGCTGGAGGGTCGATACCCAATGAGGGGGCTGTATCAGGCTCTTGCGGTTGCATCCATGTGCATTCAAGAACAGGCTGCTGCTCGCCCTCTTATTGGAGACGTTGTCACTGCCTTATCTTATCTTGCAAACCAAAACCAGGGCTATGATCAACCCAGGCCTAAACCTGAAACAAATGAAAGGATTTTAACAAGTAATACTGAAGAACAGGCTGGAGCCTCTGGGCGTAGCAGATGGGATTTGGCTTTGGAAGTAGGATCAGAGAAAGAAGAATCTCCTAAAGAATCTGCAAAGATGCTGAATAGAGAAAGGGCTGTTGCAGAAGCAAAGATGTGGGTGGAAAAAAGAAGGCAGACTGCTCAACCTGCCTTTGATGCCAACAATTGACAATGCCTATTATTGCCTATTGCCTATTGCCTAGTAGCAGTAGTAGTACTAGTATCTTTATCTTTATATCTACTACTACTACTACAACTACAACTACTACAAACTGCTAATATGCTTTTTTAAAAACCTCATATTCCATCCTGTCATTCCTGACATTTGCAGTAATATTGTATAATTTAGTGATCACAACAATGAGTGCCGAACCAGAATTCCTGGAGAAAAATACAAGAAACAGAAATCAAACAAAAATTAGGTTGGATTGTCGTGGATTTCTTGATTTTCTTAACAGGAGTACAAAACAATTATGGTTGTCTTTATTTTTTTTTTCTTGTGTATAAATGGCGTATCGCATAATTTTTCCATTTTATACCCGGTTATTAATGGGTGAAAAGGTTTTAGAGCTACTATTTTTGGAATTTCGTTGCTAAACAGTTGATGTATTCATTAAAATGTAAAACGAAACACTAGAATCCTGTCATTGCGTGGTTGTTTCTGTGGTAATTAAAGATATAGGGATTATGGTCAACTTATTTATTATTTATAAGGGGAAATTTTCTGTGGTTTAAGTTTGTTCGTCACAATTAATAGCTTTTACCAAGTCTAATGGTAATGGAAAATCAAGCCCGAAGGTGCTGTTAGTGTTAGGTTGGTTTGAATGAAAGCAGGAATGCAAAGCTTTATTCCCGCTCCTAGCTAAAATTGTTGTTCTGTTGACAAAATGGAAACCAACAAATGAATGTCCTTCCTTCAAAATGCTTGATAGGCAGGGACGGTCTTATGATATTTGATGCCCAGGGCAAAACAAAAAAAAGGCCCCCTTCAAATTACCAAAATTTATATAATAATTAAATCTAAGTTAACTTTTTTCGAAGAATCTTGGTGATAGACAAACTACGGATCTTAAATAAAAATATTTAGTGATTTATTACAAAAGATTGTTATTATACAAAATTATATGTAAATAATTTCAAATGAATTTTAAAAAAAAATTAAAAAATGTCAAAATCAATACTATTACATAACATTCAAATAAAATCAAACATATAAACCATCTAGCCAACTATGTGTTATTAATTTGTTTTATTGTTTATTGGATATAACTTTAATATAAATTATAAAAGAAAGCAAAGTAAAAATAGGAAGAAAAAAAAAGAAGCAATTAAAAAAAGGATAATTGAACATACTAAAAAAAAAAGGTCAATTAAGTGGTTAAAAAGGACCGCCACTCAAAGGAATCCAACCCTCATGTCTCATCAAATTAAAGAAGGATCCTATCAAGTCTGCTGGAGTCAATTTCAGATTATAGATTAAAATAATTTATTATTATAGAATAACTACTTATATAAAATTGGGCCCCCAAATTGATATGGGCCCTGGGCAATGGCCCAGCTTGCCCTCCTTTTAAACCGGGCGTGTTGATACCCTTTTCCTTTTTCATTTATTTCCTCCAAAGAATGAGACCCTTCATCGAATAGCTTGTCGTGCTTACGACTTACGAGTACTAAAGACTTGTTACATAGCAACAATGACCGGTTTATTCTCGAGTATTTGAGATATGGTTTCCTTTGACCAAGTTGTATGGACTATATATATATATATATATATATATATATATATATGTATATATATATATATATATATATATATATATATATATATTAAAAGTGGAAGGCCTTATGAATAGTATTGTTTGTATGCTTCATAATTTTGTCACAACATTTTCTACAGTTTGACAATTTTGGTCCCTAATTTGTTGTTATCGCCTACTGTCGGTTGATAGAAGGGTTTGACGGACCTTGCTTCAAATCACCGCTAGTATTCTCCAATCCATGTCTTCCACCTCCTAGGCTTTCCACCATCTCTTTCTCTTCTATATTTAACATGGAACATCTATGTTTAGAGTATCGAATCTTCCAATGGAAATCACTATGGGTCGTCTTCTTCACGGCTCTTTTCATTGCCATGATTGCAAAATCTATCGGTTAGAACCAAAGATTAGGGTTTAATTTTGTTTTTAACAAACATTTCAGGTACCGCTCCCACTGTTTCATCTTTGGTTTTCGATTCATCATTTCGTTCATTTGGTCCTTTGTGTACCACTGTCTCCTCAACCTTCCAATTAATTGTTCACTACTTTATGTTTATCTACTATCTTTTTTCAATCCACAACATATTTATTTCCCATGTGTCTCCAATATGTTATCTTCTATTTTGTACTCCGCTTCTTTGAGCTATCATGTTTGCTATATGCTTCGTCTCTCATCATTCAATTTACCTATTTTATGGTTCTTCTTTTCGCTTCCGTGTTTTTTTTATGTTCTATTTTCTTATGGATTGTTTTTTATATATAAATTAATGATGTTTTTAGAGTTTTCTTACTGTTGTTATTGTTCCCTTCGTTAACCCCTAAATGATTGAAGGAACAAATAGTATGTGTGTGGTTGTGAGTTTCTATCTCAAGAGAAAACAAAATACTTGTGGTTAAATTCAAAAAAACGTTACTTCATTATTATGGAAAAGTAATTGTCTTTTATTATTATTATTATTTATTTATTTATTTATTTTTTAAAATTTAAGCACAACGATTTTGTTTAGAGTTTAAACATTGCATTATTCTTTTAAGTTTTAACACTGATTTCTAATGTAGAGTATGGAGAAGCTAATGACCATGTCGGCTCTAACTTTGGATTTGGGAAATATCACTTCAACCATGGTTGACCAAACATATAAACGTCCTTAAGATTTGGAAATTAAATCTGAACAGAAACTACAATTGACTAATTATACGGGAAGGTATGAAGCTTTTAGTTTTAGGTAGGGGTGTAAACGAGCCGAGCAGAGCCCGAGCCTAACCAAACTCGAGCTCGGCTCGTTTAATTTTGAAGAAGCTCGAGCTCGAGCTCGATTCGAGCCTTAAAATGAAGCTCAAGCTCGGCTCGTGAACAATTTAGTGAGCTCGCGAGCCTAAACGAGCATATATATATATATATATATATATATATATATATATATATATATATATATATATATATATATATATATATATATATATATAGGGTGAGGTTCAATAAAGAACAATAATTAACCAATGAACCAATCTTTTTTTTAACTTTTAGAACTTATTTTTTATCAAAAAAAAAAACTAAAAATACAGAAATTCATAACTTTTTATGTTTTTTCCAATGATATCAAATTCGATAATTTTTTTTTCCGTCAAATTCACACGGTGAATCCGAAAAATATATTGAACATTCACAATGTTAAGTTATGAATATAGATATTTTTAGTTTTTTTTTTCGATAAAGAATAAGCTCTAGAACTTGAAAAAAAATATCTGGTTCCTTGAGAACCAATAATTATGGTTCTCTATTGAACTTTTCCCTATATATATATATATATATATATATATATATATATATATATATATATATATATATATATATATATATATATGCTCGTTTAGGCTCATTTAGGCTCACGAGCCCACTAATTGAAGCTCGGCTCGAGCTTGTTTAATAAACGAGCCTCATATTTAGGCTCAAGCTCGGCTCGGGTTCGTTTAATTCGATCTCGAGTCGAGCTTTTAACGAGTCGATCCCGAGTAGCTCGACTCACTTACACCCCTAGTTTTAGGTGTGTGTATGATAATATGATATCCAATTGTTAATTGAGACATTTTTTTTTTGGTTTTTTCAGGTCAAATCTTAAAAAAGAAATACTTGGAAAACATTTTTATATTTGGAGTTGAAACAGGAGCTATTCCTATATGTCTAAAAGAGAACCAAGGACAAGAAAATATGGTGTAGTTAGTGGTCCTTTAGAAGAGCCAGTACGTGAGAGGAGTTTGGGAAGTGTTGTATATTAGTTAATTTTAACATCTTTTTATTTACCAATGAATTTTTCAAATCATGGAAGTTCTTATTCAGATAGCAAAGAAAGAAAACTTTATTTCCCAATGAAAATTTCTATAAAGATTGCTAATAAATCCTGTATTACCTGTGTTCCAGATTGGTTAAGCTTACATTTATCAAGGACCAAAGATGAAGTTTTGGATGAAACTCTGTGCCACGACGTGGCAATGATTAGATGGATACCGCCACGACGTGGCCAAGGATTGCCAAGAAGCTGTTCTGGCCCAAGCCCATGATTCTTTTAGGGTTTACTTCATATTTAAACCCATCTAAGCCATTTCTAGGGTTCATTACCAGCCTCCAACACCCTTATACCTTATAGAAACCCTAGCTCTCATTCCCTCTGTAACAACCTCAAAAATAATAAGTAAAATTTTTATGTTTAAGTCAACCAAAACCATCAATCATTCGTTTCAAAACCATTAAATTACGACAATGTAGAAATAGTTATCAAAGTACAATCCCAAAATCATAAAATGTGGAACACGGGTGGATGCTGTACGATCATGCCAGACCATTCCCCTTTGAACCTGAAGTACCTGAAAACATTTCAAACATAAACAGTAAGCAAAAAGCTTAGTGAGTTCCCTAAAATACCACATGACATACAAGCAACGAGCCCCGCCCAATGAGTATAACGGGACTCGCCCTAACTCGCATGATGGGCCCCATCCAATGAGTATAACATGCCTCACCCTAACACGCATAACGTGTCCTTCCCAGCATAAAAAACATGCAAGTATCACATAAAAAACTAGCATCTTACAAACATAATCTAGTGGGCTGATATTGGTGCCTTCGACCCATGAATACAGCGAAGAGACTCACCTCAAAACGTAGCTCTAAATCAACAAGTTCACAAAATCCCAAAATGGTGATAAACGCCACCTAGATATACACGCAAGGAAGAGCCTTAGTCTACCTTTATAAAACTAGACATTTGACCAAAGTCAGCAAGTCAAAAGTCAACCCTCAAGGTCAACGGTTAAAGGTCAAAGTCATTAGTCAAACATTTAGCTTCAGCGAATAGCTACGTCGTGGAATCAGATCAGGACAAAACAATCGATCAAACCCCAGTCGTCGCGGCGTGGCGACTTGATGCAACGTCGTCGGCACTGGGTTCAAAACAGCTTAATGGGTTAAGCTGTTTCCTTCAGCCCCAAGAGCTCCAAAGCTCAGATCTTGTCCGAAATATGATCTAGAAGGATAAAGTTTCCAACTTGATCCATTAAGACCACCCAAAAGGGCAAAATCTCAAACCCTAGGTTCCATAAGGCTAAAAAATGGCAAAGACTCCACCATTAAGCACTTAATCCAGAAGGTCCTTAGTCCAACTTCTCCAAAATGCTTCTAGGATCCCTAATGGTCCATAAAAATCCAAACTTTATGGACATGCATGACACATGCATGTCCTTCTTCAAACTATGTCAAAAGGGGAAAATATGACTCAAAATCCATGCATGGCTCCCATCTTACCACAAAATCTAGATCTATAAGTTATTATATCCAAGGGACACAGAGAAACCATAAAGTTGCAACCTTTATCTCTTCTAACCACACAAACCCCTCCAAAAGGACCAAAACATGCTCCAAAACCATGATCTATGATGAAGAACATAAAAAGGTTGAAGTTTGAGGACTTACAAAGAGTCCAAAAGATGTACATAAATAGAGGAAAGGACTGCTTGCTGAATCAAGATGATAACTCTTCTTCTTGTCCTTCAAAACCACCACAAGTTTGCTAAAATAAGCATAAGAGCACTAAGAAGGATTAGGGTTAGGGTTTTTGGGGTTTGAGAGTGATGGAGGCTGAGGATGAGCAACCATAGCCTCCCACTTTCCTTTAAATACCTGGAAATTTAGGGTTTTCCATCTGCCAGCTGCCACACTGTGGCCATATGCTGCCACGTTGTGGCGACTTTAGTGAAGCACGCGAAAAATCCAGCATTGCCATGTCGTGGTGCCTCTATCACGCCATGGCAACCCAAATATGCCACAATTAAAAAGTATAAAAAAGGGTACCTCATGATCCGGGTGTTACACCCTTGGTGATTTGTGGCCTTCTTGGAGCATTGTTAACTTGGAGAAGAAGAGAAGAAGGAGAAGAATGTGCTCCATTAATGGAACTTGCAAGGAACCAACATCATCAGCATCTCACATAGCTTCTAGACCTTTGTAAGTGTCAACGGCTCACACTTTATGGCTTGAAGTGGCTAGATACAAGATATTGTCCCATGTTCTTCATGTTTGAGCACGTTTTGAAGAATGGAACTCATAAAGTTGACAACTTTATGAATCTCCTGAGTCCCATGAGCATCATATGTTGTAGATCTAGAATTTCGTTGGAGTTCTTATCATTGCATGATTTTTTTGGTCATTTTTAGCTTATTATGACCTAAAATGGATTCTAGACATGTTTTGGATGTGCATGTCTATAAACCTTCCACCTTTATGATAGATCTGATATTAGAAACCCTTATTGAGTGGTTGGGTTAAGGACTTTTTCAGATTAAGGGCTTAATGGTTAAGACATTGTGGTATTTGGCTTTATTTGGACCCAGGGTTTGAGATCTTGATCTATTTGGGTGTATTAATGGATAAAGTTGGAAACTTTATCAATTTAGACCATAGAATGGACCAGATCTGCGCTTTGGAGCTCATGGAATCGAAGAAAACAACTTAGTCCATTAAGCTGTTGGAATCTTAATGCCCACGACCTGGCCATAGGTCGCAACGATGTGGGGTGTTGGAAATTCCTGTCTATTTGATTATATGAGTGTATCATCCCAAAATTTAAGACCAAAAATTTCATTTATAATATAAGGATTTATAAAAATTTTTGTAAGAAAACATCATCAAGTGATTTATTTCATAAAACCATAGTTCACATGTCTCAAAACCGTATCATCAAATAGTAACAATGTCAGAGTACAAATCCCAAGAATCTCATGTGTGAAAAATCATGTGTGTGATGCGTTGCAGTCATGCCGGCTCCTTCCCCTTCGAAGAAGAGGTACCTGAAACCAAAATTGTAAACCGTAATCACAAAGCTTAGTGAGTTCCCCCATCATACTGTTGGATTAATGTCTAAGTCCATAACTATATTTGGTATGTACTTGACCCGACCCGGCATGGTCCATTTGGGTTGCACTTCACCGACACAATTTATATGGATAGTCTTTTGAGAATAGTATATTTATGATTTATATTAATATATTATAAGTTCTAATATATTAATATGGAATCATATTATTTAATTAGTATTGATCAAGAATTAATTTAGAATTAATTAAGTGATCAAAAAGAACTAATTAAATATGGACTCTTATATATATGGAATGGGCCAAGTTCATTTAGGTTGGGCTAAGCTTTCATGGATGGTCCATGGAGCTTTTAACCCATGGATCCTATGTAAATGAAAGGTCATGGGTATTAGGGTTTACATGGATGTAACCCTAATCCTTCATAATATATAAAGGGGTCCTTGGCTCACAAAATTGGCACAAGTGTGTGAAAATAAGAGTGGGCCGATTTTAGTGTGCATACATATTCTCTCAAGTTCTTCCAAGGTGTTTTGGTGATTTGTGATTCCATTTGAGGCTTCTACACTATTGGGGCTAAGCTCTTAAAGCTTGAAGACATCAAGCTACATCAAAAGGTATGTCATCTAACTAGAACTTTGTAGTATAGGTGCTTCATAATATGCTAGTTAGGATGAAACCTTGGAATAGTTAATATTTGCATGTATAATAGAGAAAACATAGATCCAAGGTTTATAGGGTTGCATGTACACCATAGGAGTGTTAGAATGCTCAAAATCCAACAGTGGTATCAGAGCCTGGTTGTTTTCTGTTATATTGATGCAAATGTTTTATTTTCAAGTTGAAAAAAAAGGAAAAAAAAACATGACGTTTGTCAAATTTTAAGATAATTACTTGTTTTGTGAAAAACGAATTATTTGTAAAATTTGAATCATTTGTTATATGAGTTGAATTAGGTCAAATTTAGTAAAAGATAAAATGATATAATTATTTTATTAGTTTTAAAAGTTTGATCTAAATGTTTTAAGGAGTTACATATTTTGTCATAAAATTTTGGAGCTCAAAAGTTTTTTTTAAAGTTGTGATCTTAAGGGTTTTTGAAACTTCCATAAGTTATGGATATGAAAGTTTTAAAAAAAAAAAAAATTTGATTCAAAGTTTTTATGGAGTTACAAAATTTGGTGTTAATGTTTTAAAGAATTCCATAACTTGTTCTTAAGTTATGGAACATGGAAAGTTTCATCATAAAACACCATTAATTCCATAAGTTATGGAATCCAAAGGTTTTCAAGAATTACAAAACTTGCCCTCAAGTTTTGGAATTTGAGAAAAGTTTTTTATGAAAAAAAGAATTGAATTCTAAAACTCTTGGGTTCATAACTTAAACAATTAATTAAATGGTTTTAATTTTGAGTTTAATAATTGGAATTATGATGTTTTGTTGAATAGTTCAAATTAACTCTTATGGACTTTATTAATAGTTAATTAAAGCGTTTAATTAAAAGAGTATTATTAAATCCATAGATATATGGTTTGAGTTTAATTAAATTAAAAGTCTAGTTTAATTAATAGATTAAACGACCAAGTATTTTAAATGTCTAAAATACACCCTTATACTATTATAATATTAAAAGTTTAATATATTATATGTATAAGAGCAAGTCGTCTTACCATTAGTAGGCCTCATTCACGAAGCCGGTCTATAAGGGGGGGTATAAGGTTACTGCCTATAAAATGGCAGTTTAATGGGTGTCCACTCTCACTCACCGCTTCCTTGACCGGTGGAGGGTCGTTAGCCGAACAGGTAGGACAAGGACTATAATTCTCCCTTCATTATAAGTATAATGATAAGTACTAAGTAACTAAACACTTATAAATTCCCAATCTTAGTTACTTAGGAAAATGTGAATAAGGTGCTGATCCATGAAATTACACTTTGCACGTTGTTTAAGCTGTTAGTGGAGTGTGTGTGGTTAACCGGCACACTAACCTGGACTTAACAAGGTAGGCAAAGGGTAACTTAATGTTTATCATAGTATCGTTGGAGCGTGTGTGGTTAACCGACACATCGATTGAGGGGTAAATATTAAGGGTACCAAGTATATTTGCATGGTTACTTCACACCTTGTTTTGTGATCCTCGGCATCCCAGTCACAAAATCTGAAGGGCACACTCGAGATTGAAACATGCCATTGAAAAGTTCAATGAATCTCAAAAGAATCTAGGAGTTTCAAAACCAATTAAAACCTAATAATACATTTCGTTTATCTTGGTGGAAATTGGTGAATCGTCATTCACCTACCTTCAAATATTTTATAGCTTGGATTACGACATCCCTCTTCCAAGTTATAAAATAGTTTGTTGGGTCCTAGCCTTAATATATCATATTGGGTGTTATATTAAGGACTTAAATCAACTTTACGTGAATTTCTCCCATTGTTGATGTCTGGTTTAGACAACAATGATCTTCCCAAACCAAGCTTTCCTAATGAATATGACTTCCCGAGTTTGGCTCATGGAAGTCATACTTCTCTTCCTCCACCTCATCCAATTATTCTCCCTGACCCACAAGCTTAAAGACTTGAAAAGTTCAAGATCACTCAGTCCCTACTCACAATAAAACATCAAATTGGAAGTCCTGTGTGCACTCATGTCTTAGAACTGAAGTCATACAGTGACAGGTTAAGAATGTTGGGTGTCGTTGTCCCAAGGAAGTTGGCTATTGACTGGGTGTTTCAGTCACTTCCTGAGTCATATAGAAAGACTACTATGTGACAGATCACGACATGACCCTAGTGGATCTTTCTTATTTTCTTATTGCTGCTGAATCAGAAATGATTTGGTGCAATAGTCAAGCAAATATGGATGGAAGGTCTATTTCTCAAACTTCCATGGACATGGACAATGGTAACATTGGAAGTCCAGAAAAGCTTTCTCTTCCCAATGGAAAGGGCTCGGCCTTGGTCAACCCGGTTGACCGGAAGGTAAAGTGAAAGTCTAAGTCTGGAATAGCCTTTTGTACCATTCCCAAAGAGTCTATATGTTTTCAGTGTGAAGAAAAGGGGCATTGGAAGCGAAGCTGCCCAAGCTACCTGAAAGAAAGAAGAATCAACAGTTTGACTCCGCTTCAGGTAGGTCTACTATCTAACTCTATTAAGTTACCAGTTGATGATTCTTAATACAAAATGTGACTCGGTTGCATTTTTATATTTAGTAGGATCAAGCAAAGGGAAGGAAACTTAAAGAAAAGAGTATGCTGAATCTGATCGCGAATATGGATTTCTATCGCTTGGTTGAAGATCGGATTCTTGAGCTACTTCTTAGGAGTTATGATAGATTGCTAGGAAACATGTAATAGCATAGTTTTCATTTCAAGTTGCATTATAAGGAAAAGTTTTTCCGCATTTTTATAAATAAATAAAAGTTTTACTTTATTTTATATCTCCTTGCAATGGCATTTATGAAAACTTGATGTTTGTATGTTTCTAGCAACATTGGAAAAATGAATTTGATTCTTTCATTTGTGGTAGTGTCTAAATTTACCAAGTAAGGAAAGATTCTCATCACCCAAGTTTCAATTGGACCGAAACTTGGAATCATGCAAGTTGTATAGTATGATGAATGAGAAGTTTCATTTTTGGAAAAATTTAAGACTAGTTCCTTGTTCACATGTATATGTGAGTCAAGTGAAGGACTAAGGGATCAAGTACACGTCCTTGTGCACTGATCAGAGTCCACCACAAAAGATCGATAAGACTACTCGTCATGATTTACTAAATTTTAGTAAATATGGTTATACTTACAAGCTTAAGTATAAGTCTGAGACATTGGAAAAGTTCCAATGTATAGCAGAACGGATAAGAAGAATCAAATTAGGCAGAAGGATAAAAGTTTCTCAAATCTGAAAAGATGGGAGAGTACTTTAGTATCATGTTTAATGGTCATCTTAAAGATTATGAGACCATATCACAATTCATCCTCTAAGTGCATTCTGATAGCTAAGAAGAAAAGTCATGAATTGTTGAAGTGGTCAGATCAAGAATATGAGTCATACTTCGTTCCAAAACAAATCTTAGAGACATACTCCAAGATTGTAATTTGAGTGACACATCTTAAAGAAGGTTTATAACACTTGTCAAATGTAAGAGTAAAAGTTTTCTACTCTTGTACATTTGAAATTGGTAAGTTGTGATGTTTTAGATAAAACAAAGACCAACTAAGGCTAATTGTGTGAAGTGTTTGTCTTGATTAAGAATCCACACTACTTCTTGAATATTTGGCAAGAAAGTCTTATTGGTCAAGAAGACAGTGGGAGTCTAAAAGATCCTGAAATGATTTCAAGAACTAATCAAGAATAAAACCTGTATTTCATCACTAGCACACAACTAGAGGTTTATAACCTATCGTGTTGACATTTCTGTGCCCATTCCATTTAAGTTGGCTATAACATTTTGAGTTCTACATGTTCTCAATTGTTTGCATAACTACTTGGAAGCAATGGCAGACCCTTGTGCTGCCAGGTGGCAAGAGGTTAAGATTGCACAAGTTCAATCCATATGAGTTAGGATTTGTCACTAACCTAGTCTTGTGATTATGGTTTTGACAAATTCACGTGGATAAGAACACATACACCATAAAATCTAAGGGTCATAAGGTTTCTCTCCGATTCATGAAAATGATGGTGAGGAAACACTTCCACCAAGTAGATTTTAAGTAAGATAGCAATTGTAATCTTTGCATTCTCAAAGTTGTTAAGTGGAGCGTGCATGGTTATCCGGCACACTAACATGGGCTTATGAGAAATGGCAAAAATATAAACAATTGAGACTATGATTACGACATCCCTTTTCATAGTTCTGAAATTGTTTAGACACACCTGTGAGCTGTCTAAAATAAGGTTTATGATTTTGATAAAGTCTTATCAAAGCAATCTAGTATCAGAAATCTGAACTTTGGTAAGAAAGTCAATAAAGTATTGACTTCGAGAAGTCCAGCTGTTTTCTGGATACATGTCAAAGCTAGTGGGAGCATGAGTGTTATGCTAATAATCATCATGTTAGTGGGAGCATGATAATTATGATAAGTATTGCAAGTTAGCAATGTTAATTATAGAAACAAAAGTTTCAATTCGTGAGGTTGCAGGGGTTGAAAAAGTTGTTTTTCTATAATTAAGGGTGAGGATATTATACTTCATGTCAATTCTAAAAGGCTTAGAGTGAGATTTTAAGCTTAGATTGAGATTTTAATCATCTTTAGTCAAGAATATATATATATGAATTTCATGTTGGATTGGTTCAACTTAAGGAAATTCTATATATTGCGTTCTCAAAATTCGATTATGATTACGGCATCCCTGTTCATAGTCAAATCTTGAGAACATGGCAAATAAAAAATATTGTAGCAAAAGACTGGTCTAGAATCATGTCTTTGTGTGAGACATCATGAATCGTGTCCCATTTGCTTTGGGTACTGGAACAATTGCATGTGCTATAATATTCATCCTTTCTAAATTTTCCAAATGCCCGGGGGCATTAAGAGGAAAATATCTACAATTGGATATGACTAAAGTGATTAAGCAATTGTCGAGGACAATCTAAGGCTTTACCAAAGATTGGTTGCTCAAGGACAGTTGGAAGTACAATGTTAACTTTGGAAGGACCATATTGACCTAATCTGAAAAGAGGCAACTCTTGTTCAGAAGGGGTAGTCAAAATGGGAATATGGAGTTGTCTCCATAGGTGGAAGTTATCTGTGCAAGATTAGAAAAACTTAATGCAAGAAGCATGTTCAAAGCTATGTACTTTGAATATGATACTTAATTTCCATGAAGTTGATCTTCATTGGAATGCCCTGTAATGTCTGTTGACAAGTTTTGTGACTTTGTACACATTCATTACAAGAGGGTCAGTGCATATAAGTTTAAAATCTAAACAGATTTCGATAAATGATAGGAATTTGGAATTCTTACATTTTTTCGATAACGATTTGGGAGTGTGAAAAGAGAATCATTGAAATTATGTTCAATCGATCTAGTTCACAAAGTAAGGATCATAGACAAACATAGAGTGCATACTTGGTGTATGGCAAAGCTATTGTTTAAGAAAAACATAGTGTACATGCTTGGAGCATGGGACAACTAGTGTTTTTAATTCAAGTATAAAGTTGATAAAACCGAAACAATGAATAATGAGTAATCAGTATGGTGATAAATAAAAGTGTTTATTTATATTCATAGGGTTTGATACCATATTTGATTCATTTATTCTTGTGTTTCACTTTGCATGTTTTGACTTCCAGAATAACTAAGTCGCTCTTCCTGAATGATTAAGTTATTCAAACCATCCACAGTCGGTCATATGTTGGAAGTAGATATGAATCAAGACTGTCATAGGTTGGTTTGTAGAGGTCCAAGTTGGTGGACAAAGTGGTGCTACAACACTCATGAGTGCTCATAAGTTCTGAGTATTGGATTCAACCCGCGCTCATTTGAATCACTTCATGGATTTTATCACGAGTGATCATGAGACGATAATATCTTATATTCTTCAAACCTAGAGATATGAGTTGTTACTATGAGTTGGTTATACATTGATTGCACGAAAACGCATTTGGTAACTCGATGTTATAAAACGTGCCTTTGTGTATGATTCAACAAGTAGTAGAACAAGCCATATTAGTCGAAGTTTATCCATTCCTTTTACCTTCGGGATAAAAGCGATATCTGTGGGCCCCTCGATGATTTTGCGATGACACATGTGAGTGCTTGGCCAAGCCAGGACTGATTTGATTTGTTCAATCAGTCAGTCATCATAAATCGAAAATCGGGAAACAACAAATGGACAGAGAGAATGATTATAATCCATGTCTCAGTCCATATGATATCTAGAATGGAGGAATATATGATCCCTTATCTAATGGACAAGTCATTGACAAGGTCAGAGTTCGACAGCGGCTTTAAGAGCTACGATTGCCAGTTAGGTTTTGAAGTCATACTCAATAATAGTTTTAGACTTATCCAAGTGGGAGACTGTTGGATTAATGTCTAAGTCCATAACTATATTTGGTATGTACTTGACCCGACCCGGCATGGTCCATTTGGGTTGCACTTCACCGGCACAATTTATATGGATAGTCTTTTGAGAATAGTATATTTATGATTTATATTAATATATTATAAGTTCTAATATATTAATATGGAATCATATTATTTAATTAGTATTGATCAAGAATTAATTTAGAATTAATTAAGTGATCAAAAAGAACTAATTAAATATGGACTCTTATATATATGGAATGGGCCAAGTTCATTTAGGTTGGGCTAAGCTTTCATGGATGGTCCATGGAGCTTTTAACCCATGGATCCTATGTAAATGAAAGGTCATGGGTATTAGGGTTTACATGGATGTAACCCTAATCCTCCATAATATATAAAGGGGTCCTTGGCTCACAAAATTGGCACAAGTGTGTGAAAATAAGAGTGGGCCGATTTTAGTGTGCATACATATTCTCTCAAGTTCTTCCAAGGTGTTTTGGTGATTTGTGATTCCATTTGAGGCTTCCACACTATTGGGGCTAAGATCTTAAAGCTTGAAGACATCAAGCTACATCAAAAGGTATGTCATCTAACTAGAACTTTGTAGTATAGGTGCTTCATAATATGCTAGTTAGGATGAAACCTTGGAATAGTTAATATTTGCATGTATAATAGAGAAAACATAGATCCAAGGTTAATAGGGTTGCATGTACACCATAGGAGTGTTAGAATTCTCAAAACCCAACACATACCACATACCATACAATAACATACTGTCAGACATATCCGGGTGCCCGACCTACCCCTTCGGTTTCTTTCAACCGGATACTGCCTAGCATATCTAGGTGCTGGCCTACCCCTTCAGCCTCTTTCAACTGGATACGGTGTCACACCCCCAAACTGGAATGGCGAAAACGTTCGGGGGCGGAGGACGTCATGTACAGTATCACAACAATTGCATAATAGTAATCAAAGCAAAGACAACCACTACATTGATAAAACATAGTGTTTACATCTGTTCAATACATAATTTGTACGACATGAAAATTGTATAGCAAAAGTATAAAAGACACGACTCTTTAAGGCCCCGTCTTCTCAAAACCTGTGGGTTTACCTATCTACCGGTTCCCTGAGAATACAAGTGGTTTTGAAAGTGTATCAACATTTAAGTTGGTGAGTTCATAAGTATGTATTTGAGATGGAAAGCTTGTCTTTGTACTTTGAAAATGTTATAGTGTACTTCCAGAAAATCCAATATTTTCTTAGTGAATGAAATGTAGTCTTAGGCCTTAAGACCAAAATGTATGTAGTTACTGTATTATGAAATAGTGAACTGTACTCTAAAATAGTGAACTGTAGTCTAATTAATAAATAAAACTATGTCATGAATGTTTCTTGAAATTGTATGTTATACTAGTGTACTCTGTACTAGAAAAGTAGTGTTCTGTAGTAGTGTTTGTATGAAAAACTCATTGTATGAGTGCCTGGAATCCACCAGCTGTAGTGTAAAATAGTGTACTGTAGTTTCATTATTTAAAATAAAACCTTTTGTATGAATGCCTGGAATCCACCAGTTGTAGTGTATGTAATGTACTGTAGTTTTATTAATTAAAATAAAACCTTTGAAGTAGTGTTAATCCCGTAAACAAATGTTTTAGTTGATACTATTGTGAGTTTTATATAACCATGCTTGATATGACCTAGTGGCTTCTACGACGTTCTTCAGGCGTCGGAATGTTATGACATTTGTCACCCCAGGCCTGCCGACCTAGTTGTTGCAAGCAGCTCAGGTGCGGGATTGTCAGTCCTGTATAGATCTATACACAAATTCACTCTCTCCCTCCAGGAGACTCTGGGTATAATTTATAGGACTTGAACCAGTACCCTGATGGGTACCCCGAAGTAGTGCCTCACAACCCTGTATTAACTAGTTTACGTGTAGTGTAGTAGTGTTCTCTTGTACTTGAAACTGTATGTATAACCTTGTAGTAGTGTACTTTGTAATGTAAAATAATTATACTTAAATAATTATTTAGTAGTGTATCCTTGAATTAGTGGAATAGAGTAGTGTTCCATAAACTATACCTATTATAGTTTATATACTTGTTTCTGTATAGTGTTCTTGAGCTTGTAAAATAGTGTAGTGTCTCCCAAAATATACCTATTATAGTTTAAATGTATGTTCGTGTATTGTTTATTGAACTTAGCAAAATAGTGTACGTAGCGATTCATAAACTATACCAGCTATACTTTAAATGTATATCCTATAATGAACTGAAACATTTTCAATTTAATAGTGTGCATAAAGCGGTAGTAAGAGATTTATGAAAAATGCCCTTTTTCTCGACATGCTACCAAAGGGATAAAAATATATAAAAATATATTTTGATATATGCAACGATAAATCGGGTTGGAACAATTGCAAATGGTTTGAAATGATTTGAAATCGTTTGAATGTTAACATAAGAGTCCTTGTGTTTAACTTGTATCCCCCCCTAAAAACATTGAAAATAGTGAAAACGTAGGGGTATGAACTCACCTCTACTGTGTTCGAGTCTGGATAGGGGAACTGTAGAGATGATCCTCGGGCTAGCGTACGTGGAAAGAACGGGATCCTAATATTATTTAAACACGTAATCGTATTTAAATTAGCGAAATAACTAATTAAAGAGTTAAGCAACACTTAATTTATGTAAGGATTACTTACAAAAATTACCGAGAATTATTTGGAGTGTTGGAAATTTTCAGTCTATCCTTCACCGAAACCCTTGATTTCGGTCTTAAAACCTCAACCGAGAACCAGGTTCTCGGTCTTAAGGTGTTCTCGGTCAGGAACGAGTCCTCGGTCCAGGGTGTTTTCGGTTAGCTTGAAGATTTGAAGATTGTTCTTGGTGTTCTTGGTGAAGATTATGAAGATTTGAAGGATTTTTCTTAAAGATATGAAGGTTCTTGTATGATACTTGAGAGCAAAATGGGATTGTTTTTGATTGAAAAAGTGAGAAAATGACTTATTTTTCGGGGAAAAATATATATACCGAGAGGGTTTTCGGCCGGAAAGGCGTTTTCGGTCCGAGTAGTTTGCGGTGCGAGGGTTTTCGGCCGAGAAGGGGTTTTCGGTGCGAGGGTTCTCGGTTCTAAGGGAAAAGTTTTGATTTTTAAGTGTATTTTATTCCAAATACTTATATAAAAACATCATTTATATAATTTAAATCATATTTAACCCTTATGATCTTAACAAAATCAACAAAACTCGATTTTTATTTAAAGGGTTTGACTTTTATTGACTTGAAAAATAACGAGTTGTTACATACGGGGACTATTTCACCCCCTACTACTACCACATAATACCCTAGCATACATACATATCATATACTGCCTAGCATATCTGGGTGCTGGCCTCCCCTTCGGTATCTTTTAACCGGTAATGAGGGACTATTTCACCCCCACCACTACTATACCATAACATAACATACTAGCACATAAAGCATAACAGATAGTGGCATACCAGACAATTATCATGAAGACAATCATCTAACAAACATCTCCTACTAGTGAGCCGACATTGTGGCCTTAGACCCACTTCTACTGGAAGGTAACTCACCTTAGTGTCGTGCAGTAACTGAACTGTCGTCGGTGCTGGGATCAACTCTCCTTAAAATCCTACACATAACAGTCTCCTTCAATTACTCTTTCATATTCATAACCCCTTTAAGGGTCAATCTTGGATAATGGTCAAAGTCAAAGTCAAAGTCAAAGTTAAATTCAACATCCTGGTTGACTCAAATCGCCGAGTTGGTCCATCAACTCGTCGAGTTCCATAATTCAGAGAATCTCGAATTCGCGATCTAACTCGTCGAGTTCCCCTCTAACTCGCCGAGTTTCTCCTTATGACAGAATCGAGACTTTCCATTTGAACTCATCGAGTCCTTCCTTGGACTCGTCAGGTTCTCCTTCATACAGGTCGGGACATTTGCTCATTGACTTGCCGAGTTCATCCTTGGACTCGTCGAGTTCTTGACCTTTAAGTCCATAAACACGTCTAACTGGCTGAGTAATCTTCTAGACTCAACAAGTTTGCTAAGTAACAGAGAAGGTTGGGGGAACTACGACCCAACTTGTCAAGTCCCAAGAATGAATCGTCCAGTCCCCCATGATCCAAATCTATCCAGTCAATTTTAGTCGGGATTAATGCATCCAAAACATATATTTGGCCTCCTAGGGTCGATATAACACGTAAAGGTATAAACTTTACGTTCATGCATGGGCTATTTAGCTCAAAAAGCCCTAAAAAGTGGTTCATAGGATGCATGGGACTCCCATGGCCATAAAGTTGGCACCTTTATGCCATCGAGTCCCTCAAAGACTCTGGATCTGAAGTTATTACCCCAAAAAATGCTTTGATCCATGAATGGTTCCACAAATGGCTCCTTAAAGCCCTAAACTACTCCAAGAAGAGATCTAATAGATGAATGGACAAGGTACAAACATTATACCTAAAATAAGCTGGAAATGGAGTACAAACTCTGGATCTACTTGCTTCCTCTTGAACCCCAAGCTTCCTCTTCTTTCCCAAGCTTCAAAATCACCAAAAGCACATAACAATGGCTCAAGAACACTTAAAATGGGCTAGGGTTTTGAATTAGGGTTTTATGGACTAAGGGAGGCGATGAGGGAGGCCAAAATGGGGAGTTAAGGTCTTTAAATAGGGTGCAAACCTTGAAAGTTAGGGTTTCACTCTGGCAGACTTACTCGTCGAGTCGAGGCTCCTCGAATCGTCGAGTAGATTTCGAGTCGCGCGTCCAAACTTCTCCCATTCCTACTCGACGAGTTTGGGGCCTCCAACTCGTCGAGTCCCTTTGTAAAACTGCATAATTCTTATTTAAAATACGTACCAGGAACCGGGCGTTACAAATATCCCCCACTTATTTTAGACTTCATCCTCGAAGTCTGATGCTGCATCCGGAAAAAGCTCGGGGTAGTGCTCCCTCATCTCGTCCTCCGGCTCCCAAGTCCATTCTGAGCCCTTGCGGTGCTGCCATTGCACCTTCACCAAATCGACCTTCTTGTTTCTCAGATCCTTCGTTTTCCTATCGAGAATGGCTACTGGCCGCTCAATATAGTTCATGCTATCATCCACCTAAATATCCTCTAGAGGTACCACCACAGAGTCGTCTACCAGGCACTTCCACAACTGGGAGAGATGAAAGGTACTGTGGATCTGACTAATCTCGGCTGGCAGATCCAACCTATACGCCACCTTGCCCACCCGGGATGCAATACTGAAATGACCAATGTACCTGGGCCCAACTTGCCCTGCTTCCTGAACCGGATGACACCTTCAGGAGGACCCTATCCCCGACCTGGAACTCCAGGTCCGATCGGCGTTTGTCGGCGTAGCTCTTCTGCCGAATCTGACCAGTCTGAAGCCTGCTCCTGATCCATTGTATCCTCTCTGTCATCTTGAGCACCACTTTGGTACTCCCCATGACCCTCTGCCCAACCTCTCCCCAGCATATCAGGGTCCTGCACTTCCTCCCATACAACATCTCAAAGGGAGTATGGTCGATACTCGCGTGGTAGCTATTATTGTAGGAAAACTCTGCCAAGGGAATGTAGGTATCCCAGCTACCACCGAAGTCTAATACGCATGCTCGCAGCATGTCCTCCAAGGTCTGGATGGTCCGCTCACTCTGACCATCCGTTTGAGGGTGGAAAGTCGTGCTAAAATGCAGACGAGTACCCAACTCGTCATGGAATTTCTTCCAGAATCTGGAAGTGAATCGCACGTCTCGGTCAGAGATCACGGAAACAGGCACTCCGTGTCGAGCTACTACCTCTCTGATGTAGATATCGGCCAGTTTCTCGGTTGAGATGCTCTCCTGGATCTGTATGAAGTGAGCGCTCTTGGTCAATCGATCCACGATGACCCAAATCGAATCCACCCCTCGTGCGGTCCTGGGAAGCTTTGTGATGAAATCCATAGTAATATCTTCCCATTTCAACATAGGGATATCCAACGCCTGTGTCTTACCGTGAGGCCTCTGGTGTTCGGTCTTGACCTTCCTGCAGGTCAGGCATCTCTCGACATACCAGGCTACATCCCGCTTCATAAAGGGCCACCAATAATCAGGACGAAGATCTCTGTACATCTTCGTTGCCCCGGGATGGATAGAAAACCTGGATTTGTGCGCCTCCTCCAGCAAAACCTGGCGCACACCTCCATGATATGGAACCCACACTCTACGGTGTAGTGTCAACAACCCACGACTATCATAGTCAAAGGAGGAAAACTGACCCACAATACACTCACTTTTCCGATGTTCCTCCTTCATAGCCTCCTGCTGGGCCTCTCGGATCTGCTCCAAAATTGGAGTCACTATCGTCATCCTCAAGCAGATATCTCTGATCGGGTCTGCCTTGCGACTAAGCGCATCGGCCACAACATTGGCCTTCCCCGGGTGGTAGAGGATATCACAGTCGTAATCCTTCACCACATCTAGGCACCGATGCTGCCTCATGTTCAGATTCAGCTGATCCACGAGGTGCCTCAGACTCTTGTGATCCGTGTAAATAGTACAACAGACCCCATAAAGGTATTGTCGCCAAATCTTGAGGGCTAAGATAACCGTCCCAACTCCAGATCGTGCGTCGAGTAGTTCGTCTCGTGAGGCTCCAACTGTCTCGAGGCGTAGGCGATGACGTGCCTATCTTCATCAATATTGTACCCAAACTCGAGATGGATGCATCGCAGTATACTACCAAATCCTCCACGCCATCTGGCAGGGATAAGATCGGCGCCTCACACAACCTCTGCCTCAGCGTCTCGAATGTTGTCTGCTGCTCAGGCCCCCAGTGAAAGACGACGACCTTCTTTGTGAGTGGGGTCAAGGGTACTGCTATCTTGGAGAAGTCCTGAATGAATCTCCGGTAATAGCCTGATAACCCTAGGAAACTCTGAATCTCAGATGGAGACTTCGGAACCTCCTAAAATCCCGTTCTGGTTGACAAGGTGCCCCAGAAACTACACCTTGCGCAACCAAAACTCGCACTTGGAGAACTTGGCGTACAAGCTCTCCCTCCTCAGGGTATCCAACACCTCTCGCAAGTGCTCCTCGTGCTGCTCCTGCATCTTGGATTAAACCAAGATGTCATCGATGAAGACTATCATAGACCGATCCAACATCGGTCTGCATACGCGGTTCATGAGGTCCATGAACGCTGCATGAGCATTGGTGAGCCCGAAGGCCATCACCACGAACTCGCAGTGGCCATAGCGAGTCTGAAAAGCAGTCTTCTGCACATCATCCTCTCTGACTTGCATCTAGTGGTAGCCTGAACGCAAATATATCTTGGAAAACCAAGATGCCCCTGTAGCTGGTCGAAGAGATCATCAATCCTCGGGAGTGGGTAACGGTTCTTCACCGTTACCTTGTTCAGCTCCCGTTAATCTATACACATCCGATGTGACCCATCTTTCTTCTTCATAAACAGGATCGGGGCTCCCCAAGGCGAACTGCTCGGCCTGATAAATCCCTTGTCTAACAGCTCCTATAGCTGTGTAGACAAATCCTGCATCTCGGGAGGAGCCAACCGATATGGTGCCTTGGCTATCGGAGCCGCACCGAGGACTAGGTCGATCCGAAACTCCACCTGCCTCTGTGGAGGTATCCCAGGCAACTCCTCTGGAAATATGTCCGGGTAGACCTGTCAATGGGGCGGGTTTTGACCCTGATTCGCTCCAAACCCGTAAGAATTTTACGGGTTTGGATTGTAATTTTCCATTCGTTTACCCGTTTATGATCCATACCCGTTTACCCTTTTAATAAATGGGTCGGGTATGGATCATTGTCGATCCGCTCCACTTATAACCCGCCCCATTATATATATATATATATATATATATATATATATATATATATATATATATATATATATATGACAACAAAATATACCACTTGATGTCTAAGTAAAATATGATTTTTATTGTATTGGACTTTGAGTATTAATTAATGTATATCTTGTTTAAGTAGACATTTTATTTTTTTTGAGAAATATTACTTTGTGGAACACATAAAAATTATGAAAATTTAATATTATAAAAGGGTCGGGTTAATGGGTCGGGTATTCGTTGATTCGGTGTATACGGGTATGGATTCGACTATTCAAGACCCTGAGGGTTATTGGAGCGGGGCGGGTCATGTTTTTATTTTTTTAAACGGGTTTGGATCAAGGGTGATTCGCTCCAAACCCGCCCCATTGACAGGTCTACCCTCACACCACTGGCACATCGCTCACGGTCGCCTTACCCGCTTCCCAGGTATCCATAACGTAGGCAACGTACGCTGCGCAACCCTGCTGAAGGTAACGCCTAGCCCTCGCTGCTGAGCACAAAGCTGGTCCTCACTCCGGACTATCACCCTGAACCACCAACTTTCCCCCACTTGGTGTCCTGATACGCACCAACTGACGTGCACAGTCAATCACCGCCCCATTAGGGCTAAGCCAATCCATGCCGATGATAACCTTGTTCCCACGTAACAAAATGGGGACCAAATCCACGAGGTAACGCTCGTCGTACAACCTCAAAACGCAATCTATGAAAACCTCCGATTCCTGGACAGATTGGTCGTCAGCAATCTCGACCTCTAAAGGACAATCTAACATGCCCGAAGACTCAGAAAACCTCTTGCTAAGAGCAAGAGAGACAAATGATCGGGTAGCCCCACGAGTCAAATAACACTTGAATTGGGATGTCGTTCACATGGAACGAGCCCGTCACCACATCCGGTGCGGCATGCGCCTCCTCGGCGGTCAGCTGGAAGACTCGGCTCCTCACCAATGGAGCATTTGACTTGTCCTGTCGGCCATCCATAATCCGCAGGGTCGCTGGCGATGGCGTCGCTGCTGCTGTCAATCTCGGGTAATTGGCCTTTTTATGGCCCTTCTGATTGCAATGAAAGCAAATCAGGTTTGATGTATGAAAGGTAGGGGTTGGGGCAGTACAGTCCCTGCCAAAGTGCCCCGGCTTGCCGCACTTATAGTAGCCCGATGTTCCTAATCTGCAAAACTCCATCATGTGACTTGCCGCATTTTCCACAGCGGCCCCGACCCTGCTGGCCCTTCGACCTAGAGTCGAATCCCTTGGGTTTCTTCCCAGAAACCCCTGCCGCCTGCCCTGTCTCCGCCTTCCTCTTCCTGATGTGCTCTATATCAATCTCCATCTCCCTCGCCCTCGCAATCATGTCATCCAAGGTCGGGCATGACCAGTAGCTAGCATGTTTCTGAATGTCAGTTCTCAACATGTCGTGGTAGTGGGTCTTCCACATCTCCTCATCTCCCGCGTACCGAGGCACCAGTAAGGCCCTCTCCCTGAACTTGGTGTAATCTCCGTGTGAGAACAAGATCGATGCGCAGGGAAAAGGTTTGAAAACTCAAACCTTGAATGAATGCTTAAGATCAATGTCTGCTTACTAATAGATGTTCAAGTCAAGGCTGGAAAGACCAGTCAAGTCTTAGATAAAATGTTCAACAAACAATCAAGCCATTAAATGAAGAACAATAGTAAATGATCAAGGTAAAGCTAATAAATGAAGAACAAGAAGAATTTTTTGAATATACTTGGAGTAAAATACTAAAAGTGAGTAAAAGATCCGTATTTGACTTGTATTGAATGCTTCCTATATATAGGAGAGAATGTTACAGCGAATTAACCCAAGAGTTTACATAAGACCGGACAAAAGACATAAGTCTGATATTCTGATTGTCCTAATACAAGTTTAGACTAAGTCCTATGAAACGTAACATCAAATACAAGACAAAAGTAATAAATGCACAAAGGACAAAAGGACTTCATTCCGGACAAGTATTATTCCGAACATGAAAGTTGGATCCGGATCAGCATGCATTCCGAACGTGAGGATCAGCTCCGGAATGTGTTTCTCTTCATAATACACCTCCTCTTCTTCTCTTCAGCTCCGGACAGGTTCCAGAGCCCTTTTCCCTCCGGAACCAACACACTTCGGAATATGTACTTAGGATTGCTAGAGGTTCACTTTCAGGTTCCAACAATCTCCCCCTAAGTGAACTTAGCAATCCATCAAGCTTAGAAATTTTCTTCCTTGATGAAGGTAGAAGCTCGGAACAACCATTCGCGGACTTCAATGTACCATGCTAGCTGACTTACAAACTTCGCCTTAACATGTTCCAGAGGATCAGACTTGGATGCACGCGACATAAACTTCTTTAGAGCTTTGGAAGGAACCAGGTGTTTGTCAAGAACTCGGAAGCAGTCCTTCTTGTTGGTTTTCCTGGTAGTGTAGACAAACCCTAGAACAGGCTCTTCAATAGGACCATCAGCAAGGAGTTCAGCTTCCAGAAGGATGAAGTCGATTTTAGGAACAAATTGCTCAGTTCCGTAAAGATGTGCAAGCTCAAAATCTCTTCGGCTGAACTCGGCAACGTAATCTTTCAAGAAGCTTAATGCAGCATGATAGGCTCCCATACTGAGGTCATCCTTCTGATTTTCCCTGAAGTAGGCGGCCAAGATGAGAATGTCATTTGGATTCATAGAAGGCAGATCCGCATCAGTGACAGTTAGTTGAGTAGGCTTGTTCCGGAGGATGTGAAAACGGAACAATAGATAGTTAAGCTCAAACTTTGTCAGGACTTTTCTTCCGAAGCCCTTGACCTGAGTAATCTTCTTCTTCGACCATACTTCCTTGAAGGGCAGTGCGTTCTTAGAGTAGAAACTATCAAGTCTTTCTCTTTCTGTTCGGATGATCATTTCTGGAGGATCTGTGGGATGAAGTGGAGCGAACTTGGTGTAATATTTGCTGAAAGGAGAGAGAGGAAGATCGAGTTGATCGTGATCACCGGTGGGAAGATCATAATACATGACAGGGATGATTTTGTGACTCTGGAGGATGCCTTCGCGGCAAAGAGGAGATATCCCACGCATTGGGTCAGGATTATCTTTCAGAGCCTGAATCTGGATGCTTTCTTCAAGAGCTTGACTGATTTCCTCCTGAGACCAATCATGTTTGTATTTGAGTGGAGGTTCGGAGTGCAAATCTTGTTGTTCGGCTGTCATTGGTTTCTTCCCTTTTGCTCGTTGAAGCGCAGCAATGGCACGCTTCATATTGTCTTCGATCGAGAATTCCGGAGTGGGATTTGGAAGAGGTTCTTCCGGAATGTCATCAGGGGTCGGGAGAGGAGAGCCCTGGTCGATCGGAGCAATTTTTGGTTCCGGAATGGGAGTGGGAGACAGCACAGAAGCAGTGGCTCGGAAGACTTGAGCTGTAAGAACTGATTTTGCCTTAGCCATTTTCACAGCCATATCAAAAGCTTCCGGAAGAGAGGATGGCCAAGAGACTGCGGACCAGATCCTCTTTTGTTCTTCAGTTAATTCCTTCAGAATGGTCAGCTTTGGAGCTTGAAGACCAAGAACTCCTTTGGGAGCTTCATCCAGAATATATATTTCATCATCTTCGCTTCCTTCAGTGATTCCCAGGATTCTGGAGACGATTTGAACGTTTTCATCTTCAGAATCCAGGTCCTCATCCCGGAGTGTAAATTCCGAAGCTGGTTTCCATCTTCTGCTTGGGCCTTCTCCCCCTCTAGCATCAGTGAAGTTTGAGACCGGTGCAAGTGTCAACTCTTCCTTGATGTCATCAAGTTTGGAGAAAACCTTCTGAAGACCAGTGGAAAGTTGAAGAGTGAGGGTGTCATAGGCGTCGACAGTGGGAGCTTGTTCGGAGAGATGCTTGAATGTGCTGCTGAGGATGGAAATCATCTCATCAAACTTCCTGTTCGGAACATCAACAATGTTCCAAGTTGAGCGCAGGAGTTTGATGAGGACTTGTTGAATAATGAGGTTTATCTCATCCTTCTTCCGGATCTCATTCTCCAGCCGTTGAATTTGTTTTTCATGATGAATATGGGTCTGCTTGATTAGGTCGTTGGTGGCAGACACCAGATCAGCATGGACCTTGAGCATTGAGGAGATGGTGTTGAGATAATTTTCCAATGGAGTCAATTTGCTCAACTGTGTGCTTGAGCCGGATGGAGATCAGCTGATCAAGGTGGGCTTGTCTTTCGGCAACTGATGGTCCGGACTGTTGGGAGAGAGACTGGAGAATGACATCAAGTTTGGCATTAAGTCCGGAGACTTTTTGATCCAATTTTGAGTTGAGCTCAGTTACGGATGATTCCACTGATGACACTTTTTCCATGGTGTCAGAGACATGGTTGCAGATTTCCAGAAGGGCGAAGGGGTCAACATAATCACCATCAGAGGATTCCGAATCGGAATCAGATTGTTGCGGAGGAGACTGGTGTGAGGAAGGATTAATGGAGGGACCCGGTTTGGTGGTAGCATCGTCTTCTTGAAGGTTGAAGGATGAGCCTCCGTCCGGTGTGGTGGAGGATGAGGATCCGAATTCATAGGAAGACTTAGAAGCGGATGGCTTTGATTGAAAGTGAGCAGAAACCTTGAAGGTGAGTTCCGGAATGATCCTTGCTTCATCGTCCAACATTACTTCTTCAGAGATTTCAACGTCCGGATCAGTTGTGAAAACTCCTTGATGAGTAGTTATAGGAGGTTGTTCAGAAGTAAGCTCAGCATCTGCATCCACGTCAGAGGGAGGAACATAGGGCATGTTGCTCTGAATGGCCCTATTCCTCATGGAAATGAGAGTTGATTCCACTTGAGCTTGAGTGAGGTCCGGATGTCGAGATGAGGCCCTGTTAACATAATCTTCCCAAAGAGGATCATTAGTACCTGGTCGTCCTGTATGCCTTTCGGGCATCAGACCAGTTGTGGCATCGGAAGTTGGAGAGACTGCTCCTTCTTCCAGATGCTTGGGGTCCGAAACAATGGTTCCGGAGTATGTGCGTGTGGAAGAGATAATGGGAATATCAAATTTGACACGTGAGTTTGTTCCAGGGGGCTGCAAGGAACTTTGTTAAACACCGGCATCACCCTTTTGGGAGGGTGAGGGTGGATGATGTGGAGACTCCCCATGAGTGTGTGCTTGTGATGTTGAAACATTGAGGGGTACCTCAGATGAGTGGGTAGGAGGGGTGAGCAGACGGCCAGAATCAGCCGGAATGTCATGGGTGCCCTCCTGTTGAGAGGGCGCACTGACTTTGGTTTTCTTTTTGGCCTTAGGCTTGGTAGGTGAAGCCTTTCGTTTGGCTGGTTTTTTGATTTTAGGTCCGGACTTAGTAGGATCGGCCTCTTCCGAAGTAGGCTCAACAGAGACCGGGGCAGGTTGTGTTGGGTCGAACACAACCGAAGTCTCGAGATGTTGTTTTAAATAGGGAGAGTCGGAAGGAATGATGGCCAACATGTTGTCCGGAAGACGTCTGACCGGAGCAAAAGATGATTGGTCCGGAATTATATATGCCTTAACTATTTTAAAAGAGACACATACCTCCGGAGGAATGGTGCTAACCGGAATTGGTACTTTGAGCTCCTTGAAGATTTGTTGAATCGTCAGAGCCCAAAATCTAGGGCTTGAAATTTCGTTCGGCTTCCTCTTGATGGCGAACTTGCAGAAGTCTTGCCACAAGACTTCAGGAAGATCTACAACATTATTGCGTCCAGAGTAAATGCTGAAGACTATGTTCAGCCAATCCTTGCTCAAGGTATCAGTACCTCCATGCTTGCCAGATAACCCACGGATAATGAGATGCATAAGAACAGTCCAGAGCCCAGAAACAACGGTTTTATTGAAATCCTTCACCTTGAAGTCTTGTGTGTAGCCAATGAAGTTTAGAAATGTCTGAAACTCTTTAGCCGTTGGTTCAACAACTTCGAAACCTATAGGATTAGGTGTGATACCAATCACCTTGAGAAAGGTCGATTTGTAGACAGGAATGGTGCGATCACCAACAATGGTGGTTAACAGAACTCCATCTTCTAGTTTGATGCTTGTGAATGCTCGATGAAGATGATCGAGTGGGAGTGGAGAATCAGGGATTTTGGTAAGTGGAATGGAAAGAGGATGATTTGCAATGAACTCAGTCATTATCCTAATCGATTCATCGTAGTCTAGAGGATTTAGGGAGAACAGTTGGGTTGTATCTCTAAGAAAGGGTTCTTGATCGGTAGAAGAGGATGAGCCCTTTGATCCTTTTGATGATTTCTTCCTTGCGATTGATTTCTTGGGAGTTGATGCAGTTAGAGTTGGGTTCTTTGAAGACTCCATTGTCGAAAAATGATGAAAGCTTGATGAACACGAAGAACAGTGAGGGATTTTTGAGGTTTGAGAGCGTAAAGAGGTAAAAAGGAATTGTAACGCCCCGATTCTCAGGTATTGTTTAAATAAGAATTTAATTGGTTTCAAGGCCTACTCGACGAGTTGGTTGCCTTACTCGTCGAGTAGCAGCGGGTTGGTTCGCGTATTTAGTGGCCTACTCGCCGAGTCCAAGAAGGGACTCGACGAGCAGGAGCTGGCAGATGAAACCCTAAATCCCGGGGTTTTGCAGCCTATTTAAAGAAGCATAAGCCTCCTTTGGCCTCTTTGCAGTCCATTGAGAGTCCAGAAGAACCCTAACTCGAGTGTGTGTGTATTCTTTGGAAATTTTAGCTTGGAGGAAGATTTTTGGTGAGGGAATCTCTTGGGAAGCAAGCTAGTTGAAGCAAGAGCTTGTGGGTTTCAAGTTCTGCATCAGAAAGGGCTCTCTTGAAGGTATAAAATCGTTTTTCCCTTGGCTCATTTTCTCCTAAACCCTTTTGTGCATAAGTTTAGGAAAGGATTCTTGTGTCTAAGCCAAGATCTGAAGTTGTAACTTCAGATCTGGACTCCCCTTGGCTTCTAGATTCATAAAGCCATCAACCTTGTCTAGTATGAGCCTTCTCTCAAGGATGTGACTTCATTGCAAGCATAGTTGTGCCATTTTAGGGTCTTAAAGCCATGCATGCACGTAAAGTTTGCAACTTTACATGATAAGCATACATAAGGAAGTTGGATATGCAATTTGGGGCCTGGGCATGGCTTAGAAAGTGTCTGCATGGTTAAAGGGCTGAAGAGACTCGGCGAGTCGCATAGTCGACTCGGCGAGTCATATGAAGATAGGCATTGAACTCGACGAGTTGGATGAACAACTCGGCGAGTCCGATGAAGATTGCCGTAGACTCGACGAGTGGATGAACAACTCGGCGAGTCGGTTAAGGTTTCCCCAATTTATGTATGCGTTTGCAATCGTCGATTCGCAAGAAGGAAAACTCGACGAGTGGCCTTAGAGTTCCAATCGCGAGCCTTAGAACTCGACGAGTCACTCCGGTGACTCGCCGAGTGGTCAGGTATTTCATGGAACTCGGCGAGTAGCTGAGGGTACTCGGCGAGTTAGGGTCAACATGGACTGTTGACCTTGACTGATGACTTTGACTTTGACCAAAGGTTGACTAGTTGACTGATGGGGTACCTTGAGAGGTTGAGAACTTACAGTATGGTTATACTATGGTAATAGGTGGTGGAGTTTGTGGCAGTGATCCGAGGGTTCAAGTTTATCCACCGGGGCGACATCTGCAAGGTGAGTTATACCCACTATATCGATAGGGTTTAAGGCACCAAGGCCGACCCTTTAGTTGTTATTGTTATGGTATGCTACATGTGGTTATGACCTGTTAGATCGGAATCAGGATAGACAGTATGTTATGCTCTTATGATCCGTAGGGATTGATATGTTAGTGACCTTCTAGGTCGGTGCTCTAGTTACGAGAGATTGCTATGATTGGTGATCAGTTAGATAGATATGTTTGATGCTTGTATATGCCAGTATATGTTAGTTATGCGCACATGGTTATTTGCTTGTTGCTTGGGTTGAGGCGGTCCTGCTTTGTGCTGAAGGCCAACATACCCTATGAGCGGTCCGAAGAGACTGTAGGCCCACGTTGCGGTCCAGTTATGCCGAAGGCTCGGGACAGATTTAGATAGACTGTAGGCCCTACAGGGCGGTCCAGTCAGGCCGATGGCCCAGTATGCATGTTGTTGATTGTCTGTTATTGATATGGTATTATCGGTGTGGTATTGGTATTTTGGGGGTAGCTCACTAAGCCCTCGGGCTTACAGTTTTCAGTTTATTGTTTCAGGTACTTCAGGAGATCATGGCAAGGCGAAGGCGTGACCGTACCGCTCCTCATCCTTATGATCTGGTTATTGGGACACTCTGATGAATAATGATTGAAAACATTTTTGTAAAAAAATACTATCTGGTTTTATTTGTGATTGAAAAAGTTTAAAATTGGCGTGAAATTTTTGGATGTTACAAGTTGGTATCAGAGCCTTGGTTTGAGTGAATTGGGGGAAACACTCGTGTGAACCCAGTCTCAAATCAAGGGAATTTTCGGAATAAATTCTAAAATGGTTTTCAAAATAAAGGATGGAGGATTCAGAGGGTACGATCAGCCGGAGCCTGTAAGTAAACCCCAAAATACCATACAGTTATTTGATATTATGATATGATAGAACAACATGCTAGTGTTAGGCTAGCAATCTTCAGGAATCGCATGATAGACTTGCCTGATTATATGATGCCTAGTAGCCTAGGGTTTCTTGTATATGGAATTGACATCATAACTGTAGGTGTTTAGTGTATACATCACGACTGTGTATAACCAAGATCTTATAGCCTGAGAATGTCTGATTCGACCTCAGTGTAGGATTGGATATTCGAAAGTCTATCGGGTCCAGCGTTATGTGTGGCTAGCATACACTAGTGCTGCAGGGTTGGTGAAAGTTTCATGGATGTGTGAGTTGTGGAAGCTGTGAGACCAGTGGCGAGATAGTCGATGTTCCCCTAGGAGTGAGGGTTGAGCGCATATTATGTTGATGATAGTATTAGGGCGTTGTGGTGATACTTGAGACAAATATGGGTAGGTGCGGAAGGTAGTATGGGCCCGTACTACTGAAAGCACAGGACCCATACGCGTATCAAGGAAGTCACAACCCCTAGGATGGTGGGAATTGGTCTCCCGATATATGTTGCCTATCTGACATCTTGGTTATATTTTCAGTATGGTGGTGACGAGACGTTTTACTACTGGATTCGGATCAGGATCAGGATCAGGATCGGGATACGGAGGGTCGGAGGTGCCGGTAGCACTTGAGTCCGTGGTACAGATAGGGACAGAGGAGTTGGATGCCAGGATCCGGGAGATTCTGCACGACGAGATTGGTGCAGCATTCCGAGCGCAGCTGCCAGAGATGTTTGGGTCGATTAAGACCACGATGGTTGAGTACTTTGATGAGCGATATGTAGCTCTAGCAGAGACAGCTGCCGCTGCAGCCACATCGGCTGTAACCGCGGCAGGGGTTGGAGGAGGAGCCGGCAGGGCTTTCCAGTACCGGGACTTCGATAACACAAAGCCCCCGACGTTTGATGGTACAAAGGATGCGATCAGGGCTATGAGGTGGTTATCTGACGTGGAGGGCTGTTTCTTCACGTGTTCATGTCCTGCTGAGCAGAAGGTCAGGTGTGCCCTGAACCTGCTAAGGCTTGGGGCAAAGGACTGGTGAAGATTGACGACAGGGTTGTACACTGATGATCAGCGGGCTGCTGTCACTTAGGAGCAGTTCCGGGATATGTTCTGCACCCGCTACGTTCCACGCGTTGAGCGGGAGCGACTTGCTCAGGAGTTTTTGACATTGAGGCAGGATAGGGAGTCAGTGATGGAGATCACTCGTATGTTCACGGAGAGGGCTATGTTTTGCCTGGAGTTTGCTTCAGAGCAGTCTCAGATGACTCGTTATCTGAGTATGCTCAAGACTGATATTCGACAGTTTGTTGCTACGCAATGTTGTGAGACTCTTTTGGATCTTTAGGAAGCCGCGAGGCGGCGCGAGTTGGAGTTAGAGCTGCAGTTGAAGGAGCAGCGTCAGGTTCCGACACAGTCTCAGCCGGCACCTAAGCGGTCCAAGACCGCTGATACTCGGACCGGGGGTCAGCAGAGCCGCACTTGTGGAAAGTGTGGCAGGGGTCATTCTGGGGTTTGTCGAGCAGGAGGTGGTTGCCACAAATGTGGCAAGGAGGGGCACTATGCCAGGGACTGTCGCCAGTCCGCTCCTCCAGCAGATATGAGGATTTTTTACCATTGTCATTAGGTTGGTCACGTGAAGACCAACTGCCCGCAGCTCGCCGCCAAGCCGGCGCAGGGATCCGCACCGGCTACTTTGAGGATGGGAGATGGGAGGTCAGTCAAGGTGGAGCCTCCGAAGGCTCAGGGGCGCGCCTTCCAGCTCACGGTTGAGGAGGCCAAGGCAGCACCGGATGTGGTTGCTGGTATGTTTCTATTTTCTGTTTCAGTTATTATATCTGAGTTATGCTTATCGGTGGTACCTGTGTTTAGGTACGTTTCTAGTAAACTCTTTGCCTGCTTTGGTTTTATTCGACTCGGGGGCGAGTCGGTCGTTTGTATCTCAGACTTTTAGTAGAGCGTTCAATGTGTTGGTAGATGAGCTTGAGTGTCCGTTGCGAGTTTCGATCGCCAACGAGCACGGGGTTTCTGCTTCTTCGGTCTACCGGGGATGCGAGCTGGAGATTTTCGGGGTATCATTCCCGATAGATTTGATTCCTATTGCCATGGGGGAATTATGTGTGATCGCAGGGATGGATTGGCTCAGCCGGTTTGGCGCCATGATCGACTGTGAGGGACAGCGAGTGGTAGTTCGAACCCCAAGTGGGGGAGAACTGGTAGTGTATGGTGAGGGCACCAGAGTGGGAGCAGGGTTTTGTTTAGCCTCCAGGACTCGGCAGTTCATTCAGAACGGGTGTACTGGTTATTTAGCATATGTGATAGATACACGGATTGAGGATCATACTTCCGTTTCAGAGGTTCCAGTGGTTAGGGAGTTTGCTGATGTGTTTCCAGAGGAGTTACCTGGAGTGCCTTCGAAGAGGCAGGTAGAGTTCAGGATTGATCTAGTGTCGGGTGCGACCCCTACCGCTAAGGCGCCGTACCGTCTGGCACCGCCAGAGATGCAGGAGTTGGCATCTCAGTTGAACGAGCTACAGGGCAAGCAGTTTATTCGCCCAAGTAGTTCACCGTGGGGAGCACCGATCCTCTTCGTCAGGAAGAAGGACGGTTCGCACAGGATGTGCATTGACTATAGGGATTTGAACAAGTTAACGGTGAAGAACCGTTATCCACTCCCAAGGATAGATGATCTTTTCGATCAGCTGCAGGATGCATCTTGGTTTTCCAAGATCGACTTGAGATCCGGGTATCACCAGGTCAGGGTGAGGGAGGAAGACGTGGAGAAGACCGCGTTTCAGACTTGTTATGGTCATTACGAGTTCGTGGTGATGCCGTTTGGGCTCACCAACGCGCCGACAGTGTTCATGGATTTGATGAATCGGGTCTGCAGACCGATGCTCGATCGCTCGGTCATTGTGTTCATAGATGATATCTTGGTGTATTCCAAGTCCCGAGAGCAGCACGAGGAGCACCTCAGGGAGCTGCTGGAGGTTCTGCGACGAGAACGACTATATGCCAAGTTCTCGAAGTGTGAGTTTTGGTTACGAGAGGTCCAGTTCCTCGGACATCTCGTTAACCAGGAGGGGATTTTGGTCGACCCGGCCAGAGTTGAGGCGGTTATGCAGTGGGAGATTCCGAAATCTCCCTCAGACATCAGGAGTTTCTTGGGATTAGCAGGGTACTACCGGAGATTCATTCGATATTTCTCCAAGATTGTAGTACCCCTCACTCGTTTAACGAAGAAGGGGGTGGATTTCCGATGGGGCCCTGAGCAGCAGAGGGCGTTTGAGACCCTCCGGCAGTGTTTATGTGAGGCGCCAGTGTTGACGCTCCCCGAGGGAGTCGAGGATTTTGTAGTATTTTGTGATGCATCCATCACAGGACTGGGGGCAGTCCTCATGTAGAGGGGACGAGTGATAGCCTATGCATCACGACAACTGAAGCCGCATGAGACGAGATACCCTACGCACGATCTTGAGTTGGGAGCGGTGGTATTCGCTCTCAAGATTTGGAGGCATTATCTGTACGGGGTCCGTTGTACGATATACATGGATCACAAGAGTTTGAGGCACATCATGGATCAGCCGAACCTGAATATGAGGCAGCGCAGGTGGCTGGATGTAGTCAAGGACTATGATTGTGAGATCCTTTACCATCCTGTTAAAGCGAATGTGGTTGCGGATGCCTTGAGCCGCAAGTCAGCTGGGTCTCTTACCCCAACAAGGTGTATGAGGATAGCAGTGGATTCCCTGCTTGTGAGCTTGATTAGGGATACTCAGGTTGAGGGCATGAGACCAGAGAACTGGAAGATGGAGCGGATTAAGGGCGAGAGCGCCCGGTTTGTTCAGGATAGCAGCGGATTATTGACCCGACACGGTCAGGTTTGGGTTCCGATGTCCGGAGGGGCCCGGCAGACAGTGATGGAGGAGGCTCATAAGTCTCACTTTTCTAATACTCCCGGGAGCAACCAAGATGTACCGCGATCTGATTTTGAGTTACTGGTGGCCCGGAATGAAGCAAGAAATCGCTTGGTATGTTGAGAGGTGCCTAACCTGTAGGATGGTCAAGGCCGAGCATCAGAGGCCACATGGTAAGATGCAGCCTCTGGAGATTCCCATGTGGAAATGGGAACAGATCACGATGGACTTCATTACGAAGTTGCCGAGGAAGACGAAGGGGTTCGATGCTATATGGGTCATCGTGGATCGGTTGACCAAGAGTGCCCATTTCTTGGCCATACGGGAGAGTTCGCCGGCCGAGAAATTGGCCGACATGTACGTCAGCGAGATTGTTTCTCGCCATGGGGTTCCAGTCTCCATCGTTTCCGATCGGGATGTCAGGTTTACTTCCCGTTTTTGGTAGAAGTTCCATGAGGAACTGGGTACGCGGATGCACTTTAGTACAACGTTCCAACCGCAGACCGATGGACAGGGTGAGTGAACCATTCAGACCCTCGAAGATATGTTGAGGGCGTGCGTCATTGACTTTGGTGGGAGTTGGGATTCCCACCTACCGCTTGCAGTGTTCGCCTACAACAACAACTATCATTCCAGTATTGTTGCCCCGCCTTTTGAGTTGTTGTATGGTCGGAGATGTAGAACCCCGTTCTGTTGGGGTGAGGTTCGACACAGAGTGATGGGTCGGACGGAGGTAGTCTTGCAGACTACCGAAAAGATCCAGCAGATCAGACAGCGGCTGCAGACCGCTCAGAGCCGGCAAAAGAGTTACGCTGATAGACGCCGATCGGATTTAGAGTTTCAGGTTGGTGACATGGTACTTCTGAAGTTCTCGCCCTGGAATGGTGTGATCCGCTTCAGGAAGAGGGGAAAATTGGGTCCCCGCTATATTGGGCCATTCAGGATCATTGCCAGGGTGGGCAAAGTGGCTTATAGGCTAGAGCTACTGGAGGAGCTCAGTCGAATTCATAGCACGTTCCATGTTTCGCAATTGCGAAAGTGTATTATGGATCAGGAGGCAGTAGTATCGTTGGATGATATTCAGGTTGATGAGCGCCTGAATTACGTAGAGAGGCCTGTGGCCATCTTGGAAAGGAAGAAGAAGATTTTGCGGAACAAAGAAATACCTTTGGTAAAAGTGCAGTGGGAGCATCGGAGGGGATCCGAGTGGACATGGGAGCCGGAGGCGGAAATGCGAGAGCATTACCCGACGTTGTTTATTCCAGCAGACTTCGAGGGCGAAGTCTAGTTCAAGTGGGGGAGAATTGTAACGCCCCGATTCTCAGGTATTGTTTAAATAAGAATATAATTGGTTTCAAGGCCTACTCGACGAGTTGGTTGCTCTACTCGTCGACTAGCAGCGGGTTGGTTTGCGTATTTAGTGGCCTACTCGCCGAGTCCAAGAAGGGACTCGACGAGCAGGAGCTGGCAGATGAAACCCTAAATTCCGGGGTTTTGCAGCCTATTTAAAGAAGCATAAGCCTCCTTTGGCCTCTTTGCAGTCCATTGAGAGTCCAGAAGAACCCTAACTCGAGTGTGTGTATTCTTTGGAAATTTTAGCTTGGAGGAAGATTTTTGGTGAGGGAATCTCTTAGGAAGCAAGCTAGTTGAAGCAAGAGCTTGTGGGTTTCAAGTTCTGCATCAGAAAGGGCTCTCTTGAAGGTATACTTGGCTCATTTTCTCCTAAACCCTTTTGTGCATAAGTTTAGGAAAGGATTCTTGTGTCTAAGCCAAGATCTGAAGTTGTAACTTCAGATCTGGACTCCCCTTGGCTTCTAGATTCATAAAGCCATTATCCTTGTCTAGTATGAGCCTTCTCTCAAGGATGTGACTTCATTGCAAGCTTAGTTGTGCCATTTTAGGGTCTTAAAGCCTTGCATGCACGTAAAGTTTGCAACTTTACGTGATAAGCATGCCTAAGGAAGTTGGATATGCAATTTGGGGCCTGGGCATGGCTTAGAAAGTGTCTGCATGGTTAAAGGACTGAAGAGACTCGGCGAGTCGCATAGTCGACTCGGCGAGTCATATGAAGGTAGGCATTGAACTCGACGAGTTGGATGAACAACTCGGCGAGTCCGATGAAGATTGTCGTAGACTCGACGAGTTGATGAACAACTCGGCGAGTCGGTTGAGGTTTCCCCAATTTATGTATGCGTGTGCAACCGTCGATTCGCAAGAAGGAAAACTCGACGAGTGGCCTTAGAGTTCCAATCGCGAGCCTTAGAACTCGACGAGTCACTCCGGTGACTCGGCGAGTGGTCAGGTATTTCATGGAACTCGGCGAGTAGCTGAGGGTACTCGACGAGTTAGGGTCAACATGGACTGTTGACCTTGACTGATGACTTTGAATTTGACCAAAGGTTGACTAGTTGACTGATGGGGTACCTTGAGAGGTTGAGAACTTACAGTATGGTTATACTATGGTAATAGGTGGTGGAGTTTGTGGCAGTGATCCGAGGGTTGAAGTTTATCCACCGAGGCGACATCTGCAAGGTGAGTTATCCTCACTATATCGATAGGGTCTAAGGCACCAAGGCCGGCCCTTTAGTTGTTATTGTTATGGTATGCTACATGTGGTTATAACCTGTTAGATCGGAATCAGGATAGACAGTATGTTATGCTCTTATGATCCGTAGGGATTGATATGTTAGTGACCTGCTAGGTCGGTGCTCTAGTTACGAGAGATTGCTATGATTGGTGATCAGTTAGATAGATATGTTTGATGCTTGTATATGCTAGTATATGTTAGTTATGCGCACATGGTTATTTGCTTGTTGCTTGGGTTGAGGCGGTCCTGCTTTGTGCTGAAGGCCAACATACCCTATGAGCGGTCCGAAGAGACTGTAGGCCCACGTGGCGGTGCAGTTATGCCGAAGGCTCGGGACAGATTTAGATAGACTGTAGGCCCTACAGGGAGGTCCAGTCAGGCCGATGGCCCAGTATGCATGTTGTTGATTGTCTGTTACTGATATGGTATTATCGGTGTGGTATTGGTATTTTGGGGGTAGCTCACTAAGCCCTCGGGCTTACAGTTTTCAGTTTATTGTTTCAGGTACTTTAGGAGATCATGGCAAGGTGAAGGCGTGACTGTACCGCTCCTCATCCTTATGATCTGGTTATTGGGACACTGTGATGAATAATGATTGAAAACATTTTTGTAAACAAATACTATCTGGTTTTATTTGTGATTGAAAAAGTTTAAATTTGGCGTGAAATTTTTGGATGTTACAGGAATTTGAAAGGGTATTTATAGGTAGGGGAAGATGGGTCGGGTTGAAAAAGGTAATGATGAGGATCCGAGATCAAATGGGTCGTATTGAATGAATTTGTACCTTTTTAGGATTAATGGGACAGGAAAGCCAAAGGTTGAATTGTTCAAAGCTTAAAATGGAAATGTTAACCGGCGATTTGATGTTTGCTTTTAGGAAACGTGCAATCGTGGCACGGGAATCAAGGTTGATAGGATAAGAATTTCCTGAAGTAACCGTTGTGGATGGTTCGTCTTAAAACCCATTGGTATTTAGGATGAGTTGTTCCGGACAGTGTATGATCCGGAGGGTAAGAGTTGTGTTCCGGAGCATACTTGTTTGAAAAGGGGTCCATAGCAAATTTTGAAATTCCGGTGCACTTTTTGAAATTCCGGAGCACATTTGAAATTTCCGGAGCACATTTGAGATTTCGGAGCACATTTGAAAATTCCAGAGTACATTTGAAAATTCCAGAGCACTTTTTAAATTCCGAGGCAGATTTGAAAAATTCCGGAGTACATTTGAAAATTCCGGAGTACATTTGAAAAATTCCGGAGCACATTTGAAAAATTCCGGAGCACATTTGAAAAATCCGGAGTACATTTGAAAAATTCCAGAGCACTTTTTGAAGTTCCGGAGCGCATAATGTGACACATTTTCCGAAGAGGAATTATGGAGTTCGATTCTGATGATCAAGACAAGGTGGATTATAAATAGCAGACAAACAAAGTGAACTGTACAGATTAACAAACTCAAGTGAAGGTCAGAGATAAAGATAAGTAAAATGATCCTATGTATTCAGAGAGAAAGTAGTTCTGAAGAAGAAGATCGGAACTATTTTTCTTTCAAAATACGTCAATCAGAGAGAACAAGTCTCTTGAAAGAACTGAGGATCTGGTATCATCATACCCATCTTCTTCAGAAAACCGTTAAATTTGGTTTCGTCTAATGCCTTGGTAAAGACATCAACAATCTCATCGTCAGATGGAACAAAAATGAGTTCAATGTTACCATTTAAAACATGATCTTTTATGAAATGGTACCGTATGTCAATGTGCTTAGTCATGGAGTGCTGAATTGGATTGTGAGAAATCGCAATAGCACTTTGAGAATCACAATAGATAGGAATGCGTTGAAAACGGTAACCATAATCCAAAAATTGAGATTTCATCCACAGAACTTGAGATGTACAGCTGGCAGCAACAATGTATTCAGCTTCGGCTGTACAGAGTGCAATGCAGTTCTGTTTCTTGGACGACCAACTGACCAATCGACCACCTAAGAATTCACAACCACCTGAAGTGCTTTTCCTGTCGAGTTGAAGACCACCATAGTTTGAATCTGAGTAGGCTTGAAAAAGGAACCTCTCATTTGCTGGGTACCACAATCCGAGACATTTTGTGCCTTTAAGATATCGAAAGATTTGTTTCACAGCCAAAAGATGAGACATCTTTGGATTGACTTGAAATCTGGCACATAGACATGTTGAGAACATGATATCCGGAAGACTTGCTGTGAGATAGAGTAAAGATCCAATCATTCCACGATATTTCTTTTCATCAATAGGAACACCGGAAGGGTCGGCAAAAATCTTGTGTCCGAAGCCCATTGGTACCTTGGCAGAGGCACAAGTGTCCATAGAGTATTTCTTGAGGAGTTCCGAAATGTACTTTTCTTCGTGAATGAAGATTCCTCTGTTAGTCTGTTTGACTTGGAGGCCAAGAAAGAAGCTTAACTCCCGATTCATGCTCATTTGGAATCGATTGACTATAAGTTTAGCAAAATCAGCAACCATGGATGAATCCGTAGATCCAAAAATGATGTCGTCCACATATATTTGTACCAACATTAGATGTTTTCCATTTGATCTTCGGAATAAAGTGGGATTTAAAATTCCTCTTTGAAAACCTGAGCGTTTGAGAAAATCAGTGAGGGTTTCGTACCATGCCCGAGGAGCTTGCTTGAGTCCGTAGACAGCCTTCCGGAGTTTATAACAATAATTTGGAAAGGAAAGATTAATGAATCCGGGGGTTGTTGAAGGTACACTTCAGTGTCAAGTTCACCGTTAAGAAATGCACTCTTAACATCCATTTGGTAAACTTTGAAGCCTTTATGAGCTGCATAAGCAAGAAAGATTCTGATGGCTTCAAGACGAGCAACAGGAGCAAAAGTTTCGTCGTAGTCGAGCCCTTCTATTTGAGTAAAGCCTTTAGCCACCAGTCTTGCCTTATTTCGGATGATTACTCTTGCATCATCAAGCTTGTTTCGGAATACCCATCTTGTACCGACAATAGGATGATTCTGGGGAGGAGGCACGAGAGTCCAAACTTCATTTCGGTCAAATTCTGCCAGTTCGTCTTGCATGGCTGTAATCCAGCCAGCATGCTCCAATGCTTCCTTGATGGATTTGGGTTCAACCATGGATATGAATGCTGAGAAGTGACATTAATTTTGAATATTTGTAGCAAACCGAGTCTGTACACTAGCATTGGGGTTACCGATTACTTGGTTCGGAGGATGATCCTTCGTCCAAACATGTAATCGTGGGAGTTCTTGTGCAGCCGACGAACCGATATAAACAGTGGAATTGATTTGCTCCCCCTGAATGGTTTGAATGTTGGGATGATGCTCCCCCTGAACTTCTGAACCAGAGAGGTTGACATCATCATCAGAAGGGAACTCAAAGAATTGTTCATTTTCATCATTGTTGAGCGGATTGGAGTCATCGAACTCAGCAGCTGCATCTTGGAATCCATTCACATTTGATTCAAGAGAGGGATTGGCATTATTCTCCCCCTCAACCTGAGAAGGTTGAAATGGAGTAGAATCAAATGGAGAGAGACTTGGGATCGGACCGGAGACATTACGAGAGAGTGGAACTTCCGAAGATGGGATTGGAATGAGAGGAGGTCTTGATCGAGATTCCGAATCAAGAGCGGTTTCGGAAGGACCAAATAGAGTTTCAAAGTCAACTTCAAGAATTGTATGAGGATTCAGACATCCTGGCGGAGGAGCGTCGGACTCCATAATGTGAGTAGGGCCAGAATTCCGAACGAAGTTGTCATCGAAGGTAATGTCGAAGCTTTCTTCCAGAACACAAGTTCTCCGGTTAAGAACTCTATAAGCTTTCGATTTTGAAGAGTACCCAAGGAAAATGGCTTCATCAGCTTTGGGTTGAAACTTGGTTAGCTGATCACGATTGTTCTTGATGAAGCGCCTGCATCCGAAGACATGTAGAAACAAGATAGTTGGCTTCCGACCATTTATTGCTTCGTACGGTGTCATGTTGAGACGTCGATTGATGATACTCCGATTTTGAGTGAAGCAAGCAGTAGCTATGGCTTCAGCCCAGAGGTAGAGTGGTAGATTTGCGAAATTCAGCATGGATCAAGCAGCTTCAACGAGAGTTCTATTGCGTCTTTCGACTACACCGTTCTGTTGTGGAGTATAAGGAGCGGAGAAGTTGTGTTCGATTCCTTTGTCTGTGAGAAAGTTCTCAATGGTGGAATTAGTGAATTCCGAACCATTATCACTCCGGATTCTCCTAACTGGGAGTTTTGTAAGAACTTCTATTCCTTTGATGAAATTTATGAGCTCTAAGGCTGTTTCGGATTTCAGCCTTAGGAAGAAGACCCAAGTGAACTTTGTAAAATCATCAACAATCACAAGAATGTATTTCTTATGATGAAGACTTTCGACAGTGGATGGTCCACAGAGATAAATGTGTAGAAGCTCCAGTGGTTCAGAAATGGACTTTTCGATGATAACAGGATGACCCTTCTTTGATTGCTTACCACACTCACAAGCAGCACACAAATGATCATTTTCGAATTTGAGAAGAGGTAAACCTGTTACCATTTCGCCGGATACAAGATCATTCATATACCGAAAGTATAGATGAGCGAGCCTTCGGTGCCATAACCAACTTACGTCAGGAACAGCTTTGGAGAGAAGGCAGAGTTGGGGTTTGCCAATAATCATGTTGATGTCGAGCGGGTACATGTTCTTGTTACGAAGCGACTTGATTAAACGCTCTTTGCGGTCTTCGGTCATTACATAGCTGTACTTTTTGCAAAATTCAACACGTCAATTCGAGTCAGTGCTGAGCAACACTTATCAAATTATGTTTTAGATCAGCAACATAAGCCACGTGTGAAATAGAAAAGTTTCCGTTGGTGAGAGTTCCATAACCACGGATTTGAGAGTTGGAATTGTTGCCATACGTCACGTAACCAACATTTGGAGAAAGCTTTAAATCTCGTAGAAAATCTTTCTGCCCCGTCATGTGCATGGAGCAAGCACTATCAGTATACCATATTGTTTTTTGCTCCGAAGCACAAAGTGCCTGCAAAATTAGTGAGTGATGGAGTTTTTAGGGTCCGAATTAGACTTTGGGACATAGGCATGGGCTTTGGACTTCGATTGTGACTTAGGAACAACTTTGTGTTTCTGGGTTTATATCTCTGGAATTCCTTGGAAATAGACAGAATGCTAATGTCTTTTCATATATCCAGTAGTCATATTCGATGACTTGAATGTTCCGAATTGCTTTATTCAGATTTTGGACTTCCGGAGGGTTGGTATTGTTGGGTTCCTCCGGAATTGTGGTTTCAACAAGGGGAGTTTTGACTTTCCACACACAATTTTTCATCGAAGAAATTTTAAGGATGTTTTCTTTTCATCTGAGGATTTTCTTGATGACACACCCGCTTAGCCTAAGAATACCTTTATTCTTTAAAAGAGAATGTAACTCAATTAGCCATCTACAAAAGATGACAATATATACCTTTACAATCCACCTATCCTAGAAAAAGATTTACTTATGCGATCATTATCTCGATGAGAAAATAGCCCACACACTCATTCCCTTCGAATCAGACCTAACAAAAGAAATAAGGATATTCAATAAATGGATGGTAAGTGGGGACTATAAAAACAATAAACACTATAAAGACTAGCTAAGAGAACTAAAAGGGCATACAATACATCATCCAGACAAACCAACATTACAAGAGAATCACGGAAAAACTACCAACATTTCGTACAAAACACCATATCCCAATAAAACACAAAACAAAAGAAGAGTACATGACCAAATGACAACCACAAAATAAGTTCAACCATACAAAAGTAACATAGCAGAGTACCATACATCCTTCAAAGATCCAATGTTCAAGCCTCAACACCACCTCCACCACTTGTAGACTCCCCACCGTCGTCAGGGGAACCCACCAGACTTCACAATTGTCCTACATCGGTTAAAGGAAAGTCGAGCTCGGAGAAATAATCACCACCTAATAATGTAGAAAGTGCTTTTTCCTTTTTTTTGGAAGTGAGGAGGATCATAAAGTGGTATATCGGTCGCAGATAATCCTAAGTTATGTTCTTCATTCATCATCTCACAACCTTCCCTCTTACCATAATCAACGCAAATAGTTTGAAGATACATGTTAGTGTCATAAAAAGAGGAATCAACAATAAGCTTATCTATCACCTTGGTAATCACACTCTACAAAACCCACGACAAATCCTCCTCTTCCTTACACACACGGTTCTCCAACCCAACCACACTTTCTTGCAAACCAGTGTTTCTTAGATAAAATTCATTCAAATCACCTTTCAACTTCCGAACGCCATGCTCCAACATTGAAATTTTATCCAAAAACCCAACTTTCTCTAACTCAAGAGATGCCACTGTAGCCTTCAACATCGAAACTTCCTCCTCCACATCCCAGTAACCAACCAACTTGCTCTCATGGACAACCTTTTCATTCTGCAACACAACCAAATTGTTCTTTATCTTGTCTACCTCATCTTGAGGGACCATACCAATACTGTGGGAATCCATCTCCAATTTAGTAACCTTCTCCACAAGACTCACATATTGATCACAAAAAGTCTGCACATTGCAAGAAACACCACCAGAAAAATCCATGTATGGCTTTATAAGCGAAGATACGCTCTTAAACTCATCTCGTAAACCATAATTCTCCAAATTAAGTATCTCGTTTTTATCAAGCCATGACATGATCTCTTGAACTAGAACCATGTTCTCCACAAGTTTAGTTTTGAAAAAATCACGTGAATGTTCCCTGCGACCTCCACGCACACTTAAACAAGTAGCGAGAGAAGTAAAATTCTCAAAAATGACATGGAAACCATAGGCTCAATTAAACTTTTCCCCTCTCTGTATTCCCAAGATGGAACCAGAGGGATATGTAACATTAGCATTATGGGAACGAATTTCCTCTCTCAGTCGAGTAGTGTAAGAGGAAGGTCGCCCTACACGAAGACGATTACCAAAAGATTGGAAAGCACCAAGATCCAACGAACGTGATCTCTTCATAACTCTACTGCTACTACCCGCACCACCAGATAATATAGTTGCTAGAGCTGCTGAAATGATGGAATCCCTATTCCTCTTACGACGAACCAAGGGCTTCTCTCTATTCTCACCTTCAACTTATCTCCGGTAGTTATAACATAGATGGTAGTAACAGATGGAGTGCGCCCATCCACATCATCATCATATGAATCATGCACTTTCACCGGGTACTCTGAATTCTCCTCACCATCTACCTCATTTTGAGAGTTACTACCTTCACTCCCGCTACCATCAAAGCTATCATCAAAAAGAGGAAGATCAAAATCATCAGATCCAAGATCATGTTACACAACCTTAACCTCGATCAAATCAGACAAAAGGAAAGGTAGCCGAGTTCTATCTGCAAAATACACCAAGCAAAGATCAGCACTAGTAGTAATAACGGATTAACACGAAAATATAAGAATACCTGGCCCACGAACAAAGAAAGAAGGAACCTGTGACATCCTCTAGTTTTCATATGCAATTAAAACTTTTCTTTATGCTTTAAAATCATTTATTTATATTTGCGGAAAATCCTAGTACAAAAGATCATTTTGATTACAAATGTTTGTTTCCAAAATGTTAAAACCCTTAGGATTTCATAATCAATACATATACATAAGTTATAGCGTAAAGACCTTATGGTCCGGAATACTCTTGTTGGTTGTCTCTTAATCACTCAGTGTCCTAATCAAGTTCCAGTAGCTTAAGTCTTGATACATGTGATGGATATAAAATGAGTGGGTCAGGTTGGGGAAACCTGGTGAGACACATAGGGATTTCAATCCCACGATATTGATATGATAATATTCCTTAATTATCATACCCGCAAAACCAACTGTTACCACACTAAAAACTTAAAGGCTTACATTCGTACATATCCATTCTTACCAATCCTCAAAGATCATAGACTATCTACTTCTACCAATCCTCACAGATTCTAGACCGTGATTACTAGAGAGAAATTATCTCAGCTGATGAGTCGTTAAGATTAACTACACAGCTAGGGCCTTCCTTGGCCGGTGTAAGTCACAAATGCATATGGTGCATCAAAGTATTTGATGAATATGGTGTCTTATTTCATCTATGTATGTGAGTAATGAGCTCACACTACTAACATAACTTACAAGATCGACTAGAATGATCAAGTGTTGTCACCTAATCTAGGGGTGACCAGACATACCGCTAACAGTTTCCTGATTGGGACCCACCTTATTCTGGTCATCCCGTATGGAGCTACCGTACATCAACACCTGAAAGTGTCATGGAACAGAACTTTACTCTCCATTCCTAGATTACACACATTCTCCTAATGAGACTACCTAATATTAAACTTAATTGAACTAGGTATCTTCCATAATTCTAAGTTTATCCCTAGACTAGATTACAGTGCCTGAAACCAACTTTTTAATACCAACTCTATTCATGGGTGACACTAACCTATCTTGGCGTGAAGGTTTGTGATGATCGGAAACACTTCAAGTATAATAAACAAGAAAAAAATTACTAAATAAATAAAGAATAGAAAAAGTAAAGAACACAAGGAATTCACCAAGTTGTCTTTCACCAATAAAGAGGTTTGTTTTTACCAAGAAAATGGGTTGTCACAAAGACGGCTACGAGACACACATTAGGGTTTCACCTTAATGTTTAATATATACTAATCTATACAAGTATATCCCTTGATTAAAGAGATTGTATCTAATCTATAATAAGAATTGATCCTTATCATAAGGTTACCGGATCTGTTATCTATTCTATATATATCTGTATAATTACCTAATATACAAAAAAGATAATATGACTACACGCTGACGCTGATAGACTTGAGACGCTGACACTGATGCTGATCTTGATGCTGGCACTGATAGTTCGCGGATAGAGTGTTAGAATCATTAGATCATAAGGTGTGACCTTACACTCTCCCCATATCTGACGATGTCAAAACTAATATTCAAAAGTTTTCAGCTGGTTCTCCCCCTGAGAGTAAGTTTTAAACTTTAAGTTCTTCAGCTTTAACAAATGTTCTCCCCGAAAAAGGGTATGACTTCCCATTTTTTATTATCATGCAGACGGATAGTTTGAATCCCCCTTAGATTTTTCTTTTCTTCAGATCAATAATTCTCACATTTAGCAAGTCTCTCCCCCTTTTTGACATCAACAGTAAATACGAGACTTGAGGAAGCGATCAGTGTATCAACGTTGCAGCTTGTAATCTAATAAGTTTGTGATATCTCTTGATAATGTGGGCTAAAACTACCATTCACTAACATAGTATTGCGAGATCTCATCAGCGTGTGCTTTCATACGCTGACACATTAATCACTTTTAATAGAATAAAAGGGCAACAGTGGTATGATGCGTGTGATAAGCTGTGGTGTTTTAGCTTAGCCATCGACATAGATTTTTCAAGATCTCATCAGCGTATGGTAAATTACATTGAATCATAAGGCTTTAAAGAATAAAGTAAGGAGAGAGTGGATTGTTTCAGTCATGCTGAGGTGGAATCAGCATGAATCATCAACAAGAAATGGTTTAATACCTACATCATAGAGTTAGTTATAGTCTAGAATCAAAGATTCACCTTCAATTCATTATGGTACCATGTCATACCTCAGACTAGGAGGCCAGGGACATGAATAACCCTTTATCATATAAGGGCCAGACAAGTAACTCTTACGCTGATGACTATGCAATCAGGGTAAGCCATTGGGTTATGCTCAATGTTTCAGCAGAACATGAGACTTGATGCATACGACAAACATGCTTCTAGGGACAGAGTCAGGTAAGGTAGCTAACTAAGAATAAATACCCAATCCTTTCTATCATTTTTTGATATTTGGACTAGGCAATCTCACTTAGAAATTTTTGACTATGCTAGACAATCAGCGTGAGGGGTGACCCAATGTTCTCAGCAGATGGTTTCGCTGATGAGATACTTAGAGAGATTTTGGCACATACAACATCATGCTTATAGGGACGATGATTTGTAAATAATTACATACTTGGCTCATGAATTACAACCATCAATTCCTTTAAAAAAATGGTACAAAATAATAATATACAGACACGAGAGTTAGTCAAACAAGGAAATATTCTAAAAGCGATATTTTTAGAAGACTTGAGTAGCCTTTTTTCAGAAAAATCATAAAAGTAGAAAATCTTTTGAGTGAAAATTCAAAAGAAGAATCTTTTGAAATAAATACTCATTAAGTAATTTCCTTTTTTCGAGAAATCTGATCTTCAAATCTTGCTATAAAAGAAAAGACAATTAAGAACAAACACATATACAATACAACTCTCTATAAACCAAGAATGAATCAATTTATCATTGAGATGTTGCAGATAGATTCCAAGCTTCATGTTCATCACGATCAAAAGGGGAGCAGAAAATAGCCTTTGTAACCAACGAGTTAACAGACTCAAATATATGAAACCATCGTGTTGACAAGGTCAACATGAAGGAATTTGAGGTTTTATCAGATTATGAGTCAGTAGATGAAAACAATACTCATTTTGTTGATGGTTGCTGCTTGCATCCATAATATTGAGTGGAGGAGAAAGAGGGAATTATCAAGAATAGGAGATGATGCCAATATTCTTCTCGACAACTAGAGGCATTCAAAACATTCTGGATTATTGCAGCTCTTTCTAACTCTGGAAGGAAGAGGTGCAGATAAATCGAAGATAGTCCTGAAATATAGATGATAGAGAAAAAAGAAAATACTTGTAAACATTAGGATCATAAGGAAACTATGTAAAGTTCTAAAGACATAATAAAAATGGCATTTGTTTTTGTGCTTTGAGAAAGCAAAAAGAAGCAAAGTTAACTCAAATAATTAAGCCATTGAGAGCATGCCAAGATTTGCACTTAATTTGTTCAAAATCTTTTCGTCCAATGCCTTAGTGAAAATGTCAGCTAGCTGATTAGTGGATGGAATGTAGAGCAGCTCCACTTTTCCTTTTTGAATGATGTTCATCATGAAATGATGGATATCAATGTGCTTAGTCTTGGAATGCTGCACTAGATTCTGAATCGTCTGATTTTGAATCCATAAAATCTATGCCCAACACCTACCAGCGGCTACATATTCATCTTTAGTTGTAGAGCAAGCAACTGATGTCTGGTTCTTGCTGGACCAACTCACCAATCTATCTTCAAGCCTTTGAGCTCCTCTTGAAGTACTTTTACGATCAATGCCACATCCACCATGATTAGAATCAGTGTATCCGACCAGTTTGAACTCATAATCAAGTAAATACCATAACCCAAGATTGGGTATATGTTTTAATTAACGAAAAATCCTTTTTACGTCAAGAAGATGGGATTCCTTAGGATTGGCATGATAACGAGCACACAATATGGTAGCAAACATGATGTTAGGAAGACTGGAAGTGAGATAGAGTAGTGAGCTTATCATTCCCCGATATCGAGTTGCATTCACATCAACGCCATTTGGATCACTGCCAATAGACACTGATGAAGACATCAGAGACTCTGTCGGCTTGCAATCAGAAAAACCAAACTTCTTTAGCATATGTGCGATGTATTTTGCTTGACAAACAAAAATACCATCAGTTAGTTGTTTAACCTGCAAACCTCAAAATAAAGTTAGTTCACCCATCATGCTCATCTCAAACTTCTTGGCCATGATGTCAGCGAATTCTAAACTTAGTTTCGCATCAGTGGATCTGAAGATGATATCATCAACATACACCCGAGCAAAAATGATGTGAGATCCTGAGTTTTTGATGAAAAAAGTGTTGTTAATATTTCCTCTTTTGTATCCACTCACAAGAATATAGCTTGTCAATGTGTCATACCATGCTCTAGGTGCATGCTTTAAGCCATAGACAACTTTCTCAAGATGATATACATGATTTGGAAACTCTTAATTTTCAAACACCGGAGGTTGCTTTAGAAAACTTTTTCTGGAATATCTCCATGTAAGAAAGCAGTCTTAACGTCCATTTGATAGACCTTGAAGTTCTTGAATGAAGCAAAGGCAAGAAACATATGAATTGCTTCAAGTCTAGAAACATGAGCAAATGTTTCATCATAATCTAATCCTTCCAGTTGACAAAAACCTTGATCCACAAGCCTTGATTTGTTTCTTATGCCGATCCCATCTTATTTTTGAATACCCAACGAGTGCTAATGATGGGTTTTCCTTGAGGTTTTGGAAAAAGAGTCCGCACACAGTGACGTTCAAATTCCTTCAGCTCATCACGCATAGCCTTGATCCAGGCAGTTTTTTCAGAGCATCAACGACATTCTTTGGTTTAATCATCGAGATAAAATTCACAAACATGCAGAAGTTGCTACTGACTCTTCTACGAGTGAGAATCCCATAATTTACATCTCCAGTGATTTGGGATTCAGGATGATCTCGAAGAATTCTAGGATTAGAACATTCATTCATGTTTTTTGAAACATAATCTTCTTGATTTGATGATTCAACTTCTTTAGAGATGACAGGCTGATCTTCAGAGATAGGTTGTGAGATGATGATTTGATCAACATTAGGAACAACATGCTTAATGTCATTTGGGAAGAAATCAGGAACAGGGTCTGAAGGACTGGAAGTAAGTTCATTCAGAATTGATGAGGGATGATCAATCCAATCATGAATGAATGAGTCTTCATCAAAAGTGACATGAACTATTTCCTCAACAGTTTGCCTTGAAAGATTGAATACCCTGAAAGCTTTGGATACACTAGAATATCCTAGAAATACTAATTCATCGTCTTTAGCTTCAAACTTTAAGCGCTGATCTCTTTGATTCAGGATGTAACAAACACACCCAAATACATGAAAATAAGAGATGTCTGGTTTCCTTCCCTTAAGTAGCTCATAGGCGGTTTTCCCATGACACTTAACATTGATTGACCAGTTTTGGGTATAACATACCGTGTTGACAGCTTCAGCCCAAAAAGACAAAGGAAGACCAGCTTCAACAACCATAATTCTTCCAGCTTCAACGAGTGTTCTGTTCCTTCTTTTAGGAATGCCATTTTTTAGAGAGTTCTAACAGCAGAGAATTTCTAGGAAATTCCCGAGTTTGAGCAAAAATATGTTTGGGAGGTGTTTCTAAACTCAGTTTCATGATCACTATGTAATTGCCTGACTTTGTGATCATAGAGAACTTCCCATTGCTTAATGAGATAAATGATTTCATCAGCGTCATGACTATTCTTTCATTAATATACTACCCAAGTAAATATTGAAAATTCATCCACAATAACAAGAGTATACTTCTTTCCAGCCCTTGACTTAATTGGGACCGGTCCAAATAGATCCATGTGGAGGAGATGAAGAGTTTTGATAATGGAAGAACATGACTTTGGCTTGAATGAAGACTTGGGTTTCTTTCCATTTTCACATGCTGAGCAAAGCTTAACTGTAACAAATTACATCTTAGGAATTCCTCTTACAAGCTGATTCCTTGAAATCTTTGATATGTTCTTGAAATTCAAATGAGATAAACTCTTGTGCTACAACCAATTTAGATGATACTGAGCACGAGAGAAGAAGGAGCGACGAAGAGAGTTGTCAGCAGAAAACATATGCAAGACATAAATGTCATTTTTTCGATTATCAGTTAGAACAATGACATTCTTTTGATCAACAACCTGTCTTTCTTTCTTGTTAAAATGAACTTCATAATCAGCATCACACAGTTGGCTGATGGAGATGAGATTGTGTTGAATACCTTTCATGTAGGATACATTCTTGAATACAACAAAGTTGCATTTGATGATTCCATAACCCTTTGTAGCTCCCTTTCCATTATCTCCGTATGTAACAGTAGGACCATCCTTCTTTATGAAATCTTCCAAAAGAGACTTGAATCCGGTCATATGTCTTGAGCAGCCACTATCTAGATACCAAATATGTTCTTTACCCTGAAACTTAAATATATAGTTAATATACACTGACCCATCTTGTAATGGGTCACTTAAGAAAAGATATAATAACAATCATCAGGGAGACAGTTCAAAAGAATTTCCCTTTTTGATCCACTTATCATTACGAGTAATGATGTTGTCAGCACGAATGGAATTCTTTTCAAAAGTACACTCGCTGACTTTGTGAGAAGCATCACCACATCGATAACAAACTTTGATTCCGGGATTCTTTACTTTAACATTTGATTTTAATTTCTTTTCAACTGCTAAATTCAAATAACTTTGATTATTTGATTTAAGATTTCTTGTTTTAGTTCTGGATCAAGGAGTTTGCTCGATGGCATGCTTAGATGAAAACTTGTTATGAGGCTCATGAGGTATTGAAGAGTCATATGGAATAGAAGAGCTTGATTGATCTTCAGGTTCAGAGTTGCTAATGGAGCACTGAGGAAACATGCTAAAAATTTCATTTACTGAGTGAACTTCACCATTTCATATAGGAAAATTTAGCAAAATCTTAGTGGAGGGAAGAACATACTCACAACGAGGAGGTCAGCGAGAAGGATCAAGAGCAGGTAATTGAGAAACACATATGGTGTTACCATTAGAATCAGTGGAGCAATGAGTGTCAATTAAAGTTTGATTTATAAAATGAGAACTCACAATTCTAATTTTAAAATCTTTTTCTACACACTCAACATTATAGAAGGTTTGTTTAGTCTCAACACCTTTTATTAAGGAAACAACACCTTCTATATTGTCTCCAAGAATTTTTTTCACACTAATTCGGAATCTGAGAATTAAGAATTCATGTGATATTACAGTGCGAAGAAGCCTAGTTTTTTAAAATAATTTGAATGTTTCAAGCATGATCAACAACTTTTTCTTTTTTCAAAGTGATGAGATTTTTCGAGAAAGGAGAGTTTTTTCGTTAATTTTTTTTACTTCAAATCTAAGAGAAGATATTTCTTTGTTTGAAACAGATAAATCGAAACGTAAGTGATCAATTGTGTCAATTTTTTCGAGGATTTCAACAGAAACAAGACTCTTTACCTGATACGCTGAGGTTGTGTCCGATTCATTAAATTTTGTACCAACTTGAGAAGGATCAGCGTCAAGAGTGTCAACCCTATCATTTGATGTGTCAGCGTGAGATTCATCGATCTGGGCCATGAGACACTTACCTTTTGAAGCTTCGTCATTTGAGAGGTTTTCTTTTTCAAAAACAGATGATAGAGTGATCATCATTTCTTGAGCAGTTGAACAGTTCTGAACTAAACAACAGATAGAGTAAGGAAGTGAGTTTCCAGTGGCAACACTCGCCTTTACATCGAGATTTATTAACCTTTTTTCTTCCTTATTGAATCCTGGCATAGGTTTCCATTTTAGCTTACTATCAGATGCACCATCATTAGATGATTGATGCATAACAACGATGGGAACTTTGTTGATAATGTCGAGCATATCATGATTCATAACCTCTAGAGCATACATTGCCTTTGATTTCCATGTGGAAAACTATAGTTCATCAAATGGAGAAATCTTGTTACAAACATTCGATTTTGGATTGTAAGAGGTCGATATAATTACTTGAGTGTATTAAAAACCTGCTCTGATACCAATTGAAAGTTTGTGATGATCGGATAAACTTCAAGTCTAATAAACAAGAACAAAATTACTGAATAAATATAGAACATAAAAAGTAAACAACACAAAGAATTCACCCAATTGTCTTTCACCAATAAAGAGGTTTTGTCACACCCCGGTCGGCGGTGGAAACACCAGGCGGTGTAACTTCATTTTTGTATCACAATTATCAAACATATATTGAACAATACAAAATTTTTTTTTTAAAAACTACATACCTTTATTGATGATCAAAAGTTACATTATTATTGTTTCCTAGTATTTATTACATAGTATCCGACTATCACATACATCTTAACGAATATATGTTCCATACGAACAGAAAGGATAATAGTAAAACTTCTCCTGTTCGAGTAATATTCCAGCTTATCAAGTTTCTGAAAAAACATGCATTTTGAAAATACATCAACATAAAGTTGGTGAGTCCACAGGTTTTGACTCTGAGTGAAAATAGTACTTTTTCCAAGTTTCAAAAGTATAAAATTGTAGCTTAAATGTGTCATTCTGACTCATACTTGTCTCTAACAAAGAGTATATATCCTAGGTATAATGGTTTACTTACTAAATAAGTAGTATACCTATAATTTTCATATACTATGCATATAAGTGTTTGTAATCCCATACAAACGAAGGTTACTACGTATAAATCTTATTTCAATTCTATACGAGTATAAATCGCTACGTATAAATCTTTATACTTAACATTAATACTTGTATATCGACAAAGTATAATGTTTATCGAGTATTATTGTGCTACCATGAGTCCATAACCGCGACTGTATGACTAGTTTCAAACCTCTGATTGATGCTACAAGTTTTGCACCTTACGATAAATTTCGGACGCTTCATCGACGCCAGATAACATTAAAATGGGCAAGTTCGTCACCCGCCAAATGTTGGGTTGTAGCTAGCAACCACGAGTGGGGGTGTCAACCCGCATAGATCTATACACAACTTCCTCGATCACACGGGATTAGCGGTTACAGGTCAGAGGATTTCCCATAAGATTCCCAATCTTAGTTAATTAATACAATAACTCATGTAGACTTTGTCGACTTCCTATAGTTCTAACAGCACAAGCTTATTCGTGTCTAAAACCCTAAGTTACTAGACCATGCTTTTAAACATTACTCCTAATTTCATAATACTTAGGCAGTACAACAACTATAACTTGAAGTAAAACCAGGTTGTATATTAACATAAAACCAATAATAACAACATACTTAACAATTAGTATATATAACTCCCAAGCATAACTTCGAGGCTATATCACACATAATATATATATATATATATATATATATATATATATATATATATATATATATATATATATATATATATATATATATATATAGAATTCCCGAGTATAACTTAGGGTCTATATTAGTAACAACATGCTAAGAAGTTTAAGATAGTTTTATAACTTCAAAATATAAGATATATTCTAGGTATATATCATACAAAATAACTATATCCCGGTTAATATAACTATCTATGTTAATACGAACATACTATCATATAAACATAGTATTAACTTGTATACAATATTTAGCATGCGTTTCCCCCAAAAACATTAAAAAGTGGGGCCGTGAAATTCACCCTAGTAGCGTGATTTGATAGAATCTAACTAGAAACGGTCAGCGGTTCGTGATCGTCGGGCTCGGGACGCGGAATGCCTTCAGCAAATGAGAGAGAGAAGAGATTTAGGTGTAAGAAGTGTTAGGGTCAAACTTGCTATTTATAGGCTGATTTTGGCTCTCTCACATTGTGAGCCACTCATGCTCACATCGTGAGCCATGGATGATCACCTCGTAGACTTGCCATTTGCGTTTCTAGCTCCAGAAGGTGTCCATTTGACTCCTCACGTCGTGAGAATCTATGCTCACGTCCTGAGCCCTAAACTTATCACTCCGTAGAGTTGCCATCTGCATTCTAGCATTGAGAAGTGTCCTTTTTACTCCTCATTTCGTGAGAAAAAATGCTCACGTCGTGAGCCCAGACAGATTAGGGTTTTTGACATGTGTCATGCTCTCTGACAACTGCATCTTCGGAAGGTCATAACTTTTGCATACGAGCTCCGTTTTTTACGTTCTTTATATCCACATGTAGGTATTTCCGAGTACTTCAACTTTATTTTAGATTCCAAAAGCAAATTCTCACTATAGTTTAATTTTTTCTTATTATAAAGATTTATAGTGTTAGAGTTTATCATAACTTCTTCACGTGAAGTCAGATTTAGACGTTCTATATATTTTTGGAATCGTATGGACGTATACTTTGATTTATACCATAAAGTATGCATGAAGGTTCATATTTGTATTATAATTTGCCATGAACTAGAAAATAAGTTTATTACATTACTTGTTTGCCATAATCACATATAATTGTTGTTGACCTATTTTGACTGGTGTCACATTCTGCCCCCGTTGAAATAATTTCATCCCGAAATTTATCTTGTGGATGGGGAATTGTTAAATAGTTGGGGGTATTATTTTCAACTTATTGTATCTCATTACTAGCCCATCCATCAGCTTGATATGAAGAATGTAATTCCTTATGGATATTTACAAGAGATGGTATACATGCATTATCCTTAGGGTTTACAAGACCCGTGTTACCTTGACTATGTATTCCATATTAGGAGCTCTTTTACAGACTCAAAAGGACCTAACCGCTTGGTACCACATGTTTGCTCGATATGTCTCTCAAAATCGACTTCACACAATGTTATTCACTATCCATCTTATGTATTGGGCAGTCTATGGCTTATGTTATGTTGAATGTTGATGATATTATCCATATCACTTCGTTTATAGCTCTCTTACAATAAATCATCTCTTATCTCATCCCAAATTTCTCTATGATTGATGTCGAGACCCTTGATATTCTAGATCGAGCCCACATGATAAATTGTAATTTGTTTTCTTGCTGATACTAAGTCATTCTTCATTCGACAGGTCCTCTAGTCATCGATCCTAGTTTATATTGCACTCTAACATGTACCTTTCAAAACCGGACATTTACTGGTCATGATACTGCATTCGTTGTTCAAAAAATATGTCTATACACGCCTACACACATCTTACGTTATTTGTGTAACATCCCGGTTCCCAGGTATAATAATTTTTAACATTTTTATGATTTTCATGAGCAACTTGACGAGTTGGAGGCCCCAACTCGTCGAGTAGAGAAGAGATTTGTCCGCATGGGTTTTATAACCAACTCGACGAGTCGGAGACCCAACTCGACGAGTTGACGCTGTGAGAGGAAACCCTAATTATTCGGGGTTGGGTCCTATTTAAAGGACCTTAAGCCTTCATTTCCGCCTCACCAGCCACCCTACTCCCCTGTGTGAAACCCTAATCGCCTATATTGAGCTAAGAGAGAGAGAGACAGAGAGAGAGAGAGAGAGAGAGAGAGAGAGATACAGAGAGAGAGAGCTAATCTTTGGGCATTTTAGTGCACATTGTGAAGAGAAGAGTGGAGAATCCAAGCAAGGAACGAGTGGAGACTGTTGGATCTGGTGTTATTTCATCTAGAGCTTCTTTTGAAGGTAAAAAGTCTCCACCTTGCTCATTAGTTTGATTATATCTCATTTTATGGAGTTTTAGGGCTTATTCCATCTTTCCTTGTGGCTTTGAGTGTGTTGAGCTTACCAAGAGATTTAGACTTCAGATCTGGACCTTGTGAGGTCCCTAGAGTCCAAAGGTCCCAGCTTTATCCAGTTATAGAGGAGCTTGTGAGCTTAAGACCCTAAATGGAACTTGTTTTGGCATTTCAAGCCCTAAGTGCCATGCATGGACGTAAAGCTTGTAGATTTACGTGGTATCTCAACCTTGGGAAGCTAGATCTAGACTTTGGGGTTGTATATCTGCCTTAAAACATCTGAATGAGAAAAGAGACTTAAGGGACTCGCCGAGCTGAGGAGCCAACTCGACGAGTCGGCTAGGGTTTTCCCGATGAGTCTCGACATGAGTAACTCGGCGAGTTGATGAGACAACTTGATGAGTTAAGTTGGGTTTTCGCGAATTTTCTGAAGGAAAAAGGGAACTCGACGAGTCACATAGATGCACTCGACGATTCGGGTCAACATGGAGTGTTGACTCGAGTGTTGACTTCTGTTGACTTTAGGGTTGGTCAAGACAGAGAATAAGGAGACCATGGTGGGGTAAAATGATATTTTATCCATTCCAAGAGATTAAAGAGAGAAAATAGCTTGGTTTATTTAGAGTTGTGATTTAAGTGTTAATTAGAGATAATTATCGTATGTGTTAGGCGGAGGCTAGATCGGTGTTTCATGTACGAGATTCATTTGCTTGCTTACGAGGTGGTTCTTCTCATTATACTTACCTTGAGTGGTAACTATGTGTGACCGGAGGGTCTTGTATGCTTATATTGACTATTTTGATATCCTGCATTATGTCTTTGTGGTTTATGTTGTGTATTATTCTGAGCTATACTGAGTTAGGACCGGAGGGTGCACCCGAGCTGTGGGACCCGAGGGTTCCACTGAGACACATTGACCGGAGGGTCGTATTTGAGATATAGCCATGAGAAGCCACTGAGTTATGTGTGGTATTTTGGGGAACTCACTAAGCGTCGTGCTTACCGTGTTATGTGATATGTGTTTCAGGTAGTTCTCAGGATCGCGGGAAGGCACCGGCTTGATTGTACGCACACACATGAAATGGAGTTTATGTTTTGTGGATCCTGGATTTTATCAAGCAATTTATGAAATTTGTGTTTTGACAATTTGACACTTGTGGTTTTTGGAATGTGATATTGAGAATTATGTGTTTTAAAAATGAAAAATTTGTCTGAAAATTTACGGTGTTACAAGTTGGTATCAGAGCCTTGATTTGAGGGATTCAGATGTACCTTCGGGTGTGTCTGGACTCAAACCGAGGGTTTGAGAAAAATTTTCAAAAGAAATGATTTTTCCAAAAATGAGAAAGATTTAAGAGAAAAGCGAGTTGGAGTAGTGTGTACAATCAGCCAAAGCCCGAACGGTGATTTCCCAAAATACCCTTACTTATTTGTGTTATGAGATATTTATGAGATGTTAGGGATGCATGCTAGAGGATAGGCTAGGTATTTAGGGCTAGAGTTGACTGATTTGTGATGCCTTAGCCTAGGAGTTACTACTACTTGTTGTTTGCCTTGAGTATGTGCTGAATAGGAGTATCTAGCAGGAATCACTTAGAGAGAGAGTTCTGAGTCGAGGGATAATCTAGGAGAGATACCTGGATGAGTAGTCTACCGAGGGAGTAGTCTGTTATTCGTGAGAGATAGAGTATTATGAATTAGGATCCTAGGAGGAGGACTTGTGATGATACAGGTTGGTGTGGAAGGTAGTATTGGGCCCGTACTACTGAAAACACTGGATCTGTATGCAGCCCAAGTAAGAATCCTTAGGGTACTAAGGAGCATGTAGGAGCGGGAAATCGAGTGTGAGTATGCTCGAGCGAGTCTCTGATGATTTTTGTGTTGTGTTTCAGAGACACCATGGTGGGTACACGCCACAACCCCAAGAGCAGTAGTGCCGGTGACGAGGAGATCCGCAGGATCATTCATGAGGAGGTGGCCGCAGCTATTAGAGAGGCAATACCGGAGATCTTTGGGTCTATCAAGACCACCCTGATTGAGAGATTTGATGAGCGATATGCCGCTGTTACCGAGGCCGCTGCTGCTGCAGCCACCGTAGCTGTTGCCGCTGCTAGGCCAGAGGGAGGTGACTCGTTGTTGTTTCGGGAGTTCAGCAACACAAAGCCACCTGAGTTTGATGGGACATAGGATCCGATTGCTGCTATGAGATGGATCTCCGACATCGAGGAATGTTTTTACACGTGTTCATGCCCCGGGCATTTGAGAGTTCAGTTTGCACTTAACTAGCTTCGCTTGGGAGCGAATGACTGGTGGAAGTTTATGACAGCCAACTTTACTACTGCAGATCATGCTGCAGTGACATGGGAGAGATTCACACAGTTGTTCTGAGATGAGTATGGTCCCCAGGTGGAGAGGGACCGGTTCGCCCAGGAGTTTCTGTCTATTAAGCAGAAGACAGAAACTGTGACCGAGATTTCGAGGATGTTCCATGAGAGGGCACTGTTTTGCCCTGAGCACGTGTCTACTGAGCAGTCACGTGTGAGCCGATATCTGAGCATTCTGAGGAGGGATATATGCGAGTTCGTGGCGAACTCGTCTTACTGGACATTGGCCGAGTTGCAGACCAATTCCCGAAGGAGGGTGATTGAGCTAGAGTTACAGGCCAGGGAGGAGGGAGAGTCCCAGGGGAGGGACTGGAGACCAATACAGTCACAGACGGCGATGAAGCGGGCAAAGCCCGCTAATGCGAGAGTTAGGGGCCAGAAGGGTCGCGCTTGTGGCAAGTGCGGCAAGAGCTACGAGGGATTGTGTCGGTCAGGGATTTGCTACAAATGTGGCAACGAGGGGCACATGGCGAAGGATTGCCCCAAGGGCTTTGCAGTTTCTTTCACTGTAACCAGACCGACCATCGGAAGGTCGAGTGCCCTCAGCTCGTTTAGGTATCAGCCCAGTGTTCCACTCATGCTGCTTTGTGTGCTACTGATAGTCGGCCGGTGAAGGCCGAGGCTTCGAGGGCTCGTGGGAGAGCTTTTCAGCTGACAGCGGAGGAGGTCCGCACAACACCTGATGTCGTGGCTGGTACGTATTTCCTTATTTATATTATTTGAGATCTGTTGTGCTTATTCTGTGTTGTATATAGGTACTTTTCTTGAGAGGCCTGTACATGCTTTGGTGTTATTTGACTTGGGTGCGAGTCGGTCCTTCGTGTCTTTAGCTTTTAGTCGTCACATCGGTATCCGACGTGATGCGTCGAGTTGACCTCTGAGGGTTTCTATAGCCGACGAGCATGCGGTTTTCACTACTAATGTATTCTGAGGATGTGTACTGGATTTTTTGGTGTTGAGTTCCCGATAGACCTAGTACCGATCACGATGAGTGATGTCTGTGTCATAGTGGGCATGGATTGGTTGAGTCGGTTTGGAGCTGTGAACGACTGTGAGCGTCAGATGGTGACCATACGAGACCCTAGTGGGGGAGTGCTTACGGTGTATGGCGAGGGTACCAGATCTAGATCAGCTTTCTACTCTGCTTCCAGAGCGAGACAGAGTTTACAGCAGGGCTGTGTGGGCTTTTTGGCGTACGTGATGAATACGCAGGTTGCTACAGAGAGGCCGAGTTCTATCTCTGAGGTTCCGATAATATGCGAGTTTCCGGATGTTTTTCCCGAGGAGTTGCCGGGTGTGCCTCCTGAGAGGCAGGTGGAGTTCCGGATTGATTTGGTTCCGGGTGCGGCGCCTATTGCCAAGGCACCTTATCGTCTTGCGCCGCCTGAGATGTAAGAGTTATCCTCACAGCTCCAGAAGCTGCTGGGGAAAGGTTTTATCAGACCGAGTAGCTCACCGTCGGGAGCTCCGATCCTTTTTGTCAAGAAGAAGGATGGTTCACACCGGATGTGCATCGATTACCGGGAGTTGAACAAGCTGACGGTCAAGAACCGTTATCCACTTCTGAGGATCGACGATTTATTCGATCAGTTGCATGGGGCATCTTGGTTTTCCAAGATTGATTTGAGGTCTGGATATCATCAGATGAGAGTTTGCGAGGAGGATATCCAGAAGACGGCCTTTAGGACTCGTTATGGGCATTACGAGTTTGTGGTGATGCCTTTCGGGCTCACCAATGCACCGACAGCGTTCATGGATCTCATGAACCGGGTGTGCAGGCTCATGTTGGATCGATCGGTGATCGTGTTCATCGATGATATTCTGGTGTACTCAAGGTCCAGAGAGCATCACGAGGAGCATCTTCGAGAGATTCTTGGAGTATTGAGGGCGGAGAGGCTTTACGCCAAATTCTCCAAGTGTGATTTTTGGTTATGAGAGGTCTAGTTCCTGGGACATCTCGTTGATCAGAATGGGATATTGGTCGACCCGGCCAAGATTGAGGCAGTTATGAGATGGGAGGTGCCGAGATCCCCGTCCGAGATCAGGAATTTTCTGGGTTTAGCCGGCTACTATAGGAGATTTATTAGAGATTTCTCCAAGATTGTTGTTCCTCTTACCAGATTGACCCGAAAGGGTGTTACTTTTGCCTAGGGGCCCGAGCAGCAGACCTTATTCGAGACTCTCCGCCAGAGATTGTGCGAAGCTCTAGTGTTAGCCTTTCCCGAGGGAGTGGAGGACTTCATAGTCTTCTGTGATGCATTTATATTAGGGTTGGGTGCGGTGTTGATGCAGAGGGGGCATGCGATAGCATATGCATCAAGGCATTTGAAGCCTCATGAGACGAGGTATCCCACCCACGATTTGGAGCTGGGGGCGGTGGTGTTCGCCCTCAAGATCCGGCGCCACTATCTGTATGGAGTCCGGTGCACCATATACACGGACCATAAGAGTCTGAAGTACCTCATGGATCAGCCCAACCTGAATATGAGACAGAGGAGGTGGTTGGATGTAGTGAAAGACTACGACTGTGAGATATTATATCACCAAGGAAAGGCTAATGTGTATCCGATGCCTTGCGTCGTAGAGCAGAGAGTGCTCCGATCCGAGACGTGTCTATGAGGATGACGGTGATGACTCCAGTCCTAGATACCATCCGAGAGGCTCAGGTGGAGGCTGTGAGGCCAGAGAACCTCAAGAGAGAGCGAGTGATCGGTCAGGTTTCCGAGTTTAAGACGGATAGTCGGGGGCTTATGACTTTCCGTGGACGAATTTGGATGCCCTATACAGGTGGAGCTCGTCGCATACTGATAAAGGAGGCACATAGATCGAGATTCTCGATCCATCCGGGAGCCACCAAGATGTATTTAGACTTGAAGAGGGATTATTGGTGGCCCTGTATGAAGAGAGATGTGGCATGGGTAGTTGAGAGAGGCTTGACCCGTCGCAAGGTCAAGGTAGAGCACCAGCGACCACATGGTTTGTTGCAGCCTTTAGAGGTTCCCCAGTGGAAGTGGGAATAGATTTCTATGGATTTTATCACCAAGTTACCGAGAACCGCACGAGGTGTCGACGCGATATGGGTGATTGTGGACCGGCTGACGAGGAGTGCTCACTTCCTTGCTATCAGTGAGAGCTCTTCTGCAAAGAAATTGGCCGAGATTTATGTGAGAGAGGTGGTGGCACGGCATGGAGTGCCGACATCGATAGTGTCAGATCGGGATGTGCGTTTTACTTCCAGGTTCTGGAGGAAGTTTCATGAGGAGTTGGGTACCCGATTGCACTTCAGTACCGCATACCACCCACAGACTGACGGGCAGAGTGAGCGGACGATTCAGACGCTTGAGGACATGCTGCGAGCATGTGTTATGGACTTCGGAGGAAGTTGGGACACCTATTTTCCCTTGGCTGAATTTTCTTATAACAACAGCCATCATTCCAGTATTGGTATGCCTCCCTTCGAGCTCTTATATGGGAGGAGGTGTCGGACTCCCATATGTTGGGGAGAGGTATGGCAGAGAGTGATGGGTAGCACTGAGATAGTGCTCAAGACGACTGAACAAATTCAACAGGTCAGACAGAGGTTGCTGACAACCCAGAGTCATCAGAAGAGTTATGCAGAGCGGCGACGATCCGAGCTAGAGTTCCAGGTTAGAGATTTTGTCCTCCTGAAGGTATCCCCGTGGAAAGGGGTGATCCGATTCAGGAAGCGGAGAAAGTTAGGTCCCAGATATATCGGTCCTTTCAGAGTGACTGCCAGAGTGGGGAAGGTAGCTTATCGGTTGGAGCTACCTGCAGAGTTGAGCCAGATTCATAACACCTTCCACGTGTCTCAGTTGAGGAAGTGTGTAGCCGATGAGACGACAGTGGTACCCTTAGAGGACATTCAGGTAGATGCTAGCCTGAATTACATTGAGAGACCGATAACAATTTTGGATAAAAAAGCTAAGACCCTAAGGAACAAGGAGGTGGGACTGGTTAAAGTGCAGTGGGAGCACCGCAGGGGATCCGAGTGATCTTTGGAAGCGGAGTCCGAGATGCACGAGCAGTACCCAGAGTTGTTTCCGGAGCATGACTTCGAGGGCAAATTCTGATTTTTGTGGGGGAGAATTGTAACATCCCGGTTCCCAGGTATAATATTTTTTTTAACATTTTTATGATTTTCATGAGCAACTCGACGAGTTGGAGGCCCCAACTCGTCGAGTAGAGAAGAGATTTTGCCGCGTGGGTTTTATGACCAACTCGACGAGTCCGAGATCCAACTCGAAGAGTTAGCGCTGTGAGAGGAAACCCTAATTCTTCGGGGTTGGGTCCTATTTAAAGGACCTTAAACCCTCATTTCCGCCTCACCAGACACCCAACTCCCCTGTGTGAAACCCTAATCGCCTATATTAAGCTAAGAGAGAGAGAGAGAGAGAGAGAGAGAGAGCTAATCTTTGAGCATTTTAGTGCACTTTTTGAAGAGAAGAGTGGAAAATCCAAGCAAGGAACGAGTGGAGACTGTTGGATCTAGTGTTATTTCATCTAGAGCTTCCGTTGAAGGTAAAAAGTCTCAACCTTGCTCATTAGTTTGATTAGATCTCATTTTATGGAGTTTTAGGGCTTATTCTATCTTTCCTTGAGGCTTTGAGTGTGTTGAGCTTACCAAGAGATTTAGACTTCAGATCTGGACCTTGTGAGGTCCCTAGAGTCCAAAGGTCCCAGCTTTATCCAGTTATAGAGGAGCTGTGAGCTTAAGACCCTAAATAGAACTTGTTTTGGCATTTCAAGCCCTAAGTGCCATGCATGGACGTAAAGCTTGTAGCTTTACGTGGTATCTCAGCCTTGGGAGGCTAGATCTAGAGTTTGGGGTTGTAAATCTGCCTTAAAACGTCTGAATGAGAAAAGAGACTTAAGGGACTCGCCGAGTTGAGGAGCCAACTCGACGAGTCGGCTAGGGTTTTCCCGATGAGTCTGGACATGAGTAACTCGGCGAGTTGATGAGACAACTCGACGAGTTAAGTTGGGTTTTCGCGACTTTTCTGAAGGAACAAGGGAACTCACCGAGTCACATACATGCACTCGACGAGTCGGGTCAACATGGACTGTTGACTCGAGTGTTGACTTCTATTGACTTTAGGGTTGGTCAAGACAGAGAATAAGGAGACCATGGAGGGGTAAAATGGTCTTTTATCCATTCCAATAGATTAAAGAGAGAAAATAGCTTGGTTTATTTAGAGTTGTGATTTAAGTGTTAATTAGAGATAATTATCGTATGTGTTAGGCGGAGGCTAGATCGGTGTTTCGTGTACGAGATTCATTTGCTTGCTTACGAGGTGAGTCTTCTCACTATACTTACCTTGAGTGGTAACTATGTGTGACCGGAGGGTCTTGTATGTTTATATTGAGTATTGTGATATCCTGCATTATGTCTTTGTGATTTATGTTGTGTATTATTCTGATCTATACTGAGTTAGGACCGGAGGGTCCACCCGAGCTGTGGGACCGGAAGGTTCCACTGAGACACATTGACCGGAGGGTCGTATTTGAGATATAGCCATGAGAGGTTACTGAGTTATGTGTGGTATTTTGGTGAACTCACTAAGCTTCGTGCTTACCGTGTTATGTGATATGTGTTTCAGGTACTTCTCAGGATCGCGGGAAGGCGCCGGCTTGATTGTACACACACATGAGATGGAGTTTATGTTTTGTGGATCCTGGATTTTATCAAACAATTTATGAAATTTGTGTTTTGACAATTTGACGCTTGTGGTTTTCGGAATGTGATATTGAGAATTATGTGTTTTAAAAATGAAAAATTTGTCTGAAAATTTACGGTGTTACAATTTAAGTGGCATAGTCGATTATCGCATATAGTTGCATGTATATCCTTCCTAGGATCTCACTGCATACTCTGATGTAGGCTGGGGGGATGTCCCTCCACAAAGGTTCCACATCTAGCTGGTGCATATTTCTTGGCAGCAACATCATCCCCTGGTTGTCCAAACGACAAGACATCATTTCTTGTTTTAGTAAAGATGCATAGTGCCTAAGCATAGTCAATGTTGTTGTTGAGACATCTTGTTTACGAGATCTTCTTCGTGAGCTGCACTTTACTCCATCAAAAGCGACAACTGTCTATTGTGACAATGCTAGCGTTATGTACCTATCTATGAATCCAGTGCAAGATCAACACATCAAACATATTGAGATCGACATTCATTTTATCCTGGAAAACTAGCTCTTGGTCATATTCAGGTTCTACATGTTCCCTCGTCATCTCAATACACATGCTTCGGTCTGAACATATCGGCTTCTCCTCCCGTTATGACCGAAGGGGATGTTAGTATATATTTGATTATATATTGTTTGTATGTATTTTTATGTTGTACTTAGTGTCTTTGGGCCTCTTGGTCATGGCTCGCTCACTTTGTGTTAGCCTTGTATGATGTATGCATAAATGTTTTTTTTTTGAAAAACGAGTTAATATATGTCTGCGATTGAAGCCATAACCTCCTTGTTACAAACACCTCGTTAGACACCATATTAACCAAATGGGGGAGCTCCAACGTGTATGTATATATGTTTACCTTTATCTAATGAGAAAGCCTTATACCAAATAACACTTTTTTCCATTCAAACAAATAAACTAAAGGATACAATCACTTAGAAAGCGGAATTCATCATTAATATAAGTTAAAGAGATAAACAAATACAAGTTAACCCTTCATCCACCTACCCTTAGCCAATATCATCCCCATTCGAATGCCCCCCCGGCTCCTAGCCCCATGTGTCGCCATCCTTGTCTCTCACTCTCTCCCACAAAACATATTGAAGTAAGGGATATTTTTGTTATTTTTGGATGATTCGGTGTAAAATACACAAATAATACGTTCGATGGCAAATTTGGAACTTTGGTGTTGAATGAATTGAAAATATCTTATTTTATATGTGTATTTCTAAGTAGTAGAGTTGCTATAATTGGCATGCAGTGTTCTTATGTAGGTATCGGTATATGTCGAATTTGCATCAGAAAAAGCAAATGCAAATGGAGTTTGTTTTAGCTTTTTTTGGATGGATTTCTGTTACGGAGAGAGAAAGAGAGATAGATAGAGAGAGAGTGTGTTGTTGTCTCATCAAAATATACCTAAACTTAAAACAATTCTACCCTACACGACACCACTAGTCTCAGCAACAATAAATAAACAAACTGGACATCTCGATCCACAACTACTAATTCTAAATCGGATTGGTTAATTAATTAATTAGGCTGGCACATACCACAATTACACCCGTATCCAACTTCACCACTTCAATTCCACATGCTTCCTCTTCTTTCTGATCATCATCGGGCCTTTTTTTCTGATCCTTTTCGTCTGCTTCACTACTTCGCCCTGAATCCACTGGATGCACCTCTGAGTTTGATAACATGGATAAGTTTATGTTTATGATGTGTTCTTTGGGCTTTTTCTCCGGTGCGATACTTGTCTCCTTGCTTGCGTTTCGGTAATATGCATACAGTCCCATTTGAACTACTCCCAATAGGAATCCCAATATGTTTGGCACCTACAAATTATATAACCAAACATAATTCATTATTTTCCTTTAACCATTAATCCCAAAGATATATATATATATATATATATATATATATATATATATATATATATATATATATATATATATATATATATATATATATATATATATATATATGTCCTCATTAAAATTCTTATGCTTAAATCACATCCACTACTTATACAAAAAATAGTTTCATTAATTGTATAGGAAAACTAAATACTTCCAGACCCTACTGTTTTGATAAAATAACTATACATAACTTGTAATATTTTACAAGAAGTAAATTAAGGTTTAGAATTTTGGAGCACGTTTTATTTATAAGTGGAATTAAAAGAGGTTGGCAGGCATTTTAATTAAATACGCAAAAAGTTTATACTTACCGTAACGCATATATCCTTGAGGGACAACCCATAAGCGAACCACATCATCGCACTTAGTGTCAGGAAACACGATAGTGACAATGGCATGAATTCAACACTTTTTGTTCTCACAACTTGAAACTGTTCAAATTCACACCAAAATTATATGAGGGGTTAGTTTTTTTTTCCTTCTTTCCGGAGGAATCTCAATTTTACAAGCTACTTAATTTTGAGTTATGAGTTATATATGAGTGACTCACCACGATAGTGAGAGGTGCTGCAAAAACACATATGGATATCCCAACACAAATCCATCCAACAACTAGGACCCTTGTTGATCCATGGAACGACAAGAGTGTGACCAGAGAAATCACAAGGCATAACACCATGGTAGCAGCCAGACCCTTAAACGTTTGCTTCTACATAGAGCAACAACCATGGTGTAATTAGACACACGTACGTACACAAGGTTTCTATGTATATATGTCGACATATAGATATAGCTAGCGGGACGGAAACGTCAAGTTGAAGTACCTTGGTGTCTGGTGTAGCATATACGAGGAAAATGATGACGTAAACGGATTCAATAAAGGTACCGAGAGTGTTAATGGAGATTAGAAGGAACGTGCCGCCTCCTTTGATAAAGGCGTAGTACAACCATAGCAATGCGCTAAAGAGGGAGACAACGTATGGCAGTGACTGGAACCCCATTGTCGATTTTCTCTTGCATATTTCAATAATTGTTGGCCTGATCAAAATAAATCCACAATTAGTAAACACACATGCATGCATATACTTACAATTAATTTGGTACCATCCATTAATGTGGACTTACATCGGAGCAAAGTAGACCCCGGTGGAAATAATGTTACCTGTAACATGTTACATGCAATAATAGTATAATAATAAGATAAACAAGGAGAAAGTATATAAAAGTAAAGTAAGTGAATTTGTACAAAAGATCATATGATAATCGGAGGTTACCTAAAAGGCCAAAAATAAAAACCAGAGGGTGGTGAACATTCAAAAGCTCCATTACGTACGTACAAGGTTTAATTAAGGTTAGAGTCAGTCGAATGTAAGGTTGTTTGACGACTCCTGCCCTGATCACGTCCACTCTAATAATTAATTAATGAGAACACGAGGAAAGATGTCTTATGTTATGGAAGTATTTATATGCGAAGCACTGATATACTTTGTAGAGAAGCACTGAACCCGGTACGTACAGTACAAGTGGGATCGTAAATTCATACACTCAACAAACAAACAAACAAAAACAACTTTAATTTAATTGCTATTTAGAGTAGCCTTTTTTTACTCTTGCGTGCAATGCCTTCTAAATTTCCTTCCTTTTATAAACAAGTAGTTAATCATCCCCCAACAACGTTGTCTACTTATGTTTTGTTTGAATTGAGTCAAGTTAAATAATTACTCCACCTCACCTCCTAACAATTTAACCTGCTGTAGATTAATACATACATGTTACGTCTCTTAAAATAAAGGTACACGCAAAGTACCATAAAAACTTAATTAACCTCGGAACTTTTTGTTCATAAAGATATACAATCTATATGTGCAAAACATATATGTACATATACATGTATATATCAATTTATAATATCCCAAGAATATTTTGATGGCCTTAATTAATTTTTACAGGAATGATAAGGTGTGTGTGTATATATATATATATATATATATATATATATATATATATATATATATATATATATATATATAGAGAGAGAGAGAGAGAGAGAGAGAGAGAGAGAGAGAGAGAGAGAGAGAGGCGAGTTATTGTGACAACCAATAAAATCGTGAGAACCTGCAAACTAAATGACAACCATTAGATCAAAAAATGGACCGCTGATGACATAAGGGAGTACACAAAAAACACGAACGTGCACATATTTGATTACAAAAAACGGATGGGAAATAACGTCAAAAGGAAAAATAGCAATCTTCTAGAACCTTATGCTCTGCAAAACAGAAAACGACAATCTTCTCCGACCTTATTCTCTGCATATTTCAGACAAATATCTCTCTCATTTCAATTTCGAAGGAAAAATCCAAACAAAACCCTAATTTACATTCAAACTTGTTCAAAATCTTCAAAAAACAACATTTGGAATGTGTCGATTTGAAAAACAAGGTACGAAAACTATACTATAATCATATTTATAACCTAATTTTGCTTTGAATTATCACATTGAATTTTCAATTCTATTTTTATTTTTGTGTTGTTAAACTTGACAATGCATCTTCGTCTACTAATATCTGATTTTATTATGATTTTTGTTTGATCTGTAAAAAAGATTATTTTAGGGTTTAAATTGTTTTACATAAATATTGTAACACCCTGTTTTTAAATGTTTCTTAATTGAGGGTTGTGGACTGTAATTCGATCATGTAATGGTTTTGGGGCTTTGAGGAAGTAAAGTTTGGACCTTATTGGAGGTTGATAATATTTGTTATGAGATCTAAGCCATTGATTCGTGTGCTGGAACCAAGGGTAAAATGGGAAAAGTTATATGTCGGGCTTCTTGCATGGATTATGGTTTTAGTTCAACATGTGGTAAGCAAAAAGTAACTAGATAGATATATGGGGCTCTTCGATACCATTCCGTACATATAAAGAACACCGAAAACAGAGTTGAAACGAATAAGTTATGCTTGTTTGAAGTTGAATTGGAAGTTTGGGGTTTTGCCCTACGCATGACGTAACTTGCTGAATGTTGATAGTATTTTTAATGAGCTATGCATGGCGTAACTTAGGTTACATAGGGCGTAACAGCTGATGACCAAAACCTTAATCCTAAGGTTTCGAGCCCTATTTAAGGGCTTCAACTTCTTAGAAACCTTCCCATAACCAGCCTCCTTCACCTCATATCCTTCCTTTGAAACCCTAGCCACTAATTGTAAATTTTGGGAGAATTAGTGTGATTTTTGTGTGCATTCTTGAAGAAGGATTCCACTGGAGAAGAAATTATGAGCACCAAGCTTTGTAGATCCAGACTTTGCACTTCATCGCCTATCTTTAGAATGTCAAAAACTTGTATCTTGATGTTCCTTTTGTTAGATCTAAGTAAATCATGGGTTGTTATACTTTTTGTCCCATAATCTTGGCCCTTGTGAGTATGAGTTACTCCAGACCATTAGAATGCCTCATTCTGATGTTTTTTTAGGTTATAGAGTCATAAACATGAGAGCTTGGGCATTCTAATCCATCCAAGCACGGGTTCTTGAGCAAAAGGTGTCATCTTGGACTTAGAATTTTTTTTGTGTGTTCATCTTGTCGATGCAAAGGGATAAAGTCAGAGACTTTATCCATTAAGACATTCATTTGGATCAGATCTAGGAGTTTGAGAGTTTGGTTAATGTATTAAGAGCTTAATAGAAGTTTTGGGATAATTGGATGTACGCAGGGTATAACCTCTGTACGTAGGGCATAGTTTAGGTACGCATGGAGTAAGTCAACAAAGTTTTGACCGTTGACTTTTTAACAGGTTTTACTTTTGGTCAACCATGTTGGGACTTATTATGGGAAAGGCAAAATGGTCTTTTACCCAAAGGAGGTTTAAATGTGAGCCGAGAACTTTCATGGGTCAGTTATTTCCTTAATTGTTAATTAGGGTCTTATTATGGATATGTTTACCAAGGGGAGGCTTCATATTGTCGGCTCGAGTGGGTGGTTTATTTTGTCGTCAGGGTTGAGGTGAGTCTTCTTACTATGCTCGTGGTTAAAGGCATCAATATCGGCCCACTGGAGTGTGCTAGTTGTCTTTGTGACTCGTGCATGTGTAGGTTCAGTTAGGCCAATTTGTATGTTGGGTTGGGCCCATTATTAGGTATGTTGGGTTGGGACCATATGCATGTTGGGCTGGACCCATTGATACGTTGGCATGTGTCCATTTATATGTTAGTTTGGGCCCATTGTTTTAGAGGGTTGGATCCGTTATTATGGGTTGGACCTAATGCGCGGGCTGTACCTGATGATATGTATGGTATGTGGTATTTTGGAGAACTCACTAAGCTTTGTGCTTACGGTTTTGTGGTTTAAACATTTTTAGGTACCTCCAGTTTCAAAGGGAAGGGCCAGGCTTGACTACACCGCATCCCCTGATGACTATTTTCGTATTGGTTACTTTCGAGATACTCTCATGTATGAAAATACATTTTCTCTGTTTTGTTTTGGAACAACTGGTTGTATGAATTGATGTTTAAAATGAAATTTTTTACTGGCACTTTTGGGATGTTACAAGTTGGTATCAACGCCTTGGTTTGAGGGATTCATACACACTTTCGGGTGTGTCTGAACTCAAGTAAGTGATTCACAGAATACCCATACATGTTGTTATGTTATATGCTTTGCATGCTAGAAGTGAGCATAAGGATATGTTCAGGGTTGCATGCTAGGATGCCTATTTGGAGAGTGCATATTAGGAGAGATGCCTATTAGGAAGGATACATGTTGATGTTTTATGGCCTGTAGAGTTCCACTGCTCGAATGTTACTTGCTTTGGGCTTTGTAGGACTCATATTGATGTAAGTTGATTATTACATGAATATGTTAAGTTACATGTTGCAAAGTTTAAATACTCTTAGAGTGATTGATTTGGCCCTATTGCGTTTCTCTCATCTGAGTCTAACCGTTGTAGGGTTGAGTCCTTTTAGTCGAATGATTATGTAAGCTTTGTTTCATGTAATCGTATTCATTAAATAGTTAGCTAACATTGGTAGCAATTCTTCAGCAGCTGATGGCAGAGTGTGGTGGGGATCCTAGGAGAGACTAGGGAGTGTTTTAGTGTGTTTGGTGCGCTGTTTTGTTGGTTTAAAAGTACCAGTTTGAGAAGGTGACTTAGAGGATTTAGGATGCTTCTTGAGGAAAGTATGGATAGGTTTGGAAGGTAGTATTGGGCCTGTACTACTGAAAGCACAGGATCCGTACTTGAATCAAGGAAAGTCACAAGGATTCTAAGAAGCATGTAGAATGAGGATTCTTTGGGTATGTTTTGATCATTTGTATGGTTTCTTTTTAGTATAGTGATGAGCACTCATAAAGGAGGTTCTGGTTCTGGTTTTGGTTCGGGCTCTGGTGCTGAGCCAAATGATGAGAGAATTCGCAAGTTTGTTTTGTCTTAGATCACTCCGATATTTCAGATGCGAATCTTGTCATGTTTGGCACCATAAAGGAGGAGATCATGGAGCTCTTTGATGAGCGTCTCGGGGCTTTTTGGGTCGAGATTGCAGCAGGACAACTGGGGGCCTGGACTCTCTCTTTGCGTGAGTTAAAGGCATGTGGAGCCCCATAGTTCTTTGGGGGCGAATGACCCTATTGCTAGTCGACGATGGATCGCTGACATGGAGAATGCTCAGCAAACGAGCTTCTGCCCTGAGAGGTCGAAGGTGGGATTCGAATCTTGCCTTCTGAGGGACCGAGCTCGTGATTGGTGGGAGGAGGTTTGTCATGCAATGGGATTTTCGGTGGCCATGGCTTGGGATGATATCGTGGCGAGGTTCAAGGCGGATTTTTCACCAGCCATTGAGGTGTAACAGTTGGTGAGGGAGTTTCAGGACCTTTTCCAGATGACAGAGACTGTGGTGGAGATCACCACCAAGTTCAAGGAGAGGGCTCTATTGGTTCCACAGTACGCTGCAGATGAGGAAATGAAGAAGACAAGGTACCATGATATGCTACATGATGATATTCGGGATTTTGTGAGCCGGTCAAGATGCAAGAGATTGAGCTGCAACTTCAGATGAAGTGCGGGTCAGAGCAGATTCAGACCACCGCCATCAGAGTCGGGGCCGTTATGCCAAATGTGGGAGAACTTACGAGTGGAGCTGTCGTGAGAAAGGGAGGGGATGCTTCAGTTGCGTCCAGGTTGGTCATTTTAGCAGGGATTGTCCTCGGGGTTCAAGTCCGATTTGTTTTCACTGCAATCAAGTGGGCCACTAGAAGGCCAACTGTCCGAGGTTGACGAGTGGAGCAGTGAGGGCACCTTTACCAGCTATGTTGAAGATCACAAATGTCTGTGAGGGAGGAGTGGAGGCTTTATTGGTGAGGAGCTGAGCATTTCAGTTGCATACCAAAGAGATTCGAGTTCCATCAGATACAGTTGCAGTTATGTATCGTATTCACTTCCTTCATGCTTTACTATTTTTTATGCTTATGATCATGTGATTGTATGTGAGAGGATATGTTCGGTATAGTTAAGTCTCCACCTAAGGATCATAGTTTCTTTATGATTGTCTAGTTATTATATTTCAAAGAGTTGTCATATGCCATTTTTCATATTGAGATCCGTGCTTAGAGGGTATTTGGGTGAACCGTTTTAGGCTTCGATGCAGAAGACTTCGACCAATGGCAGACTAAGCCTTACGTGGTGGAAGACCGAGTGTTCCACTTGAAGGTTCAGCAGCCGGATTGATTTGTTGGTTTTAGTGCTTTGAGTCTAAGGAAGTTTTGGTGTGAGCATATTGGATCGGAATGCGGGGCTCGTAGGGATCGTTTTTGGCTCCGAGGCAATGAAGGAATCGTCAGATCGCGGGTGTGAGGATAGTTGATGTCAGATTCATACCTTCAGGGTGTGGTTGATGCATGGTTGCATGGATTTTGCTTAATAGTAAGGGAGTTGTTGTATTGGTTACGTATATGTTCCGATACTAGGTCTATTTGTTCTTTTCATTAGTTGAGGTTGTTCAAAGCTTTTGAATTATATGAGGAGAAGGTGTGCGGGATACAACAAACTTTCATCAGGAGTAACGAAGTGTTTAACCTGATTCTGGAGTAGCTGTACCCAAGATTGTTTGGTCTTGGGATATTAGTTCTTGTAAGCACATGATGATAGTGGTGTAGTAGTGAGGTTGGGAGATGGTTTGGAAATCCAATAGTTATGGGTTGGAAGATTGCAGCAAAATCCAAGTGGAGGAGAATCTTTTGGATTATTGGGAATATTTCCAGTGCGAATGAATGTGGAATTTCATATTCTAGGACAAGTGGAGAGCCAGTTATGGTTATGGTATGAGTCGAGGTTTATGCTAGGAATAAATTTTATTATTTGGTTGTAAACAGGAATGAAAATGTTGAGGGTTCAGGTTATCTTGTCCGAGGATGCCAAGCATCGATAGTGGCGTGTAACGCCCGTGTTTCTAGGCTAGGCATTAATGATGATGTAATAGTCTAGGTTAACCTTTGTAAACCGTTATGAAATAATAAAAATGTATTATTTTGAGTGCTATGTGTTTTATGCTTAATTGTGTAACTTAAATGAATTAAGAACAAGAATAATCATAATAATAAAATATTAGATAAGCCTGATATCTATACATGAAGTTGTAGTGGTCGTGGCAAGGTTTCGGAATATATAAAGAATGCCGAAATCCGAGTTATAACGAAGAAATTATGACATGTCGAAGTTTCGCGACAAAACCGGTACGACACTGCGTGACGTAAATAGTGAACTTATGATAGAGTGATATTTAGCCTTAGTGATCTAAACGAAAGTCGTAGAATACGTTAAACCGAGAGCGTGCATAAAAAGAACATCTAAATCTGACTTCGTATAAGGAAGTTATGATTTTTCGAAGTTTCGACTTAGCGGTGTGCAGCCCAAAGTTCGAATATGAGATCGAGTGATTTCTAGCCGAAACAATCTAAACGAGAATCGAAGATCTCGTCAATAGTAGTCCAGCGGTAAAAACACAGACGAAAACGGACGTCAGATGAAGGAGTTGTGAATTCCTAACAGAGTTTTCCTTTCCCGGCCTACTAAAAATTATATAGTAAAAGTTAAATTCAAAATTAGCCGACGGAGTCTAAACGAGAGTTGTAGAGCATAATCTCACCTACGCGTGCATATATAGAACGTCGAAAACGGAGCTCGTATGTGAAAGATATGAATTTCTGAAGTTCGGGGCACAAACCCCGACACTGTGACAGAATTCACGACGTGAACACAGTGTTCACGACGTGAACTCAGAGGTGACGCCTTCCAGAGCAAGTGGACTGATGACGAACGCAATGACCTATGCCTGACTGAACTCACGACGTGAATTTTTTAGATTCACGAGGTGAATCCAGAAAATCAGCCCTATAAATAGAAATCGAAGGGCAGCCGATTTTGGTTGCTACTTTTTTACTCTCTCACTCTCGATACCCTCTCTAGCTGTCTTGAAGTACCCCTGAAGCCCCGTTATCATCCCGATACCCGAAGCAAGTCCCGAAGCACCGAAGACCCCGAGAAGACAAGAGTTCCAAGCTAAAGCTCTGCCCGCGAGAAGCCCGGTGTGTGAAGATATCCCGGTTTCACCGAAGAATACTGCTTTAAGAGCCGTAGTGTAACACCGTAATTTTTCAAACAAATTTTTCATTTTAAAATCGCATACTTTTCATAACATATTGTATAGAAATCTCGTTTATTCAAATTTGTGACAACTCGAAACTTTTATCCTGTACAATCGATCTTTATAGCAGTATTAAACTCGATTTTATCATCTTTTAACGCCGTTTAAGAGTTAATTTAAGTGTTCTAGGCTTAGTATAACATGGATATGAGTCTTAGGAAGGATTAGAAAGTGTGTAGCATCACAAAATTGGGCCAAACACATCAAAGAAGGTGTGTGCGGCCGCACACCCGCGTGTGCGGCCAGCCAGCCGCACACCCAACCGCACACACCCTCCAACCTCACACCCGACCCTATATATTGGAGGAGACCCCCTTCATTCACTCTTTTCCTCTTTTGGCTGCACCGTACTCTCTCTCTACTTTCTCTCTCTAGAAACATCATCCAAGAACACTCTAAGGGCCTCAAAAACGTGAAGCACTCCATCATTCAGCTTGTTATATTGGTAAGACACTTGAATCTAAGCTTAAAACTCATAGTGTTCTTCGTGTTCTTCATCCTTTGAAGGTGTACGGCCGCACACCTTCATAAGGTGGCCGCACACACACTAAACTCTCCAAAGTGAAGAGTTTTGGCCTTCATTTACTAATAGGACATGGTATTAGCACAAGAACACCTCGAAAACACCTCAAAAATCGACATTTCGGACACAAACGAGGAGTGTACGGCCGCACACTCCTGTGTACGGCCGCACACACCCTCTATACGGCCGCACACTCCTGTGTGTAACCGCACACGCAGCCTGGCCGTACACCCTAGCCGCACACCCACACAAATGGCCGTACACCTCCCTTATTTGATCATATAGGGTCCCGACAAGCCTTTCCATGTCTTTAGGGTGGTTTCCCGTCATGTTTAGTCATGAAACACCCTAATTCTAACATACATACGTGTTATCACATGATAATAGGATCCACTCGCGTACGAAACATCGGTTGACACTCAACACTCGTAACAAATTGTGCTTTCGGATCCTACGATAAACAGTGAGTTCATACCCCTACACTTTTCCGAGTTTTTCATGTTTTCAGGGGGGAATACAAGCAAAAGTACAAGGAAACTTGTGCTCAAATATATTATTTTGTTTAAAATAATTACATGTTCAGTATGCTTTCAAACATAGAAAACCGTTTTACCATTCGATTTAGAAATTAACTCGTAGAAACAGTTTTCAAAACTAAAGCACGGAACTTATGAATCTTGTCATAAATTGTGATGTTTTACAAAGGATTCATACCAACCATAAACAGGGTTTTCTATATTATTACTTGTAAATTTGTTAGTATAAGGATTGGAGACACGTCCTTGGTAACACTCTACCGGATTCGTGAGTGTAGGACTACCCTTGTAACCAGAATCTCTTGGAGGGAGAGCGTGACTATTGTGTATAAATCTATACGGGACTGACTATCCCGCACCTCGCTGCTAGCTATAGTGGGACCGTCAGGTCTACGGGTAACAAGGTCATAAAATGATATTGGCCACCGTACGTGCCATATCCAGTTTAATGTATGGTTATGAAACTCGCAACCTAGATAACAGAGATTTACTTTTGTAATAATGAATCTAGTGAACTAACCTCAAAGTAATAACCGATTTGATTACTAGAGGGTATTGATAATACCCTTAGGATCTAGTTCACTACCTACTTATTAGTTCTATTTTTGTAATAAGACTAATACATCTCACGGAGAATAAACAGGGTCTTTCAAGGAAACTACATCTAACGACACAAGTATGGTAGATACTTGTACTTCTCTTTCAGAATCGATAACCAAACATCTTTCATAAGAAAATATGGGATTTTCTTGGGATAACTCAAACTTTCATAAACAGGTGGTTTATCATATAACTAATGGGAAATCAAACATCTTTCATAAGAAAATATGGGATTTTCTTGATAAACACTTTTCAAAGTATCAAAGAAACCTTTCTTTCACCAGAACTAAACGCTTATGAACTCACCAGCTTTATGCTGATATATTTTAAAACTGCTTGTATTCTCAGGGCATCAATAGACAGGTTTTCCTGCCGACTTTTGAGAAGACGGAGCGTTTCGGATTCACGTCTTTTACTTTTGCTATACTGTTATGTATAAATCATGTTTTTGAACAATGTAAATATTCATATTATAATGTAATGGTTGTGTTTACTATGCTTACTATGATACAACTGTTGTGATACTACGCATGACGTCACTCCGCCCTGGAACGTTTTCGCCTTCGGTTTCGGGGTGTGACAGATTGGTATCAGAGCTATTGTTTATAGTGAACTAAGTATACCGAACCTTACATGGTATACAACTATAAACACTAAGGGGCTGAAGTGCTCTGAACTAAAAGTATCCTTTTAAAATATAAAGTATTTTACAAAAAGTATATAAGTATATCATAGTAACAGAATCTGTGTCTTAAGTAGAACATAACAAAAGTATTATGGATGTTGAACACTGCGGTTAAACCTGGGCAGCTATGTAATCGTGTCTAGGGTCAATATAGCCTGATCAACTATATTCATTCGAGACATGACCAACATGTGCTTGGGAGTGACTTTTGTGTTGCAACAGGCCTAAAACTTACCCGGTATCCGTACAACTTAAAATACTATAGGAGTATTTTAGTCAGAGCCGAAATACCTCGTAGAAATTCATTCCAAGTGTTGCTACTCATCCCTTTTAGAGATTACTTACTTGCATTAGTAACTTTCCCTTGCTTATTGCTTAGTAGAACACTCCAACAATCATTATGAGATATATCTTTGCTTCATATCTCTTGATTCAATTCAGAGGACTTACCATCCTCTTCTTCCTGATTCTTTTTAGAACAACATGCCTCCCCGAAGAAGTCCCATCAGAAGGAAAAACGACACTCCACCACCACCACCACCCCCTCAGTTTGATCCCGCTATGTTTCAAGAAGCTGTTACTGTTGCTGTGGCTGCCGCGATGTCACAGATGAATCCTGGCGGATCTGGTGGACAGGGAGGTGGTACGCATCCCCAAAATCATGAAGGTGGTCAGGGACACCAAAAGGAGTGCTCCTATAAAGACTTCATGAATGCAAAACCCACATCCTTCGACGGCACTGGAGGTGTCATTGCCCTGACTCAATGGATCGAGAAAATTGAGTCCATCTTCGAAATATATTCCTGTTCGGAGGTCAACAAGGTGAAATTCGCCGCTTGCACTTTCGCCAACAAAGCATTGACCTGGTGGAATGGCCGGGTCAAGTCCCTAACCCTGCCAATAGCAAATGCTATGGGTTGGGAGAGCTTGAAAGAGCTCATGCTTGCTGAGTACTGCCCACGAGGCGAAATCCAGAAACTGGAGAACGAACTCTGGAACCTAAAGATGAAGGGTTCCGACATTGCCGCCTACACATCTAGGTTTGAAGACCTAGCGCTTCTCTGCCCGGGAATGGTCACCCCGGAAAGCAAGAAGGTTGAAAGATACATTTGGGGGCTGACCCAACTGACCAAAGGAAATGTCCTGGCTGCTAGGCCAAACACCTTCGACAGTGCTAAGTGTCTGGCGCAGACTCTCATAGATCATGGAGTCGATCTTGATGAAGTGACAACCACTCCTGAACCGACTAAAGGGAGTAGTGAGAAAAGAAAATTCTGGAAACAGAAAAAGGGCCAATCTTCGCAGGAACCTTCAAAGAAGCAACACATGGTAGCAGTCCACGCTGCTACTACTCCTGCTGCTACTTCTGCCATGCAAGCACCTACCAGTAAATATACTGGTACCCCCCTCGGTGCGACAAATGTAACTACCACCATAACCCCGGCCCATGTCGTGAAATGTCATGTTCTAACTATGGCAAAAAGGGGCACACAGTTCGATTTTGCAAAGCACCAGCTCAACCAACCAGCCAAACATCTGGAACAGGCGTCGGTCAAGACTGCTATAATTGTGGAGAAGTCGGACACTACAAGAGAAACTGCCCCAAGGCAACAACAGCTGGTGGCACAGGAAGAGTACTGACGATGGGACGCGAAGAGGCAGTCGCTGATCCCACAGTTGTTTCGGGTACGTTCCTCCTCGACAACTCTCATGCATGCATTCTTTTCGATTTTGGTGCTAAAAGAAGTTTTGTTAGTCATGCATTCAAACATTTTCTTAAACATAAACCTCAACCCTTAACTGAAATGTTTACCGTCGAGATGGCTAACGGAGAGAAAGAGAGCGCGAACGACATATTCATAGGATGTACTCTTACCTTAGGCAACCATTCATTCCCCATCGACCTTATGCGAGTTTCCATAAAAAGCTTCGATGTCATTATCGGTATGGATTGGTTGAGCCCCAATCATGCTGAGATCCTTTGTTACGAAAAAGTTATCCGCCTCAATCTCTCCTCTGATGAAACTCTCATGATTTACGGCGACAAACCCAGTTCGACCCTCCGTATCATTTCATGCATCCAAGCCCAGAAACTACTGAGAAAGGAGTGTTATGCGTTCCTAGCCCATATCATTAACGAGAAGCAGGAAGTTAAAGACTTCGAGAGCATCCCCGAAGTCTGCAACTTTCCCGATGTCTTTCCCGAAGATCTTCCAGGAATCCCTCCTGAACGCCAAGTCGAGTTTCGCATCGACTTAGTCCCCGGAGCTACTCCCGTAGCTAAATCTCCATATCGCCTAGCACCAGCAGAAATACAGAAGCTATCTAGTCAGCTCAATGAGCTGCTCAGCAAAGGATTCATCAGACCGAGTTCCTCACCCTGGGGAGCCCCGATCTTATTCGTGAAAAAGAAGGATGGATCCTTTTGGATGTGTATCGATTATCGGGAGTTGAACAAGCTCACAGTCAAAAACCGTTACCCTTTTCCTCGAATCGACGATCTCTTCGACCAACTTCAAGGAGCCAACTACTTCTCGAAAATAGACCTAAGATTAGGTACCATCAGCTTAGAGTCCATGAGAATGATGTTCCTAAGACAGCATTTCGGACTCGATATGGTCACTACGAGTTCGTAGTAATGCCCTTCGGTCTAACCAACGCACCGGCAGTGTTCATGGACCTGATGAACCGGGTGTGCCGTCCTTTCCTGGACAAGTTCGTCATCGTGTTCATCGATGATATACTTGTTTTATTCCAGAAGCGAGGAAGATCACAAACAGCACTTGAGATTGGTGCTGGAAACTCTAAGGACGGAGAAGCTTTACGCGAAGTTCTCCAAATGCGAATTATGGATTCGAAAAGTAACCTTCCTAGGTCACGTGGTAAGCGAGGAAGGCATTCACGTGGACCCTTCCAAAATCAAAGCGATAGAGAACTGGTCAGCACCGAAGACACCCACAGAAATTCGCCAATTCTTGGGTCTCGCTGGCTACTATCGCAGATTTATCCAGAATTTCTCCAGAATTGCCAAACCCTTAACCACTATGACTCAGAAAGGCGTACCCTTTTGTTGGAGTGAAAAGCAAGACACTGCGTTCCAAACGTTGAAGCGGGCCCTATGCAGCGCACCTATTTTGTCCCTGCCCGAAGGAACGGAGGACTTCGTTGTCTACTGTGATGCATCCAATCAGGGCCTAGGCTGTGTGCTCATGCAACGGGGAAAAGTCATTGCTTATGCCTCAAGACAGCTGAAAGCACACGAAGTTAACTATACAACGCACGACCTGGAGTTGGGAGCAGTGGTCTTCGCATTGAAGATATGGAGACATTATCTCTACGGAACCAAGTGCACTATCTTCACTGACCATAAAAGCTTACAACACATCTTCGACCAGAAGGAGCTGAACATGCGACAACGGCGTTGGGTCGAGCTACTCAGCGATTACGAGTGCGAAATCCGCTACCATCCCGGCAAGGCCAATGTGGTGGCAGATGCCCTCGGCCGAAAAGAGTACCCAGGTCGCAGAGTGAAGGCACTGACCATGACTATCCATTCCCATTTATCCGCGCAAATCAAGGAGGCTCAGCTGGAAGCCTTAAAACCAGAGAACATGTCGGGTGAAGCCTTGAGGGGAATGGAAAAGAACCTATAAGTCAAGGGAGACGGAGTCTATTATTTAGTGGACCGGATCTGGACCCCAAAGTTTGGTGGTTATAGAGAGGTTGTAATGAACGAAGCTCACAAGACCAGATACTCCGTTCACCCAGGTTCGGACAAGATGTACCTCGATCTCAAGAAGTTATATTAGTGGCCAAACATGAAATCAGAGATCGCTACATTCGTGGGCAAGTGTCTGACTTGCGCCAAAGTGAAGATCGAATATCAGAAACCCTAAGGTCTGCTCCAACAGCCAGAAATTCCCGAATGGAAGTGGGAGATGATTACTATGGATTTCATCACCAAATTACCCAAATCTCCGAGTGGGTACGACGCCATCTGGGTGATAGTCAATCGAGTGACTAAATCCGCTCACTTCCTGCCGATCAAGGAAAACTTCAAAATGGAGAGGCTCACGCGAATCTACATCCAAGAGATAGTTCGACTGCATGGTGTGCCTGTGTCCATTATCTCCAATCGAGATAGCAGGTTCACTTCGAGGTTATGGCAGTCACTTCAGAAAGCTCTTGGAACTAAGCTGGATATGAGCACAGCTTACCATCCTCAAACAGATGGACAGAGTGAGAGAACCATCCAAACCTTGGAAGACATGTTGAGAGCCTGCGTCATCGATTTCGGCGCATCATGGGACACTCATCTTCCTTTGGTTGAATTTTCCTACAACAACAGTTACCATACCAGTATCAAGGCTGCGCCTTTCGAAGCCCTCTATGGCCGCAAGTGCAGATCCCCTCTGTGTTGGGCTGAGGTGGGCGACACGCAGCTAGCCAAGGGACAAGTCCCTGACAGCACTCTCATTGGTCCAGAAATCATCCGCGAAACCACAGAAAAGATCGTACAAATCCGAGAACGACTTAAGGCCTCTCGAGATAGACAAAAGAGCTACGCCGACATACGACGAAAACCCTTGGAATTCCAGGTTGGAGATCGCGTTCTGTTAAAGGTCTCGCCCTGAAAAGGCATGATACGCTTTGGAAAGCGTGGAAAGCTAAATCCAAGATACGTAGGACCATTCGAGATCCTCGCTCGGATCGGTCCCGTAGCCTACAAACTCCGATTACCTCAAGAGCTTAGTAACATTCATCCCGTCTTCCACGTCTCGAACCTTAAAAAGTGCTTATCCGACGAGACTCTTACTATTCCTCTCGATGGGATTGAAATCAACGAGAATCTAAACTTTGTGGAAGAACCCATCGAAATCATGGATCGAGAGATCAAACGAACGAAACAAAGTCGCATCCCGATAGTGAAGGTTCGCTGGAATGCCAAGCGGGGACCTGAATACACTTGGGAGCGCGAAGATCAGATGAAACAGAAGTATCCGCATCTCTTTTCTAATCCATGATTTGTATTCTATATTCGAATTTCGGGACAAAATTCCCTCTAACGGGGGGATGATGTGACAACCCGAAACTTTTATCCTCTACAATCGATCTTTATAGCAGTATTAAACTCGATTTTATCATCTTTTAACGCCGTTTAAGAGTTAATTTAAGTGTTCTAGGCTTAGTATAACATGGATATGAGTCTTAGGAAGGATTAGAAAGTGTGTAGCATCACAAAATCGGGCCAAACACATCAAAGAAGGTGTATGCGGCCGCACACCCGCGTGTGCGGCCAGCCAGCCGCACACCCAACCGCACACACCCTCCAGCCTCACACCCGACCCTATATATTGGAGGAGACCCCCTTCATTCAATCTTTTCCTCTTTTGGCTGCACCCTACTCTCTCTCTCTACTTTCTCTCTCTAGAAACATCATCCAAGAACACTCTAAGGGCCTCAAAAATGTGAAGCACTCCATCATTCAGCTTGTTATATTGGTAAGACACTTGAATTTAAGCTTAAAGCTCATAGTGTTCTTCGTGTTCTTCATCCTTTGAAGGTGTACGGCCGCACACCTTCATAAGGTGGCCGCACACACACTAAAATCTCCAAAGTGAAGAGTTTTGGCCTTCATTTACTAATAGGACTTGGTATTAGCACAAGAACACCTCGAAAACACCTCAAAAATCGACATTTCGGACACAAACGAGGAGTGTACGGCCGCACACTCCTGTGTACGGCCGCACACACCCTCTGTACGGCCGCACACTCCTGTGTGCAACCGCACACGCAGCCTGGCCGCACACCCACTCAAATGGCCGTACACCTCCCGTATTTGATCATATAGGGTCCCGAAAAGCCTTTCCATGTCTTTAGGGTGGTTTCCTGTCATGTTTAGTCATGAAACACCCTAATTCTAGCACATATACGTGTTATCACATGATAATAGGATCCACTCGCGTACGAAACATCGGTTGACACTCAACACTCGTAACAAATTGTGCTTTCGGATCCTACAATAAACAGTGAGTTCATACCCCTACACTTTTACGAGTTTTTCATGTTTTCAGGGGGGAAATACAAGCAAAAGTACAAGGAAACTTGTGCTCAAATATATTATTTTGTTTAAAATAATTACATGTTTAGTATGCTTTCAAACACAGAAAACCGTTTTAGCATTCGATTTAGAAATCAACTCGTAGAAACAGTTTTCAAAACTAAAGCACAGAACTTATGAATCTTGTCATAAATTGTGATGTTTTACAAAGGATTCATAGCAACCATAAACAGGGTTTTCTATATTATTACTTGTAAATTTGTTAGTATAAGGATTGGAGACACGTCCTTGGTAACACTCCACCGGATTCGTGAGTGTAGGACTACCCTTGTAACCAGAATCTCTTGGAGGGAGAGCGTGACTATTGTGTATAGATCTATACGGGACTGACTATCCCGCACCTCTCTGCTAGCTATAGTGGGACCGTCAGGTCTACGGGTAACAAGGTCATAAAATGATATTGGCCACCGTACGTGCCATATCCAGTTTAATGTATGGTTGTGAAACTCGCAACCTAGATAACAGAGATTTACTTTTGTAATAATGAATCTAGTGAACTAACCTCAAAGTAATAACCGATTTGATTACTAGAGGGTATTGATAATACCCTTAGGATCTAGTTCACTACCTACTTATTAGTTCTATTTTTGTAATAAGACTAATACATCTCACGGAGAATAAACAGGGTCTTTCAAGGAAACTACATCTAACGACACAAGTATGGTAGATACTTGTACTTCTCTTTCAGAATCGATAACCAAACATCTTTCATAAGAAAATATGGGATTTTCTTGGGATAACTCAAACTTTCATAAACAGGTGGTTTATCATATAACTAATGGGAAATCAAACATCTTTCATAAGAAAATATGGGATTTTCTTGATAAACACTTTTCAAAGGATCAAAGAAACCTTTCTTTCACCAGAACTAAACGCTTATGAACTCACCAGCTTTATGCTGATATATTTTAAAACTGCTTGTATTCTCAGGGCATCAATAGACAGGTTTTCCTGCCGACTTTTGAGAAGACGGAGCGTTTCGGATTCACGTCTTTTACTTTTGCTATACTGTTATGTATAAATCATGTTTTTGAACAATGTAAATATTCATATTATAATGTAATGGTTGTGTTTACTATGATTACTATGATACAACTGTTGTGATACTACGCATGACGTCACTCCGCTCCGGAACGTTTCCGCCTTCGGTTTCGGGGTGTGACAAAATTACAAATCACAACTCCTTTAATAATCCAGGATCCTCAAAACATAACTCTTTCTCTGGTGTGTACAATCAAGCCGGTGCCGTCCCGCGATCCTAAGAAAACCTGAAACACATAACACATAACACGGTAAGCACAAAGCTTAGTGAGTTCCCCAAAATACGACACACAACAACTAGCGACTCGAGGCTGAAACTCTGCGAGACCTTCCGGTCAATGTGTCTCAGTGGGAACTTCCGGTCCCATAGCTCGTTGGACCCTCTGGTCCGTTCATAGCTCGTTGGACCCTCCGGTTCGGTCTAACTCGTTGGACCCTCCGGTCCGGTCTGGTTGAGCCTTCCGGCCTCATAAATCGTCGGACCCTTCGGTCCAGTCTGTAACACTTCGCATTACATAAATCACAAAGAAATAATGCACAACATAAGGCATAATAACACAATACTCAATGTAAGCACATAAGACGTTCCGGTCACACATAACTACCACTCAAGGTAAAGTATAGTGAGAAGACTCACCTCGGCTAGCAGGTGAGCAAATAACCTCGCGCTCGAATCTCGAACTAGCCTCCTCCTAACACAAAGGATGAATATCTCTTATTAATACTCTTTTCACGACTCAGATAATCGAAGGCGGTTCTTTCTCTTTCTAACTCTTTAAAGTGGGTAAAAGACCATTTTACCCCTCCAAGGTCTCTATCACATATGTTGACCAAAACCCCACAGTTAACAGAAGTCAAACTCGAGTCAACGGTCCAAGTTTGACCCGACTCGTCGAGTGCACTCCTGCGACTCGTCGAGTCCCCTCGTATCCTCAGAAGTCTCAAAAGTCCAGCTCAACTCGTCGAGTTGACCCCCAATTCGTCGAGTTATCCCACAATCAATCCATCGGGACAACCCTCGCCGACTCGTCGAGTCTGGTCATGGACTCGGCGAGTCCCTTTGATCTGATTTCTCATTCAGACGATTTCAACCAGATCTATCACTCTAAACTATAGATTTATCATCCCAAGGCTCAATAATTACGTAAAGCTTCGATCTTTAAGTTCATACATGATGCTATTTCTTCAAAACGCCAATACATGCTCTTCATGAAGGTTTTTGCTCATCAACCCTCATTTGGACCACTAAAGCTGAGACATCTAGACTCTAAGGACCTTAGGAGGTCCAGATCTGAGGTTTCCAACCACAACCAGGTCTCATTCGACTAATAGATTCAAAAGGATGGAAGCAAAGCCCTAAACTCCCAAAATGAGATCTAGTTTAAGGAATGAACAAGATGAGGACTTTGTACCTTCTCTTAGCAGCTGAAACACTCAATACCACAGATCCACTGCCTTCCTTTGTTCCCCATCATGAAGCTCTTCATCCTTCTTCATAGAAATGCACCAAGAACCACCATATGAGCTTCTCTCTCACTCTCTAGCTCCAATAGCAATTAGGGTTTTCTCTCAGGGGAAGGTAGCCGCAAATGAGGCTATAAATGCCTTTAAATAGGTCCCAAACCCAGGAAATTAGGGTTTCTCTGCCCAGCACCTACTCGGCGAGTCCCTCCTCTGACTCGTCGAGTCCATTCATTAAATCCACGTGAGCAACACGACTCGACTTGGCGAGTTGGTCCCTCAACTCTTCGAGTCCCTCCTTAAATCTCAAGATTAACATACACAATAATGTCCCTGAAAATCCGGATGTTACAATTCTCCCCCACATGAATTAGATTTCGCCCTCGAAATCGCTCCTTCACAACATATAGATCTAATCAAATAACCAAACAGCACCATCGAAAGGGTCTCATACCATACAACTATCTTCTTTTCTGGACATCTGAATCCAAACAGTAACTCCTCCCTAGAAAAAGGACAGACCCATCTGCCACTATGCTACCCCTTCTGTCTCTCAAGAATCTGGAACTCTAGTAGCCTGACATACAGCCAGACTGCCATCTCCAGATGTCACCACGTTATTCGCTCCTCGAATAACAAACCCCGATAGCTCACTGCCATTCTTACTCTCTAGTGGGGACCGATAAAACAAGTCCATGCCCAAAACTGGCTACCGATCACTCGTCCCAGACATGATAAACAATCCAGGTCATATACCAAGGAATGGAAGGATCACATCACACCAGGGACTCATCCCCTAAACTGCAATCAAACCTCAGCTCCCTTCTCCAAATCCCTTTCAACACTGAGCACCAAGTCATCTTCCGACCTAGCAGTTGAACCTCCAAGGGTTACCCATTGCACACCTCAACATGTCTCATTGACTTCCTTCCCACACTAGCTATCTCGACCCAGTGTGATACACAAGTTACGAAGTTCGCTTTTCCTCAAGCGAATACGGAATTCGTTTCACCCTCGACCTCTGTCGTCTACTACTCATTAGTTCCATGCGTTTCACGGTTTTCTCACACCAACGAATTGACACACTCAGGTCTAAGGCAGCAGATAGAAGCAATACCCCCTTCCAAATGAAATTCAGCCCTGAATCCGGAATCTCATTCTGCCTACTCAACGCACTACCAGAGCCAAACTCAAACTTGAGAGTTTGATCTGACCCAGAGCTGGAACCACTCGCCCCAATGAACCACTCAACTCATGACTCATGACCCGCAACCCATGCGAACCTCACTGATCCACTTCCCTTTGGCCACGAAAACCACTACTCAATTCAGAATATAACGACTTCCGACAAACATGGAGACCCCAGTCTCGCCCCTGGTTCGACCCCAGGCTTCCACAAACTCAAATATTAGGGCTACCCAAGCCTAAAACTCTTCTGCGTCAAGCTCTGATCAGAGAGCACTTCAGCACAACATTCTCTCGCTAACTGGTGGGTACTACGGCTCCCCACAGTATCACAACGACCTCTCACTGAATAGTGAGTACTACGGCTCCCCGTAGCGTCACCACAACCTCCCACTGAATAGTGAGTACTACGGCTCCTCGTAGCATCGCCACAACCTCTCACTGAATAGTGAGTACTACGGCTCCCCGTAGCATCACCACAACCTCTCACTGCATAGTGAGTACTACGGCTCCCCGTAGCATCACCACAACCTCTCACTAAATAGTGAGTACTACGGCTCCCCGTAGCATCACCACAACCTCTCACTGAATAGTGAGTACTACGGCTCCCCGTAGCATCACCACAACCTCTCTGCACTGACTCATTGAAACTGCAGCTCCCCGCAGTCTTACCGCACTTACTCTTACCACTTCACAATCTCATCCTCAGGTTGACATCACACTGCGATCATTAACTCATGCTCTGCGGCCCAGCATAGATAGGTACACACACACCCATCTAGGCTAAGCATCACTACTTCAGACGACCACCGTCGTGACAAAACCTCTTTTTCTCGCTGCAATTCACTTTCTCAAATAAATCCATTTGATGTCAATTAGCTGAAGGGCCCCCACCGGAACCATAGACACTTGATACACCACTCGTCATCTCAAACTCAAAACTCAAAATAATCCGAGATTTAGGACATTAAACTCGGATACCCCGGAATACCATCACAACGCCTCGCAGTGTCTTGACTCTACCATTGATCTCATACTCATGGCATCATACTCAGATACCGCATTGCTTCCTCGGAATCTCGCAACCGGTCTTTCTCTCGTGCCACTTGTAACCTCGGAATACTCCATCTCCCAAATTAAAACACGGAGAAATTGCCAATGACTCAGAACACGAAGATGACAATCCGAAACTTCCTCCTTTATTGCTCAAAACTCATGCAAGAATACTCATAACGACCCTAAAGTTGGTTGCCCAATCAACTTCTTCCCTTCCCATACTGCATATAATAACCCATACTCTGAACCAGAAATTCTCAACCGCCGAACTAACCTCACAAGCCAACCACCTCGAATTCACCATTTTAACCTTGAAGGATTCCTAACCACCACAAGGTCTCCGACCAACGGCCACTTGCCGTGGAGACACTCATCCTTTCTCAAATACGTACCACATACACTATCTCACTCTGCACTTCTCCTTGACCACCGATAACCCTGGTCTCAGGAATCCGCACCGCAGGCCTCTCTATACAGTTCTCTAACTGTTCTTGAACAAATCTCGGATCTCCTCAAAAGTACCCGGTTCTCCCCCACTCAAGGTTCGAACCATCACCAATTGGTTCGCCAACAATCTAACCCACAGACTGTTTTTACCAGTAACCACGCACCTACTCTTGGAAGGTGATACGCAATGCTCAATGATCTCCCTGATGGAGATCGAGCAATTCCAATTATCCCTAATCTCCGATGGAATCCTCAGAAACTTCTCATCATGACTACCTCTAGTCATTCAGAATCTCGTACCATCCCACTACCGGACATCTCAACTGTCCAGTCGTAACCCTGACTCTCAGTCTGAAAATAACGAACTAACATATTCTTCATCCTCGACTCTTCAACCAACGTTCCATCACGTGGGTTGTAATAAGAGTGGAATCCTCATTACCACACTCGATACCCATCATAGACAATAAGAGCCACCGCCCCAATATCCTCTTCTTGATCGTCTGCCGCTGCAGCTAATACATGCCCTACTTTGCTCAAATAGGGTGTATCCTTGTCCTTAACCATCTCAGTCCCCGCTGACAACCTGCTCATGCTCTAACATTACCTTTCGACAGACATACTGCCCAAATACTCTGATGGAAGGTCGCCATCAATGCTAACCCGCAGGGTTCTACCCCCAAGCTCGGAAACCGAATTCTCAACACCTCTTATGTTTCCCACAGGAAACGGAAATAATACCATCCATGTCACAGAAGGTGACATCTCCACTATCGGCTGATTGCTCAACTCATGCCGCAATCCTCCATGACTGCCATCTCTACTCATCCTTGAGCCTTGCGACTTCATCTGCCATCTTACCAAAAATCCGTCGGAGCTAACTCGATTTCCCTCTCAAGGGATGCTCCACTAAACTCGTTCATCATGGCCCTCTGGCCCCATACTCTTTCACATCTGATCTCAGTCTAACCAATCACAACGGAATAACTGGTAGAACCAGTAACACTAACCGCCACGGGTCATGGTACTCAAACCATGTGGCCACCTCTCGATCTGCTATGAATCATGGTACCCGAACCATGTTATCTCTTCTCAATCCGCTACGAATCATGGTACTCGACCCATGACATCACCTCTCGATCTGCTATAAATCATGGTACTCGAACCATGAAATCACCTCTCGATCTGCTACTTAAAACCTCCGGAATGTTCTCTGTATCGAGTATGGGTCCTCTGCTTTCAGTAGTACGGGCCCATACTACCTGCCACATCTACCTATACTTTCCACACAGACCATCCCCGAGTCCCTAAGTAGCTGCTCGACCTTCTCAATCACCAACCCCGTCATGCGTGTTCGCTCCTCTGTGAAATATCCAACTCTGTCAGTGTACTCATCTGACTAGGGTCACCCTTTCCTAGGCTCTTCCTAGGTTCTCACACCTCTCCGCCATCAGCTGCTGAAGAACTCCTTATGATGCCAGCCATCTACCTCCTGAATATCATCATATTCACTTAGTAGCTGACTCTCATCATCAAGAGTTCCACAAAGCACGAAGCAAGCAGCATTCGGGCATCGAATAATCTCTACCAACATGTAAAACCACTCTAGGTCATTACCCACTTGCTCTCCTCATACTCTAAGGATACCACCGAACTCAAGCAACTTTACCCCACGCGGGCATCTGACTACTCTCTCAGTAGACTCCTCAAATGCTCATCTAGGTATCTCTCCTAGATTACTCCTCTACTCAAATCCCTCTCTAGAGGATTCCTGTTGGATACTCTTACTCAGCACATGCTCAAAAGCACATCACAGATAACAATAACTCCTAGGCTAAGGCATCACAAATCAGGCCACTCTAGTCCTAACATATGAAATATCTAGCCTATCTCTATCATGCATAATATCTCATAGCATATCTTATAAATATCTCATAATACAAATGTAAGGGTATTTTGGGAAATCACCGTTCGGGCTCTGGCTAATTGTACACACTGCTCCAACTTGTATTCTTTTAGAACCCTTGCTCGTTTTAGAAAAATCATTTCCTTGAAATTTTTTCTCAAATCCTCAGTTTGAGTCCAGATCTACCCGAAGGTGCATCCGAATCCCTCAAACCAAGGCTCTGATACCAACTTGTAACACCGTAATTTTTCAAACAGATTTTTCATTTTAAAATCGCATACTTTTCATAACATATTGTATAGAAATCTCGTTTATTCAAATTACAAAGCACAACTCCATTAATAATCCAGGATCCTCAAAACATAACTCTTTCTCTGGTGTGTACAATCAAGTCGGTGCCGTCCCGCGATCCTGAGAAAACCTGAAACACATAACACATAACACAGTAAGCACAAAGCTTAGTGAGTTCCCCAAAATACCACGCACAACAACTAGCCACTCGAGGCTGAAACTCTGCGAGACCTTCCGGTCAATGTGTCTCAGTGGGACCTTCCGGTCCCATAGCTCGTTGGACCCTCTGGTCCGGTCATAGGTCGTTGGACCCTTTGGTCCGGTCTAACTCGTTGGACCCTCCGGTCCGGTCTGGTTGAGCCTTCCGGTCTCATACATCGTCGAACCCTTTGGTCCAGTCTGTAACACTCCGCATAGCATAAATCACAAAGAAATAATGCACATCATAAGGCATAATAACACAATACTCAATGTAAGCACATAAGACCTTTCGGTCACACATAACTACCACTCAAGGTAAAGTATAGTGAGAAGACTCACCTCGGCTAGCAGGTGAGCAAATAACCTTGGGCTCGGATCTCGAACTAGCCTCCTCCTAACACAAAGGATGAATATCTCTTATTAATACTCTTTTCACGACTCAGATAATCGAAGGCGGTTCTTTCTCTTTCTAACTCTTTAAAGTGGGTAAAAGACCATTTTACCCCTCCAAGGTCTCTATCACATATGTTGACCAAAACCCCACAGTCAACAGAAGTCAAACTCGAGTCAACGGTTCAAGTTTGACCCGACTCGTCGAGTGCACTCCTGTGACTCGTCGAGTCCCCTCGTATCCTCAGAAGTCTCAAAAGTCCAGCTCAACGCGTCGAGTTGACCCCAAACTCGCCAAGTTATCCCACAATCAATCCATCGGCACAACCCTCGCCGACTCGTCGAGTCTGGTCATGGAATCGGCGAGTCCCTTTGATCTGATTTCTCATTCAGACGATTTCAACCAGATCTATCACTCTAAACTATAGATCTATCATCCTAAGGCTCAATAATTACGTAAAGCTTCGATCTTTACGTTCATACATGATGATATTTCTTCAAAACGCCAATACATGCTCTTCATGAAGGTTTTTGCTCATCAACCCTCATTTGGACCACTAAAGCTGAGACATCTAGACTCTAAGGACCTTAGGAGGTCCAGATCTGAGGTTTTTAACCACAACCAGGTCTCATTCGACTCATAGATTCAAAAGGATGGAAGCAAAGCCCTAAACTCCCAAAATGAGATCTAGTACAAGGAATGAACAAGATGAGGACTTTGTACCTTCTCTTAGCAGCTGAAACACTCAATACCACAGATCCACTGCCTTCCTTTGTTCCCCATCATGAAGCTCTTCATCCTTCTTCATAGAAATGCACCAAGAACCACCATATGAGCTTCTCTCTCACTCTCTAGCTCCAATAGCAATTAGGGTTTGCTCTCAGGGGAAGGTATCCGCAAATGAGGCTATAAATGCCTTTAAATAGGTCCCAAACCCAGAAAATTAGGGTTTCTCTGCCCAGCAGCTACTCGGCGAGTCCCTCCTCTGACTCGTCGAGTCCATTCATTAAATCCACGTGAGCAACACGACTCGACTCGGCGAGTTGGTCCCTCAACTCGTCGAGTCCCTCCTTAAATCTCAAGATTAACATACATAATAATGTCCCTGAAAATCCGGATGTTACACGTAGTGCTGTCCGATAATCTTCATATCAAGTGAGTGTGTAGTTGCTTTCTCTATAAAATACGTGCTATGTGTTTGTATATTATCTGTTATCTGGAATGAGTATTGAATGGATATATTATACATGTTTTAAAGTTATATATATATATATATATATATATATATATATATATATATATATATATATATATATATATATATATATATATATATGTCATCTACAAAACTGTTGGGTATAACATGGGTAGATAGTTGATGTGTGATGAAATAAATTGATGAGAGGCCTCGATGTTGTTGTTGATCTAGTCATCTAGCAGAGTATGGATGACGACCACAGACTCTTTCTAGACTGTCCAGTGGAACGCTGGCAGGTTCATAACATGTAGGTGTTGTGAACGATGTGTTCACCGGTGTACTCTATCCCCCTCATGGTTGCCTTTAGGACATCTATTGTTGAGGAAACCCCTTTGCAGTAATGTCCATCCCGATGAAAAATCCTAGACTAGATCCCTTGTGATAGTTGTTGTTTCAGGGAGGTAAAGTGAAGATAACCGGAATGGGTAATCGGGTTATTGTTGGTTGGTGAAATTAAATATAATTACTTATTGTGGGTTGAAAACCCTATATGTTCACCAGGCTCCCAAGCCTGGCCCACTCAGTTTTATTTGTATTATAGGTAGTGGCGCGAGAGCATAAGTTGGATGAATCATCAAGATATTTTATTTATAGGCCTGTAGTTGTATATAACTGTTGTAAGGCTTATAATGTGCCGTTTATGCTTTTGGTCTGTATCGGAACATGACATCCCGAGTTTTGTTATATATGAAAATACATTTCGTTAAGAAATGCTTTGATAAATTTTATCTTATCATATTTTGTTTTGGGAACAAATTCCGCAACCCTTTTAATCAAAGGATTACTCTGAAATTATTTTAAAAAGCATAAATGAAATCGGTCTTTTCTGACCGTGATTTTGGGGATGTCACAGTTGGTATCAGAGCTTTAGTTTTAGCGAACTAGAAATTTGTAGGATTTCTAGACTTAAACTTAGAATGCTAAGTCAAGATTGTGAGATGAGTGTCTGTTATATTTAAGACACGAGCACTAGTTTATTTTAGGAAAGTTGCCTAAAATGCTTTTATGTGCTAAATGTTATATGTCTGCCATATATGATATTATTTGTTCGGATCTACGGTTTGTTGCCAACCGGATTTGAAAACCTTATGTGTTTAGGATTCTAAGCGTAGGATTACGGTATTAGAACTAGCATGTAAACGTTTCGGAGTGATTTGGATAATTTAATTATCTATCGTGAATGAAGATCTAAATTCACCTTATTCGGTGTATAGATCAACGATGGCAAGAACAAGAAGCAGAGTTGGAAACGTGAACGAAAACAGGAATCAACCACCTGTAATCGAGCAAATACCTGTTGTAGCAGCAGCACCTGAGCCAATGACAATGGCTGGTGTATAGTTGATGATTCAGACGATGTTGGATCGTCACATGGAAGAAACTAGACGTCTGCTTCAGCAGAATCGTGAAGAACCTTCGATGCCGATTGTACAGCCCGAATTAAGTGAAGGGCATTCGGAAGGAGGAAACTTCAGTGGGATTATTGGTCAAGCCAACCCACCGTTGATTAGACATAACAACTAGGATGGAGGAAACGACGGACGTGGATGCAAGTATAAAGATTTCATGGCATCCAAACCACCATGTCTATCCGGAAGCCCGACACCGGTAGAAGTTATAAACTGGATCTTCGAAATGGAGACAATGTTTGAAAGTTGTGAATGAAGCAACAGGCAGAAGACCGCTCTTGCGATCCCTTTGTTAAAATCTGGAGTGTTGAGTTGGTGGAAGCTATTAGCCAACTCGATGCCCAAGGGAGAAGCTAGCAAGATGTATGGGGAAGACTTTGTGGAACAACTGAAACTGCAATACTGCTCAGAGCAGGACCTTCTAGAAATCAATAATGAGTTTCAGAATTTGAAGAAGGGAAAATACGCTGCAGGTTTCACAGAAAAGATGAAGCTTATCCCATATCTAGTTGATGAGTTAAAAACTCCTTAGATCGATAGATCTTTAACAGGTAAATAAGCAAGAACAATAAATACTTGAACACACAATGAATCAACCCGTATGTCGAATGATTAAAATGTAGTCATACCTCAGCAGAGCTCGATTAAGAACTTCCACTGTAGAGGTGCACTAGGGTTTACAGTACACTTGATAAAAATAATAATGAAAGCGTTAATAATAAGATTGCATGCATGCAACTTATATACTAAACCCTAAAACAAACACACGGCTGGACAGGCCCAAACCGATGACAAAACTGGACTAACAACCGACCCCAAGACGCAACACAATAGGCCCAACAATCTCCCCCTTTGCGTCAATTGGGGCGAGACTTCACTTCGGTGGAGGTTGAGGAGTTAGTTTCACAACCTTGAACAACTTTAGAATGATGGCAAGTAGAGTCTGTCTGAAAGCCATCTAGCACCGAAGCATATCTGAGAACAGCTTCTTGTCTGCCTCACTGTTTTGATCACACCCATGGATAATCTCAAGAATGTGCTCCAAGTAGGAATTGGAGAATAGGTGTTTATCAGCAAGAGAAAATAGGCACCTTTGACCCTCGCCTCTAAGAAACATAACAATGTGAAACTGTGGGTCTATTTTACCCTTCATCATCAGCTTAACATCACCTGCTTTCCCGATTGGCTTGATTAAGGGCTTCTTTCGTATAGTAGTGGCAATCTCTTGATCCATCTTTGCTACTTCATGAATGTAACTCGCCAGCATACGCTTGATGTGACCTATAATTGGCTCATACTCCTTCGGGTTGGAAAGTAAGATGTTGTTCAGGAGAATCCAATCATGTGGATTCAGATTCGGTAAATCAGCAAGGGAGATTGTATGAACCGAACCATCTGATCCTCTGGTTACTTTGAGCTTGATAATAATGAACTTCCCTGTTGTAGTAGGTTTCATTACTTTAACTGTTGTGATCTTCTTGCTACTCAAAGTCAGGTATTGTGGTTGAGAGAACTCATGATAGTACTCGAGCAAGTCTTGATCAACCCTCGGGTCAGGAGAAGGAATCGCCACTGTAGACTGAAAGCAATGAAAGATGAAAGCCTTATGAGTGATTGGCATATCGAATTGAGAATCTTTAGAATTCTCAACATCAAATGAAAGAACAAGCTCTAGCCAATGTGAGCTTGGAGCTTCAATAACCTCCTTTCGAAGCCTTTCCAACGTCCACCGTGGAAACTTCAATTTCCTTTGTTTAAGCATATTCGCTTCTCTCGTTTCATTCTCCCGATTAATCGCTTTGTTAACTTTTTCTTTAATCTCTTGAACGGTGGGCTTGACTTTGTGAGGACTAGATTTAGGAGCCGTTTCTTCTATAACATCAACATCGTCCTCATCATCAACATCAATGTCTTTTCCTTTATCTTGAATACCAGAACCCGAAGCTTCTTTCCCCTTCGGTTCAGTAACCACCTTCAGTTGTTGTTGTTTTGGATGTTGAGGTTTCGGTGGTTGAGATGAAGGCTTCATGACTTCTCCCCCTTGTTGCGGAAGGACAACAGACTCCCGAACACCCTCAATTCGACTTAGAATGTCAAGAGCAGGCCTCAACTTCTCAGCCAAATGACATCTAACCGAGATCGTAAGAACTGAATCGTGGGCTTCGAGAAGATGAAGAAGAATCGAGTGTACATCACCAACTAAGCTTTTTACCACAGTCCGCTCCGAACACAGTGCTTCAAGTTCCTTGTTCGCTTGATTGATCTTCAGAGTCTGGGTTTTAATTTGAGTGGTTTTTAGAGCAAGATCATCCATCACTCTGCTTTCCAAGGCAAGATCTGCCTGAAGTTTATCCAAACGCTCAGAGACAGATACTTGATGCTTGACATGATCAGAGGTGATGTTCTTTCGTAACGCCTCAAAGTGCTCTTTCTCTTGTTGAAGATATTGAGTTAGGGTCTGAACCGAGGCATTGAATTTGTTGGCATTTTGCTCTGCAGCTCCCTGTAAAGACTCAAGAAAAAGATTAGCATTAGAAATTAGTTTATCGACTTTTTTGGTCGCTTCAGTGCAGACTTTAGTTGAAGCATCAATAGCTGAAGTGGTTTTTGTGATTGAAGCTTCGTGTTCCTTAACCCAGGTGGCCATCATGCCTTGAATGGCAGACTCAGAAAGAGAATCATGAGTAGATGAGGAGGCCATAAGCTTGTCTAGCTTTTCATTCAGCTCCTTGAGATTCCACTTGGTGACAGGGGCATCATCATCATCATCATCATCGCTTTTCACCCTGTAGGGACTATAATAGAAAGAGTCAAATTCAACTTCTGAACCCCCAAGAACTGTGGCGGTTTCTGTTGATGGTGTAGGAGACAGAGGTTTTGAGATAACAGGGGTTTCAGCCACTGAGGTACGAACCCCCATATCAGATACGTTGGCACGAACCTTAGGTTCGGTAGTGTGGGTAGCAGTGACGGTGGTTGCTTCAGAGAATATTGGAGAAGGAATGGGAATAGTTGTAGTGGGTTGGGAGGTGATAACAGGAGGGATTGGATTTATCGATATTGGGATGGAGATCGGTGGAGGTGAAGGTGGGTGGGAGCGAACTGGTACCTCATGCGTAGGCGAAATGGGAGGTGTGCCACCACGAACTGAACCTTCATCGTCAGAGTCAGAACTTTCGCGTTCGCTTGTTGGAATGTTCGGTTGCTGATATGAGGGAGTGTAGTCTGAATCACTGGAGGAAACACGTCGTGGATTCCTTTCCATTTTCTTAACCTTTTTCTTCTTTGGCAGTGAGAGAGCTGCCTTCTCAGACTTTCGCTTCTTTGGAGTAGTCACCTTGGACACTGGACCCTCATTCTCCTTCTTTTTCAAATTAGGCCTTTTGCCCCTTTTTGCTGGTTTATCTGCTTCCTCTATGGACTTGATCATCTCCGGAGTTAACTCCCTTGGCCCGCTCGATGGAAGTTTCTTGTATTCTTGGAACAGTTTGCTTGCATCAGGCACACAAGCATACATACAAGCTGGAATAGACCCGTTGAAGGAAAACTTGAGAGGATCGGTGACTATGATCCTAGTCGTATGAAAAGTAGCAATCGAAGAAAGTAATGAGTCTGCCATAATAGGGACGTGAAACCTTTCCATAGCCCAGTGAGTAACGAGAGTCCAAAACCTTCCACATGAGATTTCAGAATGACGCGAAGCAGAGGAGAGACTTTGCACCAACTGAATCCAAAGAACAGATCCATAATCCAGGTTGATTCCAGTGTAGAGACCATAGAGAAGGGTCATGAAAACCTTGCTAGCCCCATCTGAACCAACAACTCTCTCAGACAGGCCTTTGAACAACAGAGTGAAGAGGCCATTCCATTGAGGAGGAAGGCAAGACTTCGTGACTTTAGTCACAGTCGTGAGGAGCTCCGAATACCCCATATTGTAGAACATTGAAAAGAGCTGAGTAGTAGTGACGGAGTCAGGGTGGACCATGGAGGCGTCATAAGGAAGCCTTAGTAGTGAGCAAAACCGATTCTTGGTAATCGACATCTTTTGATCGAGAATGTCAAAGAAAACCCTCTCTTTTGTCTTGTCGTATGTTGCAGTAGAGTACACCTGAGAGAGAAAAAACATTGGGACATATTCAACCTTCGTCAATGCGATAACGAGTGGGGAGTACTTGAGGCATTCCACCATATTAAGCATGTATGGATCATACGCAAACGGTGTGAGATCTTTCAGAAGGTTCTGATTCTCCTTGATGAAGAGAAGAGGCGATCGAGCAGAAGTTTCTTGGACTGAAGAAGATTCTGCCATTGTTGAAGCAAGATAAAGAAGATGATGAACAGTGGATGAAGAATCGCCGGTATTCGTCTTTGAAAAGTATGAGAGCAGTAAAAGGGTAAAGGTAATTTGAGAAAACCCTTTATACTGTCAATCAGGAGAGAGAAACAAATCGCAATCATATCACAGGCGAGAAAATCTCAATCGACCCCAGAAAATCGTGATTGGACAACTGTTACACCGAAAAAGGCGATGACAGGCGTGACATTAGCGATCGTTTCAAATTCACGCGCCTTTCCATGTTTATCTCAACTTTATCGTTCCAGATTCCAGACCCTTCAAATCCATGCTGACTCATCCTTTCGCTTTTAAAGACTCCATTCCTTCATAATTAACTGAAGCTATATTTCTGAAATTAGCTTATTAGAAACCGAACCAGACTTTGGAAAATCAAATATTTTCGTGCAAGATAGTGTCAAAGATAAAGAAATAAAGGAAATAATTTGTGAGATATATGTGATGTCTAGGAAGACATAAAAACAGTGGATCCTGGGCACGAATCTCTACCTTCAAAGTCAAGAGAGACTTCAAAGTGCTTGTTTGGTTTCCCGTTGAAGTACGATCAAATGCCTGTAAAGAGACATTGAAAGGCATCTTTTTATATAAAGCTATTAGGGTGGCTTTCGCTTCAATCCACACAAGGGTACTTGACATAAGACCGAAAGTCGAAGAAGTACTTGTGAGACCGGTGTAGCCTGTTAAACAAGTAGGTTTGGATCTATTTCTGTAAGTCGCTAATCTGCTTGTGTATCAATCAGATCCAATTGATGGTGCGGAATCCCAATCAATTGGATGATGTCAGATCAAATAGAAGAGAAGGAGAAGAAGAAGAAGATGAATCTTGTATGTATTGATATGAATGAAGATCCGGATACAAGATTCACACACACTAACACACGCTCTCTTTTCTCTCTCTCTAGAACACCTTCAAATACACACACTTAAGCTCTCCTAGACCGTACACTCTCTTCTATTCATCTATCCCTCCTCAACCACCAAACACCTATATATATACTTGGGGAATATGGGCCATAAATGGGTTTACGGCCGTAAATGGGTTTACGGCCGTAAACACCCATTGGGCCATAAACAGGGTTTACGGCCGTAAACTTGTTTACGGCCGTAAACACCCACCTAGTCGTAAACCTGACCGTAAACACATAAAATATTACAGAAAAATATAGTTGCCTAGAAAAGCAAAGTATAAACCATAATTTTGACCCAACAATCTCCCCCTTGGTTTATAGCTTTCTTTTCTTAATTGACCCAACAAGCTCCTCCTAAAAAGTAGCTGGTTTTTCTTGTCAATCTTCATCGAGAGCTTGGCTTTAGCATTAATCTTCAAATTCTTCACAACTTCAAGATGAACTTGATGAATCTTCAATGAATGACTTCATCTTGAGCGGTTGGGCTTTTCTTCAGGATTTGGCTTTGAGCGCACGTTGGGTGAGGAGGCTTCTTGTACTGATTCTTAAAAGATGACGCTTTCAGATTGAGAATCTTCAGAGAGAACAATAGAGAGAACAAATCTTCTGGATCACTTCAGCAGGTTCAAGATAGCAGCAGACTGATTGAGGAGGCTTCAATGCAATCCGTCACATAATCTTCAATTTCAGCTTCACCTTGCTTCTGGGGTTGAAAGATTGAATGTCGAAAGAATAATCTTCATTTCTTGCTCCTTCGAATGAGAATTCTTCGATGATCACGGATCCTTGGCTCAGAAATCTTCGACACAAACTCCATGAGTTTCATCTTCACCTGAATTCACTTTTCAAGACAAAACAAAGCTAAAAGAAACTTAGCACACAATATTTTTTTTTTGATTTTTCATATTTTCTTAAATAGAAATAAAACAGAAATAACACTATTTTTGGATTTTTAATTTTTTTGATTTTTGTTTGGTTTTCAAAATTTTTAATTCTCCCCTAATATTTAAATTAGAAGAAAACTATGAACAAATTTAACAAAAATAAAATGATATCTAACTTTAAGAGTGATTTGGGATCAAAGTTTTTAGACAGCCTTTATCCGTTTATCAGTACCTCTCCCTTCATGAATAGATCTGGTCAATCGCCGGTATTGTGGTCCACTTAAACACGAGAGATTGTGACAAAATTAGGACATACTACAAGTGACAAGACAATGTGATCCTATGTTCCTAGATAATATTCCTTAAGGACCATTCAGCTGACGACGACCAAAGATATTGTTGTCCACCTAAATTGAGCAGCGAGATCTACGGACAACCTAGTGATTGTTCAATTTTAAATGTACTAGAACATGTTTCCCGCTTCCTGACATACCCCAATAATCAAGAACTTCCAAAGTACTCCTTACTTTAGGTGAGCAGACAATTATTATGAAAGAAGTCAGATTTAGAGTGCATATGCTATACACCCAGGTCGGATCTCTTCCAATCTCACAGAGGGTGAAACATATGACTAACCAGATTTAGAGGGATTGAGAAGTAGAATGGTGCATATGTTGTGTACCAAGTCGGATGTATTTCAATCACGCAAAGGAGATAGCATATGACTAACAGACATGAAGAATTGCATAGATAGAAGATGCAGAGAAATAGAATTGCATATGTTGCAGTCCAGGTCGGATGTATTTCAATCACGCAGAGGAGGCAACATATGACTAACAGAAAGAAAGCAAGAAAATAATTTCCTACATACCTACTTTATCGGAATTCCCCAGTCGCCCCATCAATACCGGAATTAAGGACAAAGTCCGTACATCGAGGAAGAGTTAAACCACAGTTCTAGATACATATTATTTTAGTGTGACCGGTGGATTATCATGTATATCTCCCTGCTCAACCTATTTGAGCGTCGTATTATCAGGCTAAATGGATCTATCTAGGTCAAGATTTTTCAAGTCTCTAGATTCCTTAAGTTCATTAATGCCTAGTCAAGTCCATTTTAATCTTTCGTGCCTACCAGCGCATCGAACATAGAGCCTAGACAATTCAGATTCAGTCCCTTACACAGATTCAGATTGCCTGTTATCACATGACTATATCACTTCCCATCACATCACCTGCAAGCACATTCCATAACCAACATATTTTTGGATTTTTTAAAGTTGTCTAATTTTTGTTTTGTTTTTATTTCTCCCTTTAAATTTGTGCATAGGAGAGAAACGAAAGTAAATGCACAAATTTAAACTATCCTAAAACAAAAATTAGTCTTTAAAGCGAATGAGCTTAAGAAAAAACTCAGGAGTATCGAGAAGAAAACTCAAACCGTAAGTCACCGATTAAATTTGCATCCAGAAGGTCTGAGAACAGCACGCGTAATCTCAGAACAAATCCAAAAATTCTTCATGTCATTAAGCACTAACCCCGTTTGTGATCCCTTCTTTTCTTCCTTTCCCGCAAAGGACAGATACTCTCAAACAAAGGTCTGAATGTTGTACAGTTGAGAGATGTCCCTTATCATGTGCCTGGAATAGCCACTACCAACAAACCGAAGTCTGATGATATGCCTCCATAGCTGCTCTGACACAGAGCGAGATCAGTTGGTCTTTGGAACCCAGTCCATTTTGAAACTGGGTCGACCTTTATCACAAACAGAAGATGTAGAAATATTACAGTCATTAGTTGATTTGGGAGATTGAGCTTTCGGAACCCATTTGTAGTTGTGTTTGACCCATTTCTTTTTCGATCCGATGGGTGGCTCAGTACTTGCTTTTGATCTTGATGTCGGCCGTTGAGATGACTTTGACCTAACCGGTCTTTGTTTCACTGGATCATCTCTTGGATTGGGCTTCTTGGCCGACATTCCCATCTTGACCTTGGGATTCAGATTCTTGGCCTTGTGGGTTTGATTCTTGGCCTTCTGCGCGTTCCAGTCAACATTGTCTGAACGTGACCTCGAGGGGTTTCTTTTGGAGTATCTCCCTATTGGCGCGTTCTGCCACCCTTGTGCATAGAAGGGAACGTACGCACGATTTGGACAATTTCTGGCAATGTGTCCATGTGTTCCACAGTGAAAACATGTCTTTTTCTTCACTGTGAAGTTGTTTCTTCCTGCCCCTGGTGGCGTATCCTTGCCTTGTCTCTTATTGTTCCCACAAGCACAATTACAACAAGCACTCTGTTTCACTGGAATTGGTGGCCTGTATTTCTCAATAGCAGGTTGATCAGAAGCAGCTGAGTTCGAAGCAACAGATTCAGAGCTCAAGGAGATGTTGGTTTGTTCAATGGTTTTCTCCTTGTTCTCATCCTCTGCTACTTTACCTGCACATGAAGTAGATGTGCTAGAAACAGGAACATCAGTATTTTCAAACAAATCATCAAATATGTCAAAAAAATTTAACTCAACATGATTTGATGCAGAAGCATCACAAGTTGTATCATCAATTTTAACATCAGAAACAATAGAGTTTTCATTCGAAACAAAAACATCAGGTTCAGACTCAGTTTTGTTATCAGAAACAGATCCTTCAACTTCGTGCTTTGACTGATCTAAGGATTGATCTGCAGGGGAAGTAGAAACGTTAGTACTTTCAAACCATGAATGATTCATTGGCAATCTCCTCTTTAGACAAAGGTTGATACTGATATGTATCACTAAAAGGAGGAGGTACATTATCGTATCCTAAACCCTTTTTGTTGGTTTCGTTTGAACTGCAGACAATGGTCAATCATGTTGGCAACTACCTCGCTTGATACATCAAACCTTTTAAAATCAAAATTTGCAGTTTCAAATTGTCTCTTTAATGTATCCAGATCAGTAATTAACTCATCATTCTGTCTCTTGATATAATCATAATTTTCATATTTTTCACTATAGTCTTGCTGAATTCTCTTAAAGTCCTTTATTTTTGTTTCTAACTGGGCCTTTAGGGGTTTTTGTCCTTTCCTGAGTTGATATCCTTCATATCTCAGGTCCTCAACTTCTCTTTTTAATAAATCAATTTGTTCCCGAAGAAATTTAATCGTAGCTTCACTTGATTGAGAACATGAAACTTCATTGACCGGAAGGTTTGCGGAACTCATTGTTTTTCCACACTTCAAAACGTCAAGTTCTTCAATTACAACAACAAGACTAAGACGATTGAGATCTTTTGTCTTCTTGATGACATCCACGTTCATATCCCACGACTTTGGAAGTGCATTCAGCAGCTTTTTATTTATCTCAGATTTAGTCAAGAAAATCTCAGCTATACTCATCTCAGTAGTAAGTGTAGTAAATCGTTGCAACTGAGCTTCCAGGGTTTCTCCAGGGATATAGTTGAACATGTTGATTTTTTGTCTTAACATATCCTGACTCTCTTTCATGTCTTCATTTCCCTTGTTGACCTCAAAAGCCATTAAAAACACAACTAGAAGCCAAAATCAAACTTAAAAGTCAAACTTAAATTTAAAAATGTCCTTTGACTATAAACCTCAAAAGTAAACCTTAAAAGTCAAATTTAAAAAGTCAAACTCAAAAGTCAAACTTAAAAGTCAAATCGAAAAGCTAAATTTGAAAATTTAAAAGTTAAACGAGAAAGTCAAAGTTTAAAGTCAAAGGTCAAACTTTAAAAGTCAAAGTCAAAATTTTAAGTAAAAAATCAAAAATAAAACTCAAAATTTAAAAACTAAAATTTTTGGTTGAAAAAGAAATTTAAAAATGAAAGAAATTGATTTTGGGGGTTAAAAGTGTTAAATTTGCGAAAGTGGTGCGACAGGGAGTGTTTATGAATTAAATTTCGAAGTGTTCTTCCATCTAGCAAGCTAGATCAGCTGGTAAGGCGCGTGAAGAGATGAGGCGAGAAACCCGGGTTCGATCCCCGGCACCCCCCGATTCTGTTTCCTATTTTTTAGATGCGAAGGCGAGGCTGCTGCTTGCGAGGACGAGGTGCGAGGCGCGAGACCAAGGCTGCTGAACGAGAAGGCGTGCGAACCAGAAACGTTGCTGGACCGTACACGTGCGAGCCGTAAACTCGGAGGGTCGTAATCTCGGACCGCAAACTCTGGGGCCGTAAACTCCGGAAACCCTAGCAGCTGGCCGTAAACGTCGCCACTCCCTCGCTGGTTACGACCAAAAACAGCGATTTTTGCCCCTTTTTGCTCCAAAACTCGATCAAAAACCCTTTTTTTTTATGAAAAACGCGAAGAAAAAACTCTCCTTATTTTTTAGAGATCTATCCAAAAACGCAAAAATCTTTCGAAAATAAGATCAAATAAGCTCCAGATCTGACAAAATTGACTGATACAATCCTTGCTCTGATACCAATTGTAAGTCCCCAAAATGCTTGTGTATCAATCAGATCCGTTTGATGGTGCGGAATCCCAATCAAACGGATGATGTCAGATCAAAATAGAAGAGAAGGAGAAGAAGAAGATGATGAACCTTGAATGTATTGATTAGAATGAAGTTCCCTTACACAAGACTCACACACTTACACACACTAAAACTCCTCTCTTCTCTCTATTCCGTACACTCCTTTTCTGTTCGTCTATGCCTCCTCAACCACCTAACACCGATATATATACTTGGGGAATATGGGCCATAAATAGGTTTACGGCCGTAAATGGGTTTACGGCTGTAAACACCCATTGGGCCGTAAACAGGGTTTACGGCCGTAAACACCCACCTGGCCGTAAACCTGACCGTAAACTCATAAAATATTACAGAAAAATACAGTTGCCTAGAAAAGCAAAGTATAAACCATAATTTTGACCCAACAATTTCAGTGACTGGGTGTTAGGATGAAATCTCAAAAACAAAAATGAAACTGGATCTTATGGGAAGAAGCGTCTTGGTGTTAGACAATTTCATAAAGATCACGCAAAAATAAAAGGAGATTTCTTCAGATAACAAGTAATAGCTTGAACGTGTACACGATCACCGTCAATTCATTTAAGGTGTTGGATTTTGGGTTTCACTTAGCACGTGGTAAACGTATCTAAGATCATCAACACAGATGTTGTGTAACTATAAACCTCAGTAGTAATTGCTGAAAATCTAAAGGGTTACAATTGTGGAGCGAAACGAGATGGAGAAATAAGATAAGGTGGTTAAGGAATCGTAAGTGCCTCTGCTATTTGAGAATGACAAAGCAGAAAACTCTTAACTCAAAATGAGAAGAGTAAGGTAGCTCATGACTTGAGTGAATTTAGCAGCCTAATTGGGAAGAAACGATTGGTGTCGATCGAATCATTAAGGCTTCACTCACAGTCTTGGAGGCTTCGGTCTACATACAACAGCATGCTTCTAGGGACACTTAACTAGTACAAAGATAGAAATATCATACCTGCCCTAGCTCCAATTGATATAGCTTCTGTGATCGTCAAACCTAAGGGAGAAAAGAAACAAAAAGGAAACGCAAAAAGAAAATATTTTTGAAGTTTTGGAATTTTCTGAAAAAGAATAAAAATAAATAAAAAAAATAAAATATTTTTGGAGGTTGTGAAATTTTCTGAAAAATAATAAAAACAGAAAATAAAATATTTTTGAATTTTATGAAAAGAAAGAGAGAAACATAAAATAAATTAAGATAAAATAAAGTGTACAAAAGATACAACCGAAATGTCACCATTGTATATGAGGCGAAATGGACCAAGCGTTCGGTTCATTTCGGTTCCTGAAAAATCAGGACCCGAAATAGACCGAACGTTCGCTCTATTTCGCTTCCAACTTTTAATGAGGCGAAAGCAATTTCGGTACAGATTCAGCTTCCATCATTCCTAAGCCTTGTAAGTTTTAATTAAAACTTGCTTTAGGCAAGGCTTTTGTAAAGATGTCAGCTAATTGATCAGTGGTTCTTACAAAATGTATTTCGACATTACCGTCTTCCACGTGATCCTTAATAAAATGATACCTCAGTGCTATGTGTTTCGTTTTGGAGTGTTGCACTGGGTTTTGACATATCCTTATTGCACTTTCAAAGTCACAGTATAATGGAATTTTCTTCATGTTCAGGCCATAGTCTCGAAGTTTACTTTGTATCCAAATGACCTGTGAAGTACATGATGCTGTAGCTATATACTCTGCTTCGGCTGTAGAAAGAGACACACATGTTTGTTTCTTCGATTGCCAGCTGACAAGTTTGTCATCAAGGAACTGACATCCTCCAGTAGTGCTCTTTCGGTCCAGTCCACATCCTCCTAGATCAGCATCAGAGAATGCCTGAACAAAGAACCCTGATTTTGCTGGGTACCATAGACCGAGAGAAGAGGTTCGCTTCAAATATCGAAAGATATTCTTCACAGCCAACATATGTGGTTCGCGTGGATTAGCATGAAACCTGGCACAATAACAAACAGAAAACATTATGTCTGGTCGACTTGTTGTTAGATACATCAATGACCCTATCATTTGACGATAGAGGGTCATGTCAGCAGCCGGTTTGTCCAGAGAAGGAGTTAACTTCGTGCCAAACGCCATAGGAACCTTCACTTTTGAGTCTCCCATCATTCCAAACTTGGCAAGCAAGGTCTTCGTGTAAGCCTCTTGATTAATAAAAATGCCTTCGGGTCCCTGTCTAATATTTAAGCCAAGGAAAAAGTTAATTGGACCCATTGAGCTCATTTCAAACTTAGTCTCCATTAACTTCCTGAATTATGCTGTTAAGCCAGGATTCGTTGAGCCGAAGATGATATCATCGACGTAAATTTGAACAATCATAAGGTGGTCACCCTCTTTCTTACGAAAGAAGGTTGGGTCAACCGAACCTTGTTTAAACTTTGACCTTTTTAGAAATCGAGTTAATGTTTCATACCATGCTCTTGGTGCTTGCTTCAGACCATAAACTGCCTTGTCCAGAATGTAGCAATGATCTGGATACTTCTCGTTCACAAAACCTGGTGGTTGCTCTACATACACCGTTTCTTCTAATTCTCCATTTAGAAATGCACATTTGACGTCCATTTGATATACTTCAAAGTTCTTGTGAGCAGCATAGGCCAGAAAGATTCTTACTGATTCTAACCTGGCTACTGGAGCGAAGGTCTCTGCATAGTCTATCCCTTCTTCTTGACAATATCCCTTCACAACCAGCCTTGCTTTGTTACGAATTACATTCCCTTCTTTGTCCATTTTGTTTCGAAATACCCATTTTAGTCCAACTACAGATACATCCTTTGGTGTAGGAATCAGCCTCCATACCTTGTTTCGCTCAAACTCGTTGAGTTCGTCTTGCATTGCCTGTACCCAATCTGAGTGATCGAGTGCAGTGTTGACAGTCTTCGGTTCAATTTTGGAGACAAACGAATTAAACATGCAAAATTCCACTTGAGAGAATAATGCAGTTTGCTTCGCTTTCAGTTGAGAACGAGTAAGAACTCTTTATGATGAATCACCAATGATTTGGGTTTTTGGATGATCTTTTGTCCATTTGGTGAGAGGTGGGTAATTTGCATCATAGGAGGGATCCAACTCAGCATTTACTTCTTCTTCGAATTCTGACTGAGTATCATCATCATTTGTATTTGCATTCTCCCCCTCAAATGATGAGACAATTTCGCCTTCAGGCATTGAATTCTCCCCCTCAACTGGACATTCGATTGATATGGTAGTTGATGGGTTCTCCCCCTGGAATGATAATTCAGGGTTATCGGATGAAGAGGAACCCTCCCCCTGAAATGTAGAATTTTCTTTTGGAGGTTCGCTTGGACTAGACTGTTTGGTAGTTCCCGGTTGTTCCTTTTCCATATCCTTCGCTGCATCATCAATGATTTGCTTCAAGGAATCAATCTTATTGTCAGTAGCCTTTGCTTCAGAGTGAATGGCTTTCTCTGGTTCATCGAATAATGACATATATTGCTCAAATAAATTCGAAATGGAAACAGTAACTTGACCAGTAGTTGGGAAGATTTCCTCCATTGAACCTTCGGTTGTTTGAAACTTTTTGGCATAGTTGTCATCGAAGGTGACATAATAGGTTTCTTCGATTTTCTTGGAACGTTTGTACAGAACCCTAAATGCCTTGGAGTTTAAGGAGTAGCCAAGAAAAATCCCTTCGTCAGCTTTGACATCAAACTTGTTTCGGTGCTCCTTTGAATTGAAATAAAAGCATCTGGAACCGAACACATGGCAGAACTTGACATTTGGCTTACGATTGTTCAAGATCTCATATGGAGTAATAGAAAAGCACTTGTGGAGAAGAGATCTGTTTTGTGTGTAGCAGGCAGCAGCAATAGCATCAGCCCAGAAGTATAAAGGCAATGAGACGAAACTGAGCATGGTTTGGGCTGTTTCACACAACGAGCGGTTTCGCCTTTCAACGACACCATTTTGTTGTGGAGTGTAGGGAGCAGAAAAGTTATGAGATACTCCCTTTTCAGCAAGAAAGTCTTCAAATTCATTGTTTTTGAACTCCAGCCCATTGTCACTTCGAATATTTCTGACCAGCTTTCTCAGTTGAAGCTCTATTTGCTTGACAAAAACCTTGAGCTTTGGTGTAGCCTCTTATTTCTGTTTAAGAAAAAATACCCAGGTGAAACGAGAAAAGTCATCTACTATTACTAGTATATATTTGTTACCACCAATGCTTTCAATAGCCGAAGGTCCACATAAATCTATATGCAGAAGCTCAAGTGGTTCGATGATCTTCGTGTTGACACGTGTTGGATGACTTTTCCTGCTTTGCTTTCCCATTTCACATGCATCACACAGATGTTCTTTATCAAACTTGAGTATTGGAAGTCCTCTCACATGATCACCAAGAACTAGCTTGTTGATGTCTTTGAAATTGAGGTGCGAGAGCCTTCGGTGCCATAACCAACTTTCGTCTGAGTGTGCTTTCGTTAGCAGACACACAGCGGGCTTCCCTCGAATAGGATTGAGATTCAGTGGGTACATTTCGCCTTTTCTTTTGGATTTTAATAGAACTGGTTTGGTCTTCTTCTCAACTATTTCAGATCCTTCATCATCGAACGAAACCTTCAGTCCAGTTCCCACCATCAGTTGGGAAACGCTGATGAGATTGTGTTGTAATCCCTCTATGTATGCTACTTTTTTGATCGAGAATTCGCCATTTGTGATCATTCCATAGCCTTTTATTGTGCCAAATGAGTTGTTGCCATATTTGACACGTCCACCATCCTTAATAGCTCGAAACACCCGAAGCTCTTCCTTTCTCCCTGTCATGTGACGTGAGCAGCCACTATCAATGTACCATTCGTCATCGAACTGCTCGTCACACATAACCTGCAAAAATCAAGCATATTTAGGAACCCAAAGTTTCTTGGGTCCATGTGAGCCTTTTACAGAACAGGATATAACAATAGAAGAATCAACCAAGTAAGTTCGTTTTATTAGGGTTGTTTCATCTTTTCTTTTGATTGTAAAAACTTTGATTTTATTATCTTTTGACGCTTCAACCTTAGGTCTAGGAATTAGATCTTTATTGTTTTCTAACTTTTGGTTTTGTTTCCTTAGGTTAGTATTCATCTTCTTTTCATTTCCTGAAATGATCTTCCCTTTTCCCTTCACATCTTCTTTAGGATTGTGCTTTGAGTGAGAGGAATGTGTTTTAGAAGCGAAACCTTGCTTTTGGGTCCTTTCGCTTGTGGATGACGAACCGAAACTGTCCCTTCGGTTGTTGAGTTGAGAGTCGAAACCACTCTTTCGGTTTCTTTCGCTTCTATTTTGGGTACCGAAACTTCCCTTTCGGTTTGCTTGGCTACATGAATAGCACTGAGTACAAGAAGTAGCTTGATTCTTTAACACTCCATTATCCTTAGCGGTTGAACTCTTGTCTGATCGAATGTAATTTGGGTTTTGGGACTGCCAAAACTGTTTCCTTTCAGTGAGATTTTTCTTGTATCTCCTGTTACATTGATGTTTATTTTCAGACACCTGTTTGGAAGTTTTATGGATGTTGGCCTTCTGTTTCGATCTTTTATCAGGAGTTTCTCTCTTTAACGAGGAGGTTTCGCTTGTCACCTTAACTGATTCACTTGGAATCTTTTTGGTACCACTGGTTGATGGCATATCAAAATGTGTAGGCTTGTTGAGTGGTTCTGCCACATATCTGCCTTTAACCCTCCATGATGTTCTCTCAGATAGACCGACCGTTTCATCAGCATTGTCTATTTTTGATGACCATAAAAATTCATCACATCCTTCAGCATTATCTTCGTTCACTAATGTTGTGAGTTCGGTTGTTTGCTTCTGTGTAACACCGGTAACTGCATAAACTTGATTTGGCGTGGTTTGGACCTTCTGATACACCACAACCTTTTCTTTCATAACTTTGGACTTATTTTGGGACAAACGAGCGAATTCAACCGAGTTTTTAGAAATGAGATTTTTAGTGGGTTCGGGTTCGCTCTTGACAAATTCATAATAGTCTACCTCATCTTCTACAGATATTTCACTCATATCTTCATCCTCATCAAATTCAGAAGTATTTTTAGCATTAATTTTTGTTTCTGAACTCAACTTGGCATTCAACGAATCAAATTTCTGCATAGTTTCGATTTTAATTTTCAATTTATCATTTTCGTCCAATAAATTCTTAACCATGTCTTTTTGGTCTTTGGACTGGATAAAAGATTCAATTTTGTCAAGACCAATTTTATAGCCAGGAGAAACTTCATCAGACGAGACTACAACTTCACAATCATAAGCATCAGCATTAATTACGTCCTCCTTTAATTCAAGGAAAAGAAGAATCATACTGTGAATTTTCCTGCCTATTTGACAATCCAGATGCAATTGAATGATATTGGAATATAAACGTTTAGCAATTAAACAAAAAACATTTCTCTGTTTTAAAAACTTCAAATTATCCCTTTGCAAATAAATTGTCTCATCCTTAATTCTAATTAACTCTTTCTCCTTTTGCTCAATCCACATTCGCCTCTCCTCACTCTTCAAAGACGCCCTGCTGAGTTGATCAGTTAGGTTAGAATTTGTGAGGCGATTTTGGGTTAAACTACCACTTAAACTAGAAAATTTAGATTTTAATCCGTTCAATTCTTTTTCATAGTTTGTGACAGGGATTTTTAATGATTCGAGAATAGATTGTACCTTTCTGATCAACTGGTCGCACTCATTGATCTGCTCACCAACAGGCTTGGTAGCGAAGCACCTGTCTTCTCGTTCCTTAGCTTCATATTCACCCTCATCAGTGGTGTAACCCATCATCTGTGACACTCCAGCTGTCACCATTAAACACTTTCCTTCAGCAGCATATAAACTTCTCTGATCATTCTTAGCGCTTTAATATTGCATATAAACTTCTCCTTTTCATCTTGAGGAACATCTTTAACATCAACCACAAGTTGGTTGTACTTCTTTTGAGTCTTTATGATTCGGTTTGTGCCAGTGTGAGCGAACGGACCTACAGTGATCGCTTCCCAGATTAAATACCCATTGTCTTCAGAACCGATCACATAATCTTCAAAGTGATGCGTCCATACTTCGTAATCCTGAGTATATATAATGGGAATCCTAGTTGTGGATCCAATGCTGTTGGAGATATTGATAGGGTTTGCGTTGGAATCGTCGAGTGACATGATGATATTTGCGAAAAACCTGTTCAAGATCAGACTTGTAAACAAAGTCAGGGTAAAATCGAAATCCAGGAACTACGTCAACAACAAGATTACGGCTTCTAACAGAGATCAATATTAGCGGAAAACCCTGAAACCTTCTTCGACAGAAGAGATGCGTATAGATTACACAGTCTCCTGCTCTGATACCAATTGATGAGTTAAAAACTCTTTAGATCGATAGATCTTTAACAGGTAAATAAGCAATAACAATAAATAGTGGAACACACAATGAATCAACCCGTATGTCGAATGATTAAAATGTAGTCACACCTTAGCAAAGCTCGATTCAGAACTTCCACTGTAGAGGTTCGCTAGGGTTTACAGTACATTTGATAAAAATAATAATGAAAGCGTTAATGATAAGATTGCATGCATGCAACTTATATACTAAACCCTAAAACAAACACACGGCTGGACAAGCCTAAACCGGTGACAAAACTGGACTAACAAACGAGCCCAAGACGCAACACAATAGGCCCAACACTAGTTCCAACAGAACTCTCAAAGGTCAACAAGTTTTCCTGTGGATTACCAGCGGACTTTGGTCTAATGGTTAAGCAAGCAACCACATTGAAAGCTGCCATCTGGGCTGCTAAGAATGTTGAGACTCAGATCAGGGAGAAGGGTCTGGAGAGGTTGGAGGTTGGTGAGAAGAGGAAGTTCGATGGACCTTCAGGGTCTAACAAGAAAAATAAAGTCTCGAAATTCGGTTCGAGAGGAGGTGGAGGAGGCGAAGCGAAATGGTGCGACAAATGCAAGAACAAGCATCATGGGAAATGTGACGGGGAAGCCACATGCTTCAAATGTGGAAAGCCAGGGCACTATGCCAACGAATGCACCCTTACCAAGAAAGTCTGCTATAGGTGTGGTGAGGAGGGGCACATCTCGAGGGATTGTCCGAAAAAGAAGGAGGCATCAAAACCCAACATTCCAACAAAGCCGAAGGCAAGAGCCTTTCAGATGACACTAGAAGCTGCTAAAGAAGAAGTTGATGTCGCTTCAGGTACCTTTCTCGTAAACGAATTGTCTGCCTAACTTTTGTTTGACTCGGGAGCTAACTACTCCTTTATTTTGCATGAATTTGGTAGAAAACTAGCTTTGCCTGTTGATAGACTAGATAATGCTTTATTAGTCGAAGTTGCTAGTGGCAAGTTTATACCTGTTAGCCATCATATGAAAACGTCTTAATTGATTTGAATGGGAATAAGTTCCACGAGGAATTATTGCCTATTGAGTTAAATGGTTTCGACATCGTGCTGGGAATGGATTGGCTTAGCGCCAATGATGCTGAAATACTGTGCAAGAAGAAGATTGTAAAAGTAAACCCGCCAGGGAAAGAGTCATTTATGGTGTATGGGGACAAACGCAGAGTGAATTCTGGGATTATTTCTCTAATGAAAGCCAGAAAGTGTTTGGCCAAAGGATGTACATCATATTTGGCATTCGTGATTTATGCAAAGAAGGAGAAAAATGAGATGCAGAGCATTTCTGTTGTGTATGATTAACCGGAAGTATTTCCCAAGGATCATCCTGGATTACCGCCTGATCGACAAGTAGAATTCCGTATTGACTTGTTACCAGGAACGACGCCAATACCAAAAGCACCTTACCGACTAGCGCCAACGGAGATGAAGGAGCTGATGATGCAACGTACTTCAGGAGTTATTGGACAAAGGTTTCATTAGACCTTGTTCATCACCCTGGGGAGCTACGGTGTTATTCGTAAAGAAGAAATACGGGAGTATGAGAATGTGCATTGATTACAGAGAGCTGAATAAGGCAACGATAAAGAATAGATATCCATTGCCAAGGATTGATGACCTGTTCGATCAGCTACAAGGTTCAAGCTATTTCTCGAAGATCGATCTTAGGTCAGGATATCATCAGCTGAAGGTGAGAGAGCTGGATATCGAGAAGACTGCATTCAGAACACGATATAGACACTACGAGTTCTTGGTTATGTCATTTGGACTAACCAATGCTCCAGCAGCATTCATGGATTTAATGAACATGGTTTGTAATCCGTTCCTTGATAAATCTGTGATAGTGTTCATAGATGACATTCTGATTTACTCAAAAAGCCAAGAGGAGCATGGCAGACACTTGCGAGAAGTGTTGGAAGTCTTGAAGAAGGATCAGCTGTATGCTAAGTTCTCCAAATGTGATTTTTGGATTCGAGAAGTCCAATTCTTGGGTCACGTGGTCAACCAAGAAGGGATAATGGTTGATCCAGCAAATATTGAAGCTGTGATGAAGTGGGAACAACCGAAAAGTCCCACGGAGATCCGAAGCTTTTTAGGATTAGCTGGATATTACCGAAGGTTTATCCAAGGCTTTTCTTTGATCGATACTCCATTAACAGCTTTGACTGACAAAGGAGCTACTTATGCTTGGATTGATAAGCACAAAGAAGCATTCGAGTTGCTAAAGAAAAAGCTATGTGAAGCACCGATTCTTTCTCTACCCGATGGAGTTGAAGACTTCGCTGTCTATAGCGATGCGTCTGGTGTTGGATTGGGTTGTGTGTTGACCCAAAGAGAAAAGGTGATAGCATATGCGTGTCGACAGCTAAAAGAGCATGAAAAGAACAACCCCACTCATGATTTGGAGTTGGCAGCGGTAGTATTTGCTCTAAAGATATGGAGGCATTACCTCTATGGCATGAGGTGCAAACTTTTCACTAATCATAAGAGTCTCCAATATCTCTTTAATCAGAAGGAATTAAATATGAGGCAATGACGCTGGCTGGAGTTACTCAAGGACTACGACTGTGAGATACGTTACCACCCCGGTAAAGCAAATGTTGTTGCTGATGCTCTCAGTTGGAAAGTCAATCTTGAAAGAAAAAGGCCAAGAGCGTTGAGAATAAAAGTTGTCTCGACAATTATGGAGAGTATAAAGAAAGCTCAAGAAGAAGCTTTAGAAAATAATGACCGAAAGGAGGAACGTTTGGGCAAAACGTTAGTGTTCTGTACAAACAGTCATGGACTGAAGGTATTCCAAGATCGGATTTGGATACCTAAGTCAGGAGGAGTAAGAGATCTTCTGATGGAAGAAGCTCACAAAACCATGTACTCAATTCATCATGGCAGCACTAAAATGTATAGGGACCTATAACCCTATTACTGGTGGCCGACGATGAAGCTCGATATTGCAAAGTATGTGGCCGAGTGTGTGACATGTGCGAGAGTTAAGGCACAACATCAGAAACCATATGGGAGTTTAGAACCTTTACCTGTATCGATGGGTAAGTGGGAAGTCATTGCCATGGATTTTGTCACTAAACTGCCCAGAACAAAGAATGGTCACGACATGATTTGGGTGGTCATTGATCGCGTCACTAAGAGTGTGCACTTCATAGCAGCCAATGAGAAATGGTCTATGGATAAGCTTGCGAATTCTTACGTGAAGGAAATCATGAGGCTTCACGGTGTTCCGTTAACGATTTATTAGATCGTGATAGTCGTTTCACCTCAAGGTTTTGGAGAAGTCTACAAGAGGAATTGGGTACCAAGTTGTGTTTGAGTACAACTTACCATCCACAGACTGATGGTCAGAGTGAACGAACGATACAAACGCTTGAAGATATGCTGAGAGCATGTACCCTTGAATTCCAAGGTAACTGGGATGAACATTTACCTTTGGTAGAATTTTCCTACAATAATAGTTTCCACTCGAGCATAAAGATGGCACATTATCAAGCTTTGTACGGAGAAAAATGTCGTACGCCGTCTTGTTGGCTTGAGGCTGGGGAAAAGCAGTTTATGGGACCTGAGATAGTCCATCAAACTGCTGAAAAGTTGAAAATAATTAGGGAGAGAATGTTAGCAGCTCAGGATCGTCAAAAGAGCTTTGCTGACAACAAGCGAAGACCGATGACTTTTGAAGTTGGAGATTCGGTTTTGCTTAAAGTCTCACCGTGGAATGGACTTATAAGGTTTGGAAAAAAGGGAAAGTTAAGTCCAAGGTTTATTGGACCGTTTAAAGTTCTTCAGAGGATTGGGAACCAAGCTTACAAGCTCGAATTACCCGAAGAACTGAATGGAATTCATAACACTTTCCATGTGTGTTATTTGAGGAAGTTCACGGGAGAAGTTCCCGATATAATTCCAATTTCTGAGTTAAGAATTGATGAGAACAAAAGGTTAATTGAAGAACCAGAGGAAATCGTTGACCGAAAGACTAAGAAGTTACGACGTAAGATGGTCGAATTAGTGCTTGTCCGTTGGAAACATAGAAATGAGCCAAATCTCACCTGGGAAACGAAAAGTGACATGACGAGTCACTATCCGCATTTGTTTGTTGATGTGTGATTCCGGGGACGGAATCATCCTAAGGGGGAGAGAATTGTAACGCCCGTGTTTCTAGGCTAGGCATTAATGATGATGTAATAGTCTAGGTTAACCTTTGTAAACCGTTGTGAAATAATAAAAATGTATTATTTTGAGTGTTATGTGTTTTATGCTTAATTGTGTAACTTAAATGAATTAAGAACAAGAATAAGCGTAATAATAAAATATTAGATAAGCCCGATATCTATACATGAAGTTGTAGTGGTCGTGGCAAGGTTTCTGAATATATAAAGAATGCCGAAATCCGAGTTATAACGAAGAAGTTATGACCTGTCGAAGTTTCACGACAGAACCGGTACGACACTGCGTGACGTAAATAGTGAATTTACGATAGAGCGATATTTAGCCTTAGTGATCTAAACGAAAGTCGTAGAATACGTTAAACCAAGAGTGTGCATAAAAAGAACGTCTAAATCTGACTTCGTATGCGGAAGTTATGATTTTTCGAAGTTTCGACTTAGCGGTGTGCAGCCCAAAGTTCGAATATGAGATCTAGTGATTTCTAGCCGAAACAATCTAAACGAGAATCGAAGATCTCATCGATAGTAGTCCAGCGGTAAAAAGACAGACGAAAACGGACGTCAGATGAAGGAGTTATGAATTCCTAACGGAGTTTTCCTGTCTCGGCCTACTAAAAATAATATAATAAAATTTAATATCAAAATTATCCGACGAAGTCTAAACGATAGTTGTAGAGCATAATCTCACCTACGTGTGCATATAAATAATGTCGAAAACGGAGCTCGTATGTGAAATATATGAATTTCTGAAGTTCGGGGCACACACCCCGACACTGTGTCAAAATTCACGACGTGAACACAGTGTTCACGACGTGAACTCATAGGTGACGCCTTCCAGAGCAAGTGGACTGATGACGAACGCAATGACCTATACCTGACTGAACTCACGACGTGAATTTCTGAGATTTATGACGTGAATCCAGAAAATCAGCCCTATAAATAGAAATCGAAGGGCAACCGATTTTGGTTGCTACTTTCTTACTCTCTCACTCCCGATACCCTCTCTAGCTGTCTTGAAGTACCCCCGAAGCCCCGGTATCATCCCGACACCCGAAGCAAGTCCCGAAGCACCGAAGATCCCGACAAGAAAAGAGTTTCAAGCCGAAGCTCTGCCCGCGAGAAGCCCGGTGTGTGAAGATATGACGGTTTCACCGAAGAATACTGCTTTAAGAGCAATAGTGCTGTCCGATAATCTTCTTATCAAGTGAGTGTGTAGTTGCTTTCTTCTAACACATAGATATGAATTATTCTCTATAAAATACGTGCTATGTGTTTTTATATTATCTGTTATCTAGAATGAGTATTGAATGTATATATTATACAGGTTTTAAAGTTGTATAAGTATGTATATATATATATATATATATATATATATATATATATATATATATATATATATATATATATATATATATATATATATATATATGTTATCTACAAAACTGTTGGGTATAACATGGGTAGATAGTTGATGTGTGATGAAATAAATTGATGAGAGGCCTCGATGTTGTTGTTGATCTAGTCATCTAGCGGAGTATGGATGACGACCACAGACTCTTTCTAGACTGTCCAGTGGAACGCTTGCAGGTTCATAACATGTAGGTGTTGTGAACGATGTGTTCACCGGGGTACTCTATCCCCCTCATGGTTGCCTTTAGGACATCTATTGTTGAGGAAACCCCTTTGCAGTAATGTCCATCCCGATAAAAAATCCTAGACTAGGTCCCTTGTGATAGTTGTTGTTTTAGGGATGTAAAGTGAGGATAACGGGAAAGGGTAATCGGGTTATTGTTGGTTGGTGAAATTAAATATCATTATTTATTGTGGGTTGAAAACCCTATATGCTCACCCGGCTCCCAAGCCTGACCCACTCAGTTTTATTTGTATTACGGGTAGTGGCGCGAGAGCATAAGTTGGATGAATCATCAAGATATTTTGTTTATAGGCCAGTAGTTGTATATAATTGTTGTAAGGCTTATAATGTGTCGTTTATGCTTTTGGTCTGTATCGGAACATGACATCCCGAGTTTTGTTATATATGAAAATACATTTCGTTAAGAAATGCTTTGATAAATTTTATCTTATCATATTTTGTTTTGGGAACAAATTCCGCAACCCTTTTAATCAAAGGATTACTCTGAAATTATTTTAAAAAGTATAAATGAAATCGGTCTTTTCTGGCCGTGATTTTGGGGATGTCACATGGCGCATTATGGGTTTGTGACTAAGTTCATGACGAGGGTTGTGTTAGAACCTATTTGCATGTTCTTGTCTGGTAAAGGCTCTGGAGTTCGAAGCACGATGTGAATGCATGTTTGTATTTTAACAGATTGTGATTTTTGCTCATGTGAACCGTGGCTCGATTTTGTGAATAGTTGGCAAGACCATGGGTTGGGCCCATGGCTATAGTGGATGTATGGCAATACTACGAGATGACTATAGTATTCGCTAGGATGACTTTGGCCATAACATGAATGGTTGTAAGCTTGTGAGGGGATCAAAGCCTTCGTTCAAGTTGAGTTGGGCTCGTTATTGTTATTTTTTCGCTCCATGTTCAAGAAGGTAGATTGTTAGAGTTGTATCGGTGGTTAGACTAGTATACCTCCCGATGTGGGCGAGGCCCGTTTGGCTATGGTAGCTTAGATGAGACCCATGGGAGAGGCCCATTTGGTTACGCTAGCTTGGGTGAGACCCAATTGGTTATGTTATCTTGGGTGATTGGATCATTCAGATGTTTGAGGTCATGCTCAGGGCATATGGTTTTGGTTGTGAATTTCCAATCCAGTGATGGAACGTTGGCGAGACCAGGGTATTCTGTAATCTTATCATACAAGTGGGTTAAATGGTGTCATGGTGTATCGTGAATAAGTAAGTGTATGAATCTTGAGGGTAGGACCCGTTAATGACTGGCAAGGTTTGTATGTTAGAACAAGTTTGGAGTAGGAAGCTTAGTGATCATCAAGTTGGATCCATGTATTAGATAGACTAGGGTAGCCTTTATCAGTTATGACTCTTGGCGGAGTCTTGTTGTGCGATCGTGCATGAGATTTTAGTTATTAGGACATCAGTTATGTATTGGTTTGGCACCAACGATTGAGACTTGTGGTGGGAGACACCTTTATATAAGGTTCAAGGTTATCAACATTAGTGAACGGTTAGGGATTCTATTTTTCCGAGTTATCAGCAAGATAATTAAATGTCGGAGGGCTTCATTTGGTTCTGGTTGCGAAGTGGAGTCCTTATGGATGTAGTAAGGAATGGTTATGTCTGTCTAGAAGTCAGACATAGTATAGGGTTTTCAGCTTTCGGGCAGAGTCGTTGGATATTCTTTTGTTGGCTGAGGGCAGAATGTTATGGTTTGTGCTTCGTTAGGATATGTGATTTATGCTAAGATTAGGCTTCAATTATAGTGTTGGTTGTCAGTCGTCCTCGTGGGATGACTTCTCAGTCTTAATTGGAATTTAGTAAGTTCTGTCAGGATAGACAGTTGTGGCAGAGGAAGTAGTAAGGAATGATTTCGAGGGCAAAATATAGCTTAAATGGGGGAGAGTTGTAACACCCTGTTTCAGGATGTTTCTGTTAGATATTAAAATGTTTGACAAATGAATTTTTATTTTTGACCTATTAGTTTTAGGGTTTTTCAGATTTTAAACCCTAGGAGTATAAATAGTATAAGTCATTTTTTATTTTATGGGAGCTCTTTTTCACTTAGAATTTTCGTTCTTCTCATTGACAGAGAAAGTGAGAGTTCATCTTTTTCATGTGAGGTTTCTCCATTGTAATCAGATCTGATGATCATATAAATGCAGAAATATTTCACTAATTTCTTGTTTATTTGAGATTGATTCATCTACTATTCTTAATTTCCGCATTGTCATCTCATATTGTGTGAATCTGGGTTCCTACAATTGGTATCAGAGTTTGATCTTGAAGAATCATCTGTTCTTTCAAGTTTTAAAGATCAGAGGTGACATCTTCGTATTTGAATTTTTCCTACGAATTCGGTGTAAGTTTTCTAGTTATTCTGTGATCTATACTAAAAAAATTGCAAAATCTACATCAGATCTGAAAGATTTGTGAAGAAAGGTCTAGATCTAAAGGTTTTCTTTTGAAAACGTTTTTTTAGAACTATTTTGTCTCACATCAGATCTACATTCATTATCTTCAAAATCTGTTTTTATTGAAGATACAATGTTAGATCTACATTTTTCCGAAGCTTCATTTGCTCTTTGTCAAAAAATTTATTTTGATACATGGTACATTCAAGGATTTCATGAGTATAGAGCATTTACTGCCAATGAAATATATCATCTCATCAAGAATGGTTTGTTTAAGAAGGAACCATATGTATATGATGTGTTTGAACATAAGTGGCATCCTATTATGAGTGAGATATCCCTGATAACTCAAATGAATATGATCCATTTGATAATTAAAGATAAAGAAGAAGAAATGAAAAAGAAACATAACAAGGAAGAAGAAAGTGTTCATGTTGCTCCAGGTGAAGATCCCCAAGTAAAAATGGTTGATAAATCCCCAGAAATAGAGAAGGAAAAAGATGTTGATGATCCATGTTCTCCGAATGTTGTTGAAGATTCCTGCATCAAAGTTCATGATGTTATACCTGAAAAGAAAGAAGATATTGTTAAGGTTCTTCATATTGGTGATACATCAAAGAGATTACCTTCTGATATTTCCTCCAGATCAAGTAATTCTTTTGATGGGATGAAACCTTACAGAAAACCAATGATTTATGAAGACAAGGTTTACGAAAATCGAAAATCAAGTGTATCAAGAAGTTGTGAAAACCGTTTCAGGAAGCCTTATGTGTCTTCATGGACTGGAAATTCATTCTACAAGGCAAGATACAAGAAGTTCAAAAAGAAAAAGGGAAAACCTAAGCAAATGTGGGTTCCAAAGAATATATCCCCTGAACATGAAACCAAGAAAAATACAAAAGTTAGAAAAAGGTTCCATGAGAAGTTTCATGAAAGAAGATATCTAAAAAAGAAGAGTACTCAACAACCTCAATTTTGGTTGAATGATATGATGAAGTTTCTTAACTCATTTTCCAGAAGTTCAAAGACTCAAGTGATCCATTTAATCTTTGAAGATAACATTTTTTGGAGTAATCATTTTGGTGAGAAGATGTTTTCAAAAGATCAAAAGTTTTTCCAAACCAACTCTCCAACTTTCAAACAATTTTGGGTTCCTAAAGTGTCTTGCTAAGTGCCAAGAAGATCTGAGAGAGAAAAAGTTTCAAGTTATATTCAAAGCTCTCTCAAGAAAGGTTTTTTTTAAATGGTCAACAATTTAGGTGAGATATTGTTGAACATTACAATTTTAATTGGTAAATGGAAATGATTTCAACTTGAAAAAAGAAAAGGAATCTAGATGGTCACATATGGATATTATAAAGAGTTTAATGCATGATCTTTATTTGCCAAAGAAAATAAATTGATGAAAGAATATGTGAAATATGAAAATGGAAAGCATGGAATCGAGATGCTCTTGGTATTTGTCAAAATTGATGCATTAATCGAAATTGTGAAGCTAGTCGTGAGTTTTCTTTGAAAAGGAAAAGTTGAATTAATGACATTTAATGGGTCATTAAGGACAATCAAAGCATTTGATTTGTTGATTTTAATCCAATTCTTGGTTACATGGACGTGGACAAGCATTAAATCTTACTTTTAAATGCATGGCTTTTATTCTTTGTGTATACTAGAGAAGCACAAAAAAAATTAAAATTGCCATGAATTTTAACTATTTAGTTGGAAAACTCATACAAATGCATGGGCATCGAGAATTTATGGTTTATATGGCTTGCTACTTTCTTGTTACCTTGGGGTACGATACAGTAAATATGGAAAAATACCCAGTCCATAGTTATGTGGAGGAAATGTCAAATATTTACAAACATTTGCTGCAAGTTTTTTATGAGTTGTCAAAAGAAGAATATAGTGACCAGATTTGTTTCTATGGCTGACAAAAGAAAGATTTGTTTTTTTGGTACATGACCAGAGAAAGTGTGTGAAGAAACATCACCATTCCTCTTACAGCCGGTCTCACACTCAATTGTATGGTTAAAGAAAAAGGAAATTAGTGAACTCCTTGCACCTATTGAAGAGTGTCACATGCCCCATTCACCTGGTAACACATCTCTCAACAGGTTTAGCTCTTCACCTTTTGACTTCGTTACGTCATCAATAGGTCCCCACACAATTCTATTTGGTTGCAGACCTATTGCTAATTTTGAGTATTTGTTGGTTACAATATGGAAGATAAATTCTTGCAGCGGTTATCAATTTAACGGAATTTAACGGTGAGATAACGGAAATATAGGATATTCCATTAAGAGTTTTTTACCCAACAGTCAATTATTTCTTTTCTATGATTTACACTGAAGATCTTGCTATTATCCAATGGTTCTTCGTTTGACTTGAACTATCACCCAGTGGTTATTAGCTTTACACTGACGATCAGAAATTCTTCTCAAGACAAATTTCTTTGAAGACCAAATGCAAATGTCGAGGGGAGACCGGTGTATAAAATCGTCATCATTTTTATTTTATTTTTTATTCATCATTCTAAACATTTAGGGGAGAATTGTTAGATATTAAAATGTTTGACAAATGAATTTTTATTTTTGACCTATTAGTTTTAGGGTTTTTCAGATTTTAAACCCTAGGAGTATAAATAGTTTAGGTCGTTTTTTATTTTATGGGAGCTCTTTTTCACTCAGAATTTTCATTTTTCTCATTGACAAAGAAAGTAAGAGTTCATCTTTTTCATGTGAGGTTTCTCCATTGTAATCAGATCTGATGATCATATGAATGCAGAAATATTTCACTGATTTCTTGTTTATTTGAGATTGATTCATCTACTATTCTTAATTTTCGCATTGTCATCTCATATTGTGTGAATCTGGGTACCTACAATTTCTTAATTCAGGGTTCGTGGACCGTAAATCTATCATGTAAAGGCTGTGGGGCTTTGAGTAAGTAAAATTTGGACCTTATTGAAGGTTGATAATATTGGTTATGAGATCTAAGCCCTTGATTCGTGTGCTGGAACCAGTGGTAAAATAGGAAAAATTATATGTCAAGCTTCTGGTATGGATTATGGTTTTAGTTCAACATGTGTTAAGCCAAAAGTAACTAGATACAACTGTGGGGCTCTTCAATACCTTTTCGGGCATATAAAGAACGCCAAAAACAGACTTGAAACGAAGAAGTTATGGTTGTTTGAAGTTGAATTGGAAGTTTGGGGTTTTGCCCTACACAGGGTGTAACTTGCTGAATGTTAATCACGTTTTTAATGATCTACGCATGACGTAACTTAGGTTAAGCAAGCCATAACATCCGCTGACTAAGACCCTAATCCTAAGGTTTTAAGCCCTATTTAAGGGCTCTAACTTCTTGGAAACCTTCCCATAACCAGCGTCCATCACCTCATATCGTTCCTTTGAAACCCTAGCCACCAACTGTGAGTTTTGGGAGCATTAGTGTGATTAATGTGTGCATTCTTGAAGAAGGAGTCCATTGGAGAAGAAAGTGTGATCTCCAAACTTTGTAGATCCAGACTTTACACTTCATCACCTATCTCCAGAAGGTATAAAGCTTGCATCTTGATGTTCCTTTTGTTAGATTTAATTAATTCATGGGGTTTTATGCTTTTTGTCCCATTCTTGGTACTTTTGAGTATGGGTTACTCCAGAGCATTAGAATGCCTCCTTCTGATCTTTTTGAGGTTATAAAGTCATAAAAATGAGAGCTTGGGCACTCTCATCCATCCATGCATGAGTTCTTGAGCAAAAGGTGTCATCTTGGACTTATATTTTGGTTGTGTGTTGATCTTGGCCATGCAAAGGGATAAAGTCAGAGTCTTATCCATTAAGACATTCATTTATATTATATATGAGAGTTTGAGAGTTTGGCTTGCTGTATTAAGAGCTAAATAGCAATTTTTGGGATCAAAGGTTGTATGCAAGGCGTAACCTCTGTATGCAGGGTGTAGCTCTATGCGGGGCGTAGTTTAGTTACACATGGCGTAAGAGGAAAAGAAAATTCAAAGAGAAGAAAAGAAGATTTGCAAATAACAAGAGAAAAAAATATAAAGCAGTTGAAATGGATAAGGCTACACAAATAGAAAAAATGCAGACCGAAGAAGAAGAAAAGCACCACCAAGCTGTTGAAAAAGAAGAAAGTGAAAAGAAGTATGCATCTGCTGTCAACTGAACAAAATGACTTCTAAAAGAAAAAAGAAGTATGAATCAATAAAGTAAGTGAGTCATATCAACAGGAAGCTTGATTCATTGATTAATATGGTTAATGAGCTCAAAGCTTCTACACCTTTTCATACTATGACTAGGGAGGAATTCAAAATTATGAGACATGTAGTTTCATATCTTAATTTTATAGTTCCACCACTTCAAGAAAGAGATTAGAGAATAAAAGATCTTATTTCCCTCGGAGTAGAAGCTGATATTCAAGAGGTTGATTTGAAAAGAGCTACTGATGTTGCCAAGTTTTTAGATCATGAGAAAAGGATGACTGAAATGATCAAGGAAATTGAAAAATACTCATACAATGTGAAGAAATTGAACTATCTTGTTATGATAACTCTCATATTGTGTCTTGTAATGTCATCTTGATCTCTCTCCTTCACAAGCTGTTGAACGAGAAACAAGAAACTCTATGTCTTCTAAATGACAACATGAACGTATGTCTATGAGGACTTCAGTTGTATGTTGATGAGTTAAGTGAAAAACATGCTCAACCTTAAAAAAAAAGTTGCTGATGAGCTTAGTAACCAGTTAACCAAGCAATGCATGATCATCTTTGATAAAATGGAGGAGCATAAAAGTAGCAAATTCATGTTTTCGAATGCTTGCATCTCCACAAAAAATAGAGAAAAAGATAATCATGAACGATAAAAAGTTGTTGAAATACAAGATAATAATGATGAGAAAAAATCAGACTTTCTTACCAAGTTCAAAGAAAATGAACAACCTTCATCCAGAAATGAGGTTAATCTGTATAATTATTGAATTTTTTCAAGTCGAAACCTTCAATCCACAATCAATTTCAAATTCTGACTTTATCCATTCTTCTAAAATCATTTTACAAATGGAGAACTACAAATCATCATTTAATTATACGCAATACTATAGACTGTGCCAGGTAGTGTTGATCACTTCTTATTGATCAATTTCAATCAACAGTTATCACTATTACTACATATAATTATTTCTATATATCCACAATTTGTATACTTATTTAATATTTCCAAGTATAAACCTTCAAAAATGCAATAAAGCTAAATTGTTGACCTTGTAAAGCATTGTGAAATAATTTTACAATGCACAATTACTGATTATTATTTAACTATTCCCAGTATTATAGACTGCACCATGTAGTATTGATTATTGCTTATTGATAAAGTTCACTCAACAGTCAGTATCTATGGATCACAATTTTTTTACAACCGCAGTCAAGTTGAACTAATGAACTTGTAAACATTTATGCAATCATTGTGGGAAGAGGTTTACAGAATACTATATTAACATATGCATGTATAAAACATAAATAAAAATATACTACAATACACAAATAAAATATATAACGTACATAATATATATATATATATATATATATATATATATATATATATATATATATGTAATTTTGAAGGAAGATATAATTGAAAAAGTAATAAAAATATGGAAAGAGAAAATGTTGATAAAAGTAACGAGACTTTTAGAGGAGAAAATGTTGAAACAAATAAGGATGAAAGTGAAAAGGTTTTACTGACATATGAACGAAGAAATGAAGCAAAGAATAATGAGAGTGAGAAGAATTTAGTGGGAGATGAAGAAACAATTGAAAAAAAATGAAAACAAAAATATGCAGATTGTGAAGTACAGAGAATTCTCGATTGAAAAGGTGGTGAATGATGTGCTGAATAAATCAAAAAGTGAAGGAACAACAATGATAAAGGAAAATACAAAGCAAAAAAATCAACATGATTGAAGAACCAGTAACACCATTGAATCTTTTCAATGAAAATTTAAAAGATTAGGTATTTAGTGGAAATATATTGTACTTATCACCTGTATCACCATATATTTTAGATATGGTTGCAGAGGTAGAACTATGACACTACAGCAAGAAAAAAGAAAAAATAAAGAGGAAAATACAAATAAGAAATAGATAGAGATTGAAAGAAAAATTCATGATCCTACACTGCCTAGTTTTGATTTCTGTTTATCACAAGAATTTAAGAAAATCAAAGATAAAATGAAAAATCAATTGGATTAAAAAAAACAAATTAAGAGTAACAAGCGTGAAACACAAAATGAAGACTTGGCAAACAAGAGAGTTACAAAGCATTCACTTTACAGATGTTCACCATACTACAAACGTCAAGTAGAAATCAATGATAAACTAGAACCAATAGAAATTAAAGTGTTTGATCGTCTGTTTTCACTTACCGGAGAAACAAGATAATATTTCTTTTTAAAATTATTTAATATATTAGCACTTTAAAATATTTAAACAAACATGAAAATATGACAATTTGTTAAGTGTTTATGTATTCACATTTGTGTAATGTGCATGTATGAAAGTTTATGAAAAAATGCATATATCTAAATTTGAAAAACTGTGTATGTATGCACATTTATAAAATATGAATATATGAATATTCATGAAATGCACATATTACCAATTTAACACTTTATCATATTCACGAAAACATTAAAAAGTAAAGATTTGTCGAATGTTTGCATATTTAGTGAAAATATGCATGTATGTTTTACAACAAGGACATTTATGGAAAGTTATAATGCATCTGCCTAATTTTTTAGACTCAGAATGAATGTTTTACAACAAGGACAATTATGGAAAATTTTATTTCAGAAACTTGGGTAGCAGCTGATGTTATACTTGTCTATTGTCTTCTACTCAATCATGAAGAAAACAATAAATCAGAAGAATCACCTTCAAGACTGTTCTTGGACATTATGATCATGGTAATAAACGAACATAAAAAATACTTATTTAATATTAAAATTTTATTTTATTTTATTCTTATATGCATTTCTTGGATTCTTATTGAATGAAGAAATGTTAAAACAAAAGAAGGATACAAGAAGATATACTTGAAGTTTTCAACGAATATCAAACAGTTCATGAAAAAATTCACAGACAAAAAAGATTTCCAAAAAGTTGATATTGTAAGTAATTACATATAAGATATAAACATGATTATTTTTTTGAGCATATTTGCATATAGTAACATAATAAATAATAATGACAGTATGCATATATGAATATAAGAATTTGAATTTGGTAAATTTCACCAAAATAACAATGAATATTACTTTATTAGTCAAGAGTATACTCCAATTAACAATAACAAACTTTACTTGTACTCAAAAATAGCATTGTAATTGGATTCATTTACTAGTAATATATATATATATATATATATATATATATATATATATATATATATATATATATATATATATATATATATATGATGAAATGAAAGAAAAACATATTATTCGAAACTATAATATTTACAACTTATAATTGCAATAGGTGTTCTTTCCAATAATTCATGCACATCACTACTATGTGATTGTTATTGAGCTAATGAGCTTTTTGTTCATCTTCTATGCAACTGAAAGGACTATCCTCAACAGTATTATCCAATTCAACCTTCGATAATTATAAAATAAAAATACTCTTATTCGAATCTTAATTTATATGACGAATACTAATACTTAATTTAAAATTTTAATACAGGTAAATATGTTTTTAAAATCCTTGAAAGAAGTGGGACATCCAAATGCAACAATCATTGGAAGGAATGAGCCAATCTTTGCAAAAATGAAATGGAAAACAGATATTAATGATCAAGAATATGGAATAATTCTAATAATACATTTAGAGACTTTTATGGGAAGTCCGATTTCAAGATATAATTGTGGACTTTTGAAACCGGTCCACAACATCAAATAATAAAACTGAGGAAGAAATATGCAACTGTTAGGAAAATATAACCCCAAATTGTACGAAAGAACAAAACCATAAAATTCTTGACTGAGGCCTGTGTTTAACACAGTTTCTTTAAAATAAATTAGCCCTATATGGGTGTTTGTTACCCAGGATACAACAGTAGAAAGCAATTCTTCTAGATTGCTCGGACCCTCACTTGGCCCGGATTATACCTTGGTTGCAGCAAGAGAGAAAAAATGAAGCAGAAGCGTAGGAGAGGAAAAAAGTGATTTTGTTTCATCCGGTGTGTTGAATCAGTCACATAGGCATTGTATATATACAACCCAATGTAACTGATGTAATTAAAACGAAATCGTAACTGTCACAATTAAATGAGAAAATTAATCAAGAAATCAAAATCGAAATCTATGATTAATTAATCTTAATTCGTTTTTGTAACTGTTAACCAAAAAGGAAAAAATGAAAAAAAGGTCCTTGAACTTTTCTGGTCGACCGGTGGTGCATTCGTGCCCGCAGGACGCACGCTCGCAAACAAGTTCAGTGGCCCGAAGCCAATTTGGCTTGCATTTGCACCCCCTGCGCGCGCGCAAGAGAGAGAGCATTGGTTCTAATAAGTCTTACAAAGGTAGCTAGTCTTCGTAGTTATAAACCAATTTCCTTTTCATTCTCCAACCAATGTGGGATGAGTTTTAAAACCCACTTAATTCCTTTACTTTTCTCTTCCAATTGCTCTACTTTGACAAGTAATTTATCATTCATTTTTAATCCGTTTTGGACGTGTGATATATCAAAATGAAGATATCACGGAGGAGAACACAAATATATAATCAATAACTCGTTTTGATTAATTTAGAGTCCAAAATTTGTGCTCAAAAATGGAGAAAATTCATTTTTGGAAATTAACAAAATTAGTTTTCCAACAATCCCCCATATAAATGAAAATTGCTTCAACATCCGCAATTCCAAGCTGCTTTAGGTAAAATCCAGCAGTTGAATCATGCATAGGATAGGTAGGTTTGACCCTTTGAACCTTCCCTTAAGATACATTTTTTTTACTAGGGGACCAGTAGACGCGATGTCCTTGAACTGTTCTGCCATTTGTGTAAATAATCAATACATGTCTCACATGATTCTCCCTGACCTAGTTAGGTTCTGATTGATGTGTCCGTTTTTTGGTCGTGGACACTTGCCTGGTTCTGTAAGAGATCTTAGGAACTTGCCCATACAATTCCCTTTGAAGCGACCCGACTTCTCTCTCATGTAGGTGATTATATCATAATCGTTAAAAGCTAAAGCTTGACGATTTTCAGATTATCACCAACTACTATACGCTTAACTTGCATCACTGTTGTTTATAGTAATGGGTTGGGGTTGATCTCCACAGTGATCCACATATGTTATATGCAAGTAGGTTGTCCCATTGAACCTAGATCTTGGGATCTCCAGTCAACTAGGTTGGGTTTTGCTTCGCAATAACTTATTCATTCATGGGTCTTAATCCCATTCCTTTTGACGATTTTGCAACTAACTCCATGTTTAACCCTTTGGTTAGCGGATCCGAAATGTTATCCTTGGACCTTATGTAGTCAATTGAGATAACTCCAGTTGAGAGTAGTTGTCGAATGGTGTTGTGTCTTCGAAGGATGTGTCGAGACTTACCATTATACATAGCACTTTGCGCCCATCCAATTGCCGATTGACTATCGCAATGGATTGAGATTGCCGAAACTGGTTTAGGCCATCCTGTTATATCTTCCAAAACTTGTCGTAGCTATTCAACTTCTTCTCCACTTTTATCAAGTGCTATAAATTCAGATTCCATGGTGGATCTAGCTATAACTGCTTGTTTTGAGGATTTCCATGATATAGCTCCACCTCCAAGTGTGAACAAAAACCCGCTGGTTGACTTGGAGTCTTTAATGTCAGATATCCAATTTGCATCACTATACCCTTCTATCACCTCGGGATATCTTGTGTAGTGCAACCCATAATTGCGAGTGTACCTTAAGTATTATAATAATCTTTTAATACTCTTCCAATGTTCATCACTCGGATTACTGGTAAGTCCATATGCAGTCCTTGTGAGGTTTCACACCAAGGATGACGTCTGCCAAACCTATATCTTTCATGTCGAATCTTGCCTTTAGCATGTCCTTAGTTGATTAACCATTTTATCCTTGCTACCAACAATAAGCATATCATCAACATAAAGGCACAAGATAACATAACCCTCACTTGTGTTTTTAACATAAACACACTTGTCACATTCATTAATCTTGTATCCATTTTCCAACATCACATGGTCAAACTTTTGATGCCATTGTTTTGGGGCTTGTTTCAACCCATATAATGACTTCACTAGTTTGCAACCCTTTGATTCTTTTCCTGGGGCAACATACCCTTCTGGTTGTTCCATGTAGATTTCTTCTTCTAAATCCCCGTTTAGAAAAGCTGTTTTAACATCCATTTGATGTACTTCAAGATTTCTTATAGAAGCGACTGCAAGTACCAATCTAATGGATGTAATATGTGTGACAGGAGAGTACGTATCAAAGTAATCAAGGCCACTTTTCTTTCTATAGCCTTTAATTACTAGTCTTGCCTTGTACTTGTCAATGGTTCCATCCGCTTTCATTTTCTTCTTGAAAATCCATTTATAGACTAGTGGTTTGCAACCTCAAGGTAAATCCACTAGCTCCCATGTATGGTTTTGCAAGATGGAATCGATTTCGCTTTTAATTACTTCCTTCCATTGAGGTCCTTCTGAGGAGGTGACTGCCTCTTTGAAAGTTTGAGGCTCTCTTTCAACCATGTAAGTGTAGAAATCATCTTCAAATGACTTCTCCACTCGTGCCCTTTTACTTCTACGAGGCTCTTTTTCTTCCTCTATTTCTGCTTCATAAGAGAATTCATTGTGCTCAATTAACTTTGAAGCATTTGTCTTAACCTTATGAAGACATGGAAACACATTCTCAAAGAACGATGCATTTCTTGACTCCATTATTATGCCTTTGTGAATTTCTGGAATTTTTGAGTCATGCACAAGAAATCTATACGCACTACTGTTTTGTGCATATCCAACAAATATGCAATCAACAATCTTGGGTCCTATCTTAACCACCTTGGGTGCAAGTACCACGACCTTTGCAAGGCACCCCCAGACTCGAAGGTATTTGTAGCATGGTTTTATACCTGACCATAACTCGTATAGTGTTTTATCCGATTTCTTTCGTGGGACCTTATTTAAAAGGTAGTTAGCTGAAAGTATAGCTTCCCCCCCCCCCTCCACAATGAGGGTGGCAGACCAGAACTTAACAGCATGGCATTTATCATTTCCTTTAAGGTCCGGTTTTTCCTTTCTGCCATACCATTTTGTTGTGGTGAATAAGGTGCAGTAAGCTCATGTATGATACCATGAGTTGCACAAAATTCCTCAAATGGTGATACATATTCACCTCAACGGTCACTTCTCAGTACTTTAATTTTCTTATTAAGTTGATTCTCAACTTCACTTTTATACACTTTAAACTTCTCTATAGCCTCATGTTTACTTTTAAGTAAATAGACATAGCATAATTTAGTGCAATCATCAATAAAAATGATAAAGTACTTATTTCCACCTTTAGATGGAATTAATTTCATGTCACACACATCGGTGTGAATTAATCCAAGTGGTTTGGTTGTCCTTTGAATGGACTTGAAAGATTTTCATGTTAATTTCGATTCAACACAAGTGTTGCATTTGTATTTTGAGTCAATGTGAAAGTGTGGTATGTGATTGAGTTTAATTAAACGATAAAGAGTATCAAAATTAACATGTCCTAATCTAGCATGCCATATATTTGAAGACTCAAGCAAGTAAGTAGAAGAGTTATTCATTTCATTATCATTGTCACTTGGCTTAAGAGCCATTACACAAAGTTTGAATATACCCCTATCAACATACCCCTTACCCACATACACACTATTTTTTGTTAACACAAATTTATTTGACTCAAACACCAAGCGAAAACCATGCTTGTTCAACAACCAACCCGACACAAGATTCTTACGAATTTTGGGTACATACAACACGTCATTCAACGTCAGCTTTCGTCCCGACGTCATCTTCAACACAATCTTTCCAACACCTTGGATATCAGAAGTGGCCGAGTTTCCCATGACAGCCTGTCACCATTATCCACAACCTTGAATTTTTTGAACCATTCTCTATTCGAGCAAGCATGACGGGTAGCTCCCGTATCAATCCACCACTCCCTTGGATTGGACTCCACAAGATTAACTTCAGAAATAACCGCTGCAAGATCGATGTCAGACACATCTTTGGTTATCTTCTCCACAATATTTTCCTCCTTAGCCTTCTTTGGAAGCTTGCAATTTGCATCTTGATGACCCCGTTGGTCACAGTTATGGCAATTTCCTTGAAACTTTTTCTTAAAAGTTCCACCTTTGGCTCCTAAGTTTGAACCCTTGCCTTTCTTTTGGAATTTTTCCTTTCTAGATTTGTTCTTCCTAGAAGTTTGAATATGCTCCACCATATTAGCTTTCTCAGAAATAGGGGTATAACTACTCTTTTGAGCTATCTTATTGTCCTCTTCAATTAGAAGGCGAACAATAAGGTCCTCAATCTCCTTTCTCTTATGTTTCATGTAATTCTTGAAATCAACCCAACTAGGGGGTAGCTTCTCAATCATGGAAGCAACAGAAAAAGGATCATTAAACCCCATACCCTTAGCATGCATGTCATGTAGGAGGACTTGTAGTTCTTGGACTTGCGACATAACAGTTTTGCCATCCACCATTTTTTAGTCAAGAAATCGGGCAACCACAAATTTCTTTATCCCAGCATCTTCAGTTTTATACTTTTTGTCCAATGAGTCTCATAGTTCTTTGGATGTCTTTGTTACACAATACACATTATAAAGTGAATCAACAAGGCCATTAAGAACATAATTCCTACACAAGAAATCATAATGTTTCCAAGCATCAATAGCAGTTAAAGCTTGCACATCTTCTTTTCCTTCGGCCATTCGAGGAGCCTCTTCAGTTAAGAATCTAGCAAGATTCAATGTGGTAAGATAAAAGAGCATCTTTTAATGCCACATTTTAAAGTTCAGTCCAGAGAACTTCTCAGGTTTCTCAGCATGATTGACCGACATGGTCATCATTGGAGTTCCTTGAGCATTAGGAGTACCATTAGGCTTTGGTGGTTGGGAACCTTCACCAGTAGTCATGCTACAAAAGGAAGCAAATGTAAAAATATTAAAGATTAAAATTCAATAACAACTAAACTGTTAAGTATTGTCTATTTCCAGAAAACAGGTTCTGAAAAGCTGTGAAACAAAAGAAAGAATCTGAAAACTGTTTTAGAAGACAGTTTCTGAAAATAGTAACAGATTATGGATGCAATAAACTTAAACAGTTAGATACATGTAAACAGAAAAGCAGGAAAAAAAACACAGAAAATATCTTAGAAAACGATTTCTGAAAACAGATTCTGCAAGTCTGAGGGAAAAAATTCGTTTTTATTAGCACTGTAAGATGAAACAACAACAATTTTTTTTCCAAGTTCGTTTCGCAAAAACGATTTGTTTTAAGACTGTTAGGAAAATATAACCCAAAATTATGCGAAAGAACAAAACCATAAAATTCTTGACTGAGGCCTGTGTTTAACATAGTTTCCTTAAAACAAATTCGCCCTATATGGGTGTTTGTTTCCCAGGATACAACAGTAGAAAGCAATTCTTCTAGATTGCCCGAACCCTCACTTGGCCAGGATTATAACTTGGTTTCAGCAAGAGAGAAAAGATGAAGAAGAAGCGTAAGAGAGGAAGAGAGTGATTTCGTTTCATCCGATGTGTTGAATCAGTCACATAAGCGTTGTATATATACTACCCAATGTAACCGATGTAATTAAAACCGAAATCTATGCTTAATTACTCTTAATTCATTTTTGTAACTGTTAACCAAATAGGAAAAAAATGCAAAAAAGGTCCTTGAACTTTTCTGGTCAACCGATGTTGCATTCGTGCCCGCAGGACGCGCGCTCGCACACAAGTTCAGTGGCCCGAAGCCAATTTGGCTCGCATTTGCACCCCATACGTCCGCGCGCAAGAGAGAGCCTTGGTTCTAATAAGTCTTAAAAAGGTAGCTAGTCTTTGTAGTTATAAACCAATTTCCTTTTCATTCTCCCACCAATGTGGGAAGAATTTTAAAACCCACTTAACTCCTTTACTTTCTCTACCAATTGCCCTACTTTGGCAAGTAATTTCTCATTCATTTTTAATCCGTTTTGGATGTGTGATATATCAAAATGAAGATATCACGGAGGAGAACACGAATATATAATCAATAACTCATTTTGATTATATTTAGAGTCCAAAATTTGTGTGCTCAAAAATGGAGAAAATCCATTTTTGGAAATTAACAAAATTAATTTTCCAACAGCAACAAAGATTTTAATGTGCGATTTGAACCAAAATGTGCATGTGGTGCATGAAGAATCAAATGGATTTGCAAAGTTTCCACAAATACAAAGGCATTTGATATTGATTGACGCTTTTAAGAGGAAAGATAAGAGAATGAAGATGAAATGAGGTTTTAAGATTTTGGATGATAAGAGAATGGTAACAAATTTTACTATAATATATGATTAATTTATTGCATATATAATTATATTTATGAATATACGTGCCTTTTGTAGATTTGGAAGGAAGATCTTGGTCTTGAGATTTTTGATGTTGAAGAATAGGTGTGTTGATGCAAAAATTGTTGTTTTAATTAGTCAATATTTAACTTTCATTATTTATTTAACTCTTTATTTTTTTTGAGATATGTTTTTATCTTTGAATATAAATTTCAAAACATATATAACTTTTTGGATGAATGTAATTTTGCATTAAGGTTTTAGGAGTTATACCATTTTGTTTAATATTCCAAAAGTAAAAAACATTTTTATGCATATATGAAAATTTTGATATTCACATATGCATCTTCGTAAATTTGTGGATATAGAACGTATTCATCACTGCTTATTTAGCAAGGCCAATCAGCAGTTATGTAATCTTTTAAAATCTAGACCTTCAATCTGCAGTCATGTTGAACCGTTGACCTTGTACACAGTTCTAAAATAATTTAAAATTTTCATGCTGTTATCATTACAAATTATAAATCATTGCCCAAACCTTCATAAACAAACTAAAAAAATTAATCACTTTCTAAAAATGATGTGAATGATGAAGCAATATAAAGGTCTTCTAGAGAATTGTTGATTATCATTTAACTAATAGCAGTAGTCTATAATAACATTGATCAAGTTTAATCAACATTTATCAATATTACTATGGATTGTCAATTCTACTTATCAACAGTTTGTAACATTAATTAATAATTTCAAAATCTAAAACGTCAATCAACAATTTTCATCTTTAATTAATAGTTTTAGGACTTATACTATTTTGTTTAATATTCCAAAAGTAAACATATTTTTATGCATATATGAAAGTTTTGATATTCAGATATTCATCTTCATAAATTTGTGGATATAGAGAATATTCATCAGTGCTTATTTAGAAAGGTCAATCAGCAATTATGAAATCTTTTAAAATCTAGACCTTCAATTTGCAGTCATGTTGAACTGCTGACCTTGTACACACTTCTTAAATAGTTTAAAACTTTCATGTTGTTGTCATTATAAATTATAAATCATAATCTATACATTCAGAAACAAACTAAAAAAATAAAAAGAAAAGTATAATCACTTTCTAAAAATGATGTGAATGATGAAGCAATATAAAGGTGTTTTGCAGAACTCTCGATTATCATTTAACTGGCATTGGTAGTCTATATTAATATTGATCAATTTTAATCAATATTTATCAATAGTTTGTATCCTTAATTAATAATTTCAAAATCTAAAGCTTCAATCAGCATTTTGCATCCTTAATTAATAATTTTTGGACTTATACTTTTTTGTTTAATATTCCAAAAGTAAAACTATTTTTTATGCATATATGAAAATTTAGATATTCACATATGCATCTTCATAAATTTGTGGATATAGAGTATTCATCACTACTTACTTAGCAAGGTCAATCAACGGTTATGTTGAACGTGTAAAATCCAAACCTTCAATCCGCAGTCATATTGAACTGAAGACCTTGTACACACTTCTAAAATAATTTTAAAATTTCCTGCTTTTATCATTACAAATTATAAACCGTTACATAATCCTTAATAAAAAATCTAAAAATAGAAAAAGAGGACTTTAATCACTATCTAAAAATCGTATGAATGATGAAGCAATATAAAGGTCTTCGGGAAAACTATTGATTATCATTCAACAAACAATAGTACGTTATAATACTATTGATCAAGTTTAATAAACATTTATCAATATTACTAAGGATTGTCAATTCTATTTATCAGCATTTTGTATCCTTAATCAATAATTTCAAAATCTAAAACTTTAATCCGCAGTTTGCATTCTTTATTAACAATTTCTAAATCTAAAACTTCAATCATTAGTTTGTATGTTTAATTAGTAATCTCCAAATCTAAAAATTCAATCAACAGTTTGCATCATTAATTAATAATTATAGGACTTATGCTGTTTTATTTAATATTCCACAACTAAAAACATTTTTATGCATATATGCAACTTTTGATATTCGTATATCCATATTAATAAATTTGTGGATATATCCATATTAATAAATTTGTGGATATAGAGAATTAATAAATTTGTGGATATAGAGAATATTCATCACTGCTTATTTAGCAATGACAGTCAACATTTATGTAATCTTTTAAAATCTAAACCTTCAATCCGCAGTCTTGTTGAATTGCTAACCTTGTATACACTTCAGAAAAAAAAAGAATTTAAAAGTGTCATATTGTTATCATTACAAATTATAAATCATTACATAAACCTTCAGAAAAAAAAACTAAAACAAAAAAAAAAGAATTTAACAACTTTCTAAAAATAATGTGAATGATGAAACAATATAAAGATCTTCCAGAGAACTTATGATTATCATTTAACTGGTAGTTGTAGTCTATAGTAATATTGATCGAGTTTTATCAACATTTATCAATATTACTACGGATTGTCAATTCTATTTATCATCAGTTTGTATCCTTAATTAATAATTTCAAAATCTAAAACTTTAATAAGCAGTTTGCATCCTTTAATAACAATTTCAAAATCTAAAACTTCAATTAGTAGTTTGCATCCTTAATTAATAATTTCAAAATCTAAATTTTAATAAGCAGTCTGCATCCTTTATATTTCCATATTCATATCAGAAAGAAACATGCACTTAATGTCACATAATTATGATACAAAATATGTGAAATATAGTTTACACGAACCTTCTATAGGGCGTGATACAAGCTTACACAATAAACATCTAGTTTAGAGGATCTATCTTATTGTAATGTCCCAAAAATCAGAGTAAAACTTTTCATTTTTAAAACATACCCCAATAGTTCAATAATTACCAGAACATTGTTTTACACACCATATAAGTCAAAATATCAAAACATGGTATCTCTCAATCATAAAAGGTTGGATGATGTGTACAATCACGCCTTCACCTTTCCCCACTCGTCAAAAGTACCTGGAACATTAAAATCCAAACTGTAAGCCATAGCTTAGTGACCTTCCCAAAATACCACACACCACAGATAATACAGATTTAATACATACCATGCATACAGGTGTTGTTGGTCCTTGACCTCAACCCAACCATACCGAGTTTGTTGGTTTACAGCTTGAAGCAGTAACACCTCAACACAACCATCCAGGGTTTGTTAGCACACGGCCTCAACCCAAGCATGCAGATTTATTGGCATGTTGCTCAACCTTACAATACCAGGTTTGTTGACCTTCAGTCTCAACTCCACCATCCATATGTCGACATATACACAAACAAAGCACACATAAGACTATCATAGGAATCCTACATCCTACGATACATAAAATCAATAAATGGGCCGACCTTGGTGCCTTAGACCCATTGACATAGTGAGAAAACTCAACTCACGATCAAGGAGTAACTACATAGAACTCTGTAACACGCATCAGCTCTACTGCCTGCCTAAACAATAAACCGAGACCCAATTCGTAATGTTAGTCTACAATACTCCCAAAAGACCCAAAATCAAACTTGGTCAAAAGTCAACGGTCAACGATAAAAAAGTCAATGGTCATAAGTCAACACAGACCGAGTACGCCCAGCATACTCGGCTAGTACGCCCCGCGTACCCTTGATCCTGGTCGGGTTCCCAACAACGTAGGCACAACGTACGTGCAGGTACGCCCAGCGTACGCGATGGCTTAAATATCCAACTTTTAAGAACTTAATTCCCTAAGTCATTTCATCTAAGTCTCAGATCTTGTCTTAAAACATATCCCAAACCATAAAGTTTCCAACTTTATGGTTTTACATTCCTAGAACAAACCCAACAACAAAACCCTAACTCTTCTTAACCATTAAAGCTCTTAATGATTTTCATGAAAGAATCTTAGGGCCAAGATCACATTTTTATGACTCAAGACATGGAAAAACGTCCAAAAGGGCATCCCAAATGTGCTATAGCATGCCATGCATAAGAAAGTCATAATTTGGGCACAAAAGCTCATAATATCACAATGCAAGCTAGATCTAGCCATTTAATCATCAAGGTGGGAACTTTTACATTCTGGAGATGTAGGGCGATGCAAGACTTCCAGATCCACACTTGCTTCTAGCTTCCAAGCTTCACTACCACCTTCTACTTTTGTAACACACAAAAACACACTCAAAGGTTTCAAAATGCAATAATGGGGGCTAGGGTTTGCAAGAAAATGTCTCAAGTGATGGAGGCTGAAAATGGGATGGGGAGATGGGGCTTAAGGATCAATATATTTTGTCAAAACTGATAGGTTTTGAGCATAACATCAATCCTATGGTGTTCATGCAACCCTAATTGCTTGGATCTAGTTTTTCTACTTTGAACATGCAATAAACTTCCAAGACTTATAAACCCTAGATCTAGCATACAATTAATCAAATTAACATATAAACTAGGGTTTAGATCTTACCTTGATTGTTATGTAGCAATAACAATCAATTCCTTGGCTTCAGAAAGCTTAGTGCCTCAAGTGTTGCACCTCTAATGGAGTCACAAACACCACTAAGCAATTGGATGAAGAAGGAGGAGAGAGGAGGCACCAAAAACGGCTGGAAACCCTAAAAGAAGACTTAGCCACGTTTTTGGGTCCCACGGGTTCTTTAAATAGGTAGGCAATTAGGGTTATCTAACAAGGAAACCCTAATTTGACTGCTTAAGCACTAAGCAGCCCATGGACCCCTTCTGGAACATGCCTTGGACGATTTCTAATGGGCTTCCCCATAGAATTCGTCCAACCTATTATTCCAAGGTGATCCATAGCCCAATTGTAATTATCCTATAATTACAATTCCAGTCCCCTAAGTTTAATTAATCTCTTTTAGCCACAAAATTAATTCTTAACTAATATTAATTAAACAATATGATTTCTCCTTTAATATATTATTCTCATAATATATTAATAAATCATAATTAAACCTTTCTCTCCTTAATTCATCCTACATATTGCTATGGTGAAGGCAACCCAAAAGGACCATGCTCATAATCGGGTCAAGTACATACCAAAATAGTTATGGACTTAGACACTAATCCAACAGTCTCCCACTTGGATAAGTCTAATAACTATTTTGTATAACTTCAGAACCTGATCAGCAATCGTAGCTTTCAACAGCCGTTGTCAACTCTGATCTTATCAAATACGCGTGTCCTTTAGATAAGGGATTATATATTCCTCCATTCTCAAGATATCGTATAGACACAAGACATGAATTTCGATCATTCTCTCTATACTATTTCCCGACTTCTGATTTATGACGACTGACAACAGACTACAATTGAACACATCAACTTAGTCCCGGCAAGCGCTTAGGGTGTCATCACTAAATCATCGAGGGCCCCATAGATATCGCTTTTATCCCACTTTGGGTAAAAGGAATGGATAAACTTCGACTCAAATGCTCGCTTGCATTTACTGATCGAATCACACACAACAATAAGTTTTATAACACCAAGTTACTGGTGCATTTTCTTATTATCAATGCGCAACAGACCAACAAATAACAACTTACACGTCTCGATTTCAAGAATATACAATGTTATCGTCTCACAATTACTCATGATAAAAACCATGACGTGATTCAAGTGAGCGTGGGTTTGATCCAATACTCTAATCTTATCAAAGCACTCATGAACTCTGCAGCAAACTTGTGCTATGTCTAAACACTTAGACAATCTATAGACAGATTCATGACAGTCTTCCTTCATACCTATTTCCAACGTATGACCGACTGTGGAGGTTCGAATAACCCAGTTATTCTGGAAGTCAAAACATGCAAAATGAAACACAACGATAATACTTAATCCTATATGGCCACAAAACTTTTGAGCGTAAATAAAACACTTTTATTTAAACACCATATTGATTACTCATTATTCATTGCTTACTGTGTCAGAAAATCAACTTATTACTTGAATTACAACAATAATTGTCCCATGCTCCAAGCATGCACACTTTGTTTCCTATGGTCCATGCTTTGTGAAATAGATCAATTGAAAACTTTTCCAATGATGCTCATTACACAATTCCTAATCCTCATCGTTAGTGTAAGAACACAAGGTTCTTGCCACTACTAGAATACGTTAGATTCTAACATTTTATGCAACGATCCTTTCGCAAAGTCATAGCACAAAAGTCACCAGGACTTGGCTAATGAAATTACAAGGTCTCTATCAGAAATTGTTACAAACAATTCTATAGATGTGATATCTCTCACTCAAAGTACATTCCTTTGAACATCCTTTTGCATAAAGTTTTCTAATCTAGACATAAGTTCTCAATTTCCAACTCCCAATATGGAAATCATTTCCATATTTGCCATATGACAACTCATTCTAAATAGAATCTTATCTATTCATAATAATGTCGATATGGTCCATCCAATACTATACTTCCAACTACTCATAAGCAACAAATCCTTGGCGAACCTTAGATCGTCCTTTGATAGTTGTTTAATTATTTTAGTCAAATCCAGTTCTAGTCCTTTTTCCCTCTTAATGCCCTAGGCATTCGGAAAATTTTAGAATGGTTAAATATTATAGCATTTGCAATCGATCCTATACCCTAAGCGTATGGGACACGATGCATAATGTCTTACATAAAGATATGATACTTTATCAATCTTCTGCCATAATATTTTATGTGTCACGTTCTCACAATTCGAATTATGAAGAGGGATGCTGTAATCATAATCGAAATTTGAGAACACACTATGTATCCTTTGACTAAATTTATTAAAATTTCTCAATCTAAGCTTTAGATATTGAAACGAAGTATAATATTCTCTCCCTTAATTATAGCAAAACAATTTTTCAACCCTTGCTACTTTGCAAAGTATAACTCTTGTTTTCTATAATTAATATCGCTAACTTGCAATACTTACCATAATAATCATGCTCCCACTATCATGATGATTATTTTCTTACCAGCATAACACTTATGCTCCCACTAGCTTTGACATGTATTCAGAAAACAGCTGAACTTCCAGAGAACAATGCTTATTGAATTCCTTAAGTTCATATTTCTAATACTTGATGCTTTGATAAGCCTTTATCTAAGCTTCTTAAACTCATACACCTTTGCCTTAGAAAGCTCATATGTGTGTCTAGACAAATTCAGAACTTATGTTACTAAGTCCCAAATGTTGAGACTAATTGTCAAATCTCACAATTCGAACTATGAAAAGGGATGCCGTAATCATAATCGAATTTGAGAATACAATTTTCACAATTGCTATCTTCTTAAAATCTCTCTTAGTGAAAGTATTTCTTCACAACCATTTTTCATGAAGGAGGGAAACCTTATGCATTGTTATGATACTGTACATGACGTCCTCCACCCCATAAAGACAAGCAACAACATCCATTGCATTAATATAATAATTGTAATACAAGCGTGTTCTGTACAGTTTGTAAGACACCAAAAGTATAATCAAAATAAAAGATGGGTCTGGTATGTGCTCCATCTTCTCAAAAGCTTCATCTGTACCTGTCTACTGATGACCTGAGAATACAAGTTATTTTGAAAGCGAGTATCAGCATAAAGTTGGTGAGTTCATAAGTATTTAGTGTCATTGCTTATATAAAAATTTTAGTAATAATGTAATGTAGTAATTGATTTCAAATGTTTTGGAAATAGTATCCTCCCTAGAAAACCCTATGTTTCCTAGTAAAAAGTAGTCTTCTACCAAGACCCGATTGGTTGTATGTTTGTTCTTTCGTAAATGTAAGTGTTTTTCCAGTGAAAACTATTAGTATGAAAATGTAGTTACTGACACGAGCATGTGACAAAGTCACAAAGTAATGAAAATACAGACTCCGGGCGGTACTAAATGAACAGTACGCCTTGAAAAGTCTAAAGTAGAAACTATATAGACTCCAGGCGATACGCCTCGAAAAGTCCAAAGTAGAAAATATGTAGACTCCAGGCGATACGCCTCGGAAAGTCCAAAGTAGAAAATATGTAGACTCCAAGCGATACGCCTCGCAAAGTCCATCTTTGCCTTAAATCCTTATTTAGTTAATTTAAGGTTTGAATGTGAACTCGTATGTAACCATGCTGATCAACGGCTGAATAACTGATGACCCTCCAGGTCACACGTAGTATGGTGACATTTTGTCACCCCTAGGCCTAGTCGGCTCGGACTGTAGCTAGCAGTCAGGATGTGGGAGTGTCTGTCCCGTATAGATCTATACACATAATGCCCGCTCTCCCTCTAGGAGACTTTGGTTACTCGGTGATAGCACAATGAAGTGTCGTATCGAGAAGTAGTATGTCACATTCTGTTTTAGTATTTAGTGTTTGTATAGTGTATAGTATATTCTCTTGTATAGTGTATAGTATGTTCTCTTGTATAGTGTATAGTATGTCATGTTACTCATTGTAGTACTTATGTAGTGACTCATAAATGTACTGACTCTTGTATGGGTCGTTGTAATAGTAGTAGTGAATAGTAATCCCTTAACTATACCTATTATAGTTAAATAGTATGGTTGTTTGGATGCCTTTGTTACACAAAGGTACTGAACTGAAATGAAAGCTTTTATATCCAACACATATATATATGATATATAACTAAGAAATCAATGACACTCGGACAAATAACAGGATACCCTAAGTCCACAACCAAACAAGGAACAGAAAGTAAGGTGAGCTATCAATCCTAAGTCCTTCAAGTCTTACTTATATAAATATACTGGTGTAGATATTGATTTGAAAGTATTATAAATGTAAAAGAGTTTGAAAATAGTTTTAGCATCAAAAGAGTTTAGTAAAAAGGTTTGAAAGTTTGAAAATCCATAAGTTTGAAAGCAATTTGAAAGTAGTAGTAAATCTTTCTGTTTGTTCTAGTTATTAATCACATGTGATTAAAGCAATAACTAGAAGTGTTCAACTTGTATTCCCCCCCCCCCCATAAAAGCATTTAAAAACATTTAAAAGGTTGATTAAGGGGGTATGAACTCACCTGCAGTGAGTGGATTGGATGGAAGTGCCGGGTAGGATGCTAGGTGTCAAGTGAGGACTTGAACACACACACACGGATCCTATGTAACATGTAGTGATACACAAATGTATCTAATTAGTCATTTTACAACTAATTAATCAAGTAAAGACCTCCTAATACATGGAAACACTTTGTTTTAAGTGCTAGGAGTGCTAAAGGGTTGCATCTAAGGAGAGTATGGCCTCACATTGGAGTTTACTTTTCATTTGGTAACCCTATATGTGTTTACGGTTTCTGGACCATTTCCCCCATGAGTTTACGGCCGTAAACTCATGGTAATTGGTGCATTTGTGTGTTTTAAGGTCTTATACTTCACAAGTAAGTGTTCTAGGTTTGAATCAAAGGCTTAGGAAGTGGTTAGGGCTCGAAATGGACCTTCTTTGGAGTTTACGGTCCTTGGACCACATTTGAGAGTTTACGGTCGTAAACCATTGAGTTTACGGTCGTAAACCCATGAGTTTACGGCCGTAAACTCATGGTTACTCCAACCATTTCGTGTTTTGGTGTTTCTAGTTCATGCATGCAAGGTTCTAGTCTTTTATCCAATCCCTAGAAGGTGTTAGGGGCATTTAAACACCATTAGGTGGTGTTTACGGTTCAAGGATATCCCTTGACCGTAAACACATATGTTCTTGGGGATTTTGATGTTCTTCCAACGGATTAGCAAGCATTCTAAGCAAGTAACTAGTTAGGAGGAGTGTACTTACTTATAGGAAGCTTGTAAAAGTGTTTAGGGCCCAAGAACACTAGTGTGTGTTCTTGGTGTTCTTGGTGTTTTGAATAACACTTGAAGATCTAAGTAAAAATCAAGAATCTTAAAAACACTAGATAAAGTGTTGTACGAACGAATCTAGGAAGGAAAGACTTACATTTTTGGCGGATTTGAAGAAGTGTGTGATGATACTTGAGAGAAAAGTGGTGGGTGTTCTTGAACTTGAAGGTGTAAAGTGAGGAAGTGAGGGAATAAGGGTAAACTCATGCTATATGCATGAGTTCTTGGTAAAAAGGAGTTTACGGCCCAAACTCCTCTTGTTTGGCCGTAAACACCTAGCTAAGGTGTTGTATGATTGTTTGTTACACCACACTTCTAAACTTTGGCCGTAAACACCTAGCTAAGGTGTTGTATGATTGTTTGTTACACCACACTTCTAAACGACACTTCCTTTTATTTATTCGTTTGACGATTTAAAAATAAAAACACCCAAGCGGACTTTAAACCGGCCAAAAATGTACTGAAATGTATTTGACTATTATTTGAAGTGTTTGACTGTAGAGATTATACAAATGAAAATTTCGGGTTGTCATATCATCCCCCCGTTAGAGGGAATTTCGTCCCGAAATTAGAGTTCATGCAACTAAGTTATTACAAATAACTAAGTAAAGAGATGAGGATATTTAAGTTTCATTTGATCCTCGCGCTCCCATGTGAATTCCGGTCCTCGCTTGGCGTTCCAGCGAACCTTCACGATTGGGATGCGGCTTTGTTTCGTTCGTTTGACCTCGCGTTCCATGATCTCTACAGGTTCTTCCACGAAGTTGAGGCTCTCGTTGATCTCGATCTCGTCGAGTGGGATTACAAGAGTCTCGTCGGATAGGCACTTTTTCAAGTTAGAGACGTGGAAGGTAGGATGTACGTTACTGAGTTCGCGGGGTAGATTGAGTTTGTAAGCTACGGGGCCGATTCTAGCGAGAATCTCGAAAGGCCCTATGTACCTTGGATTCAGATTTCCACGCTTTCTGAAGCGTATAAAGCCCTTCCAGGGTGAGACTTTCAAAAGGACTCGGTCTCCCACCTGGAATTCCAAAGGTTTCCTTCGTTTGTCTGCGTAGCTTTTCTGTCGGTCTCTAGAGGCTTTCAATCGTTCACAAATTTGAACGATCTTCTCTGTCGTTTCCTGAATGATCTCCGGACCTGTGAGAGCGCTGCCAGGAACTCGTCCTTTAGCTAACTGTGTGTCACCCACCTCAGCCCAGCACAGAGGGGATCTGCACTTCCGGCCGTAGAGGGCTTCAAATGGAGCAGCCTTGATGCTCGTGTGATAACTGTTATTGTAAGAGAATTCGACGAGAGGTAAGTGAGTATCCCACGCCTTACCAAAGTCGATCACACTGGCTCGCAGCATATCTTCCAGAGTTTGGATAGTTCTCCCGCTTTGTTCGTCGGTCTGTGGATGGTAGGCTGTACTCATGTCCAGCGTCGTTCCTAGGGAGCTTTGTAGGGACTGCCAGAATCTCAAAGTGAGTCTACTATCTCTGTCGGAGATAATGGATATAGGAACACCATGCAGTCGTATGATCTCCCTAATGTAGGTTCTTGTGAGTTTCTCCATTTTGTCGGTTTCTTTGATAGGTAGGAAGTGTGCGGACTTGGTCAATCTGTCGACGATGACCCAAATGGTATCAAGCCCACCCGTTGTCTTAGGTATCTTGGTTATGAAGTCCATAGTGATCCGCTCCCACTTCCATTCAGGTATCTCCGGTTGCTGGACTAGACCTGACAGTTTCTGGTATTCGACCTTGACCTTAGCGCAAGTAATGCATTTACTTACGAAGGTAGCAATCTCAGCTTTCATGTTAGGCCACCAGTATGACTTTTTGAGATCCAGATACATCTTATCTGAACTTGGGTTGACGGAGTATCGAGTGTTGTGCGCTTCCTTCATGACCAAGTCTCTGAAGCCACCGTGTCGTGGTGTCCAGATATGGTCCATGAGATATAAGGCTCTGTCACCCTTGACTTCCAGGTTCTTATCCATTCCTCGCAGGGATTCTCCCGCCGCATTTTCAGGTTTCAAGGCTTCGAGATGAGCCTCCTTAATCTGTGCGGATAGATGTGAATGGATAGTCATTGTTAATGATTTGACTCTTCGACCAGAATATTCTTTCCGACTTAGGGCGTCAGCTACTACATTGGCTTTACCCGGATGATAACGAATTTCGCATTCTTAGTCATTGAGTAGCTCGACCCACCGTCGTTGTCTCATATTGAGCTCCTTCTGGTTAAATATGTGCTGCAGACGTTTGTGGTCTGTAAAGATAGTGCTCTTCGTACCGTACAGGTAGTACCTCTAGATCTTTAGGGCGAATACGACCGCTCCTAGTTCGAGATCGTGGGTGGTGTAGTTGACCTCGTGTGTCTTCAAATGTCTTGAGGCGTAGGCGATGACCTTACCTCGTTGCATCAGAACACAGCCGAGCCCTTGATTTGACGCATCGTAATAGACCACAAAGTCTTCTGTTCCTTCGGGGAGGGACAGTATCGGTGCGGTGCACAAGGCTCGTTTCAGGGTTTGGAATGCCTTCTCTTGCTTCTCTTCCCAGTCAAAGGCCACGCCTTTTTGGGTCAACGTCGTGAGGGGTTTCGCGATTCGAGAGAAGTTTTGAATGAATCTGCGGTAGTAGCCAGCGAGGCCTAGAAATTGGCGAATCTCTGTAGGCGTCTTCGGTGCTGACCAGTTCTCAATGGCTTTAATTTTGGAAGGGTCCACGTGGATTCCCTCTTCGCTAACCACGTGTCCTAAGAATTCGACTCTTCGGATCCAAAATTCGCATTTAGAGAACTTCGCATAAAGCTTCTCTGATCGTAAGGTTCCTAGGACTTGTCGTAAGTGATCGCTATGCTCCTCCTTACTTCGATTTTAGATAAGTATATCATCAATAAAGACGATGACGAACTGATCCAAGTAAGGATGGCATACTCTATTCATCAAGTCCATGAATACTGCGTGCGCATTGGTCAGTCCGAATGGCATCACTACGAACTCGTAGTGTCCGTAACGAGTTCGGAAGGCTGTCTTCGGAACATCCTCCTCTAGCACTCGTAACTGGTGATACCCTGACCTTAGATTAATCTTGGAAAAGTAGCTCGCCCCTTGCAGTTGGTCAAATAAATCGTCTATGCACGGAAGATGGTAACGATTCTTGACTGTAAGCTTGTTGAGTTCCCTGTAATCGATGCACATACGGAACGATCCTTCTTTCTTCTTTACGAACAAGACTGGTGCTCCCCAGGGCGAGAAGCTTGGTCTTATAAAGCCCTTGCTGAGCAGCTTGTTAAGTTGACCGGACAGTTCCTGCATCTCAGCAGGTGCTAGACGATAGGGCGATTTCGCTACTGGGGTCGCTCCTGGAATCAAGTCGATTCGGAACTCGACTTGACGTTGCGGAGGTAAACCCGGTAGTTCTTCAGGGAATACGTTGGGGAAGTCGCGTACTACGGGGAGGTCTTTTAGGTCTTTTGTTTTCTGGCTCGTATCTACAACATGCGCCAGGAATGCACGATATTCCTTACGTAAGTACTTCTGGGCTTGAAGACACGAGATGATACGAAGACTCGTACTGGGTTTGTCTCCGTAGATTAACAAGGTTTCGCTATTCGGTAGATTCAGGCGGACTGCTTTTTTGAAGCACAGGATGTCGGCACGAGAAAGACTCAGCCAGTCCATGCCTAGGATGACGTCGAAACTCTGGATAGCTACTGGTATGAGGTCGATAGGGAACGAATGATTATCTAGCGTGAGGGAACAACCTATGTAGATCTCGTTAGAACTCTCTGTCTTACCGTTAGCCATTTCTACGACGAAGATTTCTTTTAGTGTTTGCGGTGATTGTTTAAGTAGGTGTTTGAATTTTTGGTTTACGAAGCTTCTTTCTGCCCCACTATCGAATAGGATACAAGCATAAGAGTTATCGAGAAGGAACGTACCCATGACTACTGTGGGGTATGCTATGGCTACGTTGTGGCCAATAGCAAGTAGTCTTCCTGCTCCTCCCGCGTTCCCAGCTTTCGGACAGTTTCTTTTGAAATGTCCTATCTCGCCGCACCCGTAGCAGGCCTGGCTTACCCCTGCACTAGGGACCTGGGAGATAGGTTTGGGTTGTGCTCTGCAGAACCGGGCGGTATGGCCCTTCCGGTCGCAGTTAGTGCAGTGCATCTCACGGCAGGGGCCGTTATGATGGAAAGAGCACTTGGTGCACTTGGGTAGGTTCCCTGCATATGTTTTGGATGGTATAGGGGCAGCAGGAGTAGTGGCAGCATGGACAGCACCGTCTGTTGGTTCTTGGAAGAGGATTGATTTGATTTGCCCCTCCTTCGGTCTCCACGCTTCCTTTTGTTGTCGGTCGCGTGGGTTGGTGTTGTGGTAGTGGTTGTAGTTGTTGATGGGGTAGAAGGAACTTCATGATCAATCAGCCTTTGGGCCAATTCCTTGGCACTATCAAAGGTTTCAGGGTTTGAAGCTAGAACGTTCCCACGATACGGGGGTACCAAACCCCAGATGTATCTCTCGATCTTTTTGTTTTCGGTGGGAACCATGTTAGGACATAGGGCCACCAGGTCGCAGAACCTGGCTGTATAAGCCGCTATGTCGGAACCCTACATTTTGAGGTTCCATAGTTCCTCCTCGAGTTTCTGGATTTCGCCCCTCGGGCAGTACTCCCTTGTCAGAAGGTCCTTCAGTGTGTCCCAGCCCATAGCATTGGCTGTTATCAATGAGAGTGATTTGACATGGCCATTCCACCACGTCAGGTCCCTTTGGGTGAAGGTGCAAGCAGCAAATTTTATCTTGCTTCCTTCAGGGCATGAGCACATCTCGAAGATTGCTTCGGTCCTTTCGATCCATTGGGACAGTGCAAGGATCCCTCCGGTTCCGTTGAAGTATGTAGGTTTGCAGCTGATAAAATCCTTATAAGTGCACTCTCGTGCACGTGGATGGATTTCACCATGGCTAGAGTTAGTGCCAGTCCCCGTTCCACTAACGCCGCCAAAGTTTACTTGGGCCATGGCGGCGGTCACAGCTGCAGTTACAGCTGCCTGGAACATTACAGCATCGAACTGCTGCGGAGGGGGTGGTGGTGGAGTTTGACTTGCAGGCATGTTTCTGGTCGGACGCTTGCGAGGCGGCATCTTTTACTGAAAGTTCATAAAGATGACGATAATAGTAAGAATCGATTATGAGTATGATGAGAGTGTTTTCATGGACTAAATCGCCATAGTCCAACTATTAGATAGAGTCATAACAATAGAGTAGGGAAACATAAGAGTACAGGCTTTCCCATAGATTAGACAACTACCAATATTACTGGTATTAATGATGTATAATGAGTCCAGGAAGAATGACCTAACAGTAGGCCTCACATCAAACCATAAAGGGGAAATGTTGGCAGTTTAGTAGTCTGGTTAGAGTACTTTTAAGGTTACGAGTGTTTACAGCTAAGCGAAACAGAGGTATTAAAGAGGAAGGCTATTCTTTTAAGAAGAGAGGGGATGAGTAGATAATCTTCTACTGGCGACGGGTACCCTTCGGGCTAACCCTTAAGTCAGCCTTAGTATTTATGCGAGAATGGAGAAAGAATAGTTAGTAGGCATACTAACCTAAGATACTTATAAGATGATCGTTATTAGTTGACTCAATACTTGCATAATGCATACCAATTACATGCAACCAAAACAGGTTAGAACTTCGAATAAGTGACCCTAACTCTAAATCCACAACCAAACAAGGAACATGAAATAAAGCAAAGATCACAGATTCTAAGTCTATAGCGCCTTAGTCACATGTAACCTTAGGGTATCCACTTAGCAACTATTTCCCTACTAGTAACGACCTTTTTTGTTCTCTCATATGTAACCTATAGTAATAAAGAATACTCCTATAGTATCCTGTTCTAATGTTCTCGTTGTGGTAGTGTTGGTAAGTTTTTAGACTTGTTGCAACACCACAACCATTCTTAGGAACATGCTAGTCACTCCTCGGGAAATGTAGTTGATCAGGCTACATCCCCCCAGATTTGACTATATGTCTCTAAGCCTAATCGTGCTATTCAACAATCTTAATACTTTTGTTCTGTTCTAGTATGATACTGACCTTGTTATGAATAGATGTATATATATATATATACTTAGTTAAATATTTTATTATTTAAAAGTATATATTCTTGGTCAGAGTGTTTTAATCCCGATGTGTTTATAGTTTGTATATCTTTTATGGGTTGATATACTTGATTCACTATAAACAGTGCTCTGATACCAATCTGTCACACCCCAAAACCGAGAACGGTGGAAACGTTCTGGGGTGGAGGACGTCATGTACAGTGTCATAACAATGCATAATAGTAAAGACAAGCAACAACATCCATTGCATTAATATAATAATTGTAATACAAGCGTGTTCTGTACAGTTTGTAAGACACCAAAAGTATAATCAAAAGAAAAGATGGGTCTAGTATGTGCTCCATCTTCTCAAAAGCTTCATCTGTACCTGTCAACTGATGACCTGAGAATACAAGTTATTTTGAAAGCGAGTATCAACATAAAGCTGGTGAGTTCATAAGTATTTAGTGTCATTGCTTGTATAAAAATGTTAGTAATAATGTAATGTAGTAATTGATTTCAAATGTTTTGGAAATAGTATCCTCCCTAGAAAACCCTGTGTTTCCTAGTAAAAAGTAGTCTTCTACCAAGACCCGATTGGTTGTATGATTGTTCTTTCGTAAATGTAAGTGTTTTTCCAGTGAAAACTATTAGTATGAAAATGTAGTTACAGAAACGAGCATGTGACAAAGTCACAAAGTAATGAAAATACAGACTCCAGGCGGTACTAAATGAACAGTACGCCTTGAAAAGTCTAAGTAGAAAATATGTAGACTCCAGGCGATACGCCTCGAAAAGTCCAAAGTAGAAAATATGTAGACTCCAGGCGATACGCCTCGAAAAGTCCAAAGTAGAAAATATGTAGACTGCAGGCGATACGCCTCGCAAAGTCCATCTTTGCCTTAAATCCTTATTTAGTTAATTTAAGGTTTGAATGTGAACTCGTATGTAACCATGCTGATCGACGGCTGAATAACTGATGACCCTCCAGGTCACACGTAGTATGGTGACATTTTGTCACCCCTGGGCTTAGTCGGCTTGGACTGTAGCTAACAGTCGGGATGTGGGAGTGTCTGTCCCGTATAGATCTATACACATAATGCCCGCTCTCCCTCCAGGAGACTCTGGTTACACGGTGATAGCACAATGAAGTGTCGTATCGAGAAGTAGTATGTCACATTCTGTTTTAGTATTTAGTGTTTGTATAGTGTATAGTATATTCTCTTGTATAGTGTATAGTATGTTCTCTTGTATAGTGTATAGTATGTCTTGTTACTCAATGTAGTACTTATGTAGTGACTCATAAATGTACTGACTCTTGTATGGGTCGTTGTAATAGTAGTAGTGAATAGTAATCCCTTAACTATACCTATTATAGTTAAATAGTATGGTTGTTTGGATGCCTTTGTTACACAAAGGTAGTGAACTGAAATGAAAGCTTTTATATCCAACATATATATATATATATATATATATATATATATATATATATATATATATATATATATATATATATATATATATGATATATAACTAAGAAATCAACGACACTCGGACAAATAACAGGATACCCTAAGTCCACAACCAAACAAGGAACAGGAAGTAAGGTGAGCTATCAATCCTAAGTTCTTCAAGTCTTACTTATATAAATATACTGGTGTAGATATTGATTTGAAAGTATTATAAATGTAAAAGAGTTTGAAAATAGTTTTAGCATCAAAAGAGTTTAGTAAAAAGGTTTGAAAGTTTGAAAATCCATAAGTTTGAAAGCAATTTGAAAGTAGTAGTAAATCTTTCTGTTTGTTCTAGTTATTAATCACATGTGATTAAAGCAATAACTAGAAGTGTTCAACTTGTATTCCCCCCCCCCCCCTATAAAAGCATTTAAAAACATTTAAAAGGTTGATTAAGGAGGTATGAACTCACCTGCAGTGAGTGGATTGGATGGAAGTGCCGGGTAGGATGCTAGGTGTCAAGTGAGGACTTGAACACACACACGGATCCTATGTAACATGTAGTGATACACAAATGTATCTAATTAGTCATTTTACAACTAATTAATCAAGTAAAGACCTCCTAATACATGGAAACACTTTGTTTTAAGTGCTAGGAGTGCTAAAGGGTTGCATCTAAGGAGAGTATGGCCTCACATTGGAGTTTACTTCTCATTTGGTAACCCTATATGTGTTTACGGGTTCTGGACCATTTCCCCCATGAGTTTACGACCGTAAACTCATGGTAATTGGTGCATTTGTGTGTTTTAAGGTCTTATACTTCACAAGTAAGTGTTCTAGGTTTGAATCAAAGGCTTAGGAAATGGTTAGGGCTCGAAATGGACCTTCTTTGGAGTTTACGGTCCTTGGACCACCTTTGAGAGTTTACAGTCGTAAACCCTTGAGTTTATGGTCGTAAACCCATGCGTTTACGGCCGTAAACTCATGGTTACTCCAACCATTTCGTGTTTTGGTGTTTCTAGTTCATGCATGCAAGGTTCTAGTCTTTTATCCAAGCCCTAGAAGGTGTTAGGGGCATTTAAACACCATTAGGTGGTGTTTACGGTTCAAGGATATCCCTTGACCGTAAACACATATGTTCTTGGGGATTTTGATGTTCTTCCAATGGATTAGCAAGCATTCTAAGCAAGTAACTAGTTAGGAGGAGTGTACTTACTTATAGGAAGCTTGTAAAAGTGTTTAGGGCCCAAGAACACTAGTATGTGTTCTTGGTGTTCTTGGTGTTTTGTAGAACACTTGAAGATCTAAGTAAAAATCAAGAATCCGTGGATGAAATGATGTATAAACACTAGATAAAGTGTTATATGAACGAATCTAGGAAGGAAACACTTACATTTTTGGCGGATTTGAAGAAGTGTGTGATGATACTTGAGAGAAAAGTGGTGGGTGTTCTTGAACTTGAAGGTGTAAAGTGAGGAAGTGAGGGAATAAGGGTAAGCTCATGCTATATGCATGAGTTCTTGGTAAAAAGGAGTTTACGGCCGAAACTCCTCTTGTTTGGCCGTAAACACCTAGCTAAGGTGTTGTATGATTGTTTGTTACACCACACTTCTAAACGACATTTCCTTTTATTTATTCGTTTGACGATTTAAAAATAAAAACACCCAAGCGGACTTTAAACCGGCCAAAAATGTACTGAAATGTATTTGACTATTATTTGAAGTGTTTGACTGTAGAGATTATACAAATGAAAATTTCGGGTTGTCACACCTTATGTCACTTAGATTTTATGGTGTATGTGTTCCTATCCATGTGAATTTGCCAAACCGAAGGTTTGCGACAAATCCAAAAACATATGGACTGAACTTTCTCAATCTTGATTTCTTGCCTCATGGTAACACGAGTGCCCACCATGTCTTCCAAGTAGTTTAGCAACTCACCCTTACATATCAATGTACTTTCCATTGATCAAGGTTCTTGCCTTTATGCATACAAATGAGAACTCATAGAACTCAAATGCATAATTAACTTAACTGGAATGGCGCAGAAAACAAAATTATGTCATCCACGATAGGTTACAAACCTCAAGTCGTGCGCTAGTGATGATCAATTAGGTTTATTCTTGATTTATTCTTGAAACTTTTCAAGACCATTAAGACTCCCACTGACTCCTTGACATATAAGGTTCTCTTGTCAAGAAACATTTCTTGACAAACAAATATTCAAGAGTTATTGCAGCTTCTTATCAAGCTTAACACTTCACACAATTGGTCTTAGTTGGTCTTTGACTTATCCAAGACATCACAACTTACCAATTTCAAATGTGCAAGAATATGAAAACTTTTCCAAATTCCACATTTGATGAGTATCATAAACCTTCTTAAGACTTGTCACTCAAGTCACAATCTTAGAGTATGACTCTAAGACTTGATTTTGGAACGAAGTATGATTGACTTCTTGATTTAACCATTTTCACGATTCTCGATTCCTCTTCTTAGACATATAAATGTACTAAGACTCACTTAGAGGATCAATTGAGATATGGTTCTGAATCATTAAGACTTATCATAAAACACAATAAAAGGTACTCTCCCTTCTTCTTAGAATAGAGAAACTTTTATCTTTCTGCCTACTTGATTCTTCTTATTCGTTCTGCTATTCATTGAAACTCTTTCAATCAACTCAGAATTACACTTAATCTTATAAGTGTAATCATATTTACTAAACTTTAGTAAACCATGACGAATATCTTTATCACTCTTGTGGTGGACTTGATCAACGCACAACCTAGTGTACTCGATCTCCTATTCCTTCACTTGACACTTTGTCAAAGAATTAGTCTAAATTTCCCAAATGTGAAAGTTTTTCATTCATCATACAATACATGTTGCATGATTCCAAGTTTCTTTCCAATTGAAACTTGGGCGATGAGAAACTCTCCCTATTTGGTAAACTCTCGACACTTCCACAAATAACCTAATTAAGAATCAAATCCATCATTGCTAATAATGGAAACATTCAAACATCAATTTTTCATACATGCCATCGCAATGATAAATAAATAAGACAAAATCAAAATTTATTTTATTGCGGAAAAAATTTGTCCTTTCAATGCAATTCAACTGAAAAACTATGCTATTACATATTTCTTAACAATCTACCCTAACTCTAAAGTAGCAGCTCAAAAATCCGATCTTTGAATCCATGCGATCGAAATCCATTTCTTCGTGATCAGATTCAGCTCACTTCTTCCCTTACGCTTCCTCTCTTTTCTTCGATCCTTCAAAACATCAAAATGTAATCTTATCACATCATGTATTAAGAATCTAGAATAGGAACTTAAAAGAGTTAGATGGTGGATTTCAGCTGAAGTAGAGCCATACGTCTTGACTCTCCCATCTCTTAGATCTCTCAGGTAAATAGGGCAGCTTCGTCTCCAATGCCCCTTCTCGTGGCAATAAAAACAAATGGACTCCTTTGGAATGGCACAAGGAACTATCTCAGAATTTACCTTTTCTGGATCTCCAATGTCACCATTTTCAATGTCCATTGAAGTTTGGGAGTTTGATTCACCAGACAAATTTGCTTGACCAGCTCGCCAAATCATTGCTGATTTAGCAGCTATAAGCAAATAGGTCAAATCAATGAGGGTCACATCATGATCCATCATATAGTACTCTCCAACGAACTCACTATATGATTCAGGAAGCGACTGAAGAACCCAGTCAACAGCCAACTCACCTGAAATCTCGACACCCAACATCCTTAACCTATCAATGTGTGACTTCATCTCTAAGACGTGTGCACACACAGGTTTCCCATCTTCGTGTTTACTTGCCAATAGGTCTTGAGTGAGCTTGAACTTTTCAAGACTTTGCACTTGTGGGTCAGGGAGAACAATTGGAGGAGGTGGAGGAAGTGAAGCATGACCTCGAGTTCCTCGATCGTATCGTGGAATGTCATCTTCATTTGGAAAACTTGTTCCAAGGGATTTGGGAAGACCATTGTTAGATTCAGACATCTACAAAACGGGAGAAATTCAAGTCAAGTTGATTAGAATCCTTGATGTAACACCCAAACGAAACATCAAGGCTAGGATCCAACACATTACTCTACAACCTAGAAGAGGGATGTCGTAATCTAGTTGCAGAATATTTGAAGGTAGGTAAATGACGATTTACCAATTTCCACCATGAAAAACGAAAAAGAAATTTAAGTTTTAAATGAATTGAAACTCCTAGATCTTTTGAGATTCATTGAACTTTTCAATGGCGTGTTTAATCTCGATTATGCCCTTCAGGTTTGCGACTGAGATGCCGAGGATCACAAACAAGGTGTGAATAACCGTGCGAATCACGTGGTGCACCCAATGCTACTATCACCTAATCAATGTGCCGGTTAGCCACACACGCTCCATTGATCTACAATAAACACCGAGCCACCCTTCGCTACCAATGTCAATCCCAAATTAGTGTGTCGGTTAACCACACACGCTCCACTAACGTTTGACAAGGGTACGAAGTGTAATTCCATGGATTAGCATACAATTTCACATTTTGCCTAAAGTAACTAGAATTTTGGGAATTTGTAAAAGCATGTAGTTACTTTGTACTTCATTATACTTATAATGGAAGGTTTCATCCTATCCTACCCGTTCAGCTAACGACCCTCCACTAGTCAAGAGTGCGGTGGGTAAGAGTGGATACCCATTCAATCGCCATTTTATAGGCAATTTCCTTAAACACCCCTAATAGACCAGCTTCGTGAATGAGGCCTACTAATGGTAAGACTGACTGTTTACTCATACATATATAATATTAGACTTTTAATGTCATATATACATAGTATAGGGTGTATTTTAAACTTTTAAAATAGTAGGTGGTCTAATTTAATTAATTATACTTTTAATTTAATTAAATGTAAACCAAAAACTTTATGGATTTATTAACTCTCTTTTAATTATACACTTTAATTAATTAACAAAACCATAAGGGTGTAATTTGAACTTTTTCAAAATATGAGGGTTTTAGAATTTACTATTTCAAAATTAACTTTTAATCAAATTTTAAATTCCAAAACTTGAGGGCAAGTTTTGAACTTTTCAAAACATTAGGGTTTAGAATTTAAATCTTTCAAAATTAACTTTTAATCCAAAAATTTTAATTCCAAAACTTGAGGACAAGTTTTGAAACTGTTCAAAACATTAGGGTTTAACTATTTAAATTTCAAAAACAAAACTAATAAGTTCAAATTTAAACTATAAAACCTAAAGGGTGTAAATTGAAACTTTTCAAACTTACTAGGTCAAATATTCATCTTATAATAATCCTATATTATCCATATTTAACCAAATCCATCAATTTTGATAAGGATAATCATTCCAAACATAAAAAATCGATTTTAGGCAATAAAAACGAGTTTTGGTAATTATCCACATCAAAATCGGACCAAAAATTCGAAAAACCCGGCAACTGAACAGCCAACTCGTCGAGTTCAAGCTACTCGTCGAGTTCTAAGAGAAACTCGGTGAGTTCATCAGGCATACAACAAGAAATTTCGATTTTCAAGTCTTTGGCAGTTCAATTATGCATCTATTCAATAGAAAAACGACCTAGGATCAGATACCACTGATGGGTTTTGAGCATAACATCAATCCTATGGTGTTCATGCAACCCTAATTGTTTGGATCTAGTTTTTCTACTTTGAACATGCAATAAACTTCCAAGACTTATAAACCCTAGATCTAGCATACAATTAATCAAATTAACATATAAACTAGGGTTTAGATCTTACCTTGATTGTTATGTAGCAATAACAATCAATTCCTTGGCTTCAAAAAGCTTAGTGCCTCAAGTGTCGCACCTCTAATGGAGTCACAAACACCACTAAGCAATTGGATGAAGAAGGAGGAGAGAGGAGGCACCAAAAACGGCTGTAAACCCTAAAAGAAGACTTATCCACGTTTTTGGGTCTCAAGGGTTCTTTAAATAGGTAGGCAATTAGGGTTATCTAACAAGGAAACCCTAATTTGACTACTTAAGCCCTTAGCAGCCCATGGACCCCTTCTGGAACATGCCTTGGACGATTTCTAATGGGCTTCCCCATAGAATTCGTCCAACCTATAATTCCAAGGTGTTCCATAGCCCAATTGTAATTATCCTATAATTACAATTCCAGTCCCCTAAGTTTAATTAATCTCTTTTAGCCACAAAATTAATTCTTAATTAATTCTTGACTAATATTAATTAAACAATATGATTTCTCCTTTAATATATTATTCTCATAATATATTAATAAATCATAATTAAACCTTTCTCTCCTTAATTCATCCTACATATTGCTATGGTGAAGGCAACCCAAAAGGACCATGCTCATAATCGGGTCAAGTACATACCAAAATAGTTATGGACTTAGACACTAATCCAACAAAAACCCCCAAGATTAGGGTTTTCGTCATGACCGAGTACGCCCAATGTACACTAGTGTATGCCCAACGTACACCAAAATGAAGTCGTATCCTTTAATGATCCTTTCGCCCAACGTACCATCTAGGTGTTGGATTTGGTGTCTAAGCCCATAACTATAACTGGGATGTGCTTGACCCGATAACAACTCATATATCTTGGTTTGAAGACTATATGATATTATCGTCTCACAATCACTCGTGATAAATTCCATGAAGTGATTCATGTGAGCGTGGGTTTAATCCAATACTCAAATCTTATTTCAAGAGCACTCATGAATGTTGCAGCAAACTTTTGCTATGTCTAACACCTTAGACAATCTACAAGCCAATTCATGACAGTCTAACCTCATAACCTACTTCCAAACTATGATCGACTGTGGATAGTTTGAATAATCTTATTATTCTATAAGTCAAAACATGCAAAAGTGAAACAATAGTAAACAATTGACACAAGATAGTAACTTTACTTATAAATAAAACTCCTTTTATTCAATCATCAAATGTCAATTACATTTTAGCTATTACAAGTTTCTAAATATTTATCTATTCACTAAAACTAATATCGTCCTTCATGCCGATACTCTTCGCATGCTGCAAGTGCTTAACCCTACTCAATCCCTTCGTAATGGGATCTGTTGGGTTATCCTCTGACGATACCCTCCTAACTACGAGGATTCCTTCTTCTACTCAATGTCTTATGAAGTGGTATTTTTTGTCAATATGCCTGGATCTTCCATGATCTCTCGGTTCCTTGGTCAAGGCGACCGCTCCTTCATTATCGCAGAAAATCTCCACATGCACCTTTATGGAAGGTACAACTCCAAGGTCTCCAATGAAAATTTTCAACCATATCGCCTCTTTCGATGCTTCGCTCGGTGCTATGTACTATGATTCACATGTTGAATCAGCTACAGTCTCCTGCTTGGAGCGTTTCCATGTTACTGCTCCTCTATTTAGGGTAAGCACCCAGCTCGACTGAGAGCGTAAATTATCTCTGTTGGTCTGAAAACTGGCGTCACAATACCCTGTCACTCTCAAGTCATTACTCCCACCGAGGTTAAGGACCCAGTCCTTAGTCCTCCGCAAGTACTTAAGAATGTTCTTTAGTGCAATCCAGTGAGCTCTACCAGGGTTCCCTTGATATCGACTAACCATGCTCAAAGAAAAAGCCACATGAGGGCGAGTACACGTCATAATGTACATGATTGAGCCGACGACAGAGGCATATGGTACTTGACTCATATCCTCTATCTTCTCATCAGTTCTCGGGCTCTGGGCTTTGCTCAGTTTGGTATTGCTCTGGATAGGTAAGTCACCTTTCTTGGAATTCTCAGTGTTGAAACGTTTCAACACCTTAGCCAAGTAGGTACTTTGACTAAGTCCTATTAGTCTTTTACTCCTGTTTCTTAATATCCTTATCCCTAAAATGTAAGCAGCTTCCCTAAGGTCCTTCATATCAAAACACTTCCCAAGCCAGGACTTGACCTCCTGCAAGGTTGGGATGTCATTTCCTATAAGCACTATGTGATGGGTTTTGAGCACTACAACATTCCTATGGTGTACATGGAAACCCTAAAGCTTTGGATCTAGTTTGTCTAATGAACATGCAATAATCATCCAAAGCCATAAACCCTAGATCTAGCATGTGATAATCAATATAAACATAAGAATAGGGTTTAGATTTTACCTTTGATTGTTATGTAGCAATAACAATCTATTCCTTCTAGTAATAGGCTTCTAAAAGCTTAGAGTCACAAATGTCACTCCTCTAATGGCTCACAAACACCAAGAGCAAGAGGATGTAGAATGAGAAGAGGAGAGGCATCCAAAAACATCTAGAAACCCTAAGGAATCAGTTAGCCACGTTTTTGGTGCCCTAGGGGTGCTTAAATAGTGAGGCTATTAGGGTTATCTAACAAGGAAACCCTGATTTGACTGCTTAGGCCCTAAGCAACCCATGGACTCCTCCTTTAGAGGCCTTGGGTGATTTCTAATGGGTTTCCTCATAGAATTCGTCCACTCCTCTAATAAGGAGTCCAATAGCCCAATATTCAACTATCACACAATTGATAGTTCTAGTCCCTTAAGTTTAATTAATCTCTTTTAGCCACAAAATTAATTCTTAATTAATTATTGACTAATATTCATTAAACAATATGATTTCTCCTTTAATATATTATTCTCATAATATATTAATAAATCATAATTAATCCTTTCTCTCCATAATTCATCCTATCAAGTTGCTTTGGTGATGGCAACCCAAAAGGACCATGCACCATCGGGTCAAGTACATACCAAAATAGTTATGGACTTAGACACTAATCCAACAGTCTCCTACTTGGATAAGTCTAATAACTATTCTGCGTATGACTTCAGATCCTGATCAGCAATCGTAGTTTTCAAAAGTAGCTGTCAACTCTGATCTTATCAGAAACGCGTCCTTTAGACAAGGGATCATATATTCCTCCATTCTAGATATCGTATAGACGTGAGACATGGATTGAAGTTATTCTCTCAGTCTATGTGTCGTTTCCCGATTTTTGATTTATAACAACTGACTAATTGAACAAATCAAATCAGTCCTGGCCCGGCCGAACACTTTCCTTTGTCATCACTAAATCATCGAGGGGCCCACAGATATCGCTTTTATCCCACTTTGGGTAAAAGGAATGGATAAACTTCGACTCAATGCTCGCTTGTACTCACTCACCGAATCACACACAATAATACGTTTTATAACACCAAGTTACTGGTGCGTTTACATATTATCAATGTATAACCGACTCGCAAGATACAACTCACACATCTCGGTTTTAAGAATATAAGATATTATCGTCTCACCAATCACTCGTGATAAAATCCATGAAGCGATCCAAGTGAGCGTGGGTTTAATCCAATGCTCAAGTCATATTCGTAAGCACTCATGAACGTTGTAGCAAACGTTTGCTATGTCTAATACACTTTAGACAATCTACACACCAATTCATGACAATCTTCTTTCATACCTACTCCCAAAATGTGAGCGACTGTGGAACGTTCAAATAATTCGATTATTCTCAAATAACTCAATTATTTAGGAAGTCAAAACATGCAAATTGAAACACAAGAATAATACTAATCTTATATGGCCCCAAACTTTTGAGTATAAATAAAACACTTTTATTTAATCACCATATTGATTACTCATTATTTGTTGTTTCGGGTAATCAACCTTTTACTTGAATTATAACGACAATTGTCCCATGCTCTTAGCATGCACACTATGTTTACTTATAGTCCTTACTTTGTGAAATAGTATAATTGAATAACATTTTCAATCACACTCATTTTATAATTCCCAATCCTTACCACAAGTGCAAGAATACAAAATTCTTTCCACTTATAGAATATGTTAGATTCTAACACTTTATGCAACGGTCCTTTCGTAATATCACGGCACAAAAGTCAGCAAGACTCGGCCAATGAAATTACAAAAAGCTCTATTGCAGATTGTTACAAGACAATTCCATAGACATGAAGTCTCGCATTCAAAGTACATTCGTTTAATCACCCTTCTTGCATAAAAGTTTTTCTAATCTGGAAATAAACTCTTAACGTCCAACTCCCAATAAGGAAACATTTCCATATTTGCCATATGACAACTCATTATTAATAGAATCATTTCTAATAATAATAATGTCAATATGGTCCTTCCATTACTATACTTCCAACTGTTCACAAGCGACGAATCCTTGGCGAACCTTAGATTATCCTTGACAGTTGTTTAACTAATTTAGTCAAATCTGATTCTAGTCCTTTTTCCCTCTTAATGCCCTAGGCATTTGGAAAATTTTAGAACGGTCGAATATTACAATGACATGATACTTTACCAGTCTTTTGCTATAATATTTCTATTTGCCATGTTCTCACGATTCGAACTATGAAGAGGGATGCCGTAATCATAATCGAGTGTGAGAACGCAACAATTATTTCCATATATAGAATTATCTTATGTTGAATCCTTTCAACATAACATTCATATATCTTTTTGACTAAATTTTATCAAAATTTATCGATCTAAACCTTTAGATATAAACGAAGTATAATATTCTCTCCCTTAATTATAGCAAAACAACTATTCAACCTATGCAACATTGCAAAGTGAAACTTTTGTTTTCTATAATTAATATTGCTCACTTGCAATTATAATCATGCTCCCACTAACATGATGATTATATCCATACCAGCATAACATTTATGCTCCCACTAGCTTTGACACGTATTCAGAAAATAGCTGAACTTCTAGAAAACAATGCATATTGAATTTCTTAAGTTCATATTTCCAATACGATGTGCTTCGATAAGCCTTTATCTAAGCTTCTCAAATTCACACACCTTCCTTAGATAGCTCACATGTGTGTCTAAACTAATTTAGAACGTATATCACTAAGTCCCAAATGTTGAGACTAATTGCCAAATCTCACAATTCGAACTATGAAGAGGGATGTCGTAATCATAATCGAATTTGAGAATGCAATTTACATAATCGCTATCTCCTTAAAATCTCTCTTAGTGAAAGCGTTTCCTCACAATCATTTTCATGAAGGAGAGAAACCTTATGTCACTTAGATTTTATGGTGCATGTGTTCCTATCCATGCAAATTTGTCATAAGCATAATCGTAAGAAAATGTTTGTGACAAATTCAACCTCTTATGGACAATGATAAGTTGAAAAACTCTTAGATCGATTAGATCTTCAACAGGTTAAACAATAAAAGCAAACAAACACAATCAACACGATATAGAATCAAGTAATGCTTAATGATTCAAATGTAGTCACGCCTCAGCAGAGCTCGATGAAGAACTTCCACTGTAGAGGCGAGCTAGGGTTTGTAGTACAATATTCAGAGTAATAATTAAAAGCGCTAACAATAAAGGATGCATGCATGCACCTTAAATACTAAACCCTAATAAAGTAATCACGGTTGGACAGGCCCAAACTGGATAGCAAAACTGGGCTAAGGACCGAGCCCAAGACGCAACACTTATTATACCCAACAATCTCCCCCTTTGCGTCAAAAGAGGCGAGAGACTATTTCGGTTGTGTAACCTTCACCTTCTTCAAAACCTTGAACAGCCAAGGAATGATAGCAAGAAGTGTATGCCGAAACTGAATGTACCAGCGTAGCATATCGGTAAACAACTTCTTGTCAACTGCAGTATTCTGATTACACTTGTGAATGATCTCCAAAATATGCTCCAAGCAAGCAGTTGAGAACAGGTGCTTATCAATAAGAGCGAACAGGCACTTTTGACCTTCGTTCCTAATGAACATCACTGTATGAAATTTTGGATCGATTTTTCCCTTGACCATCGTGTTCACATTGCCAGTTCTTCCAATTGGTTTGATCGTGGGTCGCTTGTGAATGGCAGATGCGATTTCTTGATCCATCTTTGCTACTTCATGGATGTAGCAAACAAGCATTCGCTTGACGTGGTCAATGATCGGCTGATACTCCTGAGGATTGGACAGCAGAATATTATTGAGGAGTATCCAGTCGTGTGGGTTCAGGTTCGGTAGATCAGTCAGGGAAAAATTATGGACCGAGCTATCTGAGCCTCGGGTTACTTTGAACTTGACATTAACAAATTTCCCAGCTGAATAAGGCTTCAGCACCTTGACCGTCGTAATCTTCTGTGTGCTCCAGGTCAAGTACTGAGGCTAAGCGAACTCAAGATAAAATTCCAATAGATCCCGATCTACCTTCGGGTCCGGAGAAGGAATGACAGCAGTTGAGTTGAAGCAATGAAAGATAAATGCCTTTCGGGTGATTGGCATATCGAATTAAGCGTCCTTCGAGTTCTCAAGACCGAACGACATAACGGGTTCGAGCCAGTGAGTACTTGGTTCATCTATAACTTCCCTCTAGAGCGATTCAATGGTCCATTCCGGAAACATGGACTTCTTTTTCTCCAAGAGCTCTTTGTCTTTCATCTCCTTCTCGATAAGTTCTTTTTCTTTGAGAAGTTTCGCCTTAAGCTCTTTATTAGTGGACTTAGTTTTCTGATAGGGATTGGAAGGATTTCCACCCGTGAAGTCATCAAAATCATCATCATCAACTTCATCGTCTTTGATGGGTTTGAGCCATAAGAACTTTCCTATGTGCACATGCAAACCCTAATTGCTTGGATCTAGGTTTCTCTAATTGAACATGCATTGAATCCAAGACTTGCAATACTATATCTAATGTAATATATTGAATCTAATCATATGAAATCAGATCTGAAAGAATACCTTGAATTACTTGCTTGATACTTCTTCTTCTTGGAGCTTAGAGTCACAATTGTCACTCCTCTAATGGCTTACAAACACCAACTAGCAAGAAGATGATCTTGAGAGAGAGGAGGGATAGAAATCGGCCCTAGGGTTCCTTGGCTTGCAAGAGTGCCGATTTCTCCACCCCAAGGGTCCTATTTATACTCTGAGCTATTAGGGTTTCTCCTTTAACCCTAATTGAATGACTTAGGCCCTAAGCAATCCAAGATCCTTCTAGATACAAGGCTTGGGCGAATTTAAGGTTCCCACACCCTAAATTTCGTCCACCCCAATATCCACAAGGATACATAGCCCAAAATACAACTATCACACATTTGACAGTTTATGCCCTTTATTCAATTAACCTCTTTAAGTCACCAAATTAATTCTCAATTAATATATGACTTATATTAATCAAATAATATTATTATTCCTTAAATATATATTATTCTCATAATATATTAATAATATCTCTTCTCTCTTAACAAATCATCCTGTCAAGTTGCTATGGTGAAGGCAACCCAAAAGGACCATGCATAACCGGGTCAAGTACTTACCAAATATAGTTACAGCCTTAGACACTAATCCAACAGTCTCCCACTTGGATAAGTCTAGTAACTATATATGCAAACACAATCCGATTAGCAATCGTAGCTCTCAAAGACGCTGTCAACTCTGATCTTATCAGTATCCTGTCCTTTAGATAAGGGATCGTATAATCCTCTGTTCTAGATATCGTGCGGACAATTACATGGAACATGGTCATACTTATTGTCCTGCAATTTGTTTCTCGATCTCAGATTCATTTGACATAGAACTTAATCGAACACATCAATTTAGTTCTGACCGGGCCCGGCACATAAGTCAAATCAAATCATCGAGGGGCCCTGATATCGCTTTTACCCTCTTAGGATAAAAGGAACAGATAAACTTCGACTTATATGCATTTATTATCCACTAATCAAATTACACACAACAATACGTTTTATAACATCAAGTTACTGATGCGTTTGCGCATTATCAATGCATAACCAATTAACAAACAATAAACCATATATCTAGGTTTTAAGACTATATGATATTACCATCTTGTGATCACTCGTGATAAATTCCATGAAGTGATTCCAACAAGTGCGGGTTTATTCCAATGCTCAAATCAAGTTCATAAGCACTCATGAACGTTGCAGCAAACCTTTGCAATGTCTAATACACTTTAGACAATCTACACACCAATTCATGACAGTCTTCATTCATACCTACTTCCAACATATGAACGACTGTGGACTATTCGAATAATTCGATTATTATCAAATAATTAATTACTCAGGAAGTCAAAACATGCAAAATGAAACAATAGTTAAATAATTAACATAAGACAGTAGCTTTACTTATAAATAATACTCCTTTATTTAATCATCAAATGTCAATTACATTTATCTATTACACGTTTCCAAACTATCTAATCTAAACTAATATCGTCCTTTAGCCCAATGCTCCTAGCGTGCTGCAAATGCTTAACCCTGCTAAGTCCCTTCGTAAGCGGATCTGCTGGGTTATCCTCTGACGATACCCTCTTTACCACGAGGTGTCCTTCTTCTACTCGATGTCTAATAAAATGATATTTTCTGTCGATATGTCGAGATCTACCATGATCCCTCGGTTCCTTGGTCAAGGCAACCGCTCCTTCATTATCACTGAAAATTTCCATAGGCTCCTTTATGGTAGGCACAACTCCAAGATCACCAATGAAGTTCTTCAACCACATAGCCTCCTTTGACGCTTCGCTCGCTGCAATGTACTCTGATTCGCACGTTGAATCAGCTACTGTTTCTTGCTTGGAACTTTTCCAAGTCACCGCTCCCCCATTAAGGGTAAAGACCAGCCCGACTGCGAACGGTAGTTGTCCCTGTCGGTCTGAAAGCTGGCGTCACTATACCCTCGTACCTTTAAGTCATCACTCCCTCCGAGGACTAAAAACCATTCCTTGGTCCTCCGAAGGTACTTAAGTATATTCTTGACTGCAATCCAATGAGCTCTACCTGGGTTCCCCTGATATCTACTGACCATGCTCAAAGCAAAGGCCACATCAGGGCGAGTACAAGTCATAGCGTACATGATTGAGCCAACTGCGGAAGCATAGGGTATTCGGCTCATCTCAGCTATCTCGGCTTCTGTACTCGGGTTTTGAGTCTTACTCAATTTGGCATTACTCTGTATCGGTAGTTCTCCCTTTTTCGAGTTTTCCATACAAAAACGTTTTAGTACTTTATCCAAGTAAGTATTCTGACTAAGTCCTATTAGTATCTTACTTCGTTCTCTCACTATCCTTATTCCTAAAATATAGGAAGCCTCTCCGAGGTCCTTCATAGCGAAACACTTCCCGAGCCATGACTTAACCTCCTGTAGAGTCGGGACGTTGTTTCCTATGAGCAGTATGTCATCGACATACAAAACGAGAAAGCTAACTATACTCCCACTGGCCTTGACATATACACATGATTCATCTTCACTTCGTACAAATCCAAACTCTTTGACTTTCTCATCGAAGCAAAGATTTCATCTGCGAGATGCTTGCTTAAGCCCATAAATGGACTTCTCAAGCTTACACACTTTATTGGGATGCCTTGGATCGACAAAACCCTCTGGCTGAGCCATGTAAACATCCTCAGCCAACTTCCCATTAAGGAAAGCGGTTTTTACATTCATTTGCCATATTTCATAGTCATGAAATGCAGCAATGGCTAGCATCACCCTAATAGACTTTATCTTTGCAACTGGTGAGAAGGTTTCGTCGTAGTCAACTCCAGGAGTCTGAGTGAAACCCTTCGCAACCAATCGCGCCTTATAAGTGTGCACGTTTCCATCCACGTCGGTCTTTTTCTTGAAGATCCACTTGCACCCGACCGTCTTACGACCTGGTACATTGTCAACCAAATTCCAAACTTGGTTGTCATACATGGACTGGATCTCGCTGTCCATCGCCTCTTTCCATTTCACAGACTCTGGGCCTGCCATGGCTTCCTCATAGCTATTAGGTTCATCTAGATTTATTAGTGTACCATCACTAATATACGTGTCCCCTTCGGTAGTAATATGAAAACCATAAAACTGGGGTTGAACTCTAACTCTTTCGGAACGTCTAAGAGATAAGGACTCGTCAATTGGTTCAACTGGAGTTTCCTCCTCGGGTTGAGCGCCAGTGTTAGAGGTTCCTTTATCGCTAGATTCTTGAATCTCTTCAAGATCGACTTGCCTCCCACTGTCTCCTTGGCTTATGAGTTCTCGCTCTTGGAAAACCCCTCTCCTCGCAACGAAGACAGCATTGTCACTCGGCCTATAGAAGAGATATCCAAAGGATTTATGTGGGTAGCCGATGAATATACATCGCTCACTACGAGGTTCGAGCTTGTCGTGAGTTTCTCGTCTTACGAAAACTTCACAGCCCCAAACCTTGATATGTGCCAACGAGGGAGCTTTCCCTGTCCACATCTCGTGAGGTGTTTTGGCAACCTTCTTTGTGGGTACTAAATTAAGGATATGGGTGGCAGTCTCTAAGGCATACCCCCAGAATGAGATAGGTAGTGAAGCACGACTCATCATGGAACGAACCATGTCTAGCAAGGTTCGATTACGCCTCTCAGCTACACCATTCCATTGTGGTGTCCTAGGTGGCGTCAATTGTGAAACTATTCCACATTCCTTGAGGTAGTCGTGGAATTCAAGACTTAGGTACTCTCCACCTCGATCAGATCGAAGCATCTTGATTTTCCTGCCCAATTGATTCTCCACTTCTTGTTTAAACTCTTTGAACTTTTCAAAGGTTTCTGACTTGTGCTTGATTAAGTAGATATACCCATATCTGCTATAATCATCTGTGAAAGTCACATAGAAGCGATTTGCATCCCTTGTGGTGGATCTAAAGGGTCCACATACATCTGTATGTATGAGATCCAATAAATCCTCACCCCTCGCACAAGTGCCAGTGAAGGGTGACTTGGTCATCTTTCCAAGTAAACAAGATTCGCACGTGTCATCTTCCCTAAGGTCGAACGACTCCAACACTCCATCCTTTTGGAGTTGGGCTATGCGCTTCTTGTTGACATGTCCAAGACGACAATGCCACAAGGATGCTTTATCCATACCATTGGAAGAATCCATACACAACACATCATTTCCTAGGTTATCTATAACCATAACAGTTTCATAAATTCCATTACAAGGCATTGCTTCAAAATATAAAACACCATTTAGATAAGCATAAATCGAACCATTCTCATTATTAAACGAATATCTAAATCCTTGTCTAAATAAACCATGAAAAGAAATGATGTTTCTTGCCATATCTGGCGAGTAGCAACAATTATTTAATTCTAAATTCAAACCATTCCTAAGCTCTAAAGAATACACTCCAATCTTGGTGACAGGCGACGTTCTTCTGTTTCCCATGATCAGATTTATTCTTCCAAGCTCCACATCCCTATTTCTTCCTAGTCCCTGCAAATCAGAACAAATGTGGTAACCACACCCTGTATCAAGAACCCAAGAAATAGCATGAGATGAATCATTAGATTTAATTGTGTAAATACCTGCGAAAGATGGCTTGATCTTCCCATCCTTGATGGCTTGCAGATATTCCGGGCAGCTTCTCTTCCAATGCCCTATTTTGTGGCAATGGTGGCACTCTGCCTCCTTTGGTTTTGGGTTGGGCTTAGCAGGATCAACCTTGGTCCCACTAGAAGAGGAACCATTTTGGGACTTTCCTTTGTGGTGGTTCTTTGAAAAAGCCTTCCTCTTCTTGCCCCTTCCCTGTCCAATAGCCAAAACAGGAGCAACGGGTGGATTGGGAGTTGGTGCAACAGACTTGTCCTTGAGGTTGCTCTCAGCAGTCCTCAGGAGCCCTTGGAGTTTGCTTAGGGTGACCTCTTCCTTGTTCCTGTGGTAGGTCATCCTAAATTGGTTGTAGCATGAGGGCAAGGAGTGAAGAACAATGTCGATAGCCAAATCTTCCCCAAATTTGACATTCAACTTGCGAAGACAATCAACATACCTTTGCATCTTTTGCAAGTGCACAGTAAAAGACTCTCCACTTCCCATTTTAGCAGTAATCATATTCGTTATTATTTCATAGCGCTCTTGCCTCGCGCTTTGGTGATACCTCTCCATCAAGTCTAGATGCATCTCATAAGGATACATGTCCTCATAGGATTTTTGGAATTCTGTGTTCATTGTGGCTATCATGATGCAATGGACCTTCGTTGCATCACGCTCATGGTTCTCAAAGACAGCCATTTCTTCAGGAGTAGCAGTTTCTGGATTGATCTTTTCGAGCTTCTCATCGAGAACATACTCTTTGTCCTCGTAACGCGCGATTGTGCGAATGTATCTTATCCATTCGCTAAAGTTCGTTCCATCGAATGTCACTTTTTGACAAAGGCTCATTAGAGGAAATGAGCTAGCAGCTGCGTTGTTTGCGTTAGACATCTACAAATAGAAAGAACAAAGTTTGATTAGATTAAGTCCCTAATTAACACCCAAAATGAAAAATTAGGGCTAGGACCCAACAACGTTATTTACACATTAGAAAAGGGATGCCGTAATCCAATATGCAAATAATTTGGAGGTAAGTGAATGACGATTCACTAATTCTTCACCATAAAAACATAAGCTTTAAGTTTTTAAGTGTATTGAGAATTCCTAGATTTCTTTGAGATTCATTGAACCTTTCAATGGCATGTTTAAATCTCGATATGCCCCTCTCGTTTGTGACTGGGATGCCGAGGATCACAAAGTGGGTGTGAATAACCATGCAAATGTACATGGTGCCCTCACTGTTACAGTTACCTATTCAATGTGCTGGTTAACCACACACGCTCCATTGAACTATAACGAACGATGAGTCATCCTTTGTCACCTTTGCTTAGAACCCAATTAATGTGCCGGTTAACCACACATGCTCCATTAATGTCTTAGCGAAGGTACAAAGTGTAATTTCATGGGATTGCATCAATTCACTTTTCCTAAAGTAACTAAGATTGGGAATTTTATAAAACATGTTTAGTTACTTTATATTGATTCATTATACTTATTAATGAGAGGAGGTTTGCCCTATCCTACCCGTTCGGCTAACGACCCTCCACCAGTCAAGCAAGCGGTGGGTGTGAATGTACACCCATTAAGCGCCATTTTATAGGCAGCAACCTTATACCCACCTTATAGACCGGCTTCGTGAATGAGGCCTACTAACGGTAAGACTAGCATTGTAAATCATACATATATATATATACATATATATATATATATATATATATATATATATATATATATATATATTAAGCTTGTAATAATATAATAGTATAGGGTTGAATTTTAAACTTGTAAAATTCTAGGGATTGAAATTTAAAATTATCCAAATTAAACTTTTAATCACAAAATTTAAAATTTCAAAGCTTGAGGACAAGTCTTGAACTTTTTCAAAGCATAAGGATCAAATAGCAAATAATATAAATCATCTAATTAGATTATCTCAATTTGGTCTTATTTAATGTTACTTGCAAAACAATTTACCAATTCAATTCAAATAATCAACAATTATCATATAAGGAAATTATTATTCAACTAATTGGTAATTATCTTTTGTTAGGTCAAGAATATACTCATATATATGATTAAAATCGGATTTTAATGACCCAAAACAGTTAAGGCAAGTATCCTCAAGTAAAACAGCAAGAAATCCCGAAACTTCCTCCTTCTGACGCTCGAACTCGCCGAGTACCACTGCGGACTCGCCGAGTTGGAGCTACTCGCCGAGTCCACAGTGGAACTCGCCGAGTACAGCAATCAGAATCACAAAATTGAATTTTTCAAGCAACAAGCAATCAACCAATGCATCAATTCAATAGAAATCAATCAAAGCTCTGATACCACTGATGGGTTTGAGCCATAAGAACTTTCCTATGTGCACATGCAAACCCTAATTGCTTGGATATAGGTTTCTCTAATTGAACATGCATTGAATCCAAGACTTGCAATACTAGATCTAATGTAATATATTGAATCTAATCATATGAAATCAGATCTGAAAGAATACCTTGAATTACTTGCTTGATACTTCTTCTTCTTGGAGCTTAGAGTCACAACTGTCACTCCTCTAATGGCTTACAAACACCAACTAGCAAGAAGATGATCTTGAGAGAGAGGAGGGATAGAAATCGGCCCTAGGGTTCCTTGGCTTGCAAGAGTGCCGATTTCTCCACCCCAAGGGTCCTATTTATACTATGAGGTATTAGGGTTTCTCCTTTAACCCTAATTGAATGACTTAGGCCCTAAGCAATCCAAGATCCTTCTAGATACAAGGCTTGGACGAATTTAAGGTTCCCACACCCTAAATTTCGTCCACCCCAATATCCATAAGGATACATAGCCCAAAATACAACTATCACACATTTGACAGTTTATGCCCTTTATTCAATTAACCTCTTTAAGTCACCAAATTAATTCTCAATTAATATATGACTTATATTAATCAAATAATATTATTATTCCTTAAATATATATTATTCTCATAATATATTAATAATATCTCTTCTCTCTTAACAAATCATCCTGTCAAGTTGCTATGGTGAAGGCAACCCAAAAGGACCATGCATAACCGGGTCAAGTACTTACCAAATATAGTTACAGCCTTAGACACTAATCCAACAGTCTTCTCCAATCTTCTTCTTCTTCTCCCTCTTACTGCCCGAAGCTACATTATCCTTCGGTTCAGCCGTTGATTTTGGATCTGGAGGGGGTTGGGAATGAGCTGCTTTACCTTGTGTGACCTTTTCTCCCCCTTGTTTCGGAAGGACAATAGTCTCCGGAACACCCTCAATCCGACTAAGGATATCCAAAGCAGGTCTGAGCTTTTCGGCTAAATGGCGTCGAATGGATATTGTCAGGATGGAGTCGTGAGCGTCAAGAAGATGCAACATAATGGAATGAACATCACCCACGAAGCGTCGAATAACCTCCCTTTCAGACTTAGAATCATCAAGCTCTTTCGTGGCAGTACGGAGCTTTAAGCATTGAAGCTTGAGCTGGGAGGTTCGCTTGTCCAACTCATCCATAATTCGATTTTCGACTGCAAGCTCTGCCTCCAGCTGATTTAAACGCTCATCAACTTTCGTATGAAGATCTTCATTAGCAGCTTCAATGGCTCTTCGGGCGACTTCGAGATTAGTCTTTTCAGCTTCGAGGGAACGCGTGAGATTGTCAACCGAAGCATTCACAGTCTGGGCGTTCTTCTGAGCAGCAGCTTGCAAAGAATCCAAAAATAGTTGAGCCTCAGAAATTACTTTTTCGACTTTTGCGGTCGCTTCCTTACAATCCTTTGTTGACGCTTCAACAGCAAGCGAAGCCCTCTGACATTGAGAGGTAGAGGCATCAATAGCCTTTGCTGCATCAGAGATAGAGGTAGCATCTTCTTATACCACCGAAGAGAACAAAGCTTTGAGAGCAGCTTCTAAGTAAGCACCAGTGGAGGAGAAAGATAGTAGCTGATCGATCTTATCAGTCACCACTTTAGATAGCGCTTGGTAATAGGAGCATCTTCATCATCGTCACTTTGGACACGATAAGGACTGAAGTAAGTGGAATCAAATTCCAAGTCCTCACCGCCAAGAACGGTATTGGTTTCTGTCAAGGGAGTAGGTGATGGAGGTTTAGTGGTAACAGGGGTTTCGGGTGCTGAAGAGCGAGCCCCCGTATCAGATACGTTGGTCCGAACTCCAATAGTGGTGGTGGTAGTAGCTTTAGTAAAAATAGGTGTAGAAATGGGAATGGTAGAGAAATTTAAGAAGGGGAAAGTGGGAGGTAAGGAGATAAGAATGGAAACAGGTGGAGGAGAAGGTGCTTTGTAGCGAACAATTACCTCTGGTGTAGGCGAACGAGGCGGAGTATCTCCACGAGTCGAACCTTCATCATCTGAGCTTTCGCTCTCTGATTCACTTGGAACGGTTGATTGATGACCAGGAGGCACGTACTCCGAGTCTGAGTCGCTTGATGATTGAAGAATAAGCTTCCAAGCAGGTTTCTTGGACTTCTTCTGCTTAGGTGGGGAAGGTGCTGCCTTCTCAGACTTTCGCTTTCTTGGAGTCTGACCATTTGAGACTTGACCTCCTTTATCCCCCTTTTTCGTGTCTTGCTTCTTTCCCCGTTTAGCAGTTTTGTCTGCTTCCTCAATAGATTTCACCATTTCAGGAGTGAGTTCCCTTGGACCAGAAGAAGGAAGCTTCTTGTACTCCTGAATAAGCTTGCTTGAAGGAGGCACAGAAGCATATATTGTCTCAGGAATGGATCCAACGAAGAGATACTTAGATGGATGAGTGACAATGATGTTGGTGGTATGAAACGTAGCAATAGAGGAAAGCAGTGAGTCCGCCATAATAGGAACATGATAACGCTCCATCACCCATTGAGTTATAATCGTCCAGAAACAGGCACATGAAATCTATGTGTGGCGAGAGGAAGATGACAAACTCTGGACAAGTTGAAGCCACAAGACTAGTCCATCATCAAGATTGAGACCATGGTACAACCCATAAATCAGAGTCATGAAAGACTTGCTAGCACCATCAGATCCGGCACTGCGTTCAGAAAGTCCTTTGAAGAGAATAGTGAAGAGACCATTCCATTGAGGAGGAAGGCATGACTTTTTGAACTTGGTCACAGTAGTTAGGGTTTCAGTATACCTCATGTTGTAGAACATCGAGAAGAGCTGACCTGTTGAGATGGAATCAGGATTCACCATGGATTCTTCAAAAGTGAGCCCTAGCAACGAGCAAAATCGATTCTTTGAGATTGAAGCCTTCTGGTTGAGAAGATCGAAGAAAATCTTTTCTGCACCTTTGCCGTATGTGGCAGTAGAATAGATTTGAGAAAGACATGTCATTGGAACGACTTCCACCTTTGATAGAGCTTTGACGAGTGGGGAATATTTCAGGCATTCCACCACTTGATACATGTAAGTATCGTAGAGAAACGGTGAAAGATCGATCAATAAGTTCTGATTTGGCTTGATTGCAAGAAGAGTGGAGCGTACGGTAGTTTCTTGAACTGAGGAAGATTCTGCCATTGTTGAAGCTTGACGAAGAAGAAGATGAACAGTGAAGTTTAGATTGCTTTCTTTTGCTTGAGAGAGTTGAAGAGTGGTAAAGAGGAATACCACATAAAGCAAACCCTTATATACGATTTTGTGGAGAGAGAAAAATCGAAAGCAATGATTCCTTAAATCTGGGAAACGATGCCTAAAAAGGCGTGATTTGACAACTGGCAACCCCGATAAAGCAGTGATGACGCATGATAAGGTAATTGTTCAAATTCTCGCGCCTTCTAAATTTATCCATAATTCAAATTTCCAATCGATTAAACTTCCTGTTAAGTCACCGCTTTAATCGTCAATAAAATCATTATTATCATACTAACCAAGGACGTTTGGAAAATGAAAGATTTTCGTGCAAGATAGTGTCAAAGACAAAGAAATAAATCAAATTATTTGTGGGAATTAGTGATGTCATTTAAGACACAAAGCAGTGGATCCCGGGCACGAATCTCTTCCTTCAAAGTCAAGAGAGACTTCAAAGTGCTTGTTTGGATTCCCGTTGAATTACGATCAAGTACTTGTTAAGAAGCATTGAAAGGCATCTTTTATATTTAAGGCTATTAAGGGTGGCTTTCGCTTCAATTCTTGAGTTCGATACTTGATATAAGACCGAAATAGAACGAAGTACTTGTGAGACCGATGTGGCCTATTAAACAAGTAGGTTTGGAACATATTCAGTGACTTGGAGAAAATATTAAGTAGAAATCTCAAAAAATAAAATATGGATCCTTTAGGAAGAAAAGTCTTGATGGAAAACATTTTCGTAAGGATCTCTCAAAAATAAAAGGAGAATTCTGTGAACATGCACAAAAAGTATTTTCGTTAATTCCATGGGTGAAAACTAGAACAACTAATTGTTCACCGTCAATGCATTAAAGGTTTTGAATTTTGGGTTTCACTCGGTACGTAGTGGCACGAAACCAAGGTCATCAACACAAAAGTTGTGTAACCGTAAACCTCAGTGGTAAAGCTGAGAGTGTCAAGGGTTATAGATATGAGATGAAGTGTGATGGAGAATATATAGGAGGAGGATAAAGAAGCGAATGTACCTCTGCTACAAAAGATGGACTAAGCAGAAAAACTCTTAACTTCATTTAAGAAGAGTAAGGTAGCTCATGATTAGAGTGAATTTGACAGCCTGATTGGGAAGACATGATTGGTATATATCAAGTCATTAAGGCTTCACTCAAAATCTTTTGAGGCTTGGGTCAACATACAACAGCATGCTTCTAGGGACACTTAGCTAGTACATAGATAAAGAATTATACCTGCCCCAGCTCCATCATTGAGAATGGTCCTTATACACAAATTATATTAAAAGTGAATTGCAATAAAACGAAAGAAAATATTTTTGATTTTTGAAGTTTCTGAAAGGAAATAAAACAGAAGAGAAAAATATTTTGGATTTTACAAGATTTTCTGAAAAAGAATTAAAACAGAAAAGAAAAATATTTTTGGATTTTATGAAAATAAAAGGAAAAACATAAAATAAATTGCGAAAAAAGAATGTACAAAGTATACAACCGAAATCATCTTTTGGAAACTAGGAGCGAACCGAGCCCGGTGAGACCAAACCCGAAATGGACCGAGCGTTCGGTACATTTCGGTTCCCAAAAGAACCGAACCCGAAATGGATCGAGCGTTCGCTCTATTTCGCTTCCAACTTTTATTGAGACATAAGAGATTTCGGTACAGATTTAGCTTCCATTATTCCTAGGCCTTGTAGGATTTTACTAAAACTTGCTTCAGGCAAGGTCTTAGTAAAGATGTCAGCCAATTGATCAGTGGTTCTAACGAAATGAATTTCAACATTACCGTCTTCCACATGATCTTTGATAAAGTGATACCTCAGTGCTATGTGTTTCGTCTTTGAATGTTGCACTGGGTTATGACAAATCCTAATTGCACTTTCTGACTCACAATATAGTGGGATTTTCTTCATGTTCAGGCCGTAGTCTCGAAGTTGACTTTGTATCCAAATGATCTGAGATATGCATGATGCAGCGGCTATATATTCTGCTTCGGCAGTGGAGAGAGATACACATGTTTGTTTCTTGGATTGCCAGCTAACAAGTTTTCCGTCTAGAAATTGGCATCCACCAGTGGTACTTTTTTGGTCTAGTCCACATCCCCCAAGATCAGCATCTGAGAATGCTTGGACAAAGAAACCTGATTTGGCAGGGTACCACAGACCGAGAGAAGAGGTTCGCTTCAGGTATCGAAAGATGTTCTTCACAACTAGCAGGTGAGGTTCGCGTGGATTAGCTTGAAACCTGGCACAATAACACACAGAGAACATTATATCTGGTCGACTTGCTGTTAGATACATGAGAGATCTTATCATCTGAAGATAAAGGGTCATGTCAGCAGCTGGTTTGTCCAGGGAAGGTGTCAGCTTTGTGACAAACGCCATAGGAACCTTTACTTTCGAATATCCCATCATTCCAAACTTGGCAAGGAAGGTCTTCGTGTAACCCTCTTGATTAATAAAAATGCCTTCAGGTCCCTGTCTTATATTTAATCCAGGGAAAAAGTTAATAGGACCCATTGAGCTCATTTCAAATTTAGTCTCCATCAACTTCCTGAAATCAGCTGTTAAGCTAGGATTTGTGGAACCGAAGATGATATCATCAACATAAATTTGAACAATCATAAGGTGGTCACCCTCTTTCTTTCGAAAGAAGGTTGGGTCAACCGAACCTTGTTTAAATTTAGACATTTTGAGAAATCGAGTTAAAGTTTCATACCATGCCCTTGGTGCTTGCTTGAGACCGTAGACTGCCTTATCCAGAATGTAGCAGTGATCTGGATACTTCTCGTTTATGAAACCCGGTGGTTGCTCTACGTACACGGTCTCTTCCAGTTCGCCATTTAGAAAGGCACACTTCACGTCCATTTGGAATACTTCAAAGTTCTTGTGTGCAGCATAAGCGAGAAAGATACGAACCGATTCTAGCCTTGCTACTGGAGCGAAGGTCTCTTCGTAATCTATGCCTTCTTCTTGACAGTAACCTTTCACAACCAATCTAGCCTTGTTGTATATCACATTTCCTTCCTTATCCATCTTGTTCCTGAAAACCCACTTTAATCCAACCACAGAAGCATCATTTGGTGTTGGAATCAGTCTCCACACTTTATTTCGCTCGAACTCATTAAGTTCGTCTTGCATTGCATGTACCCAATCAGAGTGATCGAGTGCAGTCTTGATCGTTTTTGGTTTGACTTTGGAGACGAACGAATTGAACATGCAGAATTCTACTTTAGAGAAAAGTGCACTTTATTTCGCTTTCAGCTGTGATCGTGTGAGAACCTTTTCTGTCGAATCACCAATAATTTGTTTTTGTGGATGATCTTTGGTCCATTTGGTGAGAGGAGGGTAACTCAGATCATATGTGGGATCCAGTTCAACATTCACTTCTTCTTCAAATTCTCACTGAGTATCGTCATTGTTTGTATTCGCATTCTCCCCCTCGAATGATGATACTTCCTCAGTGTCAGGCTCAGAATTCTCCCCCTGGACTTGACTTTCGGTTGGAATAAATGATGACGAGCCCTCCCCTGGAAATGAGAACTATCTTTTGGAGGTTCGCTTGAGTCTGGCTTTTCGGTTGTTAGCGGTTCTTCTTCTGCCATTTTCTTCGCATCATCATCGATTATCTTCTTCAAGTTATCTACCTTGTTGTCTGCAGCTTGAGATTCAGAGAGAGTAGCCTTTTCTAGTTCATCGAATAGCAGCATGTATTGCTCAAATAAGTTTGAAATTGGTACCGTAACTTGACCAGATTTTGGAAATATTTCCTCCTCAGAGCCTTCGGTTGTCTTCAGTTTCTTGACGTAGTTATCATCGAAGGTTACATAGTAGGTCTCCTTTATTTTCTTTGAACGCTTGTTGAGAACCTGATATGCTTTGGAGGTTAAGGAATAACCCATTTAGTTCTTTTTCATAGTTTGACATGGGAATTTGTAAGGAAACAAGAATAGATTGTACCTTCTTGATCAACTCATCGCATTCGTTGATCTGCTCACTAACAGGTTTTGCTGCAAAACACCTGTCCTCACGCTCTTTCGCTTCATCCAGTTCTCCATCAGTGGCATAGTCTCACTTTTGTGACAATCCAGAAGTCACCATCAAACACTTTCCTGCAACATCCTCTTCCTTCACCAACAGAGCCCTTCCATGAGTAGGCTTCCTCACTTCTTCATCTTCTGAATTAGTGGACCAAACTTCAACACCACCGAATTCATCATCAACAATATTTCCCTGCACAATAAGAGCATTCATAGTGTTGTTAGATCCAACTTTCTTCTTCTTGATCTCTTCCAATCTTCGTGTGAGGTTCGCTTCCTCGTCCTCATCTTCATTTTTCTCTGACATCTTTCTCAGCATACAATCTCTGGCGAAGTGATTTTTGCCTCCGCAGTAGTGACAATTAATCCCAGAATCACCTCCAAGTTTCACTTCTTTCTTTGGTTCTTCAGTCTGAGAAACATTCTTCGGTTCCTCCTTTGCTTTCTCGGCGCTGTAGCTACCTTGCCAGTTTCGGTTCTTATTTGTTGGGAACCTTCTTTTGATGAACTTCTTGGGATTTGATACCATTAAATCATACTATTCATTTGTCAGATCATATTCAGAGAGATTCAAATCTTCTTCTTCTTCAGCAGCACTCTTTCCTTTGGAGATAAGGGCCAAGGAACCCATGCTAGAAACCACATTCGTTTCTTTAGTCAAGGCACTCTCATGTGACTTTAATATTCCCACCAGTTTTGCCAGAGAATAATTCTTGAATTGTTCATGAGCCTTCACAGTAGACACCACAGCCATCCATTCGGGTCTAAGGCCATTCATGAATGTCACCTTCTGTTTAACGACTTTCCTTTCAATCCCATGCTTTATCATCCTACTAAGGAGATGATTGAAGCGATCGAAGGTTTGAATAAGCTTCTCTTCTGGCTTCTGCTTGAAGTCACCAAATTCTGAGAGCAAAAATGTCTGAATTGAATGCTCGAGATCTTCATCCGTGGAATACAACTCCTTCAATCTGTCCCATATTTCTTTTTCCGTTGCGCATGAGCTTACTAACCGAAACGTGTCCGATTGCAAAGCAAACCTGATCATTCTTAAAGCTTTGATGTTGCACTGAAACTTCTCCTTCTCATCTTGGGGAACGTCTTTCACATCACTGATGAGTTGATTGTAGTCCTTTTGAGTTTTAACAACTCTTGAAGATTTTGAGTGTGCGAATGGAGCTACAGTAATCGCCTCCCAGATCAAGTAACCATTGTCTTCTGAGCCAATCACGTAATCTTCAAAGTGATGAGTCCAGACTTCATAATCTTGAGTTTACAATATAGGAATCCTTGTCGTCGATCCTATGCTGTTGGAGATGTTGATTGGGTTAGACTGAGAATCATCCATAGACATGACGATGTTCGTTCAAAAAACTGCTTAAGATCAGACTTATAAATAACGTTAGGGTAAGATCGAATATTTAAAGAGCTACGTCAATAGCAAATGACGGCTCTAACAATATTAATCGAAGCGGGAAACCCTAAGATCTTCTTCAATAGAAGATATGTGTATGAATTACACAGTCTCCTGCTCTGATACCAATTGATAAGTTAAAAAACTCTTAGATCGATTAGATCTTCAACAGGTTAAACAATAAAAGCAAACAAACACAATCAACACGATATAGAATCAAGTAATGCTTAATGATTCAAATGTAGTCACGCCTCAGCAGAGCTCGATGAAGAACTTCCACTGTAGAGGCGAGCTAGGGTTTGTAGTACAATATTCAGAGTAATAATTAAAAGCGCTAACAATAAAGGATGCATGCATGCACCTTAAATACTAAACCCTAATAAAGTAATCACGGTTGGACAGGCCCAAACCGGATGGCAAAACTGGGCTAAGGATCGAGCCCAAGACGCAACACTTATTATACCCAACAGCAAAACTTGTTCATTCTTAATTTCTTGCCATCAAGGGTCCCACCATTACTTCCAAGTTATTTAGCAACTCACCTATGCCAGTCAATGTACTTTCATTGATCAAGGTGTTTGCCCTTATGCATTCAATTGAGAACTCGTAGAACTCATATGCATAATCACTAAACTGGATTGGCACAGAAATAAAATTGTGTCAACACGATAGGTTACAATCCTCAAGTCGTGTGCTAGTGTTTAATAGGTTTACTTTTGAATTTGTTCTTGAAACTTTTCAAGATCTTTTAGACTCCCACTGACCTCTTGACATATAAGATTCTCTTATCAAGAAACATTTCTTGATAAAACAAATATTCAAGAGTCAGTGTGTGTCTTTATCAAGACAAACCTTCACATAATTTGGTATTAATTGGTCTCTGTCTTATCCAAGACATCACAACTTACAAAAAATATGGTTGTGTAAGAACATTCCTACTTAAGATTATGTCACTCAATTCACAATCTTGGAGTATGACTCTACGAATTGATTTTGGTACGAAGTACGATTCATCTTATTGACTTAACCATTTCTACAATTCACCATTCCTCTTCTTAGCCAAACTAGTGCACTAAGGTATCCTTAGAGGATGAATTGTAATATGGTTCTTAAGACGATCATAAAACACGATACAAAAGTACTCTCCCTTCTTCTTAGATTGGAGAACCTTTTATCTTTCTGCCATCATTGATTCTTCTTATTCGTTCTGCCATTCATTGAAGCTTTTCAATAATTCAGAATTACACTTAATCCTGTAAGCATAATCACGTTTACTAGACTTTTAGTAAGTCATGACGAATAAACTCATCGTTCTTTATGGTGGACTTGACCAGTACACAACATTGTGTACCAGATCTCCTAGTCCTTCACTTGACTCACATACTTATGTGAACAAGGAATTAGTCTTAATTTCCCAAATATGAATGTTCTCATTCATCACACAATACCAGTTGCATGATTCCAAGTTTCTATCCTATTGAAACTTGGGTGATGAGAATCTTTCCTCACTTGGTAAATTTTTGACATTACCACAAATAACATAACTAAGAATCAAATCCATTCACAATATTCCTAACAATAGAACCATTCAAACACCAATTTTCATAAAATCCATCGCAAGGAAACATAAATAAGATAAATCAAAATTTATTTTATTGCGGAAAAATATTGTCTTTACAATGTGATTACAAATGAAAACTATGTAAATATTACTTAGCAATCTATCCTAACTCTAAAGTAGTAGCTTTAATATCTGATCCTTGAATCATGCGATCGAAATCCATTTCTTCACGATCAGACTCAGCGTGATCCTTCCTTTAAGCTTCCTTTCCTTTCTTTGATCCTTCAAAACATCGAAATGTAATCTTTTCACATCATGTATTAAGAATCTCCAAATAGGAACTTAATAGAGTTAGATAGTGGATTTTACCTGAAGCAGAGTCATACATCTTGACTCTCCCATCTCTTAGATCTCTCAGGTAGTCAGGGCAACTTCGTAATCAATGCCCCTTCTTTTGGCAGTAGAAACACATGGATTCTTATGGAATGGTACACGGGACTATCTCAGACTCAGCCTTTCTCTTGCGTAGAGAAAACTTTTCTGGACTTCCAATGTTACCATTGCCCATAGAGGGTTGGGATATTGATTTACTAGACAAATTTGCTGACCAGTGCACCAAATCATTTCTGATTCAGCAGCAATAAGCAAATAAGTCAAATCAATAAGGGTCATGTCGTGGTCCATCATATAGTACTCTCTAACGAACTTACCATATGATTCGGGAAGTGACTGAAGAACCAAGTCAACGGCCAACTTACTTTAAACATCGACACCTAACAATCCCAATCTATCAATATGTAATCTTTTATCTAAGACATGAGCACATATAGACTTTCCATTTTCTTGTCTTTTGCCAATAGGGCTTGAATGACCTTGAACTTTTCAAGTCTTTGAACACGTGGGTCAGGGAGAATTATTGGAGGCGGTGGAGGAAATGAAGCATGATTTCAATTTCCACAATACAATCGTGGAACATCATCTTCACGTGGAAAATTTTTTCCAACGGATTTAGGAAGACCATAGTTGTCAGACTTTGACATCTATGAAACGGGAGAAAATTCAAGTTTAGTTGATTGAGTCCTTAATAAAACACCCAAATGAGATATTAAGGCTAGGACCCAACACAATATCCTACAAATTGGAATAGGGATGCCGTAATCCAACTCGCAGAACATTTGAAGGTAGGTAAATGACGATTTACCAATTTCCACCATGAAAAAACGAAAAGAAGTTTAAGTTTTTAAATGAATTGAAACTCCTAGATCTTTTGAGATTCATTGAACTTTTCAATGTCATGTTTAATCTCGATTATGCCCTTCATTTGTGACTGTGATGTCGAGGATCACAAATAAGGTGTGAATAACCATGCGAATGTATGCGGTGCCCTCAATGTTACAGTCACCTAATCAACGTGTCGGTTAACCACACACACTCCATCGATCTATGACAAAAATCGAGTCACCCTTCGCTAACAATGCCAAACCCAACTTAGTGTGCCGGTTAACCACACACGCACCACTAATTGTCTCAACAAGGGTACAAAGTGTAATTCCATGAAATTGCATCGATTTCACTTTTTCCTAAAGTAACTAAGATTTGGGAATTTAGTAAAAACATTTAGTTACTTTATTCATTATACTTTTAATGAGTAGAGGGGTTTTCCCTATCCTACCCGTTCGGCTAACGACCCTCCACTAGTCAAGAGTGCGGTGGGTAAGAGTGGATATATATATATATATATATATATATATATATATATATATATATATATATGGGTAAGATCCGTTGAGAACTCATACTTTCCCGAGAACCTGAGAATTAAGGCGGAGCGTTAGATCAAAATTAACTCATTAATGACATGATCGTCATCTTACCAATCTTATTTAAGGTTTAATTTTTTTTGTTATTGGAAAGATTAATAAAAAGTTCTAAAACTTAACATAATAAATCAAAAGTTGAAGTTTTTTTTAAATAATTTTTTGTTTTTTTTAAATAATGGATATTTTAAAATTTTTTTTAGAAAACATGAATTTTTAAAAAAAATTAAAAAAATATTTTTTTAAAAAAACTGCAATTTTTTCAAAAAAACTGCAATTTTATTTTAAAAAAACTGCATTTTTATTAAAAAAAAAACTGCAGTTTTTTCAAAAAAAAAAACTACAATTTTTCAAAAAAACTGCATTTTTTTCAAAATAAAAACTGCATTTTTTTTCAAATTAAAAACTGCATTTTTTTCAAAATAAAAACTACATTTTTTTCAAAATAAAAACTGCAAATTTTAAAAAAAAAACTGCAATTTTTTTAAAATAACTGCATTTTTTTAATAAAGTAAATATCTAAAAATCAGTAAATTAAAAAAAAAACTCTAATTTATTTTAAAAAAAAAAATCATTGTTTTAGGTGTATATATGCATATATTTTCAAATGCATATATGAATATTTCTTATACGATAATATTCGTAAGTAAATCATAAAAAATCTCATTTTTATTAATCAATTTATAAACATAATACTACTAGTATTTTATTCGATACAAAACAAAATATATATATAATAAGAAACCACAAAGATTCACAATGTTATCATTTCTTCATATCAAGATTTCCATATATTTTTTTTTTCAATTTATCACTTTTCACCTCTTTAATATTTTCCACAAATTCTTGAAAATCTACAAAAAAATTAAAAAAAATGATTAATGCAAGAACACTCACAAAAATGTACATGTATATATCATGTAATGTTCACATGAGATTATATCATGTAAGATTCACATATGATTATATAATGTGATATTCACATGTGATAGTATCTTTTAAGATTCAAATGTGAAATTCACAAGAAAAACTTAAAAAATAATTAACGAAGAACACTCACACAAAATTTATGTGTGCATATAGACGCAATTCATATTTGATTCACTTGTGATTTACATGTGAATCACATATAATTAATATGTCATTCACTTGTGATTTACATGTGAATCACATGTAATTGATATGTGATTCACTTGTGATTTACATGTGAATTACATGTGATTAATATGTGAGTTACATGTGATTTACATGTAAATCACATATAATTCATATGTGATTCACTTGTGAATCACATGTAATTCATATATGATTCACTTGTAAATCACATGTAATTCATATGTGATTCACTTGTAATTTACATGTGAATTAAAAATGAATAATATGTGAATTACATGTGAATCACATGTAAATCATATGTGAATTAGAATCACATGTAATTCATATGTGATTCACTAGTGATTTACATGTGAATCATATGTAATTCATACGTCATTCACTTGTGATTTACATGTGAATCACAAGTGAATTATATGTGAATTACATGTGAATCACTTGTAACTTATATGTGGATTACATGTTATTTACATGTGAATCACATGTAATTCATATGTGATTCACTTATGATTTACATGTGAATCACATGTAATTCATATGTGATTCACTTGTGATTTACATGTGAATCACAAGTGAATCATATGTGAATTACATGTAATTTACATGTGAATCACTTGTAATTCATATGTAAATTACATGTGATTTACATGTGAATCACATGTAATTCATATGTGATTCGTTTGTGATTTACATGTGAATCACATGTAATTAATATGTGCTTCACTTGTGATTTACATGTGAATTACTTATGATTCATATGTGAATCACATGTAATAAGTGTATTTGATAAGTTATATATGAGTCTTTTTTATTTTATTTTTTACTTAATTGACTTAATGAGAACCAAACTTAATTCCATAAGATAGATATGCATGTCTTTATGACTTAATTCAGAACGAACTTAATACAATAATACAAAAGGCCAATGAAAGAAAGCTTTTTTCCCATTAAGTCCTAATTTTTAACAAATTTCCAAACTTTTTTTTTGAGTTAAAAAATAAAACAACCAGAAAGGTTGCTAGTTGTATTTTGTTTGAATTAAGAAAATATAGATTACTAGACTAATAGCATTATTTTCATGACCATATTAAATATTGAAATAACAAACCTGCCATGCAAACCGCTTTCCGTTCATGTCTACTTAAAAATCTGATGAACAAAAAAAAATCATGAAATTTAAGTTTAAAATCCAACCTATTTATAAAGTATAAAAATGCTCATTTTTATCATACTTGTTGGATAAAAATCAACAATTAGCGAGTTTGGATCTGTCACTAATTTTCTGTATTGTTCTAAAAGTGCATGTGCACTACAAATATTTTCAAGGTAAAAAGAAAACAATAAATAAAGTTAGAAAATACAAAGTATAAAATAATCTTGAAAAAAAGGGAAATGGTAAAAGATAAAAGGACGAAATTAACCTTGCAGTAGGAAAACCCCTAGTAGCTGATTAAACGGTTTAAAAGCGAACCTAGCTCAAAGATTATATCTAACTTATTAAGATCCTTGAGATCAGAAGAAAATGATGCATAATGGTAAATATAAAACCTGAAAAAAAAAGTTGGAAATAAAAAATGAAAAAAAAAAAACATAACAAAACCTTATACAATGCAAATATGTCCGATTGAAAAGGCAAAAACAATAATAAACACCTTAAAGGGGAAAAATTACCACTGTCATGAACCAACACCTTCATATTAATAGTGCATCACCCAATAGGCTTTCTGTATATTTTAGAACCTATAAATAATTGCATCAAATTATTCTAAATAAAAAGGTAACAATATACAAGGATTTTATACGATGTCTACGATGATTTTACATCATAAAATGGTAAATAATTGGCGTAGTTTTTAACAATTTTAGAGACTTACAACATCTCTCCTTATTGCATCCATCTCCTAAATAGTTTTAGTTGAAAACTTCTATTCATAATATCGTTCCTTCCACTCGGGGGCGCCTAATTTAATCTGGCAAAAAAACAGAAATGAAATTACTTATATACCCTTATATTATCTCAATAATCAGTTTCTAGTGTTTGTTCTCAAGTACCTAAAAAAACACTTAAATAAACTAAATACTATAAAATGATGATGTAGTTACTAAAACCACCCAACTTCCATAAACCATTATATAAACTATTCAACTTTTTCAGATTTCTTGGTTGAGATTACCAATAAAGTAGAGTAGTTTAAGCTAAAAAAATTATTAACTCTTTTGTGACAATCAAAGAAGAATTCAGATCAAAATTGAAGAAACTAACATAGCTTAAAAATCTTCAATTTTTTAACATCACATTCTCTCACTCTCAACCTTTGAACATATCGGAGTAATTCAAAGGTCCTTGGATTGGAAGTCTTCATTGATTGTAAGATATCTTCACTGTAAAAATTTGGATGAAAAATAACACATATCAGTGAACTCTTTAATAAAACCTATTGAAAAACAATTCTTGATTACCAACAAAACACTAAATGTTGACAGACCTTCACAACACCTGTAGCTACAACAAGATCCTCATTTGCTTTGTTTCCTGATGTACTCTGAAAATTAAAGATTCAACAATCTCTTCCTGATGAAAGAAACAAAAACAACCATGATTTCATAATGGAAAAAATAACAAGAAACAACAGGATCATTTTACCTCCCAAAACCAGAATATTTTTCTGATTCATGTTTATCTGATCAATTAGTAACCATATCTTATTCCTATAATGATTTTCTGCTTCCACCTATTATGATCCATATGTTCAATAAATACTTGCACAAAATAAATTTTGACCATAAACAGCAGACAAACTCATTAAAGCAAAGAAACAAGTCAACAACTACTAAGTTTCCTAAGGTAAAACAGGTCCGAAAAATGTAATTGAGTAGGCCAATATGATTACATAGTTTAGATGAATAAATTATCAACATAGGCTCTAAAATGTTGATATCTTGAAGCAATAGAGAATATATATATATATATATATATATATATATATATATATATATATATATATATATATATGTATGTATATATATATATATATAACTAGGAAAATAGAACAAATATACACTATGTAAGGGCGATATGCGTAATGCAGCTTCAAGTGCCTTTGCATACTCAGATTGTGAGGCAAAAAGCTTCACCTGATGAAAAATGAGTTAAAAAAACCAAAGTTAAATAAATACACACCAATCAGGAATTAAATAGGAAAGATGCATAACATAGAATATGAGGAACTGAGGATACCGATTAATTAGACATAGACGGATGGAATTCAAGAGATTTGCCTAAAAATTTTGTTCAAATTACGTCAAAGCTTTAATTTTTTTTAAAAAAAATTTAATATTTTTTCATACCCCTATTCTTGAAAGGGAGTAATATGGTTCAGTACATATCGATGGAAGGCAAACGGGCAACAAGTTGCCCCGCTAGCCCTTTCTAGATGGCAAAACTAATTCTTTTGAAAACGACATCTGTGGATCTAGGAGATATGAAATTAGAATGCATGACCCGTTGGACTCTGTTGAGGAGCTCCACCGCCTCTTGTGCGAGAAAACCAAATGTATCAAATGCAAAAGGTACACACACATGTTGATTTTCTATACATGCATTCTCGTGCTTGGCCACTTTGCATGCAACGGCATTCAAAGCGGCATGCCCTACTGTGAAACCCCCGCTCCTCAAACCGACGAGAGGAGAGCCCCCAGTAAGATCCTCACAAGCGTGCTTCCCTACTACCCATCCAAAGACCAAAATGTCAGCCAGTCTAAGTGTGGATCTTCCATCCTGCGGGTCCGTCAAAAAGTTCACTGGCGCTTCTTTCTTCGCAGAAATACCAGCACGTCGACAGAGGATTTAGAGCTGTGTGGTAGCATAGCTTTTTGCATCCTTTGTTACTATAATTTAAAGTATGTAAACACATACCTTAAATTAATGAGACCAAAAAATCAAAACAATTTGAAATCAGAAATCAATGATGGAACAGAAAATATCCCAAAGATTAATTAAAATACACCTCTTTCCTCAATGTAAAATGACCAAAATCCAAAAGAAAATGATTGTTATACTTTGATGAGGCATTTAATCTTATATGAACTCTAATTTTGGAGCATCAAGGTCAATATCAAGAGCAAATCTGCATATGCAAGAAGAAATACATGAAATTAGCAAATCTTTTTTTGTAATAGTTTTATCAAAGAGCGAGATATTAGTTTCTTATATATATAGTTGAATTTATTAAAAATCGTCTAACCGTACCTGCAAAGCAGTTGCTGTTTCATAAGAAACTTTAGGGCTAACAGAACTGCTCCACTTCATAAATTCCAGAAAACAGTTACAGCAATCCATCAAGACCTATAAATCAGCCATAAACAGAGTCAAATAAGAGACAAAAACTAAGAGGAAGAAGTAAAGAAGAGAAAAATAGACCACATGGTATGTGAGTGGTTGACTCGATAAAGGAGAGAAAAATCCCCAGATGAATCGATTTTAGATTACCTTCAATGATTTAAGACCTAACTTCTTGATATCATGACTAGAAAATCGATACCAAAGCTCTATCGACAATCGATTTTGAAGAATTGATTTTGTAGAAATCGATTCCCAGCTAGGCGTGTATTTGTGATCCATGAGCTTAATGGATTTTTTTCGATTAATGATGAATTATCGATGGTTGACAGAGAGGAGAGGGAGGCTGGAGGATCTTTGGCGAAGAGAATGGTAGGTAGATGTATGAGTGGTCTTCTACATGTGTATGGATGAAGGAGAAGAGACCGCATCTTCAATGGAGTCGAGATGATCGACAACAACTAATCATAGACCGTGATGGTCGTTGATACAGGTAGGGTGGGCGTTGGAGGCGGAGGCGGGGGGAGGTGCCGATGGAATTAGGAAGGAGGTCGATGGAGTCAGTGAACAATCGGGAAAAGGGAATGAGCGATAGAAAGAGTCTAGTTAGGGATCTGATATGTTTATTTTGGGGATAATTTCTAAATCCATAAAATGTCCTTATGTTATTTTTTTGAGATACCCTCCCGTGTTTTTTTTCCTATTTATTTACAAAAGTGCCATAAAAGATCTTAGCCCTTAATTTTTTTTAATCCAAAGGTCCACTTTTAGTTCTCAGATTCTCGGGAAACTATGAGTTCTCAAATGATCATTTCTCTATATATATAGGGGTGAGATCGGTTGAGAACTCATAGTTTCCCGAGAACCCGAGAACTAAAGGTGGAGCGTTAGATCAAATTTAACTCATTAAGGGCATGATCGTTATCTTACCGATCTCATTTAATGTTTTTTTTTTTTTTGTTATTGGAAATATTAATAAAATATTCTAAAAATTAACATAATAAATCAATTTTCGGATTTTTTTTAATAATTTTCGATTTATTTTTTTTTAAATGGAGATTTTTTACTTTTTTCAGAAAACATGAAGTTTTAAAAAAAAATTTAAAATTTTTTCTTTTAAAAAAAAGCTATTTTTTTCCCAAAAAAACTACAATTTTTTTAAAAAAAAATGCAATTTTTTCAAAAAAAACTGCAATTTTTTCAAAAAAACTGCATTTTTAAAAAAAATTGCAACTTTTTTCAAAAAAACTGCATTTTTTTAAATAGTAGTTTTTTAAAAATCAGTAAATTAAAAAAAATCTAGAATATTAAAAAAAAAACTTTATTTTTTTTAACCAAAAAATCAACGTTTTAGGTGCATATATGTATATATTTTTTCAAATGCATATATGCATATTTCTTATACTATAATATTTGTAAATAAATCATAAAAAATCTCATTTTTATTAATCAATCTATAAACATAATAGTACAAGAATTTTATTTGATACAAAATAAAATATAAAAAATAAAAAATGCTACAAATATTCATAGTGTTGTCATTTATTCATATCAAAATTTCAATATTTTCTTCAATTTATCACTTTTCACATCTTCAATATTTTCCACAAATTCTTCAACATCTACAATAAAATTAAAAAAATTGATTAATGCAAGAACACTCACAAAAATGCATATATATATATATATATATATATATATATATACATATATATATATATATATATATATATATATATATATATATATATATATCATGTAAGATTCACATCTGATTATATCATGTAAGATTCACATGTGATTATATAATGTGATATTCACATGTGATTGTATATTTTAATATTCAAATGTGAAATTGACAAGAAAATTTTAAAAAATAATTAACGAAGAACGCATACACAAAATGCATGTGTGCATATAGACGTAATTCATATGTAATTCACATGTGATTTACATGTGAATCACATGTAATTCATATGTGATTCACTTGTGATTTACATGTGAATTACATGTGATTCATATGTGAATTACATGTAATTCATATGTTATACACTTGTGATTTACATGTGAATCACATGTAATTCATATGTGAATTACATGTGATTTACATGTGAATCACATGTAATTCATATGTGATTCACTTGTGATTTACATGTGAATCACATGTAATTCATATGTGAATTACATGTGAATAACATGTAATTCATATGTGATTCACTTGTGATTTACGTGTGAATTACATATGATTCATATGTGAATTACATGTGATTTACATGTAATTATATGTGAATTACATGTGAATCATATGTAATTCATATGTGTTGGGTCTGGTGTTGCGTCTTTGGGCTCGGTTATAAGTCCATTTAGTTAACCCGGTTTGGGCCTGTCCAACCGTGGATAAACATTAGGGTTAGCATATAAATATTGCATGCATGTATAGCTTTTAGATTGATCGTTCTCATTAATTACTTGCATTGTAACCCTAGCACACCTCTACAGTCGAAGTTCTTCATCGAGCTCTTCTGAGGTGTGAGTTATTAATCATTCGACACCATTGATCCATTCTTGTGTTCTTTACTTGATTAAATATTGTTTTTCTGTTTGGAATCTATCGATCTACAACTCAAATATTCTAACAAGTGGTATCAGAGCGGGTTCTTGTAGATCTCAACGATTTTTGCAAGAATCGATCTTGTTTATGACGATATTTTATCATGAATCTCACCTTGTTCTTCAAGTTTTGTAAGTTTTCTGAAAAGAAAAAGTCTAATATCTCGTTTTTATTGAAAAATCTTGTTCAGATCTGTTATCTTCTACTCATTATTTCATCTGATTTGTTCTTGAATCGTGTTCTGGAAGAGATTTAGAATATTTCGTGTTTATTTGAATTTTCGTGTCCAGATCTGTTCTCTCTCACTAAAAACCCCTTTCAGATCCGTTTTTCTCTCTCTGGAATCTTTATCAGATCTATTTTCTCTCTCTTCAAGTTCTATCATTTGTTGAAGATCTAATGGATCTTTTATTCTGTAACGACATTTTAAAACTTGGATTAAAGGTCACTAAACCAATCTATGGTGTAAGCAAATCAACTTTGTTTCATGTTCTTGATGATTCTACGTTGAGGAATGTTACTGAGTTATATAATTCTTTTGTTGATAAGAAAATAAATCAATGCTCACAGGTTGATGAACGTGAATTGCAAAAGAATGAGAGAATAGTAGAACAATTTCGTGTTATCTATGAACATTTAGATCGGGAACATAAACAGATGTTGAAGATAAAAAGGGCTGAAAAAGAAAAAGAAGAAGTTCATGTTGTTCTTCAAGTTTCTGAAGTAAAGATGAATCCAGATGTTCTTGTTGAGGGGGAGTCAAGTGGTTCATGTTTTTCAGAAGATTTACATTTTGAATCAGGTACTTCAGAAGATGAATCTCAAAGAAATTCTTCTGAAATCGTGAAAGTGAAGACATTTTGTTCCATTGGAACTCAAACAGATGATTCTTTATGTTCTGAAGATGTTTTTGAAGGAATGATTCCTTACAGAAAGCCAATGATTCAAGAAATTCAGATTTATCAAACTCCTAAGGATTGTGTTCAAAAGTCTTCAAATGTTCAGATTCAGAAAGAAGAAAAAGATGTTCAGATCCGAAATTTATTTCTGAAGCCTAGAAATAAGAAAAGTAGGAAGAAGAGAAAGAACAAGAGTAAAATGAAGAAAGTTTGGATGCCCAAGGTACAAGTTCCCAATGCTTGTGAAAAGGTTGAGAAAGTTGATTTCAAGCATGCTCAAAGAATCTCTGATTCTCATTTTTCTTCAGTTAAAAATGTTAGAAGTTTGAAGGAAAAGAAAAGAGAATTTGGTTGGTTTAATGAAATTTTTGGAAATTTTTGTTTTCCAACTAAGAAGCGGGTATTATTTTCAGAAGATGATAGATTCTCTTCAAACAAGTGGGTGTGCAAGAAACATACATCAATGTTGAATTTCAAATGGGTACCAAAAGTCTCATAAAATGTTTTCTCGTTTATCAAAAGAAAAAAAAACAAAAAAGGGACAAAGTCTTGGTGAAATCTGGTGGATTTAAGTCAAAGATATGATATTATGTTGAAGAAATCAATTTTATTGTTTTTTTTTTGTGTTGGAATTGACAAAAAGCTGAAAAGGTTGAAAATGGGTGAAAAGTGACATTTTCTACAAAAAGGAGGCTGCCATCTGACACATTTCAGCAAAAGGGGTACAAGTCGTCAGTTTACAGCATTCAGGGGTCAGATTCGCTATTTCTTGAAAATATTGGGGTTAGTTTCGCTTGTATGCTTGTTACTGTGTTCGTTTCTTTGAAGCGGACTCAAAAGCGAACCTATCAACGAAAGTTTAGAAGCGAAAGTATTGAAGCGAACGTTTGCTTTGGGTGTAGCATCAACGAAATTGGAAGCAAAACTCATGAATAAGAACTGAACTCACAAGAGCCGAACCCGAATCTACTATTCACAACCGAACGTTCGGTTGATTTCGCTTTGGGTATGAATTTGAAGCGAACCTGAGATTCGCTTTCGGTCCTGATTAGCTTTCGGTCCTTAATTAGCTTTCGGTCCTTCATCTGCGTTCGGTCCTTGATTGCTTTCGGTTCATGAACGATTGATTTGGAGCGAGAGGTCAACGATTCAGGGCTGCCTTGATTCGCACCATTGGGCTTGAAGCGAACCTCTCACAGTCGATGTTTCTAAACTCGGTATTTTGGAATCGCATCTTATTGCAATCGATTTGGAATCGGAAGTCACAGGCTAATCAAATCGTTAAGAATTTCAGTCTCAATATTGAAAATCAATTTGGTGTTTGTCAAGTATTGGGTTCCGATGGCCAACATTTTCAAGATTCAATAAAGGAATCAGATCTGATTTACGATTTGGAGACTAAATCGAAATTGTGAAAATTTTGTTTGAATTATGATGAAATTGAATGCTTGGAATCGTGATGGCTCGTTTGGAATACAATCGGAACGAGACAGAATGGATTCTGAACGCAGTCAAAATGAAGGAATCGGAGTCGTTTGGAGGTCTGGGATTGGAATTTACAAACTGTAATCGGAATGAAGTTGTTATCGATTCGGACTCAGAATTGACTTGCTGAACGCGGATTTGGAAACCTTCAATCGAAGTTGGATTTTGAAATCTGAATCGAAAGTTGATTGAAGTTTATTTTTCGGAATTGAAGTTTGATCGGAGTTATTTCATCCGATAATATGATTTTGACTTTTCCTAAGTCAAACTGGGTATTCTTGCGTTCCAGTGAAGAAGACGACACATGTTACATTCTTGGTCCCTGAATCTTCAGCGCTTTGACAGTTCTAGTCCCCAACTGTTTACAAACTTTACAGATTCTACCCTCCTTTGAAGATGTTCTTTATTTCAGCTTTACAATGAAGAAAATGGGTTCTATTTTCAAATTTTTCCCCTGACTTTCAGCACTACACAGATTTTACCCCATATCCGAAATTCTTTTCAAATTTCTCGGATTTTTACCATTTTTATCCCTTCTTTCCAAAATATTTTAGTTTCTAATCTTTTCTTTGCTCTTATTCTTTTTAAACCCTTCTAAATAGTTGCTTCGTTTCTATTCTTTTGTCTAAATTTAAAAATCGAAAAATACAAAATTATTTTTTTTGTTATTTTTTCGGTTTTAATTTTTGTGAATTGGGGATATTCTAAAGGGATTTATTTCATCATATCTGACGGGTTTTGAAGATTGTTGGTGATTCTTCTTAACTTTGCGGATTCTCTCCATGGTATTTGTTGAAGATTCAAGGGGGAGTTCGTATTTGGAAGATTATTTCTATTTCTCTCGCTTTGAAGACCCCATGTGCTGATGAGTCTCACAATTTAGGGGGAGAAATGCCAAGAAGATCGGAAATCGTGATCTTCATCAATTTCAACATCTAGGGGGAGATTGTTGAGTATTTGAGATATTGAAACTGATTTGGCATATTTGCTTATTTAGGGAAGCCTTTTTAGGGTTAATCATTTTATGATTCCCTACGATGCCTTTACAGTAGAAGTTCTTAATCGAGCTCTTCTAAGGCATTGGTTTTATATTAGGCATTTATTTTATATTTATGGCATATATTTAATGTTCCCTATAAATAATCATTAGGTTTACTTTTGGTGTAAGCTTTTGACAAGATTAGGGTTTTCTCTGTACGTTCATCTCATAATCAATACATGAAAAACCTTTATCAGATTACTTGCATATGTTGGTGATTGATTCTTGATTGTTCTTGATATTCCGCATTCGTCATCTCGGATTTATTTCTAACAAGTGGTATCAAAGCAACCGAACCTCGCCTCCACGTTCTGTTCCAGTTTTGGTTCATATTACTACCGCTCCTTGTCCTCCACCTATCACATCTACAACCGCTTCATCAATCCCCATTCCAACCTCTATGTTCTCTACAACTACTACTACCACAACCACTACTATACCCGAACCTACAGTTCATGTCAACATATCTGATATGGGGACATCCACTGTCGGTTCTACTCCACCTGTTACCTCAACTCCTTTAACCCCCCCTACATCACCTGAACCTGTTCTTGGCGGTGAGGACATGGCATTTGATTCAACTTATTTCAGTCCTTATCGCGTACAAAGTGATGAAGATGATGACGCCCCGATTACCAAAAAGCATCTCAAGGCTGTCACGGAAAAGCTTGATCAATTACTTTCGTCGTCTTCTACTGGTGCATATTCAGAGGTTTCTCTCCAAGCTCTGTTCTCCTCAGTTGTCAAAGATCATGAGGCCTCCATCTCCAATACTGCCAAAGCCATTGACGCCTCCACCTCCACATGCCAGAAAGTTTCTCTTGCTATTGAAGCTTCTACCAAAGATTGCAAGGAAGCGACCGCAAAAGTTGAAAAAATAGTTTCAGAGGCACAAATTTTTCTCGACTCCCTCCAAGCCGCTGCACAGAAGAATGCTGACACAGTGAACGCCTCGGTTGATCATCTCACGCGTTCACTGGCAGCCAAAAAGACACATCTTGAGGAAGCTCGCAAACCCATTGAGGCTGCTAACCAAGAGCTTCATATTTCAATTGGTGATCGGTTGACTCAACTTGAAGCCGAGCTTGCAGTTGAAAATAAAATTATGGATGAACTGGACAAGCGAACCCCACAGCTTAAGATTCAAAATCTCAAGCTTAAGAATGCCACCAAAGAGGTTGAAGATTTAAAATCTGAGCGGGAGGTGATTAAAAGCTCAGTTGGAGATGTGCATTACATTCTCTTACATCTACTGGAAGCTCACGACTCCATTCTGACCATCTCCATCCGACGCCACTTGGCTGAAAAACTAAGACCTGCATTGGATGTGTTGAGTCGTATTGAAGGTGTTCCGGCGACTGGTGTCCATCCGAAACAAGGGGAGATAAGGTTATTCAGAGTAAAGGTCAAACTCATCCACCTCCCAAACCGAACGTCACTACTGAGCCGAAGGTTAATGAAGCTTCGGGCAGTATGAAGGACAAGAAAAAGAAGAAGATTGGAGATGATGATGTGGATGAAAATGATGATGACGATGATACAGGAGGGAATGCTTCGAAAAAGGAAAGTTTGAAAGTCAAGCCCACTGAACAAGAAATTCGGGATAGACTTCAAAAAGAGAAGGAACTTCTTGAGAAGGAGTTGAAAGCGAACGAGCTTCTAGAGCAGAAGAAGTCCATGTTTCCTGAATGGACTATGGAATCGCTTCTCAGGGAAGTCATTGATGCACCGAGCAATCATTGGCTTAAACCTGTTTTTTCGTTCGGGCTTAAGAACTCGAAGGACTTACAGTTTGATATACCAATCACCCGAAAGGCATTTATCTTCCACTGTTTTGAGTCGATGGCTGACATTCCTTCTCCAGACCCAAAGGTAGATCGGGATTTGCTCGAGTATTATCTCGAGTTTGCTCAACCACAATACCTGACCTAGAGCACTCAGAAAATCACAACGGTCAAGGTGTTGAAGCCGACTTCGGCAGGGAAATTCATCAACATTAAATTCAAAGTGACCCGAGGCTCTGATAGCTCGGTCCATATGATTTCCCTGGCTGACCTGCCGAACTTGAACCCTCACGACTGGATACTCCTTAATAATATTTTGCTGACCAATCCACAGGAGTATCAGCCCATCATCGATCACATCAAGCGTATGCTCGTTTGTTATATTCATGAGGTCGCGAAGATGGATCAGGAGATCGCTTCTGCTATTCATAAGAAAACTACTATGAAGCTGATGGGGAGGGCAAGTGATATGAATACAATGGTTAGGGGAAAGATTGATCCAAAACTTCACACTGTTATGTTCATGAGAAGCGAAGGTCAGAAATGCTTATTCGCTCTGATTGACAAACATCTATTTTCCACTTCCTGTTTGGAGCACATTTTGGAGATCATACATAGGTGTAATCAGAACAGTGAAGCTGACAAGAAGTTGTTCACTGATATGCTTCAGTGGTATATTCAGTTTCGACAGACGCTTCTTGCGATCATCCCTCGGTTGTTCAAGGTTGTAAAGAAGACCAAGGTCACTCAACCGAAGTAGTCTCTCGCCTCAATTGAGGCAAAGGGGGAGATTGTTAGGTCTGGTGTTGCGTCTTTGGGCTCGGTTATAAGTCCATTTAGTTAACCCGGTTTGGGCCTGTCTAACCGTGGATAAACATTAGGGTTAGCATATAAATATTGCATGCATGTATAGCTTTTAGATTGATCGTTCTCATTAATTACTTGCATTGTAACCCTAGCACACCTCTATAGTCGAAGTTCTTCATCGAGCTCTTCTGAGGTGTGAGTTATTAATCATTCGACACCATTGATCCATTCTTGTGTTCTTTACTTGATTAAATACTGTTTTTCTGTTTGGAATCTATCGATCTACAACTCAAATATTCCAACAATATGTGATTGACTTGTGATTTTCATGTGAATTACATGTGATTCATATTTATTTTCATCAAATTGCCATGATAATATTGTAACACCTTTTCTAGAGCTGACATCAACTAATTCTTAGGAGTCATGTAATGAGAACTTATATATAAAGCAATAACAATTATACATTTCATGGAACATAAACTTTCAAGCTATGTAATTGAAAGTTATTTATTTAAATTATGAGATTTTACCTAAGGGTGTTTCGTTAGGAAAGGTGCAAGTCAAAACCTTCAACAAAGCCGACATTTTCCGCTGGAATTCACGGCCCGAAAAAATTACTCATCCAATTCTTTAATTAGAAAAGAAGATAAAATAAACATAAACACAAATTATCTTGCATCAGCCAATCAAATCAATAAGAATTAACCTATCTCACGATTAATAGATCCACCAATGTCTCATGTCAAATTTCACTCAAAACTTCAAAAAAAATCTCAAATTTTGTTACATGGATGAAATATATGATTTTTGTGTACTTTCAAATTGCATGACAATAATAAAACACCAAATGGATCACAATCTCTTTCAGAAATGTACTTCTGTAATGAAAAAAATAAGATTAATGGATCATGGAATATTTTTCTATAACAAAATAGCACAAAAAGGTTATAGTTCTTTACCAACGTAATGGTTTCCTAATTTTTATGTAACCAAAGATTCAACTTTTTTACTTTCCAATACAACACCAACTTAGAAATATATATATATATATATATATATATATATATATATATATATATATATATATATATATATATATATATATATATATATAAGAGCACCAAGACCAATTACAACTGCCTAAACTGGAAAAGTATGTATTTTTTATTCCAATTCCAAATTGAAAAAAAAGTAAATAAAAGAAAAATGCTTGCAAAAGTTCTTACTGTTGTTCCAAATGATGTCATTCTTTCAAGATATAAAGAGATGAGCATATATCTAGATATTTTTCCAAAATGATAAGAACTTGCTAAATATCCATGATCAACATTTTAATAATTGCTTTAATCTATTACATCAAAAAACCAAAGCAAGATCAGATTTTGTTGGACAACATAGTACTTGAGTTTCTTTATACTCTCCATAGCCATCAAATGAATACATGCATGTTTTTACTGGATGCAGTTTAAAATCATATTGTGGTGCACGAATATGGCTCTCTCCTCCTACATTTCTCAAAATATAACCAAAAAAATTGTTTAGAATCCAAAATTGGAATTGGTTTATCATTCATGAAGTCAAAGTGAAGTTAACCTTTGATATTTCTCATTGAGGCATTTCATCGAATATGTTGAGTGCAAACAAATATCAATATTTTTCAATAGCACATTTGTCTATTTTTATACCTACAATCAACACAATGATTTAACTCTTTTTTAAAAACATATTGACTAAACAGGTTCAACTTAACGATTAGGCAAAAACAATTCATAAAGGTCAAACAAAGGTCAGGAATCAACAATAGAAACAGATGATACCTAACTTTTGATCGACAAGGGATCATCTTCTCCATTCAGGTCTTCAATCCACAGTGAAGGCCAAGATGAAGTCGGCGATTACGGTGTCCTCCGGGGAACGAATTGATGGAGGATAAAACGATTCAAAATCAAAGCATCTTCAGTGGAGTTTTTTCTATGAAGAACGTGAGATCAAGGAGTTCAGCAACAATAATACTTCGATCATTGGGGGATTTCAGATTTCATATAGATTGATGATCGATGATGATAGTTTGATGGATTGGGATCTGGAAATCGATGATAAATGTGGGTTCGTCGTTTATCTTCACCGTATTCGTGTGAGTAGAAGCAATTTCAGAATTGAAAACATGAAATTGGATGAAGGATTTGAGGCAATTCGACGGAGGTGAGTCGTCAGAGGATGGATCGTAGGTTTGAGCGAGAGAGGAAAACCGGGAGCAGAGAGAGAGATGATCCATGAAATACATTCATCTCTCTCTCTCTATCTCTCTCTCTCTCTATCTTTCTCTCTCTCTATATATATATATATATATATATATATATATATATATATATATATATATATATATACTAGGTGTAAGACCCATGAAATACATGGGTTAATTAAAAAAAATTAAATATAAAAGTTTAAATATTTAAGAACTTTGGATTTATAAGAAAAGTAATGAATTATTAAAATTGATTTTCTTTTAAATTTAAATAAATAAACAAAATAAACTAAGGAGCTTTAACTTAGGAATTTTAAATAAAAAGGTAATTCCATTAATGAAATTGATATTCATTTATTATTACATTGATTGTAATTATTTAAATTAAAGTATTATGTAAAATTTATTAAAACAGAAAAACTCATAAAATGACACGTGGAAAAGAAATTAATTCAAAATAACCATAAAATGACATTTGACAAATTGAATGAGTGTGACATGTGGTAAAAATACCTTCATTTATTAGAGTATTAGAGTGTATATATATATATATATATATATATATATATATATATATATATATATATATATATATATATATATATATATATATATATATATATGGAAAAGTTCGATAGAGAACCATAATTATTGGTTCTCCAAGGAACCAAATATTTTTTTCAAGTTCTAGAGCTTATTCTTTATCCAAAAAAAAAAAAACTAAAAATATCTAAATTCATAACTTAACATTGTGAATGTTAAATATATTTTTCGGATTCACCGTGCGAATTTAGATTCACATTGTGAATTTTCAAATATTCACATTGTAAATTTGACGAAAAAAAAATTATCGAATTTAATATCATTGGAAAAAGGATAAAAAGTTATGAATTTCTGTATTTTTAGTTTTTTTTTTTTGATAAAAAATAAGTTCTAAAACTTGAAAAAAAGATTGGTTCATATTGCATTGTATGTGTTTGATAAAATGCCTATGAGAACTTTTGTGTGTTTCATTGTGCGGACTTTGCTATTGGAAGTTGTGTTTGGTTAGTATTTAGATATTGTGTGTCTGGATACTCATTATTATTTTTTGTTCAGGTCATTTTACAGACAGTAAAACACAACAAAGTAGACTCCTCCTCTTGCTCGCTTTTGTTTATGTCTTTATATCAAGGAAAAACTAACATTTCTCTTCACTAATTACCACGTCTGGTTAAATAATGATTAAATTTCCGTTAGTTAATGTTTATCATTAACTATAACCTCTCAAAGGGTGATGGGAATTTCAAGATATTGTCTCTTTGAATCACTAATATTGTAGTAATAGGAAATGAAACATTTTTCGTATAGTACATTGCTACTTTTTACATTTAGTTTTTTATAATTAAACCATAGTTTTTTTTCAACAACCTTATTTACATGGGGTTTGTAGTATGGTTCATGTGGATGAAATTAATCTTACTGTCATCTATAATGACAGAAGACAGGACAATTTGGTGTTGTGTGCACAATGCACCAATCTATTAGCTACCCATACAGTTACTAATTCTTTAGGGACTAATAAGGTAGCTTGACCTGCCACTTTATTTTATATAATTATTTTTAATCTATATGGTCTTTCCACAAAACACTAAAATGGTATGAAATATTACTTATGAGATAGTTTATTTAAAAAAGTTTTTTCATGAGGCTGTAAATAATTTTTTTCATGTGTTGTTGCAACCAACATTATTAATAAACGAACAGGAAAATGTCTTGGGGACGAATATTATTATGCAAACTATGGTGGATGACATTGAATATCTATGTTCAGAATCTTTGGCTCAAGTGTGTGGTATTTCTTACGGTCTCTTCTTTTTTCATAAATTTATTTTATACATATGATTAAGAGAGTTAGGGGTAGTTTGGTAAATAATCACGTTTGCTAAAAAATTAGATTTTTATTGAATTTTTTTTTATATTTTGGTTTACATGTTGTTGGATTAAAGTTGGAGGGAAGTATTTCAACTATGGAAATATTGTTATAAAAAATCTAATGCAGGAAGGAGGAAAATGGTAACTATGTAGTTAAGAGCAAAAGAGTCAGAATGCTTAATTTGATAAGTGGCATGATAGATTTATTGTGTCTTTTTTTCAAGCCTATCCAATGAACCAAAGTCCATTATTGTTCTTGGTGGTGGTAAGTGGACAAAGATAGAAAAAAAAGCTTGGCATTTTGGAAGACATGATAAAAGAAAAGGTTGGCTGAAGAAACATGAATGTTGTATAGCCAAGGTGATGGTCAATACTAACTTTTGTCTAACAAAATGAGTAAATTGAGATGACAAAGAATCTTTCATTTTCTGCAAAAGCTTTCATTTTCTGCAAAAGAATTCGAAAACTATTGAGAAAATTTTCCTTATAATTATGCATAATTTATTGTAGTTTATGAATCAGCATTGCCTTAATTCTGAATACTTGAAAGTTCCTGAGATGTACACTTAAAATGTATCCTTTTTCCTTTCTACTTCAGAACTTTATACATTCGGCTAAATGTAAGAAATAGCAACGCTCTGTCGTCTATTTGTATAATATAACATCCAACTTTCATATTACTCTATAACACCATTAAAATTTCAGTTTCTTTTTGATTCAGAACTTTACTCCATTTCATATTTATCAAATATATCATCCAACTTTCATATTACGATTGTTGTATTTTAATAGTTACTTGGTTAAAATAAACTTTATTTGTTTGAGTATGCTAAATTGAAATTGTTAAAAATCCTATTAAACTAAACAGAATAAACTAAAACCCACATATTAACAATGTTTGAAAACTATTAGTTGAGTTTTTTTTTTTTTTTGTAGTACTTTTACATTTCTTTTGTGGCCAACCATTGAACTAACAAAAACAAACAAGTAGCAACCTTGTGTGTCTTCAATAAGATTACATGGTACAAACAACTATATAAAAACGTTAATTAATTTATACGAAGAATTGTAAAATAACATTATTTTTAAATTATATGTTCATTAGACTTTGAGATATTATTTTTATAATCCAAAAATACTTTTTTCCAATAAATTTCATCTGGGACCTACATATCATTAGAAGCTAATGAAACCCAAACATGTATATCTAAAATTTTGAATCGAGAAGATATATAAAAACTTAGTATATCCTTTTGTTGACATTTAATATTCTTTTTTGTCTATAAAATAATTTTATACATACCAACCGTGGTTTCCACAGGTTATAACCTAGAATATATATATATATATATATATATATATATATATATATATATATATATATATATATATAGGGAAGGGTTATTTGGAAAACAAAAAAACCCTAAAAAAATCCCAAAAATTATAAAAATGCATAAAAAAAATACCTAGAGATCACAAAACTTTTTTTTGACATTTTTTATGAAAAAACCGCAGGTTTTTAAAGAAATTCGCTGAAAAAAAAATTTGAAAAAAAACTTTTTTTTTATAAAAAATAAATAAAAAAAAATTGATTTTTTTTTCAGCGAATTTTAATAAAAAGCTGCGATTTTTTATAAAAAAAATTCAAAAAAACTTTTGTGATCTCTAAGTATTTTTTTTATGTATTTTTATGATTTGTAGGGTTTTTTGTTTTCCATAGAACCTAAACCTATATATATATATATATATATATATATATATATATATATATATATATATATATATATATATATATATATATATATATATATATATATATATATATATATATAGGCTTAGGTTCATGTGAAACGACCTAATTTTGTGAGACCGTGAGACGCAATCCTAGCCACTCACTTTGTAGATAAAAAAACATTTTTAAAATGCAAAATAATTGAAAATTTTCGAAATTTTTTTTTCAAATATTATTTTCGGAATTTATATTTTCGAAAAAAAATAAAAAAAATACCAAAAAAAATACATTTTTTTTTACATATTTTAGTAGAATATTAGAATATTCTACATATGTGACAAATCTAATACAATATTCTAACATTCTAAAAATCACATTAGAATATTTACAGTGTAATATTCTATTAGAATATTTCACGTATTTTAAAAAAAAATGTAATTTTTTTTTATTATTTTTATTTTTTTTAGGTAATTAAAGTTCCGAAAATAATATTTAAAAAAGGAATTTTTGGATTTTTCCTTTTATTTTGCATTTTAAAATTATTTTTAGATTTGGTCTCACGGTCTACAATATTAGCATGGTCTCAAATGAACCTGAACATATATATATATATATATATATATATATATATATATATATATATATATATATATATATATATATATATGGTGAGGGTCAATAGAGAACCATAATTAACCAAGGAACCAATCTTTTTTTCAACTTTTAGAACTTATTTTTTATCAAAAAAAAAACTAAAAATACAGAAATTCATAACTTTTTATCCTTTTTCCAATGATATCAAATTCGATTTTTTTTACGTCAAATTACAATGTGAATCTTTGAAAATTCACAATGTGAATCCGAAAAATAATTTTCACATTCACAATGTTAATATATGAATTTAGATATTTTTACATTTTTTTTCGATAAAGAATAAACTCCAGAAATTGAAAAAAAGATTTGGTTTCTTTAAGAACCAATAATTATGGTTCTCTATTTATATATATATATATATATATATATATATATATATATATATATATATATATATATATATATATATATATATATATATATAGAAATTAAATATCCTCCTACTTTTTGTTCCTACACATCCTCCTACCCAATGAAATAGTGACATGTGTAACATTTAATGACCATTTAATTATATTTTAATATATTAATATGACACATGTCATCATTTAATTAGGTAGGAGGATTTGTAGGAACAAAAATAGGAGGATATTTAATTTCATATATATATATATATATATATATATATATATATATATATATATATATATATATATATATATAGGTAAGTTCAATTGAAAAAATAAAAAAGGTTGAGAATGGGGGAATCGTTCTCAGCCACTCATTTATTTTTTCAACAAAAACCTTTGTTGTACCAGCGAAAATGAATAAGGAATACACATGTGTTTCCGACGGTACGCCTAAGTGTTTTGCGGCAAATAAATGTGTGGCTGAGAATGATTCCCCCATTCTCAACCTTTTTTTTTTCTCAATTGAACTCTTCTCTCTCTCTCTCTATATATATATATATATATATATATATATATATATATATATATATATATATATATATATATATATATATATATATATATATATATATATATATATATATATATATATAGACACGCTTTTAGTTAAGTCTTACGTTGCATGTGAGCAATATTTGAGTTAAAATTAGCCTCGTTCACGTGACAATTGTCTCCTTCAAATGCTTTCCGCCGTATTCTTCTAACCATAAATCGTAACAAGCATGTCTTTTGCAGGTTTGTTCATATGCCACGTTTATGCCTTTATTTGTTTATTTAATCTTTTTCTGTTCAATCATAAAAAAAGATGATCGAAACGTTTTAGCTCGTCTTCATAATTTTTATACTTCAATTAGTAACATACGCCGAGAATAATGGCCGTGAAGAGTTGGTGAAACCTTTTTTAAGACTAACTTGCATTTTTAAAATGATACCCAAGTTAGTAAGCCACGAAACTTGTGAAAATACTCTATTTTTTTTATAATACAGACTGTATGTTTAATATTCAAAAATTAAATATAATCTTTTTATGTAGTAGTTGCTAAATGTATATATCACTACTAGAAAAAAACCATTTACCTACGGAAAAAAAATCCGTAGGATATTAACTACGAAATACCAATGGATTAGCCACGAAAGGATTTACCCTGAATTACTTACAAACTATCAATAGACCAATGACAAAAATATATTCTCTAGGTGACCCGTTCGTATTCCGTAGGAATTTACCTAAGGAATTGTGACGAAAATTAGGAAAACTCTAACTTTATAATCGAGTTTAATATGTTGTAGGCCTTATGTAGGTAGTTACCCACAGATTACCTTCGGAAGTGAAAAAAAGCATGAGTTTTTTTCATTGTCGTAGGTAATCCTTAGCCAATTGTTTTCCTTCCCCTCTCTTTTATTATTGTGATTATTATTATTAATTATTTTATTATTATGTTGTTATTCTTTATTATTATTATTCATTAATTCATTTACTATAATTCTTATTCTTATTCTTATTATTATTCATCACTTTTATTATTATTATTATTATTATTATTATTATTATTATTATTATGTGTTTGTGTTGATGTATATGTATTTATATATATGTGTATATATGTATGCATTAATGGATTTTCTAGGTTACATACTACTAGAAAAACAGCCTTTTACGACGCGCAAACAATGACATGCTGCGATTTACGATACGCAAAAGCATGCACCCTAAAAATAATGTCATCTCTTCTAAAATTTGAAGGAAAGAGGACACGCATTTGTGCGTGCCCTGAAATTAGTGTCAGAAAAGAAAAAAATACAAACACGGAGGACGCTTATCTTAAATGTGTGTCCTCTTCAAATGTCGCTTTATAATTTTTTTTGTTTTGCTTAAACGCGCGTTTTTAAAAGGGGAAAAAGAAATCGTCTGAAATTCTAAAATTTTGAAGAACCCCGCATCTACCCTCTCTCCTCAGTATCTCCCTTCATTCACTCCTTCCTTCTCTCTGTAAACCCTAAGCCATCGCCATCGCCACCGCCACCGCCATTGAACCTTAAAAACTCAATCCACACTTCACCTTCATTCACTCAATTCGGCCCTTTAATTTTAGCAAACCCACCAGAACCCTAGGTCTTGCCTTTTATGCTTTCACATCCTTCCTTCCCTAGTCGTATGTTATTCTGAATCCTTATTTCTTTTCTCTATCACGAACGCACCTCTATCGCATCGCTCTGCTCACTGTCGTCGTCTTAGGCTCTTACGCCTCCATCGTGGTCTCTGTGCTCATCGTATCATCATGCATGCTACCTCTTCTCGTCGTTCTGCTCCTTGACCCAACGCAGGTAATATCATCAGTACTCCCTTACCGGTCAACTTGTTCTTATTCCCTTCTTTTTTTGTTTGTCTGATTCCATCTTGATATCAATTTTCTAACCGCCCCACTATTCCAGATGGCCTCCGTTATGTTATCAGGTTACATTCATGTAGAATGGAAGTAGATTATGGTTATGGTGTGCCTTTATTAGGTTTAAAATCTTTGTTTGTGCTTCAACCTGTTCAGATTGCAATATATGAGATGCAATTTGGCTTGTCATTGGTCCTTTAAAACAGCCTACGTGATTAGTTTTTGGACAGAGTTGGGCAGAAAGATATTGATGTTTTTTTGGTAATATATAAATATTTGATCACATTTGTCAAAACAATATTATTGACATAATTGGTCTGTTGATTATTGATACTGACTTCATGAATGACAGGGGACATTTTATTCGTTTATGAGGTTCCCTAGGGGCATATCGGGAAAAGATGAATCTTGTGTAGACGAGAGTTTCCATGCTAAACTTTCATCCTTTGATAAAGCCTTCCCTACTTACATGGGGGAAGCTGTCATGGCCATGGTGGAAGGAGTTGGCTTCAAAGGAAGTATCTGTTGAAAGTGAAAATGTAAGATAGAAGCATTCTTCTTGCTAACATTTGTTAATTCAATTGTACTAATGGAAGAAGTTGCTTCTTGTAGAAAAATACTGATGAAGAGGATGAAATGTTAGAGAAAGATTGGAGTCTACTACTGGAATCCTCATTGAATGACATGGTCAATGTCTATACTATAGTATTTGGCTCGACAGATCTCCTTCAACATGTCAGTTGACTTATTTGACTTTTTCTTCTATATATTCTTCATTTTCTTCATCTAGTTCTAATTGTTGTTGCTTTTATTCATGTTGGATTTGTTCAAGTAGCTGATTCTGATAGGCTAGGTTCTTTCTCAGACTCGTATGCCATGGATACAAGAGTAATTAAAGGTGATTGTTTTTTCGGATTATAGGGTTTCCTTTTTAAGATACACAATTACAAATCTCATATTATTATTACTATTTTCAGATATGGAGGGCTTATTATGTTTGAATTTGGACTCCAAGCTTATTCCAGAACATGTACTACGCCTTTCCTTGGAGCATGATCGGAAATTAGTGTCATCTCATCTACCAAACAATTCTTACAATTTCTAAAGGGTCTTGTGTTCTATTTCATCACTCTTGATGGGAAGGATCTGGAATCTGTAAGATTCATTGCCATCTTTTATTGCTAGTATCCGCTTTCACTGTTTGTGTATCCATACAATATTTACCTTCTTACCCTTAGTCCTTTTCAATGTGGGCTCACTTTTTTTTTCTTATGGGACTTGGGTATTGTTATTGTGGTATAAGATAAAAGGCTTTTGTGTTTGTTAGTGAATGTATCTTGCTTTGGATTTACATTTACTATCAATAACATGACCATTGCTTTGTTTTCTAGGGTTTGTCTCGTTTACGTTGGCTTCTAGAATCTACCTTGAAGTTTTCACTAAACTCTTCGTCAAGGCCTCCAACCGATTTCTCTCCTTATCAAAAAATCCCATGGGTTCTTGAAGCTTGGACCTGTGTCAATAATGGTCAGTGCAACTTTCTCCCATAAGAGGCAAGTCTAATTCCCTTAAAAGTTAAAATACCTAATTTATATGCTTATAAATCTTCTTACAGCGCATGCAAGCATTTCTAGTACTGTTCTTGAAATGTGGTTTAATTGGCACACATCTTTTTGGAAGCATCACTCAAATCGTGAGAAGGTATGCATCGGTGCATTGAAGTTTATAAATGAAAAAGGGCAATTTAGTAATTTGTGCAGGCAGTTACTTTTTGTTGTACTTGTTTGTCAATGTGATGTAGAAAATTTCGAGCCAACATGGCAATGCAGATCTAGTACCTGATATGCTTTTTCAACCTGTGGCAACACTGGCTCTAGACAAGATTCTGTAAGGAACTACTATATACAAAGATTGTTTAGAGTTATTAGTCTCAGTTGGTAGTTCTTTCTCGTTACCACATTTAATTTATTAAATCTTTTTTTTAATGAAGGGGGAATCCAATTGGCATCAATGATCTTAATGCACAACAATCATCATATGAAGCTTATGCACTTGTATCATTTTACAACAAGGTACAGACCACTGCTCTTATATCTTTTCTTCTGTCCTATTCCTTAAGTAGTAACAACCTTTTTCTTGGATTTTATAGATTATGAAAATCATGACTGAAAGTACTCAACTTCTTGAAATTGGTAAGTGGGAAAATTACAAGAATAAATGTGCATCCCATTAGTCTCAACAATGTGCATCCCATTAATCAGAACATTCAGAAGATTAATTTTTTTGCATTCCCTAAATCTTTATACTAATACTGTATTATAATTATAATGAAAATGTTGGATAATGTTAATCAAGTTTACATCCTATTTTATTACAAGAATGGAGCAAGGCGATCTTCGAAAACAATGGAGTTGGGAACCAAGGATGGCTGAAAGTTTAATCCTTTTGCTTGTTGATCCTGATGATGTAAATACTAAATACTAAATACTAAATATTTCCTTTCAAAGTCATTAATTATGTAATATTATTATATGAATTGGTTTTGATAATTCTATCATTTTCTTTTTGCAGAATGCAAGGCAAGTTGGTAGGCGTATTCTTGAACAAGTTTAAAATACACGTGACCTTCTTTCCTGTTTGCAGTTTTGTGTTCATGTTCAGCTTCAATATCAGCTGTATTTCTAGGGCTCAGACATGCTTGCGAATTGGTATTGTTCTTTCTATTAGTCATTTATTTATTTGAACATGTCACTCAAATTTCTGAATTGTCTTATGTTTTGGTTTTCTTTTCCGCTTCTGTTGGATTGGGTGCTACAAAGATTTCAAAGTCTACATCATTTCTTTTTTGTACTATGCAAGATACTTACAAAAGGGGTACAATCTAGCAAAATTGAGGGTAGTAGTAATTTAAAGTTCTCATCTCAAGGGGGATTTTTACAGCAGTCTACATTTGAATCCATGGATGCTAATATTGATGGAAACTTGTCAAAGTTCAGTTCTGAAAATTGGAAAAAGTTTGGTTATATATATATATATATATATATATATATATATATATATATATATACACACAATAATTAATGTTTGATTAATTTCCAATAATAGCCCCCAACAGTTTTGAGGCCCTCGGATGCTGACTCTTTGTTTCATATAGTATTTTAAAGAATGTTGACTCTTTGTTGACTGATTGTTGTTTTTTGTGCAGAAGGGTACTTTATGCTCTGATACTAGTATTGGTCAAGGGGGTACTTTTGCATGGAAGATGCTTCAATACACACTTGCTTACAACAATGTACCCAAACTAAGGAAATAGGAAAAGACACAACGGAAATTGGAAACGTTTCAGAGCTTCTTCAGACAGCTTAATGATGGGTTACTGAAACAAGAAGGCGCCCCTTTTTAGCAATGTAGTATTAGGTTATATAGTTAGGGAAAACCTCTTAATAATAATGTACAATCAGATCCCTTTAATATCAATGTATTACAATTTTTTGACATGATGTTATTGGATGAAATTGATTGTTTTGGTATATATAATTTTTCTATATTTCTGTATTATGCGTAAAAGAGTATTGTAAAGGCACGTCATATATGCATATTGTAAATGGTTGCTGAAGTTTATGACACACAAATGCGTGTCATCTTCATTTATGACAGGGGCTATAATGATACGCAATGCGTGTCCTAAACGCGCGTCGTAAGGTTACGACACGCAAATGCATGTCGTCTTCCTTTATCACAGGGCCTTCCTTGATACGCACTGCGTGTCGTAAATGAGCGTCGTAAATGTGTGTCGTAACTGCGCGTCGTAAATGTGTGTCGTCTGTAGACGACGCGCAAAAGCATTTCGTCTCTCGTTATGACATGGCCTTCCTTGACACGCATTTGCGCGCCGCCTGAGCATTTTACGACATGCATTGTGCGTCGTAAAAGGCTGTTTTTCTAGTAGTGACAATTAAACTTAATCAAACATGATTTGTACAACGAAATTTTACATATACATTTATGGGCACATACAACCTAGAAATCTATGGTTTTTCTCATAATAGCAATATAATTTGATAAGCCCTAAATAATCTATGTAAATAAAAAATCACAAAGAGTGAAACACATATCTTTTGCTATAATCGAATATAGCAACCTACTTTCAAGAACCCTTCTTTGGAATGTCGTACCCAATAATGTGGAAGCCTGTAATCCGTCACACCCAGAACCTAGGAAACTGTGACATCCCCATTTTTCCCGGTCAGAAAAGACCGATTTAATTATGGTTATTTCATTTCAGAGTATCCTTTTTAATGAATTATAAGTTGGACTTTGTTCCAAATAATGTGATAATATTATTACCAAGCATTTCTAAAGAAATGTGTTTCATTAAATTCGAGATGTCATCCTCACTATAAAAACATAAGCATAACGAAAATATTACAGGCCTTAGGGGCTGTTTGGCTAGATTTGAATTTTTAAGAGCTGGATTTTTAAGAAGTCTGAATTTATATGGGGGTCTGAAATTTTAAGATCTGAATTTTCAAATGTTGTTTGGTTGAAACCTCTAAATTGCACTGTTGAATTATAAAAATGACCATTTTACCCTTCTGTGTTATTTTTTGCTGAATTTAACGTTTTTGTTTATAAAATAACCAAATCAACTTCTTGAATAATTATAAAAAAATATACAAACACCCTATAAAATTCAGATTAAACATAAATGAAAATTAAACATAAATCAAAATCAAACATAAAACTATCATTTCTTCATTATACCCAAAGCAACTCATTGCTATAATACAAGAAAATCAAGATTTCATAACACTATCATTTCTTCATTATACTCAAAACAATTAAAAGCTCCAACTCAAGAGCTTCATGATTCTTTCAACTATAAAAAACGTTACAACATGATTAAACTCCATGTATAACCTAAAACATATCTAAAAAGTAAAAGTCTTCTCTTCTTTTGTCAGTTTTCACTTATTTCCCAAAATACCCTTTCTGTGTGAACTACAATTTCTTTACTTCAATCCACAACAAATCTGATGTTAATGAACTCCCTAAGCGTGTGGGGTATGAAATCATCTCCACTAATAGACACCACCTGTTCAATATTTCATCAAACAAAACAACAAAGCATATGACTTCATCTGCAAAACCTTATCATATTTTAGAAAAAAGAACAAGCAAAAAGCATATGATTTCATCCACATTATCACATTCAGATTTCATCAAGCAAACAATAAACATCTGATTTCAGCAATATTATCAGATTTCATATTTTATCAGCAAAAATATCACAACATTGTTAAATTACAGAAGAAGAAAGAACAAATATATAAATATTTATGGACTATAGTCGAATTCAGGGCAAAAAAATGATATATGAACTTATAACCGAATTCAGGGGATAAAGAAAAAAGAACAAATGGATAAAGAAGAGAAGATTTTTACTTTTTAGATATGTTTTAGGTTATACATGGAGTTTAAAATAGATTCTCAATAAATACCCTTTCTGTGTGAACTACAATTTATTTACTTCAATCCACAACAAATCTGATGTTAATGAACTCCCTAAGCGTGTGGCGTATGAAATCATCTCCACTAATAGACACCACCTGTTCAAGATTTCATCAAACAAAACAACAAAGCATATGACTTCATCAGCAAAACCTTATCATATTTCAAAAAAAAGAACAAGCAAAAAGCATATGATTTCATCCACATTATCACATTCAGATTTCATCAAGCAAACAATAAACATCTGATTTCAGCAATATTATCAGATTTCATATTTTATCAGCAAAAATATCACAACATTGTTAAATTACAGAAGAAGAAAGAACAAATATATAAATATTTATGGACTATAGTCGAATTCAGGGCAAAAAAATGATATATGAACTTATAACCGAATTCAGGGGATAAAGAAAAAAGAACAAATGGATAAAGAAGAGAAGATTTTTACTTTTTAGATATGTTTTAGGTTATACATGGAGTTTAAAATAGATTCTCAATAAATACCCTTTCTGTGTGAACTACAATTTATTTACTTCAATCCACAACAAATCTGATGTTAATGAACTCCCTAAGCGTGTGGCGTATGAAATCATCTCCACTAATAGACACCACCTGTTCAAGATTTCATCAAACAAAACAACAAAGCATATGACTTCATCAGCAAAACCTTATCATATTTCAAAAAAAAGAACAAGCAAAAAGCATATGATTTCATCCACATTATCACATTCAGATTTCATCAAGCAAACAATAAACATCTGATTTCAGCAATATTATCAGATTTCATATTTTATCAGCAAAAATATCACAACATTGTTAAATTACAGAAGAAGAAAGAACAAATATATAAATATTTATGGACTATAGTCGAATTCAGGGCAAAAAAATGATATATGAACTTATAACCGAATTCAGGGGATAAAGAAAAAAGAACAAATGCATGTATTTATTGAGAATCTATTTTAGGCTGTATTTCATATATTTAAAATCAAACTAATAGAATCAGATATCAAGAACTCACCATGAGGAAGGACAGACGTCGAGGGATGTAGCAGGCGGATGAGAACGGAGAACCGAAGACAAAATCCTCTCAGCTTTTTGACTTACCTGAAACGAGATGAAGAAATCGACGTATGTGTAGGGAATGGTTTTTTAGGGGGGGGGGAGAAAACCTTACCTGCAATAGTCAAAGTTGATAACGGAGGCGTCCAAACGGGAAGCAACTTCATCAATCGCGGTGGGAAGCACACCAGCGATTATTGCAGATCGAGAGGTAGAAGAAAGGGGATGAGGGTCGATAAAGGAAAAAAGAAGCGGCTGAAATTTTATTAGGGCAAGACCAGACGCGTCTTTTTTTTTTAATTCAGATGTAATATTACATCTGAAACTTTAAGAGGGTTTTAAAGAATTAAGATACTTTTTTTCATACCCTTCCAAACACTCTGAATCTTAAAAATTTAGATATTGTCTCTTAATTTTTCAATTAAGAGGCTATCAAACAACCCCTTACAATAGTTTATTACATTATGGTCTACAATTATCCATAAACCACTCCCCATCCTTGGGCCTTCATGTCGCTACCTGTGATTCAAAGAAACTGAATGGGTAAGACTTGGGAGTCTGATGATCACATAGAGTTTTCAACCCACAATAATTAAGTTATTTAATATTATACATATATATATATATATATATATATATATATATATATATATATATATATATATATATATATATTTCACATCAAATAATTTACCCGATTACCCATTCCCGTTATTCTCACCTCTAGCTACTGATCATAAAATACCGATCTCAAGGGACCTATGCTAAGGATCATCATCATCAGCATGTAGACAATACTGCTTAGTGGATTCCCTTAGCAATATGTATCATTAAGGCAACCATGGGGGGATAGAGCACATCATTGAACTTATGGTTCACTACACCTGCAGGTTGCGAGCCTGCTAGCGTTCCAGTGGACTGTCTAGAATAGTCTGTAGTCGTCATATATACTCTGCCAGATGACTGGTTCATCAAAAGTCAAATCCTCTCATCACCCATTACTACCCAACATATTGTATATAAATATTTAAGAAAATACATATATGATTAACCAAGTAAAATCATATAATTTATCTAAGACAAATATCCAGTAATTCAGATAATAGGCACACATAACATTTTACCATCTAGCTACTTTATATCTATGTGTAAGCTGACAGTAATTACACACTCACTTGTTAAAGTGGATGAATGGAAAGTTGGGCAACCCTTCGCTTCAACACTTATCCTTTTCTTTAATGTGGCCTAGGTTCAATTATCAATAAGTCTTAGTTTATTATATCTTATGACTAATTAATAGTTTAAATTCCTCAACAACCCTGAAGTATACATCAAGATCTAACAAGTCAGGAACAACTAGGTAGGATCATATCTGAGGTAGGGTCCATTTGGTATACAAAGTGTACTGTTTGGAAATACCACTTTAAATACCTCACTAAATCCGGCCTATACATCATCCCCGTAAGTAGATCATTCGGTATAATGAATTGGAATCACTGATAAATCTTATTCATAGGTTCATAATAATGACTATTGACTAAAAATATAACTTACACTGAAGGAGAAAGAGTGTAGCTTAAATTACCGAGTAGTTTGATGAAAACTGGGAAATATGCAGGCAGAACTCCGACCTGGGTACTTCTACTAGATAGCTATTAATAGTCGGGTACTTACGGTATCACAGGGATTTGCCAGGATGCTAGAAAACTTATGGAAAATGGGATTCAGGAAGGAGAACTCAAATAGAGGGGTTATAGGGGCGAGATTTGAGGAGCATATATGAAATGGAGCAATTTATAGGACTTTTTGAAATGCGCTCTATGCATAGATCAGGTGCGCGCCGCGCATCTGGTCGGAAAGTGTGACGTGTCACTTTCTTATGGTGCCACGTGTTGCTATTTGGGTAGTATGTTAGTTGCGCGCTGCACCCCTTGTCCATGCGTGTGGCTCCGCGTGAAAAATCATAATTTCTTTAAAAATTCTTATCTTATTCATATGATCTCCATATTTGACGGGTTTTATATACACGTGTAGCTATCGACGAGATCTACAACTTTCATTTAGACTTCGTCAGATAATAAGGACACCGCCCCTCAAAAGCCTAACATTCATTGGCGAGTGCCCTTTTTAGTAAAATTGTCCAAGACATGGAAGTTCACTTCGACATGATGATTAGGCAGAAAGCAATTTTTGAGTGTCTAAGGGCCCCACATGCTTAGGATTTTCTTATGACTATTCCTATTGACGGTCTGGGCCAGCATATGTCACCAGTGGAGCATCGTGCCATCCTCAAGTATCGCCTTATGACCCCTTTATTTCCGGCTGACGAGAGTTGCCCTGTTTGTCGCAAGGCATGCTTGGACTCCTTTGGGGAGCATACAGTTCATTGCAAAGAGCTCCCGGGTTTCAAGTACCGACACGATCTGGTTAGGGATGTTCTTTTCGACATATTTAGGCGCGCTGGGGGTTCTGCCAATAAAGAGGCACATGTGAATTTTCTGACTGACCCATTGGAAGGAAGATCAACACTTCGACCAGCTGATGTTTAGTATTTGGAAGGGCTGGAGGAAAGCATACATGTGTGGATATAAAGGGGGTTTCCCCTCTTGGGGGCTTGGGGAGTGGGGTTTTCACTATGGGGCAAGCTTCTTTAAAAGCTGCTTCAAGCAAAGTGGCAAAACATGAGAAAGCGTGCATGGAAAATCAATACACGTTTATACCCTTTGCATTTGATACTTTCGGTTTTGTTGCGCTAGAAGCTGTGGAACTACTCAATAGGGTCCAATGGGTCATGCATAGTAATGTCATGACTCCTAGATCTATAGATGTTGTTTTAAAAGAATTAGTTTTGCCATCCAAAAAGGGGTTGCGGCACATCTTGTTGCTCGTTTACCCGCTACGCCTATGTAAAAATTTCTTCTTTATTTTATAAAAAGTGTTTTATATGTTTAACAGGCTTAGACTGTTAAAGTCCGTTAAAAATTCATAACTCTCTCGTCCGACGTCTGTTCTCAGCTGTCTTTATATCGACGAACTCCTATTAACGAGATCTTCGATTCTCGTTTAGATTGTTTCGGCTAAAAATCAAACGATCTGAAATTCGATTTATGTGTCCGCACTGCTGTGCTAAAACTTTGAACAATCATAACTTCCTCATGTGAAGTCATATTTACGTATTCTCTATATGCACAGTCTCGGTTCTATGATTACTATAACTTTCATTTAAACTACTTATGCTAATAAGCGATCTATCTTCGATTCACTATTTACGATATTAGTAGCCGCATTGGGTCGAACACAAAACTTCAGTGCATCATAAATTCTTCGTTAAAAGTCTAATTGGAGTGTTGTTTATGTCTCCAAAATCCTCATCACGACTACTTCCTCTTTCATCAAGGCTATTCCTCCTAATTATTATTCTATTTTGAACGTATATTTTATTCTTATTTTGTTATATTGTTTTAAGCATGTATACTACACATAACTATGTAAATAACATAATACTCAGATAATTATCTTTATTAACTTCATAAAATGTTAAAATTGTTGACCATTAAAATTAAATCATTTTATTGATGCCTAGCGAAAACGTAGGTGTTACAATTCTCCCCTTTACGATGATTTCGTTCCGAAATCATGCATCACCAAACAGATGTGGGTAGCGACTCCTCGTGTCACTTTCTGTTTCCCAGGTGAGGTTCGGCCCAGATGTATGTTTCCATCGCACAAACACTACTTTGACCATCTTATGTCGTAACTTCTTTGTCTTATGGTCAACAATCGCTTCAGGTTCTTCAATCATCCTCATATTCTGATCAATCCTTAACTCTGTAAGAGGAATTATATCGGTAACTTCTCCCAAAACCTTCCTCATATAACATACATGAAAAGTGTTATGAATACCTTGAAGTTCTTATGGTAATTCTAGCTTATAAGCTTGGTTCTCAATTCTTTGAAGAACTTTGAATGGTACAATGAATATGGGACTCAATTTTCCTCGCTTTCCAAACCTAATAATTCCCTTCCAAGGAGAGACTTTGAGCAAAACCAAATCTCCATTTCGAAAGTCATTGGTTGTCGCTTCTTGTCAGCATAACTCTTTTATTGACTCTGAGCTGCTAACATCCTTTAACTGATTACTTTTAATTTTTCTGTAGTTTTATAGAAAATCTTAGGACCCATAAACTGTTTCTCTCCAGCTTCAAGCCAACAAGAAGTCGTATGACATTTATGACCGTACAACGCATTATAAGGTGCAATGTTAATGCTCGAATGGTAACTATTATTGTCAACATATCTTCCAGTGTTTGAACTTTTCTTTCACTCTGACCATTAGTCTGTGGATGGTAAGTTGTACTTAAATGGTAAGCTGTACCCATCTCTTCCTGTAAGCTCTTCCAAAACCTAGAAGTAAAACGACCATCACAATCGGGCATAATTGTCAAGGGAACACCGTGAACTTTCACTATCTCTTTTACATAAACATTTGCAAGATTATCCATAGACCATCTCTCATTGGCAGCTATGAAGTATACACTCTTTGTGAATCGATCCACGATTACCCAAGTCAAGTCATGACCACTCTTTGTCCTTGGTAATTTGGTCACAAAATCCATGGCGATGTCTTCCCATTTACCCATGGGTACAAGTAAAGGATCCAAACTACCATATGGTTTTTGATGTTGCGCCTTAACTCTCGCACATGCCACACATTCACCCATTTTTCCTAGCCAGAAAAGAACAATTTAATTATGCTTATTTCATTTCAGAGTATTCTTTTTAATGAATTATAATGCGGAATTTGTTCCTAAAAATGTGATAATATTATTACCAAGTATTTCCGAAGAAATGCATTTCATTAACTTCGGGATGTCATTGTCAATATAGAAACATAAGCATGACGAAAATATTATAGGCCTTACAATAGTATATTACACAATTGCCTACAATAATCCATAAATCACTCAACATCCTTGGGCCTTCGTGCCGCTACCTGTGATAGAAATAAACTGAGTGGGTCAGGCTTGGGAGCCTGGTGAGCACATAGGGTTTTCAACCCACAATAATTAAGTTCTTTATTATTATTATTATTATTATTATTATTATATATATATATATATATATATATATGTGTGTATATATATATATATATATATATATATATATATATATATATATATATATATATATATCGTATCAAATAATTTACCTGATTACCCATTCCTATTATTTTTACCTACTGATCCTAAAATACCAATCTCAATGGACCTATCCTAAAAATCATCATCTCAATGGGTAGACAATACAACTTAGGGGATTCTTTTAGCAATATGTGTCATTAAGGAAACCATGGGTGATAGAGTACATCAATGAACGTATGGTTCACTATACTTATAAGTTGCGAGCCTACTAGTGTTTCACTAGGCTGTCTAGACTAGTCTGTGGTGGTCATCTATACTCTGCTAGATGACTGGTTCATCAATAATGAAGTCCTCTCATAATCATCTCATCATTTTTACCCCCCGCTACTACCCAACATATTTTATATAAATGTATAAAAAAATACATATATGATTAACCAAGTAAAATCATATAATTTATCCAACACAAATATCAAGTAATTTAGATACTAGGCACACATAGCATTTAATCATCTAGATACTTTATAACTATGTGTAATCTGAAGGTAGCTATGCACTCACTTGTTAAAGTGGATGACTAGAAAGTTAGGCAACGCTTCGCTTCAGCAATTAGCATTTTCTTTGATGTGAACTAGGTTAAATTATAACTAAATCTTAGTTTATTATTTCTTATGACTAATTAATAGTTTAGATTCCTCGACAATCCTAAATTCTTCATTAAGATCTATCAATGGAAAAATTAAATCAAGAAATGAATTGTGGGCTAAATCATCATATGATGAATAGTGAATTTCGAAAAAAAAATGTGAAAATATGATTTTGATTGTTGGAATTTTGATCTAAACAAAAATAATTGGATCAATCAATGAGGTTGAAACGGATTTGATCCAATGAGGCAAATCGATAAAAAATAATAAAAAACGAAAAATACGAATCGAAATCATGGACGTTTTGGAATCCATTTGAGAATTTGAGATAGCTTTTTGACGAATCGAGTTCCGTTTGCAACGAACGAATCAAATTTAGAAGATCTTGGTTCTTTTGTTGGAACGAGAAAATCTCCAATTTGAACATTGTACCACCCACTATGCGTGATGTACAACTCGTTCTTCGTGTTCTTCGTGTTCTTCATCAAACCAAGAACATCTTCAAAAGAACCACCAACACTTTTGGGTTTTGACTTCAAATTCAATGCAACATTTGGAGATTGTTGCTTTGGAACCCAAATTTGCTTCATGGATTTCGGATTCACAACAACATTTGACGATTTTTGTGAATAAACCCGCTTGTTCTTCCTTTTAATCTTCTTCTTCTTTTTCTTTCTCATCTTTTTGCATCTTGAAGACTTGATTTCATGAACAAACCCACTTTCCATAACATCAACTTTGTGAGTTTGAATCAAATCTTTTGGAGTTTGATACTTGTGATTTTCTTGGATCACCGACTTCCGATAGGGAATCATTCCTTCAAACGAATCACAAGAACACAAAATATTATCGGTTTGAACTCCAATCGAGCAAAAAGCTTTTTCATCATGAAAATCAACTTGAATCTTCTTATCATGAACTTCAAGAAAATCAAGAACATCACATTGAACTCCATTGTCTTGAACTTCAACAAACTTAAGAGCACGAAGATCATTTGGGTCTTCAATAAGAGAAACATATTTCTTATTGAACAAATATTTTTCTTCTCCATTCTTTTTATCAGAACTACGTGTTGATATGGACCAGGTAATTTCAGCCAACCATTTAATCTCACAAAGTGGGTGAAATATCAAGCTTCCATGATCATCCTTCAATCCTCCATAAGAAACCATAGTTCCCCATGTAATCAAATTGTTTAACACCAACCCGTAATATTGATTTTTATTGACTTTGTATTTGACATCTTCAACGATCACAATCCAAGAATTATACGGCAAATTCACCATGATCACAAAAACTTGAAAATTTCTAGAGAGAGAAAGTGATTTTGAATGGGTTTTTTGGAGAGAGAAAGTAAAAATCACTTGAATTCTAGTGAAGAAAATCAAATTATGAATAGAATCAAAGATGAATTCGATTTCTAGAATCCAAAAACTCACTAAAACACGAAGATCAAAACTCAAAATGAAGAATCACAAAATCAAGAAATCCATCAAGGATCAATTCTTGACCCAATCAAGAACACCCGCTCTGATACCAATTATAGAAGTGATTAATCGAGTATTAGAATCAAAATCAGAGTAAAAGATGAACACGAGAGTTAAATAAGGTCTGGTTCAGCTCATATTACTTCCAATGAACACGAGTACAAAATGATAGTAAAAATGGGAAAACTCTACTATCAACTCTATGTTTAGCTCCTATTTATAGGAGGCTGAAAGTACAAAAAATACTAAGGCTAGACTTTAAGCTTCGTTAAAAAGATGCCTTAGCAAATACATAAGGAAACATACGAAACAGACAAATACACAAACTTCGACATATTACAAGATATTTCGACTCTACAATAGTGGATTTTACCTGAAGTAGAGTCAAACGTTTTGACTTTACCATCCTTGTGGTCCTTCAGGTAGATACGGCGGATTCGCAACCAATACCCCTTTTCTTGGCAACAAAAGCAAACAGACTCTCTTGGAATGGTACATGGAACAATCTCATACTTAGCATTTCTCTTTACCATTTGGTCAAATGACTTGACCATGGCCGATCCCTTTCCATTGGGAAGAGAAAGTTTTTCTACACTTCCAATGTTTCCATTGTCAGTGTCCATGGAAGTTTGGGGAGTAGATCTTCCAATCAAATTTGCTTTACCAGTGCGCCAAATCATTGCTGATTCAGCAGCAACAAGCAAATATGTTAGATGAATAAGGGTCATGTCGTGATCTCCCATATAGTAGTCCTTAAAGAACCCGCTATATGACTTAGGAAGTGATTGAAGAACCAAGTCAACAACCAACTTCCTTTAAACAACGACACCCAACATTCCCAGCCTGTCAATGTTTCACTTTATCTCCAATACATGTGCACACACAGACCTTCCATCTTGGTATTTGCTAACCAATATGGCTTGAGTGACCTTGAACTTTTCAATTCTTTAAACTTGTGGGTCAAGGAGAATTATTGGAGGAGGTGGAGTAAGTGCAGTTCCACTACAGCACGAAGAAGGGATTAATCTTTCACCTCGATCATCTTGTGGAATATCATCTTTATAAATAAAGCATTTTCCAAAAGGATAAGGTAGACCATAGTTGTCAGAACTAGACATCTACAAGGGAGAAATTCAAGTTTAGTTGATTTAAGTCCTTAATATAACACCCAAAATGAAATATTAAGGCTAGGACCCAACACAATATTTTACAATTCGAAAGAGGGATGCCGCAATCCAATTGCAAAATATTTGAAGGTAGGTAAATGACGATTTACCAATTTCCACCATGAAAACCGAAAATGAACTTTAGGTTTTAAATGAATTGAAATTCCTAGATCCTTTAAGATTCATTAAAGTTTTCAATGCCATGTTTAATATCGATTATGCCTTTCAAGTTTGTGATTGGGATACCGAGGATCACAAACAAGGTGTGAATAACCATGCAAATTAGCTTGGTACTCTCGATGTCATTTATCACCTAATCAATGTGTCGGTTAACCACACACGCTTCATTGATCTATGACAAACATCGAGCTACCCTTTGCCACCCTTGTTAGTCCAAGTTAGTGTGTCGGTTAACCACAAACGCTCCACTAACGACTTGGCAAGGTGCAAAGTGTAATTTCATGGATTAGCACCAAATTCACATTTTTCCTAAGTAACTAAGATTGAGAATCTATAAGTGTTTAGTTACTTGGTATTTCCATTATACTTTTAATGAGAATTAATGTCATATCCTACCCGTTCGGCTAACGACCCTCCACCAGTCAACGAAGCGGTAGGTGAGAGTGGACACCCATTAAACCACCATTTTATAGGTAGTAACCTTATACCCCCCTTATAGAACGGCTTCGTGAATGAGGCCTACTAACGGTAAGACTGACTTGTCTTATACATATATATAATTATTAAACTTTTAATATTATAATAGTATAAGGGTGTATTTTAAACTTTTAAAATACCAGATGGTTTAATCTATTAATAAATTATACTCTTAATTTAATTAAACTTAAACACTTTAATTAATTTAATAAAGTCCATAAGGTGTAATTTGAATTATTCAAAAACATCAAGGTTCTAAATAAAATTCAAAATTAAAAACTATTTAATTAATTTTTAATTTATGAATCCAAGAGTTACACATTTTTAATTACAAGATTTTCTTAATTTGAGACTTTTCAAATACCAAAACTTGAGGACAAGTTTTGTAACTCTTTAAAAACCTTTGATTTCCATAACTTATGAGTATAATGTGTTTTTTATGGAAAAAACTTTTCATGTTCCATAACTTAAGGACAAGTTATGGAGGACTTTAAAGAACATTTAGATCAATATTTTAACAAATAAAAATTATCATATAATTTATCTATGATTTAGTTAAACTCATAAGTCAAGACAATTCATATCAACAATTTACAAGAAATTAGCCTATCATTTAAAGTAATACAAATCTTGAAATTTTGACAATTATCTTTTGATTGGATGAGTATAATCATTACCATACCAACAAAATCAAATTTTATGAACTAAAACATTTTTTGGTAATGATCCTAATCCAAAATAGGCGAAAAAACCCGAAAAACTGGTGTCTGGTCATCCTACTCGTCGAGTTCAAGGCAAAAAACAACCTACTCGTCAAGTCCAATCATGTACTCATCGAGTAGGTACTGTCAGAACAGTTTTTCAGCTTTAAAAAATAAGCCATGCATCAAATATAATAGAAAACAACCCATGGCTTTGATACCACTGTTGGGTTTTAGTATACTACAACATCCTATGGTGCACATACAACCCTAAATGCTTTGGATCTATGTTTTCTCTAAATATACATGCAATAAATATCCAAAGCATAAGCCTACAACTAGCATATGATTTGATGCTTGAATCATAAAATATAGCAAGAATAGTTACCTCTTTGTTGTAGCTTGATGTATTTGGCCTTTAAGAACTTAGCACCTCAAATGTGATGCCTCAAACTGTTCACAACAAACCCTTGAACAATTGGATGACTTGAGAGAGATTACTAGGCACACAAATCGGTTATGAACTTCAAGAACACTTGTTGTAACCTATTTTAGCTATGGGGTTATGTATATATATGTAGGAATCCACAAGTCATGGGTAAACCCTAATCCATACACTTTGGGTTATGATCCATATTTCATGTGGGCTAACTCTTCATGGAAACTAACATAAACTTAGCCCATTATGGATCATTAGCCTAAACAATATATATATCATTGATTTACATAATCAGTCCCCATTAATTTAATTAGTCTCTTTTGATCACTAAATTAATTCCAAATTAATTTTTGATCAATACTAATTAAATAATATGATTTCATATTAATATATTAGATCTTATAATATATTAATAAATCATAAATAACCTCTTACTCAAATATTCATCCACAAATTGTCCTGGTGATATGCAACCCGAATGGACCATGATACTCTCGGGTCAAGTACATACCAATTATAGTTATGGGCTTAGACACCTAATCCAACAATTTCTCCAATACACGAGATGATCAAGCAAGCTCAGAGCGAAGCAGTCATGGAAGAGAACCAGAAAAGCGAGAGAATTATAGGGCAGATCTTAGCTTTTGACATAGATAGTTGTGGGTTGTTGAATCTACATGGTCGAGTTTGAATTCCATACTCAGGAGGAGCTCGACAAATACTGATGGATGAGGTTCATAAGTCAAAGTTCTCGATTCAACCAGGAGCTACAAAGATGTATAGGGACCTCAAACACAGTTATTGGTGGCCCTGTATGAAAAGAGATGTAGCATGGTATATCGAGAGGTGTTTAACTTGTCGGAAGGTCAAGGCCAAACAACAGATGTCGCATGGAAAATTGCAACCTCTTGGTATCCCGATGTAGGAGTGGGAGTAGATAACAATGAACTTCATCAACAAGTTGCTAAAGACTCCTCGTGAAATATACACTATCTATGTGATAGTGGATAGATTAACCAAGAGTGACCACTTCGTGCCTATCCAAGAAAGCTCCTCGGCTGAGAATCTTGCAGATATATACGTCAAAGAAGTAGTCTCTCATCACGAAGTACCAGTCTTGATAATCTCTGAAAGAGACGTTTGTTTCACTTCTCGGTTCTGGAGGAAGTTCCATTATGAGCTAGGGACCCGGTTGAATATCAACACATCTTATCACCCTTAAAACGACATGCATAATGAAAGGGCAATACAAACCCTTAAAGAAATGCAAAGCGCATGTCTGTTAGATTTCGATGGAAGTTGGGATAATTATCTACTGTGGGCAGAATTCTCGTACGACAACAGCTAACATTCCAGTATTGGTAGACTTCCCTTTGAAATGCTTTATGGGAGAAAGAGTCAAACACCCATATGCTGGGGAGAAGTTGGCTAACGAGACATGGGAATTGTGGACATTGTAATAAAGACCACATAACTTATCCAACAAGTAAGAGAAAGACTGCATACTACTCAAAGTCGGAAAAAGAGTTATGCAAATCAACGAAGGTCGAATATGGAGTTCCTAGTAGGAGACCTATTATTACTTCAGGTTTTGCCATGGAAATGTGTCACCAGGTTCCGGAATAGGGGAAAGTTAGGCCCTAGGTATATCCGACCCTTTCGAATCTTTGCTCGAAGAGGCATGGTCGCCTACCCTCTGGATCTGCCAGAAGAGCCTAATCAGATCCATATTACCTTTGACATCTCCCAATTAAGGAAGTGCATAACAGATGAATCTGTAATTGTGCCCTTGGAAGACATCAACATAGACGAGCGTCTGAACTACGTGGAGAAGCCGGTGGCGATTTTGGGTAAAAAGACAAAGACATTACGCAACAAGGTGTTCAGCCTAGTGAAGGTTCAGTGGCAGCACCGAAATGGATCAGAATGGACGTCGGAGCCAAATGAAGATATGAAGTGCCACTACCCAGAGTTATTTAGTTATATTTCCGGGACAAAACCCTTGTAAGTGGGGGAGAGTTGTAACACCCCCATTTTATTATAGCCATAGATTGTAATTATTATAAAATACAACATAGAAATATATTACCCTTGATTCAAAATAATGGTCATAGATACATAAGAAACATCAATATAATTTACGTAGATATATGGAACGCCTAAATGTGATTTCATATGCAAAAATTATGCTTCTTCGACGTTTCGAGACTAAACCGACACGACTGTGCGTATAGTAAAAAGTGAGTTTTAGATAGGTGGCTTATTAGCCTAAGAAATCTAAACAAAAGTCGTAGTAGACTTAAAACCGAGAGCGTAGATATTTAGAACACCCAAATATGACTTCATGAGAGGAAGTTATGATTTTGCTCAACAATCTTAGAAGTCTAAATCTATGAAAATATAAACTTTTGATAGAACGAGAATTAGCGGTTAAGGCGTTAATGAAAATTATAGATATCGCCTGGAGGGTTCTGGGGATATAAAGAACGTCGAAAATGGAGCTCGTATTCAAAATTTATGGTCATCTGAAGATCTGCAAGAAACTGCCTACGATAATGACGTGGCAGCACTAGAGTGCGCCATGTGGTAAGGCTAGCCTTTCATTCCTCCAAGAGACAAGTGACATGGCACTATGAGAATGTATCATGTGGTGCCACAAAAAGGGAACACACGACATGCAACTAGAAGCGATGACGTGGCAGAACTGGGTCGCGACAAGTGGAAAAAGGAGGGAGGAGCCAGCAACGTCCAAGTGTGCGGCACACCTCTTGGCCTTCCATGGCATGCCTCCCTCTCCCTTATAAATACTCCTCCAAAAATAATTCATTTCACCCCAAAAAATTCCATCTCTCTCTCTCTCTCTCTCTCTCCAATCTCTTTAGTTATTTGAGGTCCAACTTTCCCTAAGTTTTAGAATAGTTCAGTGGGGCTCTAAAATATCTGAAAGACTGAAAAGAAGGGAGCTTTCAGTATCGGGATTCTATTCTTGTATTTTTCCTGGTTTTCGCTAAAACCTATGTAAGTTGAGCCACACTCACTCGATTTCTGTGTAACTTATATTTATTGTCATAAGTCGTTATTATGGACCTATAAATAAGATTTATCAATAATTCCAAGTCAAAATATTGATCGATCTACTTACGGGAGAGGTGTCTAGAATGGTCACGTTGGCTTGGTTGTTGGATTTCATAAAGGCTATATGCTGAAATGATCTTGCCTCCCAAGTGTCCTGCCTGGTTGATCCTTATTTGATAGAACGCTCAATATTAGTTGGGATTAGTGAAGGAGCCTTTCATTACCAGATTTCTATAGGAACTAATAAGCTATAGTAATATAGGTTAATCCCCGTTGGCGTGTTGTTGGTCAGTTAAATTGTCTAGTTAGCTGTAAAGCATCTGAGAAACTGTCAGGTGAGTTCATCTCACTATATTATATACTCAAGTATGTATCCACTGTATGTTACGATATAGTTGCATGTAGTATACACTTAAGAAACTAGGTTAGATAGTTTCCTGTAATGTGAGAATATTTCTTGCTATATGTGTTACTATATTACATGGGAGTTAAGGATCAACTTCATGTTAGAGGCCAAAAGACTTGGGTGGACTAGATTTATGATAAACGCCAAGGTTCGGACCATCCATATGTTGTAGGTAAAATGGGGAGGGCCCTCTATATGATGAAGGCCAAGGGGCGGACCAACTATATGTTGAAGGCCATTATGTGCATGCATTGTTTATATGTTGTGGTATGGAATATATTGAGGGAATTCACTAATCCTAGACTTACAATTGTTAAATAACTGTTTTACAGGATGTTAAAATCACCGTGGAAAGGCTCACGTGTGACTGTATTTGTATCGAAGCATCAATAAAGGTTATAGATTTCCGCTGAAACACTCTTTTATAATTAACTATGTAATAATTGTAAGGTGTTGTAAGACATATATTTTAATAAATAAAACGAAAAATTTGCCTTGACTTTTGGGGACGTTACAATTAAAAATGTTTGAAAATATAGAAGCAAACATTCCATATACAATAAAAAATATACAAGGAAAGCTCTTGATAATGGAAAAGATCTCCAACATAAAACCTCGGGAGCTGACAAGAGTCAGGATGCCTCTAGTTCTTTTATTAAACGAAAATGTTACACAAAAGAGTTGATGGTGTAGAGAGAGTAGAGAGAATGGGAGCTAGTGTTTGTTATCAACAATGAGTGTGTTGTGTGGTTTTCACTGTGTTTTCCGTGTGTACATATCTTTATTTATACATTAGGTTCCTAACGTCTATAAGCTAAATCCCTAGAATCTTTGCATAATCTTGTACTCCAAGAGTCTTAAGGAAGATCTTGACTAGGTTTTCGTTGATGTCTTTATAACTACTACATGAAAGACTATGGTAGTACCATAAAACTTATATGAAATACTATGGTGGTAATATAGCACTTGTATCAAAGAGTATGGTAGTACTATAATACTTGTATGAAAGACTATAGTGAGCTCATGGAAGGAAAAACTAAACTGGTATTATAGCAACGAAAGTGAGTGTATGACTATTACGGTATTATAACACTCGCATGAGCATGTCGTATTTTGGGGAAATAACTAAGCTTTGTGCAAAATGGTTTGAGTTTAAAATGTTTAAGGTTGTTCTAGTAGCAAATGGAGGGCGTAACTTAATGGCATTACATCTACTGATATATTTTAGTGACTTCTGCACATTTGATTTTACTATCTTTTATGACTTTAATTTTGATTATGGTTTGTCAAACTTGAATAAGTGGATATTTATCTATCTTGAGAGTGAAATTGGAATGATTACTTTTAAGTTCAAAATGACAAATTTTATTTGAAGTTTCAGACATTACAAGTTGGTATCAGAGCCTTGGTTTGAGGGATTCAGGTTAGCACGAGGTGCATCTGAATTCAAACTGAGGATTGAGTGTTTTTTTATAAAAAAATTCTAAAAAGTTTTTATAAAAGAGAAAAAGAATGTGATGTGTGTAATCAGTCGGAGCTCAAGTAAGTAATTCCTAAAGTATCCATAAATGTTTTATATGTTAGTTATGTTATACCATGATATATATATATATATATATATATATATATATATATATATATATATATATATATATTGTTAGAACTAAGTTCTATTAGGATCGATAGATTCTATGCAGGCAAACAATTAAGGACGTAATTATGAACACAAGAATGGCTTTAAAGATTTCGTATGATTAATGCTTTAACACCTCAGAAGAGCTCGATCAAGAACTTCGAATGTAGAGGTGCTTAGGGTTACAAAACAATAATAATGATAATCAAGAAGCTCTCTAATGCATACATGCATGCACTATATATAGTCTAACCTTACTAGATAATCACGGATGGACAGGCCCAATCCGGATTCAAAACACAAGCCCATGACGCAACATAATAAGACTCAACAATCTCCCCCTTTGCGTCAATGGAGCCGAAAGCTCACTTCGGTTGAGCTGCAGAAGACTTCTTGATTGTCTTGAACACCTTCGGTATGATGGCCAATAGATGATGACGAAACGTAATGTACCACCGGAGCATGTCCGTGAAGTTCTTCTTATCTGCTTCTGAATTCTGCTTGCACCGATGGACAATGTTGATAATGTGCTCCAAGCAGTCAGTTGAGAATAAATGTTTATCAACAAGAGCGAACAGAAAACGATTGGATTCGCCTCTTGTAAACATTACAGTAAGATTTGTAGAATCGATTTGACCCATCCTCATTTTGTTCACATCTCCTGGTTTCGGTGTTGGCTTGACAGTCGGTTTCTTGTTCATCACTTTTGCTATCTCTTGATCCATAGCAGCAACCTCATGGATGTAAGAGGCCAACATCCTCTTCAAATGATCCAGTATCGGCTCATATTCTTTCGGATTGGTGAGCAGAATGTTAAACAGCAGGATCCAATCATGAGGATTCAAATTTGGAAGGTCTGCCAGGGAAATAACCGACACCGAGTTTGCTGACCCTCGGGTGATTTTGAAATTAACATTTATGAATTTCCCAGCAGGCGAAGGCTTTAGTACCTTGACAGTAACTATCTTTTGTGCGCTCCATGTCAAGTACTGAGGTTGACCATACTTCAGATAAAAGTTGATAAGCTCACGATCAACTTTTGGATGAGGGAAAGGAACTTCAACAATCGAATCAAAACAATGAAACGTGAATGCCTTTCATGTTATTGGCATGTCGAACTGTGAGTCCTTTGAATTGTCACAATCAAAAGAAGCGACAGGTTCCAGCCAGTAGACGCTTGGAAACTCTATTACCTCATTGATAAGTGTGTCTTTTGTCCAGAGGGGAAACAAGGCCTTCTTGCAGTTTAAGGCTTCTTCTTCTTCCTTGTTCCTCCTTTTCCTTTCCTCAGCCTCCCTTGCAATCCTCAAGGTTTCATCCAACTCTTTGTCCCTCTTCTTTCGTTTAAGGGCCTCAGCAATAGTCTCTTCTTCTTCTTCATCACTATCATCATCAATCCCCTTCTTTTTAGCTTGAGAACCAGAACCCGAAGCTTCATTACCCTTCGGTTTGGTTTTAACTGTGACCTTCGGTTGAGAAGTTTCAGTTTTCACAGTAACCTTCGGTTGGGCACCTTGTCCCCCTTGTTTTGGAGGTATTAATCTCTCTAAAACACCCTTCATTTCATGTAACATTGCAAGGGCAGGAAGAAGTTTTGATGTTAGATGATTTATGATAGTGAGAGTAAGGATAGGATCATGAGCACCAAGGAGGTTGGTCAGCATATCCTTGACATCCCCTGCACAGCTACGAAAGACAGCTCATTCAGTCTTCAACAAAGAAATTTCCTTTTCAGCTTGAGCGAGCTGCACCTTCTGAACTTCAATAGTTGAGGCTTGGCGGGCAAGAACTTCCTTCAGAGCGCTCTCTTTTGCTAAATCAGCATGAAGAGATTCAAGCCGAGAATTCACAGAACTGATAAGTGAAGTGTTCTCTGCTTGTATGGAAGAACGAACAACCTCGAACTTTGTTTGCTCCTCTTGAATGACTTGGATAAGGAATCCACAGAAGCATTCACCTTGGCTGCATTGGTATCAGCATGCCCTTTGAGTGACTCGAGAAAGATCTGAGTACTGTGAACAATTTCAGCAACATCAGTAGTAGCCTTCTTGCAAGAAGAAGTAGACTCATTAACAGCCTTTGTTGATTTGTCAATAGCCCCAGTATATTGCTCAAGAGCAGTGTCCAAAAAAGCATTGAGCACAACACCACTGTATGACTTGTTGTCATCAAGCAATTTATCAAGTTTCTCATCAATGCTCTGCAGTTGTTGTCTCGTGACTGGAGCTTCATCATCATCATCTATAGGAAGCCTATAGGGACTGTAGTAGGTTGAATCAAACTCATCATTAGCACCACCGAGAGTTGTACCAGAATCGGTTGAAGTTGAGGGTGAAAGTGGTTTAGAAGTAACAGGAGGTTCTGTTTCAGTATTCGCCCCCACATCAGATACGTTGACGTTTACTGTCGGTTCTGGGATAGTGGTAGAAGTTGATTAGGAAATTATAGGAGGTGGTAAGGGAGTTGTAGAAATAGGAGTGGTACTAACTGGTGGTGGTGGTGGTAGAGAAGTTGTTGTTTGAGATGTGGTAGGTGGTGGAATAGGAGCAACCGAAATTGGAACTGTTTGTTTCGGTGATGAGGGTGGTGTTGGAAGTTTGTCATGAAGAGGTTCGGTTGGGGTTGGGGATCGGGGAGGTGTGTTCCCTCTCGGTGATTCATGATGAATTTCCTCTTCTTCATCTTCCTCATCGTTTGCTGAACTGGAAGGAGAGGGACTCTTGGATTTCTTGGCCATCTTCTTAATCTTCTTTGGCTTAGAAGAATCCCCTTTCTCAGACTTGCACTTCCTTGACTTAGCAAGCTTAGACTTATCGTCATCGGTTGTCTCTTTCTTGGTAGTAGCCCTTTTTCCTCGGTTTCCAGGCTTCTCCACAGCATCCAAGGCAACCTGCTGTTCAGGAGATAAGACTCTCGGTTCCTTGGGAGGAATCTTGCGATAATCAGCCATGACCTTACTCTCGGCTGAGACAAACCTGTACATTGTCTCAGGTATAGAGCCATTGTGAGGGAACTTTGTAGGATCAGAAATGATGATTTTCTTGGTGTGAAACGTAGCCACAGACGCGACTAGGGCATTCTTCATTACCGGAATCTGCAAAGTATCAATCGCCCTTCGTGTAATGAGAGTCCAGAATCGACCACACGAAATTTCAGAGTGCCTCGTTGAAGTGTTGAGGCTTTGCACCACTTGTGACCAGATAATCGACCCATAGTCGAGATTTATACCATTGTAAAGACCGTATAGAAGGGTCAGGAAACCCTTACTGGTACCATCAGATCCACCACTCCTCTTCACCAAACTCTTGATGAGAAGAGTAAGCAATCCATTCCATTGGGGTGGTAAGCATGACTTCTTAACCTTCGTAAACGTGGTAAGCACATCAGTATAACCCATCTCGTAGAGCATCGAGAACAGTTGAGTAGTGGTGATGAAGTCCGGTGAGATCACATACGAATCCACAACAAGTTGCAATAGTGAACAAAATCTCCCTTTTGAAATCGAAGCCTTGTGAGAGAAGATTTGGAAGTAGATCCTGTCCTTGTTCTTATCATACGAAGCGGTAGTGTAAACTTGCGATAGGAGTGACATTGGGACGGATTCCACCTATGTTAGGACTAGAACCAGAGGTGAATACTTCAAACACTCAACCACTTGTAGCATATACGAATCGTACAGAAAAGGGTTGAGTTCAATGATCATGTTCTGCTTTGGCTTGATCGTGAGTAATATGGACGAAGCAGTTTGATCGTGAGCCGATGAAGAAGTCGCCATTGTTGAGTTAAGGAAGAAAATGAACAGTTTCAAATCGCCTTGTAGTTTGAGAGAATTTGTTGCTGGTTAAAGACAAATAAGATTAGAAACCCTTTATTTACCGTTGCCAGGAGAGATAAAAATCATCATGATAATGACGCGATCACTAAAACGTCGCCTGAAAAAGCGCGAGGTGACAGGTTGGGTGCTCCTAGGTATACGTCGGCACGCGTGGGTATAGGAACCGTTCAAATTCACGCGCCCAAAATCTTATCCTCAATTCGTCGTTTGAAATTCAGCTTCGCTCCAAAAGTTAGGATAACCCCTGTTGCTCCAAAAGATAAGCAAAAATCGAACCAACAACAACCAGAAAATTGGAAAATAAAAATTTTCGTGCAATAGGGTGACAAAAGATAAAGAAATAAAGCAAAATGTGTATTGGATGTGAGTGATGTCTATTAGAAGACATAAAGCAGATGATTCCGGGCAAGAATCGCTTCCTTCAAAGTCAAGAGAGACTTGAAGTGCTTGTGTGGTTTCCCGAGAAAATACGATCGAGTGTTTGTAAAGAAACACCGAAAGGCTTCTTTTAATTTATAGGCTAAGGGTAGCTTATCTTCAACCGAACGTCGATTCTTAACATAAGACCGAACGTTGGAAGAAGTACTTGTGAGAGCGATGTGGTCTGTTGAACAAGTAGGTTGGATATAATTTATAGTGACTAAGGGTGATAGAAATCTCAAAAACAAAAAAAATGGATCTTTTTTGGGAAGAAAAGCCTTGGTGTTAGACAATTTCATAAAAGACCACTCAAAAATAAAATGAGATTTCATTAGGTAACAAGTAAGATCTTCAATATAATGATTCACCGTCAATTCATTGCAGGTGTTGGTTTTTTGGGTTTCACTCAGCACGTGGTGTACGTATCTAAGATCACAAACACAGATTTTGTGCAACCATAAACCTCAGTGGTAAAGACCGAGAGTCTCAAGGGTTACAATGGTGAACCGAAAGTTGATGGAGAATGTAAGGAGGATGGTTAAGGAACTGAAAGTACCTCTGCTATATTAACATGACAAAGCAGAAAACTCTTAACTCATTTGAGAAGAGTAAGGTAGCTCTGGACTTGAGTTGATTTTAACAGCCTGATTGGGAAGAAACGATAGGTATAGATCGAATCATTAAGTCCTTGCTCTTAGTCGTAGAAGCTTCGGTCAACATGCAGCAGCATGCTTCTAGGGACTCTTAACTAGTTTAGATGGAAATAATCGTACCTGCCTTAGCTCCAAATTCTGTTGTACTGGTATACTTGGGACCTAATTAAAAGAACAAGCAAACAAACACACCACACAAACAAAACCAACAAACAAACCAAAAAAAATAATGTTGAGAAAAATATTTTTGAAGTTTTGAGATTTTCTGAAAAATAATAAAAACAGAAAAAGAAAATATTTTTGGATTTTTGAAGATTTCTGAAAAATAATAAAAATAGAAAGATAGAAATAAAGTAGCACAAAACACTCTTAAAAAAATAAGAAAAATAGAGTTAAAAGAATAAACAAAATGTACAACCGAAACCTTATCTTAAAAGAATGAAGCGAAATAAGCCGAGCGTTTGGTTCATTTCGGTTCCTTAAAATTCTAGAGCCGAAATAGACCGAGCGTGTGGTTCATTTCGGTTCCCGAAAATTATGGAGCCGAAATAGACCGAGCATTCGGTTCATTTCGGTTCCCGAAGAATCCGGAACCGAAATAGACCGAGCGTTCGCTCAATTTCGCTTGTCTAATTTTTAGTGAGAGATTTGAGGATTTGGTACCGACTCTGCTTCCATCATTCCCAGGCCTTGTAAAATTTTATTGAAGCTTGCTTCAGGTAAGGCTTTAGTGAATATGTCAGCCAGTTGATCAGAGGATTGAACGAAATGTACTTCCACGTTCCCATCTTCTACATGGTCCTTGATGAAATGATATCTAAGTGCAATATGCTTAGTCTTTGAGTGTTGCACTGGATTGTGACATATTCTTATTGCACTTTCTGAGTCAAAATAGACAGGAATCTTCTTCATACTCAGCCCATAATCTCTTAGTTGACTTTGAATCCATATAATTTGAGAAGTACAGGATGCTGCAGCTATATACTCAGCTTCAGCTGTTGAAAGTGACACACAGGTTTGCTTCTTGGACTGCCAGCTAACAAGTTTACCGTCAAGGAATTGGCATCCACCAGTTGTGCTCTTTCTGTCCAGACCACATCCTCCAAGATCAGCATCAGAAAAAGCTTGAATAAAGAACCCAGATCTAGCAGGGTACCAGAGACCGAGAGATGAGGTTCGCTTCAGGTAACGAAAAATATTTTTCACTGCCACCATGTGAGGTTCTCTTGGATTAGCTTGAAACCTGGCACAATAACAAACAGAAAACATAATGTCCGGTCTACTAGCTGTTAGATACATAAGGGACCCTATCATTTGTCGATATAGTGTTATGTCAACAGCAGGTTTTTCCAGAGAAGGTGTTAACTTAGTGCCAAATGCCATAGGAACCTTCACTTTCAAATCTCCCGTCATACCAAATTTTGCCAGCAAGTTCTTTGTGTAGGCCTCCTGGTTGATAAATATACCTTCTGGTCCCTGTCATTTCAAACCAAGGAAAAAATTAATCGGACCCATTGCGCTCATTTCAAATTTAGTCTCCATCAACTTCCTGAATTCAACCGTTAAGATAGGATTCGTGGAGCCGAAGATGATGTCATCGACATAAATCTGAACTATCATTAGATGTTCGCCTTCTTTCTTTCGGAAGAAGGTTGGGTCAACCGAACCTTGCTTAAATTTCGACATTTTCAGAAAGCGAGTTAAAGTTTCATACCAGGCCCTCGGTGCTTGCTTCAAACCATATACAGCTTTATCTAGCACATAGCAATGATCAGGGAATTTCACGTTCACAAACCCAGGTGGTTGCTCAACATACACCGTTTCTTCTAGTTCTCCATTCAAGAAAGCGCATTTTACATCCATTTGGAAAACTTCGAAGTTTTTATGAGCAGCATATGCCAGAAAAATTCTAACTGATTCCAACCTTGCTACTGGAGCGAAGGTTTCCTCATAATCTATCCCTTCCTCTTGGCAATATCCTTTTACTACCAACCGAGCCTTGTTTCTAATAACGTTCCCCTCTTTGTCTAATTTATTCCTAAAGACCCATTTCCAGCCAACCACTGAAGCATCCTTTGGTGTAGGAATCAGCCTCCAAAGTCGATTGCGTTCGAACTCATGGAGCTCATCTTGCATTGCTTGTACCCAATCAGAATGATCAAGTGCAGCATTAACTGTTTTCGGTTCGACTTTGGAGACAAATGAATTAAACATATAGAATTCAACTTTAGAGAATAATGCAGTTTGTTTCGCTTTCAATTGAGAACGAGTGAGAACTTTCTCAGATGATTCACCAATGATTTGTGCTTTGGGATGATCCTTGGTCCATTTCACCAAAGGAAGATAATTTGGGTCATAGGTTGGATCCAACTCTGCATTTACTTACTCTTCAAATTCTGATTGATCACCTTCGTCAGTTGTGTTGTCTTTCTTCCCCTCGACTGGCAAAGTGTAACCTGTGTCAGGATCAAAGTTTTCATCCTCTGGGGGAGTCGGATTCTCCCCCTCGATTGGACTATTATTGGGTGGATTTCGAGTTGTATGCTCCCCCTCGCCTGGACCTTTATGAGTTGAGGATGGAATTGGATTCTCCCCCTCGAAAGACATTTCAGTTGTCTTTGGTGCTGATGAACTCTCCCCCTTGAATATTGAGCTGTTGTTTGGAGGGTCAGTTGAGGGTTGACCACCTGTCGGTTTAGGAGGTTCACTTTCCATTTCTTTGGCAGCTTCATCTATGATCTTTTTGAGATTGTCGATTTTGTTGTCTGCTGCTTTCGCCTCTGAGTGTGCAGCTTTCTCTGGTTCATCAAATAGCCGAATGTACTCTTCAAACAAGTTGGATATTGGAACCGAGACTTGTCCTGATTCAGGAAATATTTCCCCCAAGGCACTTTCGCTCCTTTGAACTTTCTTCATGTAATTATCATCAAAGGTTACATAATATGTTTCTTCAATTCGTTTGGAGCGTTTGTTCAAAACTCTGTATTCCTTTGAAGTGAGTGAATATCCAAGAAAAATTCCCTCATCTGCTTTGACGTCAAACTTGTTTTGGTTCTCTTTGGAATTAAAGATGAAACACCTTGAATCGAACACATGGAAAAATTTGACGTTGGGCTTTCGATTGTTCAGAATCTCATATGGAGTGATTGAGAATCTTTTGTTGAGCAAGGATCGGTTCTGAGTGTAGCACGCGGTTGCAACAACATCAGCCCAGAAGTATAGCAGTAGAGAAGCGAAGCTTAGCATGGTCCTGGCTGCCTCACATAACGAACGGTTTCGTCTTTCAACAATTCCGTTCTGCTGTGGTGTATAGGGGGCCGAAAAGTTGTGAGATATCCCCTTGTCAGCCAGAAAATCCTCAAAATCTTTATTCTTGAATTCCAGCCCATTGTCGCTTCTGATATTCCTCACTGTCTTTCGCAGCTGCACTTCCACTTGCTTGATGAACGTCTTCAACTTGGGAGTTGCATCTGATTTCTGTTTAAGAAAGAAAACCCAGGTGAAGCGTGAAAAATCGTCTACTATGACAAGAATGAACTTACTACCACCGAAGCTTTGGATAGCCGAAGGTCCACATAAGTCAATGTGCAGAAGTTCAAGAGCTTCAACAATCTTTGTATTGAGCCGAGTAGGATGGCTCTTTCTGCTTTGTTTGCCCATCTCACACGCTGCACACAGATGTTCCTTATCAAACTTGAGAAGAAGAAGGCCTCGAACATGGTCACCAAGCACCAACTTATTAATGTCTTTGAAGTTCAGGTGCGATAGGCGTCGATGCCACAACCAGCTTTCATCAGTGTTCACCTTTGATAGCAGGCATATCGCAGGTTTTCCTTTAATTGGGTTGCGATTTAAAGGATACATCTCTCCCTTGCGTTCCGACTTCAACAGAACCTTTTTAGATTGCTTCTCAATTATTTCTGAGCCCTCATCATCAAATGAAACCTTCAAACCTGTTCCCACAACTAATTGTGACACACTGATGAGGTTATGCTGCAATCCTTCTACATACGCTACTTTTCGAATCGAGAAGTCTCTGTTGGTTATCATACCATATCCTTTGATTGTTCCATATGAGTTATTGCCGTACTTCACACATCCACCATCTTTTAGGGACCGAAACTCCCTCAGCTCTTCCTTCTTTCCTGTCATGTGACGCGAGCAGCCACTGTCTATTTACCATTCATCATCGACCTGCTCGTCACTAATCACCTGCAAATTCAAGCAGATTTAGGAACCCAAAGTTTCTTGGGTCCTGGTGAGTCTTTCACAGAAAAAGGAATTGCAGTAGAAATATCAACCAAATAAGTTCTTTTTATTAGAGTTGATTGATCTTTTCTTTTGATGGTGTACACCTTGATTTTAGTTTTATCTTGTTTAATTTTTGGTGTTTTCGATGGTGTGTTGTTAGATGGTTTTGGTGTTTTCTTATGAATCCTAAGGTTAGCTGAATTTTTCTTATCATTGAAATTAGAATCAGAATCAAGCTTTCCCTTTCCTTTGATGTCCTTTACTGAATTTGATTTGCTTTGTGAGTGGGAAGGACCGAAACTAGACTTGGGACCGAAACTTGACTTTCGGTTCTGAATGCCGGTGTTGGAACTGAAAGTAGACGTTCGGTTGTTAGCCTTGACGTTTGGACCGAAAGTAGACGTTTGGTTCTGTGCGCTAGTTTTGGAATAGTAGGAATTTGGACTGAAATTTTCTTTTCCTTTTAGTTTTTCCTTTCCTTTGTCAATTGATTCTTTCTTATGAGGTACGTAGTTGGGATTTTGAGACTGCCAATGACGTTTTCGCTCATTCAGATTTTTCATGTATCTTTGATTTCTTTGGCGTTTCTGTTCAGCTAACTCCTTCTGAGATTTGTGGATATTGAAGCTAGCCTTTGGCTTCTCCTTTTGAGTTTCGGTTGTCTTAGTTGGAACAATCGGTTCTTTCATTGGTTCTTCAGGGATTTCTTTTGTTCCACTTGTGCTTGGTTTGTCGAAACTCAAGGGTTTGTTGATGGGTTCAGCAACGTATCTTCCTTTAACCCTCCATGAAGTTTGCTCAGATAAGCCTATGGTTTCGTCTGCATTGTCAATAGGGGCTGACCAGAAGTAATCATCGCATCCTTCAGCATTGTCTTCGTCGACCAGGATTTTCAATTCTGCTGTTTGTCTTGCAGTGACTCCTGTAACAGCATAGACCTGATTCGGCACAGTTTGAACCTTTTGATAAACCATAGCTTTCTCTGTGAGTTTCTGTGGCTTGTCTTTTGACAGGCGAGCGAATTCAACAGAATTTTCAGATATGAGGGGTTTCTCATTCTGGGTTTCGCTCTTCATAAACTCAGAGCAATCAACTACGTCTTCTACTGATATTTTGCTCATCTCACTTTCCTCATCAAATTCAGACGTATTTTCTAAGTTCATTTTATTTTCTGAAATTAATTTGGCGTTAGACGAGTCAAATGATTGAATAGTTCGGACTTAATTTTTAACCTATCATTTTCATCTAAAAGATTTTTGAGCATACATTTATGTTCCTTAGAGTCAATGAAAGTCTCTATCTTGTCCAGTCCAATTTTGTAAGCGATGGATGTCTCTTCTGAGGACACTATTGATTCACACTCAACAATGACCTCATCCTCCTTAAATTCAACGAAGGGTAAGATCATCTTATGAATCTTTTTCCCTATCTCACAACTTAAATGAAATTGAGCAATATTAGTATATAAGCGCTTAGCAATTAAACAAAAAACATTCCTTTGTTTTAAAAACTTTAAATTGTCTCATTGCAAATAAATACTTTCATCCCTAGCCCTATTTAATTCCGCCTCCTTCAGCTCAATCCACATCCTTCTCTCCTCACTTTTTGAAGACATCCTGCTGAGTTGGTCAGTTAGGTTAGAATTCGCTAAGCGAGTTTGCATGAGACTACCACTTAAGTTAGAAAATTTAAATTTTAAGTCACTTAATTCTTCTTCATAATCTGTTACCGGAACTTTAAGTGATTCAAGGATGGATTGTACCTTTTTGATCAGCCGATCACAGTCGTTGAACTTCTCGCTCACGGGCTTGGCTGCAAAGCATTTGTCCTCAATTAGGTTCGGTTCCTTACTGGCACTTTCGGTTGATCCACCTGCTGTGACCATCAAACATCTTCCAGCTGAACCTGTTTCCTTTGCCACATACGCTCTTCCATGAGTTGGCTTTCTCACCTCTTCATCCTCAGAATCGGTTGACCAAACCTCAACTCCACCGAACTCATCTTCATCTGCATTCTCCTGCACAATCAAGGCATTCATAGAACTGTTAGTTGCCTTCTTTTTCTTGATCTCTTCCAACTTGCACATGTAGTACGCCTCACCGTCTTCACCATCTCTTTTCTCAGCCATCTTCCTCAGCATGCAATCTTTGGCAAAGTGGTTCTTGCCGTGACAATAATTGCAGTCGAACCCTGAGTCTCCTGCAAGCTTGCTCTCCTTCTTGTCTTCATCCTTTTGAGAAGAATTCTTCGCTTCATCCTTCACCTTCTCAGAACTGTAACGTCCCTGCCAGTTTCGGTTCTTATTGACAGGATATTTTCTTCGTGCAAACTTTTTTGGATTGGTGACCATCATAGCATATTCTTCGCTTGTAAGGTCACACTCAGATATATCTGACTCCTCTCCTTCTTCTGCAATACTCTTTCCTTTTGAGACAAGGGCCAACGATCCCACACCCGAAACAACTTTCGCCTCCTTGGTTACCACACTTTCATGGGACTTAAGTATTCCCACAAGTTTCGCTAGTGAGTAAGATTTAAACTGTTCATGAGCTTTCACTGTTGAAACCACAGCAATCCATTCTGGTCTCAGACCGTTCATGAAGGTTACCTTCTGCTCGATCAACTTTCTTTCTATTCCATGCTTGATCATCTTACTTAGGAGATGATTGAACCGATCGAAAGTTTGTATCGGTTTTTCTTCTGGTTTCTGTTCGAAAACTCCAAATTCGGAGAGCAGCAAGGTTTGAATAGAGTGTTCTAGATCTTCATCGGTTGAGTAAAGTTCTTTCAACCTATCCCAGATTGCTTTGGCCGTCGTGCATGAACCAACTAACCGAAAAGTGTCAGATTGCAAGGCGAATCTGATCATTCTCATGGCCTTCACATTACACAGTAACTTGTCCTTCTCATCCTGTGGCATCTTGTCTACATCTGCCACCAGCTTGTTATATTCTTTTTGGGTCTTAACAGTTGTGTTCATTCCAGAATGAACGAACGACCCAAGCGTGATGGCTTCCCAGATGAGATAACCATTATCTTCAGATCCGACCACAGAATCTTCAAAGTGGTGCGCCCATACTTCATACTCTTGAGTGTAAAGAAAAGGAATCCTGGTAGTGGATCCAATGTTGTTAGAGATGTTGATGGGATTTGTTTGAGAATCTTTGTGAGACATGGTGAGCCGCTAGAATCAGACCTGTAAACTTGAGATTAGGGTTTTATCAGAAAACAAGAGTTACCGTCGACAGGAAGAAGACGGCTTCTTTATATTCGATAAAAGCGGAAACCCTAAAGAATTCTTAACACAGAAGGAATGTGTATTGATCACACAGTCTCCTGCTCTGATACCAATTGTTAGAACTAAGTTCTATTAGGATCGATAGATTCTATGCAGGCACACAATTAAGGACGTAATTATGAACACAAGAATGGCTTTAAAGATGTCGTATGATTAATGCTTTAACACCTCAGAAGAGCTCGATTAAGAACTTCGACTGTAGAGGTGCTTAGGGTTACAAAAAAATAATAATGATAATCAAGAAGCTCTCTAATGCATACATGCATGCACTATATATAGTCTAACCCTACTAGATAATCACGGATGGACAGGCCCAATCCGGATTCAAAACACAAGCCCATGACGCAACATAATAAGACTCAACATATATATATATATATATATATATATATATATATATATATATATATATATATATATATATATATACACCCGTCATCAAGGTTAGTGCTCAGTTAAGTGTTATTCTTAAACTAACCTTTGTAGTCGTTTAAAGTCAAATTATGGGGGCCAAAGTGTAGGAAAATGATTCTTAGTAATGTAAAAGGACCAAAGGGTCATTTCTTATACTTTAAGGGCCTAGATTGTAACTTTTGGAGTATTTATAGAATGCTAACCCTAAAATTTGAGTTTACCACTCTATGTACAGCGATCAACCCATATTCTGAGAGAGAGAGTTCTTAAGTGCCTTCCATCCTTGGAGTAGAACTGATTGAAGTGAAGATTGTTGCCCATTTTGGTGGAGTTTTAGTTGTGTTCATTGGATTATTTCCCTCTATCCTATCCCTTGTGTTATAATGAAATTCTAGAATGTATGTGGTCATTTTTTGTGTTTATTTTTGTTCCTTTTGGTCACACTCAAGAGATAGCCCTGGATTGTGCAAAATCCATAGTGAGTAGTGTTGTGTTGGTCCCAAAAGTGTTTCAGTCATCATGGACACTTTAATAAGGTTTCGAAGGATAGAAATCTTCCCAAAACCGATTTTGATTGAACCTAGACCAGACTTGAAAGGGAAAAATGTTGGAATCAATTTTTTTAACTGCTAGCACTCCCTGTAACATCCCAAAATTTCCAATAATTTTGAACTTTTTAAAATAACATAAATAATCCATTTAATGTATTTTATTCAGAAAAAGTAAAATACCAAACCCCAAGATCAATTCAGTTTCCAAAAATTATTAGTTATAATTCTAAAATTTATGAAAACATAACCAATTAAATATCAATTCCAAAAACCCGCCTCGAGCCAATGTGTACAATCATGCCCGACCATCCTGTGTACCTAAAATAGTATTTTTAAGCGAAAAGGGTTGTAACACTCTTAATTTTTCAAATAATTTATTTTAAAGCCACCCAAAACACAGTTTTACATTTCTCAAACCCAAATGAATAAGTTGTTCAAAACACATGACAACAAAATGTTTGACAATATCCCAGAATCCTCAAAACATAATCTCTAGCTGGTGTGTACAATCATGTCAGCGCCTTCCCGTGATCATGCGTAGAACCTGAAACACATTTAAACAAACACTGTAAGCACGAAGCTTAGTGAGTTCCCCAAAATACCACACACAAATAATTAGCCTCTCATGACTATATCTCGATAAGGACCCTCCGGTCATGTGTCTCAGTGAAGACCCTCTGGTCTGATAGCTCAGATCGGACCCTCCAGTCCGATATCTCAGTGAAGACCCTCCAGTCTCACAGCTCGGGTCGGACCCTCCGGTTCTAACTCAATAAGGCACAAAAATAATATACAACATAAATCACAAAGACAAAATGCATGATATCATATAACTCAGTATAAGCACATAAGACCCTCCGGTCGATAACTCAAATAAGACCCTCCGGTCACACAGTATTACCACTCAGGTAAGTATAGTGAGAAGACTCACCCCGCAGAGTAAAGCAATATATCCCACACTCGAACTGCTGGTCTAGACTCCGCCCCTCCATAGCCTCTAAAATCCACAGCTTGATCAAAACCCTAAAGTCAGCGGAAGTCCACAGTCAAAGCTGACCCAACTCGTCGAGTGCAACTCATGAACTCGTCGAGTTCCTCAGTACTCAGTAATCATGAAAACCCGAGTCAACTCGCCGCGTTGCTAGCCAACTCGTCAAGTCCATGCAAAGTCCAGAAGACCAGGGAAAAACCCTAACCACTCGTCGAGTTTTCCCACCAACTCGTCGAGTTCACTCTAAATCCAAAAACGGGAAAACACAACTCAACTCGTCGAGTTAGATACCCAACTCGTCGAGTTCTTCATCCATTACACGTTAAAATCGTTCCAGTCGATTCTAATGCTCCAAACTCCAGATCCAACCTCCTAGGATGAAGTTACCAAGTAAAGTTGCTAACTTTACGATCATGCAAGGCCTCACAAGGCTAAAACACCCAAAACTAAGCTCAAGAAGGGTTTAGGGAATAGAGAAGGGCCAAAGCTTGATAAAGCTTGAGACTTTATGTACATGAGGGCTTAGAGGAGTCTAGATCTGCGACTACACACTCTGGACAAGTTTAACCCGAGAATGGCCCCCGTTTTGCACCAAAATGCCCATAAACTCACATAAGAAGAGATCTAATGAATGGTAAGCCAAAGTAAATACTTTTTACCTCCATATGGATGCTACAACTGTATGAACGTTGGATCTAAAGACTCATTCTTGTTCCAAGTTCTACACTCTTCATGTTCCTTCAAGGAATGCACCAAAATACAATCTTTTAGCCTTTTACACTCTCAAAATAGGAAGTAGCTTGATTAGGGTTTTTCTCTGAGTGATAAAGTGTTGAGGGAGGCGGGGTAAAGGAGTTAAAGTCCTTTAAATAGGGTCCAAACCCAAATAATTAGGTTTTTCTCATTCAGCTCCAACTCGTCGAGTTGGTCCCTTCAACTCGTCGAGTTGGTTCTTAAAACCATGTGGCTAACTCAGCTCCTACACGACGAGTTGAGGCCATCCAACTCGTCGAGTAGGTCCTATAATGTGCATCAAATTCTCAAGTTCCACATCCAGGAAATCGAGGTCTTACAAGGGTAAGTACAATGCTTAGTGAATTCAACACGTACACATAATCATATCATATAATCCTTACCTCTATACACAGATACAAAGGGTATCAAACACATAAAGACACATGCATGTCAAAGAACGAATCAGTAACAAACATACTCCTACTGGGACACTTTGGCTAGGCCTGATCCCCCTTGCTTAGTACATCAAGCCCTTAGGACACATTGGCTAAGCCCGTTCCCTCGTACCCAAACCCATTGGGAAACATTGGCCATGCTCGATCCCCCTTGTGCAGTTCGTCGAGCCTTTGGGACACATTGGCCATGCCCAAATCCATTGGGACACATTGACCATGTCCGATCATTTTCCTACACTTTGGCCACCTTTGTATCTTCCACCACATGCTTCTAAATTTGAGACACATGAAAGGTGTCATGAATCAAACTCAATTCATATGACAGTTCTAATAGGTACGCTACCTTCCTTACGCGAACAATAATCTTGTATGGACCTATGCACCGAGTACCTAAGTTTCATCTATCACGAAACTGAATCACTCATTTCCATGGCTTGGCTTCTATGTAGACCCTACATGGTAATGAACCGCTCCCGTATCATCTGAAACAACTCGTTCATCACAATCACGATTATATGTACTCCCTAGCACTTGATGCCGAAACTTGCCCCAACATGTGGATGTTCTGCACTTCCTAACATATGACGGTTCAAATGGTGGACTTCCTAATGTAGACGTATGCTTGTTTCTTCTAGTATAGTAACACAGATATGGCTATATTATTACAAATATCTCTGATTACCCCGGTCAACATTCAAAACACCCCCTGAAATTCTCACGTATTTGGCATCTCATCCTGAAATGCCACCCCTGCGGCTTTTCCATCAACTCCAACAGATGAATAGACCCTGTCATTTGTAGACATAACTCACAAAGTGGCCCACTAGTTGACTTTCGACTAAGGGCATCAACAACTACATTACATTACTGGGATAGTAAGGTATCTTGCCATCAAAATCTTTAACCATGTCTAGAAACATAGCCCAACTCCTTACAAAACTCCAACACCCTAAAATATTTGCTCTGAAATTTCTGATATCGTCTCTCTGAGACTGACGATCAATCCGGCTTCTTCAGGAAAAAACTAACCATCCCTTTAACATGGAACTCAACCACTCCTAAACAAAACAATGTCTTGATCAACACCTTGATAAAGAAAATGGTTCCGAAACGCATCCATATAACTCCTAGTACTCAAGCTATCTTCTTGGAAATCAACACTTCCAACTACAAGAACAAAGAATATCATATACACTAGCTAGTGATAATCCCTCGATACGCCCAACTCACACTCTTACATTATCCTCTTCGTACGCAAGGTCTCGTACCTTGCACCGAACCATGCACCATGTTAATCTCATTAATAAGTTACCATACAATCAAACTAAGTAATATAAACACGCTCAATATGTATTAATTACACACTCATATACCCTTCCTTTGTCTCACGACAACATTCTGGTCTTACTATCATCTTAATCGAGCCTGTCTGACCCACGACCAACCCCTCAATCGGCCTATAGGTTTAATACAATCATCCCATTGACCTGAAGGAACCCATTCATCGTTCCGCATCCTATAACTGTAGTAGCCTAGAACAAAACAAAATATTGAAACCTAGGAACCTAGATCTATCAAGTCTTCAGATTGTGCCTCGAATTTCCAAGCTTTCATCAAACAAGAATAGGCAAGGGGACCCTCACCATGATCCTAAACCATAGCCTATCCAAATAACTAATACATAAATTGTTTTTGATGGATTCAAATACCTGACAAATACTTACTCAAACAAGTTGCACCTGCTAAATAGGAATGAGCCCGCGAAATTCTTGAATACACAACAAGAGACAATAATACACCATTCTTTAATTGAATTATTCATCTCTGAGAGTTTTTTTGCACTTTCTCTTCCTGGAACAGGTCGCCAGAAATGACTAGAATTTCAAAAAAAACCTTCAGTAGTTGTCGTAAGTCCTCCCTACTATATCGATGTTTGCACAATCCATAAACTGTTCCTTGGATGGGTAAATCTTCCCCACTTGGATTCCAATGAACATTTGATGTTTGCCCTTGACTGATAGAACCCCTAATTATCTCATACGGATCATATGATTCAGATTCTATGTGACTATGCATAATACGAAACTAGGTAGAACTTTCCCTTCACTAAAAGAGTTGGATCCTCTTAAGGCGAACACATGAAACTCCCATACGAATGCTACATCCTCAACTTTCATCTTTTCTACATCATTGCACATAACCATCTCGAGTGATAAATACCCAACACCATTAAGGTGCTGGTAAATTCGAGTCCCTACGACTAGACATATTGTTATACCCCTTCTATAGAATCACCTTATACTTCTGAAGGTGGTCCAAAACTCGCACCACAACATTATCTTCCTGGTAAATGTAAATGATCCTATGAGCAACTCGTTCCTATGAAGTAATTGGTTTAATCACTCACGCATAATACAAGATCAAATAGATAGTCGAAAGTAATTCTAAGGCTACGCACCCTACTCGTATAACTTCCCAACTCAGTTAGGATATAAATCTTACAAGGCTGGCTATTCATACCCGAACGTATGTAATTAGGTTATAATAACCACACTAACATGAAGAAAACATACTAGCAACATCTTGATTAATGTGATCATAATGATGACGATGGTGACATATCTTCATCTCCAATATGCAATCGTGACGGGCATGCCTCTCTGTATGTACCTGTCGTATTTGGACTTGTAGCGCATAAACACGTGGGTCCTCTCACCCTTACCATAGATTTCATGGTTATTTTGACCTCTAGTTCTTAGCACAACAACATCAAAACTTCTTGATAATTGTTAATATACTTGGGCCCTAATCCCGCTTACACTTCCCCAACTATGCATCCACACTAAACTCTCTCTCCTTTGTGACGCTTCCACTATCTTATTAGCAGTCTGGATGGCTGCAACCCACTCCTCGAACCAGACGACCAACCCATTAGTAATTTGTCTGATGATACTATGAAACTCTTCTAGTAAGGTCTTACGAGACCTCAGCAGCAATCCAATCAAGCAGGACCCCGTTGTCCGAGCCGACCCATGATCTCCCAGCTCCATGTCGCATAGTCACCATTTTGTTTAGAATAAACAGAACTCATCACCACATATTCAAGTGTTACTATTACACCATTCTCTATCTACTCGTTTACTTGTATCCTCAATCACCATTTCCAAAAGCATACGCCATCATCATCGTAATCATCTCTAGTATCTCATCGGCACTCAGTCAAGTAGCAGATCACGTAGCACAACTTCCCCTTGGCACCATTCTGCACTTAAATGGGGAAACGTTAAGATTACTACTATTTAATAATAAACATATAACCATGTGAACATTACTACACTCATTTCCTTCGATTCCCCCGTGACTTCTCTTGTCTCGGGCATGAATCATGTGCTTTCGATAGCGGGGGCCCTACTACTATTTTCCATACTAATCCATGTCTGCTCCAAGGTCCATCCCTAAGTTACCAAGTCACTTCTCGCGGACAATTCTAATGATGTGCCCTATACCAGCACATGCCAACACTCTTCCTAGCATACTAGGACTCCCAACCCCTGCTATCAGCTACATAAGAAACTTCTACCGATGTCAACTAGCTATCTTACAAAATACCATTATATGTAATAAATAGTAAATAGTCTTTCGACTGAAAGATCCAACACTGCAACGGTTAGACTCAAACAAGAGTTGCACAATAAAGCTGAATCAAGCATTCTAAACCTATTTAAGTTTTATAGCATGTAACCTAATGCATTCGCTTAATAGTTAGGAAATATCAATATAGGTTTCTCTTAGCACAAAGCAAGCCACATTCAAGTAGTCAATGTAACAGGCAATTCTATCACAACAACTCTATATGATCATTTGCTATATTTTTCCTAGATCCGTAAGAATCACCCTCACCCTACTACCGTACATATCATGGAGTCTTTACCAATCCCGACGTGTCGTATCATGAATGAACAATCGTATACAATGTAAAACCAGATAGTCATTTGAATAAAAGGTTATACACCAGAACGGTTGGACTCAAACAAGATCTATGCACCAGGCTAAACCAGTCATTCTAAGTCTATCTAACTCTTATTACATCCAACATAAAGCGTGCACTTAAAAACCTATTAGTACTAGTACAAATTCCAAATAAAACATAACAAGCATACATCATAGCATGTGAAGAATTAGGTTATATAGCATACTTAATACAATCTTATATCTGAGAACAATAAATAAGATTTGAACACTTTCCTTTTTTGATATGGCACTGGCTGATTGTACACATTGCCCTTGTGTGTACCTTTTCCAAACCATTTTATTTAATTTCCAAAATTTATTTTAGAAAAATAACTCCTGAGCCGCAAATTTGAGTTCAGAACTCAATAAAGTGAGCCTGATTCTCTCAAGCTGTGCTCTGATACCAACTTGTAACATCCCAAAATTTCCAGTAAATTTGAACTTTTTAAAATAACATAAGTCATACATTAAACGTATTTTATTCGAAACAAGTGAAATACCAAACCCCAAGATTAATTTAGTTTCCAAACATTATTAGTTATAATTCTAAAATTTATGAAAACATAACCAATTCAATATCAATTCCAAAAACCCGCCTCGAGCCAGTGTGTACACTCATGTCTAACCACCATGTGTACCTGAAATAGTATTTTTAACGGAAAAGGGGTAAGCACAAAGCTTAGTGAATTACACACATACACAATATCATATCATATAATCCTTACCCCTATACACATATACAAATGGTATCAAACACATAAACATGCATGCATGTCAAAGAACGAATCATTAACAAACATACTCCTACTAGGACACATTGGCTAAGCCTGGTCCCCCTTGCTCAATACATCGAGCCCTTAGGACACAGTGGCTAAGCCCGATCCCCTGTACCCAAACCTCTTGGGACATATTGGACATGCACGATCCCCTTTCTCAGTTCGTCGACCCTTTGGGACACATTGGCTACTCCCGATCCCTACTCAGATGTGTTGAGTCCTACCATGCATAATAGTCAATACGTGGGGGAAAACACTAGACTCTACCCCGCCTAGTACTACCCACATAAACAACATATAGCGCACACGAGCTAACGTAAAGAGAATATAACACAACACGGTGTAGAGAGGAACTCACCTCCAAAAACAAAGCAACCCTGTACCGTCCTAAAAATTAAGTCAAAAAAAATTTTGTTTTTATATTAATAAAACTATTATCCAAACATCATCATAAAACCATGGTGGAAAAAAGTATATCAAATACATCATAAAACATCAGTGTAATCAAAAAATGCGGAATGAGGTGGTGTGTGCACTACAATCATCCCAAGCTCTTCCCCTTCGATCCAGAAGTACCTGACATCATAAACTGAAAACCATAAACACAAAGCTTAGGGAGTTCCGAAAATACCACATACCATAGATAAAAAACACATAATGGTCCCTGCCCAACATCCGGCCCCGCCCGACATTGATCCCCGCTCGGTATATAGATCTGTCACTCATCGGGCCCCGCCCGATATACATATAATCATATAACAGATAAACACATAACACATGATATAATCACAAAGATAAATAGCATACAAAATGGTCATCGGGCCTCGCCCGGTAAGCATACAAGCACATAACACATTCAAGAGTCACGCAAACATCTAGAATCCTAACATTACAAATCATGGGCCGACATTGGAGCCTTTGACCCGCAAAACATTGTGAGTAAACTCTCCTCCAGCTGTTGAATCACTCAAATGAATCTCTGACTATTGATTTGGAAAATTCCCACGTTATCATCATCAAAATAATATCCAATTATTAATTGGATATCGATCCATAACCAAGATTCTAAACTACTTAGCCCATAACTAGGGTAAAAGGACATTTTACCCTTTATCTAACTTGGCCCAAAGCCAAGGCCCAACCCAACTACTCAAAAACGCCCAAATCCAAGTTGGCAACCCAAGGCCTAAATATGGCCCAATCGTCAAAATTGGGCCCAAAACCCAACATGGGCCTAAATTCAAAGAAGCCCAATATATTAATCACAATCCCAAATTAGAAGTCTAATGGCCTTACAAGGCCCAACTTAAAAGCCCAAGCTATGGACCAATACCAAGAATGGCCAAGCCCATGCACCCAACTATTGAGTATGTGGGGGGGGGGGGGAGGGGGGGTACCCAGCTCGTACCCCAAGCGTACTCCTCTGCTTACTAGATCTTTCCATTAGGCACTTAATCAGTTAAGACTTTTCTTCAAACTCTCCGATCTCGTCCGTAAGGGTGACCAAACATGTAAAGTTAGCAACTTTACACTCATGTATGGCTTAATGGGACTCAAAGCTTAAAAAGAAGCTTAATAAAGGTCTTAATACATGCATGGACCAAAATACTCCATAAAGTTGACATTTTTATGAACATAGGGCCTCAATGGAGCTAAGATCTAGCACACATTACTTATTGAGTAGATCAAAGGCTCATCTTTACTTCAAAAGACTCAAAAATGCCCAAGAAACACCATAAATTAGATCTAAGATATATGATCATCAAGGTGAGAGCTTTTTACCTCAAAAGGCTTGCAAATGAGTAGAAAATCTTGGATCTAGAAGCTCAATCTATCCCATCAAGTGTTCCTCTTCTTCTTCTTCTCCTTCACAAACCACCAACAAACACTCTTTGAAGCTCAAAAACTCACCAAATGCTCTAGGGTTTCGATTTCAGGGTAAAGGGAGATGGAGGCTGGTCTAAAATCTCCAAAATCTCCAGCGTACGTAGGTGATGCCTGCGACCAACTTATAGCTAGTACGTTAAGTATACTCATAGAGTATGCCCCACGTACTAGCCAAGGACCAAAATGAAAGGAATTTGCATTAAAGGGCTAAAATAGAAACTTACCAAAACTTTAGTGTTACAATTATCCGCCACTTGAATCCAACTTCATACTCAAAGTCCGCTGCCTCAAATAACTCTGGGTAGTGCTCCCTCATCTCGTCCTCTGGCTCCTACGTCCATTCTAAACCCTTGCGATGTTGCCACTAGACTTTCACCAACTTGAAAACCTTGTTCCTCAGGGTTTTAGTATTTTGGTCAAGAATCGCTACCGGTCTCTCGATGTAATTCAAACATTCATGCACCTAAATATCCTCCAATGGTACCACCGCAGAATCATCCACTAAACATTTCTGCAACGGAGAGACGTGGAATGTGCTATGGATCTGACTGAGCTTCTCAGGAATATCCAAGCGATAAGCTACCCATCCCACCCAGGCAAAACCCTGAAATGACTGATATACCTGAGGCCCAAATTGCCCTTCTTCCTGAATCGGATGACACCTTTCCAAGGTGACACCTTCAGGAGAACCATGTTCCCAACCTGGAACTCTAGATTTGATCGGCATTTCTCGGCATAACTCTTCTGCCGACTCTGAGCTGTCTGGAGTATGCTTCGAACCTGCTGTATACACTCAGTAGTCTTGAGTACCACCTCGGTATTCCCCATGACTCGCTGACCAACCTCACCCCAACAAATCAGGGTCCTATATTTCCTCCCATAGAGCATCTCAAAAGGAGGTTGATCGATGCTGGCGTGATAGCTGTTGTTATACAAAAATTCCACTAATGGAAGATACTTATCCCAACTCCCACCGAAATCCAAAACACATGCCCAAAGCATATCCTCCAAAGTTTGAATAATTTGCTTGCTCTCACCATCAGTCTGTGGATGGAATGTCATGCTGAAATGGAGAGGAGTACCCAACTCGTCGTGGAAGCTCTTCCAAAATTTGGAAGTGAACTGGATGTCCCAGTTTGAAACAATCGAGACCAGCACCCCATGTCGTGCTACAACCTCCGTGATGTATACCTTAGCCAACTTCTCTGCAGAGATACTCTCCTGATTCAGGATAAAATGTGCGCTCTTGGTCAACCGGTCCACGATGACCCAAATCGAATCCACTCCGCGTGCAGTCAGAGGCAATTTCATAATGAAATACATGGTAATCTCCTCCTATTTCCAAATGGGAATATCCAACGGCTGCATCTTGTCGTGAGGTCGCTAAGCTCGACCTTGAGTTTCCTGCAAGTCAAGCGCCTCTCCACATACCAAGCCACAACCCTCTTCATGCAGGGCCACCAATAATCAGGACGAAGATCTCTATACATCTTTGTCGACCCGGGATGAATGGACAAGCTCGATTTATGCACCTCCTACATCAGAACCTGATGCACACCACCCCAATATGGAACCCATACTCTCCTATGAAGAGTAAAAAACCCTCGGCTATCATAATAAAAGGAAGCCACCTGACCCACTATGTGCTCACTCTTCTGGTGCTCCTCCTTTATAGCCTCGATCCAAGTCACACGAATCTGCCCCAAAAGCAGAGTAATCACGGGCATCCTCAACCAAATATACCTGATCAGGGCCGCGACCACTCGGCCACCACATTGGCCTTCCTCAGATGGTAAAGGATCTCACAATCATAATCATTTACCACATCTAAACACCGGCGCTGCCTCATATTCAGATTTGGCTGATCCATCAAATACCTCAGGATCTTGTGTGACAACCGTCAAAATTCAAGACAGTTCTAGATTTGAATAAACTTAATTGTACGTATAGGGATGACACATACTAGACTTTGTAACTAGGAGCTATGTTATAACCTACTAGAAACTTGGAAACAAGTAGAACCGAAGGATAGTGTACTTAGATTTCACATTGGTATGTGAATTCTACAACTACTTAATTGTAATGACTATCCATATTCGGGTCATTCCTTGAATTGAACATCTTTGCATGAATCACGTAGACTCATCATGCACTTGGCCTAGTAGTAGAAATTAGGTCCGAGTCTCGTAGGAACTTAATGTTGGATAAGGTGTCTAAGTCCATAACTATTTTTGGTATGTACTTGACCCAGTTGGCATGGTCCATTTGGGTTGCATGGCATCATGATAATTGGATAAAAAAAAGAGAAAAGGACACTTATGGTTTATTAATATATTATAAGTTCTAATATATTAATAATATTATTTAGTTAGTATTGATCAAGAATTAATTTGGAATTAATTTTGTGATCAAAATTGAGACTAATTAAATATATGGGGTTGATTGTGTAAATCATCCATTCTTATATAGTGGACTAATGATCCATGGTTTATTGGATTGGGCTAAATCCATATGGTCCTCCATGGATGCTCCATGGAGGTTAAAACCCCTGGATCATGGAGGAAATGAAAAGCCATGTCAATTAGGGTTTACATGGTGTAACCCTACTTGTGACACAACTATAAAAGGACCCCATGGGCTACCAAAATCGGCACTAAGTGTAGAACAAGAGGGCTAGCCGATTTTGAGTGTGTGTGTACTTCTCTCAAAGTTATTCCAAGAGTTGTGGTGTTGTGTGAAACACTTGAGGCATCACATTTGGGGTGCTAGGCTCACAAAGTTCTCAAGGAATCCAAGCAACAACAAAGGTATGTTCTTCTACTAGCTTTTATGTTTCAAGTTCCCCATGCCATGCTAGTTAGGTTAAGAACATTGGATAAATCAATTTTGCATGTATCTTAGTAAAACATAGATCCAAGGTTTCTAGGGTTGCATGTACACCTTAGGAGTGTTAGAATGCTCAAAACTCTTTAGTGGTATCAGAGCCTAGGCTTGTTTTCTTGATACTTGATGCAAATTGTTGAAGAAACTCGAAAAATATGCATTCTGCTGAGTGAACTCGCCGAGTCCATGGGGAGACTCGACGAGTCCATGCATAAACTCATCCTACCCGTCGAGTAGGTTAATGCAATCGACGAGTAGGAGGCCCTAAGTGCAGTTTTTCGAGTTTTGTTGCTGGAAATGGACTAGAATCATTACCCTAAACTGTATTGGGCTTATAAAACCTGTTTTTGATGTTGCAATGATTATGATAATCCATTTACAATGGTTATTATCAAAATTTCAAGTTTTATATGTGTTTATATGATTCTTGAAATTGTTGATATGAATGTTCATGTGCTTATGAGTTTTGTTAGATCATAGGAATTATTTGCAAATTATTTGTTAGTTAATTCTTGATCATTATGTGTTTTAATGGAATCCATAATTTGTCCTCAAGTTATGGATTACCAAAAGTCTTTCTTTTAAAGTCCATTAAAGAACACATAAGTTACATAAAATGAAGAGTCTTCATTTTAATAAACCATTAACTCATAAGTTATGAAGTTGAAAAGTTTTGAATAGTTACAAAACTTGCCCTCAAGTTTTGGAACATGTAAAGTCACTTTAGAAAAATTAGTTCCAACCCCTAGAATTTTAAAAGTTAAAATTCAACCCCTATACTTTATAATATTATAAGTTAATAATATATATATATATATATATATATATATATATATATATATATATATATATGTAAGAACAAGTCGTTTTACCGTTAGTAGGCCTCATTCACGAAGTCGGTCTATAAGGGGGGATATAAGGTTGTTGCCTATAAAATGGCAGCTTAATGGGTGTCCACTCTCACCCACCGCTTCCTTGACTGGTGGAGGGTCGTTAGCCGAACGGGTAGGACAATGACTTTAATTCTCATTAAAAGTATAATGATTATTATAAAGTAACTAAATGTTTTATAAATTCCCAATCTTAGTTACTTTAGGAAAATGTGAATTTGGTGCTAACCCATGAAATTACACTTTGCACCTTACTTAAGTCGTTAGTGGAGCGTGTGTGGTTAACCGGCACACTAACTTGGACTTAACAAGGTTGGCAAAGGGTGGCTTAAGGTTTATCATAGATCGGTGGAGTGCGTGTGGTTAACCGACACATCGATTAGGTTATAAACATTAAGAGTACCAAGTAATTTGCATGGTTATTCACACCTTGTTTTGTGATCCTCAGCATCCCAGTCACAAAACTTGAAGGGCACATTCGAGATTGAAACATGCCATTGAAAAGTTCAATGAATCTCAAAAGAATCTAGGAGTTTCAAAAACCAATTAAAACCTAATAATTCATTTCGTTTTTCATGGTGGAAATTAGTGAATCGTCAGTCACCTACCTTCAAATATTTTATAGCTTGGATTAAGGCATCCCTCTTCTAAGTTATAAAATATTGTGTTGGGTCCTAGCCTTAATATTACATTTGGGTGTCTTATTAAGGACTATCTTTATATCTAATCTAAACTTGTCTTTCTTGTTTTTAAGATGTCTTCCAACAATGTTGCTTCTGCCTCAAACCCTACCGGCTCCTTCTCTTTCATGAACCTTTGTGGGAGAGTCATCTTTGATGGGACTAATTTCAATGATTGGATTAGGAACATAAGGATGGTCACTCGCTATGAGGATAAGGAATATGTCCTCGATAAGGAGCTGAAGGATCTTGATGAGTCTACTGCTACTCCCAAGGAGATCGCTGACTTTAGGGCACATGAGAGAGATGCTACCAAAGTGGCATGTATCATCTTGGCCACTGTGTCAGCCCAGCTCCAAAAGTCCTATGAGGACTTTTATCCTTTTGAGATGCACCAGGATCTGATGGAAAGATACCATCAGAGTGCTCGTCAAGAGCGATAAGAAATAATCTCCTCCATGATAACAACCCGAATGAAAGATGGTGAACCCATCACTGGCCACATGCAGAAAATGCAAAGATTCGTGGACCGTTTGATGAAGTTGAATGTGAACTTCCCCGAGGAGTTGGCAATTCACATCATATTGCACTCCTTAACTTCTTGTTATGATCAGTTCCGAATGACCTATCATATGAACAAGGAGGATGTCACACTCAGCAAACTTCAAGGATTTCTAAAGACCGCCGAAAGTGGTCTTAAAGGTAAATCGGTTGTTACTACTTCTACTCCTACCACCGCCCCTATTCTGGCTATCGGGCAAGGTAAATAGAAGAAGAGGAAGAGCCCTTCGAAGGGTGGGAAGAGCCCTTCGAAGGGTACCAAGGGAAAGTCCCTTGATGGCTCCTCTTCAAGTAGAACCAAAGGTGGTTCTGTCACTCCTTCTGCCAACCCTAAAGAGGCTGAATGCTTCTATTGCCATGAAAAGGCGCACTGGAAGCGAAACTGCCCAAAGTACTTGCAAGATGTTAAGGATTGGAAAGTGAAACCCAACCATGCATGTATTTACACTATATTGTCTAATAACTCACCCTATTCTACTTCTTGGGTCCTTGATACAGGTTGTGGTATTCATATATGTTCTTATTTGCAGGGACTAAGAAGAAGTGAGAACGTGGAGCATGGGAAGATATACTTGATCATGGGGAATAGGAAAGTTACACCTGTCACCAAGATTGGAGTTTATTCTTTGTTGCTAAGTAGTGGGTTAACATTAGATTTGAATAAATGTTGTTACTCGTCTGAAATGGCGAGAAATATTATTTCCTTTCACGGTTTGTACAAACAAGGATTTACTTTCTCATTTGATAATGAATGTTGTGGTATTAATTCTTTCTATAATAATGTTCTTTATTTTAAAGCATTACCTTGTGATGGTGTATATGAAACTGTGTCGGTTGTAGATAACCTAGGAAATAATGTGTTGTGTATTGATTCTTCCACTAGCTTGGAAAAAGCATCATTATGGCATTGTCGTCGTGGACATGTTAGCAAGAAACGCATAGGCCAACTCCAAAAGGATGGAGTCTTGGAGTCATTTGACCTAAAGTCGGATGATAGTTGTGAATCTTGTTTACTTGGAAAAATGACACAATCACCCTTCACTGGTACTTGTGCTAGGGGTGAAGGTTTGTTGGATCTCGTACACACAAATGTGTGTGGACCCTTCAGAACTGCCACAAGGGATGCTAACTGCTTCTATGTGACTTTTACTGATGATTACAGTAGATATGGTTATGTCTACTTAATCAAGCATAAGCCATAAACCTTTGAAAAATTCAAAGAGTTTAAGCAGGAAGTGGAGAATCAGCTGGACAGGAACATTAAGATGCTTCGATCCGATCGAGGTGGTGAGTATCTTAGTACAGAGTTCCTTGACTATCTTAAGGAATGTGGGATTGTCTCACAATTGACACCTCCCAGAACATCACAGCTTAATGGTGTGGCTGAGAGGCGTAACCGAACATTGTTGGACATGGTTCGTTCCATGATGAGTCGAGCTTCGCTACCAATATCATTCTGGGGGTATGCCTTAGAGACTGCCACCCATATCCTTAACCTAGTCCATACCAAAAACGTTACCAAAACACCTCATGAGATGTGGATTGGGAAAGTTCCCAATTTGGACCACATCAAGATTTGGGGTTGCGAGGCTTTCTTGAGGCGTAAGACTCATGATAAGCTCGAACCTCGAAGTGAGCGGTGTATTTTCATCGGCTACCCACATAAATCCTTTGGTTACCTCTTTTATAGACCCAGTGATAATGTGGTCTTTGTGGCAAGGAGAGGGGTCTTTCGTGAGAGAGAGTTCATAAGCCAAGGAAACAGTGGGAGGCAAATTGACCTTGAAGAAATTCAAGAGTCAAGTGGTGAAGGAACCTCAAACCCTAGCAATCAACCTGAGGAGGAAACTCCTGTTGATCCAACTGACGAGTCTGTACCTCTGAGGCGTTCCACGAGAGCATTACTATGGTTTCCATATTACTGCGGAAGGTGATACACTTATCAGTGATAGTACACTGGTGAGTTTGGATGAACCTAACAGCTACACGGAAGCCATGGCAGGCCCCGAGTCTGCTAAATGGAAAGAGGCAATGGACAACGAGATACAGTCCATGTATGAAAATCAAGTTTAGAATTTGGTTGACAATGTATCAGGTCGTAAGACACTCGGGTGCAAATGGATCTTCAAGAAGAAGACCGACATGGATGGTAATGTACACACTTATAAGGCGCGACTGGTTGCAAAGGGATTTTCTCAAACTCCGGGAGTTGATTATGATGAGACCTTTTCACCAGTAGCGAAGATTAAGTCTATTAGGGTTATGCTTGCCATTGTTGCATTTCATGACTATGAAATATGGCAAATGGATGTAAAAACCGCTTTCCTAAATGGAAAGTTGGCTGAGGATGTTTATATGAGTCAGCCAGAGGCTTTTATCAGTACAGAGTACCCTAATAAAGCGTGTAAGCTTGACAAATCCATCTATGGATTGAAACAAGCACCTCGCAGATGGAATCTTTGTTTTGATGAGAAAGTCAATGAGTTTCGCTTTTCGAGGAGCGAAGATGAGTCCTGTGTATATGTCAAGGCTAGTGGGAGTATAGTTAGCTTTTTGGTACTGTATGTGGATGACATACTACTCATAGGAAATGACATCTCAACTCTGTAGGAAGTAAAGTCCTGGCTTGGGAAGTGTTTCGCTATGAAGGACCTTGGAGAAGCTGCCTATATCCTAGGGATAAGGATTTTGAGAGACAGGAGTAAGAGACTAATTGGACTTAGTCAAAGTACCTACTTGGATAAGGTGCTGAATAGGTTCAGCACGCATGATTCCAAGAAAGGAGAGTTACCGATCCAGAGTAACGCCAGACTGAGTAAGACTCAAAGCTCGAGTATAGAGGTTGAGATAACTGAGATGAGTCGCGTACCGTATGCTTCCGTTGTAGGCTCGATCATGTATGCTATGACTTGTACTCGTCCTCATGAGGCCTTTGCTTTGAGCATGGTCAACAAATATCAAGGGAACCCTAGCAAGGCTCACTGGACTGCGGTAAAGAACATTCTCAAGTACCTGCGGAGGACTAAGGACTGGGTCCTTACCCTCGGTGGGAGTGATGGCTTGAGAGTAGTAGGGTATAGTGATGCTAGCTTCCAGACTGATAGGGATAATTTCCGCTCTCAGTTAGGCTGGGTCTTTACCTTAAACGGAGGAGCAATTACTTGGAAAAGTTCCAATCAGGAAACAGTGGTTGATGCAACTTGCGAATCAGAGTACATAGCAGCAAGCGAAGCAGCAAAGGAGGCGATATGGCTGAAGAACTTCATTGGAGACCTTGGAGTAGTACCAGCTATAAAGGAGCCTATGGATATTTTCTGTGATAGTGAAACTGTCGTTGCCTTAGCTAAGGAACCAAGGGATCACGGGAGATCCAGACACATCGACATAAAATACCATTTCATTAGACATCGAATAGAAGAAGGACTCCTCGTGGCAAAGAGGGTATCATCGGATGAGAACCCAACAGATCCCCTCACGAAGGGACTAGGTAGGGTTAAGTATCTTCAACATGTGAGGCGCATCAGGCTAAAAGATGATATTAGTTTTAGAAATTAGATAGCTTCTGAAATTTGTAAAGTTTAATTAACATTTGATGATAAATAAAAGTTTTTGTTTATTTATATGTAAAGTGTTACTATCTTTTGTCAATCGTTTACTATCATTTCAATATTTGCATGTTTTGACTTCCAGAATAATTATGTTATGATATATCACATTATTCAAACTATCCACAGTCAATCATACTTTGGAAGTAGGTAATGAGGCAAGACTGTCATGAAAGGTCTACAATTTGTCTGGGATAAAGGGGCTATAGTGTTCATGAGTACTCCTACAATAGCGATTCGAGTATTGGATTCAACCCACGCTCACTTGTATCACTTCATGGAATTTATCTCGAGTGATCGTGAGATGGTAATATCATATAGGTCTTCAAACCTAGAGATATGAGTTGTTGACTATGAGTTGGTTATACATTGATTGTACGAAAACGTATTGGTAACTCGATGTTATAAAACGTGCCTTTGTGTATGATTCAACAAGTAGTAGAACAAGCATATGAGTCGAAGTTTATATGTTCCTTTTAGTCCTTGGAGGATTAAAAGCGATATCTGGGCCCCTCGATGATTTTGTTTTGACCTATGTACCGGATTCAGTCAGAACTAAATTGATGTGCTCGATTAAGTTCTATGTCAAACAAATCGGAAATCGGGAAACAAACTGCTAGATAATAAGTACGACATTGTTCCATGTATTTGTCCGACTGATATCTTGAGAGCATAGGATCATATGATCACTTATCTTAAATTGCACGTCATCTTAGTTCCGTGAGACTTTGAAAGAGCTACGATTGCTGATCGGTTCCTGAAGTCATACTTGCAGTTATAGTTATTAGACTTATCCAAGTGGGAGACTATTGGATAAGGTGTCTAAGTCCATAACTATTTCTGGTATGTACTTGACCCGGTTGGCATGGTCCATTTGGGTTGCATGGCATCATGATAATTGGATAGACAAAATGACAAAAATGACACTTATGGTTTATTAATATATTATAAGTTCTAACATATTAATAATATTATTTAATTAGTATTGATCAAAATTAATTTGGAATTAATTTTGTGATCAAAATTGAGACGAATTAAATATATGGGATTGATTGTGTAAATCATCCATTCTTATATAGTGGGCTAATGATCCATGGTTTATTGGATTGGGCTAAATCCATAGGGTGCTCCATGGATGCTCCATGGAGGTTAAAACCCATGGATCATGGAGGAAATGAAAAGCCATGTCTATTAGGGTTTACATGGTGTAACCCTACTTGTGACACAACTATAAAAGGACCCCATGGGCTACCAAAATCAGCACTAAGTGTAGAACAAGAGGGATAGCCCATTTTGAGTGTGTGTGTACTTCTATCAAAGTTATTCCAAGAGTTGTGGTGTTGTGTGAAACACTTGAGGCATCACATTTGGGGTGCTAGGCTCACAAAGTTCTCAAGGAATCCAAGCAACAAGAAAGGTATGTTCTTCTACTAGCTTTTATGTTTCAAGTTCCCTATGCCATGCTAGTTAGGTTAAGAACCTTGGATAAATCAATTTTGCATGTATCTTAGTAAAACATAGATCCTAGGTTTCTAGGGTTGCATGTACACCTTAGGAGTGTTAGAATGCTCAAAACCATTCACTTAAGTCAAAGTTGAAAACGAGGAATAGTATACTTGATTCTTTCGTTTCACTTGAATCTCAGAATCACAACATAGAATGCCAATAAACCGACAAAAACAAATCCCCAATATTTTCATAACTATAAAAGAGTTATAATACCATAAAATGATTTGAAGTCTCAAAGATTCAATTTATATTGATATCCAAAGATTTATTAAACTCCAAAAACCTAAAAGCCATAAAAACGCATATGTATAAACTTTAACTTTAAAAATTCTATAAAAATAATTATGAACCTTATAATATTATCTTATAATAATTAAAATTATGAAAATGGATTCAAGGAAAATAAAATTTAACTCATTAACATTTACCCTTAATTTATAAATCAAAAATCAATGTTTTATGAATTAAAACTTGATTAGAGTACATATTTTTATAAATGATTGATATTTTTATAAAAGATTTGGATTTTATAAAAATGGAAGAGAGAAAACCTCGCTCATTACTCCAAAATTTCGTTCTCCCTTCCCCAAGTCCACTCTTCCCCAAGACATTAATCATTTTACACAAACTCCACACTATATCTTCACTTTTCTTACACTCTTTCTCTCTCAAACTCCATCACTCATTTTCTCTCTTCTTCTCTCTCAAAATCACGAAAATTCTAGTAAAGTGCAGCCATTTTTACTCAATAACGTCTCCATTTTGTAGTGTTCATCAAGGTAAACCCGAAAATCCTTCATAACTTTGTGTTTTCATGCACATTTTCTACTTCTACACCATTCTATGGATGGATTATGAATCATTTGTTCATAACCACGATTTTTATGATGATGGTGGTAGTATTTCACCCAAAAACCAATATGCATTTGCTGATCTTCAAGCTTAGATGCTAGATGATCAAAGTATGTTGTTAAAAAGCTTTCAAATATGTCATAAAAGATTTATTCACAAACAAATATCTAACCCTCCTTTTATGATCAAATCTGATTTTTACCAGAATCTAAACAACAAAAAAAGATGATCTGGAAATTTTCAGAAAATAAATCATTTTTCTCGATTTATTGTTATTTTTGCAACAAAATAGAGCAATAATTCATATAACATACTTTTCATGGTCAATAAATTCTGGTGAATTGCGGATATCACATATGCACTGAGTAAAGACGTTTCGTGAAGTTTCATGCAATTATAATTCTGTTTTCTGTTGATTTCTAATTTATTTGTTTTGAAGAGAAATAAATTGCAAAATACCGTTATGAATGTCCAAAGTCATATTTCATAATTTTTGCATCTTCTAGACATCATAAACACTCGATGAAGACGTTTCCAGATTTTTCCAAGATAATTTCATATTTTTCCTGATTTAATGAATGTTTAAGAAATTAAATTGTTAATAAATAGCTACACTTGTCCAAAAAATATAAACCTTCACCAGAGTATCTTATACTACATATTAATCTTTAATAAAAAGTTTAATGAGTTTCTCTTACAGTTTACTAATTTTTCATGAATTAAAGCCCATTTATGAATATAAATCAGGGAAAAATAGTTAAACTATTCTACAAATTATACTAAATTTCCATAAAATCGTGTATTATAGATTAGCCACAAATAAAAAGTTTGGGAAGTTTTCTAAACATATTATTATTTATTTTCATTTTTAATAGAATAAATACACAAAAATCATAAAAACAGCTTACACATAAATCCAAAAATCGGACTCCATTATATGAATATCACATTTGGTATTGTTTCCAGCTTATGTACACTGTATATGAAGTCTACAAAAAGCTTGGTAGTTTTCCTTAAATTTTTAATAATTATTCACGAATTAATGTTTATTTAAGTGAATAAAACAAAGAAAATATCTAAATTGTTTGGAAACCAACTTTTCTATTTTTTCCAGCTTTTATATATGTTATAACAGTAGAACAAAAAGTTTTGGGGAATTTTTGAAATATTTTTCTATTTATCTCGATTTTGATAGAATAAATACACAAAAATCAGAAAAATCGTGTTAAATTGTTTGCAAAATACATTTTATTATTTTTACCAGATTATATATGTTGCATATCAGTTGTGCACAAAGTTTGGATAATTTGCTTAACTAATTTCTACTTTTCATGAATTTATATCTATCTAGAGAATTAAATATCGGAAAAATGGTTATACATATCTAAAATCCATGAAAACTTATCTGAAAGCCCATTAATACTGTTAGAACCAAAATGCAAAGTTTAGTAATTTTTATTAATTGTTTAGTATTTTTCATGATTTTATGATTATTCAATAAATTAAAATGGTGAAAAATAGTTAAACAAATCAAAAATTCAAGAAAATTTATATTGGGATCTTTGACTTCGGTTAGAATTAAAATACAAAGTTTGGAAAATTTTGAATCTAAATTGTTTTAGTTTTTGAATAATTAATCATTGAAACACCACCTAAAATGTTAAATTTTAACATTTCAATGATGGGGATTTCCACTTGAATTTGTTATACAACAAATTGATTCATAGAAATCTAAATTTCACAGAAAAATGTTTGTAACATATCAATATCAAAATTTTGACACAATATTGGCATTGTTCTATTGTAGAAGTTAAGTATGCTAGTGTTAGATTTCGATTAGAGACTCACTAGTGTATACCATTATTGTAGGAATCGGTAGTGGTACAAGTGGAACTTAGATCAATGCATCATTTTCATCATCTCAATGCATTGTGAGTATTCACCCTCCCCCTATTTTCGGTTTTTATGTTTTGGGGTGGAAAAGCATGTCTGAAAAAGTATTTTTTGTTAGTTGTATTTAAATTCATTTGTATCAAACATGATTGCTATATTTTGCTATTTATGTCTATGCAACTTGAAATACGAGGCCTTATCGTCTTAAGTCCCTTCCCTTACACTTTACTCCAACCATTAACTCTTTGAGCCAATGGTCATTATGGATAGCGCTATTCGGAATTGACAACTCCTCACTCGCCCGATTGCTTGAGTGCATGATACCATATTAATCTATGGAACGATAAGCATAGATCTTGATAAGGCATCAGTCATAGGCTTGGTTGTGAACTCATTGTTTGCTCATATACATACGAAACTAACTTACTTATTATAGCAATAAACTTTGTTTCCCACTATAGCAACGAACTTTTGTTACTAGAAACTTATTTACTTGTCTGAGCAACGAACTTGTTTGCTCTTTGTAGCAATGAACTTGTTTGCTCCTTGTAGCAACGAACTTGATTGCTCATTATAGCAATGAAACTTGTTTACTCATTTCAGTAACGAACTTTATTTGCCATGATAATATTGTTGGGTCAAAAATATGGTTTATACTTTACTTTTCTAGGAAAATGTATTTTTATATCTAGGACCGTAAACAGCTTGGTGTTTACTGCTGTATATGTGTTTACGGTTGTGTTTACGGCCGTGAACCTGTTCACGGTCCATGTCTCATATATATATATATATATATATATATATATATATATATATATATATATATATATATATATATAAGGTGAGGAGTGCATTTTAGGGGAGTGTACGGTTGATAGGAGCTTAAGTGTGTGAAATCCAAGGTGTGATAGAGAGAGAAGAACTAGTGTGTGAACTATGTGTATGGAGCATCATTCTATTCATTGAATACATCATAGATTCACTTGTTGTTCTTCTTCTTCTCTTCTATTTTGATCTGACATCATCCGTTTGATTGGGATTCCGCACCATCAAACGGATCTGATTGATACACAAGCAGATTTGGGACTTACAATTGGTATCAGAGCTTGGATTGTATCAATCAATTTTTTCAGATTTGGAGCGTATTTGATCTTATTTTTGAAGGATTTTTGCGTTTTTGGATAGATCTTGTCAAAATAGGGGGTTTGTTCTTTGCGTTTTTCATAAAAACGAGCTTTGGATCGAGTTTTGGAGCAAAAAGGGTGAAAAATGACATTTTTTTCTCGTATCTGTTGAAGGGTTCTCGGTCACTGTTGAAGGGTTCTCGGCCTTAGAAGAAGCGTTCTCGGCCCCGAATCCGAAGAAGCTTTCACGACCCAGCAGTGTCGCACGTTCACGGTCCTCGGTGGTTTGCGGTCCAAGGTTTACGGCCAGCTTCGCTCGATCACGGTTTCGCTGGTTCACGGTCTTCGGACAGATCACGGTCATCACGTTCACGGCTCAGCAGCTTCGTGTTCTTGGTCTTAGCTTCGTTCTCGGCCCTGCAAAGGATCCTCGCACGTGCATCATCGTATATTAAAAAAAAAAAAAATTGAGGCTGCCGAGTTTCGAACCCGGGTGCTTCACTTCCATAAACCGGCGTCTTTCCACTTGATCTACCTTGCCACATGCTACTTCTATTCCCGAGTTAATTGATAAAGCTTCGCTGATTCATCCAAGTTTCGCAATTTTGACATATTTTGCCCAAAAAAATCAATTTTTCAAAATTTTCAAATCCATTTTCTACCAAAAACATTAGTTTTTAATTTTTGACTTTCTAAATTGACTTTTGACCTAAAATTTTGACTTTGACTTTACAGTTTGATCTTTGACTTTAATCTTTGACTTTCTCATTTAACTTTCAAATTTTCAAATTTAGCTTTTCGTTTTGACTTTAAAGTTTGACTATCAAGTTTGATTTCTAAGTTTGACTTTTCAAGTTTGATTTCTAAGTTTGACTTTTAAGTTTGACTTTTAAGTTTGACTTTTCAAGTTTGATTTCAAAGTTTGACTTTTAAGGTTGACTTTTGAGGTTTTAAGTCAAAGTGCATATTTTTAAACAATGAGTTCCTCAAACATTCCGGTCACTGAAAATTCTTGCTCTCAAACTTGTATTGATAATGTCAAAAATCTACATGAACATATCAATATTATGCATAGAGAAATAGAGGAACTTAAATACGAGAGATATCAACTTAGGAAAGGCCAGAAACCATTAAAAGAACAACTAGAGGGCAAGACTAAGGACTTCAGGAAGCTACATGCAGAATACAGTGATAAGTGCGTTGATTTTAAATGTCTTGAAAAGGAACTTGCTGCTGCAACTGCTGAACTTGACACATTGAAGATTCGTTTTGCAAATGCTGATTTCAACTTTAAGAAATTCGATGGGTCAAGTGAAAGAGTTGCAGCAATACTCGAACATCAAATGAAATGGAAGGACCAAAAGCAAGTAAGAATAGGTTATGAGAGTGTCCCTCGCCCATATAACCACAATTATACTGCTACTCCTTTAACTCAAGAGGAGATAGACCGGGAACCATTTATGGTGTACGGTAAACCAGATCCTCAGGTGCCAGAATGTAGTGCTAGGAAATTAGATACTAACGTTTCTACTTCCGATGCAGATTCGTCTCTAAGCCAAGGAAAGCAAAAGGCTAGAGAGAAAGTGTCTAATGATAAACCTGATGTTTTGATTTGTGATGATGTGGTTTCAAAATCTGATGATTCTGATAAGATTGATGATGTGTCTGATAAGTCTGATGTTACTAGCACATCCACTTCATCTACACCTATCACACAATCTGTTTCTTGCACTTGTACATGTGGGAACAACCAGAAACAAGGCAAGGATACGCCACCAGGGGAAGGAAGAAACAACTTCCTAGTGGAGAAAAAGACATGCTTTCACTGTGGAACACCTGGACACATTGCCAGATATTGTCCTAATCCTGCATACGTTCCCTACTACGCACAAGACTGGCAGAACGCGCCAAGATGGAGATACCTCAAAAGAATCCCTTCAAGGTCAAAATCGCGAAATGGCGAATGGAATGCCAACAAGGCCAAGAATCCAACTCCCAAGACCAAGAATCAAAATCCCAAGGTCAAGAAGGGAATGCCGGCCAAAAAGGACAATTCAAGAGATGCTCCAACGAAACCAAGACCGACTAGGTCAAAGTCATCTCGGCGACCAGCTTCAAGTTCAAAAGCAAGTGCCGAGGCATCCATCGGTTCAAAAGAAACGGGTTAAACCCAACTACATATGGGTACCAAAGGTTCAATCTCCCAAATCACCTAATGACTCTAATATTTCTACATCTTCTGTTTGTGATAAGCAGGATATGTCGTGGGAGAGAGTACCTTGCAAAGATGACAAAGGTCAACCCAGTTTCAAAATGGATTGGGTTCCAAAGACCAACTGATCCCGCTCTGTGTTGGAGCAGCTATAGAGGCATATCATCAGACTTCGGTTTGTTGGTAGTGGTTGTTCCAGGTACATGATAAGGGACATCTCTCAACTGTGCAACACTTAGAACTTTGTTTGAGAGTATGTGTCCTTTGCGGGAAAGGAAGAAAGGAAGGGATCACTCATGGGGTTTTGTGCTTAACGACGTGAAGAATTTTCGGATCTGTTCTGAGATTATGCGCGCTGTTCTCAGACCTTCTGGATGAAAATTCAATCGGTGAATTACGGTTTGAGTTTTCTTCTCTATACTCCTGAGTTTATCTTACACTGATTCGTTTAGAAGACAATATTTTATTTTCTTATAGTTTTTCGTTAGTAGGTTTTATTGGGAAGTGATATCAAGATAAAGTGATAACGGGCAGTCTAAACCAGTGTAAGGTACTGAATCTGAACTGTCTAGTCTCTGTGTTCAATGTGTGGGTAGGCACGAAGGATTTGATAGTGTGGATTTAGATAGGATTATTTGGACTGACCATACGACGCTCGGGTAGAGTGAGCAGTGAGATAAACACGGGAACCCATGGGATACACTAAATTAATACGCATCTAGAACAAGTGGTTCGAATTTTCCTTCATGTACGGACTTATGTCCTTAATTCTGGTTCTGATAGGGCGACTGGGGGGTTCTGATAAAGTAGGTATGTAGGAAATTATTTTCTTGCTTTCTATCTGTCAGTCATATGTTGCCTCCTCTGCGTGATTGGAACATATCCGACCTGAACTGTAACATATGCAACTCTATTTCTATACATCTTCTTTATCTGTGCAATTCTTCCTATTTGTTAGCCATATGATGTCTCCTCTGCGTGATTGAAATAATCTGATTTGGAACACAGCATATGCAACATTCTACCTCTCAATCTCTTTATCTTAGTTAGCCATATGTTGTCCCCACTGCGTGATTGAATGAAATCCGACTTGGGACACAACATATGCATCTATCTCTAAATCTGTCTTCCTCCTTAATAATTGTTTACTCACCTAAAGTAAGGAATCCTTAGGAAGTTCTTGATAACCAGGGTATATCGGGAAGTGGGGAACATGTTCTAGTGCACCTAAAATTGAACCATTTAGAGGTTGTATGTAGATCTCGCTGCTTAATTTAAGTGGACAACAATACTTGTGGTCGTCGTCAGCTAAATGATATATTTGAAAATTTTATCGATATCCTTCGTGTTTAAGTGGACCACAATACCGACAATTGACCAGATCTATTCATGAAGGGGAAGGTACTGAAAAACAAAGTTAAGACCGTCTCACAACTTTAATCCCAAATATTTTTGTTTTTGTTAAATTTGTTCATAGTTTTCCTCTATGCACAAAATTAGGGGGAGAATTAAAAAAATAAATAAATAAATAAATAAAATTCAAAAATCAAACAAAAATCAGAAAATTAAAAATCCAAAAATAGTGTTATTTCCGTTTTATTTCTTGTTCAGAAAAATCAAAAATCCAAAAATATTGTGTGCTACTTTGTTTTTAGTTTTGTTTTTATCTTTTAGTTTTGTTTTCTCTTGAAAAGTGAATTCAGATGTAGATGAGACTCATGGAGACTGTATCGAGATTTCTGAGCGAAAGCTTCATCCGTGATCATCGAAGAATTCTCATTCGAAGGAGCAAGAAATGAAGCCTATTCTTTCAACATTCAATCTTTCAACCCCAGAAGCAAGGTGAAGCTGCAATTGAAGATTATGTGATGGATTGCATTGAAGCCTCCTCAATCTGTCTGCTGCTATCTATGAACCTGTTGAAGTGATCCAGAATATTAGTTCTCTCTGATATTCTCGCTGACGATTCTCAAGCTGAAAGCGCCATTTTTCAAGAATCTCTACAAGAAGCCTCCTTACCCAATGTGCGTTCAATGTCAAATTCTGAAGAAAATCCCAACTGCTCAAGATGAAGTCCTTCATTGAAGATTCATCAAGTTCATCTTGAAGCTGTGAAGAAATCGAAGATAAACGCTGAAGCCAAGCTCCAAATGAAGATTAACAAGAAAGGCCAGCTACTTTTTTAGGGGGAGATTATTGTTGGGTCAATTACGAAAGAAAGCTATAAACCAAGGGGGAGATTTTTAGGTCAAAAATATGGTTTATACTTTACTTTTCTAGGAAAATGTATTTTTATGTCTCGGACCGTAAACAGCTTGGTGTTTACGGCTATATATGTGTTTACGGCTATATATGTGTTTACGGCCGTGAACCTGTTCACGGACCATGTCTTATATATATAAGGTGAGGAGTGCATGTTAGGGGAGTGTACGGTTGAGAGGAGCTTAGGTGTGTGAAATCCAAGGTGTTATAGAGAGAGAAGAACTAGTGTGTGTACTATGTGTATGGAGCATCATTCTATTCATTGAATACATCATAGATTCACTTTTTCTGATTCTTCTTCTCTTATATTTTAATCTGACATCATCCGTTTGAGTGGTATTTCGCACCATCAAACGGATCTGATTGATACACAAGCAGATTTGGGAATTACAAATATGAACGTTGCATCTCATTTGGTGTAAGTCCCCAATAATGCTTGAGTATCAATCAGATCCGTTTGATGGTGCGGAATCCCAATCAAACGGATGATGCCAGATCACAATAAGAAGAGAAGGAGAAGAAGAAGATGATGAATCTATGTATGAATTGATTAGAATGAAGATCCAGATACAAGAGATTCACACACACAAAACTTCTCTCTAGTTTCTCTCTCTAGAACACCTTACCCCCTCTTGTTCATTCTCTACTCCTCACCCCTTACACCTATATTTATAGGGAACATGGGTCGAACACAGTTCACGGTCGTGATCGGGTTTACGGCCGTAAACCCGTTTACGGCCGTAAACACCTACCTAGCCGTAAACACATAAAATATTACATAAAAATACAATTTGCAAGAAAAGTAAAGTATAAACCATATTTTTGACCCAACATTTGGGCAACATACTTTATCTCTCATGATGACAACGAACTTTGTTTATGCAAACTTATTTACTCATTTTTGCAATATATTTTTATTAATGGAAACTTATATCAAAACTTTGATTTCGATTCATGAAACCAATATTATTTTTAATCTGTGAACTCATCAACTATTTCGGTAGTTGACAGCTCATTTTACATGCTTTTTTCGTCTATAAGATGGCACTTAGGGACACATTACTTTTAGGAGAATGTTGTATTTCAGTTACATTGTAATTTCTTTTAAAATTTGTTCAAACACATTGTAAATTTGTAATGCTTTTTAATACTATGGTTGGTGTTGTCTTTTAACTTTTGCTATGAGACCCTTTTTACTGCCACGCCCCATGTTTCCGCTTTAGCGGGGTGTGACATCTTGTGATCCATGTAGATGGTATAGCGGACCCCATAGAGGTAATTATTGGATTAGGTGTCTAAACTCATAACTATAATTGGTATATACTTGAATTGATAGTCGCACAGTCGTTTTGGGTTGCCCTCATAACTAGCAACTAGATAGGATGACTTTTGGAGAGAGGTTGAATTTATTATATGATTAATAAATTGATATAATTGATTTATTAATATATTATGGAAATAATATATTGATTAGAAATCATATTATTTAATTAATAGTTAATCAGAAATTAATTGGAATTAATTGTATTAATTAAAAGTGTAGGGACTGTTTGGCAATTTATTGATAGTTGAGGAATTGGGCTCTAGAACCTCCCTAGAAGGGTTGGATGAAAAACTTCTAGGAAGTCCCTAGAATTTTTGTCCAAAGGATTTAGATGGGACTTCTTGGGCTGCTTAGTCCTTAATCTAAGGAATTAGGGTTTCCTCCTAAAACCCTAGCTTTGGCTCTAAGCTACCTCACTATATAAGGAGCCTCATCCCTTCACAATTCCGGCCACCTGAAACCCTAAGAAGAATAGCAAAAATTTCAAGCTCCCTCCTCCTATCTTTTTTCTCATACTCTTGCTATGTTTGGGTGTGATCTACTAGAGGTGTGACACTTGTGACACTTGCTCTCAAAGTTCAAGAACATTAGGATTTCATTGTGATTACAATATAACAATTAAGGTATGTATTCTAACCCTATTTTTATGATTTTTGAAAATAGCTAATACCTCCTAGGGTTTTCCTTTTGATTTTCATTAGTTGTATGTTCATTTGGAAAAAACATAGATCCAAGAAATTTAGGGTTGCATGCACACATATGAACTTTTTGTTATGCTTAAAACCCAACAGTGGTATTAGAGACTTGGTGTGTTTTCTATTGAAATTTATTGCAATTGTTTGAATTTTATCAATTAGGGTTTATGGCATTTAAACCCTTTGGACTTAGGGTTTTCGCAATTAGGGTTTCTTATCCCTAGATTTCGAAAATTTGGAAAAGGGTTTTAATCCTTTCCCTTGTCCTATAATTTTCGAAAATTAGGGTTTTCTAACCCTCTAGATTTTTGAAATATGGCATGGATTGGAATCCTTGCCTTCCTCCCCAAGATTTTCTATTTTTTGAAAGTTAGGGTTTTTGGTAGGGTTCGTATTTTTGGTAATTATCTCCTTATTTGATTAACTAGATAGTTATTAGATTTGAAAAATCCCTCCCATGATTTTCGAAATTTAGGGGGAGTGGATTAGGTTAAATTATCTTGATTAATTTAATTGTCTAATCCATATCTGATTTAATAATTTAATTAAATGTATAGTTAAGATAATTATTAAATCATGTGGTTTAATTTTAAATTTAAATTAATGTTTTAATTTTCGAAATTTAATAATTAAACCTGGTATTTTGAAATGTTTAAAATACACCTTATACTATATGTAAAATTAAATGTTTAATATTTACTATATGTATAAGACAAAGTCAATCGAACCGCTAGTACGCCTCATTCACGAAGCCGATCTATGAGGGGAGTTTAAGGAAGCGGCCTATAAAATGATCGACATTGGGTATCCACTCTTACCCACTGCTCCCTTGATCAGTGGAGAGTCGTTAGCCGAATGGGTTTGATAGGAAAAATAATTCTCATTAATAAGTATAATGAAATTATAAAGTAACTAAATTCTTTTATTAAATTCTCAATCTTAGTTACTTTAGGAAAAATGTGAATTTGACGCTAATCCATGAAAGTGCACATTGCACTTTATACAAGTCGTTAGTGGAGTGTGTGTGGTTAACTGGCACACTAATATGGACTAATAAATGGTAGAAATGGGTGTCTCGTGAATTATCATTGATTAATGGAGTGTGTGTGGCTAACCGGCATATGAATTAGATGATAAATGACCTCGAGAGTACCAAGCTAATTTGCATGGTTATTCACATCTTGTTTGTGATCCTCGGTATCCCAATCACAAATGGAAGAGCATAATCGAGATGAAACACGCCATTGAATAGTTCAAAGAATCTCAAAAGATATAGGAATTTCATTAAAAACCTAATTTGTTTAAATTTCATTTTTCATGGTGAAATTGATAAATTGTCATTTACCTACATTTATTTATTTCACAATTAGATTACGACATCCCTTTTCTAAGTTGTGAAATATCTAGTTGGATACTAGCCTTAATATTTCATTTGGTTCTTATATTGAGGATTACTCCTATCTAAACTAAAAGTTGTCTTTCTTTCTCTCAGATGTCTACTCAAAACAATGCTTCTTGTTCCTCCTCCAATCACCACTCCTCCAACAACAACTTCTCACTCCTGAACATCTGCTTGAGGGTTACTTTTGATGGCACCAATTGTAATGATTGAATGCGTAACATCAAAATGGCTCTACGTTTCGAGGACAATGAATATGTGCTCGAAAAGGAAATCCTTGATATTGATGATACCAAAGCGACTGACGCAGAACTAGCTGAGTATAGGAAGCCCTACAATGATGCAACCAAAGTGGCATGCACCATGGTGGCTACTATGACTCCTGAGCTTCAAAGGTTCTTTGAGGATTACTGGTCATATGAGATGAACAAGGACTTGGTGGAAAAGTACCACCAACGAGCTCGTCAAGAAAAGTATGAGGTCGTAAAGTACCTCATCACTAGCAAGATGAAAGAAGGAGAGTCCGTCAGTAGACACATGCAAAAAATGCAACGATACGTGGAGCACTTGCTAAAGCTAAATGTGAACCTTGATAAGGAATTAGCTATTGATATAGTGTTGCACTCATTGCCTAGTTGTTATGATCAGTTTATCCTAACTTATCATCTGAACAATCAAGAGACCATATTGGCTCATCTTCAGAACCTTATGCGAACTGCTGAAGCAGGAATGTAGGGAAAATGTATTGCCTCCACTCCTGTTTCTACTCCTGTCTTGGCCATTGGGAAAGGAAAGGGGAAGAAGAGGAAGGGTCCTCCTAAACAAAATTGGAAGGGAAAGTACCAAGCCAGGTCCTCAAGCAATGGACCCAAAGGAAAAGCCAGTTCTGACGCTCCCCCTGCCTTTGATCCTAAAGAGGCTACTTGCTTCTATTTCCACGACAAAGGGCATTGGAAACGAAGCTGCCAGAAATACTTGCAAAATATAAAGGATGGCAAGGTGAAGCCAACCTTGGTAGGTATTTACACTATCCAATCTAATAACTCCTCATATTCTCATTCTTGGGTCATTGATACAGGATGTGGTTTCCACATTTGTTCTGATTTGCAGGGGCTAAGAAAAAGTGAGTATGTGGAGCATGGGAGAATGAACTTGATCATGGGCAATAGTCGGTCTTCACCTGTTACCAAGATTGGAGTTTATAGCTTAGTGCTTAGTAGTGGATTAGGATTGGATTTGTTAAATTGTTGCTACTCGTCAGAGAAGACACAAAACATCATTTCATTTCATGCTTTATATAAAACAAGGTTTTAGATGTTCTTTCAATGATGAGAATGGATCTATTTCTGCTTTCAAAAATGGTGTATTTTATTTTGAAGTTATACCTTGTGATGGTGTGTTTGAAACTGTGATGATTGTAGACAATTTAGGCAATAGTGCTTTACAAATTGATTCGTCTAATGGTTTAGACAAAGCATGCTTTTTTGCATTGTCGTCTTAGACAAGTCAACAAGAAACACATTTCCCAACTCGAAAATGATGGAGTGTCGGAATCATTTGACTTAAGGTCAGATGATACGTGCGAATTTTTTTACTTGGGAAGATGACAAAATCACCTTTCACTGGTTCTTGCGAAAGAGATGAAGGATTCTTGGATATCATACACACAGATGTGTGTAGGCCCTTCAGATCCACCACAAGGGATACAAATCGATTCTATATGCCTTTTACTGATGATTATAGTAGATATGGCTATATCTACTTAATCAAGCATAAGTCAGAAACCTTTGAAAAGTTCAAAGAGTTCAAACAAGAAGTCGAGAATCGATTGGGCGGGAAGATCAAGATGCTCAGGTCCGATAGAGGTGGTGAGTATCTTAGAATCGAATTCCATAACTACCTCAATGAATGTGGAATAGTTTCACAATTGACACATCCTAGGACACCACAACTTAATGGTGTGGCTGAGAAGTGTAATCGAACCTTGTTGGACATGGTTCGTTCCATGATGAGTCGAGCTTCACTTCTAATCTCATTATGGGGGTATTCCTTAGAGACTACCACCCACATTCTTAATCTTGTCCTAACGAAGAAGGTTTCCAAAACACCTCATGATATGTGGACATGGAAGGTTCCATCATTAGCACATATCAAGGTATGGGGTTGTCAAGCTTTCGTTAGACGAGAGACTTACGACAAGCTTGAACCTCGACGTGAGAATTGTATTTTCATCGGCTACCCACAAAATTTCTTTGGATATTTTTTCTACAGATCTAGTGACAACGTGGTCTTTGTAGCACGAAGGGGAGTCTTTCGTGAGAGAGAGCTCATATCCAAAGAGGACAGTGGGAGTACAATTGATCTTGAAGAAATTCAAAAGTCAAACGATGAAGGAACCTCTGAAAATGTTATGGATCAACCTGAGGAAGAAATTCCAGTAGAACCAATGGACGATTCATTACCTCTTACAAGTTCCAGAAGAGTTAGAATGCCACCTGAGTCTACCAAGTGGAAAGAGGCAATGGACATCGAGATCAAGTCCATGTATGACAACCTTCTAACTACAGATGGTGATACATTTATCAGTGATAGTACACTTGTAAATTTAAATGGACCTTCTAACTATAGGGAAGCTATGGCAGGCCCTGAGTATTCCAACTGGAAAGAGGCAATGGACAGCGAGATCAAGTCCATGTATGACAACCAAGTTTTGGAATTTGGTTGACAATGTACCAGGTCGTAAGACAGTTGGGTGAAAATGGATCTTCAAGAAGAAGACCGGCATGGATGAAAAGGTACACACTTTCAAGGCTCGATTGGTTGCGAAGGGCTTTACTTAAACCTCCAGGGTTGACTATGATGAGACCTTCTCACCAGTGGCTAAGATTAAATCTATTAGGGTAATGCTAGCTATAGCTGCATTTCATGACTATGAAATTTGATGGATGTCAAACCCGCTTTCCTTAATGGGAAGTTGGCTGAGGATGTTTACATGAATCTACCAGAGGGTTTTATGGATGCTAAGTACCCCAATAGAGCGTGTAAGCTTGATAAATCATTATATGGATTGAAAAAATCTTCTCGCAGATGGAATGTTTGCGTTGATGAGAAAGTTAAAAAGTTTGGTTTCTCTAGAAGTAAAGATGAATCTTGTATGTATGTCAAAGCTAGTGGGAGTATAGTAACCTTCCGAGTATTGTATGTCGATGACATACTTCTCATAGGAAACAACATTCCAACCTTGCAAGAAGTTAAGTCTTGGCTTGGAAAGTGTTTCGCTATGAAGGATCTGGGAGAGGCTGCCTATATTCTAGGGATAAGAATTTGGAGTAACAGGAGTAAAACACTAATTGGACTTAGTCAAAGTATGTATTTGGATAAAGTTCTAAAACACTTTAGCATGGAGAATTCCAAGAAAGGAGAGTTTCCTATCTAGAGTAATACCAAATTGAGTAAGACTCATAGTCCGAGTACTGATGCTGAGATAGCATAAATGAGTCGAGTTCCATATGCTTCCGTCGTTGGATCGATCATGTATGCTATGACATGTACTCCCCTTCATGTGGCTTTTTCTTTAAGCATGGTTAGTCGATATCAGAGAAATCCGGGCAGAGCTCATTGGATAGCGGTCAAGAATATTCTTAAGTATTTGCGAAGGAATAAGGACTGGGTCCTTGTGCTTGGTGGCAGTAACGACTTAAGAGTTACTAGGTATAGTGACGCCAGCTTTCAGACAGACAGAGACAACTTTCCTTCTCATTGTGGCTGGGTGTTTACCCTTAATGGAGGAATAGTGACTTGGAAAAGTTCCAAATAGGAGATAGTGGCTGATTCTACCTGTGAATCAGAATACATAGTTGCAAGCGAAACATTGAAGGAGGCTATATGGTTGAAGAACTTCATCGGAGACCTTGGAGTTGTGCCAGCCATAAAGGACCCAATGTATACTTTCTGTGATAATGAAGGAGCGGTTGCCTTGAGAAAGGAACCGAGTGATCATGGCAGATCAAGACATATCGACAAAAAATACCATTTTATCAGACATGGAGTAGAAGGACACATCATCGTAAAGAGGGTATCATCAGAAGAGAATCCCACAGATCCCCTCACAAAGGGTCTGAGTAGGGTTAAGCACGTTCAGCATGCAAGGAGCATTGGTCTGAAGGATGATATTAGTTTTAGTGGTTAGATAGATGTTTAGAAACTTGTAACAAAGTAAATGTAATTGACATTTGATGAATAAATAATGGAGATTTATTTATGAGTATTGTTTACTATCTTTTATCAATTGTTTATTATTGTGTTTCATTTTGCATGTTTTACTTCCCGAATAATTTGATTATTCAAACATTCACAGTCGTTCATACTTTTCGAAGTAAATAGTAAATTAAGGCTGTCATGAATTTGGTTGTAGATTGTCTACGGGTTTAGACATAGCAATGGTTTGCTGCAACATTTGTGAGTACTTGAAAATAGGAATTTTAAGTATTTGATTAACCCACGCTCAGAGAATTACTTCATGGAATTTATCACGAGTAATTCTGAGACGATAATATCTTATAATCTTTAAACAGAGATATATGAGTTGTTGTTTACAAGTAAGTTGTGCATTGATAATGTGTAAATGCATTAGTAACTTGATGTTATAAAACGTATTGTTGTGCATGATTTGATGAGTAAATAGTAAAAGCATATAAGTCAAAGTTTATCTGTTCCTTTTGCCCTAACGGGAAAAGCGATATCTTGGGCCCCTCGATGATTTGGTGTTGACTTATAGTGTCGGGCCCGGTCAGGACTAAATTGATGTGTTCGATTAGTAGTTCTTTGTCACTACAAATCGGAAAGGGGAAAACAAAGTATTGGAAAATGAGATTGACTCAGTTCCATGTCGTTTCTCCACATGATATCTTGCAGAACGGAGGATTATATGATCACTTATCTTAGGACACGTAACTGACTGTGTCAGAGTTTGACATCGGCTTTGAGAGCTACAATTTGCTAATCAGTTTTTGAAGTTATACTGGCAACTATAGTAATTATACTTATCCAAGTGGGAGACAGTTGGATTAGGTGTCTAAGCCCATAACTATAATTGGTATATACTTGAATTGATAGTAACACAGTCCTTTTGGGTTGCCCTCATAACTAGCAACTAGACAGGATGACTTTTGGAGAGAGGTTGAAATTATTATTTGATTAATAAATTGAGATAATTGATTTATTAATATATTATGGAAATAATATATTAATTATAAATCATATTATTTAATTAATAGTTAATCAGAAATTAATTGGAATTAATTTTGGGATTAACTGTATTAATTAAAAGTGCACGGGCTGTTTGGAAATTTATTGATAGTTGAGGAAGTGGGCTCTAGAACCTCCCTAGAAGGGTTAGACGAAAAACTTATAGGAAGGCCTTAGAACTTTCTTCCAAAGGCTTTGGATGGGAGTTCTTGGGCTGCTTAATCCTTAAGCTAAGGAGTTACGGTTTCCTCCTAAAACCCTAGCTTTGGCTCTAATCTACCTCACTATATAAGGAGCATAATCCCTTCACAATTTCAGCCACCTAAAACCCTAAGAAGAGCATCCAAAATTTCAAGCTCCCTACTCCCCTCTCTTCTTTCATCCTATTGCTAAGTTTGGGTGTGATCTGCTAGAGGTGTGACACTTGTGACACTTGCTCTCACAGTTCAAGAACACTAGGAATTCATTGTTATTACAATATAACAATTAAGGTATGTATTCTAACCCAAGTTTTATGATTTTAGAAAATAGGATATACCTCCTAGGGTTTTCCTTTTGATGTTCATTAGTTGTATGTTAAATTAGAGAAAACATAAATCCAAGAAATTTAGGGTTGCATGCACACATAGGAATTGTTTGTTATGCTCAAAACCCATGAGTAATGTCGCTAAATCTTGAAGGCGAAAACCACAGCGCCCGGCTCCAAATCATGTGTCAGATAATCGCATCATGAGGCTTCAGCTGCCTCAAAGCGTATGCGATCACACGACCCCTCTGCATCAGAACTGCCCTCAAACCCGTGATCGAAGCATCACAATAAACCATGCAGTCCTCGACACCCTCCAACATGGTCAAAATCGACGTCTCACATAATCTCTGCCTTGAGGTCTTAAAAGTTTCCTGATGCTCAGGCCCCCAGCGAATAGTGACGGTCTTCTTCTTCAACCGAGTCAGAGGAACCGCTATCTTGGAGAAATCCTGGATGAATCTCCAATAGTAACCTGCTAACCCAAGGAAACTCCGAATCTCAGATGGAGACCTCGGAACCGCCCACCCCATCACGGCCTCGACCTTGGCCAGATCAACCAGAATACCGTTCTGGTTGACAAGGTACCCCATAAATTACACCTCGCGCAACCAGAACTCATAATTGGAGAACTTCGCAAAAAGTGATGGGTTTTAGCATAAACATACAATCATATGTGTGAAAGAAACCCTAATTTGATCTATGTCTTCTCTAATTGAAAATACCCAGTGAACAACAACATGAAAACCCTAGGTCTATGTATTATAATCGAAAATCACATAATAAATATTAAGATACATACCTTTGATTGTTATGTAGTAATAACAATCCAAAACCTTGTAGATCTTGAAGCTTGAAAGCAAGTATCACAAGCATAATACATGCAATGGCTCACAAACACACTTAGCAAGAAGATGACTTATGAGAAGGAGGAGGATGATCTAAATTTTGGTTGGAACTCTCTAGGGTTTCAAGGAGGACGAAAATCATAAGTGAAAGGGTCTTTATATAGTGAAGTGACTTAGAGCCAAAGCTAGGGTTAGGATAAGGAAACCCTAATTGCTTTGCTTAAGGACCAAGCAAGCCTTAAACCTTCCATAAGATAGCCTATGGCTGAAAATTCTAGAGCCTCTCTAGAAGATTTTCATCCAAGACTCTTAGGAGGGTTCTAGGGCTTCTTCCTCAACTATCAATAAATTACCAAATAGCCCCTACACCTTTAATTAAAACAATTAATCCCAAAATTAATTCCAAAATAATTTCTGATTAACTATTAATTAATAATATTATTTCTAATTAATATATTATTTCCATAATACATTAATAAATCATTTATTTCAATTTATTAATCAAATTAATAAATTCTTCCTCTTCCTCAAATGGTCATCATGTCTAGTTGCTAGTATAAAGGCAACCCAAAAGGATTGTGCTACTATCATTTCAAGTACATACCAATTATAGTTATGGGCTTAGACACCTAATCCAACAGTCTCCCACTTGGATAAGTATAATAACTATAGTTACAAGTATTACATCAAAATTGACTAGCAAATTGTAGCTCCGTTCTGCAAGATATCATGTAGACAAATGACATGGAACATAATCATTCTCATTTTCCAATAGTTTGTTTCCCGATTTCTGATTTGTAATGACAAAGAACTTAATCGAATACATCAACTCAGTCCTGAGCGTCCCCGACACATAAGTCAACACCAAATCATCGAGGGGCCCAAGATATCGCTTTTCCCATTAGGGCAAAAGGAACATATAAACTTTGACTTATATGCTTGTACTATTTACTCATCAAATCATGCACACCAATACGTTTTATAACATCAAGTTACTGATGTGTTTATGGAATATTAATGCACATCCAACTCGTAAACAACAACTCATATATCTCCGTTTAAAGATTATATGATATTATCGTCTCAGAATTACTCGTGATAAATTCCATGAAGTAATTCTCTGAGCGTGGGTTAATCAATTACTTAAAATCCCTATTTTCAAGTACTCATGAATGTTGCAGCAAACCATTGCTATGTCTAATCCCTTAGACAATCTACAACCCAATTCATGACAACCTTAATTCACTACTTACTTCCAAAGTATGATCGACTGTGCATATTTGAATAATCTAATTATTCGGGAAGTGAAACATGCAAAAATGAAACACAGTGATAAACAATTGACGAGAGATAGTAAACAATATTCATAAATAAATCTCCATTATTTAATCATCAAATGTCAATTATATTTATTTGTTATAAGTTTCTAAATATCTATCTAATCACTAAAATTAATATCATCCTTCAGAGCAATGTTCCTTGCAAGCTTGATGTGCTTAACCCTACTAAGACCCTTTGTGAGGGGATTGGCAGGATTCTCTTCTAATGACACCCTCTTCATGACGAGGTGTCCTTCTTGTACTCTATGTCTGATAAAGTGGTATTTTTTGTCGATATGTCTAGATCTGCCATGATCTCTTGGTTCCTTGGTCAAGGAAACTCAATACACTTGGTAATTAACAGAAAATAATTATCATTAACATGCAAGGATCTTTTAACAAGCTTAACAGGATAAATAACCAAATCAAATTAGTCCAAGCCACTCAATCAAACCATATTCATAAGATCTTCTACATCTAAATAGAAGTATGGAGTTTAGCCCATAACTTCAGCAAAAACAATCATAAACTCCAAATCTAGTGTTATCAACATGATTAAAAACAATGATTAAGAGAAAAGTGATACTTTAATCCATTTGATCTCTTCAAACCTAAGCTCTTAGTTGAAAATCGAAAAATCGGAACTTTTCAGAACCTTTCTAGCCTCCAAAAATCGTCCAAAGCCTCCAGCATCAGTTAGGGTTTCAGGAATCAACGATCTATATATAGATTCCAAAAATCAGCTCCAACTCGTCGAGTTTTATGGAAAAACTCATTGAGTATTTTACTTAAAACGCGTGTACGGGAAGGCACTAGTTTATTGGGAATTTTCATCTAAACTTGTCAAGTTCGTTTGGAATCAACATTTTCTCAAAACACAAAAGGCGTCCGAAATAGTGTCTAGTTTTCATAACATTTTGAATCTCGTCAATCAGAGTTACGAGTCATGAGATATGGCCAAAACACTAACGAGGGGTCAAGCTGTCCAACAACATCCTTCTTTCTTCAAAATCCAAGATCCAAGCTTCCAATCGCCAATTCTGCTTCCTTTTCCCTCCGAGCATATCTTTATTGCTAAAATGGGATTTTAAACTAAATAAGCATCTTTTGTTCATTAAATAAGATAAAATCAACATAAAGTATTAAGATAATGCATGAATTTTATAACTAAATATGCCCATATCAAAATACCCTACACTTGACTTTTGCTTGCCCCCAAGCAAAACTGAATTTTAGAACACTAATATCACATAAGACAATCCCAATCAAACCCAACCATTATCCCAATACTGCAACGCATGCATTTGTGTCTAATTTTTTTTCCTAAGGACCCCCTAACCCTAAATACTCACAATCTTCATAAACACCCGCCCACTTTTTTCGAACAACGCTCATTTTATGCATCCGTCCGAATCCATCCCCAGAAAATTTTCTTAACCTCAAGGAATATTTGGTTAAACCCCCAAGCATACATATGGTAAAATAACCTAGAAAAGAAAAATACAATAAAATAAAAGACTTGATAACTTTATAACTTTTTGCCTTGAATCTTCAATAATTTGCAGCTTTTCTTCATGATATGTCTTCATTCTTCATAGCTTTGTAGATTCTTTCAAACATTTCAGCACTCTTTTTTTTATTTTTTTTTCTCTTTTTTTTTCAAACTCACTTTTTTCACTCAAACTAAAAACCTATAAAAACATATGCTTACGCAAGAGGATTTAACTTCATCCTTTATTGATTAAAGGCATTAGTCTCACGTGCAATGACTACTTATGCTTTCCTGGATACATTTCAAGTACACGATGCAAATCATGTTGCGTCCATCAATCTAAGAAAGGTTGTGTTTTTGTTCCATGATTTCACTAGAATAAAGGGGGCCACAAATGCACTATAACATATATTGGCTCAACTAAACTTTTAGGTCCTCAAAGAATCATCCAACACAATACTAGCATCGAATCCTAATTGTTTTACCAAAATTTTCTGAATAAATCCTAGCAATTTTTATGAAAAATTTTTAAAATTATATATAGGATTCTAATTTAACTAATGTAACCAACCCCCTACCCCACACTTAATTCATGCAATGTCCCCATTGCATGTTAAAACAATTAAAGAACATAAAAGTAAAAAAAAAGAGAATTGGAACAGACTCCCCTGGGATACAAGTGGCGAGGTTGATATTCTTATTTTTAAGCTCCATCTTCAGCTGAATTTGGCATGGGAACAACTCATCCATGCCTTGGGTGTCAAATGTCTCGTGTGGTTGACAGCTCTAAATATTTAGCAAAAAGCTTCTTGGAATCGCCTAGAAATGGACTTCATAAATATATATAATTCCCACCTCAAGTGGAATCAAATCGAAGACTCGAAAATAAAAGACTGAGCAACTTGCTGAATTTTATGTGGAGACTCGTCGAGTTGGATCGTGACTCAGCAGAAAACGCGAAATTCCTCTGGAACTCATCGAGTTTAGAATATGTACTCGAGGAGTTTTCGGTTCTGTTTGGGCAATTTCTCATTTCTTCTGCAGGTCAGATTTAATGTTCAAGGAGGGTATTAGGTTAATACATATCCTTCTTTTCTTCAGTAACAAGACTCCTTTTCAACCATTTTAAGCATCAGACTCATAACATCACTCAAATCTTCTAATCTTCTTGTCTAGAGTCGACCCCTCACTTTATTTCCCTCTTGCTTTAATTAATTGGATCAACTCTCACCCTAAACTTCTACAAAGATCAAAAACACAAAACTACATAATAACAAGGAAAGCAAACATTAAATTAAAATCCTAAATTACCCCTAATTACTAGAAGAAAAGTAAAAGAAAAAGAAAAGCAAACTCAAACAACGGGTTGCCTCCCGCAAGCGCTTCTTTTGTGCGAGTCTTGAGCTGGACTCTCAACTTAATAAACTCCTAATAAACTTGATGTCATTCCATGTGTTGCATTGAATATGTTATGTGGACCAATTTGTAAAATTTTGTGCTATGCTTCTAAAACTGGCCAAACGAGCATGAATTTCTAAAACCCAAGAATCTTGATAAGGGTTGGGACCTGTTGGATACAAATCAGAAATGGATCGTGCTTCAGTACTTTCTCCAAAGTTGGAGTCGTCACCCCATGCTTCGAAACACAAACCGCAAGAACAAGAGGCCAGGTCATGGTAATGGCTAAACTACGACATGGTTCCTGCAACTCAGCTTGTTCTTGTTCTTCGTCTAACCCTTCTGCCAGCAACCTTTCCAGCTCCTCCAAATCTCGTTATGTATTAAATTCTTCATTTTGTAACTCAGATTGCCCTTATTCGTTAGGCAAGATGTTATCCAACCATCTTCCCAACTTCTTCAAATCTTCATCTGAGTCATATTCATCATCTTCTTGCTCAAATTCCTGTACCACTTCCTCAAAAAAAGCATCAAGAGCATCGAGATTTGGAAAATACATAATAATAAAACTTAAAACAGAAAACTCGTAACTTTATATGAGATAAATCTCACACAAAGGATCGATAATACCAGAAAATAAAATTAACTATTAGAACCGTTCCCCGGCAACAACGCCAAAAACTTGATACGTGTATAATGTACTAGTTTTAATCCTACTAACTTCGACATAAAGACAAACACACGAAAGGTAGTGTACCTATCGATTAGCAATATAGTTCAAGCAAGTAGGGTATCGAACACAGGGAAAGGTAACAATTAAAATAAATACTAGTATTACCTAAATAAAAACAAGTAATAAAAAGGGATTTTCTCTAGTTTTGCAAGACTAGAAACTTAAGCAATCAAATAACACTTAAACAAAAGACAATTAAAACTAAAGGAGAATGAAAAATAACTAGATTCAATAAGATAAAAAGAGACTTCCATTTAGATTTCGATTCACTTATTCCTATGGTTGATTTCGTGGTAAGTGCAATGGATTAATATATCAATGATTACCGATTTCTAATGTGATTAGGTTCATGTTCACTATTACTACTCTTTTAGCAAACAAGTTAATTCAAACAGTGATCAAGTGATTGAACTAACAAGTTTCCTAGTGTTCAGTTCGAATCAAGTAAGACTTGTAATATTATTCAACTAAATTGGTCATTCAATTAACTCATATGTGGTTGGTCATCACATATGCTCACACATTAACTTACTTATTTTCTAGTTAACCCTAGGTTCCTGTTCACTAATACTAGGCATACAATCTTGTTTTCACAAAACTATATGATTCAAGCAATTAAGAAAATATTCATACAACTCAATACACTTGATAATTAACTGAAAATAATTATCATTAACATGCAAGGATCTTTTAACAAGCTTAACAAGATAAATAACCAAATCAAATTAATCCAAGCCACTCAATCAAACCATATTCATAAGATCCTCTACATCTAAATAGAAGTATGGAGTTTAGCCCATAACTTCAGCAAAAATAATCATAAACTCGAAATCTAGTGTTATCAACATGATTAAAAACAAATATTTAGAGAAAAGTGATACTTTAATGCCTTTGATCTCTTCAAACTTAAGCTCCTAGTTGAAAATCGAAAACCAGAACTTCTCAAAACCTTTCTAGCGTTCAAAGATCGTCCAAAACCTCCAGCATCAGTTATGGTTTCAGGAATAAACGATCTACATATAGATTCCAAAAATCAGCTCCAACTCGGCGAGTTTTATGGAAAAACTCGTCGAGTATTTTACTTAAAGCTCATCGAGTTTTTGGACCCAAATCGTCGAGTTCGTTTGGAATCAACATTTTCTCAAAACAAGAAAGTCGTCCGAAATTGTGTCTAGTTTTCATAACATTTTGAATCTCGTCAATCAGAGTTACGAGTCATGAGATATAGCCAAAACAATGACGAGGGGTCAAGCTATCCAACAACATCCTTCTTTCTTCAAAATCCAAGATCCAAGCTTCCAATCGCCAATTCCGCTTCTTTTTCCCTCCGAGCATGTCTTTATTGCTGAAATGAGATTTAAAACTAATTAAGCACCTTTTGTTCATTAAATGAGATAAAATCAACATAAAGTATTAAGATAATGCATGATTTTTATAACTAAATATGCCTATATCAACAACCCTGATGAACCCTCGATACCCGGACAGATTTGATCATCTGCAATCTTGACGTCTAAAGGATAATCCAGCTCCCCCGGAGCTTCATCAAACCTCTTGCTAAGCGAAAGCGATACAATATAAATAAATGGATAAGGATAAGATACATACCCGTCACCACATCAGGTGATGTGCGAGTCTCCTCGGCCGTTAGCTGAAAAGCCCTGCTCTTCACCACAGGTGCATCCGCCTTGCCCTGGCGGCCATAGATGATCCTTAGCGTCGCTGGAGCGGGTGCAACCACTGGTCCCTGTTGATGCCAAACTCGGACAATGGGCCTTCTTGTGGCCCCTCTGATTGCAATTGAAGCAAATCAGATCAGATATTGGAGTGGTGGTGGTAGTAGTAGCAGTACAATCCCTTCTAATATGACCCGTATGACCATACTTGAAGCAGCCACAACCACCCACCCTGCATGCCCCATCGTGCGTCTTGCCGCACTTACCATAGCGGCTACAGCCCTGTTGGCCTCTCGAACTAGAATCAAATACCTTGGGCCTCTTGCCTGAGCCCCCTGAAAACCTGAGCCTGATCTGGCTTCCTCTTCCTCTCCATCTCAAGATCAATCACCCTCTCTTTGGCTCTCGCAATCATATCCTCCAGTGTCCTGCAACTGGATCGGCCCACAAATTGTCGAATATCACTCCTCAGGATCTCAAGGTATCTCGCCTTCTTCATCTCCGCATCCGCCAAATACTGCGGAACCAAAAACACCCTCTCACGAAACATCGTAGTGATCTCAGTCACCGTCTCAGTAGTCTGGCGAAGGTCCAGGAACTCCCTTGCCAGCTGCTGCACCTCAATCACTGGTGCGAACTCAGCTCGGAATATGGTCGTAAAATCACCCCATGTCATCGATTCAACAACCTTATCACCAACGGATCCCCCATCCTCCTACCACCAGTCTCGAGCTCTGTCTTTCAAAAGACAGGAAGTAAGTCTCTTTTCCCCATCTGGACAACTGCTAGTATGAAAGGTGTTAGTGACATCCACTAACCAACACCTGCTCGCGATAGGGTCCTTCTCCCCGTAATAATCCGGATCCCCATATGTCAAGAACTCCCTGAAGATCCGTGAACATGCTCCAATCAAAGCCACCATCTCAGAACGGAAAGAACCCAAGCGCTCCTCCAATACCTCCATGATAACCTCGTTGATCATACCAAAGATCACAAGAGTCTGCTCAAGTATGATCTGGGTAATCTCAGATGAAATGAACTCCCGCGTCTGATCACTGCCCGGCTCCAGATGCTGATACTGAGCCCTCACCCACGCCAAAACCACCAACCGGGCTACCTCGAAGAGTCACCATACTGAAAATAGACTATATAAACCATCAGAATACGCATCAATATATATTGAGGAGTCTCATACTCTACAAGTTTCCCAGTTTCATCACAATTCTCCTTGACTCGAGTATGGATCCTCTACTTCAAGTAGTACGGGCCCATACTACCTTCCACATCTATCTGTACTTTCCTCACGGATCGCTTTGAATCCGCCAAGTCGCTCCTTATCCATACACATACACTCCATAATAAGACAAGGATCCCAACACTAAATCTCCTCCTAGGTCCTACTAGGGCAACCACCATGCCACTCTCTACCATCAGCTACAGAAGGAACTCCTACTAACACCTTCTAACTAGCTCACGGATACAATTACATATTATCAACAACATATAATTCTTCGAATGAAAGGTCTCACACTACAACGGTTGGATTCAAACAAGAGCTGTGCAATAGAGTTAATACCTAACCTTCTAAAATTATTTAGTTTTTGTAATATGTAACTTAGCATATTCGCTTGCTACTTAGTTGAAGTTAGTGAGAACTCCGTAAAAGCACAAAGCAAGAAGCATTCGAGCATTGAGTAATCAGAATCAAGCATAACCTAATCACGCCATCCTATCACTAACTGATTAGTACTAGCATGCAAGTCTAGAAGCTCATACAATATGCATATAAAAGCATCTATCCTAGCATTCTATCATGCAAATTTTGAGCAGATCCTTAGCCCTAACTAGCGTGCAATTCACAGTTTCATAAATTAAAGCATATCATAAATCATGTATGGGTATTTTGGGAAAAGTTACTTGAGTTCGGTCGATTGCATGTACCACACCCTTTTCTTTTATTAGAAAACCCTTTTTATAAAACATTTTCATTTTTGAAAAATTCCACCAAATCCTCAATATGAGTTCAGACACACCAAAGAGTATGGCCGAATCCCTTAAACTAAGGCTCTGATACCAACTTGTAACGTCCCAAAAATTAAGACCAAAAAAAACTTTTGTTTTTAAACTAATAAAACTATTATCCAAACGTCATCATAAAACATTGTGGAACAAAGTATATCAAATACATCATCAAACATCAGAGTAATCACAAAATGCAGAATGAGGTGTTGTGTACACTACAATCATTCCGGGCTCTTCCCTTTTGAACCAGAAGTACCTGAAAACATAAACTGAAGAACGTAAGCACAAAGCCTAGTGAGTTCCCCATAATACCACATACCATACATAATAATTCCATAATGGGACCCGCTCAGTATATGGATTTTTTAGTCATCGGGCCCCGCCCGATATACATATAATCATATAACAGATAAACACATAACACATGCAATAATCACAAAGATAAATAGCATACAGAATGGTCATCGGGCCCCTCCCGGTAAGCATACAAGCACATAACACATACAAGAGTCACACAAACATCTAGCATCCTAACATAAGAAATCATGGGACCGCATTGGTGCCTTCGACTCGCTAAACACAGTGAGGAAACTCACCTCCAGCTGATGAATCACTCAAATGAATCTCTGACTGCTGGTCAGGAAAATCCCCACGCTATCATCATCAAAATAACATCCAATTATTAATTGGATCTCGACTCATAACCAAGAGTCTAAACTACTTAGCCCATAACAAGGGTAAAAGACCATTTTACCCTTTATCTAACTTGGCCCAAAGCTAAGGCCCAACCCAACTACTCAAAAAGGCCCAAATCATACTTGGCAACCCAAGGCCCAAATATGGCCCAATCTTCCAAATTGGGCTCAAAACCCAACATTGGCCTAAATCCAAAGAAGCCCAATATATTAGTCACAAGCCCAAATCAGAAGTCTAATGGACTTACAAGGACCAACTTAAAAGCCCAAGCTATGGCCCAATACCAAGAATGGACAAGCCCTTGCGCTCAACTATTGAGTACGCAGGGCGTACCCAGCTTGTATGCCCAATGTACTCCTCTTCTTACAAGATCTTTCCATTATGTACTTAATCATTTATGACTTTTCTTCAAACTCTCAGATCTTGTCCCTAAGGGTGACTTATCACGTAAGGTTAGCAAATTTACACTCCTGCATGGCTTAATGGGACTCAAAGCTCAAAAAGAAGCTTAATAAAGGTCTTAATACAAGCATGGACCAAAATACTCCACAGAGTTGACATTTTTATGAACATAGGGCCTAAATAGAGTTAATATCTAGCATCTATTACTTATGGAGTATATCAAAAGCTCATATTTACTTCAAAAGACTCAAAAATGCCAAGAAACACCATAAAGTAGATCTAACGTATATGATCATGAAGGTGAGAGCTTTTTACCTCAACAGGCTTACAAATGAGTAGAAAATAATGGATCTACAAGCTCAAGCTATCGCTTCAACTGTTCATCTTCTTCTTCTCCTTCACAAACCACCAACAAACACTCCTTCAAGCTCAAAAACTCACCAAATGTCTAGGGTTTCGATTTCAGGTTAAAGGGAGATGGAGGTTGGTCTAAAACGTCCAAAAGATGTTATAATGAGGTTTAAATAGGGTGGAAACCCTAGAAATTAGGGTTTTCCCAAACCATGTGTACGCCAAATGTACTCCCACGTATGCCCATCGTACGTGGGTGGTGACCGTGACCAACTTATAGCTAGTACCCTAAGCATAGTCATAGAGTACGCCCCGCATACTAGCCAAGGACCAAAACGAAAAGAATTTGCATAAAAAGGCTAAAATAGAAACTTACCAAAACTTGAGTGTTACAAACCCGAAACTCATTCACACATGCTTTCCATTCACACTTCTAAATAATAATAAATTGAGTTGAGTTTAGTTATTAAATTGCCTTAATTATGTAATTAAACTAATGGGTAAATTACCAGATTTCTACATAAAAACTAGGGTTTGTGCGGGACCTATTTTGACCACCTTAAACTCCTCATTTTTTAAAATTGTATCACATACACATATATTAGGTTCTTAGCTTTAAAAGTAGTATTTACACACCTCCATACGATGTTTCTTTGTGGCAAAAATTACAAACTACCTCCCATACAACTAATTCCGAACCGCTTTGGGTAAATGGTCGTTTTTACCCTAGTTACCTTCATTTATGGGTTTCGTTCAAAACTAATGAAGTGTAGAGGACTCGCTTACGAAACTTTGTGAACTTATTTTGACGAAAAAGGGTTTTCCATGATCGAGATATGATCTTTCAAAGACAGGGACAGATTAGAAAAAAATCCTGAAATTCACAGCTTTGACTTTTTCGGGTTAATTAGCTTCTTAACCCATTAAGACCCAATCCAAAATGGATTATTTTCTGGAAATAAGTTCTTCATAGAAATGACAACCCATCAAGTGAAAATTCCAATAAAAATTCCAATCCTAACACTCCAAAGTTCATTGTTTTTAGGAGAAATAAGGTAGATTGTCATAATTAGGGTTTTACAACTAGGGTTAGGGCATTGTACCCAAAACGACCCCTTATCACCACCAAAACCCCCAAAAGACTTGGAGTACCACCACCCACTACCACCATGGCAATGGTGGCCGATGGTGGCTACCAGCACCTGGGTGGTGGTGGTGGTGTCACATGAAGAGAAGAGAAAGAACGATTTTCGAGAAAAGAATGGGAGTTATAGTGCTTACTTGCTTGATCTTGCTAGCCACTCACTAGCACCTCTTCCATCTTCGATTTGTAGCCTTCCCCTCTCCTTTCTCCCCCTTTGATCGCGAGTTTCTTCTTCCTTCCCTCCCTTCTTTCTCTTTGCGGCCGTTCTTCTCCAAAACACACACCCACATGTTTTTTATTTAGACACTAGTTTAACTTTCACCCTTAAATACTTCGGACCTCCCACAAGGCCTTATAAAACGAATCCCAGCCCTCTTATGTTCGTATATGTAGGCTTAAAATCAAATTTATAGATTTCCTCCTCAAACTTTGCCATAATGATAGTTTTAATCCCTTGAAACAGATTCTTTTGCATCATTGAGTTTCAAAGCTGCCAATTTCAACCCTTCCTTTAGAAAATAGTTACTAAGCCTCCAAAACTCATCTTTTCTTATTATTATTATTATTATTATTATTATTATTATTATTATTATTATTATTACTTATTTATTTCCCTATTTAGTTTTTTTTAAATACAATTATAATAAGGCGACGAAAAACGGGGTGCTATACTCCCATGGCATGGAAAGCTAATATCAACGAAGCGGTGACACATGGTTTGTGTTGTCACACCCCGCTAAAGCGGAAACAGGGGACGCGACAGTACAATGGGTCTCATAGCAAAAGTTAAAAGACAACACCAACCATAGTATTAAAAAGTATTACAACTTACAATGAGTTTGAACAACTTTTCAAAATAAATTACAATGTATTTGAAATATAACACATGCAAATGCTCCTACAAGTGATGTGTCTCTAGGTGCCTCTTACTAGATGATTCGTGAAAAAGCATGTAAAATGAGCGGTCAACTACCGAAATAGTTGGTGAGTTCACAGATTAAAGATAATATTCGTTTCATGAATCGTAATCAAAGCGTCGATAGAAGTTTCCATAAATAAAAGTACATTGCAAAAATGAGTAAACAAGTTTGCATAAACAAAGTTCTGTGTCATCATGATGAATAAAGTACGTTTCCCAAATGAGATGCACCGTTCATATTCTCATGGGAAATAAAGTTCGTTATTAAAACAAGTAACAAGTTTCGTTGCTATGATGAGCAAACAAATTCGTTGTTACAAGGAGCAAACAATTTCATTGCTAAAACAAGGATATAAGTTTCCAGTAATAAGAGTTCGTTGCTATAATGAGAAACAAAGTTCATTGCTATAATAAGAAACAAACTTCGTTGTTTTGAAAATAATATAAAATTGAGTTGAAAAATTGTGAAGTTACATTATTCATGTTATGTGTTTGCATTGAGCTTGGGTAAGTTTGTGCTAATATTAATTAGCTGTTGAGTGAATGATTTAGAGTTGTACATGATTCAGAATAAATAGCCTTAGAATCCTTGATTCAACCTTATTGTCTGTTCTTGTCTGATGAAGGCCTTATAGTAGAGACATATATTCAAACGTATATCTTATTTATGGTTATGTATGACTTTCATTCATGAGGAGACTTACCGAAGTTAGTAGAGACCTTTCCGACATGCAAGTAGAGGGGGAAATCCTAGGAATGCCTAGGAAGTAGCTTAGTGTATGTATTTAGGCATATGATTGTATGATTGGACTCCTATTAGGGGCTATAGGAAAGCAACTTAGGAGCTTTGGGATGATTCTTGAGGAAGGTAAAAATAGGTGTGGAGGGTAGTATGGTCATGTACTACCAGAAGAACATGATATATATTTGAATCAGGGAGAGTCATACGAACTCTAAGGGGCTGGTAAAAGGAGGATAGTGTAGGATAATGTTATGATTCTATTATAACCTTTCTGATGTATTTTCAGAATGGTGGTTACTCGTTAGGGAGGTGGTTCTAGTTCTTATTCAGAATCTAGCCCTAGATTAGATGATGTTGAGTTACGCAACTTGATGGCTACATATGTTTCGATGGTGATTTTAGAGGATCTACCTAGCATGTTCAGCTCAATTAAGGATGAATTCATCGCGATGATGTAAGAGTGGTTTAGGACCAATTAAGCCAAATTTGGGGGTGTTAGACCTAGGGCTTGTGAGGTTACCTTCCATGACTTCTACACTTTTCATCCTCCACCCGGTAGTATATATGAGGTGGATCAATGATGCGGAGAGCGCATTCCGCACTAGTTTTTGCCTCACAGTGGCAAAGGCCATGTTTTATGTGAACCTTATGAGATACAGTACTAGAGACTGGTGGGTTATGATTGTATGGACAATGGGTCCGAGTAACCTTGAGCAGGTTCAGTAGAAGGGTGATGACCTTGACATTGACATTGGTTGATTTCAGTAGCAGGTTCTGGAGTGAGTATGTACCTCCTGTTGAGGTTGAGAGGATGACTTGAGCGTATCCGGCTCTCAAGAAAACGAAAAATTCAGTTTTAGAGATCACTTACAAGTTCATGGAGCGAGCTCCATTTTGTCCGGATTATGCTGCGACCCAGGTGTGACACCAGTCAAATTTTGGTCAAAAATAAATTGATCAATAATCGTAATTGGGATGAACCAAGTGGTAGAATTTGTAACAAGGTTTCCAAAAACATAAAGAACACTGAAATCCGAGTTATAACGAAGAAGTTATGACCAATCGAAAATCCGTGGTAAAACCGACAAAACACTGTTCAGTGTAAAAAGCGAATTTTCGATAAAAGGAATTTTAGCCATAACAATCTAAATGAAAGTTGTAGAATATGTTACACCGAGAACGTTCATAAAAACAACGTGAAAATCCGACTTCGTATGAGGAAGTTATGATTTCGAAGTTTCGGTTTAGCAGTAGACAGCTAAAAATTTGAAATATAAATCGATCAATATTTAGCCGACGCAACTTAAACGAGAATCGAAGGTCTCGTCAAAAGTAGCACAACGGTAAAAAGACAGATGAAAACGGATGTCGGATGAAGAAGTTATGAATTTTTAACGGATTCCTGTCCTGGTCTGTTTAAAATAATAATATTAAAAATAAATCAAAATTAGCCAACGAAGTCTAAACAAAAGTCGTAGAGTATGATTTTACCTACGCGTGCATATAAAGAACGCCAAAAACGGAGCTCGTATGCGAAAGTTATGATTTTCGCAAGTTTTGGCACAAAAATAAAGAAAAATAAGAAAAACCGGGCAATTTCGCATGCCACGTCACCCTCGTACGTGGCAGCTGCTGAGTGGACCGAAGCCATGTGTGGCACCTCCTGATTCGACCAACTCCGCGGTCCAATCCCACTCGGACAGCCTCGCATGAGACACACCGGACATCACCTCGCACGCTCCTCGGATGCTCCCTTCGCACGTGTCTCCTTTCTACTGGACCAAGGTTTGGTCCAATCCGAGACTGCCACTGCGAGCCTACTATCCGAAACCTCGCCTCGTGTACCACCCTCCTGTCCGACGCGTGTGCTGATGACTAAGCTGCTTCGGACCGAGGCCTCGGCCTATAAAAGCCATGCGAGACCTCTCGAATTCCACCCTCATTTCACCCCAAAACTTCCCAAAATTCACATTTTAGCCCCGTAAACTTTCTCACAACCCCCGAAGGCCCCGGTATCACGTCTAAAGCCCGAAGCAAGCCCCGGAGCCCCGGAATTCTTGAGAATTCATCCTCTCTCCTGTCGAAACTCTGCCCGGTTTGAGCCGGTTTCTCGTTAAATAAACTCTTTACGGGAAACGAAACGCTGCCCGAATCACCGCTTATCAAAGTGAGTTCATACCCCTATAATTCACCTTTTCAATGGTTTTTAAATGCTTTTTAGGGGGGGGGGGATACAAGTTTAACACAATAATAAATTGTGTTAATAACTGTGTGTGATAATAATCACACAGAAAATTTTCGTATGCTTTTAAGAATTACCAAATACTCCCAAAATAACGTAAAGCCATGTTAAATTCTTTGAAAAATGTTTTATAAGCTATTTCAAATTATAAATGCCAAAATCATGTTTATATATGTATAAATATATAAATAAGACTTGAAGGGCTTAGGACTAATGAATTATCTTATATCATTTTCCTTGTTTGGATGTGGAATTAAGGTTGTGTTATTTGTCCGAAGGTCGTTTCCTTCTTAATTATATATATATATATATATATATATATATATATATATATATATATATATATATATATATATATGAGTCTAAAAGGTTACTCCTTTTAGTATCATTACATTTGTATCAGGCTGAGCAAAGGTGATATTCCATGAGAATTCATGCTAATCAGATAGAACATATAAATTATAATAGGTATAATTTATGATTCAAAACTAAATATACAAGTATGATTCACGACTGTATACTATTAAGGAAATTACCAAAATTCATTCAACTATACCAAGATATGTATAATACCTTTAATATACGAACAACATATTAAAGAAATAAAGATACATCATACCGGGTTTGCATTAGCAAAGGTACTATACAGAGTGCACGAGTTAGCAAACACGAGGTAATAATACATTCTGCCGGGTTTGCATTAGCAAAGGTACTATACAGAGTACCCGAGTTAGCAAACACGAGGTAATAATTCATGATTCAAGTATACTAGAATACACTGTTTTACAAGAAACCAGGGTTTTTATTCAAAACAAATCAAGGGTTTACACTTATCAACTACATGTTATAAATTCTAATTCAAGAACACACTGGCAATCATTATTTCAGAATGATTGGGCTTTTCATAAATAATACACATGTAACGTTTATATGCTTTTTATGAGATACTAAGTTCAGGTTGTTTAATTCATTTTAGACAACATAGGAAAAGCCCTGAAATTATAACCAGAATCTCCAGCCGGGGATCGAAACAAGTGTGTGTAGATCTATATCGGGATTGACAACCCCGCACTAAGGCTGCTAGCTACAGTCAGGTTTATAAGCCTATAAGTGACAATTTTATCACCAGTTTAAACGCCCACAAAGCGTTTGTTTCAGGCCATCCGTCATAGTATGGTTATAATAACTCATTAAAAAGATATTAACAATACGTTAGTGTATAAACATATAAACGAAAGTACACCTTCAAAGTACTAGTTTATAGAATACAAAATACAATGGTTTAATACAGTTTTCATTAACACCTGGTGGAGCCTGGCACACTCTCAATTACAAGTTTTCAGAAAGGAATACAAATACAAAGCAGTAATACAAAGAGAACGGTTTATGGGATTAAACCATTGTATTTTGTATTCTATAAACTGGTACTTTGAAGGTTTATGGGATTAAACCACTTTTACAAATGGGAATACAAATACAAAGCAGTAATACAAAGAGAACGGTTTATGGGATTAAACCACTTTTACAAATGGGAATCTAGTCAGTTACTTTCAGTAAACTAGTATAACATAAAGGTCCTTTAGTGGTTAATTCTATAATTCCTTAGTTGTTACGCCATAGTTATACATAAGTAATATCCGATTGACAGTGAAATGTGTGACTTCCGCCTTACTTCCTGTTCCTTGTTTGGTTGTGGGCTTAGGGCAGATACACCCATTTGACTGTCCATTCGATATTGGGTTATATATAATCAGTATAAACTAAGTAATTAAAGAGGGAAACTATTGAGGTTTTCAGTTAATCACCTCAGGAAATATAGGATTTCCTGGAGAAACCAGTGAACTTATCCAAAGAACATAGGGTTTACTTAACAGAACTAAAATACTTATGAACTCACCAGCTTAAATGTTGATCTACTCTTTCCAAATAACTTGTATTCTTGGGAATCCAGTAGACCGGTACACTCCTGAAGCTTTTGAGAAGACTACCTAGTACCGTACCGCGACTCTTGTCTTCTACTGTACCTACTTTAGTGTTTAAATATGTAATGTTTGAACACTTATGTAAAACTTATACTTATTAATGCAATGGTTGTTTGTACTTTGATTACTATATTGCATGTGTTGTGATACTTACCTAAAGTCCTCTGCCCCCGAACGTTTCCGCCGTTCTGGTTTGGGATGCGACACCAGGCCATGAAGATGAATCGGTATTGTGATATATTGAGGATTGAGATACGAGATTTTGTGAGAACTAATAGGTGAACTACAGTTGGAGAGATGAATGTGGTGGCCCAGAAATGGGAATGGGAGCTTGAGACGCAACAACATAAGAGGAAGCCGACACCAATTTAGACATCATTAACAGCACTAAAGAAGTTCAAGACTTATTGTTCATGTTCTGGGAGTCAAAAGAGCCTTGGTCGATGTGGAAAGTATGATAAGACGCACAATGAGGTTTGTCCTGCGACTGGTCTGGTTGTTTCTAATGCGGTCAAACGAGGCACTTCAATAAAGATTGCAAGTAGGGTCCAACATTGATATGTTTTCATTACAACCAGATTGTTCATAAGAACGTTGATTATATGATTTGATCTGATGGAGCGGCGAGAGCTCTCGCTCAAGCCACCATGAGGATTACTTAGGTCCGCCAAGTCTAGGCACAGGCCCCTACGGCCAGGAGTCGAGTTTTTCACCAGACAACAGAGGAGGCTAGAGCATCACTATATGTCGTAACTGGTATGTATTTCCTTTTATATTTTAGAATGCTTTCCTTTTTATGTGTTTAATGTTATGATTGTGATTGAGTATGTTCCTAGTCAATTCTTTGTATTCTCTTTGGCTATTGGATTTGGGGTCTAGCCAGCTGTTTCTATCTGTTGCATTCAACAACAGTTTTGATGTGGCTCTGGGAGTGTTAGACCACCCTCTAGTTCTGTAGATCGTTGATGATCAAACAGTAAGAGCATCGAGGGTTTATCGTGATTGTGTCTTGGAGATCTTCAACATGAAGTTCCCGGCCGATCTTGTTTCTATTCCTACCGTATAGATGAGTGTTATAGTGGGTATGGATTTGCTATGTCGGTTTGGGGCTCTGATTGAGTACGAGAGTTAGTGGGTGTGAGTTAAAACCCTAAGCGGGGAAGATTTAATTATTCAGGGTAAGGGCACGCAGGGATACTTGACCTTCTATTCAACTCTGAGAGCTAGGAGATATTTGCAACGTGGTTGTACTGGATTTTTAGTATATGTCGTGGATACACGGGTTGAGAAGAAGAATACTATCTATGATATGTTTGTAGTTCAAGATTTTCCGACGTGTTTCGCAAGAATGATGGGAGTGCCTCCTCTAAGGAGGGTCGAGTTTAGGATTGACTTAGTTCCAGGTGCGACTTCGATAGTCAAAACACATTATCGTCTCTCTCTCTCTCTCTCTCTCTCTATCTCTCTCTCTCTCTCTCTCTCTATATATATATATATATATATATATATATATATATATATATATATATTATTTTACATTTGTTACCTATGACATAGTATCAGCTACTTATTAACAAACATTATTTTTGATAAAGTGTCTTTTTAGCTACTAACTTAGTAGACAAAACAATAGATTTGTTGTTAATCTAATAAACATAACCTAAGAAGTCAGACTAGAACCGTCTATATTTAAAAAAAAAAATACATATTAATTATATAATAAAATATTTAATTATTCTTTGAAAGAATGTATGATGTGTGATATTATAATATTATCTTTGATGACTAAGGTTGCATGAGCATAAGATCCTTTTTATTTTTAAATTATTTGAATAAAGAAATGTAAAACACTAAAATGATAAGACAAAATTTTACCCTTCATTGCATCTAAACACGGAGACTAATTATTATATATATATTAAAGTTGTGGAAGAAAGAAATAGTGAAGTTGGCATACTTTGTCCATATTTAGTCCTTTGATTTACATATCCGGTCTCTGTACTTCTTTAATTAATTTATTCATGTCCTTTTGTTTGTGTTCCATTCAACTTCCCATTTTTTTGGCAGAATTGGTCCATGTATTATTGTTGGAAGTTAGGAATACTAAATTTGGATGTTTTTTTGGCAACTTTGGTCATTATTCTTTACCCATTTTGACACTTTTGGTCCTTGCAATCAATATCTTTACACTTTTTTGGAACCTTTTAATATTTAAAGTTTGGCCACAAAACTTTAACGGTTTGACAACTTTGATCCATTTTCTAAAAAGTTGCTAATTCCTACCCTTTAATTCTTTAGCCATTTTCACACTTCTGGTCCTTCCAGTTAAAACTTTTACATTTTTTGTCCGGGGCAAAGCCCGGACTTTTCATCCTTGCACTTTCTATGTCTGTTATATTTATCAATTCGGAAACAACATTGAAAACTTCTGGCCCCCGCGTAGCGGGGGTAACCTTTCTAGTTGTTTTTAAAATATAACTAATAATTATCTTTCTTTTGATTTCATGAAGAGAGAAAACAATAGGATCAACATTTTTTCGCTTTTAAAAAAAAAACTATGTTATAACATTTATATCATATTATTATACTAACAAGTATAACTATATTTATTATAAGGTAGAAGATAAATCTAAAAGATATAATACACTTCTATAATGTTAATGAATCTCAGATTCTAACATGAAAGTCAATGTTTTGTTGATTTGGTTCTTTTTTTTTTGAAAAAAATGTTAATTTGTTTTTTATTTGTAGAAATGAAGATTGACATGATATCGTTCGAATGCCAAAACGACATGATGTTGGCAAATTGTGTATGGTGTTTGAATATAAGAGACATTTGAGACGTATTGAATTTGATTTTGTAAAACTACACATGGCATGTGTAATCCAGGATTTACTAACAAACTTTTTTTTTGTGTATGCTTATTAAGTTGTTTTTCTATTTCTTATAGAGGAGAGAATAATCAATTATAATATTTATTCAAAATGTATTATTATGACAAGTTATATCAGGTTTTACAAGTTATCTTTAAAGTTTATCTAATGATTAAGCCATTTATTAGTTTGTATGTTTACGAGTTACCTTTAAAGTTTATCTAATGATTAACCACTTTCTAGTTTATATGTGATCATTTAGTCATTTTTCACATAATAATGTGATGACTTGTGAAGTATGGCCTTCCCTTTGACCATATTGACGCTCCAGAGACTTATCAATGGGTTCCCAACTACGATACACTACAGTGGCAACTATCAAGCCGAGAACGAAAATTTGGTCCATTTCTAAGGTGCTTAAGTAGCATGTGTGTGGTGCCCGAGATGGAGGTTTGCGGTGTTCGGATAGAGGATAGAGATTTACACTGTCAAGCATTATAGTTGTGGTGCTAAGAATAGAAGGCTTGTTTCTAGTGGTGATATTATGGGCTTGTCCCACAAGTAGTATCGTGGAAACTATTGTCATTAGAAATAAAATTGTGTGTGCCTCTATAAACCTAAATGGAAAGCATGTGTGTGACAATTGTAATATCTACGAGTCTAATAAAATCCCACTTTATATATCTGGTAGAGAAATAGTACGGTTACTGTTTTGGTCAAAAATTACACAAGTACTAATCAACCAAATTGAATGAGAGGCTGTAATGTTCAGATTGTGTAATAGCAAGTAGTAAAAGAAAAGTGACACGATGGTTTACAAAGAAAGCCCTTGATCCTTGCTAGGATCTCCGACATAAAACCTTGGGAGGTGATAATGATCACCTGCCTTGATGATTTTATTGATATAAAGTGAAGATTACAGTGAGTTCTTAGTATGAATGAGTAGAGAGTTTCGTACAGTAAGCTTGAGCTCAAAAATAGTGTTTCGTGTGCAGATTACAAGTGTCAATAGTCTAATTTAGCTAACAAGATGTCTGATATTCCCGTGATCCTCTATGACCAGCTTCACGAACGTTATTTGACCAAGTATTCCGGGTATTTAGCATAGTTGAGATGATTCTTCGTTGAGAATTTGTCTTCCCTTGAATACTTATGCACACGTGTTAGTTATAGACAAACTATGACCGTTATAAATATTGATAAAAATAATAACGGTAATTCACCAGGATCCTGATATGGCTGGGGATCCTAGATATTTGAGGATCCTGGATATAATAAGGATACTGGTCCCAACAATTGCCCCTAAGTTATTCCTGAAAATATATGGGTTAGTTCTGTAAATATTAAAGGGATAACTTAAAGTAAATAGGTAAGAGAAGAGGGGATAGTAATTTTCAATTTTAACCCATAACGGCTAGGTGATTTAAATTCCAATGGATAGTTTACTAGTCGTTTACAATCAAATCATATTAACCGGCTCAATATAAATATGAGGGATCATCTTCATGTTCACCTATCCGTTCTTCTTTGCTTTTCTTGTGCCGTCTTGCGATTTAGAAGGTAATTTTTCCTCTAGACTTTTATTCGACCATGGATCGAAAAATGGCGGTGTCTCGTAAAAGCATTTTGGCCCGCCCCGACGATGATTTCGTTGATCAGGGGATCCTCTCTTATGAGGAGTCCTGCTCTTTTGGTGATGACGATATCGAGTCTCTAAGACTCGCTGGAGCCTTTCCTTCCAGAGTCATTTCCAGACCCTTTGATCCCCTTATTCAATGGACTGTGTCTCTCCCATTTGGGTGTGCTTTCCTGAGTAACCCATCTCTTTGGTTTTGAGGTATCCTTTCACGGGCATAATCTATGAATTCTTTAAGTTGACCGGGATTTCGTATATCCAGGCCATGCCTTTTATTTGGAGGATCATTTATTGGATCGATCAGATAAATCAGTCGAAAGGCATGTATGTAGGCCTCTCTGAGTTGGCCTATGTATACGATCTTACAACTTTCTGAAACTCTCGATTCCTCCTTAAGGTCAAAACCTACAAGTCTCCTTTAATCCTGAAAACCAGGCATAACGATGGGGATTGGAAAGGAAGATACTTCTTCGTGAGACGTGACTCTATTCCCGACGGGGATCTCTTGCCCCTGGATTGGGTTCAAAAGGGTAGGATTTCAATAGTTTCCTTTGGGATCCTAAAATCTTATGCTTATTTTGTTTTTTCTGTTACAGGTTTCAAGTTTGGAGAGCTTCTTGTCACTGCTGAGGATTCAAAGGATAAGATTGCCAGCTTTCTCTCCTTCTCGGAGGCAGATAGATCTCTTAAACTTAACCAATCCAGTCTCGAAGAAGGATCTTCCACCACAGCTTCTATGGCTACAGGTACGCATCTTTCTACTTTATGAATTCAAGTAGTTGCCTTAAGATCCTTGATCTTATTCGGATCCTTATGTTCTGTGCAGGTTCCAGGACTGTTCGCTCCAGTGCTTGCTTCGCTCTAGCTGACCTCGAGGATGATATGACCAGTGGCCTGGTCAGAATCAAGCAGGAAAAGTCTTCTGCTCCGGTTCCTCCAAAGAAAGCCCAACTCGACCTGGTTGTAAGGACTCCGGGATCCCGAAAGAGAAAGACTTTGGGAAGCTGACCTCTTTTTCCCAGGCTGTAAGTTTCCTACATGAAAGAATTTATTTTTCATACCTGTTCTTCCTTTGCTGATCTCTATATTTCTTCCAGGTCTCCACTCATATTTCTCAATGCATGAACGATCTTAAGATCCGAGCTGAGAAAGCCGAGTATGCTCTAAAGGAGCAAGATAAAATTTGGAAGGCCACCAACAAAGATCTTCTCCAGAGGGTAGAGCTGTTGAGCAAGAAGAACGCCGAGAAAGAGGAAGAGCACCTTTCAGACCTTGATGAGGTGATAGCGGATGCGAAGGCGAGCTCTGCTGTGGTTATCTTGGAGGCCACGATCAAGCTTGCTATTGATCTTGAACATTCAGGATCTTGGGACGTGATAGGATAGCGTGAGGCATTACCCAAGCTAACCGGCAAGCCTGCCACCGTCGCTGAGGATCCTGTAGTGCGGCCAAGAGGGGAGGAAGAGGAGAAGAAGAAGGAGAAGGCCCATTATGACCAGGTTAAGGTCTAGGCCTTTTAAGTGATTAGGGCAGTATAATCTTTTGATGTTAACGCATGGCTTTTGTAAGGCGGTAGGCCTCTTTTTTTTAATATAATGGTTGATTTTTTTTTCGTCTTTCTCTGTTTCCTGAATAACACAAAACTAAGGTCTTTGAAAATTTAAGATCCTAAAAAAACAAAATTAATCAATAATGATTTGTCAAATAATAACCGGCTTTGTTAAACAATCTAAAAGTTTCTTTTACTAGTTTATTGATTAACTTGCAACTCATAAAAGTTTCTATTACGCTTTTGGAACTTCTGTGAAAATAGCGAATGACTCCGAAAGTTCACATGTCAGCGATTAATTCAGGATCCTGAAAGGTTCAGGATTCTTGATTTTAAAACTTCAAAATTAAGGAACGATAGAATCTGATTGTCTTCGGGTTTCTCCTTATGTCTTTGAGAGTTTACTGAGGGTAAATTCCAACATAGGAGAGAATTTTGGTTCAACGTTAGGAACGAGGTCCTTTACCAACAAAGGTTGATGAGGATTCTTAAGGGTAAGGATCCCTACCGTTAGAGATCCTAAAGATTTTGGATCTTGTGAGGGAAATTTCTCCTTAGGATAACCTATTTAGATTATATACTTAGACAAAATAGATAACATGTTAATGTTATATTCTGGGGAGGATCCCCACTTGTGATACAATTCATTGGGTAGGTAACACGACAATGTTACAATCTGACTGTATTTTTCGGGGAACATTCCCAACATGTGTCAACATGAAGATGTTATAGGTCTCGTGTAATTTCTGGGGCAAATTCCCAATCTTTGATAACATGAAAATGTTATAAGCCTTAAGTAGTTACTGGGGTAAAATCCCGATAACATGAAAATGTTATAAGCCTTAAGTAATCACTGGGGTAGGATCCCGATTTCTAGATAACATGAAAATGTTATAAACCATAAGGATCTCAACTTGTGTTCAAAGATAAGAGGGTTGCCAAGCCACCGAATCGTAAAATGATCCCCTTATCTGTATCCCACAGTTAGATAACATGCGTCCAAGTGAGGTGTATAAACCTTAGCTCGTGTGAAAGAGGTAATTAGCTCTTTAAACCTTAGAGGGGATTAAGTACCCTTAGGCGTAGGAGAGATGACCAGTCTCTAGCTTGTGTACATGATAGTTTAGGGATTATATTGTTAAATATAATGGGGTTTACCAAGTATTGGGATCTTTGTGTGTCAAGATCCTTGTGCTTCGGGGTGTTCATACTTGAGGATCCAGTCGTTCCAGGATTTTCTCATGTGAGGATCCCGACGTTTCGAGATCTCCACTCTTGAGGATCCTCAACCGTATGTTGTTCTTCATAGAAAACGTTAGCTAAGGGTGGGCGTTAGTCTAGCTAACGCCCCTCCGATGCTTAAGTTAGTAATGTATCTGAGGAGAAAATCAGTAATAATAAAAGTTTTTTAAGGTAAAGGACATGTGTACCTCGGTTTTGTTGTGGATCATTTCATCCTACTTACATGTAGTATGATTTAAGGTGTATGGAGTTCCAAGATCTTGGCAGAACGTCTCCTATGAGTGTCACTAGCCAGTATGCTCCTTTTCCTGCTTCAGCATCTATAAGATATGGTCCTTCCCATTTGGGAGCTAATTTTCCTACACTAGGATCCTTGGTGTTTTGGAATGTTTTCCTTAATACCAAGTCTCCTATTTGAAACCTTCTGACCCTTATATTCCTATTATAAGCCTTGGTGATTCTTTGTTGGTGAGCAGCAATGCATATTTTGGCAAGATCCCTAAGCTCGTCAATAGTATCGAGATCCTCTGCTAGGATCATGTTACTATTCTCTTGGTCTTGCAGCAAGTATCTTGCCGTCGAGGTCACTACTTTAGTAAGGATTACTGCTTCTGTCCCAAACACCAAGGAATAGGGGGTCTGACATGTGGCCACTTTGGAGGTGATTCTATCTGCCCATAAAACGAAAGGAAGTTCTTATGCCCATTTTTCCTTCTTTTTGTCCAACCTTTTCTACAAATTGTTAACTATGATTTTGTTGCTGGACTCCGCTTGACCATTAGCTTGGGGATGAATAGGAGTGAACATTATCATTTTGATCCCCCAGCTTGTGCAAAAGTATCTTGTTCTTTTGCTAATAAATTGGGATCCATTGTCGCATATGATCTCAGTCGGGATCCCGAACATGGTCAAGATATTACGTTTAATGAACGATACTACCTCTATCTCTTACTTGGGCGAAAGCTTCAACTTCGATCCATTTGGAGAAGTAATCAGTGATCACCAACATGAAGACTTTTCCTCCTGGGGCTACTGACAATTTTCCTACAATATCCATCCCCCATTTCATGAATGGCCATGGGGAGATAATAGGATGTAGAGGTTCTGTCGGTTGGTGCAAGATGTTCTTGTGTCTTTGGCAAGCATCACATTTTTGAGCATGTAGGAAGGAGTCTTTCTTCATGGTTGGCCAGTAGTATCATGTTCTCAGTATTTTGGAGCATAAGGATCTGCCCCCGGTGTGATTGCCACAATCTCCTTCGTGTATATCCTTTAAGACTTTTGCACCTTCAGGATCTTCCAAGCATCTTAGGTATGGACCTGCCATAGATTTTTTGTAAAGTTTACCTTGGATTAACACGAATTTTGAGACTCTCGTCCTGAATGCTCTTTCACTTTTTTCTCCTGTCGGGGTTGTGCCATTTTGGAGATATTCTATAATGGGTTGTATCCATGATTGCTGACTTCTTTGAGGATCCTATTCGTCGGGATCTATTTGAGAAAGGATCCTAGGGTCAGGATCTTCAAGAGTTGCTATGCTTGTCGGACGCTTAGGATCTTCTGACTTGTCGGAGAGGGTTTCTATGGCTGGGGTTCTTATGTGAGTTATAGGAATCTTCGTCTCTGGTGGGATCCTAAGGGAAGATCCTAAATTGGCTAGTGCATTTGCTTCTGTGTTTTCCTCTCTGGGAACTTGGGTTAGGCTAATGTTTTCGAAATTAGAAGCTAATTTTTTGAGGATCTCTAGGTATAATGCTAATTTTTCGCCTTTCACTGCATAAGATACATTGTAGTGGTTGGTTAATAATAAAGAATCAAAAAATACCTGAAGATCCTTGATTTGAAGATCCTTAGCTAATTGTAGTCCCATGATGAGTACTTCGTATTCTACTTCGTTTTTAGTAGTGTTGAATTCACAACTAACTGCTTGGGGTATGATGTCCCCCTATGGCGACTTTAGTATGATCCCAAGGCCTGTTCCTTTCTGATTTGAAGCTCTATCTATGAACAACGTCCATTTTCCCAGGTGTTCATCTTCTAGGAGCCGCTTGGCTACCATGTCTACTTTGTTTTGTAGATCATCACTAAAGTCCGCCACAAAGTCCGCTAATGCTTGTGATTTTATGGCGGATCTTGGTTCGTATCTGATCTCAAATATGCTTAATTTTACCGACCATTTTGCCATCCTTCCTGACATTTCTGGTTTTCTCATGACATTTTTCATAGGATAGTTAGTTTTTAAATGTATAGTGTGTATTTCAAAGTAGTGTCTTAATTTGGTAGAAGCAGTTATTAAGGTAAGAATTAATTTTTCGAGATGAGAGTACCTGGTTTCAGGATCCAGGAGACTTTTACTTACATAGTAGATATGATGTTGCTCCCCGGTAAGATCCTTGACCAGAACGGTACTTACCGCGTTTGGGGATACTGAGAGATAGAGGATAAGTGGTTCTCCATCTATAGGTTTCACCAGTAGTGGAGTAGAGCTTAGGTAATTTTTGAGTTCCTGGAAGGCTTTCCTGCGTTCCTGTTTCCACTCAAATTTCTTGTTCTTTTTCAAGATATCATAAAAGGGCTTAAACCTTTCTGAGGATCTTAAAATGAACCTGTTGAGTGTTGCTACTCTTCCAGTTAGCCTCTTGATGTCCTTTGTTGAAGACGGGGATCTTAGTTCCATGATTGCTTTTATTTGTTCTGGGATTGCTTTTATCCCTCTTTTGGTTACCATGTATCCGAGGAACTTGCCTGATTTCATTCCAAATTGACATTTGAGTTGGTCCAGCTTCATATTGTACTCATCCAGGATATCAAATGCTTCCTTGAGGTCTCTAAGGTGATCTTCGGCTTTCTTCGACTACACTACCATGTCATCGATATAAACTTTCATGGTGTCCCCCAGTTTGTCTTTGAATATCCGATTTACCAATCTTTGATATGTCACATCTGCATTTTTGAGACCAAAAGGCATTGCGATGTAACAATATATACATGTTGGTGTTATAAACGCAGTATATTCTTGGTCTGATGGTTCCATTTGGATTTTTTGGAATCCTGCTGAAGCATCCATGAAGGTCAGGAGTTCATGACCAGCCGTCGCATCTATCATAGAGTCAATATGTGGTAGAGGGAAAGGATCCTTAGGACAAACCTTGTTGAGATCTGTTTAATCTACACACACTCTCCATTTTCCTTTTTTATTTTGTACGACAACCATGTTAGCTAGCCATCTTGTGAATTTCACTTCCTTGATCATTCCTGTTTTGAGGAGCTTCTCTACTTCCTCTTGGATGATATGATTCCTTTCGGGTGCAAATTTCCTTCTTTTTTGGTGTATTGGCCTGAAAGAAGGATCAATATTAAGTATATGAGTAATAATACTCTTGTCTATACCTGTCATATCCTCATGTTTCCATGCCAATGTCTTGCTTCTGGTTCTTAAGAAATTCAGTAGATCCTGATCGATCTGCTCTAGCATTGAGGATCCTATGAGGATTTTAGCTTCAGGATCCTCGATGCCCAGGGGCACTACCTTTACATCTTGTTCCTTTGTCTCTAGAACATGTCGTGCCCCATGCCTTAATTGATATGCTTGTTGGGGTTTCGTCGTAGATTTCATAAAGGTTTTGTAGCATTCTTTCGGTTCTTGTTGATCTCCCGTGATCTTTACCGTCCCCCATGGAGTTGGCATCTTCACACATTGATGGTATATTGATGGAACCACTTTCATCTCGTGGATCCATGGTCTACCTAGTATCACATTATAAGAACACATGGTGTTAATAACACAAAAATTTTGTATGGAGTTTACCCTTTCTATGTATATTGGTAGCTTTATTTCTCCAGCTGTGTGGTTTGTTTCCCCGCTAAATCCTATGAGGACTAAGGATTTTCCGACTATCTCCAATTCTGGAACCATCAGACAGAGAAGATACTACGTTTATAACACCAACATGTATATATTGTTACATCGCAATGCCTTTTGGTCTAAAAAATGCAGGTGCGACATATAAAAATTGGTAAATCGGATGTTCAAAGAAAAATTGGGGAACACCATGGAAGTTTATATCGACGACATGGTAGTGAAGTCGAAGAAAGCCGAAGATCACCTTAGAGACCTCAATGAAGCATTTGATATCCTGGACGAGTACAATATGAAGCTGAACCCACTCAAATGTCACTTTGGAATGAAATCAGGAAAGTTCCTCGGATACATGGTAACCAAAAGAGGGATAGAAGCAAGCCCAAAACAAATAAAAGCAATCATGGAACTAAGATCCCCGTCTTCAACAAAGGACATCCAGAGGCTAAACGGAAGAGTAGCAGCACTCAACAGGTTCATTTCAAGATGCTCAGAAAGGTGCAAGCCCTTTTACAATATCTTGAAAAAGAACAAGAAATTTGAGTGGAAAGAGGAACACGAGAAAGCCTTCTAGGAACTCAAAAAATATCTAAGCTCTACTATACTACTGGTGGAACCTATAGATGGAGAACCATATATCCTCTATCTCTCAGTATCCCCAAATGCGGTAAGTGTCGTTTTGGTCAAGGATCTTAACGGGGAGCAACATCTTATCTACTATGTAACTAAAAGTCTCCTGGATCCTGAAACCAGGTACTCTCATCTCAAAAAATTAATTCTTGCCTTAATAACTGATTCTACCAAATTAAGACATTACTTTGAAACACACACTATACATGTAAAAACTAACTATCCTATAAAGAATGTCATGAGAAAACCAGAAATGTCAGGAAGGATGGCAAATTGGTCGGTAAAATTAAGCACATTTGACTTCAGATACGAACCAAGATCCGCCATAAAAGCACAAGCATTAGCGGACTTTGTGGTTGACTTTAGTGATGATCTACAAAACGAAGAAGACATGGAAGCCAAGCGACTCCTAGAAGATGAACACTTGGGAAAATGGACGTTGTTCACAGATGGAGCTTCAAAACAGAAAGGAACAGGCCTTGGGATCATACTAAAGTCTCCACAGGGGGACATCATACCCCAGGTAGTTAGTTGTGAGTTCAACACTACTAACAACGAAGCAGAATACGAAACACTCATCACGGGACTACAATTAGCTAAGGATCTAAAATCAAGGATCTTCAGGTATTTGTTGATTATTTATTACTAACAAACCACTACAATGGATCTTATGCAGTGAAAGGTGAAAAATTAGCATTATACCTAGAGATCCTCAAAAAATTAGTTTCTGATTTCGAAAACTTTAGCCTAACCCAAGTTCCCAGAGAGGAAAGCATAGAAGCAGATTGATGTGTGTTAAACGAACTAGTTTTATCCTACTTTTAAAATATGAATTAGACACACAAAAGGCAGTGGACCTGTCAATTGGTGGTATAGTTGAATAAGCAGGGTATCGAACTCACGGAATGGTAATTAAACTAATAACTAGAATTAACTAAGACAAGTAATAAAAGTAAAAGGATTTCTCTAGTTTTGCAAGACTAGAAACTTAGATAAACTAACTAACACGAAAATTAAATAACTAACAGCTAAAACAAGTAAAAATCAACTAAATTCAATAATAAGAAGACTTCTGTTTAGGTTCGGTTTATTTACTCCTATGGTTGATTTATGACAAGTGCAATGGATTAATTGTTACTGGCTACCGATTAAAGTGATTAGGTTCACATTCGCTATTACCAACCCTTAGAAAACTAATTAATTCAAACAGTGGCCAGTTGATTAAACTAATAAATTTCCTAGTTAATTATTCAGGTTAAATAAGACTTATAGTGGTCACTTAAATTGGTTGTTCAATTAACCTCTTGTTGATGGTTTATCACACAAGCTCACACATTAATTTACCCACTTTCTAGTTAATCCTAGTTTCACGTTCGCTAATCCTAGGCACATAACAATGCTTTCACATAAATCACATAAGATAAGCAATTAAGAGATGTTCATGCAGCTTAATTACTTGATAATTAATAGAAAATAGTTATGGTTAATGCATAAGGTTCTTTAACAAGCTTAATAAAACTAAATTCACCAATAAACAATTAATCCAACCATAAATCAATCCATAGTTGTAAATTTTCCTACCCTAAACAGAAGATATAAAGTTTAGCTCATAATTGTAGCAGAAAGCAACTCAAAAACAATGTCTAGTAGTTCAAACATGATTAAAACAATAGATAAAGTAAAGAGTAAACTTATGTTGCCTTTAATCTTCTTAGAAATGAAGTTGGGGTTGACTCTCACGATTTCCAGAGCTCCAGCAGCCTTCCTAGTCGCAAGGTAATCCTCCAAAAAATCCAGAGATGGTTTTGTTTCGGAACTTGGCCTCTATTTATAGTTTTTAGAAAAAAGAGGCTACTCGTCGAGTCGCCAACCGACTCACCGAGTCCCCTCGTAGAATCCGTGTACGACAAGGATTTTATGTTTTGCTTCGCGAACATTGGTGGGTACTCGTCGAGTAGACGTCCAGACTCGCCGAGTCCTTCAGGATTTGGCTCTTTTTCTTCATTCTTCAATCCCCGAGCTTCCGATCGCATCTCCTGCTTCCTTTTGCTTCCGAGCATATCTTTTGGACTGAAAATACAATTTAAACACAATTAAGTACCTTTTGTCCATATATTGCAATAATTTATCCAATTAATAATAAAAGTCTATGCTAAATATGCACATATCAAAATACCCCACACTTGACTTTTGCTTGCCCCCAAGCAAAACTGAATTTTAACACACTAATACTACATAAGACAATCCCAATCGAACCCAGCCATTATGCCAAGACCGCAACACATGCATTTGTGTCTAAATTTTTTCCTAAGGACCCCCCTCAATTCTAACTACTTACAATCCTCATAAACACTCGCCCACTTCTTTTGAACAATGCTCATTTTATGCATCCCTCCGAATCCATCCGCAGAAAACCTCCTAGCCTCAAGGTATTTTTGGTGGATGTGACATCCCCTAATTTCTTGGCTAGAAAAGACCGATTTAATTTATGCTTTTAAAATAAAATCAGAGAAATCCTTTTAAAAGATGTTGCGGAATTGGTCCCCAAAACAGAATATGATAAAAGTTTATCAAAACCTTTCTTTAAGAAATATATATTTTCCTTTTATATCAAAACCTCGGGATGTCATGTTCCGATACAGATCAAAAGCATAAACAGGACATTATAAGCCTTACAACAGTTATTTACAACTACTGGCCTATAATCCAAAAATCTCTCATCATCATCCGACTATGCTCGGGGTCCACTACCTGTAATATAAAAAGCTGAGTGGGTCAGGCTAGGGAGCCTGATGAGCATATAGGTTTTTCAACCCACAATAATAATAAACTTATTAAATTCAACAATCAACAATAACCCTGATTACCCATTCCCGTTATCCTCACTTTACGTCCCTAAACACCTATCACGAGGGACCTAGCCTAAGGAATATCATCGGGATGGACACTACTGCTAAGGGGACTCCTCAGCCATACATGTCCTAAAGGCAACCATGAGGGGGATGGAGTACGCCAATGAACATATAGTTCACAACCACCTACAGGTTGCGAACCTGCTAGCGTTCCACTGGACTGCCTAGAAAGGTCCGTGGTCGTCATCTATACTCCGCTAGACGACAACAACAACAACAACAACAACATCGAGGCCTCTCATCATTTTAACACCCATCAACTATTTCGTCTACCCATGTTTTACCCAACATATTTTTAGATAAAATACATATACAGTTTAAAACTTGTATAAAACATCTATTCAATAATCACGTCAAATAAACAATTAATATAATTACACATAGCACATATTTTACAGAAAATACTTCATATCTAGGTGTAAGATGAAAGTGACTACACACTCACTTGATTTAATGATAATCGGGCAGCACTTCGTTTCCTAAAACGATCGTTTCTAATAAAACCGGGAGTTTTATTGAGAAACCGGGCTCTGCGAGGGTCGGACTTCAAAACCGAAAAGATAAATTTCTCGGGCTTCTCGGGCACTTCGGGACGTGTTTCGGGTGTTTGGTATGATATCGGGGCTTTGGGGGAAGCTGGAATGGAAGAAATATTGTTTAGGGGGTGAAAAATGACAATTTTCCAAATTACTACCGGGAGGTCTCGCACCCTTCTATTTATAGGGGCGAGGCTTCTGATCCGAGGGCTGAGAAGCGACCAGGTGTCAGCAGATGCGAAGGGAAAGCTGATGGCTCGCACGTGCGAGGTTCCATGTGGCTGCTTCTGATTGGACCGAGGTCTAGGGTCCGAGGGGTGGGATGTGGCGCGCCTGCGAAGCTCGGACACGTCAAGAAGGGCACGCGTCGCTCCGCGGTTGGAACAGCACTTCGGATGCGAGGGAGTGCGACACGCCTCGCCAGCTGGCCTTGGGTGACTCAGCAATTCGGACACGTGGCGCGTAATGAGCGAGGGTGACGTGGCCGAAGCATGACTATGCGAAATTTCTCGGTTTTAACATTTTTTTCTCGATTTTTGTGCAAAAACTTCTAAAATCCATAACTTTCGCATACGGGCTCCGTTTTTGACGTTCTTTATATGCACGCGTAGGTAAAATTACGCTCTACAACTTTTGTTTAGACTTCGTCGGCTAATTTTGACTTTAATTTTAATATTATTATTTTTAACAGACCGGGACAGGAAATCCGATAAAAATTCATAACTTCTTCATCCGATGTCCGTTTCCGTCTGTCTTTTTACCGTTGTACTACTATTGACGAGACCTTCGATTCTCCTTTAGGTTGTGTCGGCTAAAAATCACTCGATCTAAAATTCGAGTTTTTTAGCTGTCTACTGCTAAGCTGAAACTTAGAAAAATCATAACTTCCTCATACGAAGTCTGATTTGGGCGTTCTTTTTATACCTACTCTCGGTTTAACGAACACTACGACTTTCGTTTAGATCACTAAGGCTAAAAAGTAGTTTATCAAAAACTCACTTTTTACGTCATTCGGCACCGTGCCGGTTTTGTCGCGAAACTTCGACAGGTCATAACTTCTTCGTTATAACTCGGATTTCGGTATTCTTTATATATCCGTAATCCTTGTCACGACCACTACAACTTTCTTAATAGATATTGGCTTTATCTAATATTTATTTTCGACGCTCATTTTTACTCTTAATTAATTAAATTCTAGTAATTAAGCATAAAACACATAATTCACATAATATTCACATAATTCCTTTTCATTTCTTCAAAATGAGTTACAAAGTTTAACCTAGACTATTACGTCAATATTAATGCCTAGCCTAGAAACACGGGCGTTACAATTCTCTCCCCCTTAGGATGATTCTGTCCTCGGAATCACACATCAGCAAACAAATGTGGGTAGCGACTCATCATGTCACTCTCTGTTTCCCAGGTGAGATTTGGCCCATTCGTATGTTTCCAACGCACAAGCACTAAATCGACCGTCTTGCGTCGCAACTTCTTAGTCTTACGTTTAACGATTGCCTCAGGTTCTTCAATTAACCTCTTGTTTTCATCCAACCTTAATTCAGAAATTGGAATTATGTCGGGAACATCTCCCGTGAACTTTCTCAAATAACACACATGAAAGGTGTTATGAATACCCTCTAGTTCTTCTGGTAATTCTAGCTTGTAAGCTTGATTCCCGATCCTCTGAAGAACTTTAAACGGTCCAATAAACCTTGGACTCAATTTTCCCCTTTTACCAAATCTTATAAGTCCCTTCCACGACGAGACTTTAAGTAAAACTGAATCTCCAACTTTGAATGATATCAATTGTCTTTTCTTGTCAGCATAGCTCTTTTGTCGATCTTGAGCTGCTAACATCCTTTCCCTAATCACTTTCAACTTTTCAGCAGTTTGATGGACTATTTCAGGTCCCATAAACTGCTTTTCCCCAGCTTCCAGCCAGCATGACGACGTTCGACACTTTTCTCCATGAAAACCATGATAAGGTGCCATCTTGAGGCTCGAGTGGAAACTATTATTATAGGAAAATGCTACTAGAGGTAAGTGTTCATCCCAGTTACCCTAGAATTCCAGGGTACATGCTCTCAGCATATCCTCCAACGTTTGAATTGTTCGTTCGCTCTGACCATCGATTTGTGGATGGTAAGCTGTACTCAAACACAACTTGGTACCCAATTCCTCTTGTAGACTCCTCCAAAACCTTGAGGTAAAACGGCTATCACGATCGGATACAATCATTAACGGAACACCGTGAAGCCTCACAATTTCCTTCACGTAAGAATTCGCAAGTTTATCCATAGACCATTTCTCATTTACTGCTATGAAATGCGCACTCTTAGTGAAGCGATCAACGACCACCCAAATCATGTCGTGACCGTTCCTTGTTCTGGGCAGTTTAGTCACAAAATCCATGGTGATGTCTTCCCATTTACCCATGGGTACAGGAAAAGGTTCTAAACTCCCATACGGTTTCTGATGTTGTGCCTTAACCCTAGCACATGTTACACACTCGGCCACATACTTAGCAACATCGAGCTTCATCGTCGGCCACCAGTAATAGGGTTTTAGATCCCTATACATTTTTGTACTGCCGGGATGAATCGAGTACATGGTCTTATGTGCTTCTTCCATCAGAAGATCTCTTACTCCTCCCGTCTTAGGTACCCAAATCCTATCTTGGAATACCTTCAGTCCTTGACCATTTGTATCAAACACTAACGTTTTGCCCAAACGTTCTTCCTTTCGGTCATTTTTTTCTAAAGCTTCCTCTTGAGCTTTCTTTATACTTTCCACAATTGTCGAGACAACTTCAATCCTTAACGCTCTTGGCCTTTTCTTTTCAAGGTTTACCTTCCGACTGAGAGCATCAGCAACAACATTTGCTTTACCAGGGTGGTAAAGTATCTCACAGTCGTAGTCCTTGAGTAACTCTAGCCAGCGCCGTTGCCTCATGTTCAGTTCATTCTGATTAAAGAGATATTGAAGACTCTTATGATCAGTGAAAAGTTTGCATTTAGTACCATAAAGATAGTGTCTCCATATCTTTAAGTCGAATACTACCGCTGCCAACTCCAGATCATGAGTGGGGTAGTTCTTTTCATGCTCTTTCAATTGCCTCGATGCATACGCTATCACTTTATCCCTTTGGGTCAGAACACAACCTAACCCAACTCCAGAGGCATCACTATAAACTGCGAAGTCATCAACTCCTTCAGGTAACGAAAGAATCGGTGCTTCACACAATTTCTTCTTTAACTTCTAAAAAGCTTCCTTATGCTTCTCATTCCAAGTATAAGTAGCTCCTTTGTGGGTCAAAGTTGTTAATGGAGTAGCGATTGAAGAAAAGCCTTGGATAAACCTTCGGTAATATCCAGCTAATATTAAAAAGCTTCGGATCTCTGTAGGACTTTTTGGTTGTTCCCACTTCATCACAGCTTCAATCTTTGCTGGGACAACCATTATCCCTTCTTGGTTAACCACATGACCCAAAAATTGGACTTCTTGAATCCAAAATTCACATTTGGAGAACTTTGCATACAACTTCTCCTTTTTCAGAACTTCTAGCACTTCACGCATATGCTTGTCATGCTCCTGCTTGCTTTTTGAATAAATCAAGATATCATCTATGAACACTATCACCGATTTACAAACCCTATTCATCAAATCCATGAAGGCCACTGGAGCATTGGTTAGTCCGAACGACATAACCAAAAACTCATAGTGTCCATATCTTGTTCTGAACGCAGTCTTTTTGATATCCTGCTCTCTTACCTTTAGTTGATGATATCCCGACCTAAGATCGATCTTTGAAAAATAGCTTGAACCTTGCAACTGATCGAACAGTTCATCAATCGTCGGCAACGGGTACTTGTTCTTTATTGTTGCTTTATTCAGATCTCTGTAATCGATGCACATTCTCATGCTCCCGTCCTTTTTCTTTACAAATAACATTGGGGCTCCCCAGGATGATGAACTAGGTCGAATAAAACCTTTGTCCAATAACTCCTGAAGTTGTGTCATAAGTTCTTTCATCTTTGTTGGTACTAATCGATACGGTGCTTTTGCTATTGGCGTCGTTCCTGGTAACAAGTCGATACCGAATTCTACTTGTCGATCAGGGGGCAATCAGGGAAGATCTTCGGGAAAGACTTCAGGATAGTCACACACCACCGGAATATTCTGCACCTCCTTCTTTTCCTTCTTAGCATCGGTCACGAATGCTAGATATGATGTACATCCCTTGACCAAACAATTTCTGGCTTTCATTAGGGAAATGATTCCAGAGTTTACTCTGCGTTTGTCTCCATACACCATAAACGACTCTTTTCCTGGCGGGTTTACTTTTACTGTCTTCTTCCTACACAATATTTCGGCATCATTGGCGCTAAGCCAATCCATTCCTAAAACTATGTCGAAACCATTTAACTCTATAGGTAATAATTCCTCGTGGAACTTATTCCCATTCAAGTCAATGAAGATGTTTTTCATATGATGGCTAACAGGTATAAACTTTCCACTAGCAATCTCGACTATTATAGCATTAACTAGTCTATCTACAGGAAAAGCTAGTTTTCTACCAAATTCATGCGAAATAAAGGAGTAATTGGCTCCAGAATCAAACAAAATTTGGGCAGGCAATTCGTTTACGAGAAAGGTACCTGAAGCGACACTGGCTTCTTCTTTCGCAGCTTCAAGTGTCATCGGAAAGGCTCTCGCCTTCGGCTTTGGTGGAAGATTGGGCTTTTCTGCATCCTTCTTCTTCGGGCAATCCTTCAAAATATGCCCTTCTTCATTGCACCCAAAACAGACGTTCTTATTGAAGGTGCATTCATTAGCATAATGCCCAGGCTTTCCACATTTGTAACAAGTGACTTCCACGCTGCATTTCCCAGCATGTTTCTTCTTACACTTGTCATACCACTTGGCTTCGGCTCCTCCTCCGAATTTCCTCGAACCAGTCTTCGAGAACTTGTTCTTTTTATTGGAACCTGAAGTTCCTTCAAACTTTCTCTTTTCGTCAACTTCAACCTTGCTGGCGGCTCTCCCCTTAATCATATCTTCCACAGACTTGGCAGCCCAGATAGCTGCCTCCAAAGTAAGTGCCTGACGTACTGGCACCGCGTACTCCCATGGAAGTCCCTTTGCGTACCTGTCAATTTTTGCCAGCTCAACTGGGACAATACGCAAAGCAAACTCCATTTTGTCTGTGAAGTTATTTGTATATTCATCAACGGTCATACTTCCCTTCTTCAACGTCAGAAATTGGTTTTCTAGCTCAAGCACATTTTGGGCCGAGCAGTACTTGCGCTTGAAGTGCACCAAGAACTCTGCCCAAGTCAGTTGCAGTGGCTCATTAGGGCTTATGGCTTTCCCTAGAGTGTTCCACCAACGAGCATCACTACCTCTGAACTGACGCACTGCAAATGTGGTTTGTAACTTGCCTTGGCAACCACATGTCATGAAAGCCAATTCCATTTCCGAGATCCAATCCATTACTCCGACGGGATCTTCTTTTCCAGTGAAGGTTGATGGCTTGCAAGTCATAAAGTCTTTATACTTGAACCCATTTCTCTCCACTCTATCCTCGTGGTTTTTTCTCCCAACCACAAGCGGTTCACTATGACCAACAGATCTACTATTGTTTCCTTCTTCAGATCGATCGTCATTTAATTCACGTTGTTCAACAGGAACTGAAGGTTCATTCCGGTTGTTCAGCAATATTTGTCTCATTTCCTCCCTTTGTTCAACCATCATTGACTGAATCATGGCTCGTACTCCAGCCATGGTGATGGGTTCTGGTGCAGCACCTGCTATAGGCACCTGTTCCACCACTTGGGGTTGAGGTTGTTGGTTTCTATTTGCATTTCCCGCTCCACTTCGGGTTCTTTCCATTATAATCTATATGCCGAATAAGGCGAATTTAGGTCTTTATCCTTGATAGATATTTAAATTCTCCTTATCACTCCGAAACGTTTACATGGTAGTTCTAATATCGTAATCGTACGCTTAGAATCCTACACACATAAGGTTTCCAGATCCGGTCGGCAACAGACCATAGATCCGAACAAATAATGGCATATATGGCAAATATATAGCATTTAGCACATAAAAGCATTTTAGGCATCTTTCCTAAAATAAACTAGTGCTCGTGTCTAAAATATGGTAGACACTCATCTCACAATCATCACTTAGCATTCTAAGTTTAAGTGTAGAAATCCTACAAATTCCTAGTTCTCTTAAACTAATGCTCTGATACCAACTGTGACATCCCCTAATTTCTTGGCCAGAAAAGACCGATTTAATTTATGCTTTTAAAATAAAATCAGAGAAATCCTTTTAAAAGATGTTGCGGAATTGGTCCCCAAAACAGAACATGATAAAAGTTTATCAAAACCTTTCTTTAAGAAATATATATTTTCCTTTTATATCAAAACCTCGGGATGTCATGTTCCGATACAGATCAAAAGCATAAACAAGACATTATAAGCCTTACAACAGTTATTTACAACTACTGGACTATAATCTAAAAATCTCTCATCATCATCCGACTATGCTAGGGGTCCACTACCTGTAATATAAAAAGCTGAGTGGGTCAGGCTTGGGAGCCTGGTGAGCATATAGGGTTTTCAACCCACAATAATAATAAACTTATTAAATTCACCAATCAACAATAACCCTGATTACCCATTCCCGTTATCCTCACTTTACGTCCCTAAACACCTATCACAAGGGACCTAGCCTAAGGAATATCATCGGGATGGACACTACAGCTAAGGGGACTCCTCAGCCATACATGTCCTAAAGGCAACCAGGAGGGGGATGGAGTACGCCAATGAACATATAGTTCACCAACACCTACAGGTTGCGAACCTGCTAGCGTTCCACTGGACTGTCTAGAAAGGTCCGTGGTCGTCATCTATACTCCGCTAGACGACTACAACAACAACAACAACAACAACAACAACAACATCGAGGCCTCTCATCATTTTAACACCCATCAACTATTTCGTCTACCCATGTTTTACCCAACATATTTGTAGATAAATACATATACAGTTTAAAACTTGTATAAAACATCTATTCAACAGTCACCTCAAATAAACAATTAATATAATTACACATAGCACATATTTTATAGAAAATACTTCATATCTAGGTGTAAGATGAAAGTGAGTACACACTAACTTGATTCAATGATAATCGGCAAGCACTTCGTTTCCTAAAACGATCGTTTCTAATAAAACCGAGAGTTTTATTGAGAAACCGGGCTCTGCGAGGGTCGGACTTCAAAACCGAAAAGATAAATTTCTCGGGCTTCTCGGGCACTTCGGGACGTGTTTTGGGTGTTTGGTATGATATCAGGGCTTTGGGGGAAGTTGGAATGGAAGAAATATTATTTAAGGGGTGTAAAATGACAATTTTCCAAATTACTACCGGCAGGTCTCACACCCTTCTATTTATAGGGGCGAGGCTTCTGATCCGAGGGCTGAGAAGCGACCAGGTGTCAGCAGATGCGAAGGGAAGGTTGATGGCTCGCACGTGCGAGGGTCCATGTGGCTGCTTCTGATTGGACCGAGGTCTAGGGTCCGAGGGGTGGGATGTGGCGCGCCTGCGAAGCTCGGACACGTCAAGAAGGCCAGGCGTCGCTCCGCGGTTGGACTAGCACTTCGGATGCGAGGGAGTGCGACACACTTCGCCAGCTGGCCTTGGGTGGCTCAGCAATTCGGACACGTGGCGCGTAATGAGCGAGGGTGACGTGGCCGAAGCATGACTATGCGAAATTTCTCGGTTTTAGCATTTTTTTTTCGATTTTTGTGCAAAAACTTCTAAAATCCATAACTTTCGCATACGGGCTTCGTTTTTGACGTTCTTTATATGCACGCGTAGGTAAAATTACGCTCTACAACTTTTGTTTAGACTTCGTCGGCTAATTTTGACTTTAATTTTAATATTATTATTTTTAACAGACCGGGACAGGAAATCCGTTAAAAATTCATAACTTCTTCATCCGACGTCCGTTTTCGTCTGTCTTTTTACCGTTGTACTACTATTGACGAGACCTTCGATTCTCGTTTAGGTTGTGTTGGCTAAAAATCACTCGATCTAAAATTCGAGTTTTTTAGCTGTCTACTGCTAAGCTGAAACTTAGAAAAATCATAACTTCCTCCTACGAAGTCAGATTTGGGCGTTCTTTTTATACTTACTCTCGGTTTAACGAACACTACGACTTTCGTTTAGATCACTAAGGCTAAAAAGTAGTTTATCAAAAACTCACTTTTTACGTCATTCGGCACCGTGCCGGTTTTGTCGCGAAACTTCGACATGTCATAACTTCTTCGTTATAACTGGGATTTCGGTATTCTTTATATATTCGTAATCCTTGTCACGACCACTACAACTTTATTAATAGATATCGGCTTTATCTAATATTTATTTTCGACGCTCATTTTTACTCTTAATTAATAAAATTCTAGTAATTAAGCATAAAACACATAATTCACATAATATGCATATAATTCTTTTTCATTTCTTCAAAATGAGTTACAAAGGTTAACCTAGACTATTACGTCAATATTAATGCCTAGCCTAGAAACACGGGCGTTACAGTTGAGCAACTCAAGCATACATAATCTAGACAATTACAGCTTTTTCATATCACTATAGAGCTTAATTGGAATTCTTCACTTCTTTGATATTTGATCTTTTTAATTTCTTTAATTTACCACCTTCTTTGATTTCATTTTTGGTATCTTCAAATTTTGAACTTTCGGAATTTTGATCTTCACTTTAATTGCTCCAAAATTCTTACAACTTTTTTTGTAATTCTCTCTCTTTTTTTTCACATGTAACTCACTTTTTTTTCACTCAAAACCTACATGCTTAAGCAAGGGCGCTCAACTTCAACCTTTATTGATTAAAGATAAAAATTTTCCTAGATACATTTCTGGTACACGATGCTAAACATATTGCATCCCTCAAACTAAGTGAGGTTGTGTTTTTGTCCCATGATTTCACTAGAATAAAGGGGGCCACAAATGCACTAGAACGTATATTGGCTCAACTAAACATTTGGGTCTTCTTGCAATCATCAAACATAACACTAGCATGGAATCCTAATTGTTTTTAACAAAATTTTCTAAATTAATCCTAGTAATTTTTTAATGCAAAAATATCAAAATTATACCTAAATTAGGATTCTAATGTAACTAATATAATCAACCCCTACCCCACACTTAATTTATGCAATGTCCCCATTGCATATTATGCATGAATAATAAAACATAAAAATAAAGAGGGAATTGGAACAAACTCCCCTGGGATAGTAGTCGCGAGGTTGATGTTCTTCATTCAAAGCTCCTTCTTTAATTAATTTTAGAAATGGGAACAGCTCATCCATGTCTCGGGCGTCAAATCTCGTGTGGTTAAGCTCTAAAAATGCAGGAAAGACTCTCGGAAATCTCCAGGAATTAATCTTCAAGAATGCAGCCAATTTTCATATAAAATATCTTCAAATCGTCAGTTCTAGAGGTGAAATGGAAATCAACTCGTCGAGTTTGTAAGGTGACTCGCCGAGTTGTAGCGCGAAACTGGCAGAAGTCGTGAATTTGCACTGTGACTCGTCGAGTCCAAGATGTGCACTCGTCGAGTACATCGCTGTATGGAAAATTTTGCTTTCTGCTCCAAGTTCGTTTCTAGTGTACTAAAGTAACATCAAAATGACACTTATGCTCATTTTTCTTCAATAATCAGACACTTTTTAATCATCTTCATAACCGGACTCTATACTCGAACTCAAGACTCTATTTCCCCTCTCGCTTAGACTCGATTCTTCCCACTATTCTTTCACTCTCTAGACCCTTTGCATGCATACCCTTATTCAAATTCTGAAAAGAACCAAAAGCAAACACAACTAAATAAAAAGGAAAAACAAACAATTAAAATCCTACTTAAAAGTTCTAACAAACCAACCAAAAACAACCAAACAAATAAAAATTGTTTTAACACAACCCAACAAATAAAAGGGATAGATCTCAATCTTCATCTTCTTCCTCTTCATCATCTTCTCTCACTCCGCTCCCCCCGACTTCACTTCCACGGGCGTTTATCCGCTCCTCCCAAGTAGGCACATATGGAAATTCGCCCCCATCTACATGTTGGATGTTAAAATGATTAAACATTTGAATGAATGACCGGTTGTTGAAATTTAAGCTCCTCCCCAAATCGTCTTGGTATTTTCTTCCCTCCACGTTAAACCATTCCGCGAGTATCTCATCTTCAACCGGAATCACCGGTGGATCTTCATGTGCTCGTTTATGTCTCGGCCTAACTCTCCTTCCCGGGTCCTCGGGTCATATAACTGCATCATCATGAGGAATGGCAAAATGGCCCCCCTCCATAATCATCAATGATTCGTGCCCGTCTGTAAAGTGTGACACTAAAATGAGGTGTGGGTATTTCGGTCAAACCACTTCCAGCTCCACTTTCCAGCACCCCGAATGATCTTGCCAAACGGTTCACGAACATCCTGCCATTAATCTTGGAGGTTTTTCTATCCTTAACCGCTCCCTCAGCCAAATAATTTGCCAAACAGTATGGGAGATTGCAAAAAGTATTTGGGGTAATGATACTCCACAAGTAGAAAACATCAAGGTTAGGAACCTTGTCATCATCCTTTCGCATGTTAATTGTGCTAGAGATGAGGCGATGAATCAAGCGGTGGATTCGTGATCTAATGCCACCTTTTTTAGTGGTCCACCATGTGGAACCTTGTCATCTAATGCCACCTTTTTTAGTGGACTTGGGAATATAGACTTTGTTTGCAATAGTGGTCCACCATGTGGAACCCACAACTCCCTCCGGAAAATTTTTATGACAATGCTCCAAGAAAGCACCAAAAGCTTGAGTGTTGACCACATGTTGGTCATAGATGCCCATTCTCCATACGAGATCAACCATGCTACAATGACGGTATTCCCCGCCAATGCAAAATGTGAGGACACTCGGATTGTAGAAGTCATCCCCTCCACGGAAATTAATAGTTGAGAAAAATTCCAAACACAGTTCTTGGTATACTGGCTCCTGAATTCTAAACAACCGGTTCCACCCATCGCACGTTATGGTTACCCCATCATGTATAAATGTGTTAACCAAATATGGAGTTACTTCCTCTGTCAATCCGACTCGATCAAACCACTCCCAGTCTATCTCATTAGGAACATATATCTCTTTCTTTTTCAGCTCCTCTAACTTCTTTCTCAATTTCCTCATTGTTGAGTCTGAGTCAATTCGTGGAAAACTTAACCAAGGATGTGCCCTTTGGTTACTCCTTGAGCTTTGACCTTTTCTAGAAAACATGTTCTGCACAACATCAACCACAAAACATAGAAAAATATCAAAACCAAAAATTCGGGCAACAGCAACCGGACTCGTCGAGTCATGAACAGACTCGGCGAGTCTGATGAACTGGTCGAGTGCTGCTATGATTCGAAATATAATAGGTCATGAAATCTCTAAATTCAGTCCATGGGTTTGTCTCGGAAGGTTTTCTAAGTACCAATTCACAATAAATTTCAACTATAACACTCGAATTAAACAAAAATCTGAAACCCTAGAATCTTAGTCAAGTCAAAATCGGGTTTTCAACAAATTAGGACCATTATTCTGCCAAAGATTAGAACTTTAATAAGATTAGAGGTAAAAGATGTTACCTTGTTGAAGAATATTGAAGAAATTGAAGAAAATCAAGATGGTTGCTTGAGAGAATTTTGGCACGTCGAGTGGTGTGTGTCGGCTGTGTAAAATGAAAGTGTTTTCCAATTAGGGTTAAAACCCTAATTTTACAGAATTGTAAAAAAAAATTCAGTAAAAATAAGCGACTCGTCGAGTCAGTGTGGCAACTCGGCGAGTCGAGTCGCGAATTTTAGTTCAACATTTACGCATTGACTCGTCGAGTCTTTTAATCTGTTTGAAAAATATATATATTAAAAACTTTTCTCTTTTTTTAATAAAAACACCACACCCCACACTTAGGCCTTTCTTGTCCTCAAGAAATCATTTGTAGATGAAAATGAAGATTTAGAATACTAAGAAAACCACACAAAACAAAAACGAAAAAGAAAAGAAAAGCAAACTCTATTGACGGGTTGCCTCCCATTGAGCGCTTCTTTTTGAGGAGTCGTTAGTTGGACTCCTTTCCGCTCTACGTTTCTGCGGCTTCCTCCAATAAGATCTCCTTCTTTAGTTTTTGCACTTTATACTTGGTTTTGTAAATATGGATTTTTCTCGTATATGCCCTTTTCAATTCTTCTTTCCTTCTCCTTGTGGCACTTTCTTTAGCTTTACGCTTTATACCTCTACCACCCGTCGTCTTTTTAACTCCTTCCTCTTTACGCCCCATCGTTTCCCTTCCTCCTCTATCTTCCTTGATTGCCTTTTTAGTCATTATCTCATCATCACTCAAGGTCACGAATTCTTCCTTACTTTCATCACATAATAAAGAGTCTGGTGGTTTAAAAGTGAAAACTTCATATGTAGTAGAGACTAGGGCTCGATGCTTGGTGCTTGTGATTGTAGTTGACATTGCTTCTTGATCAGGCATGCGTGAGTCAATGGAAGAGTTATGCTCATCATTATTCCAATCCTTAGCATTCTCTTTATCTTCTAAGCTTTCCTTCTTGTCATCTTGTACTGCTTCATCATATTGCACAATTATGTCAAGACAAGCCAAGTGTGCATTTTCAAAGTTGCTCAAATCTTTAACAACTTTACTTTCCTCAAGCGGATTCTCCATTTGATCAAGAAAAATATGAACGTCGGGTCCAGAAGGGGTATTCATGGTCTTCAGGCCAAAACCTTCATCAAATCGTGCCTTCTCGTATGGACTCGTCGAGTCAGTGGGCGCTACTCGACGAGTCGTTGAGCTTTCAACACTTTTGATTGTTTCTTGGTAATCAGCTTCCTCTACCAGCCTCTCTATCTCTTTCAGGTCTCCTTCAGCATCAAAATTCTCTTCCAAAGATAATATGAATTGATTTTGATCGCTTTCTTGCAAGAATGCAAGCTCTTTTTCTAATAATTCATCCTCCAAATCCATTGAGGAAACTTCATCTTCTCTTGACTCTATGTGCTTATCCATTTTATCAGCTTTAAAAGTCACCGAATCATCCCCCACCCTTAGTGTTATTGTAGATTCACGCATATCTACCACGGCACAAGCGGTATTCAAAAACGGTCGCCCGAGAATGATTGGGACTTTAAGGTCCTCTTCCATGTCCAAAATTATGAAGTCAACAGGGAACACTAGTTTATCTACCTTGATGAGAAGGTCTTCTCACACTCCCATTGGATGTATTATTGTTTTATCGGCTAGATGGATTTTCACTTGAATAGGCTTTGGGACTGGAAGGTTTAGCTTTTGGAAGAAAGAATATGGCATAATATTTATACTTGCCCATGAATCAGTCAACGCTCGTGTGGTCATTAAGTTCCCAAATTGGCACGGTACGGTGATGCTTCCCGGATCGCCCCTCTTTTCTGACAGCTCATTCAACACTATCTCAGCCACTTCTTCCATATTTCTTCTAGTTGTAAAGAGGCTCTTAAGCAAACTTTCATATTTTGGCGTTTGAACTATCGTTTCAATAAACGAAAATATTCACTTGGAGGGCCTTCATATGCTCCATAAACTTCCTATATTCTTGAATCTGCCCACCAGGTATGGCGCAACTTGGAAATGGCAAAGGGGGCCGGTAAGGTTTTAAAAGAGAGCTGGTTTTGTCATCAGGTCTTGGGCTCGTCGAGTCCTTGTTCGTGACTCGATGGGTCGAGTCGGGTTTACCCGATTCCCAATTTATTTCCTCTTCTGTTTGCACCTTTTGTGATTCTTCTGGATAGGGGTCAGAGGAGTGAAAAGTTTCTCAAAATCTGTTGTTATTGATTTCAGATGTGCCATTCTTGGATTCTGTTCGGTATTGCTAGGAAGTTCACCCGGTCCTCGTTGGTTGATTTGTTGTGCAAGCTGGCCTAGCTGTTTTTCAATGTTATGAATGGATGCTTGCTGATTCCTAAGCATAGTTTGTTGATCCATCATCATAGATTGGTGTTCTCTAATCATATTTCGTTGCTCCTTCATTTCAGCGTCGGTATCATTGTGCCTTTTCTCAGATGCGGCTACAAATCTTGTAAACATATCTTCCAAGTCTGATTTCTTTTCTTGCGCCGGTTCCTCCTTTTGATAAAAACCCCTTGCCTTTTGCTTAAACTTTTCCTCCTTTGCCTTTTTGTATTCATTGTACGGTAGCCATTCTTTCTTGGGTTTTCGCCAATCATCATCATATTTATCGCCACTTGAATAACACACTTGTGATTTCCGGTTCCCATTCTCGTCCAAATCACAATCTCTAGTAAGGTGAGGCCCGTTACAATTCTCACATCCCACCCGGATAGCGTGGATGGATTGGTCCATCTTATTTATTTTTCGATCCAAACTCTCCAACTTAGCCATCACTGCTGCCATGCTATCAGTAACTGAGTTCACCACCCCTTGATTTGGGTCATTCCTTGGGTTATGATATTCTCTAGAATGCTTAGAGAATTCTTCAATTAGGGCCTTTATCATCGGGGGTGCCTTCTTTGTGAGTGGTCCTTGCGAATCAAGGAGCTGCCTAGTTGTCACATTCACTCCATCATATAAAATGGAGACTTCTTGTTGACTGTTCAGATCGTGATGTGGGCAGTTCCTTAGTAAGCCTTTATATCTCTCCCACGCCTCATAAAGTGATTCTCCAACTTGTTGTTCAAAATTGGCTATGGCTTTCTTTAACTTGGCTATCTTCGAGGGAGGGCAAAATTGGTCTATAAATTCCTCTTTCATTTTAGCCCAAGTAGTGATGGATCCTGGAGGGAGTGATTTTAGCCAATCCTTCGCGGCTCCCTTGAATGTGACTGGTAGCATACGAAGCAAGACAGTGTCGCGAGCCACATTAGGGACATTGAAGTAGTCGGCTATGTCATTGACTTCGTCAAGATGCTTGTATGCGTCTTCATGATCCTTCCCGTAGAATGGAATTTCCTTAAGTTGAGCAAGTATATGGCCCTTAAGTTCAAAGGTGGCAGTTGCGGGAATCGCGGGTTGCACGAGTCCCGGGCCGGTGTCATCACGCATCCTTTTCTTCCATTCACCCATGGGAACGTCATCGATGTTAGCCATGGTGTTAGCTTGTTTGCCCTCTATGTCGCTTCCTTCTTCAGATTCGCTTTCTTCTTTTTCGGTTTCGTACTCGGTATCCTCCTTCTTTAGGTCTTCGTCCGCCACTGAAAAGATGTTGGATTCTCCCTCTTTCTTGCTCTTTTTCTTACTAAAAATAGATTTGAGATTCTTCAACGGAGAATTCTTCGATGTTGTGGTTTCTCCTACGGTTTTGCCTTTGTTTTTCTTCAAAGTTGCTTCTGGGTCTTCAAGTGGTGGAATCAAAGTTGTACCTCCTCCTCTGGTCATAAACGTTCTGCAATCAAAACAGAAAACACGCGTAAAAAGAACAAAAATAAACTAAAAACGAGACTATGTGTTCAGCGTTGGACTCGTCGATTAGCTTCAACTGCACTCGGCGAGTACAGAGCCAAAACAGAAATAAATCAAACAAAAATTCTAAAAACAGAAAAACTTAAAACTTATCCTAATAACTAAATTACTAAAGCAGTAACTTTGTGTAAGATAGATCTTACACAAAGGATCGATAATGCTAGAAATTAGAATTAATTTTTGAACCGTTCCCCGACAACGTCGCCAAAAACTTGATGTGTGTTAAACGAACTAGTTTTATCCTACTTCTAAAATATGAATTAGACACACAGAAGGCAGTGGACCTTTCAATTGGTGGTATAGTTGAATAAGCAGGGTATCGAACTTAGGGAACGGTAATTAAACTAATAACTAGAATTAACTAAGACAAGTAGTAAAAGTAAAAGGGTTTCTCTAGTTTTGCAAGACTAGAAACTTAGATAAACTAACTAACACGCAAATTAAATAACTAACAGCTAAAACAAGTAAAAATCAACTAAATTCAATAATAAGAAGACTTTTGTTTAGGTTCGGTTTATTTACTCCTATGGTTGATTTATGACAAGTGCAATCGATTAATTGTTATTGGCTACCGATTAAAGTGATTAGGTTCACATTCGCTATTACCAACCCTTAGAAAACTAATTAATTCAAACAGTGTCCAGTTGATTAAACTAATAAATTTCCTAGTTAATTATTCGGGTTAAATAAGACTTGTAGTGGTTAACTAAATTGGTTGTTCAATTAAGCTCTTGTTGATGGTTTATCACACAAGCTCACACATTAATTTACCCACTTTCTAGTTAATCCTAGTTTCACATTCGCTAATCCTAGGCACATAATAATGCTTTCACATAAATCACATGAGATAAGCAATTAAGAGATGTTCATGCAGCTTAATTACTTGATAATTAACAGAAAATAGTTATGGTTAATGCATAAGGTTCTTTAACAAGCTTAATAAAACTAAATTCACCAATAAACAATTAATCCAACCACAAATCAATCCATAGTTGTAAATTTTCCTACCCTAAATAGAAGATATAAAGTTTAGCTCATAATTGTAGCAGAAAGCAACTCAAAAACAATGTCTAGTAGTTCAAATATGATTAAAACAATAGATAAAGTAAAGAGTAAACTTATGTTGCCTTTAATCTTCTTAGAATTGAAGTTGGGGTTGACTCTCACGATTTCCAGAGCTCCAGCAGCCTTCCTAGTCGCAAGGTAATCCTCCAAAAATTCCAGAGAGGGTTTTGTTTCGGAACTTGGCCTCTATTTATAGTTTTCAGAAAACAGAGGCTACTCGTCGAGTTGCCAACCGACTCGCCGAGTCCCCTCGTAGAATCCGTGTATGGCGAGGATTTTATGTTTTGCTTCGTGAACATTCGTGAATACTCGTCGAGTAGACGTCCAGACTCGTCGAGTCCTTCAGTATTTGGCTCTTTTTCTTCTTTCTTCACTCCCCGACCTTCCGATCGCATCTCCTGCTTCCTTTTGCTTCCGAGCATATCTTTTGGACTGAAAATACAATTTAAACACAATTAAGTACCTTTTGTCCATATATGGCAATAATTTATCCAATTAATAATAAAATTATATGCTAAATACATAGCTAAATATGCACATATCACAGATGCACTAGCCAATTTAGGATCCTTCCTTAGGATCCCACCAGAGACGAAGATTCCTATAACTCACATAATAACCCCAGCCATAGAAACCCTCTCCGACAAGTCAGAAGATCCTAAGCGTCCGACAAGCATAACAACTATTGAAGATCCTGACCCTAGGATCCTTTCTCAAAGAGATCCCGACAATCAGGATTCTCAAAGAAGTTTGCAATCATGGACCCAACCCATTATAGAATATCTCCAAAATGACACAATCACGACAAGAGAAAAAAGTGAAAGAGAATTCAGGACGAGAGTCTCAAGATTCGCGTTAATCCAAGGTAAACTTTACAAAAAAATCTATGGCAGGTCCATACCTAAGATGTTTGGAAGATCCTGAAGGTGCAGAAGTCTTTAAGGATATACACGAAGGAGATTGTGGCAATCACACCGGGGGCAGATCCTTATGCTCTAAAATACTGAGAACAGGATACTACTAGCCAACCATGAAGAAAGACTCCTTCCTACATGCTCAAAAATGTGATGCTTGTCAAAGACACAACAACATCCTACACCAACCGGCAGAACCTCTACATCCTATTATCTCCCCATGGGCATTCAAGAAATGGGGGATGGATATTGTAGGAAAATTGTCAGTAGCCCCAGGAGGAAAAGTCTTCATGTTGGTGATCACTGATTACTTCTCCAAATGGATCGAAACTGAAGCTTTCGCCCAGGTAAGAGCTAAAGAGGTAGTATCGTTCATTAAACGAAATATCTTGACCATGTTCGGGATCCCGGCTGAGATCAAATGCGACAATGGATCCCAACTTATTAGCAAAAGAACAAGAGACTTTTACACAAGCTGGGGGATCAAAATGATAATTTCCACTCCTATTTGTCCCCAAGCTAATGGTCAAGCGGAGTCCATCAACAAAATCATAGTTAACAATTTGAAGAAAAGACTGGACAAAAAGAAGGGAAAATGGGCAGAAGAACTTCCTTTCATTTTATGGGCAGATAGAACCACCTCCAAAGTGGCCATAGGTCAGACCCCCTATTCCTTGGTGTTTGGGACAAAAGTAGTAATCCCAACTGAAGTAGTGATCCTGACAGCAAGATACTTGCTGCAAGACCAAGAGAATAATAAAAGGATCCTAGCAGAGGATCTCGATACTATTGACGAGCTTAGGGATCTTGCCAAAATACGCATTGCTGCTCACCAAAAAAGAATCACGAAGGCTTACAATTGAAATATAAGGGTCAGACGTTTTCAAATAGGAGAGTTGGTATTAAGGGAAACATTCTAAAACACCAAGGATCCTAGTGCATGAAAATTAGCTCCCAAATGGGAAAGACCATGTCTTATAGATGCTGAAGCAGGAAAAGGAGCATATTGGCTAGCGACACTCGAAAGAGACATTCTGCCAAGATCCTGGAACGCTGTACACCTTAAAGCATACTACATGTAAGTAGGATCAAATGATCCACAAAAAAACCAAGGTACACATGTCCTTTACCATAAAAAACTTTTATTATTACTGATTTTCTCCTCGGATACATTACTAACTTAAGCATCGTAGGGGCATTAGCTAGACTAACACCCACCCTTAGCTAACGTTTGCTATGCAGAACAACATACGTTTGAGGATCCTCAAGAGTGGAGATCCTGAAACGTTGGGATCCTCACAAGAGAAAATCCTGGAACGACTGCATCCTTAAGTTTGAACACCGCGAAGCATAAGGATCTTGACACACAAAGATCCAAATACTTGGTAAACCCTATTATATTTAACAATATAATCCCTAAACTATCATGTACACAAGCTAGAGACCGATCATCTCTCCTACGCCTAAGGGTACTTAATCCCCTCTTAGGTTTAAAGAGCTAATTACATCTTTCACACGAACTAAGGTTGATACACCTCGCTTGGACGCATGCTATCTAATTGTAGGATACAGATAAGGGGATCATTTCACGATTCAGTGGCTTGGCAACCCTCTTATCTTTGAACACAAGTTGAGATCCTTATGGTTTATAACATTTTCATGTTGTCCAGAAATCGGGATCCTACCACAATGATTACTTAAGGCTTATAACATTTTCATGTTATCAGGATTTTACCCCAGTAACTACTTAAGGCTTATAACATTTTCATGTTATCAAAAATTGGGATTTTGCCCCAGAAATTACACGAGACCTATAACATCTTCATGTTGACACATGTTGGGAATGTTCCCCGGAAAATACGGTCAGATTGTAACATTTTCGTGTTACCTACCCAATGAATTGTATCACAAGTGGGGATCCTACCTAGAATATAACATTAACATGTTATCTATTTTGTCTAAGTCTATAATCTAAACATGTTATCCTATGGAGAAATTTCCCTTACAAGATCCAAAATCTTTAGGATCTCTGACGGTGGGGATCCTTACCCTTAAGGATCCTCATCAACCTTTATTGGTAAAGGACCTCGTTCCTAACGTTGAACCAACATTTTCTCCTAAGTTGAAATTTACCCTCAGTAAACTCTCAAAGACTTAAGGAGAAACCCGAAGACAATCAGGTTCTATCTTTCCTTAATTTTGAAGTTTTAAAATCAAGAATCCTGAACTTTCCAGGATCCTGAATTAATCGTTGACATATGAACTTTCGGAGTCATTCGCTATTTTCACAGAAGTTCCAAAAGCGTAATAGAAACTTTTATGAGTTGCAAGTTAATCAATAAACTTGTAAAAGAAACTTTTAGATTGTTTAACAAAGTCGGTTATTGTTTGACTAATCATTATTGATTAATTTTGTTTTTTTAGGATCTTAAACATGAAAAGACCTTAATATTGTGTTATGCAGGAAACAGAGAAAGATGAAAAGAAAATCAACCATTATATTAAAAAAAAGAGACCTACAGCCTTACAAAAGCCATGCATTAACATCAAAAGATTATAATGCCCTAATCACTTAAAAGGCCTAGATCTTAACCTGGTCATCATCGGCCTTCTCCTTCTTCTTCTCCTCTTCCTCCCCTCATGGCCGTACTACAGGATCCTCAGCGACGGTGGCAGGCTTGGTGGTTAGCTTGGCTAATGCCTCACACCATCTTATCACATCCCAGGATCCTGAATGTTTAAGATCCTCAGCCAGCCTGATCTTGGCCTCCAGGATAACCACAGCAGCGCTCGCCTTCGCATCCGCTATCACCTCCTCAAGGTCTGTAAGGAAACTTCCAGCTTGGGTAAAAGAGGTCAGCTTCCCAAGAGCATCCTCAATATTGAGGCCCTCTAGACTGAAATATGTGGCCCCAGAAGTCTTTCTCTTTCAGGATCTCATAGTCCTTACAACCAAGTCGAGCTAGGCTTTCTTTGAAGGAATCGGAGCAGAAGACTTTTCTTGCTTTCTTTGAAGGAATCGGAGCAGAAGACTTTTCTTGCTTGATTCTGACCAGGCCACTGGTCATATCATCCTCGAGGTCAGCTAGAGCGAAGCGAGCACTGGAGCGAACGGTCCTGGAACCTACAGAGAACATAAGGATCCTAATAAGATCAAGGATCTTAAGGCAACTACGTGAAGTCAGAAAGTAAAAAGATGCGTACCTGTAGCCATAGAAGCTGTGGTGGAAGATCCTTCTTGGAGACTGGACTGGTCAAGTTTAAGAGATCTATCTGCCTCCGGGAGGGAGAGAAAGCTGGCAATCTTATCCTCTGAATCCTCAGCAGTGACAACAATCTCTCCAAACTTGAATACTGTAACAGAAAAAACAAAATAAGCATAAGATTTTAGGATCCCAAAGGAAAATAATGAAATCCTACCCTTCTTAACCCAATCCAGGGGCAAGAGATCCCCGTCGGGAATAGAGCCACGTCTCACAAAGAAGTATCTTCCTTTCCAAGCCCCATCGTTATGCTTGGTTTTCAGGATTAAAGGAGACTTGTAGGTTTTTACCTTAAGTAGGAATCGGGAGTTTCCAAAAGTTGTAAGATCGTATACACAGGCCAGCTTAGAGAGGCCTATATCCATGCCTTTCGATTGATTAATATGATCAATCCAATAAAGGATCCTCCAAATAAAAGACATGGCCTGGATATACAAAATCCCGGTCAATTTAAAGAAATCAGAGATTATTCTCGTTAAAGGATACCTCAAACCCAAAGAGAAGGGGTACTCAGGAAAGCACACCCAAGTGGGAGAGACAAAGTCCTGATGAATAAGGGGATCAAAGGGTCTGAAAGCGACTCCGGAAGGAAAGGCTCCAACGAGTCTTAGAGACTCGATATCGTCATCACCAAAAGAGAAGAACTCCTCATAAGAGAGGATCCCCTGATCAACGAAATCATCATCGGGGAGGGCCAAAATGCTTTTACGAGACACCGCCATTTTTCGACCCATGGTAGAATAAAAGTCTAGAGGAAAAATTACCTTCTAAATCGCAAGACGGCACAAGAAAAGCAAAGAAGAACGGATAAGAGAACATGAAGATGATCCCTCATATTTGTACTGAGCCGATTAATATGATTTGACTGCTAACGACTAGTAAACTATCCTTTGGAATTTAAACCACCTATCCGTTATGGGTTAAAATGGAAAATTACTATCCCTTCTTCTCTTACGTATTTACTTTAAGTTATTCCTTTAATATTTGCAGAACTAACCCATATATTTTCAAGAATAACTTGGGCCCAATTGGTGGGACCAGGATCCTTATTATATCAAGGATCCTTAAATATCCAGGATCCTCAGCGATATCAGGATCCCGGTTAATTACCGTTATTATTTTTATCAATATTTATAAGGGTCATAGTTTGTCTATAACTAACACGTGTGCAGAAGTAGTCAAGGGAAGACCAATTCTCAATGTAGAATCATCTCAACTATGCTAAAGTCTCGGAATACTTGGTCAAATAACGTTCGTGAAGTTGGTCATAGAGGATCCCGGGAATATCGGAAATCTTGTTGGCTAAATTAGACTATAAATTGATACTTGTAATCTTCACACAACACACTGTCCTTTAGCTCAAGCTTACTCTACGAAATTCTCTACTCATTCTTACTAAGAACTCATTGTAATCTTCACTTTATATCAATAAAATCATCAAGACAGGTGATCATTATCACCTCCCAAGGTTTTATGCCGGAGATCCTAGCAAGGATCAAAGGCTTTCCTTATAAACCATCGTGTCACTTTTCTTTTACTAGTTGCTATTACACAATCTGAACATTACAGCCTCTCATTCAATTTGGTTGATTAGTACTTGTGTAATTTTTGACCAAAACAGTAGCAGTGTGGTTGTGTGGTTTTTTTATACGATTTGACTTTATGTGCTTGCGGTTTTTAACCATGTGGCTTTGGTACGGTTTTTTGTGCATTGATTTCATATGTTTTTATGATTTTATGTCACAACTGGAAAAAAATTCTAGATTAATCAAGGTCTAAACTTCAACCATTGTAACTCGTTTTAAAGTAATAAAGATATAATAAATTAAAATAAAATGTTAGATAAATCCAATATCTAGGAATAAAGTAGTAGTGTTCATGACAAGGATTCCAGAGATATAAAGAACGCTGAAATTTGAGTTACAACGAAGAAGTTATGGCCTATCAAAGTTTCGCGACAGAACCGACACGACGTTGTGTGTAGTAAAAAGTGAGTTTACAATAAAATGATTTTTAGCCTTAATGATCTAAATGAAAGTCGTAGTATACATTAAACCGAGAGTGTGCATAAAAACAACGTCCAAATCTAACTTCGCATGAGGAAGTTATGAATTTTCTAAGATATGACATAGCAGTGTGCATCCCGGAATTCGAATTATGGATAGAGTGATTTTTAGCCGACACAACGTAAACGAGAATCGAAGATCTCGCCAATAGTAGTTCAACAGTAAAAAGACAGACAAAAACGGATGTCGGATGAAAAAGTTATGAATTTTTAATGGACTTTTCCCGTCCGGGCCTGTTAACAATATAACTTTAAAAATAGATTCAAAATAAGGCAACGAAGTCTAAGCGAAAGTTGTAGAGTGCGGTCTTACCTACGCGTGGATATAAAGAACGTCGAAAACAGAGCTCGTAGGAATGCCCAGCGTTCGCAGAAACTTGGTCCGGAGTCGGCCACCTAACTCCTTCGCATGTGTGACACGTACGAAGCTCGGAATACGACACACTCCCCGCTCATCTACCCCGTGTACGAGGGTACACCCTGCGTTCCGGAATGCACAACGTACCTCGCAGGAATGCCCAGCGTACTGAAGGCTAGGACCCCCTATAAATAGCATGCGAGGTTGCCCGAGTTATTTTGGAAACTTACTTCGTCTTTCATACTCTACACCCTCTCAAGCCACTCTAACCCCCCCCCCCCCCCCGGCCAGAAGCTTAGGGAACCTCCTTAGCACTAGAAGAAAGCCCCGGAGCACCCGACGCCCCCGACAAAAGAGTTTTTCGTGTTTGAAACTCTGCCTGCGCAGAACCCGGTTTTCAGCAGAAACTCGCGGTTTTCGTTAAAAGAGATTATTGTAAGAAGCAAAGTGTTGTCTGAATCACCAATTTATCAAGTGAGTTCATACCCCTACGTTTTCACTATCTTTTCATATTTTTAAGGGGGGAATACAAGTAAAACACAAGGAATGTTGTATTAATATGAAACCTATTCAAATAGTTTTAAATCGTCGTTTTTACTAAAATAAACATACTACTTTACTAGTTCGGGATTCAATACAAAGACGAATATATAAACTGTAATAGAAATAGTTTATGAGTCATACATATGATTTTATCAATACAAAATGGCTTTTCTTTATTCTACACGTAACCGTCAATATAGCTTTGTGAGATATACTTCAAGTACTTATCTATGTACCAACCAAGGCCTAAAATTATAACCTGAGTCTCCTGGAAGGAGAGCATGACACTTGTGTATAGATCTATACTGGATTGACAATCCCGCACCTAAACTGTTAGCTACAGTTAGTCCGGCAGGCCTGGGGTGACAAGGTAGTACCAATTCCGACGTCTGAAGAACGTCGTGTTCAGGCCATCCTAGGTCATCAATCATGATTATAATAACTCACAATTTGGTATTGAACAATACGATTAGTGTACGAATACGTAGACAACTTCACATAGTTTTATTAAATAATAAAACTACAATACAGTATTTTACAGTACAACTGGTGAATCCAAACACTTACATTTACAAAGCTTTCATACAAGTACAAATACAGAATACTATTCCAGTACAGAGAAAACACACATTTTATGGTTTTATGTGAATTAAAACTACATTATAGTTTTTCAGAGTACAACAACACTTATACATTTTAATCTTAAGATACTAAAGCTACAATTCATTTACAATAGAAAATATTGGATTTTCTGGAAGAATACATGTACATTTTTAAGGAACAAATGACAGATTTCAAATACAAACATGCTTATGAACTCACCAACTTAATTGTTGACACTATTTTCAAAACTACTTGTAGTCTCAGGAAATCAGTAAACAGATACCCACAGGTTTTGAGAAGACGGAGCTTCATTGAATTACGTCTTTTAGTTTTTGCTATACATTTTGGTGTCAAGTAAACATTGATTTGAACACAGATGTAAAACTATACTTTATCAATATCATGGTTGTTGTACTTTGATTACTATTATGCAATTGTTGTGATACTATACATGACGTCATCCATCCCCGAACGTTTTCGCCGTTCGGGTTTGAGGGTGTGACTGATTGGTGTAAGAGCATTGTTTATAGTGAATTAAGTATATCAAACCACATAATATATACAAAGTATAAATACAATGGGCTAAAACTCTCTAACGTAACATTTTCATAACGGTAACAAAAACAAAAAGTATTTGAGATGAGTTGAACACTACGAGTAAGTCTCGGAGTATGTAATCAGGTCTGGGATAAATATAGCCTGATCAACTATATTTATGCAAGATATGACTAACGTATGCCGAGAAATAGTCGTAGTGAATGACGAGTCTAAAACGTACCAACAAATCATACAAAGAACATTTATCATATAAATTTAAAATACTATAGGAGTATTTTATGATACTATAAAACAACATGTTTAGATTATTTCTATACTTCTTACCTCTATTCTCGTATAGACATTATGGCAGGATTTTTCATCCCCGAAGATCCCTACTACCCTAACCAAGGAAACGGAGGCTGGATCGAGGAAGATCCTGAAGAGATTTCAGAAAATGAAGAAGACGAGGAAGACACTGAATCGGAAACAGAAGTTTACAATCCACCACAAGACGCTTAAAATCCCTGATGGAACTTCCAGGGCCCGGCGCCCCGATGGGTTGTGGATTTAAAGAGATGGAGTCAAGAAAAAGGATTGCGCCCACCCTACGGTATGGAACGAGGTTTCTACAACCTCAATAAAGGAGGTTTAGAAAACAGGGCTCTACCTGTCATGGTTCGTCGCATCGCCTGCCAAGGCAAGCAAGCAAGAGCAACCACCGACCAAGTCCTGGAAGTTGGTGCCACTACAGAAGTTACTGCAGTTCGCCTTCGTTGTTTAGAAGAAGATCATGACCATACTAGAGATCACACCGAGGCTCTACAAAAGGAATTTACTGCAACTCGAGCTGAGTTGAGAGAGTTTCGGGGACGTTAGGCTATAATGGAGAAACGTGTCATTGAGGCTGAGCACCGAGTAAAGGAGATGCAAACCTTCATAGCTCCACCCCACAGTTCTCTAAATACCATGCACCACGAGTAGTTCTTTTTCTACTCATGTACATTATAGATTAAGTATTTCGAGTAAGCATTAGTACTACTCTTTTCTTGTATGTAAGTTCGACCTGTTGAATAAGTCATTACACTATTCATAGGTCGTAATGCTGTCAAAATTTTCCCCGTTCATTGATGTACTCTAGACCTTTATCAAGGTCAAATTTTTCGGAACCATGTACTAAAACATTTCATCAATGAAATTGGCATGCATTTTATTTCATTGGATGTTACCATTGAGCTCATAAGTTTCTAAGGAAATCATATACTTATTAGTAGATTTTCTATTTTCTTAATAACTTACAAATACAATAAAGTTGGAACACAAAACGTATATCACTAAGAATTCCCATAGCCACTATTGAAAATTTATCATCATTTTATCTTTGAATTTATGGCAGAATTATGCCACCTCGAAGAAATCCCAGGCGTTTCAACATCACAGCAACACCACCTCCTCCACCGCCACCACCTCCACCAATGGATATTATAGTCTTTCAGGCTGCTGTAACAGCTGTCGTGGCAGCCGCCATAACTCAAATTAACGCAAGTGGTGCCAGTGGAGCGGGTAGTGGTGCCCACAATTCTAATCACGGGGAAACTATCGGACACCCAAGGGAGTGTTCTTAAAAAGACTTCTCGAATGCCAAACCTAAATCTTTTGATGGCACCGGAGGTGTCATTGCTCTAACACGTTGGTTCGAGAAAACAGAATCGGTGTTTGAAATTTGTGCGTGCCCTGAAGCTAGCAAAGTGAAATTTACAGTATGCACTTTCTTAGACAGAGCCCTCTCTTAGTGGAACGGCTATGTCAAGTCGTTGTCTCTCCCAGTAGCCAATGCTATGAGCTGGGAAGATTTATAAGTCCTAATGCTAGCAGAATACTGCCCGAGGGGCGAGGTGTAGAAACTAGAGCAAGAACTCTGGGGTCTGACGATGAAAAACTCCGAAATTGCTGCTTACACATCCAAATTTAGTGACTTGGCTAATCTATGTCCCGGGATGGTCACCTTGGAAAGTAAGAAGGTGGAGAGGTATATCTGGGGATTAACTCCCCCGATCCAAGGAAACATTATAGCTGCAAATCCACTTACTTTTGACAGTGCCAAACGTCTGGCGCAAACACTCATGGATCATGGAGTTCGCTAAAGCTCTATGACAGCCATTCCCGATCAACCCAAATAAGGAGGCAACGAAAAGAAGTTTTAGAACAAAATAAAAGAGGCAATCGTCACAAGAGCCTTCAAAGAAGCAACAAACTGTGCCAGTACACGCTGCTACTGTTCCTGTTACTTTTCCTGCTACTGTTCTAGCTACGGTTCCTGCTACAATTCCTATTTCTCCAGCACCTTCCAATCGATATGCTGGAAATCTTCCCAAGTGTGATAAATGCAATTTCCATCATACGGGAGTTTGTAGGGAAATGCATTGTAAAAACTGCAACAGGAAGGGCCACACCGCCCGTTTCTGTAGAGCACCGGCACAACCTATCACCCAAGTCCCCGGCGTTGGAGTAAGCCAGGCTTGTTATAGGTGTGGTGAAATAGGACACTTCAAGAGAGACTGCCCAAAGACAAGGAATGCTGGTGGTGTGGGAAGAGTATTGGCAACTGGTCACGAAGAAGCGATAGCAGATCCTACTGTGGTTACCGGTACGTTTCTTCTCAACAATTCTTACGCATGCATTCTATTTGATAGTGGTGCGGAGAAAAGCTTCGTGAGCCATAAATTCAAACACCTGCTAAAAAATCCCCAATTACTAAAAGACACATTTACCGTAGAGATGGCAAACGGAAAGACCGAGAGCACAAACGACATATACATAGGATGTACACTTACTCTAAACAACTATTCCTTCCAAATTAACCTTATATCGGTCTCAATAAAAAGCTTCGACGTTATCATCGACATGGATTGGTTTAGCCCACACCATGCTGATATCCTATGTTATGAAAAAGCCATTCATCTTAATCTGCCAAGTAGCGAGACCCTAGTTATTTATGGCGACAAACCCGGTACGAACCTCCAAATCATTTCTTGCGTCGAGGCCCAAAAGTATCTTCACAAAGAATACTATGCTTTCTTAGCTCATGTGGTAGATAAGAAACAAGAAGTGAAAAATATTAAAGATATCCCCGAAGTTTGTAACTTCCTTGATATATTCCCAGAAGATCTCCAAGGAGTTCCTCCTGAGCGCCAAGTCGAGTTTCGAATCGACTTGATTCCTGGAGCTACCCTCGTAGCCAAATGCCCTTACTGTTTAACACTGTTAGAGATGCAGGAGCTATCCAGTCAATTAAACGAACTTCTAATCAAAGGATTTATAAGACCAAGCTTCTCACCCTGGGGAGCACCGGTCTTGTTTGTGAAGAAGAAGGATGGATCATTCTACATGTGCATAGACTACCAGGAATTAAATAAGCTCATTGTCAAGAACTGATACCCTTTGCCTCGAATCGATGACCTTTTTGACCAACTGCAAGGAACAAGTTTCTTCTCAAATATTGACCTAAGATCAGGATACCACTAACTACGAGTCCAGGAAGAAGATATTCCTAAGACCGCATTCTGAACTCGCTACAGCCACTATGAATTCGTAGTAATGCCCTTCGGTTTAACAAACACACCTGTAGTGTTCATGGATCTGATGAACCGTGTGTGTCGACCTTACTTAGACAAGTTCGTAATAGTTTTCATAGACGATATACTAGTCTACTCCTGAAGTAAGGAAGAACACAGCCAACACTTACGACAAGTTTTGGAAACATTAAGGGCAGAAAAGTTGTATGCGAAGTTTTCGAAATGCGAATTCTGGATTCGAAAGGTGGACTTCCTAGGTCACATAGTCAGCGACCAAGAACTGGTCTGCACCAAGAACTGGATTCGAAAGAAGGAATACACGTGGACCCTTCCAAAATCAAGGCAATCAAGAACTGGTCAGCACCAAGAACATCAACAGAAATCCGCCAATTCCTAGGCCTTGCTGGCTACTACCAAAGGCTCATCCAAAACTTCTCCAAGATCGCAAAACCACTCACCACCCTGACTTAGAAGGGCGTAACCTTCAACTGGGAGGAGAAACAAGAAACTGCTTTCCAAACACTAAAGCGAGCCCTCTGCAGCGCCTTGATCTTATCCCTCCCAAAAGGGATAGAAGATTTTGTAGTTTACTGCGATGCGTCCAGGCAAGGGCTAGGCTGCATTCTTATGTAGTGAGGAAAGATTATATCCTATGCCTCGAGATAGCTTAAGAACCACGAGGTCAACTATACCACACACGACCTTGAACTGGGAGCAGTGATTTTTGCTCTAAAAATTTGAAGGCATTACCTTTATGGTACGAAATGCATAGTCTTTACGGACCACAAAAGCCTCCAACACATATTCTATCAGAAAGAACTCAACATGAAACAGCGACGATGGGTGTAACTACTCAATGATTACGAATGCGAGATTCGCTATCATCTCGGCAAAGCTAATGTAGTAGCATATGCCCCTAGTCGAAAAGAATACTCGGGCCGCCGAGTAAAGTCTCTAACTATGACTATCCATTCACACCTGTCCACACAGATCAAAGAGGCTCAACTGGAAGCCTTGAAACCCGAGAATGTGACAAGTGAAGCCTTAAGAGGAATGGATAAAAACCTATAAGTCAAGGGTGACGGAGTTCATTATCTCATGAATCAGATCTGGACATCGAAGTTTGGTGGCTACATAGATGTTGTCATGAACGAAGCCCACAAAACTCGATACTCTGTTCATCCTGGTTCAGACAAGATGTACCTGGACCTTAAGAAACTCTATTGGTGGCCGAACATGAAAGCTGAAATTGCTACCTATGTGGGCAAGTGCCTAACTTGCCCCAAAGTCAAGGTAGAATACTAGAAGCCTTCGGTTTTACTACAACAACCAGAAATACCTGAATAGAAGTGGGAGCGGATAACTATGGATTTCATAACCATGTTGCCCAAGACAACTGGTGGTCATGACACCATTTTGGATTTCGTCGACAGATTAACCAGGTCCGCTCACTTCCTGCCAATAAAGGAAACTGGCAAAATGGAGAAGTTAACAAGGACGTACATTATGGAGATAGTATGATTGCATGGTGTGGCAATATCCATTATCTCTAACCGACATAGTAGATTTACCGTGCATTTTTGGCAATCACTGCAAAAATCCTTGGGAACTAAACTCGACATGAGTACAGCGTACCATCCCCTGACTGATGGGCAAAGCAAGAGAACCATACAAACGCTGGAAGACATTTTGAGAACTTGTGTGATAGATTTTGGTAAATCTTGGGATACCCATTTACCACTCGTCGAATTCTCATACAACAATAGCTATCACACTAGCATCAAAGTTGCTCCGTTTGAAGCCCTCTATGGCCGTAAGTGCAGATCTCTCTGTGTTGGCCTGAAGTGGGTGATACGCAACTGGCAAAGAAACAAGTACCCGACAGCACTCTAACCGGTCCCGAGATCATTCGAGAAACAACAGAGAAGATTGTCCAGATCCGGGAACGACTGAAACCTTCTAGAGACAAACAAAAGAGTTATACGGACAAACGGTGAAAACCCTTGGAATTTCATGTTGGTGACCGCGTCCTGTTAAAGGTCTCACCCTGGAAAGGAATGATACGTTTTGGAAAACATGGAAAATTAAATCCAAGGTACATCGGACAATTCGAGATTCTTGCTAGAATCGGCCCGGTGGCTTACAAACTCAAACTACCGCATGAACTCAGTAACATACATCCCACTTTTCACGTATCTAATCTAAAGAGGTGTCTGTCTGACGAGACTCTTGTAATTCCACTCGACGAAATCAAGTTAAACGAGAGTCTACACTTCATAGAAGAACCAGTGGAGATCATGGACAGGGAAATCAAAAGAACAAAACAAAGTCGTGTACCAATAGTAAAGTTTCGCTGGAATGCTAAGCGAGGACCTGAATTCACTTGGGAACGGGAAGATCAGATGAAACAAAAGTACCCACACCTTTTCCCTAGTTCATTAGTACCACTTTAGAACTAATTTCGGTACAAAATTCCCTCTAACGGGGGGATGATGTCACAACTGGAAAAAAATTATAGATTAATCAAGGTCTAAACTTCAACCATGTACCAATAAATTCACAATGTAACTTAATGTAATAGTCTAGGTCAACCAATGTAACTCGTTTTAAATTAATAAAGATATAATAAATTAAAATAAAATGTTAGATAAACCCGATATCTAGGAATAAAGTAGTAGTGGTCGTGACAAGGATTCCGGAGATATAAATAACACCGAAATCTGAGTTATAACGAAGAAGTTATGGCCTATCAAAGTTTCACGACAGAACCAACACGACGCTGTGTGTCGTAAAAAGTGAGTTTACAATAAAATGCTTTTTAGCCTTAACAATCTAAATGAAATTCGTAGTATACGTTACACCGAGAGCATGCATAAAAACAACGTCCAAATCTAACTTCACATGATGAAGTTATGAATTTTCTAAGATTTGGCATAGTAGTGTCAGATGTTGGATTTCCCTTCGATTCTTATTTATCTTAGTCGTGATAGCGTATATAGGGCGTGATTGTGCTTAGGCCCAAAGGCGCTAGGAGCTCAGGTTGAGGGTTTGCTTGTCTGTTATTGTCTGATCGGGGTTGCACCCGAGTTTTAATAGCGGATATTTGTTGAGCTGTCGGAGCCAAGTAAGAGTGTGGGCTAGTTCAGTATGAGATCAATTAGTTTCATTGCGGTAGTGCCATTTTGTGCGGGGTTGCATGTCGGTATTTGGTCGTAAAGCTCTGACACCAATTGATTCCGCGAATTTTCATTCATCTTGGTTTTGTAGGGAAGTGCATCTTAAAGTTGAAGCGAGAGCCAATTTCGAGGACGAAATCTAATTTAAGTGGGGAGAATTATAACATTCTGATTTAAATAAATAAATAAATAAAATAAGATAAGTAAATAAATAAATAAATAATAATCTCTAAAACCCCAAGATATATTTTTATATTTACTTGTAGCCCGAAGTCGTATTAAATTAGCAGGGTGTACACCTTGGAGTGTTAAAATTATATTTTCTAGTAGAGAGTCAAAATTGTAACATGCGAACTTGAAATGTAAAGAATTTTGTAAAGCACGGGCTGTAGTGTAAATATTGGACCTTATATGATTTAATTTGTGGAGTCAGGGACCAAACTAGTAAAAATGTATCAAAGTTTCATTTAAAGACGGGATTTGAACCTGTCCCTTTCCCCCTCCCGTTTTTAAGGTTAATGTAACCCGAAAACCCCTAACCCTAGAGATTATTTGCAGCTGCCACCCTTGTTTCTCACCCCTCCAGTCGCCGCCCCTCCACTACTGAAGCCGGAAACAACCAGTTGTTCTGTTGTCGATGAAGATGAAGAGCCACAGACCCGACGTCATAGTCGGGGAAGATTGGGAGAACGAGGCTCATGAGTGTTGTTGCTTCGCCGACCATCATTCACAGCCGCCGCCACCGTCACCTCCCTTACACCATGGAGAACCACCACAGCCCGCCGCTACTCCCGCTCCCGATGGAGCCAAGGACCGCTGAAGGCCGACGTCCGTTGTCGTTACCAAGCGACTCCTTTAGTCTTTTGGCTGCTCTGTTCATCGTTTGCCACCACGAAGGAGGCTTCCGTGTTCGTGTTTCACGTGAGTGTGTGTGTATTGCTGCTACAAGTTTGTGTGGCGTGCATATGCTTTTTGGGTTGGCCGAAAATCGTATAGGACCACCATGGCAGCCAACCATGGTGGCTGCCACCCGTATGCTACCCTTTCTCCCATCACCAACCACTGTGTGAGGTGGTTGTATGTGTGTGTGTGTGGGCATATTTTATGGTGTGATGTTGTATGAGCAATCCTTGGCCGGAAAACTAAGGGAACCCCCCCCCCCCACCACCACCACCACCACCGTAAGGTGGTGTCTGTCTCCTCATGTCGTTGTTCTGTCGGCACCAGCCGCCACCTTGGGTGGCTGCGTGCTTATGTGTGTGTGTTGGACCTAAATACTTATAACTCCCGCCACAACAATGGTGGTTTCCGCCTCCTGCCGCCATGAACCACCGCCGACCACCACTGCCCGAGGTGGAATTGGGTAGTGCCCGATTTATAAACACATATATGTTTTTTTAATTAACTAATTATCTAACTTAGGAGTTGGAAACCCTAATTAGGGTTTAGAAAACCCTAATGTCAAGAAACCCTAATCTTGGAGTTGGTTGGGACCTGTGTTAAAACTATTAATTAAACTTAAAATAAAACTTAATAATTCTCTATAATTAACTTAATGCAATATTTGAATTAATAGATTAAGTCCTTAAGGGCTTAAGTGTGGAACACTAACCTTAGTTATGATTTTATGTGAAAAACCCTAGAATCGGGGAGCTCTATTTTGGACAATGATCGGGCGCGTACTTGGGCTACTGATTGGATTATTATTACACCCGAAAATGTCTAAGTTAAACATTAATCAATCCCACCCTTAGGTGATTAAGTCCTTAATGTGTTAAGTGGTATTACCTAACCCTAATCGTCATTTCATGTGATGTGGTCACTGTTGCACGTGACTATGACCTGTGATCGGGTATTGACTCAAGTTACTTCCTATAGGTGATTGGTAGTGAGTTGATGTTGGTAGAGTCCTTCATTGCTATAGTGGTTATCTACGCGCATATCGAGGTGAGTTTCGCCTCACTATACTCATGGGTCGAAGGCACCAATGTCGGCCCACTAGTTTTTGTTATCTGGTAGTAGAGGGATGCCTTAGGGATCAGCTAGACCTGTGTTCTGGTATTGAGTATACTGCTATGTTGTAGTGATCTGTTAGATATGTGTTCTGGTATTGAGTATGCTGTTATGATGTAGTGATCTGTTAGATCTGTCTCCTAGTATTGGGTATATTGTTATGTAGTAACAACCTGTAGAACTGTATGTTATCCGTGCTTGCTGGTTATCACCTATGGACTGTCCTTAGGGACTGTGTGTGGTCATGTAGGATAGCCTGAGAACTCTTGGTCTAGGCTCTCTTGCTTGTTCCTTGTCTGGTTGTGGCTTTAGAGTAGGAACATCTGTTCGGCTGGCTACCTCACCTCTAGTTACTTATGGATATGCATTCTATGGAGGTTGGTTGGTTGCAGGATTGTATGTTGCGAGAGGACTAGTAGACAATAGTGTGCTGTATGATTGATTTTTTCATATATTATGTGTCTACTTGATCATGATTGTTTATATGTCGACATATTGGTGTGTTTTGGGTTGAGGTTGTACTGCTCCGTGTTGTAGCCAACAAACCCTGGAGCATACCAGATATGAGCTGAGCGCCGGGAAGGGCATGCCAGAATCATACTGAGGGCTCATGAGCATTCCAGATACGAGCTGAGGGCCGGAAAGGGCATGCCAGACTCGTACTGAGGACCGGGGAGCAAGCCAGACATAAGCTGTGGGCCCAGGGGGGCAAGCCAGACTTATCATGTGGGCTCAAGGGGTAATCCAGTTTGTTATTTGTGGACCCATTGCATGTTGTTATTATATTTGTGCTATTTGTTATGTATCGGTATTTTGGGGGAAAACTCACTAAGTTTTATGCTTACCCGGTTGTTTATGGTTTCAGGAATCATCGGTTATTGTTGGAAGACAAAGGTGGGACTGTACACACTCATCAGCAACATTGAAGATTCCACGTTTCTACAATACTCTGATTTTTAATAAATTAGTTCGGAATAAACAGTTTTCTTAATTAATGGGTTAATAAATTGGGAAGTTTTACCTTAATAAAAATGAAAATTTTTTGTTGTGAAAATGGGATGTTACATTTATTTTCAAGAAAAACATCAAAATCTCTCTCTTGTTAAACATAAAAAGCTTGCTCATCTTTAACACATCATTAAAACCTTTCATATCTTTATCAAAATAGAAACTTGCATATTTTTATCAAATTTTGCTTTCAACTTATTTTCATGTATGCTCATTTCCCATATAATTACTTTCAGCATGTGCATGTGCACCGAAAGCATAAAATTAGAGACATTTACTTGCCAATTGATTTGTATGTAAACCTACCACTTACCAATTGATGAATCCTTCTACCTACAAGTGTTTGTGTTACTTATCACCTATTTTCAACCTTATTGATCAACTAAAAAGTCATATGGGACATTTAGATGATCATGAAGGTTGGAAAGAGGTGATAAGTAAAGAAAAACTACATGTAAGTTCAAGGATACACCACATGGTAAGTGATAGATTTACTTATCACATCTTCTCAACTTTCCTAGTCAACTGAAAACCTATTACATACCACAAGGCTTCTAGCCCAATGGTACCAGGTGTTGCATTTCCTCTCTGAGGTTGAAGGCTCAAGTCTCATTTGTGACATATGTGAAATCTGGAGTTATTTAGGAGTATCTTAGATTTTCCATTCCAAAAAATACCTAAAAATCGTCATCTAAAATTTCATTGATATCCATTTTAGGTCCTTCATTGATATCCGTTTTATTTGGAATCTATTCATGGACCTTATAGCCATAATGTTCAATATACAAACTAATCATACCCCCGATATGAATTCCTTGATCTACAAAATCCCACCAACAATTATGGTACATCATAAGTCTAAGACTATTAGAAAATGGCTTGTTTGGAACACAATAACAAAAATTATGAAGTAGTTCCTTTACAACGTCATGAAGTAATAAAACAAAGTCATCATAATCTATATTTATAAAATCCATATAAATCAACTAATAAATAAGAAAGTAATCTAGTCTAAACGAAAGTTAGGGTATTTATCCCATAACTTCAGCAAACAAACATGTAAAAACAAAATTCAACTTGACATCCATGATCAAACACAAGAATAATAAGTAAATATAAGAAGTATTGCCTCAAATCTCTCAAAATCGAGCTTCTAATCAATCTCTACGCTTCCAAGCTTCCAAATAACATTCTTGGCCTTCAAAAACCGACTAAAGCTCCCAGCAAAAGTTAGGTTTTCGGAGAAATCTGCCTTCTATTTATAATTTTCCGAAGTCGGTTCACGTCATGGTAAGTCTCACCATGACGTGGTCTTTGGGTTTATCGCGTAATCAGCAAGTCTTCGAAGTTCATCGGGAGGTTTCAAAATGCCATGTCGTGGTGGATGTCATCATGACGTGGTAAAGAGACTTTTCTTCATTTAAGCCTTGTTCCAAGTTCCTAGCTTCCAGCTTCCTCCATGTTCGTTCTCGAGCATGTCTTTTACTTCTACAACACAACAGATAATATATTAAGTATGTTTTGTCCTCTAATGAACATAAAAATGACTAAAAATATTAAGATATGATGTAAAATATATATGTAGATATGCACATATCATGGTATCCTGACCATGTCGTGGAGTGTCTTCAGAATTTTTTATCAACTCTTTGTACTCGCTTTCCTCTAGCAACTCTTCTAGTTTTTTTAAATCGTGTTCAACATCAAAGTCTCTTTCTTTTAGAACCATGTATCCTTCAGATTCGTTTTCTTTCCATCCTGGTAGTTCTTTCTCCGAAATTTCATCGAAAACATCCACCGAAAAAGTCGTGTCATCACTTACCCTTGAATGTTGCATCGCTCTATTAACTCCGAAAGTGAAGGCATCTTCTCCAACTCGAAGAGTGAGTTTTGACTCTCTTATGTCTACCAAAGCTCGGGCGGTGCTCAAAAAGGGACTTCCAAGAATAATTGGCACATAGTCGTCTTCCTCCATATCTGGCACAATGAAATCTGCGGGAGAAACAAACTTGTCAATTTTAACTAGTAAATCTTCAAAAATTCCTCTTAGAAAGGTCACCGTTTTGTTTGCTAAGTGAATAGTCATGCGCATCGGTCTTGGGTCCGGGAGATCAAGCTTCTTGAAAAATGAATATGGCATCAAGTTAACACTTGCTCCCGAGTCGGCTAGAGCATAGCTTGTGACTAAATTCCCGAATTGGCATGGAAGTGTTAAACTCCCCGGATCACCCATCTTCTTTGGTAACATGTTTAACATGGCGGCTAAGCAAGTTTCGTTCAATACAACTTTAGATACCTCCCTCGTCTTCTTTCAGTTTGTGAGAAGATCCTTTAGAAATTTTGCATATTTTGGCATTTGAGCTAAAGCTTCAATGAATGGGATATTGATCTGAAGGGATTTACTGTGTTCTAGAAACTTCTGGTAATCTTTGGCATGCTTATCTTTCTTTGCTAGACTTGGAAATGGAATCGGTGGCCGATATACTTTAACTGGTTCATACTTTTTGTTTTCAACAGACGACCACGACGTGGTCTCTTTAGCATGTCGTGGTGAGCGTTCATTGGTTTTTTCTTGACTAGTTTCTTCTTTTTCCAGCATAACTCTTGGGTTCTTGCCAGTGATAGGAGTCAAGTGTGTAACAATTTTCCACTCCTAGTTGTTAGAGCCTAGATTTGGGTTCCTCTTGGGTTTTGTTCGGTGTTGCTTGGGAGTGTGCCCGATAAACTTTCGTTGAATTTCTTTGCGAGTTTTCCGATTTGTTTCTTGATATTCAAGATTGTGGCTTGCTGATTTCTAAGTACTGCCTCGGTATCGTCATGCCTCTTCTTCGATGCGGCTTCGAAACGAGCAAGCATTGCTTCGAAATCTGGTTTCTTTTCAGGAGCCGGTTCATTTTTTTGATAGAAGCCTCTTCCTTTTTGTTCAAAATTTTCTTCTTGGGCTCTCTTGTATTCATCATAAGGTAACCACTTCTTTTTGGGCTTTTGTCCAGTCTTCGTCATAACGATCAACGCTCGAATAAAATGCTTGGGCTTTTTTGGTTACCATTTTCATCAAGATCATAGTCCTTAGTCAAATGCAGTCCGCTACAGTTGTCACACCCCACCCGTATTGCATGGATGGTTTGATCCATCTTTGTCATTCTTCGATCCATTCTATCCAACTTTGCCAAAACCGCCGCCAAGTCATCCGAAGTTGAATTGACGATTCTCCTTGTTACGTCTTGTCGAGGGTTATGGTATTTTCTTGAATATTTGGAGAATTCTTCAATTAGTTCCTTGATTACGGCCGATGCTTTCTTTGTGAGTGGCCATTGAAAATCAAGGAGTTGCTTAGTTGTCACGTTTACCCCAATTTTCAACCCTAATTAATAATTATTTATTGATTAAAAATAAATCTCATGAAATCATATATTGTATTTTTTTACACCAGTGGTTCTCATGGAAAAAATATCTACAACAATAAGTTAATATGAAACCGTTGTATTATTATTATAATGTTCTTTTTATTTTAAAGTCTAAGGCATTCAATCAAAAATGTATAATTATATTTTAGTATTATATTGTGTATACATACTTAACTTCAAAAATATGATTAAGTTAGTTTATCAGATTTTTAGATTGAAATTTTTTTATTGATACATAATATCTATTAAGATGTTTGGTTTATATTTACTTTTTTGATATCCAGATTATATCTAAAGTTTCGAAGTTCATATGATCTGTCAATAAATTTTATGATTTATTTTACTCATGTACAACGTACGGGTATACGACAAGTCTTTATATATATTATAATTGTCAAAACACTTCAACCACATCTGTTCGAAACTTCGGTGACATTTCAAGTGACTTTTTAGAATTTCAACTTATGCTACTTAATTGATTGATTAATAAGAGTATTATTATTTTGAAACCCCTAGCTCTTTAACTTATGTTATTTAATTGATTAGTTAACTAAAATGTTTTCCCTATATAAGAAGATTTTCATCTCTGGTTACTCATATTGTCGCCTCTTCTGTTTTAATTTTTGTTATATATAGTGCATGAAATCGGAAAATAAGGCGCACATAGGATTGTTGCTTCGATTTTACATATTGGAATCAATACCTCTAGAGAGGTAGGCGGTCGTTACAAGTGGTGAGAAGATCCGGATACACTTTTTAATTATTTTGTTTCATGCTTTTTAAAATCTATTTTTATATTCTTGATTCACCTTAAGTTTTAGGTACAAATTATGGAAGGGGGTTCTGCGTGTACCAACATAAATTTAAATGTAGGCCCTCATAAATTTGTATTTGAAAATCAAATATCATATTTACTAATCGATTTATTTTCAAACTCTTTATGATATTTATGTATAATGGTTTATTTTGTGTGACTACATTCTTAATTTCAATGTTTAATATTTGAAAGTTCATATCTAAAACTTTGGGTGTTTTTGTGTAATATAAATTGTGTAGTTCAAAGTCTATGTGGTCAATATTATTTATCAATAGCTCATTTGCAACAATTTATTTCTTTTTTTATCCTACAATATTTTTGGATAGTATAAAACAAATATTAAAGACTATTTCAGTTATATTAATGTTATAAAAAAACTAATAATAGTTATTGGATAGTATAAAACTAAAACCAAAGTTAGAAATGTTTTGGGTATATTAGAAAGTATCAAAATACTGGTTAATGTATTTTTGATTTTTTACCCACAATTATTTTGACTACATATCTGCATTCTTACGCAACATACGAGATTAGTCTATTATATTATAAAAGAAAGAATTTCCTTTTACATATTGAAACCGTCAAACTCTTTATATTTCTTCTCTACATATGTATTTTATAAATTTAATAATGTTACTAAATGTGAAATATTATCTTATTAATGATATATTTTTTTATTTATCAATAAAATACACTTTAAATACTAATTTATATCCAAAATATAAATCAAAACATGAAACAAACTTAAAAATATTCAAAGACTCTTTTTTTTTTAAATTACTTTTTAGACGTTTAAAGGTTTTAAATGTAAAAGTAAATGGACATGTCACATTAGCTAAAAATATCTAAAACTAGTTTTTTATAATAACTGAAACATTTTCAAATAAATGGTATTTAAATTAATTAATAATGATAATATTTAAGAATAACATAACTTACATATTACCTTATGGTAGTTTACAAAAAATTTCAGATAAATAATATATGATATAATTAATCAAAACGTTAAAAGTAACATTAAATTGGGAATTATATTTAGTTTTATTTACATATTAGCAGCAAGTGGCACCCATTAAATAATATAATTATAGTAGATGCTATAATATTGTTCAAATCCTTATAATTTTATATAAGAAACTAGTTTAAAAAAACTATTATTTTATAGCTAATAGCAAAAAACATAATTATCTTTAACTATATAATTTTATTTTACTTACTACACCCATATTCACTTGTTTATATATAGAGTACATTATTCAAAATCGTCCTTATGGTTTTGTTAACATTACACATTTGGTATCTAACCTTTTTTTTGCACTCGAACCATTAGTCGCTTTTGTTACGAGTGTAATCCTTATAAGAAGTGCAATGACATTAATACCTTGATATATTTCGTTTCTATTTTTTGTTATTTGATTATCATTTAAAAAAAAAGGATTGTTCGTCCCTTTCCCCTGTTCTTCCAGCAACCTGCAACACCACCACCACCCACCTCATCGGTCACTTGCACCACCACCCAACCATAACAATCCTCACCGAAAACCGAATAACATTAGCTAAAATTTGCATAAACCACATCAAATGCAAAACTAAAATCAGAAACCATTACTGCAACCCTATGACACCACCACTCATCTCATCTGAAACGACCATTACAACCCTGCAAAACACCACCAACCTCCAAACCATTGCAACCTTCACTGGAAAGTTCATACCAGAAATCAAAAAGAAACAAAAAATCATCAACCCTAGATGAAAATAAAAATGAAAAGCAAAATTCAGAAACCATATCAATTTAAAACCTTTGTAACCAGAATCAAAATTAATCCATGTAACTAAATTCGAAATTGATTTCTTCAGATCAAGACTCCCAAAATTGTAACTGAAATCAATTTATGGGTGAGATTGATTTTTCTTTCAAGGTAGAGAAACTAGAGAGATAAAGAGGGTTTGTATTTCTAGGTGAGAAACCCCCATGACACAGATCGATTAGGTCAGCAACCAACGTAGTGGATTGAATACTTTTCAGAAAGAGACAAATTGGATTTCGGTATGAGACGAAAAATCATACATTTGTTTGCACGCTTTAGCATCCATTGATAGTCGATATCAGTGAAAGTCGATGGTAATGGTGGTGGTCTGCATAGAAGTGTATTTCGTGAGAGAAGTGGATCGACGATCTTGTGGGTGGCAAAGGAACGACAATGGACTATCAAGTGGGCGACATAAATTTTTTGGTGATGGAGCACCGATGAGAATAATATCAAACGAGGGAGAGACAAAGAAGATGTCGTCGGGGTGGGGGTAGGCTATACCCCATTTTTATTTCTTCTTCAGATTATAAATAATTAAAATATAAGGGCAGTAAGGTCATTTTATATTGTCAGGAACGAAAAACATAATAAACACAAACCATCCTTCCGAGTGCAAAAAAAAACCAACTAAGGACAAACATGTAATTTTAACCAAACCATAAAGATGATTTCAACAATTTACTCATATATATATATATATATATATATATATATATATATATATATATATATATATATATATATATATATATATATATATATATATATATATATATATATATAGAGAGAGAGAGAGAGAGGTTCAAATGTTTCTCACATCTATTGTGTGCTAGAATGCACCAATAGGAATTTAGTATTAATTATATGTATATATTAAATGCTATCCATACTTATAACTCATTTTTATGGAAACGAATTAAATTCGTCATTAATGTCAACAAAAATATTCTTTCAAAATGAATTCATATCTAGAAGAATGAGAGTGTATTTCAGCAGAATGAGAGTGTATTCTAGTAGAATACACTCTCGTTCTTCATATTCCATGCAACTTTATTGTATTTTAAGTGAGTGAGTCCTGAAACTAAATACGAACTCATATATAAAAACCTAAATGCAAATTCATTCTGAAAGAATATTATTGCTGACATTAATGATGGATTTCATTAGTTTCCATAAAAAGAGAATTATAATTATGGATATCATTTAATATACATATAATTATGGAAATCATTTAATATCTATATTTATTTAATTAAATAATTATTTAATTTACTAAATTCTCATTGGTGCATTCTAGCACACAATAAATGTAAGAAAAACAAAATAACCTAGCCCTATATATATATATATATATATATATATATATATATATATATATATATATATATATATATATATATATATATATGTGTGTGTGTGTGTGTGTGTGTGTGTGTGTGTGTGTGTGTGTGTGTGTGTGGTTAGGTTCATGTGATACCAACATATTTTGTGAGACATTGGGACGCAATCCTAGTCATTCATTTTGAAGATAAAAAAAAAATTTAAAATGCAAAATATTGAAAATTTTCGAAATTTTTTTTAAAATATTATTTTCGTCATTTATTTTATCCAAAAAAATTAAACAAAACAAAAAATAATAATAAATAAACAAAAACATATTACCGTTTTTTTCAAAATATACGTGAAATATTCTACTAGAATATAAATTGTAAATATTATCGAATTTTTAGAATATTAGAATATTCTACTAGAATATTAAACTATAAATATTCAAAAAATTCTAATAGAATATTAGAATATTTTAACAAATCTAACAATTCAAGTAGAATGTTAGAATATTTTAACATATTTACAAATTTTAGCAGAATATTTGAATATTCTAACTTTCTAAAAATTTGATTTTATTATTTACAGTGTAATATTCTATTAAAATATTTCACTTATATTTCGAAAAAAACGATGATTTTTTTTTATTTTTATTTATTTCCTTTTTAAATTTTTTGGACAATTTAAATAACGAAAATAATATTTAAAAAATGAATTTTTGGATTTTTCGTTTTATTTTTCAATTTATAATTTTATTTTTATTTTTTTGATCTCCAAGATTAGTTGACAAATTAAATAATGAAAATAATATTTAATTTTTTAGGGTTTTTTCGTTTTCCGTGTGTGTATATATATATATATATATATATATATATATATATATATATATATATATATAGAGAGAGAGAGAGAGAGAGAGAGCGCTAGGTTCAAGTATTCTAACTAATTATTGTGTGGATGTAGGAATCAATGTGAGCCAATCATTTAAAAACCTAAATAAGGTAATTTTTTAATGTTATCTATTAATTAATTTTAGTAATTAAATAAATATTTAATTATTCCTGTAATTTAGGCAAGATAGTTTAAGAATTAATTAAATAATGTAAAATTTTAATGTTATCTATTAATTAATTTTAGTAATCAAATCTATTTGTTCAATAATTGTATATTTAAGGATGTTATTTAGATTATTATTCTGTAACAATATGTATGAATCTATATTTGCATTACAATGTTTGAATATATAAGGATAACGTATATTTCAACTCAATGTTCAAGAATCTTGTTTTTCTACAAAAAGTTACTTCAATCAAAATATGTACTCTATCAGAAATTTTCATTAATTAAACATGTATTTCCTAATTTAAACATGTGTCTCCTAATTTAAAGATAGGTAAATCATTACTTAAAATAACTAAAACCATTGGTCTACATTCATCCCTACATCCACACAATAATTAATTAGAATACAATAAGTTATATATATATATATATATATATATATATATATATATATATATATATATATATAGGTTTAGGTTTTATTGAAAACAAAAAACCCTAAAAAAACCCTAAAAATCATAAAAATGCATAAAAAAATACTTAGAGATCATAGTACTTTTTTTTGAATTTTTTTTGCATAAAAAATCACAGCTTCTTCTTAAAATTCGCTGAAAAAAAAAATAAAAAATCAATTTTTTTTTATAAAAAAAAAATTCAAAATGTTTTTCAGCGAATTTGTGTAGAAAGCTGCGATTTTTTCAAAAAAAAAATTCAAAAAAAGTTTTGTGATCTCTAATTATTTTTTTTATGCATTTTTATTATTTTTAGGGTTTTTTTTAGGGTTTTTTTTGTTTTCCAAATAACTCTTCCCTATATATATATATATATATATATATATATATATATATATATATATATATATATATATATATATATATATATAACAAGTGGATGGACGAATCATTTCTTTAATTGCTCGTAAAAGCCCATTAATTATTGGGCTTAAGCCTAACAACAAAAAGCATTCAGAATTTTAGTACATATGAATGGGCTCTTACATCTCAATTTTCTATTTACAAATTAAATGTTTCCATTTAACAAAATAGAAAGAACGACATATATATATATATATATATATATATATATATATATATATATATATATATATATATATAGAGAGAGAGAGAGAGAGAGGTTTAGGTGTTTAAAGTAAGTATTGTGTTATTATATGCATAAATGTGGGCCAATCAAAATTTAAAATAAAAATAAATAATTAAATAAATAAATAAGGGTAAATAAGTAATTTGATAATTAGTTTCCACAAATATAATCATGGTAACCATTGACTTAGCTACCTAGGTATTTTCATCCCTTTTTAAAACCACAATGACGATCTTTTTTTCATTCTTCCCTTATCAAATCCGATCGACACATCTTAAAATCGGAACTCCTATTCTTTGCGTCTCATCCATCCGGTCGACAGAAGCCAAATGTCTCTCCCGGTGATCTGGGTCTACCCTCCATCATAGTGCGCAGCAGCAGTGCAGCCTGTGTTCCTGCTTACAGAATCATCCCTCAGCTCCATAAAGAAGGTCGATTCCCTGTAGAAGGTAAGTGCAGATCAAAAACCCACACAATACACTTTCTGTCTGTGAAATTTCCGTTTTTTTTGTAGTGTTTTATGTGATTTTGGTTTCTGGTGACAAGAGGTGAGAGCAGCTTGATGAATTTTGGGATTTTTTCATAGATTTTCGAGGTTTGGTTATTGTACTTTACAGGTATAAACAATTTTGTGTTCAAGCTTCTTTTAATTTTTATTTCCATGTCTGTGTGCAAGTTTTTTATTTTTTATGGTGTTGGATTTTCATTGCCCACCAGGTGTTTGATCATTTGCTTCACTGAGTTTTGGAATATTTGATTATCGGAGCAAGGTTTCCGTCTTCATGTGTGTGCCTTGCTCGTAAAGATGGTATGACTTGTCAATACGTTTTCTTACTTTTTAACTAAAAAATTTCCAGGTGAAAGGGGGTATTGGAGATATAGTTGAATAACATAGAGAAATACAATCTCCGAGAAGCTGTTAGGATGTGGGAATGATGAAAGCAAAGCCACTAAAGGTATGTCATTTCCTTTCATAATTACTTGATAAATGATGTTTTATTTATTTATTTAATTTTGTGTATTTTCTTACATCTGAAAATCTTTGATATATATTCCAAAATTGGGCAGGAATGTATTACATAGAATACACACTTCAGAATCCAGGGGTTTGTTTGAATGTTAGATAGAAATCATTGGGGTGTTTGGGTTTGTTTCATTTGATAGAAAACAATGGGTGTTTGGATTGGGTGTTTGACAGGGAAGGGAAGGAAATGAAAAGCGGTTTTTGGCTAATATACATATCAGAATGAGCAGTTTTTTGGCTAATATCTATTGGAATGGAATCAAGAATTCCAATTCTATTGGAATGGAATGACGAATTCCAATTCTGTTGGAATCACAGAAGTTGATGCTTGAAGAACGGACCACAAAATTGAAACGAACCACATTATTCTTTTAGAATGTATTAGTCGTTGTTAGATTTTGATGTAATTATTAACAATTGTTACCCGTATTCTATAAGAAATAATGTATTTGTTGTTTTTATTCTTCAAGAATTTGTTATTCTACAAGAAGTTTTTAAATTCATGATAAAGAAATAGGTTCAAGAATATTTTTATTATTTATGGTTCAAGAATATTTTTATTTTTGAATATACTCATAAACATATTCTGTCAGAATGTCCGAATTAAAAGAATTATAATTCGTAAAATCGGAATTTTAAAATTAATAGAATCTATGATCCCTTAAAAAATGCAATTTTCCTTTATTAAATCTATATTAACTGACTAAATTACCCTTGTAATTAATTAAGATGATTTTTTCAATTATATTTAATTCAATAATATATATTAGTCACTTTCTTAAAATAAGTAAATTTGATTGGCTCACATTTATGAATACAATAACACAATAATTACTTTAAACAAAATAACCTAAGCCTATATATATATATATATATATATATATATATATATATATATATATATATATATATATATATATATATATATATATATATATATATATATATATATATATGGAGTGGTTCAAATGAGAACAAAAAAAGGTTAAGAACCCTCATTTTCTTAGTAAACATGTATTGTGAGTATCATTAAATATGTTAAAATTCTGGTTTTTGTCTTTCTGATAAGAAAAGGGAAAAATTATAATTTTTACAGTCTAATATATTTATTCATACATTCATTTATATTTTAACACAAATTTTATATGAAATACCACTTTCTATAGTCCGTTAACATTTTAATACATAAAATTCACAGCTCAATACAATCTATTTTGCACTAATTTACAATTTTAGAGGAATCAAACTCAAACTCTACTACTACCACACATCGCCACCAACCACCCGTGTCAGTGTCGCAGCCATATTTCTTTCCAAAAAAATATCTGTAAATAAAGTCAAAAATTGACAACTTAAATACTACATTCACATTTTAATAAGCTTATTAATTCACTCATTTTGAATTTAATGCAAAACAATTACAAAAACTAATGCATTTTTACATATGTATACACATAAAAAAATAAATATAGTCAAAAGACAACTAATACAAAAATTTATACGTCAATAATTCATATTTTAACACAAAATTTATAAAAAATTCAAAGCAAATGCATTCAATTCACAGCTTTATACAGTCAATTACCAGTTAATACATAAATTCCACAGCTTAATATAATAAATTAATAATTTAATACGCATAATTTCATATTCGTAACTTAAAACATATATTTAAACTTTTAAAATAGAGGCTAGTGCTTATTTCAAAGTTTAATTTACATAATATTCATAGTTTAAATTTTATATAATTTATTTAAAATTAAAGAAAAACATATATGTGTATAATGCTTTATTCTTCTCAAAGAAGCAAATATAATATTCATGAAAAAATCACAGGTTAATGCAATCAATTAAAATTTTAATACATAAAATTCACTGTTTAATACAATAAATTCACAGTTTAATATGTAAAATTTATATATATTCATAACCATATTCTCAACTAAAACTTACATTTATACGTTAATATCTAGAGACATTTATGTGTATTAAACTGTGAATTTATTATATTAAGTTGTGAATAAATTCATAGCTTAATACATAAAATTCACAGTTTAATACAATACATTCACAAATCATTAATATCATATTTTAGTGTACTAAACATCTCATTCACAGTTTAATACATGCATAAATTATCTTATATTTCAGAAGCCAACATCAAACAAAAAACATATACATAAATCATAAAAGAGGATAGCTTATCTAAAATCAACGAAGAAAGTGAGTGAAAAATAGAAATATATCCTTACTTTACCACCACCGCCAACATCAATACCGCCAACTACCATATGTCACCATCAAACATCGCCACCACCAACCACCGGTATAAACAACGCCAACATCCTTTCCTTGAAAACCAAATCTGGATAAAAAAAATCATAATTCACAATTTAATACAACATTTCAAACACTAAATTACAACTTAATTCAATATTTCAGACACTAATTCACAACTTAGTGCATCAGAAAAATATACATTCACAACTTACTAACTTACATATTTACAAATTAATATATTAAAAACACATATTCATAGTTTAATAACTTTCTGAATTTAGTTGAGACATTTCATCAAACACCTTGTGTGCATCAGTTTTTGCAGAACTTTCTTATCTAAACATCATCATCGGAGACCAGATCTGATGCGGTCATGGAACCACCGTCGGCCATCGTGAAATACCACACACACAAACACCATATCTAACTTGAAAATAGACAAACACATCAGATATGATTACAATCAGGTGGTTTTTTACTAAAGATTAGAGAAAACTAGAAGAATACGAATTGCAGAGAAAGGGTAGGTGGTAAAAAAATTAGATCTGGTAAGGATGCGACTGAGATTTCTCTGATGATGGAACTACCGGAGAAAAAACAAGTTCAAGAGTTATGGATTAAAAAACGAGTATATTAGCATCTGAACATGCACCAAATACATCAGACATGATCACATCTGAGAAATCAGTGCATATTTGGCTTTAGATCCGAGAATTTGATGGCGGCTGGTGACTTTTCCGACAATCTGAGGTGAGGAAGCTCGCCGAAAAACAAAAAGCTTTATGAAATCGCTCTAAATGTCAGATCTGATCGGATCTATGCAAATCTGACCTGTTCTACACATATCTGGTATGATAGAGGCTAGTGGCGGTCATCATCGGTGGTGAAAGAAGGTTGTGGTTATGAGCGATGATGGAGGAAAAGGTCAGATCTTCCAAACACTAGTGGTTTACGGTAGTAGTGTGGTGCGAAAACACATTCAAAACACTGAGATGAAGGTGACGGTGGTTGTTGATGGCGGATATAGAGGCTTTTGGTGAAAATACGACCAGATCTGAATAGATATGATGAGTTGGTAAATTTGGTAGTTCACGTTCCGGAGGTTTGAAATTTGATGACCTGGTAGCGTCGGTGGTAGGAAAATACGGTGGTGGAGGTAAGTGGTGGAGGTAGGTGGCAGAAGTGGTGTTAGACTTTGAGTTCATGAAGCTTAATGAGAAAGTGTGAGTGTGTCACATTAGTTAGTTTTTTTGTCTGATCGTTATAATGTTAGAGTAGTCAAAATATAGAAAGAGTTTTTGACAAAAATGCCCTTTATTAAAATGGTTCTTAACTTTTAGGGGTTCTTATTTGAACTTTTACCTATATATATATATATATATATATATATATATATATATATATATATATATATATATATATATATATATATATATATATATATATATATATATATATATATAGAGAGAGAGAGAGAGAGAGAGAGAGAGAGGTAAGGTCAATTGAAAAAATAAAAAAGTTGAGAATGGATAAATCATTCTCAGTTAATCATTTATTTTTGCCGCAAAATGTTCCGGCATACCGAGCCGACGGAGGATGAGTACTATTATTATATGAATATAAATATAAATGTATTCATATATGAATCCATCTGTAACACTCATAAAAATCATGATAAATTTAGACTATTTTAAAAACAACCGACTTGTCAAATTGTTTACAAACATAGTTTCAAAAGCATTTCAAGATCAGAGTTCCCAAAATCATAAGTCCAAAACATGAGGATGTGTTCTGTCACGCCTTCATCTTCCTGCGGTTATCTGAGTACCTGAACATAACCCAAAACTGTAATCCAACGCTAAGTGAGTTTCCCCTAAAATACCAACACATAACCAAATAACAAAAATATACAATAACAGCATGCAATGAGTCCACGGATAAAAGTCTGGATTACCCCTGAGCCCACAACATAAGTCTGGCTTGCCCTCGGGGCCCACAATTTATGTCTGGGTTGCTCCCCGACCAAATCAGTTCTTGGACTGAATACCATCAAGCCTTCAAAACAAGTCTGACATGCCCTACCCGGCCCTCAGCTCGTATCTGGAATGCTCATGAGCCCTCAGTATGTGTCTGGCATGCCTTACCCGACCCTCATCTCATATCTTAAATGCTCCAGGGTTTGTTGGCTACCGCACGGAGCAGTACATCCTCAACCCAACCCAACACAATATGTCGACATATACCAGAAAATAAACATAAACATATAATCATGCAACAGCGTCACAAGTAGTCCTACAGATCTACCAGTCTAGCATATCAATAACTATCATAACCATTCATATCTATCCCATACTCAGCATATCAGTGAATATTAACCAATAGGTCGGCCTTGGTGCCTTCAACCCGTAAGTATAGTGAGGAAACTCATCTCGCAAACTGGACAGAAGCTGATGAGGTCCCTGACTCCGAAACTCAGCTCTCTAACTGGCACCTAATGCCACCAAATACCAATTCCATCAAAATCCCAAAGTACCCAAAACACCCTCAATGGTCAAACTTGGTCAAGGTCAAACGTTGTCAAAGTCAACTAGTCAAACCCACTAAGTCAACTGAGCCAACCCATCCGAGTCAACCCAACCGAGCCAACTCATCCAGGCTGACCTAGTGCGAGTATGCACGGCGTACTCCAAAGGTACGCTGAGCGTACTCCAACCCTCGCAGTTGACCACCATCGGGGTGATTGATCGAGTATGCGGGGTGCACCCTCGCAAGCCCAAAAACTTCATTAAGAGCTTAATGGATTAAGCTCTTACGTCCCAACTTCAAATCCATGGCCAAAATACACTCTAAAGTCATAAAGTTTCCAACTGTATGACTTTACACACCTATTAAGAGCTTAACTCAAGGTCTTAATCCATTAAGACCTTCTACAAGATGCATGGAGCAAAACTAACCAATGGTACTTCATTTTTATGACTTAGGTTACCCTCCTAGGGGTCTGAAAGGACAACTCAAATTGTTAAGAACATTCCATGTTCAAGATGAGACATTTGGGACCAAAAATCACATGAAATCAACACATAAGCAAGATCTAGAAAACTAGTCATCAAGGTATGAACTTTATACCTTGAAATGATGGGGGAAGGTGCAAAACTTCTAGATCCAAGCTTTGCTTAAAGCTTACAAACTTTACCACCACCTTCTTCTTCTTTTAGAGCACTCAAAAACTCACACTCAACCTTCCAAGGACTCAAATGAGGCTAGGGTTACAAGGGAACACGTTTTTTGCTAATAGAGGCTCAAAAATAGTGAAGGAATGAGACTTAAGGATGTGTAAATACTAGCCAAACCCTAAAAACTAGGGTTTCCCACTCTGGAAAGTACGCCCAGTGTACACCGATGTACGCCCAGCGTACACCACATACACATGGCGTACTCCGAAGTCCCCAAAATTACAATAATGCCATTAAGGTTCCAATGCACGCATTCTTGAACTAAGGGACCACAACACTGTTGGATTAGGTGTCTAAGCCCATAACTATAATTGGTATGTACTTGATTTGATATGTAGCATGGTCCCTTTGGGTTGCCTTCACTCATGCAACTTGACAGGATGACTAGTAGAGAGAAAGAGTAGGATTTATTATATAAATAATAAATTGGTACTCTGAATGATTTTATTAATATATTACAAGATTAATATATTATTTGGAAATCATATTATTAATTAGTGATTAATCAAAAATTAATTTGATATTAATTTTGGGATTAAAGGAACTAATTAATAATGGAGGGGTTGTTTTGCAAATCATTGATAGTTGCAAAACTGGGCTAATGGACTCCTTAATTAGGAGTTGACGAAATCCTATAGGGAGGCCGTATAAATTTCGTCCAAGGCCACATAAGGAGGTGTCCATGGGCTGCTTAACCCTTAAGCAGGAATTAGGGTTTCCTCCAGAAACCCTAGCAGCCCACAACTATATAAGGAACCCTCCACTACGAGATTTTCGGCCTATGCAAGCATTCTAAGAGAACCCTAGCCGATTTTCTCATCTCTCCTATTCATCATTTGTTTGGGTGTTTGTGACTCTTTTAGAGGTGCAACATTTGGGGCACTAGGCTTTCAGAAGTCAAGATCAAGCAAGGATTGTTCTTGTTATTACAATATAACAAGTGAGGTAAATTATCTAACCCTAATATATATGTGAATTTCGAAATTGTATATACTAGATCTAGGGTTATTGCTTTGGTGTTCATATTTGTATGTTCAAAAGAGAAAACTTAGATCCAAAGCAATTAGAGTTGCATGATCACATCGTATTGTAGATATGCTCAAAACCCATCAGTAGTACCAGAGCCTAGGATGTTTTTGAATTGAATTGGTACAAGAGTGAACTGTCCAAAGAACAAGAAATCAATTTTTTTGTTGTCTGTCACATGAACTCAATGAGTACATAATGAACTCGACGAGTTGGGTGAACTCGACGAGTTTAGAGCCCAACTCGACGAGTTGACTCATCAGTTACCTAAAATTTCGATTTTCAGATCAGATTTTGATTTGGATAATTACCATAATTCGTTTTTATTGCCTAAAATCAGTTTTCCTTATTGGTATCATCATATCCTTATAAAAATTAAAGGATTTGGTTAATTTTGGAGAATATAAGATTATTTGGATTCAAAGATTTAACCTAGTTTTTGAAAAGTCTCAAAATACACCTTTCGGTTTTATAATTTGATTTTGAAATTAAAAGTTTTAATTTTAGAAGTTTAAATGGTTAAACCATAGTAGTTTAAATAGTTTGAAATTACAGCCTCATGGATTTTATTAAATTAATTAAGTGTTTAATTAAAAGAGAGAATTAATAAATCCATAACATGGTTTAAATTTAATAAAATTAAAAGTCTAATTTATTAAAGGATTAAACCACTTAGTATTTTAAATGTATAAAATACACCCTTATACTATATAAGATTAAAAGTTTAAACATATATATATATATATATATATATATATATATATATATATATATATATATATATATATATATATATATATATATATATATGTATAAGTAAAAAAGTCAGTCTTACCGTTAGTAGGCCTCATTCATGAAGTTGGTCTATAAGGGGTGTTTAAGGGAGCGACCTGTAAAATGACAGCCATTGGGTATCCACTCTTACCCACCGCACGCTTGACCAATGGAGGGTCGTTAGCCGAATGGGTTTGATAGGACACTTAAACTCTCGTTAAAAGTATAATGAATTATAAAGTAACTAAATGTTTTTATAAATTCCCAATCTTAGTTACTTTAAGAAAATGTGAATTTGATGTTAACCCATGAAATTGCACATTGCACCTTATTGGTCAGTTAGTGGAGCGTATGTGGTTAAACGGCACACTAATGTGGACTAATGAAGGATGAAAATGGGTAGCTCGTAAATTATCATAGATCGATGGAACGTGTGTGGTTAACCAGCACATTGATTAGGTGACAAATAACATCGAGAGTACCAAGCTAATTTGCATGGTTATTCACACCTTGTTTGTGATCCTCGGTATCCCAGTCACAAACTTGAAGGGCATAATCGAGATTAAACATGCTATTGAAAAGTTCAATGAATCTCAAAAGATCTAGGAATTTCATCTAAAACCTAATTCGTTAAATTTTTGTTTTCGTGGTGGAATTGGTAAATCGTCATTTACCTACCTTCAAATAGTTTACAATTGGATTACGGCATCCTTCTTCTGAATTGTAAATTATTGTGTTGGTTCCTAGCCTTAATATTTCATTTGGGTGTTATATTAAGGATTAGTCAACTAACTTGAATTTTCTCCCTTGTAGATGTTTGGTTCTGACAACTATAGTCTTCCTTATCCTTTTGGAAAAAGCTTTCCTCATGAAGATGATATTCCACGTGTCGATCAAGGTGAAAGATCAATCCCTTCTTTGTGCATTGGTGGAACTGGAAATCATTCTTCTCTTCCTCCACCTCCTACAGTGATTCTCCATGACCCACGTTTTCGTCGACTTGAAAAGTTCAAGGTCACTCAAGCCCTATTGGCATGTAATCATCGAGATGGAAGCCTTGTGTGTGCACACGTTATGAAAATAAAGCTGCACATTGATAGACTGAGAATGTTGGGTGTCGTTTTCCCAAGGAAGTTCGCTGTTGACTTGGTTCTTCAATCGCTTCCAGAGTCATATGGTCAGTTCGTTAAGGACTACTATATGACAGACCATGTTAGATGCCATTTTATGCATCTTTTAGGGTAGTTTTCATTATTATTTAGTATCATATTTTGTACATTTGCATTTCATTTATTTAAATAATGTTCAGCTCATGTAATTTGTAAGAATTCCCGTACTGCTCATGTTTTTATGTCAATTTCAGATAGTTTGAGTGGAGCAGTGCTTTGGGAGTAGTTGGATGCGCATTTGGAGCTTAAAATGGAGCTTGGAACTTATGGAGTATGTTGTGGAATGATTGGAAGATGCTTTGGTCAAGAAACATTCGATCGAATTGATCACACGAAGATAAAATATGCAATCTAAAGTTAAAGGATGTTGCTGGCAGCTTTGACCCCCTGTCAGTATTTTAACCATATCTCATGAACCGTAACTCCGATTGACGCGATTCAAAATGATCTGAAAAGTAGACGAAATTTCGGACGTCCTAGGTACAACATGCGATCGCATGGGGCCTTTATGCGATCGTAGGTTAGGTCGCAACTTGGATTCAAGGTTTTTTAGTGCCAAAAATTCATCCGGAAACAAAAAATGAAAACCTGCGATCACAGGTTGTGTACATGCGATCGCAGGTTGGCCAAAAAGTGCCAAAATGGTATCCTACTTCATTAAAAAGGCACGAGACGCGTTTTCTTCAAAACCTGCGATCGCAGCTTTGATACATGCGATCGCATACGCATCGTCTTTGCTCCTGGACGTATAAATAGACCCTAATAACCTTCCTGTAATCTAAGTTGGCGATCCTAGAGGTACCAGACGACGAAAATACGATTTTGGAGGCGTTTCTTCTCCGATTTCAATGATTTCTAAAGATCTGAAGATTGTGGATCATCTCCTTCAAGTAGATTAGTAAGATTAGTTGTTTGATGTCTCTTTTCATCTGCTTTCATCGGATTTTGGCCATGTCTGGCTAAACCCTAGTTTTCAGTTCTGCATAAGACAAGTACTTTTCATATGATTGATCATTAGATCTGGTTTTTGATTTGTGTTTCTATCTAGATTCTTCAGTTTTGAACTTAATGAATGTTTGATTTGAATTCTTGTTAGTCTGATCACCTAGCTAAGGTTTTATCATTCTAGTTAATCAATTAATAGAATCTGTAATTGTTCTAATAAATTGGTAAAAGTAACAAGTATAAGATTGGTTCCGTTTTGAGATTTAACTCTGGTATAAACGGTAAAAATCATATCTTTACGCTTTCGAGCTTGTGAGAAGTATTGGGTATTGCTGGGAATTTTACAAAGAACTTAATGCAACTTTTTTGATTTAATTAAGAGCTTATTTAATTGAACAGTAAAAAGTTAGGGTTAATTGAAGAGCTTGTTTTGATTAACTAGTTTAGGTAAAAGAGAAATTACTAGAGCTTGTTAGTTTTTCTCAGTACCAGCTTAGATAGAACGCATCTCAAATAATCAGATCTGGATCAGTTGCAAGATTAGGAAAGTCGCAGCAGAACTGAAATTGTTTTTATTATTGACTTTCATTTAATTTAATATCACTGCATTTTAGTTTTTAGTTTACAATTAAAACCCCATTTTATAATTTCTATTTTGACTAGATGTGCCTGATGCAAAAAGGCATTGACTTTTAGGCTGTGTCCCTGAGGATTCGACCCTGCTTCCCTGTGCTATATTTTTAGTGCTACAAGCAGTGATAATTTGCTTTTTTAATACGTGCGCGACAGCGTGTTAACAAATTGGTGCCGTTGCCAGGGACACGGTGCTTTCTAATAGTTTTATGCCAAGAATTTTTCGTTCAGGTACACCTTTAGTTTTTTATCCAGAAATCGAGCGAACTGAAAAGAGATTGAAAAAAGAGGCAGCAAGAAAGAAACAATCAGCTGGTCCTTTTGGTTCATCATCTTCCATACCCCCAGAAACCGCCACACCACAAGGCACTCCCTTGTGGAACGAATCAGATCTGTTTATTCCGAAAGTACCCCCCTATTCTCCTCAAAATAGCCCTTATAAAACATATTCCCCACCCTCTTCCGTTAAATCTGAAACCACAGACTCTTCAGAAACCGAATCTGAAGGATCAACCATGAGTGGAGACGAAACGCGAGCGTGAGGAAGAGGATATCATGGAAATTTTCTGCAAGGTTGAGGTAAATATATATGTGTTTCTAAGAAAAAAGTGAAATTTAATGAAATTGTGAAAGCTGGCAAAAATATATCCTCTATTTTACAAAAAGGTTTGCCTCCAAAGTGCAAGGATCCGAGGATTTTCTCAGTTCCTTGTAAATTGGGGAGCCTTGATTTTCCAAAAGCCATGCTTGATATAGGAGCTTCAGTCAATGTCCTTCCCTATTCTGTTTTTGAAAAATAAAAAATGGGAACTTTACAAAAGACCGGTGTAACAACGTAAATTTTCAAAACAATTTTTTATTTTTAAATCATATTTTTAATCATCAAAAGCAATATCAACAAACTGTATCCAATGTCCTCATAACAAGCAAATCCCCGAATCTCAAAACATAATCTCTATGAGTGTGTACGGATCATGCCGGCGCCTTCCCGCGATCCTCGCTAGTACCTGAAACACATAACACAACAACTATAAGCATAAATGCTTAGTGAGTTCCCCAAAATACCACATACAACACATACGCCTTTCCAGGCCATAACCCTGTAGGATCTTCCGATCCATGTGTCTCAGGGGACTTCCGATCCATGTGTCTCAGGGGACTTCCGTCCCAAATCCCGGTAGACCTTCCGGTCCTACCCGTATCGACCTTCCGGTCCGTAACCTCTTGACCTTCCGGTCCATATCATCTTGACCTTCCGGTCCTTATCATACATAACATACATAACACATACATATCACATAACAACATACAACTCATACATCTCATAGCATATAAGACCTTCCGGTCACACATAGGTACCCTTCCAGGTACAGTATAGTGAGAAGACTCACCTCAATGAAGTCGGATAAACTCTCGTGCTCAACGTCCCGACCTAGCCTCCTCCTATTATTCAAATAACATTCCCGATCAATATTCTCTCATAGCCTCATCTCTACAGATTGGGTAGAAGGCCATTCTACCCTTCCCTGAACTCTCTTGAATCAGTCTTGACCAGAACCCTAAGGTCAACGAAAGTCCATGGTCAAATCTTGACCGACTCGTCGAGTGCACATGGGCGACTCGGCAAGTCCATGCGGGTTCTCTGAATCCTTCTAGCCTCTCTTGGCTCGTCGAGTCATCGTCCCACTCGACGGGTTACACCTGCCACGAATCGCGGGGCAACCCCGACTCGACTCGTCGAGTCCCATTATGGACTCGGTGAGTTGCATCTATGGCAACACTGAAATGACCTTCTGAGGTCAGATATACTTCTCTAACCTGTAGATCTGTCCTTCCCAACCACTATAATCACGTAAAGGTCCGACCTTTACACTCATGCAGTGTCCATAAAGCTTCTTTGGGTGAAATAACCTCTAGAATGGCAACCTAGGGTCATATCTCTAATGGAATAGCAAAAAGCAAGATAGATAGGACTCTCTGGACCTCTTAAGGTCCAGATCTAAGAAGAACTCCACCTTGGGACCTCACATACTTCGAATCCAAGCCAAAGAAGGCATAAGAGAACCCTATATTCAAGTAGATCACCAAATACACGAGATTGAGCACAGATTAGTACCTCTAGCAGCCTCTTCTGATCAAATGGGTGATAGATCTGAGCTCCTCAATCTCCCTTGTTTGTCCTCCTTCCTTCTTTCTTGAAAATTTACACTTAGAATGATGAATTAGCCCTCCTCTTGCACTACAAGCTTTCTCTCTGCTCTCTAGGGTTTCTCAGGGGTGCATTGGCTGCAAATGGAGGCTATAAAGGCCTTTAAATAGGGCACAGACCCCGAGAATTAGGGTTTCATTTTACAGTGCGGACTCGCCGAGTCCACGCATCGACTCGTCGAGTCCTTCATTAAATCAGACAAGAAATGCGCGATCCTACTCGGCGAGTCTGAGCGCCTACTCGCCGAGTCCCTCCCTAAAATTCAAGATAAATACTTAAAATAAGAAACCTAGGAATTCGGATGTTACAATTCTCCCCCACTAGGATCAGACTTCGCCCTCGAAGTCCTGCTCGGCAAACAACTCTGGATACTGCTCCCGCATCTCCAACTCCGGCTCCCAAGTCAGCTCGGACCCTTTCCGATGTTGCCACTGGACCTGCACCAGAGACACTTCCTTGTTCCTCAGAACCTTGATCTTCCGATCCCGGATCACGATTGGTCTCTCAGCATAATTCAGGCTTGCATCCACCTGAATATCCTCCAGCGGTACCACCGCCGACTCGTCGGCTATACACTTCCTCAACTGAGATACGTGAAAGGTATCATGAATCTGGCTCAGCTCCTCAGGTAGCTCCAACCGATAAGCTACCCTGCCCACCCTCGCAGTCACCTTGAACGGACCGATGTACCGGGGCCCCAGCTTGCCCCTCTTCCTGAATCGGATCACTCCTTTCCAGGGAGATACCTTCAGGAGTACGAAGTCTCCCACCTGGAACTCCAGCTCGGATCGTCGCCGATCCGCATAACTCTTCTGACGACTCTGAGCCGTCAGTAACCTCTGTCTAACCTGCTGTATCTGCTTGGTCGTCTGAAGCACTATCTCAGTGCTGCCCATCACACGCTGCCCTACCTCTCCCCAGCAAATGGGAGTCCGACATCTCCTCCCGTACAACAACTCGAAGGGAGGCATACCAATACTCGAATGGTGGCTGTTGTTATAAGAAAACTCAGCCAATGGCAGATACGTGTCCCAACTTCCCCCGAAGTCCAACACACATGCTCGGAGCATGTCCTCGAGCGTCTGAATCGTCCGCTCACTCTGTCTGTTTGTCTAGGGGTGGTAAGCGGTACTGAAATGCAGTCTCGTGCCCAACTCCTCGTGGAACTTCTTCCAGAACCTGGAAGTGAAACGTACATCTCGATCTGACACAATCGAGATCGGCACCCCATGCCGCGATACCACCTCCCTCACATACAACTCTGCTAGCCTCTCAGCAGAAGAGCTCTCACTAATAGCAAGAAAATGCGCGCTCTTCGTCAGCCGGTCGACGATCACGCAAATTGCATCGACACCCCTCGCGGTCCTCGGCAATTTGGTGATGAAGTCCATAGAAATATGTTCCCACTTCCATTGGGGAACCTCAAGTGGCTGCAACTTGCCATGCGGACGCTGCTGCTCGGCCTTAACCCTGCGACAGGTCAAGCACCTCTCAACAAACCATGCTACATCCCTCTTCATACAGGGCCACCAATAATCTTTCTTCAGGTCCAAATACATTTTAGTGGCCTTGGGATGGATCGAGAATCTCGATCTATGCGCCTCCTCCATCAAAATGGTACGTGCCTTGCCTGCATACGGCACCCAAATCCGACCTTGAAAGGTCATTAGCTCTCGGCTATTGGTAACGAACTCAGACACCTGCCCGATCACCCGCTCCTTCTTACGGTTCTCCGGTATCACGGCCTCTGCCTGGGCCTCCCGAATGGTGTCCAACACCGGAGTCATCACTGTCAGTCGCATACAAATGTCTCGAATCGGGGCACTCTCCACCCTACGGCTTAGGGCATCAGCTACAACATTAGCTTTGCCCGGGTGGTACAGGATCTCACAATCGTAATCCTTTACCACGTCCAACCATCTCCTCTGGCGCATATTCAGATTGGGCTGATCCATCAAATACTTCAAGCTCTTGTGGTCCGTGTATATGGTATACCGAACCCCATATAAATAGTGACGCCATATCTTGAGGGCGAACACCACTGCCCCCAACTCCAGATCATGGGTGGGATACCTCGTCTCATGAGGCTTCAGCTGCCTCGATGCATATGCTATCACATGCCCCCTCTGCATAAGTACTGCACCCAACCCTGATATCGATGCGTCACAATACACCACCAACTCCTCCATCCCTTCCGGGAGGGCTAACACAGGGGCTTCGCATAACTTCCGGCGAAGTGTCTCAAACGATGTCTGCTGCTCCGGACCCCATGAAAAAGCAACACCCTTCCGGGTCAACCTGGTGAGAGGCACGCCGATCTTGGAGAAATCTCTGATAAATCTCCGATAGTAGTCGGCCAATCCTAGAAAACTCCTGATCTCGGTGGGTGATCTCGGCACCTCCCACCTCATAACCGCCTCAATTTTGGCCGGATCGACCAAAATCTCATTCTGGTTGACGAGATGCCCCAAGAACTGGACCTCCCGTAACTAGAACTCGCACCTGGAGAATTTGGCATAAAGCCTCTCCGTCCTCAATACCCCGAGGATCTCTCTTAGATGCTCCTCGTGCTGCTCTCTAGATCTCGAATACACCAGTATATCGTCGATGAACACGATCACCAAACGATCCAACATCGGTCTGCACACCCTGTTCATGAGATCCATGAACGCTGTTGGTGCATTGGTGAGCCCGAAAGGCATCACCACGAACTCGTAATGCCCATAACGAGTCCTGAACGCCGTCTTCTGGATATCCTCATCACGCACTCTCATCTGATGATATCCAGACCTCAGATCAATCTTGGAGAACCAAGACGCTCCCTGCAACTGATCGAACAAATCGTCGATCCTCGGTAATGGGTAACGGTTCTTGACCATCAACTTGTTCAACTCCTGGTAATCAATACACATCCGGTGTGAACCATCCTTTTTCGTGACAAAAAGGATCGGTGCTCCCCAAGGGGAACTATTCGGTCTAATAAACCCCTTCCCCAGCAGCTCCTGAAGCTGCGAGGATAACTCCTGCATCTCTGGCGGTGCAAGGCGATAAGGCGCCTTGGCGATAGGCGTTGCCCCCGGAATCAAATCGATGCGAAACTCCACCTGCCTCTCGGGAGGCACACCCGGCAACTCCTCAGGAAACACATCCGGGAACTCACGCACTATCGGCACATCATTAACCGAACTTGGCCCCTCGGCGATCACTCGTGAATCCATCACATATGCCACAAACCCGCTACAGCCCTGCTGTAGACTCCGCCTCGCTCCAGCAGCTGAACAAAATGCTGAACCAGAACGGGTACCCTCGCCGTACACCGTAAGTACTCCCCCACTAGGGTCTCGTATCGTCACCAACTGTCGCTTGCAGTCTATAACAGCCCCAAATCGGCTCAACCAATCCATGCCCACTATGACACATACGTCCCCCATTGCAATCGGGACTAGATCTATCGGGAACTCAACACCGAAGATCCGAGTACACATCCTCGAATCACATCCGTAGCATACACCGCTCGCTCGTCAGCTATGGAAACTCGTAGAGGTCGACTCAACGCCTCTCGTCGGCTACTGATGTGCCGACTAAACGCTATCGACACAAATGATCGACTCGCACCCGAGTCAAATAACACTAAGGCAGGTACAGAACTCACAAGAAAAGTACCTACGTATATCATAATATAAGCACAATATCTCAACTCAGCATAAATAAATAAAGAATACATACCAGCCACAACATCGGGCGCTGCGCGGACCTCCTCCGCTGTCAACTGGAAAGCTCTCCCACAAGCCTTCGGTGCCTCGGCCTTCGCTGGCCGAACCTCGGTAGCCCTAGCAGCAGGTACAGATCCCTGTGCTGATCCCTGATGTAGCTGCGGGCACTCGGCCTTCTGATGACCAGTCTGGTTGCAATGAAAGCAAACCATAAATCCCTTGGGGCAATCCTTGGCGATATGACCCTCCTTGCCACATTTGTAGCAAGCACCCGATCGACAGACCCCATCATGTCCCTTGCTGCACTTCCCACAAGTGCGGCCCTTCTGGCCTCCAGATCTCGTATCAGCGGACTTGGCCCGCTTGGCTGCCGGCTGAGACTGTGTCGGCCGCCGATCCATCCTCTGAGACTCGGCCTCCTCCCTGGCCTGAGTCTCCAACTCAATCTCCCTCTTCCGGGAATTTTCCTGGAGCTCAGCAAATGTCTGGTAAGTCGAGTTCGACACGAACTCCCTAATATCCCTCCTCAAAACGTCCAAATACCGGCTCATGCGTGCCTGCTCAGTAGACACCTGCTCAGGGCAGAACATCGCCCTCTCATGAAACTTCCTGGTAACCACAATAACCGAATCAGTACCCTGCTTGAGGGTCAAGAACTCCTGAACCAACCGTTCCCTCTCCACTGGGGGAACATACTCGTCTCTGAACATGGTGGTGAACCTCTCCCACGTCACCGCTGAAATCTCTGCAAGAGTGAAGCTCGCCGTCACGAACTTCCACCAGTCCTTCGCTCCCAAGCGAAGCTATAACACCGGGTTCATGGTATGATTTTATTTAAGTTTCTATTTTAATTTTGCCACGAACTCGGAGAGTCTGCGTCCCAACTCGCCGAGTAGCAGCAGGGTGGACACGGGGTTTGAGCGGTGAACTCGGCGAGTCGATGCATGGACTCGGCGAGTCCACCTGTCTGGATGAAACTCTATTTTCAGACATTGCACCCTATTTTACCCATTCTAAAACACCCATTTCGTCCCATTCTCTTCCAGAAGAACTGGAGAGCGAAACCCTAGCCCATTTTGATCCTTGAGAGTGATTTTGGCTTGGTGAAGGAAGTTTGAAGCTTAAGAGAAGAATGAGGAAGTTGGAGGGTGCAAGGAAGTGTGGTAGATCCGAAATCTACCCTGGGAGAAGCTCCTAACCAGGTAAGAAAGCTCCTTCTTAATCTTTAGTATAATAGATTCCCTTTTGTCCCTTATATGTGGATTTCAAGACCTTAAAACCTCCCAAACTCCGTGTGTTTATGCCCTAGGAGCTTAGATTTATGGTTTGGAACCATTGCATGTCTCAGTTTTGGCCAGAATGGGTGAAGAGTCGAAGGGTACTCGACGAGTGCCAAAGTGCACTCGGCGAGTTCCAAGAAGATGGCCTTAGACTCGGCGAGTTGGATAAACAACTCGGCGAGTCCTATGAAGATTGCCTGGTACTCGGCGAGCCGTTCTTCAAACTCAGCGAGTCCCTTGAATATAGCCTTGAACTCGACGAGTTGTTCTTCCAACTCGACGAGTCATATGATCAGTCACTAGGATAAGAAGGGTTTAAGTGTAGGAGGTCCAACCCTCCGTAGTCGCACGTGGAATTAGCAATTTAACGTGTAGCTATAGTCCCAGAATCTCCAAATCTCCAAGGTTGATGTTCTGATGGGAGATTGGAGCGATTTGTGAGATCTGTTCGTCGGACTCGGCGAGTCACCCCCTTGGACTCGGCGAGTCCAGTCGCGGGTTTGTTAGTTGTCCCCGTCTAGCGAGTCAGGCTGACTCAGTGAGTGGGAACAGGGACCCGATGAGTCAGAGTCGGGCTAGACATAGAAGGACTCGGCGAGTCGCCATATGGACTCGGCGAGTCCAGTCAATCAGAAGGTTGACTTTGACCAAGGAGTTGACTTTGACCGGTCATTTGACCTTAGGGGTATTTATGAGTACCTAATCCTTGTTTACGGATTTATAGCCGGAGGGATTACCGGTGCGGCAGCCAGGCGTAGTCTGAGCAGGTTTTCGGCAGCTACTCTCAAGGTGAGTTTCCTTCCAGTAGGGACGGGTCTAAGGCACCAAGGCCGGCCCGTATAGACGATATGTTAGTATCGGAGTGTGGGCGGAGCCCGTATCTCATAGCTGAGTTCGATTGTGATATATGCCAGTATGATAGAATTGCTTATACTTGTTGTCTGTGTGATACTTGTATGTTATGGTTTAGTAGCGGAGTGTGGGCGAGGCCCATATCTCCATGGATAGCAGAGTGTGGGCGAGGCCCGTATCTCCTAGCTAGAAGAGTGTGGGCGAGGCCCGTATCTCTATGGGTGTGGGCGAGGCCCGTATCTCTTAGCTGTTCATTATATGATTGCATGGTATGTGGCATTATGGGGGAACTCACTAAGCTTCGTGCTTACGTTTTATAGTTTTGTTTTCAGGTACCTCTTCAGCTAGGGGACAGGAGCCGGCACGGTAGCGGCATATCACACACTCTCATGTTTTCCGCACTATGGATTTTCTGGGATGTACTCTGAATATTTTATTATGAATGTTTTGTAACGATGTTTTTATGAATTAACCTAATTTAAAAATGAAATTTTTAGCTGGTATTTTTGGGATGTTACAAGTTGGTATCAGAGCCCTGGTTTGAGGGATTCGGACACACCTTCGGGGGTGTCTGGACTCAAATCGAGGGATTAAAAGATTTTTTTTATAAAGAAATGATTTTCTAAAGACTAAGTAAAAGGGGTTTCTAAAAAGAAAAAGGTGTGTGATGTGCGCGACCGGCCGAGCTCAAGTAAGTTTTAGCTTCAGTAGAAGAGCATGCTAGAATAGGACTAAGGATCTAGGAATGATGCCTTATGTGCCTGCTTTATGTGTTTCAGCTTATTGAGAACTGCATGCTAGTATTCAGTAGACAGCAGTAGGATAGCCTGTTTAGGTTATACCTGATAGTAGGAGCTTATCATTGTATGCTAGTACAATTTCTCGTTATGAGGATAGAATTGCTTGAGTAGTTTCCTGTGTCCGAATGCCGCTTGCTTCGTGCTTAGTAGGGCTCGGAGTGATGGGAGTTAGCCATTATGTGAATACGTCACGTCACATGTGATCAGGGTTGAATAATCTAAGAGTGCTAGATTTGGCCCTATTGCGCAGCTCTCGTTTGAGTCTAACCGTTATAGGGACGAGTCTCTTACTCGAAGGATTATCTGAGCCTCGTCACATGTGATGGTATTCAGGTGATGGCTAATTGGCATTACAAGGAGGCCTTCAGCAGCTGAGGACTGGTTTGGGTAGAGTCAGATATTTCCCTAGGGCAAGCCTATGATGAGAGTAGTAGAGATCAGTAGCAGTAGAAGAGACTTGGTTGAGTTAAGGTAACTCTTGAGGAAAGTACGGATAGATGTGGAAGGTAGTATGGGCCCGTACTACTGAAAGCAGAGGATCCGTACCCGACTCAAGAGGGGCCAAGACGAAACCAAGGAAATTGTGGAGTATGTGTGAGAACCCTCAACAGCGATGAGTATTTTAACAGTTATTGTGATATGTTTTCAGCATGATGACGTTGCGCGAGATATCAGTTGGCAGTTCAGGTGCCGGGGAGGGATCTGGCTCTGACTCAGGAGCCGGGCAGCTTGATGGTCGGATGAGAGAGTTTATTTCAACAGAAATTATGCGCAACATCATTGATCAGACTCCTGTGATCTTCGGTTCGATCAAGGAGGCCGTCGTGGAGCTTTTGGACAGTCGTCTTGAGGCCTTTAGGGCCGGATTAGTTTCAGGGCAGGTTGGGGCTCGTCAAGAGCCCGATTCTTATGGATCCCAAGGAACCATCAGGGACGGGGATCCCATTCTTAGCTCTTTCCATCAGGGGTCGGGAGTGAGTGGGGCACCCTTTCCCCAGGAGAGTCAATTACAGGATTGGATTGCTGCAGAGGTTTCGTGGGCCCTCCGCGAAGAGCTACCAGACACCATTGGGCGTGTCACTGATAGGGTGGTCGCCGGGATGGAAAGACGGGCCTCATCTATCCAGGCGATAGGTGAAAGGGTCACTGTGACACGGGAACAGGAGATTGGTTCAGATAGTCAGCTAAGGAAGAAAAGGCGGTATTCCGGCCTAGTTCAGCAAGATGGGCCGATAGACACTGCCGTAGCTGGTGTCAGGGACCCACAGGGTCGAGATGGTTGTACGAGGAAGGAGGGAGCACGGGATGACGTGCGCAGCAAGTCTAAGTGCGGCAGATGCGGATGGAGGGGTCATATACGCCAAGAATGCACAATAGAGGTAGAGTTATGCCATCGTTGCCATCAGCATGGTCATGTCAGGGCAAATTGCCCCGCTCAGCGGATGGGACAGCCTCGGTATCATCGCAGGCCTCAGAAGGAAGGAGAATTCGGGGGGGGGGGGGGTTCTTTAGAGAAGGTTGCGGGTATGAATCTCCTCTCCCTATCAGCTTATGTTATGATTTTATTGTTATAGTTCTGCATCAGTAAGGATAATGATATTTCGGAATTTTATGGCCTGCTTATGATTGAGTTATATGCCATCTGCATACCTTGAATACTAGAATAATAGTTGAGGACATTCCCTGTAGAGTAGGTTACTTCGGATGCAGTATTAGTAGCAAGTACGAATAGGACTCGGTAGTGTCTCACTATTTTCAGGAAGGTGTTATTTGTATTTAGATCGGTTATATTCTCAGCAGTGGTAAGCTTGAGTTCCCAGTAGGGTAACCAGAGGACGATAGGATAGTAGTTCGAAGATGTTTCCCCTTAAGCGCAGGTTCTCAGGATGCAGTCAATGAAGCAGGAACAATCGGGGATTGAAAGGTGCTCGACTAGTTGACAAGGCTGGTTTAGGTCTGATGAAGGGTTAGTTGAAGAGCCAGTAGAGATAAACATTGATTGTCAGCGGATCGAGCCTTTAAATGATATGAAGGATGGGGAATCCTTTCCAAGACCGAGGAGCATCAGGAGAAGCACCTGAGGGAGGTGCTAAAGACTTTGAGGAGGGAGAGAATTTTTGCAAGGTTCTTCAATTGTGAGTTCTGGTTGCGCGGGGTGCAATTTCTTGGGCACCTTGTCAATCAGAAGGATATTCAAGTCGATCCGGCCAAGTTAGAGGCCGTGATGCAGTGGGAGATTCCTAGGTCTCCAATTGAGATTCGGAACTTCCTGGGTCTAGCGGGTTATTACCAGAGATTTACTCGGAATTTTAGAAGTTATGTGATCTTTTGGATTAGCTGGTATTGAAACCCTAGCAATGGTAAGCGTGGGTTCTAGGAGATTGGTCATGGGTGATCAGAAGGATTGAGAATCCTTCCAGTATTGTGTGTTGTGGAACGTTAGTTGAATCAAAGTTGGGGAGAATCATCCAAGGATTCAGAAGTAGGAACAGTCTTGAAATGGGGATAAGTTTCGCGTGCTTGTGTGGAAGGAGGATAGCCCAAGCGGCTGTATGGTTAGAGGATAGTACGAGAAGGAAGTTTGGAAAAACTTGCCAATAAGGAGATCGTTTTCCCGTAATATTTGCTAGCAACCAGATAATGTTAGCGTGTTGTAAGTCTGCAGGTGTAGCCGTAGCATTCACTAGCAGCCAGATAGTGTTAGAGTGTTGTAAGTCTGCGGGTGTAGCCGTGGCATTCACTGGCAGCAGATAGTACTTGAGTAATGTAAGTCTGTGGGTGTAGCCACAACCTTCACTTGGTTGGTAGATAGCGTGAGCGCGTTGTTAGGACGCGGAAGGAACAGTAGTACCCACCAGTTCGGGTGTAGCAGTAAGGATATGGAAATCCACGGATTGGATTTTGGAATTTCCCTGAAGGATTAGATCGGGTTGAGTCAGTGATACGACTGCAGGAATGCCACTGCAGTTGTGGCGTCAGGGAAGCAATGGACTATATAAGATTGCTAGTGATATAGGGCTACCATCGGTTAGGAGGCAATTACTTTTAGCCTGTATTTGGTGACGTCAGGATTCAACGTACGAACCCGATCGGTTGGATCGGGAGGTTGTTAGAGTCTCAGTGGCATGGAAACTAGTGGCAACTAGTTCTAGAGAAGGAATTTGTTCAGAAGTCATGTGAGGCGATTAAGTGGGAGTCCTTTGGGTCTGCAACCGGGCCGGAACCCGGTATTTCAGATAACTGGTGAACGAACTGAGACCAGGGAGGTCTCGTTAGATTTTGGAAAACAACCATGTGGCAGCATACTGCATCAGGCAGTTCAGTGTTCAGGCAGTTTCAGCGTTTGGGCGATGTTAGTAATTGTGCCCTAAGTGCAAGTTCGGGCAGGATAGCTCGTTTATTAGAAAGTAACAAGTCACTCACAGCGGAACTAGCTGAGCATTGGCCAAGTATAAGCGATCTATAGGGATATTCGGGTCACTTCCAGGTTTTGGAAGAAATTCCACGACGAGTTGGATACTCGTCTGCATTTTAGTACCGCCTTTCACCCGCAGACGGATGGCCAGAGCGAGCGGACCATCCAGACTCTGGAGGACATGCTGCGGGCGTGTGTTTTAGACTTCGGTGGTAGCTGGGATACCTATCTTCCTTTGGCCGAGTTTTCATACAATAAAAGATATCACGCGAGTATTAACTGTCCTCCCTTCGAGATGTTGTACGGGAGGAAGTGAAGGACCCCGATATGTTGGGGCGAGGTTGGACAGAGAGTCATGGGGAGCACCGAAGTAGTGCTCAAGACGACAGAGAAGATTCAGCAGGTCCGGAGCAGGCTTCAGACTGCTCAGAGTCGGCAGAAGAGTTATACCGATAGGCGCCGATCAGACCTGGAGTTCCAGGTCGGGGATATGGTTCTCCTGAAAGTGTCACCGTGGAAGGGCGTCATCCGATTCAGGAAACGGGGCAAGTTGGGTCCCAGGTATATTGGACCGTTTAGGGTTGCAGCCCGAGTGGGCAAGGTGGCATATCGGCTGGACCTGCCAGCCGAACTCAGTCAGGTCCACAGCACTTTCCACGTCTCCCAGCTGCGGAAGTGCCTGGTGGACGATTCAGCAGTGGTACCTTTGGAGGACATCCAGGTTGATGACAGCCTGAATTATATCGAGCGGCCTGTGGCTATCCTAGACCGGAAGTCGAAGGAACTGAGGAACAAAAGGGTGGAGCTGGTGAAGGTGCAATGGCAGCATCGGAATGGCTCGGAATGGACATGGGAGCCCGCGGATGAGATGATGGAGCATTATCCGGAGCTATTCCGGAAGGGAGCGGCAGACTTCGAGGACGAAGTCTAAAATAAGTGGGGGAGATTTGTAACACCGGGTTCATGGTATGATTTTATTTAAGTTTCTATTTTAATTTTGCCACGAACTCGGCGAGTCTGCGTCCCGACTCGCCGAGTAGCAGCAGGGTGGACACGGGGTTTGAGCGGTGAACTCGGCGAGTCGATGCATGGACTCGGCGAGTCCACCTGTCTGGATGAAACTCTATTTTCAGACATTGCACCCTATTTTACCCATTCTAAAACACCCATTTCGTCCCATTCTCTTCCAGAAGAACTGGAGAGCGAAACCCTAGCCCATTTTGATCCTTGAGAGTGATTTCGGCTTGGTGAAGGAAGTTTGAAGCTTAAGAGAAGAAGGAGGAAGTTGGAGGGTGCAAGGAAGTGTGGTAGATCCGAAATCTACCCTGGGAGAAGCTCCTAACCAGGTAAGAAAGCTCATTCTTAATCTTTAGTATAATAGATTCCCTTTTGTCCCTTATATGTGGATTTCAAGACCTTAAAACCTCCCAAACTCCGTGTGTTTATGCCCTAGGAGCTTAGATTTATGGTTTGGAACCATTGCATGTCTCATTTTTGGCCAGAATAGGTGAAGAGTCGAAGGGTACTCGGCGAGTGCCAAAGTGCACTCGGCGAGTTCCAAGAAGATGGCCTTAGACTCGACGAGTTGGATAAACAACTCGGCGAGTCCTATGAAGATTGCCTGGTACTCGGCGAGCCGTTCTTCAAACTCGGCGAGTCCCTTGAATATAGCCTTGCACTCGACGAGTTGTTCTTCCAACTCGGCGAGTCATATGATCAGTCACTAGGATAAGAAGGGTTTAAGTGTAGGAGGTCCAACCCTCCGTAGTCGCACGTGGAATTAGCAATTTAACGTGTAGCTATAGTCCCAGAATCTCCAAATCTCCAAGGTTGATGTTCTGATGGGAGATTGGAGCGATTTGTGAGATCTGTTCGACGGACTCGGCGAGTCACCCCCTTGGACTCGGCGAGTCCAGTCGCGGGTTTGTTAGTTGTCCCCGTCTAGCGAGTCAGGCTGACTCAGTGAGTGGGAACAGGGACCCGATGAGTCAGAGTCGGGCTAGACATAGAAGGACTCGGCGAGTCGCCATATGGACTCGGCGAGTCCAGTCAATCAGAAGGTTGAATTTGACCAAGGAGTTGACTTTGACCGGTCATTTGACCTTAGGGGTATTTATGAGTACCTAATCCTTGTTTACGGATTTATAGCCGGAGGGATTACCGGTGCGGCAGCCAGGCGTAGTCTGAGCAGGTTTTCGGTAGCTACTCTCGAGGTGAGTTTCCTTCCAGTAGGGACGGGTCTAAGGCACCAAGGCCGGCCCGTATAGACGATATGTTAGTATCGGAGTGTGGGCGGAGCCCGTATCTCATAGCTGAGTTCGATTGTGATATATGCCAGTATGATAGAATTGCTTATACTTGTTGTCTGTGTGATACTTGTATGTTATGGTTTAGTAGCGGAGTGTGGGCGAGGCCCATATCTCCATGGATAGCAGAGTGTGGGCGAGGCCCGTATCTCCTAGTTAGAAGAGTGTGGGCGAGGCCCGTATCTCTATGGGTGTGGGCGAGGCCCGTATCTCTTAGCTGTTCATTATATGATTGCATGGTATGTGGCATTATGGGGGAACTCACTAAGCTTCGTGCTTACGTTTTATAGTTTTGTTTTCAGGTACCTCTTCAGCTAGGGGACAGGAGCCGGCGCGGTAGCGGCATATCACACACTCTCATGTTTTCCGCACTATGGATTTTCTGGGATGTACTCTGAATATTTTATTATGAATGTTTTGTAACGATGTTTTTATGAATTAACCTAATTTAAAAATGAAATTTTTAGCTGGTATTTTTGGGATGTTACAAGTTGGTATCAGAGCCCTGGTTTGAGGGATTCGGACACACCTTCGGGGGTGTCTGGACTCAAATCGAGGGATTAAAAGATTTTTTTTTATAAAGAAATGATTTTCTAAAGACTAAGTAAAAGGGGTTTCTAAAAAGAAAAAGGTGTGTGATGTGCGCGACCGGCCGAGCTCAAGTAAGTTTTCCCCAAAGTACCCGTACAAGTTTATGTTATGATTATCAGTTTTAGCTTCAGTAGAACAGCATGCTAGAATAGGACTAAGGATCTAGGAATGATGCCTTATGTGCCTGCTTTATGTGTTTCAGCTTATTGAGAACTGCATGCTAGTATTCAGTAGACAGCAGTAGGATAGCCTGTTTAGGTTATGCGTGATAGTAGGAGCTTATCATTGTATGCTAGTACAATTTCTCGTTATGAGGATAGAATTGCTTGAGTAGTTTCCTGTGTCCGAATGCTGCTTGCTTCGTGCTTAGTAGGGCTCGGAGTGATGGGAGTTAGCCATTATGTGAATACGTCACGTCACATGTGATCAGGGTTGAATAATCTAAGAGTGCTAGATTTGGCCCTATTGCGCAGCTCTCGTTTGAGTCTAACCGTTATAGGGACGAGTCTCTTACTCGAAGGATTATCTGAGCCTCGTCACATGTGATGGTATTCAGGTGATGGCTAATTGGCATTACAAGGAGGCCTTCAGCAGCTGAGGACTGGTTTGGGTAGAGTCAGATATTTCCCTAGGGCAAGCCTATGATGAGAGTAGTAGAGATCAGTAGCAGTAGAAGAGACTTGGTTGAGTTAAGGTAACTCTTGAGGAAAGTACGGATAGATGTGGAAGGTAGTATGGGCCCGTACTACTGAAAGCAGAGGATCCGTACCCGACTCAAGAGGGGCCAAGACGAAACCAAGGAAATTGTGGAGTATGTGTGAGAACCCTCAACAGCGATGAGTATTTTAACAGTTATTGTGATATGTTTTCAGCATGATGACGTTGCGCGAGATATCAGTTGGCAGTTCAGGTGCCGGGGAGGGATCTGGCTCTGACTCAGGAGCCGGGCAGCTTGATGGTCGGATGAGAGAGTTTATTTCAACAGAAATTATGCGCAACATCATTGATCAGACTCCTGTGATCTTCGGTTCGATCAAGGAGGCCGTCGTGGAGCTTTTGGACAGTCGTCTTGAGGCCTTTAGGGCCGGATTAGTTTCAGGGCAGGTTGGGGCTCGTCAAGAGCCCGATTCTTGTGGATCCCAAGGAACCATCAGGGAGGGGGATCCCATTCTTAGCTCTTTCCATCAGGGGTCGGGAGTGAGTGGGGCACCCTGTCCCCAGGAGAGTCAATTACAGGATTGGATTGCTGCAGAGGTTTCGCGGGCCCTCCGCGAAGAGCTACCAGACACCATTGGGCGTGTCACTGATAGGGTGGTTGCCGGGATGGAAAGACGGGCCTCATCTATCCAGGCGATAGGTGAAAGGGTCACTGTGACACGGGAACAGGAGATTGGTTCAGATAGTCAGCTAAGGAAGAAAAGGCGGTATTTCGGCCTAGTTCAGCAAGATGGGCCGATAGACACTGCCGTAGTTGGTGTCAGGGACCCACAGGGTCGAGATGGTTGTACGAGGAAGGAGGGAGCACGGGATGACGTGCGCAGCAAGTCTAAGTGCGGCAGATGCGGATGGAGGGGTCATATACGCCAAGAATGCACAATAGAGGTAGAGTTATGCCATCGTTGCCATCAGCATGGTCATGTCAGGGCAAATTGCCCTGCTCAGCGGATGGGACAGCCTCGGTATCATTGCAGGCCTCAGAAGGAAGGAGAATTCGGGGGGGGGGGGGTTCTTTAGAGAAGGTTGCGGGTATGAATCTCCTCTCCCTATCAGCTTATGTTATGATTTTATTGTTATAGTTCTGCATCAGTAAGGATAATGATATTTCGGAATTTTATGGCCTGCTTATGATTGAGTTATATGCCATCTGCATACCTTGAATACTAGAATAATAGTTGAGGACATTCCCTGTAGAGTAGGTTACTTCGGATGCAATATTAGTAGCAAGTACGAATAGGACTCGGTAGTGTCTCACTATTTTCAGGAAGGTGTTATTTGTATTTAGATCGGTTATATTCTCAGCAGTGGTAAGCTTGAGTTCCCAGTAGGGTAACCAGAGGACGATAGGATAGTAGTTCGAAGATGTTTCCCCTTAAGCGCAGGTTCTCAGGATGCAGTCAATGAAGCAGGAACAATCGGGGATTGAAAGGTGCTCGACTAGTTGACAAGGCTGGTTTAGGTCTGATGAAGGGTTAGTTGAAGAGCCAGCAGAGATAAACATTGATTGTCAGCGGATCGAGCCTTTAAATGATATGAAGGATGGGTAATCCTTTCCAAGACTGAGGAGCATCAGGAGAAGCACCTGAGGGAGGTGCTAAAGACTTTGAGGAGGGAGAGAATTTTTGCAAGGTTCTTCAATTGTGAGTTCTGGTTGCGCGGGGTGCAATTTCTTGGGCACCTTGTCAATCAGAAGGATATTCAAGTCGATCCGGCCAAGTTAGAGGCCGTGATGCAGTGGGAGATTCCTAGGTCTCCAATTGAGATTCGGAACTTCCTGGGTCTAGCGGGTTATTACCAGAGATTTACTCGGAATTTTAGAAGTTATGTGATCTTTTGGATTAGCTGGTATTGAAACCCTAGCAATGGTAAGCGTGGGTTCTAGGAGATTGGTCATGGGTGATCAGAAGGATTGAGAATCCTTCCAGTATTGTGTGTTGTGGAACGTTAGTTGAATCAAAGTTGGGGAGAATCATCCAAGGATTCAGAAGTAGGAACAGTCTTGAAACGGGGATAAGTTTCGCGTGCTTGTGTGGAAGGAGGACAGCCCAAGCGGCTGTATGGTTAGAGGATAGTGCGAGAAGGAAGTTCGGAAAAACTTGCCAATAAGGAGATCGTTTTCCCGTAATATTTGCTAGCAACCAGATAATGTTAGAGTGTTGTAAGTCTGCAGGTGTAGCCGTAGCATTCACTAGCAGCCAGATAGTGTTAGAGTGTTGTAAGTCTGCGGGTGTAGCCGTGGCATTCACTGGCAGTAGATAGTGCTTGAGTGATGTAAGTCTGTGGGTGTAGCCACAACCTTCACTTGGTTGGTAGATAGCGTGAGCGCGTTGTTAAGACGCGGAAGGAACAGTAGTACCCACCAGTTCGGGTGTAGCAGTAAGGATATGGAAATCCACGGATTGGATTTTGGAATTTCCCTGAAGGATTAGATCGGGTTGAGTCAGTGATACGACTGCAGGAATGCCACTGCAGTTGTGGCGTCAGGGAAGCAATGGACTATATAAGATTGCTAGTGATATAGGGCTACCATCGGTTAGGAGGCAATTACTTTTAGCCTGTATTTGGTGACGTCAGGATTCGACGTACGAACCCGATCGGTTGGATCGGGAGGTTGTTAGAGTCTCAGTGGCATGGAAACTAGTGGCAACTAGTTCTAGAGAAGGAATTTGTTCAGAAGTCATGTGAGGCGATTAAGTGGGAGTCCTTTGGGTCTGCAACCGGGCCGGAACCCGGTATTTCAGATAACTGGTGAACGAACTGAGACCAGGGAGGTCTCGTTAGATTTTGGAAAACAACCATGTGGCAGCATACTGCATCAGGCAGTTCAGTGTTCAGGCAGTTTCAGCGTTTGGGCGATGTTAGTAATTGTGCCCTAAGTGCAAGTTCGGGCAGGATAGCTCGTTTATTAGAAAGTAACAAGTCACTCACAGCGGAACTAGCTGAGCATTGGCCAAGTATAAGCGATCTATAGGGATATTCGGGTCACTTCCAGGTTTTGGAAGAAATTCCACGACGAGTTGGATACTCGTCTGCATTTTAGTACCGCCTTTCACCCGCAGACGGATGGCCAGAGCGAGTGGACCATCCAGACTCTGGAGGACATGCTGCGGGCGTGTGTTTTAGACTTCGGTGGTAGCTGGGATACCTATCTTCCTTTGGCCGAGTTTTCATACAATAACAGCTATCACGCGAGTATTGACTGTCCTCCCTTCGAGATGTTGTACGGGAGGAAGTGAAGGACCCCGATATGTTGGGGCGAGGTTGGACAGAGAGTTGGGGAGCACCGAAGTAGTGCTCAAGACGACAGAGAAGATTCAGCAGGTCCGGAGTAGGCTTCAGACTGCTCAGAGTCGGCAGAAGAGTTATGCCGATAGGCGCCGATCAGACCTGGAGTTCCAGGTCGGGGATATGGTTCTCCTGAAAGTGTCACCGTGGAAGGGCGTCATCCGATTCAGGAAACGGGGCAAGTTGGGTCCCAGGTATATTGGACCGTTTAGGGTTGCAGCCCGAGTGGGCAAGGTGGCATATCGGCTGGACCTGCCAGCCGAACACAGTCAGGTCCACAGCACTTTCCACGTCTCCCAGCTGCGGAAGTGCCTGGTGGACGATTCAGCAGTGGTACCTTTGGAGGACATCCAGGTTGATGACAGCCTGAATTATATCGAGCGGCCTGTGGCTATCCTAGACCGGAAGTCGAAGGAACTGAGGAACAAAAGGGTGGAGCTGGTGAAGGTGCAATGGCATCATCGGAAGGGCTCGGAATGGACATGGGAGCCCGCGGATGAGATGATGGAGCATTATCCGGAGCTATTCCGGAAGGGAGCGGCAGACTTCGAGGACGAAGTCTAAAATAAGTGGGGGAGATTTGTAACACCGGGTTCATGGTATGATTTTATTTAAGTTTCTATTTTAATTTTGCCACGAACTCGGCGTGTCTGCGTCCCGACTCGCCGAGTAGCAGCAGGGTGGACACGGGGTTTGAGCGGTGAACTCGGCGAGTCGATGCATGGACTCGGCGAGTCCACCTGTCTGGATGAAACTCTATTTTCAGACATTGCACCCTATTTTACCCATTCTAAAACACCCATTTCGTCCCATTCTCTTCCAGAAGAACTGGAGAGCGAAACCCTAGCCCATTTTGATCCTTGAGAGTGATTTCGGCTTGGTGAAGGAAGTTTGAAGCTTAAGAGAAGAAGGAGGAAGTTGGAGGGTGCAAGGAAGTGTGGTAGATCCGAAATCTACCCTGGGAGAAGCTCCTAACCAGGTAAGAAAGCTCCTTCTTAATCTTTAGGATAATAGATTCCCTTTTGTCCCTTATATGTGGATTTCAAGACCTTAAAACCTCCCAAACTCCGTGTGTTTATGCCCTAGGAGCTTAGATTTATGGTTTGGAACCATTGCATGTCTCAGTTTTGGCCAGAATAGGTGAAGAGTCGAAGGGTACTCGGCGAGTCCCAAAGTGCACTCGGCGAGTTCCAAGAAGATGGCCTTAGACTCGACGAGTTGGATAAACAACTCGGCGAGTCCTATGAAGATTGCCTGGTACTCGGCGAGCCGTTCTTCAAACTCGGCGAGTCCCTTGAATATAGCCTTGCACTCGACGAGTTGTTCTTCCAACTCGGCGAGTCATATGATCAGTCACTAGGATAAGAAGGGTTTAAGTGTAGGAGGTCCAACCCTCCGTAGTCGCACGTGGAATTAGCAATTTAACGTGTAGCTATAATCCCAGAATCTCCAAATCTCCAAGGTTGATGTTCTGATGGGAGATTGGAGCGATTTGTGAGATCTGTTCGTCGGACTTGGCGAGTCACCCCCTTGGACTCGGCGAGTCCAGTCGCGGGTTTGTTAGTTGTCCCCGTCTAGCGAGTCAGGCTGACTCAGTGAGTGGGAACAGGGACCCGATGAGTCAGAGTCGGGCTAGACATAGAAGGACTCGGCGAGTCGCCATATGGACTCGGCGAGTCCAGTCAATCAGAAGGTTGAATTTGACCAAGGAGTTGACTTTGACCGGTCATTTGACCTTAGGGGTATTTATGAGTACCTAATCCTTGTTTACGGATTTATAGCCGGAGGGATTACCGGTGCGGCAGCCAGGCGTAGTCTGAGCAGGTTGTCGGCAGCTACTCTCGAGGTGAGTTTCCTTCCAGTAGGGACGGGTCTAAGGCACCAAGGCCGGCCCGTATAGACGATATGTTAGTATCGGAGTGTGGGCGGAGCCCGTATCTCATAGCTGAGTTCGATTGTGATATATGCCAGTATGATAGAATTGCTTATACTTGTTGTCTGTGTGATACTTGTATGTTATGGTTTAGTAGCGGAGTGTGGGCGAGGCCCATATCTCCATGGATAGCAGAGTGTGGGCGAGGCCCGTATCTCCTAGCTAGAAGAGTGTGGGCGAGGCCCGTATCTCTATGGCTGTGGGCGAGGCCCGTATCTCTTAGCTGTTCATTATATGATTGCATGGTATGTGGCATTATGGGGGAACTCACTAAGCTTCGTGCTTACGTTTTATAGTTTTGTTTTCAGGTACCTCTTCAGCTAGGGGACAGGAGCCGGCGCGGTAGCGGACTCTCATGTTTTCCGCACTATGGATTTTCTGGGATGTACTCTGAATATTTTATTATGAATGTTTTGTAACGATGTTTTTATGAATTAACCTAATTTAAAAATGAAATTTTTAGCTGGTATTTTTGGGATGTTACAGAAGCTGGTTCAACGCGAACTGTACCCTCAGATGCTCCGGACATGAACACGTGTAGAAGCATCCCTCGATATCAGAAATCTATCTCATCGCAGCGATCGGATCCTGCGTCCCATCAAACTCTGGTGGCTTCTTGTTGCTGAACTCCCGAAACAACAACGAGTCACCTCCCTGAGGCCTGGCAGCAGCCACAGCTGCAGTAGCTGCAGCAGCCGCAGCCTCAGTCACCGCGGCGTACCGCTCATCAAAAGTCTCAATCAATGTGGTCTTGATAGACCCAAACATCTCCGGAATCTCGGCTCGAATCGCCGCCGCCACCTCATCGTGGATCATCTGACGAAGCTCCTCGTCACTCACGCCGCTCGGCTCAGGTCTGTGACGTATCCCAACCATGATGTCTCTGAAATACAACATAATAATATCAGAGACTCGCTCGAGCATACTCACACTCGATAACTCAACCCTACTTGTTCCTTAGTACCCAAAGGATTCTTACTTAGAGTGTGCACTGCTCTGGTGTCTTCAGTAGTACGGGCCCTATACTACCGTCCACACCGCATCAGTATTCACCCTAAGTCCTCCTCCTTGGATCCCAGATCACAAGTACCCTACATCTCGCTGGCATAGGCTACCCTTCGGTAGACCTCTCATAAGCTCCTCACTGCTATCTACTCACTCTCAAGCATCACATAGCAGCAGAAATCTCCCTAGGCTAAGGCATCACAAATCAGGCCACTCTAGTCCTAATATAAATACCTAGCCTACTCTAGCATGCATATCATAACATATCTCATAGCACATAATATAAGGGTATTTTGGGAAATCACCGTTCGGGCGCTGGCTGATCGTACACACTACTCCTTTCTACTTTTCTCAAAATCTTTTACTCTGTTAGAAAAAGTGTTCCTTTTTATGAAAAACTTTCCGAAATCCTCAGTTTGAGTTCAGATACGCCCGAAGGTGCATCCGAATCCCTCAAACCAAGGCTCTGATACCAACTTGTAACAACGTAAATTTTCAAAACAATTTTTCATTTTTAAATCATATTTTCAATCATCAAAAGCAATGTCAACAAACTGTATCCAATGTCATCATAACAAACAAATCCCAGAATCTCAAAATATAATCTCTATGAGTGTGTACGGATCATGTCGGCGCCTTCCCGCGATCCTCGCTAGTACCTGAAACACATAACACAACAACTGTAAGCATAATGCTTAGTGAGTTCCCTAAAATACCACATACAACACATACGCCTTTCCAGGCCATAACCCTGTAGGATCTTTCGATCCATGTGTCTCAGGGGACTTCCGTCCCAAATCCTGGTAGACCTTCCGGTCCTACCCGTATCGACCTTCCGGTCCGTAACCTCTTGACCTTCCGGTCCATATCATCTTGACCTTCCGGTCCTTATCATCTTGACCTTCCGGTCCTTATCATACATAACATACATAACACATACATATCACATAACAACATACAACTCATACATCTCATAGCATATAAGACCTTCCGGTCACACATAGGTACCCTTCCAGGTATAGTATAGTGAGAAGACTCACCTCAATGAAGTCGGATAAACTCTCGTGCTCAACATCCCGACCTAGCCTCCTCCTATTATTCAAATAACATTCCCGATCAATATTCTCTCATAGCCTCATCTCTACAGATTGGGTAGAAGGCCATTCTACCCTTCCCTGAACTCTCTTGAATAAGTCTTGACCAGAACCCTAAGGTCAACGAAAGTCAATGGTCAAACCTTGACCGACTCGTCGAGTGCACATTGGTGACTCGGCGAGTCCATGCGGGTTCTCTGAATCCTTCTAGCCTCTCTTGGCTCGTCGAGTCATCATCCCACTCGACGGGTTACACCTGCCATGAATCGCGGGGCAACCCCGACTCGACTCGTCGAGTCCCATTATGGACTCGGCGAGTTGCATCCATGACAACACTGAAATGACCTTCTGAGGTCAGATCTACTTCTCTAACCTATAAATCTGGCCTTCCCAACCACTATAATCACGTAAAGGTCCGACCTTTACACTCATACAATGTCCATAAAGCTTCTTTGGGTGAAATAACCTCTAGAATGGCAACCTAGGGTCATATCTCTAATGGAATAGCAAAAAGCAAGATAGATAGGACTCTCTGGACCTCTTAAGGTCCAGATCTAAGAAGAACTCCATCTTGGGACCTCACATACTTCGAATCCAAGCCAAAGAAGGCATAAGAAAACCCTAGATTCAAGTAGATCACCAAATACACGAGATTGAGCACAGATTAGTACCTCTAGCAGCCTCTTCTGATCAAATGGGTGATAGATCTGAGCTCCTCAATCTCCCTTGTTTGTCCTCCTTCCTTCTTTCTTGAAAAATTACACTTAGAATGATGAATTAGCCCTCCTCTTGCACTACAAGCTTTCTCTCTGCTCTCTAGGGTTTCTCAGGGGTGCATTGGCCGCAAATGGAGGCTATAAAGGCCTTTAAATATGGCACAGACCCCGAGAATTAGGGTTTCATTTTACAGCGCGGACTCGCCGCGTCCACGCATCGACTCGTCGAGTCCTTCATTAAATCAGACAAGAAATGCGCGATCCTACTCGGCGAGTCTGAGCGCCTACTCGCCGAGTCCCTCCCTAAAATTCAAGATAAATACTTAAAATAAGATACCTGGGAATCCGGATGTTACAACCGGGACAATTATACAGTTGGCTGACCACTCAACAGTACACCTAAGAGGTGTACTGGAGGATGTTCTTGTCCAAGTGGATAATCTGATCTTTCCCAATGATTTTTATATTTTGGACATGGGAAACTTGGACACTTCAGATGCAAACTTAATTATTTTGGGAAGACCTTTTATGAAAACTGCTAAAACTAAGATTGATGTTTTTGCTGGTACTCTTTCTATGGAGTTTGATGGTGATATTGTGCATTTTAAAATAAATGATGCTGAAACTCCAATTGATAAATTTTCTATTAATTATATAGGTATCAATAGTCCTTTTTCTGAGGATTGCTGTGATTTTTCTAATGGTTTTGTGCAAGATTTATTTTTAGACAGGAAACCAGATAATTATACATTAAAGGAGCTGAGCATAGATAAGCTCGGGGAGCTGAAATATAATGTGATTTCTGCTGGAGGAGCTGGTACAAAGCTGATGGAAAAAGCTAAGCTTGGAGAGGATGAGAAAAAGGCGATTTCTTACACGAAATTGAAAAAGAAAAATTAGAAAAAGAAGAAGTTGGATGCTGTCAAGAAGAATAGAAAAAGAAAACGGCTCAAAAATCTAAAATTTGAGTCATTTGATAAAAATCTGGAGTTTTTCCCGATTGTTGAACAAGTCCTAGATCCACCCATCTTGCCATATTTGAAGGGATCAGGAGTCATAAGGAAAAGAGTTGAGCTTCAAGGAAGTCCCAACCACACCAGTTAATAATTTGGTTGGGCAAAGTCGAGCCAATGACTTTAAAAATGGGCGGCTTTCCGGGAGGCAACCTGATGAATAGTTTTTAGTTTTTAAGCTTTCAATAAAGAGATGGTCGCAGTTCCAAGCAAGCTTGGGGAAATCAGAGGATCGACAAAGTTGCTGAAATTCAGATTTTTCGCCACATCTTCGTCAAAATCAGATTTCTGCAAACTTATCAGGTATACTCTTTCATAGCTGCAAAGTTTTGTTTTTATTTGCTTTATAGAGCTGTTCATTCCTCTCTGAGCATTGAGGACAATGCATCATTTTAAGCTTGGGGAGGGGGTTAGTGTAAAAAATTTGCATTTTTGTTTAAAATTTATTTAATTTTTTCAGTTAAAAATTTCAAATGTTTTTTTTTCTTTTTGCGTTTTATTCTATTGCATTTGCACATAAAAAAACAAAAATCCAAAAATATTTTCCTTTTTATTTTTCTGCATTCATGAAAACAAAGAAAAGCGCAAAAAGATTTTATTTCTAGTTATTTTTATTTTTATTTTCTGCATATCAAAATCCAAAAAAATTATAAATATACATGATGTTGAAACAAAGTTCAATTAGGATCGATAGATTCTATGCAGACAAACACTTAAGAACGAAATTATGAACACAAGAATAGCTTTGAATATGTCGTATGATTAATGTTTTAACACCTCAGAAGAGCTCGATCAAGAACTTCGACTGTAGAGGTGTTTAGGGTTACAAAACTAAAACGATAATAATCAAGAACATTAACCTTTTAATGCATACATGCATGAATTATTTATAGTCTAACCCTACTAGCTAATCACGGATGGACAGGCCCAATCCGGATACAAAACACAAGCCCATGACGCAACACAATAAGACCCAACAATCTCCCCCTTTGCGTCAATGGAGCCGAAAGCTCACTTCGGTTGAGCTGCAGAAGACTTCTTTATTGTTTTGAACACCTTCGGTATGAAGGCCAATAGATGATGACGAAACGTTATGTACCACCGAAGCATATCTGTGAAGTTATTCTTATCTGCTTCTGAGTTCTGCTTGCACCGATGAATAATGTTGATAATGTGCTCCAAGCAGTCTGTTGAAAACAGATGTTTATCAACAAGAGCGAATAAAAATCTATGTGCTTCGCCTTTTGTAAACATCACAGTAAGATGTGTAGAATCTATTTGGCTCATCTTCATCTTATTCACATCTCCTGGTTTCGGTGTTGGCTTGATAGTCGGTTTCTTGTTCATTACTTTTGCTATCTCCTGATCCATAGCAGCAACCTCATGGATGTAAGAAGCCAACATCCTCTTCAAGTGATCCAGTATCAGCTCATATTCCTTCGGATTGGTGAGCGGAATATTAAACAATAGGATCCAGTCATGAGGATTTAGATTTGGAAGGTCTGCTAGGGAAATAATCGACACCGAGTTTGCTGATCCTCGTGTGATTTTGAAATTAACGTTTATGAATTTCCCAGCAGGCGAAGGTTTGAGTACCTTGACAGTAACTATCTTCTGTGCGCTCCATGTCAAGTACTGCGGTTGACCATACTTCAGATAAAAGTCTATAAGCTCACGATCAAATTTTGGATGAGGGAAAGGAACATCAACAGTCGAATCGAAACAATGAAAGGTGAATGCCTTTCGTGTTATTGGCATGTCGAACTGTGAGTCCTTAGAATTGTCACAATCAAACGAAGCGACAGGTTCCAACCAGTAAACACTTGGAAACTCTATAGCTTGATTGATAAGTGCCTCTTTTGTCCAAAGGGGAAACAAGGCCTTCTTGCAGTTTAAGGCTTCTTCTTCTTCCTTGTTCCTCCTTTCCCTCTCATCTGCTTCCCTTGTAACCCTCAAGGTTTCATTCAACTCACTGTCCCTCTTCTTTCGTTTAAGGGCCTCAGCAATAGTCTCATCAGATTCGTCATCACTGTCATCATCAATCACCTTCTGCTTGACTTGAGAACCAGAACCAGAAGCTTCATTACCCTTCGGTTCGGTTGTAACTTTGACTTTCTGTTGCGCAGATTCGGTTTCAGTTTTCACAGGAACCTTCGGTTGAGCACCTTCTCCCCCTTGTTTTGGAGATATAATCTCTCCGAAACACCCTTAATCTCGTGCAACATGGCAAGGGCAGGAAGAAGTTTTGTAGTTAGATGATTCCTTATGGTCAAAGTAAGAATAGGATCACGAGCACCAAGAATGTTGGTCAGCATATCCTTGACATCCCCTGCACAGCTTCGAAAAACAGCTCTCTCCGTCTTCAACAAAGAATTTTCCTTTTCAGCTTGAGCGAGCTGAACCTTCTGAACTTCAATTGTGGAGGCTTGGCGGGCAAGATCTTCCTTCAGAGCACTTTCTTTTGCTAAATCAGCATGAAGGGATTCCAGCCGAGAAGACACAGAACTGATAAGTGAAGTGTTCTCTGCTTGGATGGAAGAACGAACAGCTTCAAACTTTGTTTGCTCTTCTTGAAGGGACTTGGATAAGGAATCCACAGAAGCATTCACCTTGGCAGCATTGGTATCAGCATGCCCTTTTAGTGACTCAAGAAAGATCTGGGTACTATGAACAATTTCTGCAACATCGGCAATGGCCTTTTTACAAGAAGAAGAAGATTCATTAACAACCTTTGTAGATTTTTCAATGGAGTCAGTGTATTGCTCAAGAGCAGTGTCCAAAAAGGCTTTGAGCACAACACCACTGTACGACTTGTTATCTTCAAGCAATTTATCCAGTTTCTCATCAATGCTCTGCAATTGTTGTCTCGTGACTGGAGCTTGATCATCCTCATCGGTAGGAAGCCTATAGGGACTGTAGTATGTAGAATCAAACTCATCATTAGCACCCCTGAGAGTGGCACCGGAATCAGTTGAAGGTGAGGGTGAAAGTGGTGTGGAAGTAACTGGAGGTTCTGTTTCAGTAGTTGCCCCTGTATCAGATACGTTGACTCTTACTGTCGGTTCAGGAATGGTAGTTGTAGTTGATTGGGAAATAATAGGAGGTGGTAAAGGAATTGTAGAAATAGGAATAGAAGAAACTGGTGGTGGTGGTGGTAAAGAAGTGGTTGTTTGAGATGTGGTAGGTGGGGGAAAAAGAGCAACCGAAACTGGAACTGTCTGTTTCGGTGATGGAGGTGGTGTTGGAAGTCTGTCATGAAGAGGTTCGGTTGTAGTGGGGGATCGGGGAGGAGTGTTACCTCTCGGTGATTCATGATGAATTTCCTCTTCTTCATCCTCCTCATCATGTTCTGAACTGGGAGGAGTGGGACTCTTGGACCTCTTCGCCATCTTCTTAATCTTCTTTGGTTGAGAAGAATCCCCTTTCTTAGACTTTCGCTTCTTGGACTTGGCAGACTTAGATTTATCATCCTCTGTTGTCTCTTTCTTGGTAGTAGCCCGTTTCCCTCGGTTCCCAGGCTTGTCCACAGCATCCAAGGCAGCCTGCTGTTCGGGAGATAAGACTCTCGGTTCCTTGGGAGGAAGCTTGCGATAATCAGCTAGGAGTTTAATCTCGGCTGTGACACACCTGTACATTGTCTCTGGTATAGAGCCAATGTGAGGGAACTTTTTAGGATCGAAAATTATGATTTTCTTGGTGTGAAACGTAGCAATAGACGCGACTAGGGCATCCTTCACTACTGGAATTTCCAAAGAATTAATTGCCCTTTGTGTAATGAGAGTCCAGAATCGACCACATGAAATTTTCGAATGCCTCGTAGAAGTGTTGAGGCTTTGCACCACTTGGGACCAGATAATCGACCCATAGTCGAGATTGATACCATTATAAAGACCGTATAGAAGGGTCAGAAAACCCTTGCTGGTGCCGTCAGATCCACCACTCCTCTCCGCCAAACTCTTGATGAGGAGAGTTAGCAATCCATTCCATTGGGGTGGTAAGCAAGACTTCTTAACCTTCGTAACCGTGGTAAGCACGTCAGTATAGCCCATCTCATAAAGCATCGAGAACAGTTGGGTAGTGGTGATGAAGTCTGGCGTGATTACAGACGAATCTACAGCAAGTTGCAACTGGGAACAAAATTTCACTTTTGAAATAGAAGCCTTATGAGAATGGATTTGGAAGTAGATTCTCTCCTTGTTCTTGTCATATGAGGCAGTAGAGTAAACCTGTGATAGGAGTGACATAGGGACAGCTTCCACCTGTGTTAGGGCTAGAACCAGTGGTGAATACTTCAAACACTCAACCACCTATAGCATATACGAATCGTACAGAAAAGGATTGAGTTCAATAATCATGTTCTGATTTGGCTTGATCGAAAGCAATGTGGACGAAGCAGTTTGATCATAAGCCGATGAAGAAGTCGCCATTGTTGATTGAAGGAGGAAGATGAACAGTTGTAAATCGCCGTGTAGATATAGAGAGTTTGTTGCAGGTGAAAGAGACAAATGTAATTAGAACCCCTTTATATACCGTTGCCAAGAGAGAGAAAGAATCGTCATCATAATGATGAGATCACTGAAACGTCGCCTGAAAAAGCGCGATGTGACAGGTTGGTTTCTCCCAGGTATACGTCAGCACGCGTGGTTTTAGTAACCGTTCAAATTCACGCGCTTAAAATCTTATCCTCAATTCGTCGTTTGAAATTCAGCTTCGCTCCAAAAGATAAACAAAAATCGAACCAACAACAACCAGAATGTTGGAAAATAAAAATTTTCATGCAATAGGGTGACAAAAGATAAAGATTTAAAGCAAAATGTGTATTGGATGTGAGTGATGTCTATTAGAAGACAAAAAGCAGATGATTTCGGGCAAGAATCGCTTCCTTCAAAGTCAGGAGAGACTTGAAGTGCTTGTATGGTTTCCCGAGAAAATACGATCAACTGTTTGTAGAGAAACATTGAAAGGCTTGTTTTAATTTGTAGGCTAAGGGTAGCTTATCTTCAACCGAACATCAATACTTAACATAAAATCGATCGTTGGTAGAAGTACTTGTGAGACCGATGTGGTCTGTTGAACAAGTAGGTGGGATACAATTTATAGTGACGAAAGAAGTAATAGAAATCTCAAAAACAAAAAGAAACTGGATCTTTTGGGGAAGAAAAGCCTTGGTGGTAGACAATTTCAGAAAAGATCACTCAAAAATAAAAATGAGATTTCAGTAGGTAACTAGTAAGATCTTGAATACAAGGATTCACCGTCAATTCATTGTTGGTGTTGGATGTTGGGTTTCACTCAGCACGTGGTATACGTATCTAAGATCACAAACACAGATTTTATGCAACCATAAACCTCAGTGGTAAAGACCGAGAGTCTCAAGGGTTACAGTGGTGAACCGAAAGTTGATGGAGAATATAAGGAGGGTGGCTAAAGAACCAAAAGTACCTTCTGCTATAAAGACATGACTAAGCAGAAAAACTCTTAACTCATTTGAGAAGAGTAAGGTAGCTCTTGACTTGAGTTGATTTTAACAGCCTGATTGGGAAGAAACGATAGGTAGAGATTGAATCATTAAGGTCTTGCTCTTAGTCGTAGAGGCTTTGGTCAACATGTAGCAGCATGCTTCTAGGGACCCTTAACTAGTTCAGATGGAAATGATCATACCTGCCTTAGCTCCAAATTCTGTTGTACTGGTATACTTGTGACCTAATTAAAAGAACAAGCAAACAAACACACCACACAAACAAGACAAACAAACAAACCAAACAAAAAAAAATTAAAAAAATATTTTTGAAGTTTTGAGATTTTTTGAAAAATAATAAAAAAAGAAAAAGAAAATATTTTTGGATTTTTTAAGTTTTCTAAAAAATAATAAAAAGAGAAAGAGAAAATATTTTTGGATTTTTGAAGTTTTCTGAAAAATAATAAAAACAGAAAGAGAAAATATTTTTGGATTTTTGAAGTTTTCTGAAAAATAATAAAAACAGAAAGAGAAAAATAAATTAGCACAAAACACTATTTTTTAAAAAAAATTTAAAATAATAAACAAAATGTACAATCGAAACCTTATCTTAAAAGAATGAAGCGAAATAAGCCGAGCGTTCGGTTCATTTCGGTTCCTTAAAATTCCAGAGCCGAAATAGACTGAGCGTTCGGTTCATTTCGGTTTCCGAAAATTATGGAGCTGAGATAGACCGAGCGTTCGGTTCATTTCGGTTCCTTAAAATTCCAGAGCCGTAATAGACCGAGCGTTCGGTTCATTTCGGTTCCCGAAAAATCCAGAACCGAAATAGACCGAGCGTTCGCTCTATTTCGCTTGTCTAATTTTTAGTGAGAGATTTGAGGATTTGGTACCGACTCTGCTTCCATCATTCCCAAGCCTTGTAAAATTTTATTGAAACTCGCTTCAGGTAAGGCTTTAGTGAATATGTCAGCCAGTTGATCAGAGGACCGAACGAAATGTACTTCTACGTTCCCATCTTCTACGTTGTCCTTGATGAAATGATATCTAAGTGCAATATGCTTAGTATTAGAGTGTTGCACTGGATTGTGACAAATCCTTATTGCACTTTCTGAGTCACAATAGAGAGGAATCTTCTTCATACTCAGCCCATTTGAATCCATATTACTTGAGAGGTACAAGATGCTGCAGCTATATATTCAGCTTCGGCTGTTGAAAGTGACACACAGGTTTGCTTCTTGGACTGCCAACTAACAAGTTTACCGTCAAGAAATTGGCATCCACCTGTAGTGCTCTTTCGGTCCAGACCACATCCTCCAAGATCAGCATCAGAAAAAGCTTGAATGAAGAATCCAGATCTAGCAGGGTACCAGAGACCGAGAGATGAGGTTCGCTTCAGGTAACAGAATATATTTTTCACCGCCACCATGTGAGGTTCTCTTGGATTAGCTTGAAACCTGGCATAGGTTCTCTTGGATTAGATTCTCTTGGATTAGATACATAAGGGACCCTATCATTTGTCGATATAGTGTTATGTCAACAGCAGGTTTTTCCATAGAATGTGTTAACTTAGTGCCAAACGCCATAGGAACCTTTACTTTCGAGTCTCCTGTCATACCAAATTTTGTTAGCAAATTCTTTGTGTATGCCTCCTGGTTGATAAAGATACCTTCTGGTCCCTGTCTAATATTCAAACCAAGGAAAAAATTAATTAGACCCATTGCGCTCATTTCAAATTTAGTCTCCATCAACTTCCTGAATTCAGCTGTCAAGCTAGGATTCATGGAGCTGAAGATGATATCATCGACATAAATTTGAACTATCATTAGATGTTCGCCTTCTTTCTTTCGGAAGAAGGTTGGGTCAACCGAACCTTGCTTAAATTTTGACATTTTCAGAAAGCGAGTTAAAGTTTCATACCAGGCCCTCGGTGCTTGCTTCAAACCATATACAACTTTATCGAGTACATAGCAATGATCAGGGAATTTCTCGTTCACGAACCCGGGAGGTTGCTCAACATACACTGTTTCTTCTAGTTCTCTATTCAAGAAGCGCATTTTACATCCATTTGGAAAACCTCGAAGTTTTTATGAGCAGCATATGCCAAGAAGATTCTAACTGATTCCAACCTAGCTACTGGAGCGAAGGTTTCCTCATAGTCTATCCCTTCCTCTTGGCAATATCCTTTAACTACCAACCGAGCCTTGTTTCTAATAACATTCCCCTCTTTGTCTAATTTATTCCTGAAAACCCATTTCAAGCCAACCACTGAAGCATCCTTTGGTGTGGGAATGAGCCTCCAAACTCAATTGCGTTCGAACTCATGGAGCTCATCTTGTATTGCTTGAACCCAATCAGAATGATCAAGTGCAACATTCACTGTTTTCGGTTCGACTTTGGAGATAAACGAATTAAACATACATAATTCAACTTTAGAGAATAATGCAGTTTGTTTCGCTTTCAATTGAGAACGAGTGAGAACTTGCTCAGATGATTCACCAATGATTTGTGCTTTGGGATGATCCTTGGTCCATTTCACTAATGGATGGTAATTTGGGTCATAGGCTGGATCCAACTCTGCATTTACTTCCTCTTCAAGTTCTGATTGGTTACCTTCGTCAGTTGTATTCTCTTTCTCCCCCTCTACTGGAAAAATGTAACCTGTGTCAGGATCAGAGTTGTCATTCTCTGTAGGAGTCGGATTCTCCCCCTCGATTGGACTGTTATTGGGTAGGTTTGGAGTTGTATGCTCCCCCTCGCCTGGACCTTTATGAGTTGAGGATGGAATAGGATTCACCCCCTCGAAAGACATTTCGGTTGTCTTTGGTGCTGATGAACTCTCTCCCTTGGTTATTGAGCCGTTGTTTGGAGAGTCAGTGGAGGGTTGACCACCTGTCGGTTTAGGAGGTTCACTTTCCATTTCTTTGCCAGCTTCATCTATGATCTTTTTGAGATTATCGATTTTGTTGTCTGCTGCTTTCGCCTCTGAGTGAGCTGCTTTCTCTGGTTCATCGAATAACCGAATGTACTCTTCAAACAAGTTGGATAATGGAACCGAGACTTGTCCTGATTTAGGAAATATTTCCCCTAAGGCACTTTCGCTTCTTTAAACCTTCTTCATGTACTGATCGTCAAAGGTTACATAATATGTTTCTTCAATTCGTTTGGAGCGTTTGTTCAACACTCTGTATGCCTTTGACGTTAGCGAATAACCCAGAAAGATTCCCTCATCGGCTTTGACGTCAAACTTATTTCGGTTCTCTTTAGAATTGAAAATAAAGCACCGTGAACCGAATACGTGGAAAAATTTGACGTTGGGCTTTCTATTGTTCAGAATCTCATATGGAGTGATTGAGAATCTTTTGTTGAGCAAGGATCGGTTCTGAGAGTAGCACGCGGTTGCAACTGCATCAGCCCAGAAGTATAACGGAAGGGAAGCGAAGCTGAGCATGGTTCTGGCTGCCTCACATAAAGAACGATTTCGTCTTTCAACAATCCCATTCTGTTGTGGTGTATAAGGGGCCAAAAAGTTGTGAGATATCCCCTTGTCAGCTAGAAAGTCTTCAAAATCTTTATTCTTGAATTCCAGCTCATTGTCGCTTCTGATATTCCTCACTGTCTTTCGCAGCTGTACTTCCACTTGCTTGATGAACGTCTTCAGCTTGGGAGTTGCATCTGATTTCTGTTTAAGAAAGAAAACCCAGGTGAAGCGAGAAAAATCATCTACTATGACAAGAATGAACTTACTACCACCGAAGCTTTCGATAGCCGAAGGTCCACATAAGTCAATATGCAGAAGTTCAAGAGCTTCAACAATCTTTGTATTGATTCGTGTAGGATGGCTCTTTCTGCTTTGTTTGCCCATCTCACACGCTGCACACAGATGCTCCTTATCAAACTTGAGAAGAGGAAGGCCTCGAACATGATCACCAAGCACCAACTTATTAATATCTCTGAAGTTCAGGTGCGATAGGCGTCGATGCCACAACCAACTTTCATCAGTGTTCGCCTTTGATAGTAGACAGATTGCTGGTTTTCCTCGAATTGGGTTGAGATTTAAAGGATACATTTCTCCCTTGCGGTCAGACTTCAACAAAACCTTTTTGGATTGCTTCTCAATTATTTTTGACCCCTCATCATCAAATGAAACCTTCAGACCTGTGCCTACAAATAATTGTGACACACTGATGAGGTTATGTTGCAATCCTTCCACATACGCTACTTTTCGAATCGAGAAATCGCCGTTGGTTATCATCCCATATCCTTTGATTGTTCCATACGAGTTATTACCATACTTCACATATCCACCATCCTTTAGGGACCAAAACTCCCTCAGCTCTTCCTTCCTTCCTGTCATGTGACGCGAGCAGCCACTGTCTATATACCATTCATCATCGAACTGCTCGTCACATATCACCTGCAAATTCAAGCAGATTTAGGAACCCAAAGTTTCTTGGGTCCTGGTGAGTTTTTCATAGAAAAAGGAATTGCAGTAGAAACATCAACCAAATAGGTTCGTTTTACAAGAGTGGATTGATCTTTTCTTTTGATGATATACACCTTGATTTTAGTTTTATCTTGTTTAAACTTTGGTGTATTAGATGGTGTGTTGTTAGATGGTTTTGGTGTTTTCTTTTGAATCCTAGGGTTAGCTGACTTTTTCTCATTATGGAACTCAGAATCAAGCTTTCCCTTTCCTTTGATATCGTTCACTGAATTTGATTTGCTTTGTGAGTTGGAAGGACCGAAACTAGACTTGGGACCGAAACTTGACTTGGGACCGAAACTTGACTTTCGGTTCTGAGTGCCGTTGTTGGGACCGAAAGTAGGCCTTTTGTTGTTAGCCTTGACGTTTGGACCGAAACTTGACTTTTGGTTCGGCACGCTAGTTTTGGGACCGAAAGTAGATGTTCGGTTCTGAGATTTGGAATAGTAGGAATTTGGACTGAAGTTTTCTTTTCCATTTAGCTTTTCCTTTCCTTTGTCAATTGATTCTTTCTTAGGAGGTACGTAGTTGGGATTTTGAGATTGCCAATTACGTTTTCGCTCATTCAGATTCTTCATGTATCTTTGATTTCTTAAGCGTTTTTGTTCAGCTAACTCCTTCTACGATTTGTGGATATTGAAGCTAGCCTTTGGCTTCTCCTTTTGAGTTTTGGTTTTCCTAGTTGGAACTATCGGTTCTTTCATTGGTTCTTCATGGATTTCTTTAGTTCCACTTGTGCTTGGTTTGTCGAAACTCGAGGGTTTGTTGATGGGTTCAGCAACGTATCTTCCTTTAACCCTCCATGTAGTTTGCTCAGATAAGCCTACGGTTTCGTCCGCGTTGTCAATAGGGGCTGACCAGAAGTAATCGTCACACCCTTCAGCGTTGTCTTTGTCGACCAGGATTTTTAACTCTGCCGTTTGTTTTGCAGTGACCCCAGTAACTGCATAGACCTGATTCGGCATTGTTTGAACCTTTTGATAGACCATAGCTTTTTCTTTGAGTTTCTGTAGCTTTTCTTTTGACAGACGAGCGAATTCAACCGAATTTTCAGATATGAGGGGTTTCTCATTTTCGGTTTCGCTCTTCATAAACTCAGAGCAATCAACTACGTCTTCCACTGAGATTTCGCTCATCTCACTTTCCTCATCAAACTCAGACGTATTATCTAAGTTCATTTTATTTTCTGAAATTAATTTGGTGTTTGATAAGTCAAATGATTGAATGGTTTCAAACTTAATTTTTAACCTATCATTCTCATCTAAAAGATTTTTGAGCATACATTTATGTTCCTTAGAATCAATGAATGTTTCTATTTTGTCCAGTCCAATTTTGTAAGACATGGATGTCTCTTCTGATGACACTATTGATTCACACTCAGCAATGACCTCATCCTCCTTAAATTCAAGGAAGGGTAAGATCATCTTATGAATCTTCTTCCCTATCTCACAACTTAAATGCAATTGAGCAATATTAGTATATAAGCGCTTAGCAATTAAACAAAAAAACATTCCTTTGTTTTAAAAACTTTAAATTGTCTCTTTGCAAATAAATACTTTCATCCCTAGCCCTATTTAATTCCGCCTCCTTCAGCTCAATCCACATCCTTCTCTCCTCACTTTTTGAAGACACCCTGCTGAGTTGGTCAGTTAGGTTAGCATTCGCTAAGCGAGTTTGCATGAGACTACCACTTAAGTTAGAAAATTTAAATTTTAATTCTTTTAATTCTCCTTCATAATATGTTACTGGAACTTTAAGTGATTCAAGGATGGATTGTACCTTTTTGATCAGCCGATCACAGTCGTTGATCTTCTCACTCACGGGCTTGGCTGCAAAACATTTGTCCTCAGTCAGGTTCGGTTCCTCACTTGCACCTTCGGTTGATGCACCAGCTGTGACCATCAAACATCTTCCAGCCGAAACTACATCCTTTGCCACATAAGCTCTTCCATGAGTGGGCTTTCTCACCTCTTCATCTTCAGAATCGGTTGACCAAACTTCAACGCCACCGAACTCATCTTCATCTACATTCTCCTGCACAATCAAGACATTCATAGAACTGTTAGTCGCCTTCTTTTTCTTGATCTCTTCCAACTTGCGCATGTAGTACGCCTCATCGTCTTCACTATCTCTTTTCTCAGCCATTTTCCTCAGCATTCAATCTTTGGCAAAGTGGTTCTTGTCGTGACAGTAATTGCAGTCGAACCCAGAGTCTCCTGCAAGCTTGCTCTCCTTCTTGTCTTCATCCTTTTGAGAATAATTTTTCGCTTCATCCTTCACCTTCTCAGAGCTGTAACTTCCCTGCCAGTTTCGGTTCTTGTTTACAGGAAATTTTCTTCGTGCAAACTTCTTTGGATTGGTGACCATCATAGCATACTCCTCGCTTGTAAGGTCACACTCAGACATATCCGACTCTTCTTCTTCTTCTGCAATGCTTTTTCCTTTTGAGACAAGGGTCAGTGATCCCACACCAGAAACTACGTTCGCCTCTTTGGTTACTACACTTTCATGGGACTTAAGTATTCCCACAAGTTTCGCTAGTGAGTAAGATTTAAACTGTTCATGAGCTTTCACTGTTGAAACCATAGCCATCCATTCTGGTCTCAGACCGTTCATGAAGGTTACCTTCTGTTCGATCAACTTTCTTTCTATTCCATGCTTGATCATCTTACTAAGGAGATGATTGAACCGATCGAAAGTTTGTATAAGTTTTTCTTCTGGTTTCTGTTCGAAAACTCCAAATTCTGACAGTAGCAAGGTTTGAATGGAGTGTTCTAGATCTTCATCGGTTGAATAAAGTTCTTTCAACCTATCCCAGATTTCTTTGGCCGTCGTGCATGAACCAACTAACCGAAAAGTGTCAGACTGCAAGGCGAATCTGATCATTCTCATGGCCTTCACATTACACAGCAACTTGTCCTTCTCATCTTGTGGCATCTTGTCTACATCCGCCACCAGCTTGTTATATTCCTTTTGGGACTTAACTGTCGTGTTCGTTCCTGAGTGAACAAACGGCCCAAGTGTGATAGCTTCCCAGATGAGATATCCATTGTCTTCAGATCCAACCACGTAATCTTCAAAGGGATGCGCCCATACTTCATAGTCTTGAGTGTAAAGAATGGGAATCCTGGTAGTGGATCCAATGCTGTTTGAGATGTTGATGGGATTTGTTTGCGAATCTTCGTGAGACATGGTGAGCTGCTAGAATCAGACCTGTAAACTTAAGATTAGGGTTTTATCAGAAACAGAGTTGCCGTCGATAAGAAGAAGACGACTTCTATTTATACGATAAAATCGGAAACCCTAAAGAATTCTGAATATAGAAGGAATGTGTATTGATCACACAGTCTCCTGGTCTGATACCAATTATTGAAACAAAGTTCAATTAGGATCGATAGATTCTATGCAGACAAACACTTAAGAACGTAATTATGAACACAAGAATGGCTTTGAATATGTCGTATGATTAATGCTTTAACACCTTAGAAGAGCTCGATCAAGAACTTCGACTGTAGAGGTGTTTAGGGTTACAAAACTAAAATGATAATAATCAAGAACGTTAACCTTTTAATGCATACATGCATGCATTATTTATAGTCTAACCCTACTAGCTAATCAAGGATGGACAAGCCCAATCCGGATACAAAACACAAGCCCATGACGCAACACAATAAGACCCAACACATGAGATGAGGATACTTTTTACATTCGATAGCTCTGTTAAGATGAAGTGTGATAGTTACCGAAAATTACAGTCTCATTACACTCACTTTTAAGAATTATATTTTCAAGTGCTTTAAATGTTTTCAATATGAACCAACATAAGAGTCATATAATTTTTACAGTGGAAGTGTGGGATGGAAAAACGAACAGTGTTTTAGAAATAATTTCCTTGACTGCCTTAAAAAGAACCTAGATTGGATAACCCTTATCATTCCTTGAAGTACTGAACCCTATAGTTTCTGCGCCTTTTGAGGTTAGGAGGGAACTCTCGTTATACCCAAAAAATAGTTATCATTTTTGAAGTACTGAAGATATGGTGGGCCTCAAAGTAAAATTCGCGCCCAGTCAATATATATGTTAGAAATGGTATATCAAGCAATTTGAAGAAATCTGCAATTGAAAGTCAAATCCAAGTCAAGTTCAAGTCGAAATCAAGAAGCAAACAAGTTAAATATGAAGAGTTGATCAAGACAAAGAAGATGTCTGGTAGAATGAGATTGATCCCTCGATAGTGGAATCATAGGGGTAGCTTTGGATTTTCTGTCCATCATGGAGCTTATCGCGTTTACTGGACGAGTTCGGAAAAAAAGGAAGGGTTGGCAAGCTAATTTTTTATAAACGAATTCTCGTGAAATGATTTTTAAAAATACATTGTTTTCACAAATTTAATTCGCCGTAAAAATTATTTGCTCAAGCTTGGTTTAACTCATTAAATATAATTATGAATCGTTAATATAAAGTATTGAGACTGTTGTCTAGGTAGTGATTTCATTGGAGCTTCCTCGTTCTGAAATCTGATCATGTGAACAAAAAAAAAGAGTGAAGTGTTTTGATAAACTTTAAATTTTTAGTTTCCTAAATCTTGTTTTAGTTTTTATTCTAAGTTCCTTTTTATGTCATCTACATCTTTCTATTTGTTTATAATGTTTTATTTTTTTCTTACTTGAGGGCAAGTAAGGTTTAAGCTTGGGGAGATTTGTTAGATGCCATTTTATGCATCTTTTAGGATAGTTTTCATTATTATTTAGTATCATATTTTGTACATTTGCATTTCATTTTTTAAATAATGTTTAGCTCATGTAATTCGTAAGAATTCCCGTACTGCTCATGTTTTTATGTCAATTTCAGATAGTTTGAGTGGAGCAGTGCTTTGGGAGTAGTTGGATGCGCGTTTGGAGCTTAAAATGGAGCTTGGAACTTATGGAGTGTGTTGTGGAATAATTGGAAGATGCTTTGGTCAAGAAACATTCGATCGAATTGATCACACGAAGATAGAATATGCAATCTAAAGTTAAAGGATGTTGCTGGCAGGTTTGACCCCCTGTCAGTATTTTGACAATATCTCATGAACCGTAACTTCGATTGAGGCGATTCAAAATGATCTGAAAAGTAGACGAAATTTCGGACGTCTTAGGCACAACATGCGATCGTAGGTTGCCTTTATGCAATCGAATGGGGCCTTTATGCGATCGCAGGATAGGTCGCAGCTTGGATTCGAGGTTTTTTAGTGCCAAAAATTCATCCGGAAACAAAAAATGAAAACCTGCGATCACAGGTTGTGTACATGCGATTGTAGGTTGGCCAAAAAGTGCCAAAATGGTATCCTACTTCATTAAAAAGGCACGAGATGCGTTTTCTTCAAAACCTGCGATCGCAGCTATGATACATGCGATCACATGCACATCGTTTTTGCTCCTGGACGTATAAATAGACCCTAATAACCTTCCAGTAACCTAAGTTGGCGATCCTAGAGGTACCAGACAACGAAAATACGATTTTGGAGGCGTTTCTTCTCCGATTTCAACGATTTCTGAAGATATGAAGACTGTGGATCATCTCCTTCAAGTAGATTAGTAAGATTAGTTGTTTGATGTCTCTTTTCATCTGCTTTCATCAGATTTTGGCCATGTCTGGCTAAACCCTAGTTTTCAGTTCTGCATAATACAAGTACTTTTCATATGATTGATCATCAGATCTGGTTTTTTATTTGTGTTTCTATCTAGATTCTTCAGTTTTGAGCTTAATGAATGTTTGATTTGAATTCTTGTTAGTCTGATCACCTAGCTAGGGTTTTATCATTCTAGTTAATCAATTAATAGAATCTGTAATTGTTCTAATAAATTGGTAAAAGTAACAAGTATAAGATTGGTTCCGTTTTGGGATTTAACTCTGGTATAAACTGTAAAAATCATATCTTTACGCTTTCGAGCTTGTGAGAAGTATTGGGTATTGCTGGGAATTTTACAAAGAACTTAATGCAACTTTTTTGATTTAATTACGAGCTTATTTAATTGAAAAGTAAAAAGTTAGGGTTAATTGAAGAGCTTGTTTTGATTAACTAGTTTAGGTAAAAGAGAAATTACTAGAGCTTGTTAGTTTTTCTCAGTACCAGCTTAGATAGAACGCATCTCAAATAATCAGATCTGGATCAGTTGCAAGATTAGGAAAGTCGCAGCAGAACTGGAATTGTTTTTTATTTTGACTTTCTTTTAATTTAATATCACTACATTTTAGTTTTTAGTTTACAATTAAAACCCCCTTTTATAATTTCTGTTTTGACTAGATGTGCCTGATGCAAAAAGGCATTGACTTTTAGGCTGTGTCCCTGAGGATTCGACCCTGCTTCCCTGTGCTATATTTTTAGTACTACAAGCAGTGATAATTTACTTGTTTAATACGCGCGCGACAGCGTGTTAACAGACCACGACGTGACCCTGATCGATCTGACGTATTTGCTAATTGTTGTTGAAGCAGCAGTGCTTTGGGACACTGGTCAAGCAAATTTGTCTGGAAGATCTACTTCCTAAATTTCTATGGACACAAGCAATGACAACGATGATAGTCTAGAAATATTTTCTTCTCCTAAGCGAGAGAAATTGGCCAAAGTCAAAAGGTTTGACCTTAAGAGAAAGGCCAGTTCTGAGATAGTTCCATGTGCAAATGCTAACGAGTCCACCTGTTTCTATTGTCAATCGAAGGGGCATTGGAAGCGAAGCTGCCCTGACTACCTGAGAGATCTAAGAGATGGTAAAGTCAAATTGTATGACTCTACTTCAGGTACATCCACTATCTAACTTTATTAAGTTCCTATTTATAGATTCTTAGTGCATGATGTGATAAGATTACATTTTGATGTTTTGTAGAATCAAAGAGAAAGAAGGAAGCTTAAAAGAAGAGTAAGCTGAATTTGATCGTGAAGAGATGGATTTTAGTTGCATGGTTCGATGATCAGATTTTTGAGCTGCTACTTAGAAGTTATGATAGATTGCTTAGGAATATCTAGAAACATAGTTTTCATATGTATTTGCGTTGTAAGGACAAGTTATTCCGCATTTAAAAAAAATTAAATTTTGATTTTATCTTATTTTACGTTTTCTTGTAATGGCATTTGTGAAATTTTGTGTTTATATATTTCTATTATTAGCAGTGTTGAGAATGTATTTGATTCTTAGTTATATCGCTTGTGGTAGTGTCATAATTTACCAAGTGAGGAAGGATTCTCATCACCCAAGGTTCAATTGGACAGAAACTTGGAATCATGCAATTTGAACTGTATGATGTGTGAGAATCTTGATCTTTGGGAAACTAAGACTAATTCCTTGTTCACATGTATATGTGAGTCAAGTGAAAGACAAAAGGGATCTAGTACACATTGATATGCACTGGTCAGATCCACCACAAAGGACGATAAGTCTATTCGTCATGATTTACTAATGGTTCAGTAAATATAGTTATGCTTACAAGATTAAGTGTAATTCTAATACCTTGAAAAGTTTCAAAGTATAGCAGAACGAATAAGAAGAATCCATTGGGCAGAAAGATAAAAGTTTCTCCAATTTGAAAAGAAAGGAGAGTACTTTAGTATCTTGTTTTATGATCACCCTAAGGATTATGGAACCATGTCACAATTGATCCTATAAGAACATCTTAATGCATTTGTATGACTAAGAAGAGGAATCAGGAATTGTTGAAATTGTTAAATCAAGAAGATGAGTCATACTTCGTTCCAAAATAGAATTTTAGAGTCATACTCTAGTTACTTCAAGTTGTACCTTGAGTAACATGTTCTAAGTAGGTTTATAATGCCTCATGAAATGTGGAGTAGAAATGTTTTCTTACTCTTGCACATTTGAAATCGGTAGTTGTGATGTTTTGGTTAAAACAAAGATCAACCAAGAATAATTACATGAAGTGTTTTCTTGATAAGAACTCACACTAACTCTTGAATATTTGTTTGTCAAGAAATGTTCCTTGATAGAGAATCTTATATGTCAAGAGGTCAGTGGGAGTCTAAATGGTCTTGAATAGTTTCAGGAACTAATCAAGAATAAACCTTTTAGTTATCGCTAGCACACGACCTGAGGTTGATAACCTATCGTGTTGACATATTCTTGTTTCTGTGCCCATTCAGTTAAGTTGACTATGTATGTGAGTTCTATGAGTTCTCAATTGATTGCATAAGGTAAAACACCTTGATCAATGAAAGTACATTGATCTGTATGGGTGAGCTGCTTAATTACCTGGAAGCAATGGTAGGCCTCTTGTGCTGCCAAATGGGAAGAAATTAAGAATAAGTAAGTTCAGTCCATATGAGTTTGAATTTGTCATGGACCTTGTCTTGTGATAGTGGTTGGAAATGACAAATTCATATGGATAGGAACACATACACCATAAAATGTAGGTGGCAAGAGTTTTCTCTCTAATTCACGAAAATGATTGTGAGGAAATACTTTCACTAGTACATTTTAAAGGATTAGAGTCAGCAGTTGTGATAATTACGTCCTCAAATTCGAGTATGATTACGACATCCCTCTTCCTAGCTCGAATTATGAGAAATGGCAAACAGTTTGAACATTCGGGACTACTGCCATAAGTTCTCAGAAGGTTTAAACACACACTTGTGCTATCTAGTGAAAGGTGTATGAGCTTGAGAAGCCTAGATAAAGACTATCGAAGCATCACGTATCAGAAATCTGAATTTCGGTAAGAAAGTCAATAAGTATCGATTTCTAGAAGTCCAACTGATTTCTGGGTACATGTCAAAGCTAGTGGGAGCATAATTGTTATGCTATCAGAAGTATAATTGTTATGCTAGTGGGAGCATAATTATTGTACTGGGTATTGCAAGTAGGCAATATTAGTTGTAGGAAACAAAGGTTACAAATTTGCAAAGTTGCAGAGTTTGGAAATTGTTTCGCTATAGTAAGGTTTAAGGGAGAGGATACTAATACTTCATTTCGAATCTAAAAGTTTAGATTGAAATTTTAATAGAACTTAGTCATGGACATATATGAATGTTATGTTGAAATGATTCAATAAAGGAAATTCTATATGTGGAAATATTATAGCAAAATACTGGTCAAGTATCATGTCTTTATGTAAGACATTATGAATCGTATCCCATATGCTTCGGGTATAGGATAGATTGCATATGTTGTAATATTCGTCTGTTCTGATTTTCCAAATGCCTCGGGTATTAAGAGGGAAACAGGACCAAAACTTGGTATGACTAAAGTTGTTAAACAACTGTCAAGGACAATCTGAGGTTTACCAAAGATTGGTTGCTTGTGGATAGTTAGAAGTGTAGTATAATTTTGGAAGGACCATATTGACATGTTCTGAGAAGAGGTAACTCTTGTTCAGAATTGGTGGTCATATGAGAATATGGAAATGTTTCCATAAGTGGAAGTTGGTTATAAAATCTGTGTGTGAGATTAGTAACCTCAATGCAAGAAGGATGTTCAAGGAATGCTCTTTGAATGTGAGACTTCATTTCCATGGAATTGTTTTTGTAATCAATCTCTAGTGAAACGCTTTGTAATATCATTGGCAAAGTCTCTGTGACTTTGGTGCCTTGACATTACAAAAGGATCATTGCATGAAAGTTTAGATCTAACAAATTCTAGTAGTGGAAAGAATTTAGTATTCTTACACTTGTGTTAAGGATTTAGAGTTGTGAAATGAGCATCAATGGAAATGCGTTCAATTGATCTATTTCACAAAGAAAGGACCATAGATAAACATAGTGTGCGTGTTTTGTGCATAGCATGACTAATGTTTTAATTCAATTATTGATTTGATTAATTGAAGCGTTATACAATGAATAAGGTCTAATTAATATGATGATTAAATAATAAGTGTTTTATTGATATTCAAAAGTTTGAGACCATATTGGATTAGGTTATTCTTGTGTTTCACTTCGCATGTTTTACTTCCCGAATAATAAGATTATTCAAACATCCACAATCGATCGTACTTTGGAAGTAACTAGTGAATTAAGATTGTCATGAATTCGACTGTAGATTGTCTAAGTGCTTAGGCATAGCAAATGTTTGCTACAGTGTTCGTGAGTACTCCTGAAATAAGAATTTGAGTATTGGATTAAACCCACGCTCATTTAAATCACTTCATGGATTTTATCACGAGTGATTGTGAGACGATAATATCTTATATTCTTGAAACGGAGACATATAGTTGTTGTTTACGAGTCGTTTGTACATTGATAATACGTAAACGCATCAGTAACTTGATGTTATAAAATGTATTGTTGTGTGTGATTTGATGAGTAAATATTACAAGCATATGAGTCGAAGTTTATCTGTTCCTTTTACCCTAAATGGGATAAAAGTGATATTTGTGGGCCCCTCGATGATTTAGTGATGACACCCTAAGCGCTTAGCCAAGCCTGGACTGATTTGATTTGTTCAATTAGTTAGTCGTCATAAATCAGAAATTAGGAGACAGAACTTGGACAGAGAGAATTATTATAATCCATGTCTCATGTCCATAGGATTTCTTGTAGAATGCAGGAATATTTGATCACTTATCTAAAGGATGTGTTACTAATAAGATCAAAGTTTAACAACGGCTTTTGAAAGATACAATTGCTAGTCAAATTTTGAGGTCATACTTGCAATAATAGCTATTAGACTTATCCAAGTAGGAGATTGTTGGATTAGGTGTCAAAGCCCATAACTATAATTGGTATGTACTTGATTTGATATGTAGCATGGTCCTTTTGGGTTGCCTTCACTCATGCAACTTGACAGGATGACTAGTGGAGAGAAAGAGTAGGATTTATTATATGAACAATAAATTGGTACTCAGAATGATTTTATTAATATATTACAAGATTAATATATTATTTGGAAATCGTATTGTTAATTAGTGATTAATCATATTTTAATTTGATATTAATTTTGGGATTAAAGAACTGATTAATAATGGAGGGGCTGTTTTGCAAATCATTGATAGTTGCAAAACTAGGCTAATGGACTCCTTAACTAGGAGTGGACGAAATCTAATAGGGAGGCCCTATAGATTTTGTCCAAGGCCTCATAAGGAGGAGTCCATGGGCTGCTTAAGCCTTTAGCAGGAATTAGGGTTTCCTCCAGAAACCCTAGCAGCCCACAACTATATAAGGAACCCTCCACTATGGGATTTTCGTGCTATGCAAGCATTCTAAGAGAACCCTAGCCGATTTCCTCATCTCTCCTATTCATCCTTTGCATTGGGTGTTTGTGACTCCATTAGAGGTGCAACATTTGGGGCACTAGGCTTTCAAAAGTCAAGATCAAGCAAGGATTGTTCTTGTTATTACAATATAACAAGTGAGGTAAATTATCTAACCCTAATATATATGTGAATTTCGAAATTGTATATACTAGATCTAGGGTTATTGCTTTGGTGTTCATATTTGTATGTTCAATAGAGAAAACTTAGATCCAAAACAATTAGGGTTGCATGATCACATAGTATTGTAGATATGCTCAAAACCCATCAAATGCAACATAAATAAATTAAAGGACTGAAACTAGAAGTACCTTGACATCAAGATGTTACACCATCAACTTCCCTCCGCCACCAAGCACCACCACCGCCGCTACCAACCACCACCACCACATCCACAACCAACCACCGCCACCACCCACTGTCGCCATATTTATATGTGAATAAGAATAACCACTTCTGTATACTTATTCATATATGAATATACGTATTCATATATGAATACATTTATTCATTTACGAATATACATATCTATATACTTATATGAATATGACACGTTCTGTCGGCCCGGTACGATGGAGCACTAAAGTGGCAGATTCGAAATGAGTGGACCTAATTCATTTTTTCATTCTCAACCTTTTTTTCTCAATTGAACCCTCCTCCTCATCCTCTCTCTCTCTCTATATATATATATATATATATATATATATATATATATATATACACACACACACACACACACACACTAGGAATGACTAAAGGCCATCGTAAGGACAACCCCGTCTCTACATGGATTATGTAAGAAGATGGTGTTTAGAAGATGGTGTTTGGACGAACTTATTGTGCTCAATAATGATTAAGCATATAAAATTTTATATATAAGTGTTTTTGTGTCACAAGCGAGAAATTAAAGACAAATGATGTCCTACTTGCGTAAATTTCAAGTTGTGTAAATTTCAAGTTAGTTCACTAAAAGTGTGTTGTCGTCACAAGCGATATATTAAAGACAAATTATGTCCTACTTTCTTCAAGAATGCGATAAATTGTAAGTAGAATACAATGTTTACCAATATCAAGTAATGTATGGAAGTTTAGCTGTGAGTTGTATAATGCCTACTGGACAAATAATATGTTTATTGAAGGCATTTCAAGGACTTTTCCACTTGACAAAAACTTGCTTCTATAGTGGATTTCCATGACAATTGTATTAAGATTTACCATGAATGAAAGTTAACAAAATAGAAAGAATATAATGGAATGAACAATTCCTTTCTTGTTCTGATTTGCATCATACCAAAAAATAAACATAAAAACACCAACCTAAATGTTCTATTTACCACCACCAAAAAAAAGAGTGTGTCTAGAAACAACATTATAATAACTTCAAGTTGTATGTTGAGGTTCCAGGACTTAATCATATGCTCACGACCAACAAAGATCCATAAACATTCATTAATCAGAGTTTCACACTTATCATCAAAATCAACAACTCCATATTGGTCAATAACAGAAGATATCATCAATATCATTTTGAGTGTGTTTCATAATTTATAGCAAAAAATAGCATAAAATAGTTATAATGATAATATTTGAAGCAAATGGTTATCGTAAGAAGGGAAATTTGGTCATTAGTTGAGTAACACCGCATAATCCATATTAGAAGTAGGGATTACAAGCCATTGAGATGCCAAAGCCGTTCTATATTGATTCTAAGGGTATAAACATATATCTTACTTATCATATGTTTCAATGAATTGCTAACGATAGCTTGCATATCAACAATTTACATTACCATTTTAGATAAATGTTTTTAGCATCATTAAAAGAAAAATAAGTGTATATAGAATCATTTAAGAAGATTATTAAACTAAAAGAACTAATCCTTTGTAACATATATCAACACTTTGTTGCATAACATTTTGAAAAATTGAAATATAGGAAGGTTCTGCTGCTCTTGGTTACCAATTTTTTTTAAAGATTAAAGACCTAAAGTTTATTTGGTTCAAAGGAACTGAAGTGTAGTTGAAATTCATATACCATTTGGATAAACATAAACCACTTTCGATATAATAATTAAGATATATAACACTATATGAGTTTTGATATAAACACCAGTCAAGAGGATATGAATTAAAATAAGAAATATATTATTCCAGTAAATACACCATATGCTTAAATAGATGGAAGGTAAACATACAACACAAATTTAATCTCGATTATAACAAGCATCATAAATGAATTATAAGATCCTCATGTAGATATAAATAATTTACTGACGAAAAAGTAAATATAAGTTTTTGTGTTTTTAAAGAGAAAATTACAACTTCGCAGAATTTACTATCCAGATTAGGATTGTCTGTCTCTTTATAAAAACCTAAATACTTTGAACCTTTTCGAAACTAATCAAAAGAACACACAACAGTTCGAAGATAACAATTTTGGTGGAAGTTAACTCAAAATACTAATTCTCCTATGAAATAAATATAATAAAGAAAATTTTACGAAAAATTTATCAGGCTGTATGGAGAACGAATACAATAATTATTATATATAATAATTATTGTATACGATAATCTTAGGACCTCTGGTGATCTATAGATGACCTAGACATTGAAAAGCTACCTGATCCCTTCTATCATGTTCTTTACAGGTGAAAGCAATCAAGATGGGTGATAATGAAGTCGATAAAGCGCTAAAATCATCACATGATAAATCCAATGGAAATCGAGGTTTCAACATAAACCGACTCCCATCCCCTTCAACAAAAACAAAATCCTATCCCCTTCAACCATATTAACAAAAAAAGCAAACATCAAATATGATGGGCGATTCCATCATGCAACAACCAAAACCTACAATTTTAAAATATATATATACACACACACACACACTAGATGTGTGCCCGCGCAAAGCAGCGACGATAAACAACTATTTTAGCGAATAATTTTCTTACATGGAAATAATTATTTGGTTTTATTATTAATTTTTATGTATAAAAAATATCACTTTTAAATAAAATATTTATGTTTAAACCTTATATTTATACTGTATGTTTATACATTTGATGTAAATTAATTAACATCGTTGTCAAGTTTAAGAAATGTAAGTAATTTATATACATGAATTTAATATTTTAAAATTGTCATTTTGCTCCAAATAAAATTTCCTAATAGCATTCCTTAATTCAAGTCTTCAAACTTTTGGCAAGTATTAATGATTTATTTATGTATAATGGATTTGTACAATTTTTTTTAACTTATACCTCTTAAAATTCAAGAATTCAAGATATGACTAATATGCTTTATAATATACTATTATATATATATATATATATATATATATATATATATATATATATATATATATATATATATATATATATATATATATATATATATATATATACACACACACACACACACACACACACACACACACACACATGAAAGATAGAAAACACAAGGTAGCGGTGGTATGGGGAACTCTCATCGGCATACATCAATTATTGCTAAGCCTATTGACTAACACTTTGATGTCTCCATCTCTGCCACCATCAAACCTACCACCGCAATATTTAGGATCATGATCAAGATTATGTTATTAAAAGACTGAAGAAATCTTTGTTTTAGAAGGGAAAACCCCAATCAAACCAAATGCATGTTAATTAAGTAAATAAACAAAGATTTACTACACTAATACCACTTTCAATGCATTGGAAAATCACCCCAAATACCATAAACCCAAAATTCTAAAGAAAAAAAACCTTTGAAGAAGCAGCAAGAACGGCACCTTTATGCAAAGATCGACCAATTGTTGTACGATTCTTTAAAAAGGAAACTTGTAAACCAAAGTGATAAATCTCGGGCAAGAATGCCGAACGAAACTTTAAAGATGAACACATGCCAAACGTCAATTGTGGTTATCTAATGTTTGAGATGATGGTGAGGTACGAAAGAAAATGATTGGGAATCAGATGAAGAAAGGTTGAATAGAGAAAAGGGGAGCGATAGGGAGATAGTGGATGACATGTGTTGCGCTTCGTGTCACTTAGCTGGGAGCCTGGTGGTACAGATGGCTGTCGAACGTGAATGAGTACGTGAATGAGTGGATGAATCATTAAGGGTCAAAAGACGGGTACAACTACGAGTAAACCAACAACAATATTCTATAATTAATTAACTTTAATGAATATGATTCGACCCGATCTATTCCCATCTGACCCAATTACAAAATGGATTTACTATAATTGATTCACTTTTAAGGGTGAAGTGTCAATTTTTAAAGAACACAATTGGGGGTTTTTTACGGAATGAACATTTGGGCCGTTAAATAAATATAGATACCAAAAGTTAGAGGCGTATAATATGTCTTTCTTTCCCACTTTGAGGATATGATGACCTCAATCTTTGAAAAATCCCAAGAAATCAACAAAAAAAAACAACAAAAATCTATAAAAAATCCTCAAGTTCAACTTTCCCTAAAACCTAAGACTTAGGGTTACTTTATTAACACACACACACAGACATACACACACACACTTATATATATATATATATATATATATATATATATATATATATATATATATATATATATATATATATATGTAAAGTTCATACTTATCACCGCCATCAATCACTATCATCATCTCCACAACGCACCACCTCTACGACCACCTCCGAACAGCCAATACCACCCAAGACGCTGATGTTTACCTTCGTCGCACCCCTAGGCCGCCCGCCACCCCAATCGATCGTTTAAACCATCGCCAACATCCCTTTTTTGGTGTTCTTGTGGGTTACACCTTCTAACCACTTCCTCTGTTCCTCTCTATTTTTATTTTGCTTTCTGAAATTAAGGTTTTTATCCATTGTTTGTAGGCTCCTAATAGTTCTCTATCTCAATTTAATCATCAATAAGGATAACGAATAGCTCCATCAACGAGTACATATTGCCTTTCATTCCTATAATTCTTATATTTTCTTTTTGCATGATATGTAGAGTCTATAAGTACGAGTTGTATGAGGCTTATTGTTGTTGTAATCACTTAACTTGTGATTTAATCAACCTCACCCTACTGGTATGCTTTATGTAGTCCCTTCCAAATACCTTTCACTTTCAAGAGAGGTAAACATCGTTAGATTGTCTGTTAATCACTTTTCAATTCCTTTGTATTTTTATAATGCCATCATTGTTTTTTCGGCTCATGATGTATTTAATTTACATAACTAGGAGCTTCAAGGAATTATAAAAGGTTTTGGCTACTTGTGTGGCTCTTAATCATGTACACATTCTAAGTAAGCTTTTTTAGCTGGGAAATTGGTCAGTTTTGTTAGCCACAATTTGAGTTGTAGTTAACAAAACTAACCAAATTGTTATTTTTGAAAACTAACCACTTGGTCGGGATGCGCCATTCCAAATCCGGAATGTAGCCCAATGCTATATACACACACACAAATCCGGAATATGAGTTCTGGATTCTCAAGTTCTGAAGTTCGCTTTCCCCGCATTTCGGACCTAGTTTTTAGCACGGATTCATCAAACCAAGTGATTTCTACTCTTTAACTTACTTGCATTTAAGTTTTCAAACAAGTATACGTATTTCAGAATGCGTTGAACACTCCGGAATATGACGAACGAGTCCGAAATGTCTATTTTTTGTGTGTTTTTTTGTTGTACATATATGAGGTGCATTTAAGTATCTTAGAGTGTGTTTAGGAGCGTTTTGTAGTCCAGAACTATGTTTTCTAGAGAATCTGGAATGCTCTTGTTGGTCCGGAATACAAAGAACTTATTTCGGAATAAGAAAAACTTAATCCGGAATATGAAGAACTTAATCCAGAAAGATGTTCTGGAATGACAAGCCGGAATGAAAATTGATTATTAGTTTGTTTGGTGTCTGACATTTTTTAATAGCCACTATTAGTCCAAAGACAAATTTGTGTGAATGTTGTTAATAAAAGTGGGTTTAACAGACAAAGAAGTTGTATTCCATTTATAGGAGCATTCATAATTACGCACGATAAAGGTAAAAACGATTAAAATTTTGTTAAAAAGGTTGGTCTTATGGTAATGTATTAAAATGTTGTTGAAGTTTTGTTTTTGCAGATAACTAGCATGATGCTGATTTAGAAATTAAAATAAAAAAATAAACTAGCACAGACACCTATAAAATTAAGAAATAAATCGAAAAAGGCTGTTAAGATTAAATTGAAAGCAGATAGAACTCTGAAAGAGGGGACCAGAGCAAGTTTAGACAAACCTATTATAACAGACTAGTTGAAATGTCATTATATTTTTATAGATAGGTTTCAGCAAGTTGGTTTCCTTATTGGATACATTTATGCAAGTTGTTTTTAATGCGTATGTTAATATATTTTATTTCAGTCTCCAACATCCAGTGACTCGATCGATGAGGATGAGTTCCCAATAGAATATGATATACCACGTCTTGAAGACGAGCAAATGTGTCTTGTTGATACGACCGCATTAGAGTTGATTCATGATTATCAACGTGTGAAACAACAAATGGTAATACTAGAAATCCCATTACCGCCTTCTGTGGCCGATGTGTAACTTCTAAAAATACTAAGTAAGTTTTTTAATTTTAGACAAGTCAAAACTATTCATTCGTTGTTCCAAAAGACGATCAGAGTCAAAATAGTCTCACAACATCAGAGTAAAATCAGAAACAATCAATGCGTAAATAAATATCCAGGAGATGTAGTACGATCAAGTCGGGCCCTTCCTTTTGAAACTAGAAGTGCCTGAAAACTTTTTAAACGTAAACCGTAAGCACAAAGCTTAGTGAGTTCCCCAAAATACCACATACCATACATACATATCAGCTCAAAGCTGTAACGGGTCAGTTTCACCCCCGAGTCCATTTCAACTTAATCGGTGTTTTTCAACTGAAGGGGTCTATTTCACCCCCGAGTCTTTTTCAACTTAATCAGTATTTTTCAACCGAACGGGTCCATTTCACCTCCGAGTCTATTTCAACTCAATCGATGTTTTTCAACCGAACAGGTTTATTTCACCCCACATAAATATAGCATACATGCATACATGCATACAACAAGAGTCACAAAGACAACAAGCACACACGACACCAAGTGTCCTACAATATAGTGAGAAGACTCACCTCAATCGGTCAACAAATAGATCTGACACACGAGCCGCTAGTGCTAAAGTCTCTCATAATAAACAAATCCAAAACCAAACCCTAAATAGCAATTAAGGTAAATATTCCAACTTAGCAAGTCTAAATACCAAGAAAAATCCTCATTTGGGCAAAAGACCATTTTGTACTTCTAAGTCCACAACCCCTCAATGTTGACTAAAAGTCAAACTGGTCAAAACGTCAATTAGGTTAAGGAGTATCTCCAGCTAAAGCCTTCGTAGACCATGGTATCAAACCATGTTGGTATGTTAAAGGGTCGAACCATGGTGGTATGTTAAAGGGTCGAACCTGGTATCAAACCATGGTGGTATGTTAAAGGGTCGAACCATGATGTGCAAGTCATGGTGACCTAACATTAGCAGACCATGGTATCTGAACCATGTTGGTATGTTAAAGGGTCGAACAGTGATGTGCAAGTCATGGTGATCTAACATTACCGAATCATGGTATCTGAACCACGGTTGTATGTTAAAGGGTCGAACCATGATGTGCAAGTCATGGTGACCTAACATTACCGGACCATAGTATCCGAACCATGGTGGTATGTTAAAGGGTCGAACCACGATATGCAAGTCATGGTGACCTAACATTATCGGACCATGGTATTCGAACCATGGTGGTATGTTAAAGGGTCGAACCATGATGTGCAAGTCATGGTGACCTAACATTACCAGACCATGGTATTCAAACCATGGCAGTGTGTTATCTAATTGTTACCCACAAAATTCAATATATAATAAAAAGACCTGCTTCTTTGAAAATGACTTGATTCATTATTGAACTAAACTATTGGTGTTATTTGTTATTACAAGTTTTTCGTATGAAGAAAACGTCAAAAAAGGAAAAAGTTCAACTTCAACTCTTATTGGCCGAGCTACGCCACTCCAGGCTTCTCCGTGAGATAGTTCAAAGTATACAAATGGAAAACACGCAAGTTATGCATGTTCCATGTTCTCAGTTATCTTGCCCCTACATGCTTTCCGACATAAATGATCCATTACGCCTCACCTCTACTACTATGTACCGTCCTTCCCAGTTAGGGCTGAGCTTTCCGGTGGACTCTTGTATGCTCGCTTCATTCCTTCGGAGCACCAGATCACCGACCTTACATGCCCTTCTTTTCAACCACTTATTATGATACCCTTCCACCAAATTTTTATATGCGGCTTGCCATATGGCCGTATTTTCGCATCTTTCATCAAGAAAATTCAAGTTCTCTCTCAGGTTGGCGGAATTTTTTTCGAGGTCCGGCTGCATGGTTCAGGTGGTTACTTCGATGGGTATCACTGCCTCTGTCCTGTACACCAGACTGAAGGCGTTTCCCTTGTTGGGGATCGAACGGTAGTTCGGTAAGACCAAAATAAATGTTGTAATTCATTCACCAGCTTCCTTTTGACTTACCCAACCTAGCCTTGATGCCCTTTACTATTATTTGATTAGTCACTTCCACTTGCGTATTTGCCTGAGGGTGGGCCACCGGCGTAAAGATTTGCTTGATACCCTTTTCCTGAAACCATTTTTTGAATGGGTTATCTACAAATTGCTTCCCATTATCACTCACGTTTATATGGGGAAAACCGTATCGACACACAATTTATCTCCACACAAACTTGATATTATTTTTTCCTGATATTACAGCCACCATCTCTGCTTCAACCTATCTTGTGAAGTAATCCACGGCGACTATAAGGAATTTCACCTTTCTTGGGGCTTCAAGGAGTGATCCGACAATGCCGGTACCCCATTGCAAGAAAGGTCATTGGCTGGAGATGCTTGTCATGGGGGTCGAAGGCAAGGCCGACACTTTAGAGTGTATTTGACAATTATGGCATTTTTTGATCGTCTCATTGGTGTCTTTAGTCATAGTAGGCCAGAAATACCATGTACGTAGGATTTTCTAGAATACTGCCCTAGATCCCACATGTCCTGCACACACTCCGACATGAATTTCCTCACTTATCTTCCTCGCTTCCTCCAAGGTTACACACTTCATCCAGAGAGTTGAGTAGCCCTTCCCGTATAGCCTCCCCTTGTACATGGTATAATTGGTTTCATTAGCTTGTGCTTTCCGCATATCCTTTTAATCATTTGGAAACACACCACTTTGAAGGTACTGCATCATTGGTATCATCCACCGACCAATTTCTTCATGCAACTCCATTATTTCTACTAAACTTCCTTCTATGGTTTTCCTATGTAGAACCTCCACCAACACCTCCTTTGAGAGGTGCTTGAACATAACTGCATCCAACTTACTCAAGGTGTCTTCTTCTTTATTCTTTGATCCATGGATCTGGGTTATGTCGAAGCTTTAAAATGCCGAATCAATTTTCTTGTTTTCTCTAAATAATTTACGATATGTGCCTCTTTAGCCTCAAAGGTCCCGTTTCTCTGTTTCGATACTAGCCGAGAATTTACAAAGACTCGCAACTTCTATAATCCAACCTCAAGGGCGATTTGCAATCCTGCCAGCAGTGCCTCATACTTCGCTTCATTATTCAAGCAGTGAAAGTTAAAGCGTAAAGTGTATGTTAATTGGTACTCATTTGGGATAACAAGGATGATTCATGCTCCTGAACCATCATAACTCGAAGCTCCATCTGTGTACATTGTCCACGGGGTCTGTAGGTCGTACCTCGATTGAATTAAAAAGGATCGATTGGTTTGACATTAGGTGTTGTCACCACCGATATGCTAGGCTTTTCTTCGTCCGGTATCTCAGTCAGAAATCTGCTAGGGCTTGAGCTTTCATGCTCTCTCATGGTCGGTACATGATGTTGTGTTCTCGCAACTCGATGGCCCACCTTTTCATCCGTCCCGAATGCTCGGGTTGCATTATAATTTGTATGATGGGTTGATTTGTCAACACAGTGATGGGGTGCACCTGGAAATACCTTCCCAACTTCCTCGTTGTGTAAATCAGAGCTAAGATGAGCTTCTCGATGATTGAATAGTTTAATTTTGCCCCTTGTAGAACTTAACTTACAAAGTAGACGGGAACTTGTTTTTTTACTTCTCTCAACCACGAGCACTGCACTTATGCCTTCCATACTGGCAGACAAGTATACTACCAAAGGTTCTCCAAGTTTTGAGATATCCAATGTAGGCATGTTTTCCAAGTACCCTTTTAGTCTTACCAAAGCCTCTTCTGGTTTCTCCTTCCTAGTGATTGTTCCTTTGCCTAGGTGATCTTTTAGGAACCGGAAGAATGGGAGCGACTTATCTGCCGATTTTTCCAAGAATCTACCCAAGGCAACCATCTTCTCGATCAAGCTTTGCACCTTTTTGATCGTTCTTGGACTGGTGGTGCTCATTGGTGCCTTAACCTTGTCCGAATTAGCCTTAATTCCCTGGGTAGATATAATGTTCCCCAAGAACTTGCCTTTCTATGCCCAAAGACATACTTGTTTGGATTCAGCTTCATGTTGGTCTCTCTCAAGCAAACCAACATCTCATCCCCATCCCTTAAGAATTCACAATCTTCCTTTTTTTATCACGATATCATCAACGTATACTTCTATGTTCCTTCCTATCTGACACTCAAAGACTCTATCAACCAGCCTCTAGTAAGTCGTACCTGTGTTCCTCAGCCCAAAGGGAATCTTTTTATAGCAGAACGTCCCCCTTTCCATATGGAAAGCCATATTTTCATCATCTTTTTTTGCCATCTGAACTTGATGATACCCCCTGTACGTATCTAGAAATGACTTCCTCTTATAGCCTCCCAAGTATTTTATCTTCTGTTCAATCTCTGGAAGCAGATAACTGTCTTTCGGACAAGATTTATTCAAACTGGTGAAGTCTATACACATCCTCATCGATCCATCACTTTTTGTTACTAGGACCAGGTTTGCAATCCATGTTGGGAATTGGGTAGCCCAAACTACCCCCGCATGCACTAACTCCGCTACCTCTTGATTGATGATAGAATTTCGCTCATTTTACATTATTCTTTTTTTCTGCTTGACCAGTGGGAAACCCGGTTTGATGTTTAACTGGTGTTCAATGGTTGACCTGGGGATCCCCGTGATGTCTTCCGGCTTCCATGAGATCAACATACCTAGCTAGCAACTTTATCAAATTGTGCTTGAGATCGCTTGGCAACTCCATCCCGACCCTCACCGACCGATCCTTACTTCCCGGGGTCAAACATACTTCTTCCTTTTCCGCCAAAGTGTTGGCTTCTTTTCCCTACTGGGCGGGGGGGGAGGGGGGGGGGGTTCGGGGGTGTTGCTCTGTTCATCATGTTTCCTCGGTATATTCCTTATAGTAATTACACCATGCTCTGAAGGAAATTTTAGCAACCCATGCACTGTTGACGGGACGACCTGCAGTTGGTATAACCCAGTTCTCCCCAAGAGCATGTTATACGGTGATGATGCCTTTATGATGATGAAATATGCCAATATTATTTTCCGCAGGTCTTTCTGGTAATCCTGTTGAATCAAGAAAGTGACCCTCTTGAACCTTAATCTGAAGTCCTCCTCACTACCGCAATGCTGCTTCTGCTACCGCAAGAGAAACCATCCGCAACTACCTTGTGTGGAACAAAGACTTAGTTTCTATCTTATGTTTTTACAATGTATTTTCTAGTGTACCTTGCATGGACACTTGCTTTTGAATTATAGTATTTGTTTTTTCTCTTTGTAATGTTCCCGGAACTCTATAAATAGAGTGTTCCGCCTCTAATGAAATTTACATCTCTTATCATATACTTCTCTCTTATTCTCTAAGATCTTACCAAACTTAAATTCTTATCTGAAGATCGTAAACTCTCCTTCGGAGCAAGTCATTCTTGACTTAATCACTTTAAGCTGATCACATTTACTAACTTGGTTTGAATGCAATCCTTGTTAAGAATCAGCTTAGTGTTTACTTAATATAATACTTGTTGTCATTTATATTTCCTTACATTTTCGTCATTATATTTCCGTATCTAATTATCTAACTTTCTAACTCTAACTTCTTATTATTGTTGAGCTTTATGATCCTTTGAGGTAAACTTATTCCGCATTATAACTTTTTCTAACGTTTGTTCAAGTGTGTTTCTCAAAAGTTTTTCTCTCAACAATTGGTATCAGAGCCAAAGTGGTTGCTTTTTGAACAAAACTCTGATTTTGAAAAGCCTTCTATACCACTAAAGCTCATTTCTCTTAAAAAATAAAAAATAAAAATTTTCAAAACAAGGAAATATGGCACAAGCATTATCTCTTAATGTTTCCAACAGTGTTGGAGGTTCGAATAGAGCTCCAATACTGGTGGCAAATTAGTATCATCACTGGTCCCAAAGGATGGAGAGATATCTAAGAAGACTTGGACGAGATGTGTGGAGATCTGTAGAAGAAGGACCTCATGTCCCTATTCTTACTCTAGTTCAAGCCGACGGTACTCAAGCCAGACTTGGAGGAGGACAACCTGCCATGAATCGTCCCACTAAGGATGATCTCGATAAAATGGAAAATGATGCAATTGCCTTTTATGAAATATCCTGCGGAGTTGCTCCTGACAACTTCGACATCATCATTAATTGCAAATCAGCCAAAGAGATCTGGGATGTTCTTAAGAACCTGTATGAAGGATCTGAGCACGCACAAGATAAGAAGCTCACCACCGTACTCAACGAGTTCAATAACTTCAAAGCTCATGCGGGTGAAAGCCTTGAGGACTCCTTCAAAAGATTCAACCTCATTGTTACCAAGTTGTCAAATGCAGGCACCATCCGCAACAACCATGAAACCAATCTTCAGTTTCTAAATGGTTTGGGGAAACAGTGGACTACCGCAAAGATGATAGTCCAAGGTGACAGGAAGATTCACTCACTCTCTTTTTTCAAACTATACGGTGAACTCCAAGCACAAGAATCAACCGTGCTCAAAGATTGTGCTGACTTCGGAGGGCCACTTTCTCTCATGGCCCAGACTCCGCAAAACATAACTCCTCAAACCTACTCTCTCTCCTATGAGAATCCACCGCAGTCTTACGAAGCTGACACAGAGTATGATGATGAAGAAGAATTTCAGAATGCTATTGCTCTTGTTAGTCAGTAGTTCAACCGATTACCTCTAACCTCCTTTCGCAAAAATCAGCAGTTCACTAAGCCTCCCTTTAACCGAAACTTCAACCCTCAAAACAATCACCCTCGATACCCAAAACACTCTCACCAATCTCCGCAACCTATGAACTCTCATCAAGCCAACGAGATACCGCAAATTGACTCCGGTCCCTCAACCGAAGTTAAATAAGATGTTGTCATTTGTCATAAGTGCAACAAAGAGAATCATTTTGCTAAGGACTGTAAAGAAAATATAGTAAAGGACAAAGCCTTTTTATCTCCGAATGGCACAAGAGATGGATAAAAAAGAAAAGGGAAGGGCATATGTGGCCCAGGTGAAAAGAGATCATCATGGTCATCAGGGGATGAGGATGAAGACTTCAACATCAAGGGCAAGGGTAAAATTTGTATACTGGCAACTGCTGATGAAGATAGTTCGACTAAGATGGAAAAGAACTACTGCTTCATGGCCAAATATGGAACTCTGAGCATAGTCGAACAGGTAAAACTTATGATTCAAACTCTTCATTATAACATGCATGATTGTCAACCATTTATGGACAAACTTAATGACACTTGTGTTGCCGTCGTTTCAGACTAAAACAAGGCCCTAGATGAAAAGAACATAGCGTCTCAAGACATGTTCCATGTAAGAGGACGTCTAGAAGACAAAAGACTCAAGGTGGCCATGTTAGAAAGAGACTTAATATTAGAAAAAGATGCAAAAATGTTATGTGAAACCCAATTAGGAATAGCTTTAGATAAGATGGATCTAGGACAAAAAGAAATTGTACGTTTGAATTTATTAATCGAAAAATTGTTTACTGAAAGTGAAGCCATTGAAAATCGTGTTAATAATGGAACCTTAGAAAATACGTACAATTGGGGTTGGTCTAATGGGTACTCCACCGCAAAAGACTCATCACCCCGATTTAACAAAAACCGTCCCTATGTCCCTCCAGACCGAGAGTTTTACTTTCCAGTGAATGATAAAACATTTCCCGAAGACATTAAAGCCCACTTCGGTAGACTTCACCGTCTGAGTAATAATTGTGTCATCGAGGAAATTCTTCCTGAAACCTTGGATCATCCATGTGATCAAATACCCATCATTGGCACAATTTATCCCAACTCTCAGTCTTCATCTGTTGTTGAAAAGGAAATCCTTGTGGAGGGACCCGAAGTCCCTATGAACTGTCTAACCTTGCTCTCAGACCGCAGTTCCTCAAACTGCAGTCTCGAACTGCAGTTCCCATCCATAAAATGTCCCACTAAGGAACTATCTCTGACTTACACTGAGGTTGTTCAAACTTCTTTACCGCAAACTAAAGTCAAAAGCAATGTGACCATCCAGCCAATTCTTCATGAATTGCCCATAGAAAATTTTGAATGTGGTCAATGCTCTCTGAGTCCTGTATCCTCTAGTTTAAATGACTCAAGTCCTCATTTTCAAAAAGAGTCAAAATTTTCTAGGAAACCGCAGTTAAATCTCACTGACTGCGGTTCCCAAAAAACTCAAGCAAAACAAGCTTTCAAAGAGGAACTCAAATCTCGTGGGAAAAAGCGGGAAATTCTTTCAAAAAATAAAACCAAAATCTCAAAACAAAAGGTTCATGAAAAACATGTTATCTCAAATCAGATTTCAAAAAACATTCAAATCAAGAAAACAGACAAAAAGGATTGTACTGTTCCAAAAGTCCTTTCAAAACCTTCTGAAAAGTCCCAAAAAGGTGTCAAGTCTTTTCACAGATATCGTTTTCAAAACTATTCCTCAGATGACCCAAAATGGAAAGGAATTTTACCAACTCCTACACTCTTAAAGTCACTTCAATTTGACAAAGGATCAAAACCTAGGAGTAAGCCCAGTGCCCAAACTTTTTCAAATCCCAAGGGCAACTCAGTCAAATCTCATTCTCGGACTGGACACAAGCCTCACACCACACCCTCCGGACCGCTGGCCAGGTATGGTGTCTGGCTCAATGAGAAAAATCTTACCTTTGGATGTTATCATCATAAAAGACCAAATCACGTCCAACCTCGTAATCCTCCGAAACCTCGTAACTTTTAGAAACCTCTTAATCCTCCGAAACCTCGTAACTTTCAGAAACCTTGTGATTTTCAAAAGACTTCAAAACACTCAGGTCTAGGTCTTAAAGTTGATACGAAATCTATATTCGCAACCCCTGTTCATGCATCTAGGAAGAATTCACTTGTAACCCTAGGCTCCAAACTTGTTTGGGTGCCCAAACTAACCGTGTAATTTTCAGGCTTTGTGCAAGGAGGAACAAGAAGAGGAGTGGTTGATCGATAGTGCCTGCTCCATGCACATGACCGGAAGGTTAGGATACCTTCGGGATTTCAGGCCTATCTATAATGGAGGACATGTCGCCTTTGGTAACAACGCAAACGGTATCATCCGAGGTTACAGTGTTTTAACAACAGGGAACTTCTCAATACAAAAGGTTGCTTACGTAGAAGGACTCAAGCACAATCTCATCAGTGTAGGCCAACTATGCAAAGCATGTCATCGAGTTGAGTTTGATAATTAATACTGCTATATCATGACAAGCGACATAAGCATCTGTTTGATCAAATCCAAATCCGAAGGGACCATGTATCCTTTGGATGTCTCATTGATCATTGGAAAACCGCAACTATGATTTCTGTCCAAAGCCGTATCCGAAGTCAGCTAGTTGTGGCATCGCAAGCTAGCTCATCTAAACGTTCGGTACATCAACAATCTTATCACAGATGAACTCGTTCGAGGTCTCCTAATTCTGAAGTACAATAATGAAACACTCTGCCCTGCTTGTGAGTGTGGAAAACAATCAAAGGGAAGTCACCCACTGGTCATTGATTTATCAATTTGTGAACCACTAGAGCTGCTACATATTGATCTCTGCGGTCCATCTACCGTAGCCAGCTGCGGTCCATCTACCGTAGCCATTCTCCATCACAAGAAGTACATACTGGTTATAGTTGATGACTTTACTCGTTTCACATGGATCTTCTTCCTCAAAGAAATTGAACTCCAAATCAAGCTACCAGTTCGCAGAATCCGAGTGACAACGGAACCGAGTTCACTAATCATTTCCTGGACGGTTTCTTGGTTTCCAAAGGTATCAGTCACAACTTCTCTGCTCCCTACACACCGCAACAAAATGGAGTAGTGGAGCGAAGGAATTGTACTCTGGTAGAAGCAGCCAGGTCCATCTTAAACTTTGCAAACCTTCCTCTATACTTCTGGGCCGAAGCTTTGGCAAGGGCATGCTTTGTTCAAAACCGAAGCATTATCTACAAGCGTCTCAACAAAACACCTTATGAGGGCCTCAACAATCGAAAACCGAATGTTCGATTCTTTCACATATTCGGGTGTAGATGTTTTGTGATAAAAAATAAGGATCACCTTAACAAATTTGCACCGAAGTCATATGAAGGCATATTTCTGCGTTACTCAACAAACAAGGTAGCATACAGAGTTCTTAACAGACGCACGCGACTAATAGTTGAAAGTTTCGATGTCAAATTCCATGACTATTATGTCCGCAACACTGCTCCTACGAGTGAGACGAAAGCAATCTTGGAAAGTGATATCCCAGCCTCTTCGGCATAGTTGAAGTTAACTATGATGATCTTTTCGACCCAGTAGAGACTGCTCAACTTTCCGAAATTCTTGTGTCACCAGAAGCTCAACAACAGCACGCAGAAGTTTCTGGACCCTCCATATCTGATGATTTGTCTCACGGAAGTTCCACCTCGCCGGTTGAGGGGGAAAGCACTGCCCCGGTTCTTATGACAACCATCGAGGTTCCAGTTATCGAAGACGTAGCTCCCGTTTCTATCCGCAGAGTCTCTAATCCATCAAATGCTTCATCAGACTCTGATGAAGAAGAAAATATCGACACAAGAACTGATCCAAGGGTTATCACACATTCTTTTTTCCAGGGGAACCAACTTTGGTTCAAGAGGGACTCCCATCCGCAATCCAGGGGGAACCTCATTCTGATCCAATTCCTACAGTCCAAGTCCAATACACTTCTGCAGGCTGCTCACAAGTCGAGGAAGAACTACCGTCTCCTACCGTGAAATCCTTTGATGTTGTTGACATTTCTTCCACCGCAGCTGCTGATCATCAATTACCTCGATTACATGTCTGGACAAAAAAACACCCTCCGGGTCAAGTCATCGGAAACCCATCTGCAGGCATTCAGACTCGTTCTTCGCATGATCTTACGGACCACTGTTACTATGCAACCTTTATGTCCGCAGTCGAGCCCCGATCCATCAAAGAAGCCCTTCTGGAGCCTGACTGGATATCTACCATGCAAGAAGAGTTAGCCGAATTTGAAAGAAACAAAGTATGGAAGCTCGTTCCAAAGCCAAAAGGTCACACCGTTGTTGGAACAAGATGGGTGTACAAAAACAAACTCGATGAATCCGGTGCGGTTGTGCGAAACAAAGCAAGATTAGTTGCCAAGGGGTATAGTCAACTAGAAGGTGTTGATTATGATGAAACATATGCCCCTGTAGCTAGGATGGAAGCAATTCGCATCTTCTTAGCGTATGCGGCACACAAAAATATCAAAGCACATCAAATGGATGTAAAAAGTGTCTTCCTGAATGGTGAATTGAAAGAAGAGGTTTACCTACAACAACCTACATGCTTTGAATGTCTAGAGTTCCCAGACTACTGTTACAATCTTGAGAAAGCAGTCTATCGTCTTAAGCAAGCACCGAGGGCATGGTATGAGACTCTCTCTGAGTTTCTTGTCATGTCAGGATATAAAAGAGGTGTGATTGATCCCACATTATTCCGAAAGGCGAATGGAAATCACCTTATGCTTGTTCAAATCTATGTGGATGATATCATATTCGGGTCAACAGATCATGGTATGGTGGATGAATTTGCAATGCTCATGACTAGCAAGTTCCAAATGAGCATGAATAGGGAGATTAACTTCTTTCTAGGACTACAAGTGAAGCAAGTCCCTCAAGGGATATTCATTCATCAAGAAAAATATACCTCTGAACTGCTAAAGAAATACACTATGGATAATTGTTCCTCAGCTAAGGTTCTTATGGCCTTCGGATATAAGATTTCTGCTGATCCTTCCGGAGAATCAGTGGATCACAAAACTTATAGAGGAATGATTGGTTCTTTGATGTACCTCACCGCAAGAAGACCATATATTGTCTTCGCAACAGACTTATGTGCCAGGTACCAATCCTATCCTAAAGTATCACACTTAACCACAGTCAAACAGATCTTCAGATACTTGAAAGGAAGCAAAGCACTCGGCCTATGGTATCCCACAGGGAACGACTTTAGTCTTCAAGCCGTTACAGATGTGGATCATGCTGGATGCAGATTGGATAGAAAAAGCACTTCAGGTGGTTGTCAATTTCTTGGAGGAAGACTGGTTAGCTGGTCTTCACGGGAACAAAATTGTGTTTCTTTATCTACCGCAGAAGCCGAGTACGTGGCCGCAGCGAGCTGCTGTTCTCAAGTTTTATGGATGAAAAACCAACTGATGGACTATGGATACAGAATGCTGCGGATACCGATTTATTGTGATTCAGAGAGTACTATAGCGATTTCTCACAATCCTATTCACCATTCGAAGATGAAACACATTGAACTTTGGTACCATTTCATCAAGGACCACATACTCAAAGTTAACATTGAACTAATTTTTGTCCCATCTCACGAAGAGATTGCAGATGTGTTTACAAAGGCACTTGATGCAACAAAACTCAACAATTTTCTACAAATGTTAGGGATGATGAATTCGGATCCACAATTCTTTTTGAATTAATAGGTACCGCAGACCATCTCTTGTCTTCATTCTGGTCCTAGTTAAATATATCTATCATACATGGTCTCAGTATACTGCGTATACCGCAACCATATATCATACTTATATTTTTTGGATCCTTATTGTTCGTTATTTCTGACTCTTTTGTCAAGTGTCTCAGTTTCTACTATCGTAGTAACATTTCCATCCACCGTAATGAAGAATCAATCAGCAATGAAGAATCAATCCGCAGTCATATTGAATGACTTCTTAACAACTTCATAAATTCCGGAACATTGTATGCTATTTAATGATCTTCATTAAATAAGAAAAACATTCTCAAAATATTCTTTTTGTAGCGTACAACGTTTCATTCTCTTTCAAAATCTCCTTTTTCATGTCAGTCCTATTTTAGGTTAAAAGACATTTAATTTGCTTTACCCATAAAAGAAATCTTTTACCTTTTTCTCCATCACATCACCTTCCTCAAGCTGTCTAATCTGTTTCCACTTCCCCATTACCCAACGGTTTTTCAGCCCTCCCCCTCCACATGATCTTCAACGTGGGCTGACATTTCATCGAATGCCCCCGTTCTCTTTAAAAAAAAACTAATCAATTTCTTTTAATTTATTTTATGTATGACTGATAATAGTTAAAACCCAAGGGTTTTTTCCATTAACAGTTGTAGATAGGGTAAATTCAATAATCTTTTGAGATCCGGAACTATACAAACCCTTTTTCCCTCCCAAGAAAGCTTTACGCTTTCTGAGACTCTTAAGACGATCTTCATCTTCTTCATCTTCCTTCACTCAAAATTTTCTGCAAGTTCTTCAAATACTTTCAAAATGGTGAAGTCTGGTGTATCGAAGAAGCAATCCAAAGTATCCGGATCAGTGCAACCCACTGGTTCCGATTCCACCACGAGAAATCAATCGCAATCAATTGCTTCGAGTAATTTTAGGGCAATTTTTGATGATCATCAATTCTACAACGAATCCATTCGCCTGATGATCAAGTTCATATCTTCCCACCCCCTGTTTGGAGCTTTTGATTCTTTCACTGATGTTGTTCCTCTTTCAACCCTGTTCAAGTGTGCATTCTCTGCATTTCGCCCAACCAACAACCTGCAAGAAGTTCATCTGAACTTATTTGATGATTCTTTGGTCATCTTGACGAAAGAAAAGTTCCTGAATGCAATTAATCTTCGCGTTCTTCCTTCCACAAGATTTTACTCTCCAAGCGTGAACGACGTGATCACAACTCTTTACCAGATGGGATATCAGAAGAAACTCAAAGGCATTGGTGAATTCAAGAAGAACCAACTGCCTGCGGTCTGGCAATTTGTCTGTCACTTCATCATCCGGAGTCTCTCTGGCAGAACCGGAGGCACAGACAACATGGGTCTTAAGCTACTTGAATTAGTATGGAGTATCTTCACAGGGAATGTTGTTAACTACGGGCGGATCTTATGGGAAGACTTTCTTCAGTACATTCCAAAGGAGAATCCAAGGGCAACCCCAACTGAGCTCACCTTCGCACGTTTCTGGTCTCTGTGCATCTCAGATCTCCACAAGGATGCAAACATTAGCATGGGCAATGAAATCAATCTTTTCATCACCCGCGATCTTGAAAGGTACACACCCTCTAAAGATCAATCTATTTTGGACCATTGAGACGATTACCTGTACACGTCTTAATATTTGTTGGACTTGAAACCAAAGAAGTCACAGATCACATAGAGGCTACGGAAGGTATTGACCCATACCATTCTACCCTGCCTCATCCCAGTCAGAACATTCTAGCCTCAACAGAACCCCATGGTCCCGTGTCTACCGCAATCCCTACTACTACAACGCACTCAAATCAACCTCTTTCCCGAAGGCAAAAGAAACTGGTATCCTCAAAGAAAGCCCCCTGTGGCAAATCCAAGAAAAGAGAAACTTCCAAGAAACGCAAAACCATTGTGTTCTCAGATGAAGCTCCTGCTCATTCTCAAAGCCCTCCAGTCAATATTGACGATGAGTCTGATGATGACCTCGGTCCAGCTCTTGTAAACAAAAGACGAAATACCAACCCAATTCCTAGCCATATGTGTGACCGTACAGATACCTCAGTCTCTCAAAAGACTCCGGTAGTCCTTGCGGTCCCCGCACACCGACTTGCTTCATCCCTCTCCAGCTACTCAGACACAACAAGTGTGTCTGTTTCATCTAATAATGGAGACTCGACCCCAGTTGAATCCCAAGAGGATCTAATTGGCTCAAAACGCCCTAAGGTCTCAGGGCTTCCCATCTGCATTTCTTTGAACCACAGGAGTTGCACTCCATACTTCTTGCTGTCACTCAAACACTAGATACACCTTCCCAACCGAAGGGCACCTCTTCAGCCCCTGCCAGAACTGAGCCGAGGCCACACTTGACTACGGGTCAAGGAGACCAAGGAAGCTCAGGAAATCCTACTCCGATTACCTTACAATCAGGTGGTTTAGGCATGGTGAGCACAAATGTGCAAGGATCCATGAACTCGGGGGACACCCCGGTGCGACTTCAAGGATTTGACGGATATAACTCAGATGACTCCTGGGTTCAGTATCAACCTAATACTGAATCCGAAGTCAAAAAGTATGAAGCTTTTCGCAGGGCATTCCAAGCCCGCAAGGATCAACAAATCAAACAACAACAGCAGAAGGAGCTGGAAATCCAAATTGTTGCTAAGTATTGGGCCGACGCGATCCACAACGCCCACACTGTTGACACCATACTCAAAGTTCAAGACTGGATGACCTCTATGGCAGAAACAATCCAGAAAGCTCAGGATCTCCAATATGGTGCTGGTCCTTCCAAGCCCCCTCCAACTGCTGAAATCCACGAATCAGATAATGATGGAACCGCAATAGAAGTTAGCTCCGGACCAACCTTTGGTCTGGATGATCTGGATATGACTGAAGTAAATCAACCAACTCAATTAGCTGCTTTTATGATGGTATTTGATGAAGAAGAAGACTCCAGCGGTTCTCAGCACTCCACTTCCAAGCCAAAGTAGAAAAAGAAAAAGAAGAAGTTGGTTGTTACTCGCAAAGAGTTTTTAAGTCTTTAGGAGAAAGTTGACAAGATCTTAGCCGCATTCACAACCCCGCAACAAACGGAAGCTGTTGGTCCGCAGTCCATTGCTGAACGCCTTGAACGATTAGAGACAAGGGAACGACTGGCTGCTGAAAGGATATCGCTCAAAATTGAAATGGGTATTCGAGCCTTGGATAACAATCGAACCGCAGACCACAAAGAGTCCCTAGAAACTGCTGAATGTGTTATTCAGGAAGTCACAGCAATCAAAACCGAACTTCAATCATCCATTGTTGATCAAGCTGTTCAATCCAAGAAGCTTGTTCAGGAAACTCACAATGCTTACGAATCAACCATTGCAGTGCTTCCATCCACGATCAATAACCTCCGACGCTCCCTGACCACAAGCTTTCATGGTCAAGAACTTCTGAAGCTTACAAAAGACATCCATCAACTATTGTTCAAAACAAAGATCCTCGCCAATCAGCAACTTTCTGATCTTCTCAAGTCCCAATTCCATAACGTCTTCACCAAGATTGATGGCCTCCGTCAATGGTTTGAGGAGCAACACGTTACTTCCTCAAAAGGAGGAAGTGAGCATTCCAATCCGCAGCTCCATCAATCTCATACAGCAATCCACATTCCAAACTACAGTCCATCTCACCGAACACCTGATCAGCTAAAGATTGAAACTCATCAATCCTCCCCTATTGTAACTCCAGAACAAGCAAAAATTCCCACTCCGGTGCCATCTCACCAGTATCCTCCACAACATCCCCCTTCTCCGCAGCAATCTCCACCTCGTCAAGAAACCTCTCCTTACTTCAAGAACCTTGAGCCAGATATGTCATCTGAACACTCCAATAACTCTCCCGCAACCATTCAAAGGAAGAAGGACTGGCGAGCTGCAAAATTCGTAGAACAAATATGGAGAGATCATGGCTTCGACACAACAATGGATGAAACTCTCATCAACTCTTGGGTCAATCCTACAAGAAGATTACTCGATGAAGACTACAGGCCAGTCTTGACATATGTCGAACCTCCCGAAGATGGTTACTGAGACATTCCCATTTCACCAAACGCTAAATTTTTTATGGTCTTTGAACCCTTTGACCTCAGTCTCCAGATGACAAGAGGCTTCCACTTGAGTTTGAAAGGTTGAGCAAATTTCATGTCAAGCATGGATCAGTCTTTGAAAACATATGGTCCAACGACAGACCTTCCGAAGTCAAAAAATGCAAAATCAGAAAGTTCATGAAATCCGCGTTCATCCAGTACACTCTAACGAGAAGAGGCAGTGATTATATCAGAAATCAAGCTGACTTTCCGTGTATGAATCTGGAAGAGGTGTTCTTAATTGCAAGGATGTTTTAACTCAAGTCGGAGAAACATCCAAAATGAAGATTGCTTATGAAAAAGCTTGTGAGTACCTGAGATGCGCAGTGTGCGATTCTGCCAAGATTGATGTTGATATTCATCCAACCCTTGCTCAAAACTTCAATCTTCCTCCACTTGATCCCGCATCTGTTTATTCTGAAGGATATCAAGAGCGATCCTTGGGTGCAACCAACTTTCCAGAACTGAGAGTTGTGTTCAAAAGAGTTAATAGCGATGTGAAGTACTTCGTCCCCATCACAGCCATGCACCGCTTTACCCAAAAAAAACTGGAAGTCACCTTGACTTCAGTGCAGAGGTCGAAGCACACTACTGATGAAGTGAAATTTGAAATCACAAGAAGGATCACCTGGCTGGGTGAATCAAGAAAGTGACCCTCTTGAACCTTAATCCGAAGTCCTCCTCACTACCGCAATGCTGCTTCTGCTACCGCAAGAGAAACCATCTGCAACTACCTTGTCTGGAACAAAGACTTAGTTTTTATCTTATGTTTTTGCAATGTATTGTCCAGTGTACCTTGTTGAATCAAGAAAGTGACCCTCTTGAACCTTAATCCGAAGTCCTCCTCACTACCGCAATGCTGCTTCTGCTACCGCAAGAGAAACCATCCGCAACTACCTTGTCTGGAACAAAGACTTAGTTTTTATTTTATGTTTTTACAATGTATTGTCCAGTGTACCTTGTTGAATCAAGAAAGTGACCCTCTTGAACCTTAATCTGAATTCCTCCTCACTACCGCAATGCTGCTTCTGCTACCGCAAGAGAAACCATCCGCAACTACCTTGTCTGGAACAAAGACTTAGTTTTTATCTTATGTTTTTACAATGTATTGTCCAGTGTACCTTGCATGGACACTTGCTTTTGAATTATAGTCTTTGTTTATTCTCTTTGTAATGTTCTCGAAACTCTATAAATAGAGTGTTCCACCTCTAATGAAATTTACATCTCTTATCACATACTTCTCTCTTATTCTGTAAGATCTTACCAAACTTAAATTCTTATCTGAAGATCGTAAACTCTCCTTCGGAGCAAGTCATTCTTGACTTAATCACTTTAAGGTGGTCACATTTACTAACTTGGTTTGAATGCAATCCTTGTTAAGAATCAGCTTAGTGTTTACTTGATATAATACTTGTTGTCATTTATATTTCCTTACATTTTCGTCATTATATTTCCGCATCTAATTATCTAACTTTCTAACTCTAACTTCTTATTATTGTTGAGCTTTATGATAATTTGAGTTAAACTTAATCCGCATTATAACTTGTTCTAACACGTTTGTTCAAGTGTGTTTCTGAAAAGTTTTTCTCTTAACAAATCCACCAACATGAAAAGGTAAAGAAAATTTTCCTCGGGCCACACTCTTGACCAGCAAACCCAACTACTGCTGAGGTGGCCGACTCAATGAAACTCCTAACGGTCTTCGGCAACTAAGCTAACCAATGCGAGCATATAATATTGACTGAACTACCATTATCTATGTATATTAGATGAATGAGAGTCTTACCGAATGAGCCTTTAATAACCAGTGGTTCGGTTCCCTGGTGGCTAGGTGGAATGGGATCATTCAGAGTGAGATCCAGTCCACCCACTTTCTCTTCTTTGTTGGTAGCCTGTTGTCCCCAAATCGTAACATCATTACTTCGGCATCATAAACCACCTCTTCCTTCTGGGCATGAAAGACCTCTTTATATGTGTCTTATTTGCTTCTTTATTTCTCATTCTTCAAACCTTCACAATCGGCAGTCCTATGTCCTAATTTGTTGTGAAAGTCGTAGTATTGATCGGCGTCCCGAAGGTACCTTCTCTGGGTCTTTCCGCTATTATCTTTTCTTGTTTCCTTATGAGGTCGCACGTCGTATGCTTCGTTCTTGTAGGGGTTAACCCTATTGTAGTATCTTCCACTATCTCGTCGTGTTGACTGAGGATGCATTCCTATCCATCTGGGATCATCTCGTACGGACCTAGGTTCCACGACCGACCCTTTTTTCCTTATGTTCCATGTTGCGGGCTGCTCCTTTCTCCATGCGTATTTTTTCCTCGCTTTCATCTCCTTGCCTCAGAATTCGATTAACTTTTTTAGTAGTTCTTCTGCGTTATTCCAATCTCGTCCCACCAACTTATGGAAGATTTCTCCTTCTAATAGCCTGTATACGAAAGCCTCTATGATCATCAGATCATCCCTGGTGGGCATCTTTCTACTTATCTCATTGAAACGCATGAAATAAGCCTTATTCGACTCACCTTCTCTCTGTTTGCATGCGAATATTTTGTGGGCTTGTTGCTGAAACCTTCGTTTTTGTATGAAACTATTACAAAATTTCTGGTACAGCTCCTCGAAGCTGCCTATGCTCCTTGAGGAAAGACTTGTTATCCAGTAATGAGTCGACCCATCTATTGTTCCTGCGAAATACAAACACCATAACTTTGGGTTCATAGGTATCATCATAATTGCCCATTAAAAATTAGATACGTGGTCGTCCGGGTCCCCTGTGCCATCATAAGACTTCACTCTTGGTCCTTTCAAACCGGCAATGATGGGTGTATCATTTATGTCATCAGTAAATGGGTTCCTGAAGTTTAGCTTCCCCAAATCCTTGTCGTGTTTCGTTCGTTCGAACTTTTCAAGCGATTCTCTAGACTTCCGCCCTACCTGAGTTTGCGGTCTCCTACGTTCTTCCTCCGTCTCTTTCCCAGTTGCCGCACTCGAACACGATGTGTGCATCGACACCTGGTCATCATTATTCTTTTCCTGTGTTTCCTTTCTTTCCTTGTCTCTCTGCAGTCTTTTCATGGATTTAAACGTTTGAAACTCTTCATAATCCCTCATATCTTTCTCATTTCGTATCTCGTTTTCACGAGAAAGGGCATTCGTTTCTCTTGCCACTGTGACTATGTGAGGTGTTTCACCCTGCGCCTTTAATGGTTGCATCCTCATGAATGGACGGTTGTTAATGTTGTTAATAGGATTTTCGAGAGTGATCATTTGTTGTGTAGTCCCACGGATGGCGCCACGTGATGCGTATGTGGATTTCAATCCTCTGCGATCCTGATGAAGTGAAGATTCTTGAGGTCCAAAAGGATGAGATAACAACATACAAGTGAGTCGTCCACCGAGATTTCTCCCGGAAGAATGCTCCGATGATGAAGTCAGAAAGTGAGAGAGCAAGTTACGATCGTATGAGTGTAGGTCACAAGTATTGCTAACGTACCTTTTCTGATCTACCGGGGTTCTCTTTATAGTTCGACTTACCTTGGGAATTGGCGACACGAAATGTTAGTGCAGATGAGGGTCTAATCCTCATAAATTCTCTCCTTACCGAGCATACAAAAATTGTACTAAGGAGAGGTTATTGGTTATGTCAATTTGTTATTGATGAATCGTTAGTAGGTCAAAGTAGAATACGGCCTGAACTTTGTCAGAGTTATTAGTTGTGCATCTGTTGCTTGTACCCAACAATTCCTCCTTCGTCCGGATTTGCTCTCCTGACCTTGCTTCCTTCGCCTGGCTTTTCTCTCCCAACCTTTGCTTCTTTTTGTTAGCTCAACCCGCGACCTCAACATATGTAGTCCGAGGAACCATGTTTCGGTATCTTGGTTCCAATTCGGAGGCACATACCTCGGTCATAAGGTCTATACCTCATTACACGAGGAGCGAAGAAAACTAGCATTGTATAATATGCAAATGTTCCTCATTACGAAGTCTGGAGATATACGACGTTTGTGAACACAATGAACCTCATCGAATAATCACGTCGGACAACTCCAATAATAGAAGATCGAGTGCAATTGACTGATAATGGGTTCAGCCTAATTGAAACCTACATAGGCGGTTCTGTTCTGCACGAAGCTTATCATTCTCCGCATTTGCATGTTAAATCCACTTTTCAGCTTCTTTGACTTTTTTCATAGCTTTAGCAACCCATTTTTCTTTTATATTTACTTGTTTCGCTAGATCATCTGCACATTGATTTAGTGTCCAACTTGTTTTAAAATCCCTTTCGTTTGCTTCTTCAACGACCTTCATAGCTTGGAAAATGTCATCAAGCATTTTATCCGGGAGTGAGAAATCTGGGCCTTCCGGAAACGGGTTAATATCTGAACAAACATAACAATCTTCTTCTTCACAATGCAAACACCAAACTCAGATGAAATAATTCTCAGCTTATTTATACGTTTACGATGCATGCTATATACATATTTATAGTCCGAAAATGTCATATCCGTAATTAGTGTCTGAAATGCGATGTCCGGAATGTGTCTCTCCGGAATGCGACATTTGGAATGTGTGTCCAGAATATGCGTTCGTGACAAATATTCATCAGGAATATATATATATATATATATATATATATATATATATATATATATATATATATATATATATATATATATATATATATATATATATATATATATATATATATATTTAATGACTAAAAAACCACTTGTTTTATTTTGTGTTAAAAACCTATCATGGTGGTTAAACCGAACTTTTGGGAAAATAAACTGTCTTTTTTAATAATTAAAATCGGCTCTAATAAGTAATAGTGGATGTGTTGAAACATTTTATCAAAAAATGATGGTTTTTTTGGAACTTATTAAAATTTAGTGGTTTAACCAAACTTTTGGAAAAATAGTGTTATATATATATATATATATATATATATATATATATATATATATATATATATATATATATATATATATATATATATATATATATATGACAAAATTGCAAAAATGGTCATTGTGGTATGCAAATTTTTGGGGTTTTAGTCCAAACCCCGAGTTTTTTGGATTCATAGTCATTTTGGGGAGGTTTGTATGTGGAATTGGTCCCCCGACTTAACTTCTATTAACTTGTTGCTGGTAACCCCCTCATTTGCCTCTCACATGAGGGTATATTTGTCTTTTCACTTCTAAAAGACCATTTTTGCACCTGAAAAAAATATATCCCTGTATTTTAAAAAAAATTAATACCTATTTATTTTTTTAATAATTAAAAAATAAAAGAGCTCTCTCTCTCTCTCTCTCTCTCTCTCTCTCTCTCTCTCCCCCCCCCCCCTTGACCACTATTAAAGCTACCACCAAACATCATTACACTTTCATTTTCTTTTCCTTTGATCTGAGACGAATTGAAAATAAACACAACATGAGGTATCAATTCAAGTCCTATATATACATATGAATATAGAAATCCATTCGAAGCATCGAACCCCTCTCTATTAGAATCGGAAGATGCCTTTTGCTCCCACAGATCCACTACACTCCCCTCCGTCAGTAACCCGAAATCAGATTTGAGTAAAAAGCTTCATGAATTGATTACAGGACAAGAGGAAAAACGTACTCCGTATATAGTTAAAGTCGAAAGATGTTCTGAAAATGAAGAGAATGAAGAAATCCAGGCGGCGGCGGTGGTAGCTGAGGAGGAGTAGCTATACCGTGAGGTGTTGTTGTTTCTTGTATATTCCTCCATTGATTCTTCCGTTCCTAATCAAATATCACCCATGATGGATCGATCCAGTTAGAGAGGAAACATAGGAATGGTTTCCGACGGCACCGAAGACAACCTCGCACCCCTTCATCCCGTCGACAGAAGATGAATAAGCCTTCGCCTCTCATCATCCTCCTGCTGTCGAGCTGATTTCATCTCCACCTCTAGTAATAATCAATTTAAACTTCTGATTTCTGGTTTATATATGTGGTTAATAATCAGTTTAGACTTCTGATTTCTGGTTGTGGTTAGATAGCTTTTGATTTCATGTCTGCTTTTTCTTTATCGGTTAGCCATGGTTTCTTGCATGATGTTGATGTGGGAAGATGGATTTTCCAGAGGTTACAGAAGATTTGTGATGGAGTTGGTGTCGTCTCCTCCGGCTCCAAAGAATGCTCCGGTGAGTAGAGATTGAAGGTGGGTTTCAAGTTCAAGACATTGTGGTGGATTTGGGGCAGGAGGATTGTCGTGGATTTGTATATTTGTGTTAACACAGTAAACACACTTAAATGAGAGAGAGAGAGAGAGAAAGCTCTTTTATTTTTTAATTATTAAAAAAAATAAATAAGTATTAATTTTTTTAAAAAAAGAGGGATATATTTTTTAAGGTGCAAAAATGGTCCCTTAGAAGTGAAAAGACAAATAGCTTTAGCAACCCATTTTTCTTTTATATTTACTTGTTTCGCTAGATCATCTGCACATTGATTTAGTGTCCAACTTGTTTTAAAATCCCTTTCGTTTGCTTCTTCAACGACCTTCATAGCTTGGAAAATGTCATCAAGCATTTTATCCGGGAGTGAGAAATCTGGGCCTTCCGGAAACGGGTTAATATCTGAACAAACATAACAATCTTCTTCTTCACAATGCAAACACCAAACTCAGATGAAATAATTCTCAGCTTATTTATACGTTTACGATGCATGCTATATACATATTTATAGTCCGAAAATGTCATATCCGTAATTAGTGTCTGAAATGCGATGTCCGGAATGTGTCTCTCCGGAATGCGACATTTGGAATGTGTGTCCAGAATATGCGTTCGTGACAAATATTCATCAGGAATATATATATATATATATATATATATATATATATATATATATATATATATATATATATATATATATATATATATATATGTTTAATGACTAAAAAACCACTTGTTTTATTTTGTGTTAAAAACCTATCATGGTGGTTAAACCGAACTTTTGGGAAAATAAACTGTCTTTTTTAATAATTAAAATCGGCTCTAATAAGTAATAGTGGATGTGTTGAAACATTTTATCAAAAAATGATGGTTTTTTTGGAACTTATTAAAATTTAGTGGTTTAACCAAACTTTTGGAAAAATAGTGTTTATATATATATATATATATATATATATATATATATATATATATATATATATATATGACAAAATTGCAAAAATGGTCATTGTGGTATGCAAATTTTTGGGGTTTTAGTCCAAACCCCGAGTTTTTTGGATTCATAGTCCTTTTGGGGAGGTTTGTATGTGGAATTGGTCCCCCGACTTAACTTCTATTAACTTGTTGCTGGTAACCCCCTCATTTGCCTCTCACATGAGGGTATATTTGTCTTTTCACTTCTAAAAGACCATTTTTGCACCTGAAAAAAATATATCCCTGTATTTTAAAAAAAATTAATACCTATTTATTTTTTTAATAATTAAAAAATAAAAGAGCTCTCTCTCTCTCTCTCTCTCTCTCTCTCTCTCTCCCCCCCCCCCCTTGACCACTATTAAAGCTACCACCAAACATCATTACACTTTCATTTTCTTTTCCTTTGATCTGAGACGAATTGAAAATAAACACAACATGAGGTATCAATTCAAGTCCTATATATACATATGAATATAGAAATCCATTCGAAGCATCGAACCCCTCTCTATTAGAATCGGAAGATGCCTTTTGCTCCCACAGATCCACTACACTCCCCTCCGTCAGTAACCCGAAATCAGATTTGAGTAAAAAGCTTCATGAATTGATTACAGGACAAGAGGAAAAATGTACTCCGTATATAGTTAAAGTCGAAAGATGTTCTGAAAATGAAGAGAATGAAGAAATCCAGGCGGCGGCGGTGGTAGCTGAGGAGGAGTAGCTATACCGTGAGGTGTTGTTGTTTCTTGTATATTCCTCCATTGATTCTTCCGTTCCTAATCAAATATCACCCATGATGGATCGATCCAGTTAGAGAGGAAACATAGGAATGGTTTCCGACGGCACCGAAGACAACCTCGCACCCCTTCATCCCGTCGACAGAAGATGAATAAGCCTTCGCCTCTCATCATCCTCCTGCTGTCGAGCTGATTTCATCTCCACCTCTAGTAATAATCAATTTAAACTTCTGATTTCTGGTTTATATATGTGGTTAATAATCAGTTTAGACTTCTGATTTCTGGTTGTGGTTAGATAGCTTTTGATTTCATGTCTGCTTTTTCTTTATCGGTTAGCCATGGTTTCTTGCATGATGTTGATGTGGGAAGATGGATTTTCCAGAGGTTACAGAAGATTTGTGATGGAGTTGGTGTCGTCTCCTCCGGCTCCAAAGAATGCTCCGGTGAGTAGAGATTGAAGGTGGGTTTCAAGTTCAAGACATTGTGGTGGATTTGGGGTAGGAGGATTGTCGTGGATTTGTATATTTGTGTTAACACAGTAAACACACTTAAATGAGAGAGAGAGAGAGAGAGAGAGAGAAAGCTCTTTTATTTTTTAATTATTAAAAAAAATAAATAAGTATTAATTTTTTTAAAAAAAGAGGGATATATTTTTTAAGGTGCAAAAATGGTCCCTTAGAAGTGAAAAGACAAATATACCCTCATGTGAGAGGCACATGAGGGGGTTAACAGCAACAAGTTAACGGAAGTTAAGTCCGGGGACCAATTCCACATACAAACCACTCCAAAAGGACCATGAATCCAAAAAATTCGGGGTTTGGACTAAAACCCCAAAAATTTGTATACCATAGGGACCATTTTTGTAATTTTGTCTATATATATAGGGTGAGGTTCAATAGAGAACCATAATTAACCAAGGAACCAAGGAACCAATCGTGAGCGTCGAAAATCATAACGATCAACGGCCAAGGAAATAGATGTACACTTTTATATTGGACGCACACACACCAGATTATACCAAAAAATCTACCCTTTACAAAAAAAACCACCACTTTTTTTAGTTTAAAATTTTTTTTAGGCCATGTTTTTTATCAAAAAAAAAAACCGAATATACCGTTGTTCACGATTTTTCGTCATCTTTCCATAGAGATCTATGATGATATATAAAAAATGAATTTTTTTTTTCGAAAAAAACTCACTTCATTTTCTTTGATGAAAAAAGTTAAGGTCTATTTTTAATAGAAAAAAATAAATAAATATATCAAAATTCATATTTTTTGTACTTTTTAAACATAGATTCATATTCATGTTAAAAAAAAAAAACGATATTTCAGTTTAGATTTACATTGTGAACCTGTTCAGATTCATATTGTAAACCTGTTTAGATTTACATTGTGAACCTCCTCAGATTCACAGTGTGCATAATAATAAGTCAGATTCACAGTGTGCATCTGAACTGATCGGAGCTTTTTCACATTGTGAATGTTAAAATTTGAAATATTTACAGTTTAGATTCACAGTGTGAATCTACATTGATCGAGTATTTTTTTTTTTTTTTTTTTTGGTAAACCTTCTCAGATTCACAGTGTGCATAATAGTAATTCAGATTTACAATGTGAATCTGAACTGTTCGAGATTTTTCATATTGTGAATGTTAAAAATTGAAATATTTACAGTTTAGATTCACAATGTGAATCTACACTGTTCGAGGTTTTTTTTTAATCGGTGTTGATGTTTATTAATAGAGTACAAAAAATTAATATTTTTGGTATTATTAGTTTTTTTTTTATAAAAATAAACTTAAATATTGAAAAAACTAAGAAAATTAAGTGGAATTTTTCGAAAAAAAAGTTCGTTTTTTATATATATCATAATGGATCTGTATGGAAAGAGGACGAAAAATCGTGAACAGCGGTATATTCGGTTTTTTTTTTTTCGATAACAAACTTGGCCTAAAAAAAATTTTAAATGAAAAAAAGGGAGTGAGTTTTGTTATAATCCGGTACATATGCGTCCATTATAAAATTTTACAACCCTTCCTTTTGCCGTTGATCGCTTTAAATTCCGACGCTTTGGATTGGTTTCTTGGTTAATAATTGTTCTCTATTCAACTTTTCCCTATATATATATATATATATATATATATATATATATATATATATATATATAATTTTACAATCATTCCTTTTGCCGTTGATCGCTTTAAATTCCGACGCTTTGGATTGTTTCTTGGTTCCTTGATTAATAATTGTTTTCTATTCGACTTTTCCATATATATATATATATATATATATATATATATATATATATATATATATATATATATAAGAAAAAGCATATGTTCAACTTTTTCTTTATATATATATATATATAAAGAAAAAGCATATGTTTATGTTGCTGCAATGAAATATGTTTATATTGAGTAGTTGCTTAAGATTTATATATATATATATATAAAGAAAAAGCATATGTTTATGTTGCTGCAATGAAATATGTTTATATTGAGTAGTTGCTTAAGACTTATATTTTACGTGTATGTGTGAGGTGGAATAATGGTAGTACCAAATTATGAGATGATATAAATAAGAAGATGTTGACAATACAATCACTTTCCATGTGGAAAGTGGGAAGAAATTAAGAGAAAGATATTGGCAAAGAATCTTGGGAAGATCAAGAAAAGTAGGGATGAGATTGAGGGCAACCTTTTGAAGTGTGAAGAGTTCACATGCCCAAACGCTAAAAAACTACTACTCCCTTTCTTTTCTCTGCATCACTTTCTCCAACAAGTTTTTTTTTTCTTTTTTTTTTTATTCCTTTTTAAAAGTTAATATTCACCTCACAACCCCATTACCTTTTTTTCTTTGCTTTTGCTTATGTTTTTTCTTGTTAATCATGATATTTACAAGGAATCAAATATTCACCTTGTACTTAATTAACCAAAATAAGCTTCAATTGTTTTCTAATGCCAAGCAGATTTTTATTGTATAACATATGCTTTCAAGTTTACATCTTTATTTGCAGTATGGAGTAACTTGCAAAAATAACCAAATTTCTTAACAGGGGTTTCTTTTTTTTGTGGACTTGGGGACTGAAGTTTTTATCAGTGTGGCAAATTGCTTTAAAGACTGTATCATGTAAACCGGCCAAATATGAGAAATCATGCATGAAAACTCAACACACATTTGTACCTTTCGTGCTTGGTACTTTACGTTTCCTTGCACCAGATGCTATGGAGCTCCTCCATAGAGTCCAACCAGCCATTCATAGTAATCTTATGAACTCAAGATCTATAATTATTTTTTGTTTAGAATTAGTTTTGTTATCTAAAAATGATTAACGGCGAGTTTGTTGCCCGTTTACGTGCTATGTTTATGTAAATCTTTCATTAATTTATAGAAATTAAAACACATTTCATAATGATTTAGCCAAAACTCAAAGATTTAATTTTTTTTCAAAAAATAATCATCGTAACCACAAATATATAGATAGTGGTTAATGCCAATATGGCATGTGTTAATATAGATTCCATTAACTCTTCTAGAAAATGGGTTGTTGATTCCAGAGCTACTCCCTGGAACTTATATTCGATTAATAAGTAATTTTAATTTTTCTTAACTAAAGCTGCATGTAGACCATACGAATGGTACTCCTGCATAAATTTCAAAATTTTGAAACTTGATAAGTTCTCTATTAGTTCTTTACTAGTTCCTGTTTTCAATGTTTACTCATTATTTGTTCATACATTGGCTTGTGATAGTAAATTATGGGTTTACTTTGATAGTATACTAGGGTTAAATTTTCAAATATGTCATGAAATTATGTTTGTTATGTATCTAAGTTTATGTGGAATCATAGACATTGTCACCCTTGTGATCAAGTCTTATATGTTTTGGGGAATAGTTTGGTATTTAGAAAAGAGTATCATTATTTTGTGATATTTGTCATAAAGCTAAAAAGACTTGCGTAAGTGAACATTAGATGTCTAGTTTAGGGGACTTAGCCCACTTGGATGTATATGGTCTTTATAACATTCCTAGGGATGAATTGAGATTATTTATCATGGTTGTAAATGATTTTACACAATATGTTCGAATTTACATGCTTAAAATCAAAGACGAGTTTTTTGAAAATATATTAGTATTTTTTAATATGATAAAGTTTTAGTTTTCTGAAACTATTGAAATTTTAGATCATATAACCTTACAGAATCCACAAATTCAAAAGTAAATCGGTTTTTAAAAAAAAGAAGGAGTTGTCCATCAAATGTGTTAGAAAGTAAAACGGATAACTAGCAAAACCAAAAAAACACTCAAGACACAATATTTTACATGGTTTGGTCAAGGTGACCTACGTCCACGGGCAGGAGGGGAGTATTTTTATTTCAGATCTCACAAACAGAGGTTACGAGTATATTTTTCACATAGATTCACCTAACACTCTATAATTCAAGATACAAAATGACCTTGCATGCATCCATATTTATACCTGGTGGATCAGACCTAAAACCCTAATCGGTCAAGCCCATTGGCCCATAGACCCATGAATGGTTACAACCAATCATATTCCGCCATGCAGCATCATGTAGAACATTCTTCCATGTCATACAACCTATGAGCATCAATAACACATGATGGACCACCTTGACCATAGTGGAGCAACATGATGCATAGGTGGCACATCATGAACACTAATGGTCCAACATCCATCATGGTGGCACAACATAGTGTATTTCTTGAGCATGATCATCTTCTAAGCATACGTGGATCAACATGGCACACCAAAGGAATCGAGATGGAGCATAATGTACCACGATGGTCCATGATGGTGCAACATGTCATCAAGATGGCACAACATCCTCCTCTTGGCGCAACTTCTCATAAATGTGGTGCAACATCTCCTTGGCTCAACATCTCCATGGTTCAACATCTCCTTGGCTCAACATCTTCATGACTCAACATCACCTTGGCTCAACATCATCATGGCTCAACATGTTGGACCATGTTACTCCATGTTGCTCTAAGTGTTGCAAGTTGCTCCATGTTACTCCAAACCACTCCAATTTTCTCCAAACCTCCTTTTGGAAGATCCGTTCCTTTGTCACTTGATCTGTTCCTTTGTATGATGATCCAAAGCCATCTCAGATGATTCGTTCCTTTGTCACTTGCTCCATGAACCTCAAGTGTTCCATTGAGATCTAAGTGCTCCAAATGCTCCATGAGAATGCTCTAGATGCTCGAGTCACATTTAAAAATCTCCACCTTGACTTGAGCATCCTTTGAACTCCACCTCAAACAAGAACTTCCTCTCCCTTCCTGCCATCAAGCCCCGATAGGGCTTACCGCCTGCATACATCAACCAAGTCCAAGAAAATCTTGAACTTCTTCGTGGGCAACGACTTTGTCAACATGTCTGCTGGATTCAACTTGGTATCAATCTTCAGAATTGAGAACCTGTATGTGTAACACCCGCAGGTTCGGGCTAGTCAATTTAGAGACAATAAGCATCAAAAATAACTTTTTTGATATAATATTATTTAGAATAAATAGTCTTCACCAAGTTATAGTATATGTCACAAGGTTTCCGTACATATAAAGAACGTTGAAATCCGAGTTATAACGAAGAAGTTATGACCCGTCGAAGTTTTACGGCAAAACCGGCACGACACCGAGAATCGTAAAAAGTGATTTTAGGATAAAATAATTTTTAGCCTTAGCGATCTAAATGAAAGTCGTAGTATATGTTAAACCGAGAGTATGCATAAAAAGAACGTTCAAATCTGACTTCGTATGAGGAAGTTATGATTTTTCTAAGATTAAGCATAGTAGTGCACAGCCCGAAATTCGAATTTTAGATCGGTCGATTTTTAACCAAAACAGTCTAAACGAGAATTGAAGATATCGTTAATAGGAGCTCAGCGATAAAAAGACAGTCGAAAATGGAGCTCGTATGCGAAAGATATGGATGAAACTTAGTCCCTACTCTTCAAGCGCGGCGAATTCGATACAGATTTCTAAATCCAAGATAGAATGAGAATTAGCCAATGGAGTCTAAATGAAAGTTGTAGTACTCATAAATACCAACGCGTGGATATAAAGAAAATTAAGAATAGATCTCGTATGTTAAAGATATGGACGAAACTTGTTCCCTACTCTTCGAGCGTGATAAATTTGATACAGTATTGTAAATCTGAGATAGAATGAGAATTAGCCGACGACGTCTAAATGAAAGTTGTAGTACTCGTAAATACCAACGCGTGAATATAAATAACATATAAAACGGAGCTCGTACACGGAAGATACGGACGAAACTTAGGGTCTACTCTACGATAAAAACCCCTATAAATAAAGGGTGAATCCTTCATATTTTTCTTCACACCATAAGCCTTTCTTTCTCTCTCTAACTTCCCTCTAGACTCCCAAAACCCCTATAAATCCCTAGTAACCTCAAGTTGCTAGAGGAAAGACCCGGAGCGCCAGAAGGCTCCGAGAAAAAGAGCTTTTCGGCTCAGAAGCTCTGCTCCAGCGGAACCCGGTTTTTAGCAAAACCCGCTGTAAGTGAGATACGCCTACCCTACTTTAAATATAGCTTATATTTAAATATAATATTGTTATTACGAACCTATAAATAAGATTTATCAGTGATTCAAAGTCGTTATACTGATTGATCTACTTACGGGGATGATGTCTAGGCTGTGATTTAGTGAGGTGTTTAAAGTGGGATTTCCAAACAGTATACTTCGTATACCAAACAGACCCTACCTCTGATATGATCCTACCTGGTTGTTCCTTACTTGATAGATCATGAAGTAGACTATGAGTTAATGACGAATCTAGACTAATAATTAGTTGCAATAAATATTAGACTAAAATCTAGTGGTAATAATACTAGGTTTCGTCGAGGGAAATTATATTGTTAAGAAGCGAAGCGCTGTCCGAGTTTGGAATCATCACTTTAAAAAGTGAGTGCATAGTTACTTTCTGATGGGTTTTGAGCATTCTAACACTTCCTAAGTGTACATGCAACCCTAATAACCTTGGATCTATGTTTGTCTAATAATCATGCAAAGTTGAATTCCAAGGTTATATTCCTATCTAGCATACATGGGGAACATTTTTAACTTGAATGAAAGATAGAATAGCTTACCTTGTTGTTGATTATGATCCTTGAAACCTTGTGAGCCTAGCACCCCAAGTGTGATGCCTCAAATGCTTCACACAACACCAAATGCAAAGGAGTAAGCTTTGAGAGAATCTTACACTTGCAAAATCGGCTCTAGCCCTCTTGTTTCTTAGTGTGTAGCCGATTTTGGTGGAGAATGGGTTTCTTATATAGTGTTGACACATCTAGGGTTACACCATGTAAACCCTAATGTGTCATGACTCTTTATTTCCATGACCCATGGGTTTGTAACTCCCATGGAGCATCCATGGAGCATCCTATGGGTGGAACCCAACTTGATAATCCATGGAGCCTCTTAGCCCACTATATAAGATATGGAAGATTTACATAATCTACCTATATATTTAATTAGTTATCTTTTTGATCACTTAATTAATTCTAAATTAATTCTTGATCAAACTAATTAAATAATATTATTAATATATTAGAACTTATAATATATTAATAAACCATAAGTGTTATTTCTCTCATTTTAGTTTATCCAATTGCATGGTGCCATGCAACCCAAATGGACCATGCCGGGTCGGGTCAAGTACATACCAGAAATAGTTATGGACTTATACACCTTATCCAACAGTCTCCCACTTGGATAAGTCTAATAACTATAACTGCAATACTTCAGGAACCGATCGGTAATCGTAGCTCTTTCAAGGTCTCTCGGAACTGAGAAGATGATGATACGCCATTTAAGATAAGTGATCATATAATCCTCTGTTCTAGATATCAGCCGGACAAATACATGGAACAATGTCTTACTTATTGTCCAGCAGTTTGTTTTCCGATTTCCGATTTGTTTAACAAAGAACTTAATTGAAGACATCAACTTAGTTCTGACCGGGCCCAGTACATAGGTAAAAACAAAATCATCGAGGGGCCCAGATATCAGCTTCTAATCCAAGAAGGAACAGATAAATTTCGACTCATATGTTTGTTCTACCACTCATTGAATTATACACAAAAGCACGTTTTATAACATCGAGTTACCAATGCGTTAACGTACAATCAATGCATAACCAACTCATAAGTAACAAATCATATCTCTAGGTTTGAAGACTTATATGATATTACCGTCTCACGATCACTCGAGATAAATTCCATGAAGTGATTCCAGTGAGCGTGGGTTGAGTCCAATGCTCAGAACTTATGAGCACTCATGAGTGTTGTAGCCATGTCCAACAACTTAGACCTCTGCAACCAATCATGACAGTCTTGATTCATACCTACTTCCGACATATGACCGACTGTAGAGGTTCGAATAATATGATATACCAAACATAATTATTTTGGAAGTCAAAACATGCAAAAGAAATATAGTAAACGATCGACAAGAGATAGCAACACTTTACTCATAAATAAAACACCTTTTATTCATCATCTAATGTCAATTACACTTTACAAATTTCAAGGTTATCTAACTACTAAATCTAATATCATCCTTCAGCCCTATGCTCCGAGCATGCTGGAGATGCTTAACCCAAGTCAGTCCCTTCGTGAGGGGATCTGCTGGATTCTCATCCGATGATATCCTCTTTGCCACGAGGAGTCCTTCTTCTATTCGATGTCTGATGAAATGGTATTTTCTGTCGATGTGTCTGTATCTCCCGTGATCCCTTGGTTCCTTGGCTAAGGCAACTGCACTTTCACTATCACATAAAATTTCCATTGGCTCTTTAATAGCTGGTACAACTCCAAGGTCTCCAATGAAGTTCTTCAGCCATATCGCCTCCTTTGCTGCCTCGCTAGCTGCTATATACTCTGATTCGCAAGTTGAATCAGCCACTGTCTCTTGCTTGGAACTCTTCCAAGAAATTGCTCCTCCATTTCAGGTAAAGACCCAGCCTGACTGAGAGCGGTAATTATCCCTATCAGTCTGAAGGCTAGCATCACTATACCCTACAACTCTCAAGTCTTCACTCCCACCGAGGGTAAGGACCCAGTCCTTAGTCCTCCGTAGGTACTTGAGGATATTCTTTACCGCAGTCCAGTGTGCCTTGCCAGGGTTCCCCTGATACCTGCTAACCATGCTCAAAGCAAAGGCTACATCAGGTCGAGTACACGTCATAGCATACATGATCGATCCTACAGCCGAAGCATAAGGTATTCGACTCATTTCTGCTATCTCAGCCTCAGTACTAGGGCTTTGTGTCTTACTCAATCTGGCATTACTCTGGATGGGTAACTCTCCTTTCTTGGAGTCCTGCATGCCGAATCTCTTCAACACCTTATCCAAGTAAGTACTCTGACTAAGTCCAATTAGTCTTTTACTCCGGTCTCTCAAGATCCTTATCCCTAGAATATAGGCAGCTTCTCCTAGGTCCTTCATAGAGAAACACTTCCCAAGCCAGGACTTAACTTCCTGCAGAGTTGGGATGTCATTTCCTATGAGTAGTATGTCATCCACATACAATACCAAAAAGCTAACTATACTCCCACTAGCCTTGACATATACACAAGATTCATCTTCACTCCTAGAAAAGCCAAATTCCTTGACTTTCTCATCAAAGCAAAGATTCCATCTGCGAGGTGCTTGCTTTAACCCATAAATGGATTTCTCAAGCTTACACACTCTATTAGGGTACTCTGTGTTGACAAAACCCTCTGGCTGACTCATGTAAACATCCTCAGCCAACTTTCCATTAAGGAAAGCGGTTTTGACATCCATTTGCCATATTTCATAGTCATGAAATGCGGCTATGGCTAACAGAACCCTAATAGACTTAATCTTGGCCACTGGAGAAAAGGTCTCATCATAATCAACTCCCGGAGTTTGTGAGAAACCCTTTGCAACCAGTCGTGCCTTATAAGTGTGTACATTACCATCCATGTCGGTCTTCTTCTTGAAGATCCATTTGCACCCTACAGTCTTACGACCTGGTACATTCTCAACCAAGTTCCAAACTTGATTGTCATACATGGACTGTATCTCGCTGTCCATTGCCTCTTTCCACTTGGCTGACTCAGGGCCTGCCATGGCTTCCGCGTAACTGTTAGGTTCATCCAGACCTATCAGTGTCTCATCACTGATAAGTGTATCACCTTCCGCAGTAATATGGAATCCATAGTAATGCTCAGGTGCATTCCTAACCCTTGTGGAACGCCTCAGAGGTACAGACTTGTCAAATGGTTCAACAGAAGTTTCCTCCTCAAGTTGAGTGCTAGGGTTTGAAGTTCCTTCACCACTTGACTCTTAAATTTCTTCAAGGTCAACTTGCCTCCCACTGTCTCCTTAGCTTATGAACTCTCTCTCTCGAAAGAAAGCCCTCCTAGCTACAAAGACCACATTGTCACTAGGTCTGTAGAAGAGGTAACCAAAGGATTTCTGTGGGTAGCCGATGAAAATACACATCTCACTTCGAGGTTCGAGCTTATCATGAGTCTCGCGTCTCACGAAAGCCTCGCAACCCCAAATCTTAATGTGGTCTAGTTTGGGTACTTTACCAGTCCACATCTCATGAGGAGTTTTGGCAACTTTCTTTGTGGGAACTAGATTAAAGATATGGGTGACAGTCTCTAAGGCATACCCCCAAAATGAGATTGGTAGCGAAGCTCGACTCATCATGGAACGAACCATATCCAACAAGGTTCGATTACGCCTCTCAGCTACACCATTCAACTGCGGTGTCCTGGGAGGTGTCAATTGTGAGACAATCCCACATTCCCTAAGATAGTCGAGGAACTCTGAACTAAGATACTCACCACCTCGATCGGATCGAAGCATCTTAATGTTCCTGCCCAATTGATTCTCGACTTCCTGTTTAAACTCTTTAAACCTCTCAAAAGTCTTTGACTTATGCTTGATTAAGTAGACATATCCATATCTACTGTAACCATCAGTAAAAGTCAAATAATAACGATTAGCATCCCTTGTGGCATGTTTGAAGGGCCCACAGACATCCGTGTGTATAAGATCCAACAAACCTTCACCCCTCTCACAAGAACCTGTGAAGGGTGACTTTGTCATTTTTCCAAGTAAGCATGATTCGTAACTATCATCTGACTTTAGGTCAAATGACTCCAATACTCCATCCTTTTGGAGTTGGCCTATGCGTTTCTTGCTTATATGTCCAAGACGACAATGCCATAATGATGCTTTATCCAAGTTATTATCATTAACAGAATCAATACACAATACATTATTTCCTAAGTTATCAACCACACATACAGTTTCATACACACCATCACAAGGTAATTCTTTAAAATAAAGAACATTATTAAAGAAAGCATTAATCGAACCAACTTCATTATCAAATGAAAAGGTGAAACCTTGTTTATACAATGCATGAAAGGAAATAATATTTCTTGTCATTTCTGGCAAATAACAACATTTATTCAAATCTAAACTAAACCCACTACTTAGCTATAAAGTATAAACTCCAATCTTGGTGACAGGTAAAGCTTTCCTATTCCCCATGATTAAGTTTATTCTTCCATGCTACACATTCTCACTTCTTCTTAGTCCCTGCAAATCAGAACAGATATGAATACCACAACCGGTATCAAGGACCCAAGAGTTAGAATGGGGTGAGTTATTAGATAAGATAGTGTAAATACCTGCATGGTTGGGTTTAACTTTCCCATCCTTCACATCTTGCTGGTACTTTGGGCAGTTCCGCTTCCAATGTGACTTTTCATGGCAATAGAAGCATTCAGCCTCTTTAGGGTCAGAAGAAGGAGTGACAAAACCTTTCTTGGTTCCACTTGAAGAAGAGCCATCAAGGGTCCTAGCCTTGGTACCCTTCGAAGACCTCTTCCTCTTCTTCCCTCTACCTTTCCCGATTGCCAAAACCGGGGCGGAGTTTGGAGTAGGAGTGTTAACAACCGACTTACCCTTAAGACCTGTTTCTGCGGTCTTGAGGAGTCCCTGAAGTTTGCTGAGTGTGACCTCTTCCTTATTCATGTGATATGTCATGCGGAATTGATCATAGCACGATGGTAAGGAGTGCAAAATGATATCTATTGCAAGCTCCTCAGGGATGTTCACATTAAGCTTCAGCAACCGATCCACATACCTTTGCATTTTCTGCATGTGGCTCGTGACGGATTCCCCGTCCTTCATCATGGTTGTTATGATAGAGCATATGATTTCATACCTCTCCTGTCGTGCACTTTGATGGTATCTTTCTATCAGATCTTGGTGCATTCAAAAGGGTAGAAGTCCTCATAGGACTTTTGGAGTTCCGCTGTCATGGTGGCCAACATGATGCATGCCACTTTTATAGCATCCCTTTCATGTGCCCGAAAGTCAGCGATCTCCTGGGGAGTTGCAGTGGTCTCATCAATCTCCTTAAGCTCCTTGTCAAGGACATATTCTTTGTCCTCGTAGCGGGTAATCATCCTGATGTTTCTGATCCATTCATTGAAGTTGGATCCATCAAAAGTGACTTCCCCACACAAGTTCATAAGGGTAAAGGAGCCATTAGGATTAGAGCCAGAAGCAGCATTGTTTGAAGACATCTGAAAGAAGAGAACAAGATTAGTTTAGATATTAAGAGAGTCCTTAATAAAACATCCAAATGTAATATTAAGGCTAGACTCCAATCACAATATATTATAACTTAGAAGAGGTATGCCGTAATCCAAGCTATAACATATTTGAAAGGTAGGTGAATGACGATTCACCAATTTCCACCATGAAAAACGAAATATAGATATTAGGTTTTTAATTGGTTCTTAGAAATTCCTAGATTCTTTTGAGATTCAATGAACTTTTCAAAGGCATGTTTCAATCTCGAGTGTGCCCTCCAAGTTTTGTGACTGGGATACCGAGGATCACAAAACGAAGTGTGAAGTAACCATGCAAATCACTTGGTACCCTCAAGGTTTATCACTCAATCGATGTGCCGGTAAACCACACACGCTCCACCGATGCTATGGTAAACCTTAAGTCACCCTTTACCTACCTTGTTAAGTCCAAGTTAGTGTGCCGGTTAACCACACACGCTCCACCAACGACTTAAACAAAGTGTAAAGTGTAATTTCATGGATTAGCACCTTATTCACATTTTCCTAAAGTAACTAAGATTGGGAATTTAATAAAAGCATTTAGTTACTTTATAATATTCATCATACTTTTAATGAGAATTTATAAGTCCTTGTCTTACCCGTTCGGCTAAGGACCCTCCACCGATCAAGGAAGCGGTGGGTGAGAGTGGACACCCATTAAGTTGCCATTTTATAGGCAACAACCTTATACCCCCCTTATAGACCGGCTTCGTGAATGAGGCGTACTAGCGGTAAGACGACTTGACGTTATACATATATATATTAGTAACTTATAATATTATAAAGTATAAGGGTTGAATTTTAAATTTTAAAATTCTAAGGGTTGGAACTAAAGTTTTAATCAAGACTTTACATGTTCCAAAACTTGAGGGCAAGTTTTGTAAACTTCCAAAACTTTTCATTTCTTATAACTTATGAATTAATTGAGTAATAAAAATGAAGACTCTTCATTTTTATAACTCTTGTGTTCTTTTAATGGCTTTAATAAAAGTGAGACTTTTGGTTTTCCATAACTTGAGGACAAGTTATGGACTCCATTAAAACACATTATGATCATGAATTAAACTACCATGAAGGTTACAAACAATTCCTATGATCATCTAATCTTCATAAGTTCAAGAACATGAATATGAACACTTTCAAGAATCAAAAATTACACTTTAAAAAAACTTGTAATTTTAATAATTGACATTGTAAATGGATTAGCATAAACATTACACCATCTAAAACAAGCTTTAAAACATCAAAACAGTTTAGGGTAATGTTTCTAGTCCATTTCCAGCAACAAATGTGCAAACTTTCATACGAGCAGAAAACAGAAAAAACGATTTTTTTTCAAGCTGTTTGCACAAAAAAAAAAAAAAACAACAAACAAACCTAGTCTCTGATACCACTGATGGGTTTTGAGCATTCTAACACTTCCTAAGTGTACATGCAACCCTAATAACCTTGGATCTATGTTTGTCTAATAATCATGCAAAGTTGAATTCCAAGGTTATATTCCTATCTAGCATACATGGGGAACATTTTTAACTTGAATGAAAGATAGAATAACTTACCTTGTTGTTGATTATGATCCTTGAAACCTTGTGAGCCTAGCACCCCAAGTGTGATGCCTCAAATACTTCACACAACACCAAATGCAAAGGAGTAAACTTTGAGAGAATCTTACACTTGCAAAATCGGCACTAGCCCTCTTGTTTCTTAGTGTGTAGCCGATTTTGGGTGGAGAATGGGTTTCTTATATAGTGTTGACACATCTAGGGTTACACCATGTAAACCCTAATGTGTCATGACTCTTCATTTCCATGACCCATGGGTTTGTAACTCCCATGGAGCATCCATGGAGCATCCTATGGGTGGAACCCAACTTGATAATCCATGGAGCCTCTTAGCCCACTATATAAGATATGAAAGATTTACATAATCTACCTATATATTTAATTAGTTATCTTTTTGATCACTTAATTAATTCTAAATTAATTTTTGATCAAACTAATTAAATAATATTATTAATATATTAGAACTTATAATATATTAATAAACCATAAGTGTTATTTCTCTCATTTTAGTTTATCCAATTGCATGGTGCCATGCAACCCAAATGGACCATGCCGGGTCGGGTCAAGTACATACCAGAAATAGTTATGGACTTATACACCTTATCCAACAGTCTCCCACTTGGATAAGTCTAATAACTATAACTGCAATACTTCAGGAACCGATCGACAATCGTAGCTCTTTCAAGGTCTCTCGGAACTGAGAAGATGATGATACGCCATTTAAGATAAGTGATCATATAATCCTCTGTTCTAGATATCAGCCGGACAAATACATGGAACAATGTCTTACTTATTGTCCAGCAGTTTGTTTCCCGATTTCTGATTTGTTTGACAAAGAACTTAATTGAACACATCAACTTAGTTCTGACCGGGCCCGGTACATAGGTTAAAACAAAATCATCGAGGGGCCCAGATATCAGCTTCTAATCCAAGAAGGAACAGATAAACTTCGACTCATATGTTTGTTCTACCACTCATTGAATTATACACAAAAGCACGTTTTATAACATCGAGTTACCTTTATCCCCAATATCTTCTTTGCTTCTCTCAAATCCTTCATCTCAAACTCGTTATTTAGGGTCGCCTTTAAGTAATTTATTCCATCCATGTCCTTGGCTACGGTGAGCATATCATCAACATATATTGTGACAATTCCTTTGAGTAGACACAATTATCAAACTGGTTCCGATTGCAGCCATGAGAGATCATGAATGATCAAATCTCGTGTACCATTGTCTTGGAGACTGCTTCAAACCATATAGAGATTTCATCATCAAACATACATGATCCTTCTTAGAATCAAGGAAACCTTATGGTTGGGACATATAAATCTTCTCTTCTAAGTTTCCATGAAGAAATATATTTTTTCACAGCAAACTGTTCAAGCTCCAGATCAAATGCACTCACTATGGCCAAAAGAACCTGAATCGACTTGTGCTTCACGACCGGTGAGAACACATCGTGATAATCAATTCCTGCTTTCTGAGAAAACCCTTTCACCACCAACCTTGCCTTGAACCTAGTTGGTTCAACTCCAGGTATCCCTTCCTTCCTTTTAAAGATACATTTGCATCCCACTGGTTTTGCTCCCTTTGGTAATGGAACTAGATCCCATGTTTCATTCTTCTCTAATGATTACATTTCTTTATTCATGGCCATCAACCAATTTGTTGCTTCATTACTCGCCACTGCCTCTTTATATGATTGAGGCTCCTCGGTGTCAATGTCTTCTCCAGTTGCTAAAGAAAAAAGCAATGGATTCAAGGTCACCAGAATTGACACGTCCCACATATCTAACATGCTTTCGAATAACCCTATTTGATCTCCTGCTTGCTATAGATTCTGGCCCGTCATCCTTCCCAGCATCACTACTGGACGAAGATCCCATGTGTTTCTCTTGGTTTTCATCTTTTCCAGTTTGTTCACTGTTGCCTTGCTCTTCATCACTTTTCACAACCCTGTCTGGAATTTGAGATGCAAACTCCACCTTCTGGTTAGCACCCTCATCTTTGTTCCCTACTTGAATTGTATCACCTCCTACCCGGTTGCCCATGGGAGATTCATCAAAGGTTACATATTTTCTCATGATAAATTTAGGAGTCTTACTTCTTCTGTACACCACACTCGATAATCTTTTACTCCTATTGCATATCCAATAAATATGCACTTTATTGCCCTTGGATCAAGTTTACCATCATTCATATGAGCATATGCAGGGCATTCAAATATTTGTAAACCAGAATAGTCAGAGGGTTTCCCAGACCATACCTCTTAAGGAGTCTTCAAGTCAATAGCAGTTGATGATGATCTGTTCACCAGATAGCAAGAAGTGTTCACTACTTCTGCCCATAATTTCTTAGATAATTTAGCAAATATATGCATGCACCTTACACGTTGTATGAGTTTTTGGTTCATCCTTTCTACCACTCCATTTTGCTATGGTGTGTGTCCTACAGTGTGGTGCGTCATTATACCTTCTGCCTTGCAGAAGATATCAAATGGAGCATTGCAAAACTCTAACCCATTGTCAGTCCTTAGAGTCTTGACTTGTTTTCCAGTCCTTTTCTTAACCATGGTCTTCTACTCCTTGAACTTCCCAACCATCTCATCTTTGGTCTTCAAAAAGTACAACCAAACCTTCATTGAATAATGATCAATGAACGTCACAAAGTATAAGCATCCTCCTTGAGACTTCACTGGTGCAAGACCCCACAGATCTGAGTGAACATATTCTAGGATTTCCTTGCTTATGTGTTGACCCATACCGAAATTCACTTTGCAATGCTTCCCCTTGACACAAGATTCACAAAAATTTATCTTTCCAGTAGCCTCTCCACCAAGCAGTCCTTGTTTACTAAGAACTGACATTCCCTTCTGTCACACCCCCAAACCGGAGAGGCGGAAACGTCCGGGGGTGGATGACTTCATGTTAAGTATCACAACACATGCATCATAGTAATCAAAGTACAACAACCATTGCATTAATAAAGTATAAGTTTTACATATGTATTCAAGTCATTGTATATATGACATCAAAAGTTATATATAGCAAAAGACAAAGACGCAACTCTATACTGCTCCGTCTTCTCAAAAATCCCGAGGATGTACCTGTCTACTGGTTCCCTGAGAATACAAGTGTTTTGAAAAGAGAGTATCAACATTTAAGTTGGTGAGTGCATAAATATTTATGTTTAGAAGTTTGCTGTTTGTTTCTTCAAATAGTAATCATGTTTGTTGTTCCAGAAAATCCAATATTTTCTAATATCACTGAAAAGTAGTTTTAATTCCATAAAACTGTTATGTATAAGTGTTGTTGTACTATAAAGTAGTGTAACATAGTTTTAATTCAATAAAACTATAAAAAGAATTTATTGTTTATGTTTTCCAAGTTCTGTAATTGTACTCTATGAAAACACTGTAAAAGTGAGTATGCCTGGCTCCACCAGCTGTAATTGTAAATTGTAATGTAACACTATAAATCGTATTATTGTAAAAACCAGTACTTTGTATTCGTACTCTTTGGTTTAATTAATTATACACTAATCATATTTGTTCATATGTTTTTGTGAGTTATTATAACCATGCTATGACTAGATGGCCTGATATGACGCTTTGTAGGCATCAGAACTGTAACGACATTTGTCACTCATAGGCATACCAGCCTAACTGTAGCGAACAGTCTGAGTGCGTGATTATCAGTCCTGTATAGATCTATACACATTTGTCTCGCTCTCTGTCGGCAGATTCTGGTTATAATATCAGGACTTTAATAGTATTGCCTAAATGAATAAGCAACTGAACATTGTCTCACAAAAAGCATATTGATGATTACATATATAATAATGATGAAAATTCATTTTGAAATAAATGAACCGATAGGATGATCTTTCTCTAGTATACTTGAATGTAAAGTATTTGTACGAGAGTAATCTGTTAAACTTGTATAACTGATTAGTGAAAATAGTTGGAGAGTTCCATAAATTATGCCTATTATTGTAACATCCCAAATTTCGAGTCCAAAATTTTCATTTGTAATTAAGTAATTTATAAAATTGTTTACTGAAAACATTCTCACTATCATATCAATCCATAAACCTAATGGGTTTTAAGCATTCTAACACTCCTATGGTGTACATGCAACCCTATAAACCTTGGATCTATGTTTTCTATATTATACATGCAAATATTCAATATTCCAAGGTTTCATCCTAACTAGCATAATATGGAGCAACGATACTACAAAAACCTAGTTAGATGACATACCTTTTGATGGAGCTTGAAGTCTTGGTCTTTAAGAGCTTAGCCCCAATAGTGCGGAAGCCTCAAGTGCAATCACAAATCACCAAAACACCTTGGAAAACTTGAGAGAATAGAATGCACACTATAAATCGGCCCGCTCCTGTATCCTCACACACTAGTGCCATTTCATGTGCCAAAGACCCCTTTATATAGTATATATGGAGGATTAGGGTTACATTCATGTAACCCCGAATACCCATGACCTTTTATTTCCATAGGATCCATGGGTTAAAAACTCCATGGACTATCCATGCAAGCTTAGCCCAACCTAAATGAACTTGGCCCATTCCATATATATATATATATATATATATATATATGTATATAGATATATATGTATATATATATATATATATATATATATGTATATATATATATATATGTATATATATATATATATATATATATATATATATATATATATATATGTCCATATTTAATTAGTTCCTTTTGATCACTAAATAAGTCTAAATTAATTCTTGATCAATACTAATTAAACAATATGATTCCTTATTAATATATTAGAACTTATAGTATATTAATATAAATCATAAACATACTATTCTCAAAAGACTATCCATATAAATTGTTCCGGTGAAGTGCAACCCAAATGGACCATGCTACTCTAAGGTCGAATACATACCAATAATAGTTATGGGCTTAAACATCTAATCCAACAGTCTCCCACTTGGATAAGTCTAAAACTATTATTGCATATGACTCCAAGATCCCAACTAGAAATCGTAGCTCTTAAAGCCGCTGCCGAACTCTGACCTAGTCAAATGACTTGTTCATTAGATAAGGGATCATATATTCCTCCATTCTAGATATCATATGGACTGAGACATGGATTATAATCATTCTCTCTGTCCATTTGTTGTTTCCCGATTTCCGATTTATGACGACCGACTAATTAAACAAATCAAATCAGTCCAGGCTTGGCCAAGCACTTAGGGGTGTCATCACTAAATCATCTAGGGGCCCACAGATATCGCTTTTATCCCTCCAAGGGTAAAAGGAATGGATAAGCTTCGACTCATATGTGTGTACTAACCATTTGTTGAATCATACACAAAGGCACGTCTTATAACATCAAGTTACTGAAGCGTTTTCGTGCAATCAATGTATAACCATCTCACAGTCAACAAATCATATCTCTGGGTTTGAAGAATATAAGATATTATCGTCTCATGATCACTCGTGATAAAATCCATGAAGTGATTCAAATGAGCATGGGTTTAATCCAATACTCAGAACTTATGAGCACTCATGAATGTTGTAGCAACTCTTGCTATGTCCAACACCTTAGACATCTACAAGCCAACTTCATGATAGTCTTGATTCATACCTACTTCCAACATATGACCGACTGTGGAGAATTTGAATAACCCAGTTATTCGGGAAGTCAAAACATGCAAAGTGAAACACAAGAATAATACTAATTCAATATGGCACCAAGCACCTTTGAGAGTATATAGAACACCTTTTATTTAAACACCATATTGATTACTCATTATTCATTGTATAATGTTTCGAATTTATCAACTTGATACTTGAATTAAAACAATAGTTGTCCCATGCTCCAATGCATGTACACTATGTTTTCTAAACAATAGTTATGCCATACACCAAGTATGCACACTATGTTTGTCTATGATCCTTACTTTGTGAAATAGATCAATTGAACATAATTCCATTGATTCTCATTTCACAATCCCAAAACCTTACCGTAAATGTAAGAATTCCAAATTCCTGCCATTTACCGAAATTTATTAGATTCTAAACTTATATGCATTAATCCTCTCATAATGACTATGCACAAAGTCACAAAGACTTGGCAACAGACATTACAAAGTATTCCAATGGAGATCAATTCCATGGAAACGAAGTCTCAAATTCAAATTACATTGCTTTGAACATCCTTCTTGCATTAAGTTTTTCTAATCTTACATAGATTTAATGAATAACTTCCACCTACGGAAACATTTCCATATTCCCATTTTGACTATCACTTCTGAACAAGAGTTGCCTCTTTTCAGAATATGTCAATATGGTCCTTCAAAATTAACACTATACTTCCAACTGTCCATAAGCAACCAATCTTTGGTAAACCTTAGATTGTCCTCGACAATTGCTTAATCACTTTAGTCATATCCAATTCTAGACCTTTTCCCCTCTTGATGCCCTATGCATTTGGAAAATTTAGAAAGGATAAATATTATAGCACATGTAATCAATCCTATACCCGATGCATATGGGACACGATTCATGATGTCTCACATAAAGACATGATCCTAGACCAGTCTTTTGCTACAATATATTTTTATTTGCCATCTTTTCATAATGTGACTATGAAGAGGGATGTCGTAATCATAATCGAATTTGAGAACACAATATATATATAGAATTTCCTCATGTTGAACCATTCCAACACAAAATTCATATATATATATATATATATATATATATATATATATATATATATATATATATATATATATATATATATATATATATATATATATATCCTTGACTAAAGATGATTAAAATCTCAATCTAAGCTTTTAGAATTGAAACGAAGTATAATTTCCTCTCCCTTAATTATAGCAAAACAACTTTTCCCAATTGAAACTTTGTTTTCTATAATTAACATTGCTAACTTGCAACACTTATCATAATTATCATGCTCCCACTAACATGATAATTGTTAGCATACCACTTATACTCCCACTAGCTTTGACATGTATCCAGAAATCAGCTGGACTTCTGGAAATCAGTACTTTATTGACTTTCTTACCAAAGTTCAGATTTCTGATACGAGATGCTTTGATAAGACTTTATCAAAATCATACACCTTTCCGTAGATAGCTCACACGTGTGTCTAAACAATTTTTTAGAACTGTGAAAAGGGATGCCATAATCATAGTCTCAAATGTTTAGACCTTTTTCATTTCTCACAAGTCCATGTTATTGTGCCGGTTACCCACACACGCTCCACTAACGACTTTGAGAATGCAAATATTACAATTGCTATCTACTTAAAACCTACTTAGTGAAAGCATTTCCTCACCATCATTTTCATGAATCAGAGAGAAACCTTATGACACTTAGATTTTATGGTGTATGTGTTCCTATCCCTGTGAATTTGTCAAAACCATAATCACAAGACAAGGTTAGTGACAAATTCAAACTCATATAGACTGAACTTGTCACACCCCAAACCAGAACGACGGAAACGTTCGGGGGCGGAGGACGTCATGTAAGTATCACAACACATGGATTATAGTAATCAAAGTACAACCAACCATTGCATTAATAAGTATAAGTTTTACATAAGTGTTTAAACATTACATATTCAAACATTAAAGTAGATACAATAGAAGACAAAAGACGCAGTACGGTACTAGGCAGTCTTCTCAAAAGCTTCGGGAGTGTACCTGTCTACTGGATTCCTGAGAATACAAGTTATTTTGAAAGAGTAGATCAGCATTTAAGCTGGTGAGTTCATAAGTATTTTAGTTATATAAAGTATACTCTAAGTTCTTGGAAAAGTTTGTTGGTTCCTCCAGAAAATCCTACATTTCCTGATGTGATAAAATGATAACCTCAATAGTTCCCTCTGCAATTACTTAGTTTATACTAGTTATATATAACCTAATATCGAATGGACAGTTAAATGGGTGAATCTGCCCTAAGCCCACAACCAAACAAGGAACAGGAAGTAAGGCGGAAGTCACACATTTCACTGTCAATCGGATATTGCTATATAAGTCTCATGTATAAACTAAGGAATAGAATTAGCCACTAAAGGTCCTTTATGTTATACTAGTTTAAAGAGAGTGAATGACTAAGTTCCATCTAATAAGTAGTTTTAAATCCCCATAAAACCGTTCTGATAAGTAGTTTTAAATCCCCATAAAACCGTTTCTGAATAGTAGTTTTAAATCCCCATAAAACCTTTTCTGAATAGTAGTTTTAAATCCCCATAAAATCATTTCTGAATAGTAGTTTTAAATCCCCATAAAACCGTTTCTGAATAGTATTTTTAAATCCCCATAAAACCGTTTCTGAATAGTAGTTTTAAATACCCATAAAACCGTTTCTGAATAGTAGTCTTAAATCTCCATAAAACCGTTCAGTTTTATTTATGGAAGGAGATTAATACAGTAGTATTTATTAAAAATAAACTACCGATGAATAACTAGCATAATATTAACCTGGTTAATTAGGGTTTAAAATGTGATTAAATTGTAACCATGTTGGACTAGAATGAATACGATGACCTACTGGTGTCGAAACTGAATATGTGACATTTGTCACCCCATGGCTGGTCTACCGGACTATACCTAGCAGTCGGGATGTGGGATTGTCGGTCCCGTATAGATCTATACACACAATGCCCGCTCTCCCTCCAGGAGACTCTGGTTACACGGATGTAACATAGCAAGTATTGCTATGTCCTAAAGACGTACCATCACATTTTAGTTTGAGTAAATATTGAATTATAACATTTTCTTGACAAAGTAATTTAGATCTCGTATACTTATCTAGAAAATAGATTTCTCGTTGTTTTCATAAATTATACCTATTATAATTTATACGTTCTATCTGATTAGCATGATCTATGCTGAAAGTACCCCTTTGCTCAGCATAATACAAAGGTAATGATACCGACTGAATTAACTTTTTATATTCCCATATGTATAATGCATGTAATTAAGAAGGAAATGACCTTCGGACAAATATCCTCACCTTAAACCACATCTAAACAAGGAAAAGGAGATAAGGCAGTTAATTAGTCTTAAGCCCTTTAAGTCTTATTTATATACTTATACATATATGAACATGATTTTGACAATTATAATATGAAATAGTTTATAAAACCTTTTTCAAAGAGTTTAACAGTATTTAAAGAGTTTTAACAGTGTTTCAAAAAGAGTTTACATGACTTTAAAGAATTAACATGACTTTAAGTCATTTTGGAAGTATTTGGTATTCCTTAAAAGCATAAGAAAATCCTTTGTGTAATTGGTATCACATACAATTATTAACACAATTTAATAATTGTGTTCAACTTGTATTCCCTATCTAAAAAGCATTTAAAACCATTAAAAAGGTAGATTATAGGGGTATGAACTCACTTGATAAAGTGGTGATTCGGGCAGCGTTTCGTTTCGAAAAATGATTTTTCTTGAAGAAACCGCGAGTTTTTGTTTAAAACCAGGCTTTACGCGGGGAGCACATCGACTGGAAAGAGATTAGCTTCTCGAGAATTTCGGGGCTTCGGGGCTTGCTTCGGGTGTTAGATATGATACCGGGGCTTCGGGGGGTTGCAAGGAGGTTTATGGGGGTGAAATATGTGAAAAAGGGTGAAAATGGTGTAAAAGTGGTGTAGGAACCGGAGGATCTCGCACCTCCTTTTATACCCTGCGAGGGTCTTCGGCCGAGAGGATAAGAAGGACACGCGGAGGCTTCGGATGCGAGGGGGAGGCCAGGCGTCGGTCTCGGACGCTGCACACGCGTCGCATCTCGGACGCTGCCACGGACGCAACACGCGTCGGAACCGGGTTCGGCCACGTCTTCGGTCGAGTCAGCAACGGATACGAGGCGGATACGGGGCGATCTCGCATGCGAGGTGACGTGTCCGGATCCCAGCCATGTGAAATTTCCCGGTTTTCAATATTTTTTCGGTTTTTGTGCCCAAACTTGCGAAATTCAAAACTTTCGCATACGAGCTCCGTTTTTGACCTTATTTATATGCACGCGTATGTGAAATTATACTCTAGGACTTTCGTTAAGACTTCGTTGGCTAATTTTGACTTTATTTTTAATATTATTATTTTTAACAGTCCGGGACAGGAAAATTCATTAAAAATTCATAACTTATTTATCCGAAGTCCGTTTTCGTCTGTCTTTTTACCGTTGTACTACTATTGACGAGACCTTCGTGTCGGCTAAAAATCATTCGATCTTTATTTCGAGTTTTTAGCTGTATACTGCTATACTGAACTTTAGAAAAATCATAACTTCCTCATACAAAGTCAGATTTTGACGTTCTTTTTATGAAAGTTCTCGGTTTAACATATTCTACAACTTTCATTTAGATTGTTAAGGCTAAAAAGCATTTTATTGAAAACTCACTTTTTAAGCTGAACAGTGTTTTGTCGGTTTTGTCGCGGATCTTCGATTGGTCATAACTTCTTCGTTATAACTCGGATTTTAGTGTTCTATATATTTTTGGAAACCTTGTTACAATCTCTACCACTTTGTTTATCCCAATTAAGATTATTGGACAATTTAATTTTAACCTAAATTTGACTGATGTTACATTATCCCCCGTTAGAAGGAATTTCGTCCCGAAATTAAGTCTAAGGCATACTCACACACGAAGGGAAAAGAGGTAGATACTTATGTTTCTGATGATCCTCACGCTCCCAAGTGAATTCTGACCCTCATTATGCATCTTAGCGGATCTTCACCAATGGGGGTAAGGATCTGATTAGTCCTACTGACATTGCTGTCTAGGATTTCTACGGATTCATCCACAAAGTTGAGGTTCTCGTTTACCTCGATCTAATCGAGTAGGATAACAAGAGTCTCGTCGGGCAAACAGGTTGAAAGATAAGGACATGGAAGATAGGGTGTATGTTATTGAATTCTCGAGGTAGTCAGGGTCTATACGTTACCAAATCAAATCTAGTAAGAATGTCGAATGGTCTTATGTACTTTGGATTTAATATTCCATGCTTTCCGAAGCGTATCCTGCCCTTCCGGGTGAGACCTTCACATGACGTGGTCAACAACCTAGAATTCCAAGGGTTTTCTTTTATCGAAGGCGTAGCTTTTCTGTCTGACTCTGGGAGTTTCACGCCGCTCCTGGATTTGTACTCTCTTCTTGGTAGTCTCTTGGAAGAATTCTGGTCCAGCGAAGGTGTTGTATGGAAATTGGACCTCTAGCTAGTTGCGTGTTACCGACTTTAGTCCAGTGCAGATAGGATCTGCACTTGCGACCACAAAAGGTTTCTAATGGAGCAACTTAAATGCTAGCATGATAAAGGACTTGACTAATTGGTAAATAGGTATCCCAAACTTTACCAAAGTCGATCACATATGCTCTCAGTATGACTTCTAATGCTTGAATCATTCTCTTATTCTTTCTGTCGGTTTAAGGATGGTAGGCTATGCTCGTGACTACTCTAGTTCCCAGACATTTCTGAAGTGACTGCCTGAACTGGGAGATGATTCTTTTATCTCAACGGAGATAACAGATATTGGAACACCGTGCACTCTGACTAATCTCTCTAACACACGTTGTAGTTATCTTCTCTATTTTCCTGTTTCTTCAAAATTGTAGGAAGTGCGCGGACTTGGCTAATTTGTCGACGATCACCCAAAATGGCATCAAGTCCATCTGTTGCCTTGTACTTGATTATAAAACCATTGTAATTCGCTACCACTCCCACTCAGATATCTCCGATTGTTACAGTAAGCCTGCGGGCTTTTGCTCAGAAGTTCATGATAAGACTCATACTTGGCTTATCCACCATCACTTCATGTATACAAGTCGTATATAATTTAGATTTGACAAAACGTTCAGATGGATGATTCTGCCCCAGGTCCACAACCAGACAAGGAACAAGAGATAGGGCGGAATCACACATCCTAAATCTTGTTAAGTCTAAATTATATACCACTCTCACGTATACACTTAGCAACGATAGATTAACCTAATGAGTTCTTAGTCTCTATTCTTGACCTTGACCTGCGGTATAATGATTTTCCTATGAGATCTATTGGGGGTACTTCGGTGGTTATTGACTTCTGAGACTACTTCAGTGCTTTTCGTTTCAAGTTTCTTATCTACTGAGTAGGCTAGAAGGGCGTGGTACCCTTCGCATGGGTACTTCTAAAGTATTGAAGCGAGAGGTGATATAAGGGTTTTCATTATGGATTAGAAGAATTTCGTCTGACGGCTGATTAAGGAAAAAGTTCTTTTACACAACATAAGAATTTTGCATGGTAAGGACCAAGCCAAACCATGTTAGATGAAGATGTTATAATTTCTTGACGAAATAGATATTAAGTCGTTCTGGTAGAAATGATTACTAGGATGATGAACTATCCTATGTACACAAGTTTTCAGCGCTTCTGGTTTTATTTTTTTTATTACTGTTACGAATCCCCTTTTTTATTCGAAATTGGCGGGTACTACCAATACGAGGGTTCTGATAATTTTGAAATTATGAATTTTCATGAAATGATCCTTACTAGGTCTCTCTATAATCGCTTGGTGTATACAAGTCATGTATAATTAAGATTGGTAAGACCTTTGACTGAGCAACCCTGCCCTAAATCCACAACCAAACAAGGAACAGGAAATGAGGCGGGATTACTCACTCTAAGTCTACAAATCTTAATTATAAATGACCCTAATGTATACACTAAGCCATCATAGCTTACCTGTTATGGTTTCGATATTTATATGAGTGTTGTGATTTGGTTCGAACGAGAGAGTAATTATAATTATAATTAATTATTAGGGTTTGGAAGCGTACCAAAATATAGTAGGGTTTTTTGATGCCTTCCCATGCATTGGGGTCAAACTCCTCCTGCTGCCCCGTCGTTCTTCTCTGTTGGACAATCCCTCTTGTAATGCCCTATTTCACCACAAAGGTGACATATTAGACTGGTTCCAACATTGGTAGTTGAAGTGATGAATTCAACCGAAGTTCTACAGATGCAGGCGGTGTGCCCCTTCATGTTGCATCTATTGCAAATGCAGCTCTCGACAAACTCCATGATGATGGTAGTTACACTTGCTGCAGTGTGGAAGGTTTCCTAAGTACAGCGTGGTCGGTGCTGGAATAACAGGGCTGATGGGGGTATTGACTGCCCCAATTCGTTGCCCTCTGTTAGGTTCTTGAGTTGACCAACTCCCTTTGTCGTTCTCGAACTTTCGTTTCAGGATATTAGGTTTGAGGTTCGAAGTGTCCTTACAAGTAGGCACTCGTTGCTGAAATTGATTATCACCACGATCAGGATTGCCGATAACATTTTCGCTAACATTTGCGTTATTAGCATTAAGATGGACCATGACAGCTGTTACGGCTGTTGTGACTGCAACTTGAAACATAGCCGCATCTATCTGAAGGATTGGTGTTTTATTGGTGGGTTGGCTACGTTTCTTCGGAGGCATGATTTCGCTACACGATGACAAAAATGAGCTTGTGAGCAACAATGGTTGCCTCTAGATGTATTCTAAACATTTATATATACATATAATTTTTCGTTTTGTTATCCGGTTCTCAATGATTCGACCTACATCCCTATGATGCAGTCCTAGTAAGAGTAGAAGTATGTTTCTAGAATGGTTAGAAACCGAGTGTCATCCGAACTAAGTTATCTTCGATTGGTGTATATCGTTTTCCAACTTTCAAAAAGATTTGAAAACAATTCATAATAAAGTCTACATAAAATAGACTTATGAATTTGAGAAGTAGTCACTCTCAATTGAGATTTCTGTGATCCAATTTATTGTTATTAGTCGTGACAGGAAAAGACGATAAGCTCAAAACCTAATGTGAGTAATGTAATCACTAACTCACTAGGTTGCATTAATTTATTAGTTATTAATGAGATGAAACGGCCCTCAAACACTTCACATGAATCACACATGGTTTTCCTCTGTTCTCCGTTCTATTCTGGGCGGTAATGATTTGTTCTCTCCTGGTATTTATATGGTGTCCTTCTCCTCCGTAGGTATATTGAATTTCTATGCCTTCTTACTTCCGATTCTTACACTTATCTCCATTACTTCATACTGGAGAGTTCGAATCCCGGAAGTTCATGCGAACCTCTCATCGGTGTCCGTAATAAGGTAAAGGCATTTGGTGGTTTCTATAGTTTCTTTACTCCTCATCTGTTTCTTTCTCGGAATCCTTCTAATGAAACTCTGCTGGATTCTCGTTGATTCCTCTGTTGGTTGTTGTGGTGAGGTGGTTACATCTATCTAAGTGGTTTACACGAGAATCGAAATGTCTAAAGAATCTATGAGATTAATAAAAATTAAAATTTTTATGAGGATGATTCTTTCCGGTCTTTCTATGATCACATAGTGTGTACCGGTTATATATAATCCAGATCAAATAGACCTTCGAATAAGTAATCCTACTCTAAAACCACATCCAAACAAGGAAAAGGAAGCAGTGTGAAAATCACATATTCTAAGTCTATAAAATCTCGACTATATATAACCTTATCGTATTCACTTAGTAATTATAGACTTACCAGAAAAGATCTGTTTTAACATTTCCCAAAAGTTATTTATGGTACCTAAAATACTTTCATGGTATTTTAATTATAAGTTTGATTCTTGGATTTCTAGATATAAGAAGTTGATAAGTTTTCAGTTTTATTGTTATAGCATCCTAAAATACTCCTATAGTATTTTAACCTTTATGTTTAATTCTAAAATTCTTCTGGTACCCAGGTAAGTTTTAGATTTGTTGCAACACTACAATCACTCCCAAACACATGTTGGTCATATCTCAAATAAATATAGTTTATCAGACTATATTGATCCCAAACATGATTACATAACTGTCCAAGTTTAACTGCAATGTCAACCATCCAAATACTTTTGTTTTGTTCTTCTTGTGATACTCATTCTAGTATATATATATATATTCTACATGTACTTATAGTTTTATAAAATATTGTTATATTTTTAAAGTATAACTCTTGGTCAGAGTGTTTTTATCCCAATGATTTTATAGTTGTATATCTTTTATGACTGATATACTGAGTTCACTATAAACAATGCTCTGATACCAATCTGTCACACCCCCAAACCAGAACGGCAGAAACGTTTGGGGGCGGAGGACGTCATGTAAGTATCACAACACATGCATTATAGTAATCAAAGTACAACCAACCATTGCATTAATAAGTATAAGTTTTACATAAATGTTTAAACATTACATATTCAAACATTAAAGTAGATACAGTAGAAGACAAAAGACGCAGTACGGTACTAGGTAGTCTTCTCAAAAGCTTCGGGAGTGTACCTGTCTACTGGATTCTTGAGAATACCAGTAATTTTGAAAGAGTAGATCAACATTTAAGCTGGTGAGTTCATAAGTATTTTAGTTATATAAAGTATACTCTAAGTTCTTGGAAAAGTTCGCTGGTTCCTCCAGAAAATCCTATATTTCCTAATGTGATAAAATGATAACCTCAATATTTCCCTCTACAATTACTTAGTTTATACTAGTTATATATAACCTAATATCGAATGGACAGTTAAATGGGTGAATCTGCCCTATGCCCACAACCAAACAAGGAACAGGAGGTAAGGCGGAAGTCACACATTTAACTGTCAATCGGATATTACTTATATATAACTCTGATGTATAAACTAAGGAATAGAATTAGCCACTAAAGGTCCTTTATGTTATACTAGTTTAAAGAGAGTGAATGACTAAGTTCCATCTGATAAGTAGTTTTAAATCCCCATAAAACCGTTCTGAGAAGTAGTTTTAAATCCCCATAAAACCGTTTCTGAATAGTAGTTTTAAAGCCCCATAAAACCGTTTCTGAAAAGTAGTTTTAAATCCCCATAAAACCGTTTCTGAATAGTAGTTTTAAATCCCCATAAAACCGTTTCTGAATAGTAGTTTTAAATCTCCATAAAACCGTTCAGTTTTATTTATGGAAGCAGATTAATACAGTAGTATTTCTTAAAAATAAACTACCGATGAATAACTACCATAATATTAACCTGGTTAATTAGGGTTTAAAATGTGATAAAGTTGTAACCATGCTGGACTAGAATGAACACAACGACCTACTGGTGTCGAAACTGAATATGCGCCATTTGTCACCCCATGGCTGGTCTGCCGGACTGTACCTAGCAGTCGGGATGTTGGATTGTCGGTCCCGTATAGATCTATACACACAATGCCCGCTCTCCCTCCAGGAGACTCTGGTTATAAGGATGTAACATAGCAAGTATTGCTATGTCCTGAAGACGTACCATCACATTTTAGTTTGAGTAAAGATTGAATTATAACCTTTTCTTGACAAACTAATTTAGGTCTCGTATACTTATCTGTAAAATAGATTTCTCATTGTTTTCATAAATTATACCTATTATAATTTATACGTTCTATCTGATTAACATGATCTATCCTGAAAGTACCCCTTTGCTCAGCATGATACATAGGTAATGATACCGACTGAAGTAACCTTTTATATTCCCATATGTGTAATGTATATAATTAAGAAGGAAATGACATTCGGAAAAATATCCTCACCTTAAACCACATCCAAACAAGGAAAAGGAAATAAGGCAATTCATTAGTCCTAAGCCCTTTAAGTCTTATTTATATACTTATACATATATGAACATTATTTTGACAATTATAATATGAAATAGTTTATAAAACCTTTTTCAAAGAGTTTAACAGTATTTAAAGAGTTTTAACAGTGTTTCAAAAAGAGTTTACATGACTTTAAAGAATAAACATGACTTTAATTTGGAAGTATTTGGTATTCCTTAAAAGCATAAGAAAATCCTTTGTGTAACTGGTATCACATACAATTATTAACACAATTTAATAATTGTGTTCAACTTGTATTCCCCACCTAAAAAACATTTAGAACCATTAAAATGGTAGATTATAGGGGTATGAACTCACTTGATAAAGTGGTGATTCGGGCAACGTTTCGTTTCTATAAATGGTCTTTCTCGAAGAAACCGCGAGTTTTTGATTAAAACCGGGCTTTACGCAGGCAACACTTCGACTGGAAAGAGGTTAGCTTCTCGAAAATTTCGGGGCTTCGGGGCTTGCTTCGGTTGTTAGATATGATATCGGGGCTTCGGGGGGGGGGGGGGGGTTGTAAGGAGGTTTATGGGGGTGAAATATGTGAAAAGGGTGAAAATGGTGTAAAAGTGGTGTAGGAACCGGAGGATCTCACACCTCGTTTTATACCCTGTGAGGGTCTTCGGCCGAGAGGATAAGAAGGACACGCGGAGGCTTCGAATGCGAGGGGGAGGCCAGGCGTCGGTCTCGGATGTTGCACACGCGTCGCATCTCGGACGCTGCCACAGACGCAACACGCGTCGGAACAGGGTTGGGTCGCGTCTTTGGTCGAATCAGCAACGGATACGAGGCGGACACGGGGCGATCTCGCATGCGAGGTGACGTGTCCGGATCCCAGCCATGCGAAATTTCCCGGTTTTCAAGAGTTTTTCGGTTTTTGTGCCCAAAACTTGCAAAATTCATAACTTTCGCATACGAGCTCAGTATTCGACGTTCTTTATATGAACGCGTAGGTGAAATTATACTCAACGACTTTCGTTTAGACTTCGTCGGCTAATTTTGATTTATTTTTAATATTATTATTTTTAACAGACCGGGATAGGAAAATCCGTTAAAAATTCATAACTTTTTTATCCGAAGTCCGTTTTCGTCTGTCTTTTTACCGTTGTACTACTATTGATGAGACCTTCTATTCTTGTTTAGGTTGTGTCGGCTAAAAATCATTCGATCTTTATTTCGAGTTTTTAGCTGTATACTGTTATACTGAACTTTAGAAAAATCATAACTTCCTCATACAAAGTCAGATTTTGACGTTCTTTTTATGAAAGTTCTCGGTTTAACATATTCTACAACTTTCATTTAGATTGTTAAGGATAAAAAGCATTTTATTGAAAACTCACTTTTTAAGCTGAACAGTGTTTTGCCGGTTTTGTCGCGGATCTTCGATTGGTCATAACTTCTTCGTTATAACTCGGATTTTAGTGTTCTTTATATTTTTGGAAACCTTGTTACACTCTCTACCACTTTGTTCATCCCAATTAAGATTATTGAACAATTTATTTTTGACCTAAATTTGACTTGTGTTATAGAACTTGTTCAATCTTAATTTCTTGTCATCTGATAGTCCAAGGGCCTACCATGTCTTCCAATTTGTTATGCAAGCAAACGAGAACTCATAGAACTCACATGCATAGTCAACTTTAAATGGAATGGGCATAGAAACAAGAATATGTCAACACCTGTTAGAAAAATAGGGTATAGAAAGGCTTGAAATTCTGAGAATTGTGTTAAACACTTTCAGATTAAAGCTGTGACAACCCGAAATTTCTATTCTGTACAACATTTCAATTCAATAGAAGTCAGAACAGTTTCTGCTAATTTCAAGCTTTTTGGAATAAGTTCGAGTCTTTTTAAGTTAGTACTTCAGGAGATACCAGGAGAGAAGATGCTCTAGGGTTTATTGTGTAACAATAAAGTCCCAAAGCTGCAAGATTTTGGAGTTTACGGCCTAAACAAAGGTGTTTACGGCCGTAAACCCTAAATTGGGGGTATATATATGACACTTAGTCATTATTTACCATTTTTCACAAATTCAAGATCCAAACTCAATTCTCTCTCAAGTATCATCCAACAATTCTTCAAGATCTTCAACTTGTAAGTGTTTCTACCCCTATTAAGTTGATATATTGCTTAATCTAGTGATTTAACACACTTTCATCCGTGAAATCATTCCAAAAGGTTAGATCTTTAAGTTTCACCAAGAACACCAAGAACACACACTAGTGTTCTTGGACTTTTAGCACCTTTTCAAGCCTCTATCTTGTATGTACTTCTATCCTAGAGTATAATAAGGCTTGTTACACTTCTATACATCAAGAAAACACCAAGGAAGCCACGGATCAAAGGTGTTTACGGTCCAAGAACACCTTGGACCGTAAACCCTAAAAAGGGTGCCAAAGTGTGCCCTAGTCCCTTATAAGCCTTGGAAACTTGCATAGATCCCTTCCCTAATGAGTTAAGTACATGAAAACATCAAAAGACCATAAACCATTTGGGTTTACGGCCGTAAACCCAAAGGCAAATGGTCCAAGGACCGTAAACTCCATTTAGGAGTGAAATGGTGCCCTAATCACTTCCATAGGCTTATACTTCAAGTGGAAATGCTTCTAAGGACTTGTAGAGCTTCAAAACAACACATGGTCAAAGAAGCATGAGTTTACGGCCGTAAAATCATGGGTTTACGACCGTAAACTCAATGAGTTATGGTCACTAAACCGTAAACTCATATAAAGGGTTCCCTTGAACCCTAAACTCAATAGCAATGTCCTACAACATTTAGATGCAATCCTTAGCGCTTATAACACTTATATAAGGTGTTTTTCATGCCCTAGGATGTCTTAACTTTGTTAATTAGTTGTTTAAAGACTAATTGGATACATATATGTGTTATTATATGTTAACTAGGATCATTGTGTGTGTACAAGTTTTCACTTGACACCTAGCAATCCTATATCATCAGTTCATCCAAACCACTCACTACAGGTGAGTTCATACCCCTTAATTAACCTTTTAAATGTTTTTAAATGCTTTTATGGGGGGGGGGGGATACAAGTTGAATTATTATAGTTATTATATCAATCACATGTGATTAATAACTACCAAACAAGTGGATTTCTTACTTTTCAAACTGTGTTACCAAACTGTTTTACTTCAAACTATTTTACAAACTCCTTTTCATGTCAAATACTTTTACTTAAACTCTTTTAAACTTATATTCTGTTAAATGTGTATCTATATAGATATAGTTATATAAGTAGGATTGAAAGGACTTAGGACTGATAGCTCACCTTACTTCCTGTTCCTTGTTTGGTTGTGGACTTAGGGTATTAGGGTTATCTGTCCGAAGGTCTTTTGAATCCTAGTTATATATTATGTATATGTATATAGATACAAAGGTTCCTTCTTTCATTCAGCTCCATACCTTTGGGTAGCAAGGGTATACAAACATGTTCATACATTACTAGTAAGCTACTATAAGAGTAGTTTAGGAAGATACTAAATCTATTACTAGAACAATGAAACATACAAAGAGTCAGTTCATACATGAAACAATACCATACAGAGAAAGAGATAACAAACAATACCATACAGAGAAAGAGATAACAAACAATACCATACAGAGAAAGAGATAACAAACAATACCATACAGAGAGAACATACATGCTAGACAGAGGTAGAACATACAATACAGCTAGCACATTCATTACATATACATTATTACAGTTATGTGAGCCACCTAACGGGGCATGGCACTACCTGCCATGACCGTTTTTGTATCCAGAATCTCCTTAAATGGGGAGCGTATGAGTTTGTGTATAGATCTATACTGGATTGACTATCCTACACCTTGCTGCTCGCTACAGTGGGACTTGCAAGTCTTCGGGTGCCAAACGTCATTTCTTACGACGTCTTACATCGTCGTTTTTCTATTGAGTCGGTAGCAGGATACAGGCCGATCACATGGTACTTTAAATAAAAATTGGTTTAAAGTAGTTAGTACAGCAGTAGTTACTTAATACAACACTACAGTACTATATCATTTTCCTATTACATTTACTTTGTGATATTTACACAATAAACAATAATGTAAAAACTATATTTTTGGTTAATGATAGTCGGATTTGGGAAAATACAGACTCTTACAAGACACACACGCATAGATACTAGATGCCTTGGTAGAAGGCTACTTTTAGTAGGAAACATAGCGTTTTCTAGGAGAGTTCAAACAATTACAAACTTTTACAAACATATACAATTACAAACTTACAAAACACTTTCATACAACTACAGACACTAATATACTTATGATCTCACCAGCTTTAAAGCTGATAAACTCTTTCAAAATAACTTGTATTCTCAGGTCGCCAGTAGACAGGTACCGGAGCCAGGTTTTTGCGAAGATGGAGCTCGTTCAAGACTCATCTTTATTTTGATGTATATTATTTTTGGTGTCTATATAACTTGACAGAACACACTTGTATGAAAATATATTATTAATGCAATGGATGATGTTGTTGCTTGTTTACTACTTTGCATTGTTGTGATACTGTACATGACGTCCTCCACCCCCGAACGATTTCGCCGTTCCGGTTTTGGGGTGTGACAGATTGGTATCAGAGCCATGTTTATAGTGAATCGAGTGTATCAACCCATAAAAGATAGACGAACTATAACCACAGCGGGATTAAAATACTCTGATAAAGACATATGGTCAACCCTGGGAAGATGTAGCCTGATCAACTACATTATCCGAGGAGTGATTAGCATGTGCCTAAGTATGGTTGTGAGGTTGCAACAAGTCTATAAACTTACCAACACTACTACAACGAGAACAGTAGAACAGAACATAAACTTAAAATAATATAGGAGTATTTTGTGTTACTATTAATTACTTATCTGAGAACTAAAGGTCTTTATTAAGTATGTCAATAGTTGCGGAGTGGATACACTAAGGTTATATGTGTCTAGGATATCATAGACTTAGAATCTGTGATCTTTGCTTTACTTCCTGTTCCTTGTTTGGTTGTGGGCTTAGAGTTAGGATCACTTATTCGAAGGTCTATCCTGTCTAGGTTACCTATGACTGGTATGCACTACGCAAATGTTGGAGTAACTGATAAAGATCATCTTATAAATATCTAGTTAGTTCGTCTATTGATTATTTCCTTATCCCTTTTCTCGCGTAGATATAATGGCTGGATTCCATTTTCCCGGAGACCCGTACTATCCCAACAACGGTAATGCCGGATGGCTTGGAGAAGAGCCAGAAGGTGATCACCCAATCCCTTTGGATGATCACGAAGCTGAAGGCTTTTCTAATGGTTCTGACTCGGAGCCAGAAGTCAACAACCAACCCCCAGCTGTCCAAAACCCAAACCCTCGTCCAACATTTTAAGGACCCACACCTCTGTGGGCCACAAACTTAAATAGGTGGAGTCAGGAACAGGGGCAGCCCATGCCCTACCATGGAGACAGAAGCTTCTACAACCTCACTGAAGGAGGTTCAGCTGACAGGGTCCTACCCATAATGGTCCGTAGGATTGCTCGGAACACTGAGCAAGGTCGAGTAGCTATTGACCGAGTAGTGGAGATTGACGCCAACTCTGGCGTTAACACAGTCCACATTCGCTAACTAGAGTCTGCTCATGAAAGGACCCAGGTCCGCAATGCAGTTCTACAGGGGGAACTTGCTGAAACCCAAGCTGAAGTCAGGGAACTTCGAGCTCAGCAAGCAAGATCTGATAGGCGCGTGAGAGACATAGAACGCCTTCTGTCTGATTCAAGGACTCACTCTAGTAGTTCTCGTCGCCGATAGAGTCTTATCGACTTCTTTTTTGGATATAACCTAGTTGTGTAAAAACTCTAGTCTAATTTCCTATCTTTGTAAATCTTAGACCCGTTAGGTCTTGATTTGGTAGTAGTCTGTCAAAATTTTCCATCTTGGTTGATGTAAGACCTACTTCTAGGTCATTTTTCCCGAACTCATTACATCTGTAATCCCAGTATAATTGACAGATATCTAATCTTATGGAAATCAATATCCAATTGATATCATCTGTTAGTACTATATCTTCATTCAATCATACTATTCAATCGTGCTATTCACTTGTGTTGTTGGGCTATGGAGAGTTAGTCCATGAGTCATTCTTATCTACTTCCTATTAAATTCTTATCAATATCTTCATCTTTCTAAACTTATAGTTAAAAGATACCCCCACGTAAATCAACAAAACGCGATCCTCCCGCACCGACACCACCTTCTCCTCAATTCGATACAGCAGCTCTAAATGCTGCTGTAGCTGCGGCTGTGGCTACAGCCATGGCTCAATATCATTCCTCAGGTTCCACTGGAGGAGGAACCCCTGTCCTATCTACTCATGGTGAAATCCCGGTGCGCTTGAGAGAGTGCTCCTATAAGGACTTCACAAACTGCAAGCCCAAGTCTTTCAGAGGGACTGGCGGAGTCATTGCCCTCTCGCAATGGTTCGAGAAAACCGAATCGGTTTTCGAGATCTGCTCCTGCCCAGAAGGGAGCAAGGTCAAGTTCGCTGCTTGCACCTTCGAAGATAAAGCCCTGACATGGTGGAATAGCCATGTCAAGTCACTATCTCTAATAGTGGCTAATGCTATGGGATGGGAAACTCTGAGAGATCTAATGATTGAAGAGTACTGCCCGAGGGGCGAGATCCAAAAGCTGGAGGAGGAACTGTGGAGCCTAACAATGAAGGGCTCCGACATAGTCTCTTATACCGCCATGTTCTGTGAACTGGTGGCCCTCTGTCCCAACATGGTTCATACTGAGGGAAAGAAAATCGAGAGATATATATGGGGGCTGATGCCACCATACCAGGGAAATGTTTTGGCATCACACCCCACTACATTTGATAGTTCCAAGCGATTGGCACAACGGCTCATAGACGATGGGGTTCGTACCCCGGTCGCAACAACAACCCTGGCCATCTCAGAACCCGCCAGAACCGCTGATTCCAAGTGGAAGTTTTGGGATGACAAGAAAAAGAAGAAGGCTGCCAAAAAGCAGCAGATCGTGGCAGTGCATGCTGCAATAGCACCTGCCGCTGCTGCTCCAGTAAGGCAATACGCCAGAAGTTTGCCCAAGTGCAACAAGTGCAACTTCCACCAAACAGGAGCCTGCCGGGAAATGCAGTGCTCGAACTGCAACAGGAAGGGGCACACCGCCCGTTTCTGTAAAGCTCCGGCGAGACCACTCAACCAAGTCCCCGGCGCTGGTGTGGGCCAGGCTTGCTACAATTGTGGCAACATGGGCCACTACAAGAGGGACTGCCCAAAGGCAGGGAATTCTGGTAGAGTTGGAAGAGTTCTGGCCATAGACCACGAGGAAGCGGTTGCCGACCCCACAGTGGTCACTGGTACGTTTCTCCTCAATAACTCATATGCATGCATACTATTTGATAGTGGAGCGGAGAGGAGCTTGGTGAACCAAAGATTTGCTCATTTACTTAAGCAAAAATCACGAGCACTCAAAGAACCGTTCACTGTAGAAATGGCTAATGGAAAGACAGAGAGCACTAACAGTATATTCATAGGGTGTACCCTAACTTTAGATAGCCATTCATTTTCGATCGATCTCATGCCGGTATCTATTAAAAGTTTCGACGTCATCATCGGCATGGATTGGTTGAGTCTTCATCGTGCCGACATCATGTGTTATGAAAAGGCTGTCCGCCTTAATCTGTCGTCTGGCGAAACTCTAGTAGTATATGGCGACAAACCCGGCACGAACCTCCGTATTATCTCGAGCATTCAAGCTCAGAAATTCTTGCGAAATGAATGTCGCGCATTCCTTGCTCATGTGGTCGATGTGATCCAAGAAACGAAAGACATTCAGAACATTCCAGTGGTACGCGACTTTCCCGACATATTTCCAGAAGAACTCCCAGGATTACCTCCGCAACGACAAGTCGAGTTCAGAATCGACTTAGTTCCAGGGGCTACCCCCGTAGCCAAATCGCCCTATCGTCTAGCACCTGTAGAGATGCAAGAACTGTCCTGTCAACTTAACGAACTGCTCAGCAAGGGATTTATAAGACCAAGCTTCTCACCTTGGGGAGCTCCAGTCTTGTTCGTCAAGAAGAAAGACGGATCGTTTCGTATGTGCATCGACTATAGGGAGCTCAACAAACTGACCGTCAAAAATCGTTATCCCTTGCCTCGTATCGACGATTTATTTGACCAACTTCAAGGGGCGAATTTCTTTTCAAAAATCGACTTAAGATCCGGATATCACCAACTACGAGTGCTAGGGGAGGATGTTCCGAAGACAGCCTTCCGAACTCGTTATGGGCACTACGAATTCGTAGTGATGTCGTTCGGATTAACCAACGCGCCCGCAGTATTCATGGATTTAATGAATAGGATGTGTCGTCCTTACATGGATCAGTTCGTCATTGTCTTCATCGATGACATACTTATCTACTCTCGTAGTAAGGAGGAACATAGACAACATCTGCGACAAGTCTTAGAAACACTACGTTCGGAGAAGCTATATGCGAAGTTCTCGAAATGCGAATTTTGGATCTGACGAGTCGAATTCTTAGGGCACGTGGTTAGCGAAGAGGGCATACACGTGGACCCTTCCAAAATTAAAGCCATTGAGAGCTGGTCAGCACCGAAGACGCCTACAGAAATTCGTCAATTTCTAGGCCTCGCTGGCTACTACCGCAGGTTAATTCAGAACTTCTCCCACATAGCGAAACCTCTTACAACACTGACCCAGAAAGGCGTGGCCTTTGACTGGGAAGAGAAGCAGGAGAGAGCGTTCCAAACGCTCAAGCGAGCCTTGTGCACCGCACCAATACTATCCCTCCCCGAAAGGGATGGAAGACTTCGTCGTCTATTGCGATGCGTCAAATCAAGGACTCGGATGTGTTCTGATGCAGCGAGGTAAGGTCATTGCCTATGCCTTGAGACAGCTGAAGACACACGAGGTCAACTACACTACCCACGACCTGGAACTAGGAGCAGTTGTGTTTGCTCTGAAGATCTGGAGACACTACCTGTATGGTACAAAAAGCACAATCTTTACAGATCACAAAAGCCTACAACATATATTCGACAAGAAGGAGCTCAACATGAGACAACGACGGTGGGTCGAGCTACTCAGTGATTACGAATGTGAAATTCGTTATCATCCGGGTAAAGCCAATGTAGTAGCTGACGCCCTAAGTCGGAAAGAATATTCCGGTCGTAGAGTCAAGTCATTGACTATGAATATCCATTCACACTTATCCACACAAATTAAGGAGGCTCATCTCGATGCTTTGAAACCTGAAAATGTGGCAGGTGAATCCCTGAGAGGAATGGATAAGAACTTGGAGGTTAAGGGTGGCAGAGCTTATTATCTCATGGATCGGATCTGGACCCCGAAACTTGGTAGTTTCAGAGACTTGGTCATGAACAAGGCACACAACACTCGTTATTCCGTCCACCCAGGTTCAGATAAGATGTATCTGGATCTTAAAAAGTTATACTGGTGGCCTAACATGAAAGCAGAGATGGCTACCTTCGTAAGTAGATGCCTTACTTGCGCCAAGGTCAAGGTCGAATACCAGAAACCCTCCGGTCTACTACAACAGCCAGAGATACCGGAATGGAAGTGGGAGTGGATCACTATGGATTTCATAACCAAGTTGCCCAAGACAACGGGTGGACTTGATACCATATGGGTTATCGTCGACAGATTGACCAAGTCCGCACACTTCCTGCCTATCAAAGAAACAGACAAGATGGAGAAGCTTACAAGAACTTACATTAGGGAGATTGTACGACTGCATGGTGTTCCGATATCCATTATCTCGGACAGAGATAGTAGATTCACTTCGAGGTTCTGGCAGTCGTTACAAAGTTCCCTAGGAACTAGGCTGGACATGAGTACAGCCTACCATCCGCAGACAGACGGGCAAAGTGAGAGGACTATCCAAACCGTGGAGGATATGCTACGAGCCTGTGTGATCGACTTTGGGAAAGCATGGGATACTCATTTACCCCTTGTCGAATTTTCCTACAACAATAGTTATCACACAAGCATAAAGGCTGCTCCATTCGAGGCCCTCTATGGCCGCAAGTGCAGATCCGCTCTGTGATGGGCTGAGGTGGGTGATACCCAGTTAGCTAAAGGACGAGTTCCTGAAAGCACTCTCACAGGTCCGGAGATCATTCGGGAAACGACAGAGAAGATCGTTCAAATTTGTGAACGATTGAAAGCCTCTAGAGACCGACAGAAAAGCTACGCTGATAAACGAAGGAAACCGTTGAAATTCCAGGTGGGCGACCGTGTTCTACTAAAGGTCTCACCCTGGAAGGGCTTGATACGCTTCGGAAAGCGTGGAAAGCTAAATCCAAGGTACATAGGGCCTTTTGAGATTCTCGCAAGAATCGGCCCTGTAGCTTACAAACTTAACTTACCGCGCGAGCTCAGTAACCTACATTCCACTTTCCACGTCTCGAACTTGAAAAAGTGTCTGTCCGACGAGACTCTTGTAATCCCACTCGACGAGATCGAGATCAACGAGAGCCTCAACTTCGTGGAAGAACCAGTAGAGATCATGGACCGGGTGGTCAAGGAAACGAAGCAAAGCCGTATCCCGATAGTGAAGGTTCGCTGGAACACCAAGCGAGGACCTGAATTCACTTGGGAGCGAGAGGATCAGATGAAACTGAAATATCCTCTTCTTTTTACTTATTGTGTTAAACACTTTCAGATTAAAGCTGTGACAACCCGAAATTTCTATTCTGTACAACATTTCAATTCAATAGAAGTCAGAACAGTTTCTGCTAACTTTCAAGCTTTTTGGAATAAGTTCGAGTCTTTTTAAGTTAGTACTTCAGGAGATACCAGGAGAGAGGATGCTCTAGGGTTTATTGTGCAACAATAAAGTCCCAAAGCTACAAGAGTTTGGAGTTTACGGCCTAAACAAAGGTGTTTACGGCCGTAAACCCTAAATTGGGGGTATATATATGACACTTAGTCATTATTTACCATTTCTCACAAATTCAAGATCCAAACTCAATTCTCTCTCAAGTATCATCCAACAATTCTTCAAGATCTTCAACTTGTAAGTGTTCCTAGCCCTATTAAGTTGATGTATTGCTTAATCTAGTGATTTAACACACTTCCATCCGTGAAATCATTCCAAAAGGTTAGATCTTCAAGTTTCACCAAGAACACCAAGCACACACACTAGTGTTCTTGGACTTTTAGCACCTTTTCAAGCCTCTATCTTGTAAGTACTTCTATCCTAGAGTATAATAAGGTTTGTTACACTTCTATACATCAAGAAAACACCAAGGAAACCAAGGATCAAAGGTGTTTACGGTCCAAGAACACCTTGGACTGTAAACCCTAAAAAGGGTGCCAAAGTGTGCCCTAGTCCCTTCTAAGCCTTGGAAACTTGCATAGATCCCTTCCTTAATGAGTTAAGTACATGAAAACATTAAAAGACCATAAACCATTTGGGTTTACGGCTGTAAACCCAAAGGCAAATGGTCCAAGGACCGTAAACTCCATTTAGGAGTGAAATGGTGCCCTAATCACTTCCATAGGCTTATACTTCAAGTGGAAATGCTTCTAAGGGGTTGTAGAGCTTCAAAACAACACATGGTCAAAGAAGCATGAGTTTACGGCCGTAAATTCATGGGTTTACGACCGTAAACTCAATGAGTTATGGTCACTAAACCGTAAACTCATATAAAGGGTTCCCTTGAACCCTAAACTCAATAGCAATGTCCTACAACATTTAGATGCAATCCTTAGCACGTATAACACTTATATAAGGTGTTTTTCATGCCTTAGGATGTCTTAACTTTGTTAATTAGTTGTTTAAAGACTAATTGGATACATATATGTGTTATTATATGTTAACTAGGATCATTTTGTGTGTAAAAGTCTTCACTTGACACCTAGCAATCCTATATCATCAGTTCATCCAAACCACTCACTACAGGTGAGTTCATACCCCTTAATTAACCTTTTAAATGTTTTTAAATGCTTTTATGGGGGGGATACAAGTTGAATTATTATAGTTATTATATCAATCACATGTGATTAATAACTACCAAACAAGTGGATTTCTTACTTTTCAAACTGTGTTACCAAACTGTTTTACTTCAAACTATTTTACAAACTCCTTTTCATGTCAAATACTTTTACTTAAACTCTTTTAAACTTATATTCTGTTAAATGTGTATCTATATAGATATAGTTATATAAGTAGGATTGAAAGGACTTAGGACTGATAGCTCACCTTACTTCCTGTTCCTTGTTTGGTTGTGGACTTAGGGTATTAGGGTTATCTGTCCGAAGGTCGTTTGAATCCTAGTTATATATTATGTATATGTATATAGATACAAAGGTTCCTTCTTTCATTCAGCTCCATACCTTTGGGTAGCAAGGGTATACAAACATGTTCATACATTACTAGTAAGCTACTATAAGAGTAGTTTAGGAAGATACTAAATCTATTACTAGAACAATGAAACATACAAAGAGTCAGTTCATACATGAAACAATACCATACAGAGAAAGAGATAACAAACAATACCATACAGAGAAAGAGATAACAAACAATACCATACAGAGAAAGAGATAACAAACAATACCATACAGAGAGAACATACAGGCTAGACAGAGGTAGAACATACAATACAGCTAGCACATTCATTACATATACATTATTACAGTTATGTGAGCCACCTAACGGGGAATGGCACTACCTGCCATGACCGTTTTTGTATCCAGAATCTCCTTAAATGGGGAGCGTATGAGTTTGTGTATAGATCTATACTGGATTGACTATCCTACACCTTGCTGCTCGCTACAGTGGGACTTGCAAGTCTACGGGTGCCAAACGTCATTTCTTACGACGTCTTACATCGTCGTTTTTCTATTGAGTCGGTAGCAGGATACAGGCCGATCACATGGTACTTTAAATAACAATTGGTTTAAAGTAGTTAGTACAGCAGTAGTTACTTAATACAACTCTACAGTACTATATCATTTTCCCATTACATTTACTTTGTGATATTTACACAATAAACAATAATGTAAAAACTATATTTTTGGTTAATGATAGTCGGATTTGGGAAAATACACACTCTTACAAGAGACACACACACAGATACTAGATGCCTTGGTAGAAGGCTACTTTTAGTAGGAAACATAGGGTTTTCTAGGAGAGTTCAAACAATTACAAACTTTTACAAACATATACAATTACAAACTTACAAAACACTTTCATACAACTACAGACACTAATATACTTATGATCTCACCAGCTTTAAAGCTGATAAACTCTTTCAAAATAACTTGTATTCTCAGGTCGCCAGTAGACAGGTACCGGAGCCAGGTTTTTCCGAAGATGGAGCTCGTTCAAGACTCATCTTTATTTTGATGTATATTATTTTTGGTGTCTATATAACTTGACAGAACACACTTGTATGAAAATATATTATTAATGCAATGGATGATGTTGTTGCTTGTTTACTACTTTGCATTGTTGTGATACTGTACATGACGTCCTCCACCCCCGAACGATTCCACCGTTCCGGTTTTGGGGTGTGACAAAAGCATTTGGGTGGTACTCCCAATATTCTTTAATCGGATAAGACTCAGAGAGACAAGAACTTAGAATGTTTTGAAGATAGTTTCGTATATACCAGAAATGAGACCAAAACCGACTATATGATCTTTGTCTGAAAACTGTCATATGACAGTTTGAAACTGTCATAAAACTATAAAAACTGTCATAAAAACGGAAGTTTGGACAAGAGCCAAACAATGGTCAATTCTCTAAAAATCCGATTTTCTAATGCATTTTTAATATAGTAACATACCCTATATAAAACATTTTCGTGTTGGACCCCAGCCAGGGGCTCTGCCCCTTGGACCCCGCTAGGGGCTGCCGCCTCTTGGATCCCGCTCCCAGGGGCGATTCCCCTGGACCCCCTTTCGTGTAGGGGCTTCGCCCCTAAATGACAGTGTACTTTGAAAACTTGATCAAACCTAAACAAGTATGTACTCCACACCTTCCTTACTTGTTTAATATTTATCAAGATCACTTTTGGTCAACAAAGTAATCCCATTACACTTAAATAATATTGATGATAACAAATCACCAACAACACCATAGGTTACAAACCTCAAGTCGTGTGCTAGTGATAAACTATAGGTTTTATTCTTGATTAGTTCTTGAAACTCTTTCAGGATCTTTAAGACTCCCACTGTCCTCTTGACATATAAGATTATCTTGTCAAGAACCATTCCTTGACAAAACAAATATTCAAGAGATAGTGCGGATTCTTATCAAGACAAACACTTCACACAATTAGCCTTAGTTGGTCTTTGTTTGATCTAAAACATCACAACTTTCCAATTTCAAATGTACAAGAGTAGATAAAATTTTACTCTTACATTTGATAAGCGTTATAAACCTTCTATAAGATGTGTCACTCAAGTTACAATCTTGGAGTACGACTCTAAGAATTGTTTTGGAACGAAGTATGACTCATCTTCTTGATTTAACCACTTCAACAATTCATGACTCCTCTTCTTAGCCATAAGAATGCACTAAGATGTCCTTAGAGGATGAATTGTGATACGGTTTTAGAATCATTAAGATGATCATAAAACATGATACTAAAGTACTCTCCCATCTTTTCAGATTCGAGAAACTTTTATCTTTCTGCCTAATTTGATTCTTCTCATTCGTTCTGCCATACATTAAAACTTTTCCAATGTTTCAGAATTATACTTAACTTGTAAGTATAACCATATTTACTAACTTTTATTAAATCATGACGAATAGCCTTATCGATCTTTGTGGTGGACCTGGCGAGCGTACAACCAAGTGTACCTGATCCCTTTGTCCTTCACTTGACTCACATATACATATGAACAAGGAGTTAGTCTTAATTTTACAAAGATGAAAATTCTCATTCCTCATACAACACAAGTTGCATGATTCCAAGTTTCGGTCCAGTTGAAACTTGGGTGATTAGAATCTTTCCTTATTTGGTAAATTTAGACACTCCCACAAATGAAAGAATCAAATCCATTTCCCAATGTTGCTATCAATGGAATCATAAGCTAACCCTAATGCTTAAACCACGGTTGGACAGGCCCAAACCGGGTAATCAAAATATCAACATTAAGCCCATATGACGCAACACTCTAGACACAACAATCTCCCCCTTTGCGTCAATAGAGGCGAGAGATTAGTTCGGTTGAGAAAGAGCACACTTCTTCACTGTCTTGAACACCTTCGGTATAATGGCCAAAAGAGTGTGACGAAAAGTTATATACTACCGAAGCATGTCAGAGAAGTTTTTCTTATCCGAATCACTGTTCTGTTTACACCTGTGAGTTATATCAAGTACGTGCTCCAAGCAGGAAGTGGAGGACATGTGTTTGTCAAAAAGAGCGAAAAGGAATTTTTCACCTTCGCTTCTAGTGAACATAAAAGTGTGATGAACTGGATCTATCTTGCCCAATTTCATCTTATTTAAATCACTCGGCTTCCCGATACTCTTCACAATTGGCTTCTTTCTCAAAATGTTGGTAATCTCCTGATCCATCTTAGCAACTTCATGGATGTAGGAAGCCAACATTCTCTTAATGTGATCGAGGATCGGCCCATACTGCTCTTGTTTAGTAAGCAGAATATTGAACAACAGAATCCAATCGTGTGGGTTCAGGTTTGGAAGATCAACTAACGAAATCATATGAACCGAGTTATCAGAAACTCGGGTCACCCTGAACTTCACGTTGATAAATTTCCCAGCAACATTCGGTTTCAATACCTTGACAAAGGTTATTTTCTGAGCACTCCATGTCAAGTATTGGGGTTCGGCAAATTCAAGATAATAATCGATTAGATCTCGATCAACCTGTGGGTGAGGAGAAGGGACTTCAACCGTTGAATCAAAACAATGGAACACGAATGCCCTACAGGTGATGGGCATGTCAAATTGAGAATCCCTCGTGTTTTCACATTCAAACGAGGCAACAGGTTCCAGCCAGTGAGTGCTGGGAGACTCAATCGCTTCTTTGATTAATATTTCCCGGGTCCAAGTGGGAAAGAGAGCCTGCTTGCAAACCAGAGCATCTTGATCTGCTTTCTGCTTTCGCTCTTTCTCTTCTTCCTCTCTGGCTAATCTCAAATTTTCATCAATCTCTTTATCCCTTTTCTTCCTCTTTAAAGCCTCAGCAATCGTTTCTTCTTCTTCATCATCACTATCTTCCACAACACCCTTCGGTTTTTCCTGTCCACCAGAATCCGAAGCTATATTAACCTTCGGTTCGGTTTCGATAATGACTTTGGGTGGAATTGGAGGATTTTGATCAGCTTCTCCCCCTTGTTGCAGAGTGACCACGGGCTCCGTAACACCCTGAATCTGACTCAATATTTGAATAGCAGGAAGAAGTTTAGCTATCAAGTGATTCTGGATAGTAAAGGTGAGAACATGATCATGAGCATTAACAAGATTACTGAGAATCGAGAGAACATCCCCATCACTACTTTTAAGAACAGCCCGCTCAGTCTGGAGTGATGCAACTTCCTTATGGGCTTTAGCAAGATGAACATACTGGACTTCAATTTGTGTAGTCTTTGGAGCAAGTTCGTCCATAATCTTGTTTTCCATGGCCAGGTCAACCTGAAGCTTATCAAGGCGAGAGTTGACCGAAGTGAGAAGAGAAGTGTGATCAGCTTGGAACGCAGTTCGAACAGAATCAAATTTTGCTTTCTTTTCTTGAAGGGACTTTAAGAGAGAATCAACAGAAGCATTAACCTTTGCAGCATTGGAATCTGCATGGCCTTTGAGTGATTCCAAAAAGATCTTTGAATCATGAACGATATCTGTTACTTCGGTTGCTGCTTTCTTGCAGGTAGATGTGGAGGCATCCATAACCTTTGTAGATTTGTCGATTGAGGCTGTATATTGCTGAAGAGCAGTGTCAAGAAAAGCCTTTAAAACAACATCTGAATAAGTTGCTGAGGAACCAAGCAATTTGTCAAGCTTATCATGAAGATCTTTTAAATGGAGCTTTGTCACCGGAGCATCATCATCATCTTCACTGGGAAGTCGATAAGGACTATAATAAGCGGAGTCAAAATCAAAGTTTTCACCTCCCAGAGTAGGCTCAGAGTCTGTTGAAGGTGATGGTGAGAGAGGTTTGGTGGTAACAGGGGTGTCAATGCCAACGGTATGTGCCCCCGTATCAGATATGTTGACACTCACCGAAGGTCCAGTTGTTGTGGTTGGTGTAGCTTGAGAAAAGATTGGTGGTGGCAGTGGAGCAATAGCACTAGGTTGAGAAGTGACAGGTGGTGGAACGGGAGCGACCGAGATTGGTATTGTCGTTTGTTGTGGAGAAGGAGGAGGAGTAGGAACATGAATCTGTACCTCAGGAGTTGGAGATCGGGGATGAGTATTTCCCCTTGGTGAGCCTTCGTGTTGAACTTCCTCTTCTTCATTGGCTGCTTGCTCCTCTTCATTGGAAGCAGAAGACGTCGGTGCCTTCGGTCGCTTTGCCATCTGCTTGACCTTTTTCTTTTTGGGAGCCGAAGGTGCAGCTTTATCAGCCTTACGCTTTTTAGGAGATGAGGGACCTTCGGTCTCAGCTTTCTTAGACTCCGATTTCTCCCCCTCTTGGCAGGTTTGTCAGCAACCTCCAAAGCACTCTGCATCTCAGGAGTGAGTTGGCGTGGACCCGAAGGTGTCAAATTCCTGTAATCAGCCATGACTCTACTTTCACTAGAGACACATCGGCTTATTGATTTAGGAATAGAACCGATGTATATGAACTTTGTAGGGTCAGTTACAATAATTTTGATCGTGTGAAAAGTAGCAACAGAAGACAGCAGAGCATCCGCCATGACATGAATCTGAAAAGTCTCAATGGCTCTGCAAGTGACTAATGTCCAGAAACGACCGTATGAAATCTCAGAATGTTTGGAGGAGGAGTTGAGACTCTGCACCAGTTGTGACCAGATTAGTGAACCATAATCCAAATCGATTCCATTGTAGAGACCATAAAGAATGGTCATGAAACCTTTACTCGCCCCATCTGACCCTGCAACCCTTTCTGCTAACCCCTTGTAGATAAGTGTGAGCAGACCATTCCATTGAGGTGGTAAACATGACTTCTTGAATTTCGTCACCGTAGTTAGAACGTCCGTGTATCCCATGTCATAGAACATTGAAAACAACTGAGTTGTTGTTATGAAATCTGGTGAGATGACAGAAGCATCTGCAGCAAGCCCTAGCAGTGAACAAAAGCGTGCTTTGGATACAGATGTATTGTGATCAGAGATATCGAAGAAGATCCGTTCCTTGCGTTTGTCATAGGAAGCAGTGAAATATACCTGTGATAGAAGGGACATGGGAACTGATTCGACTTGTGTGAGAGCAATCACCAATGGAGAATACATGAGACACTCTACAACGTGAAGCATATACGAATCATAAAGGAAAGGATCCAGTTGAATGATGAGATTCTGATTGGGTTTTATCGTAAGCAAAGATGATGAAGCTGTTTGATCTTGAAAAGAGGATGATTCCACCATTGTTGTATTAAAGAAGAAGATGAACTGTTGTATATTGCCTGTTGTTTTCAAGAGAGAGGTTGAAGAAGGTAAGGAGGTACAGTAGGTGTGAGAACCCCCTTTTATACCGTTGCCAGGAGAGAGAAAATATCCGTTGTGATGACGATACGATCTCTGAAACATCGCCAGAAAAAGCGCGATTTGACAGCTTGGTTTCCCTAGATATACGTCAGCAGGCGTGGGTGTAGGAACCGTTTCAAATTCACGCGCCCAATCCAAATTCTTATCCTATGAGTCATGTGGAATTCTTATCCAATTACCGTCTCTTTAATTTTGAAAATGCTTCAAAGTCAAGTACAAGCAGCTACAAACGAGACTCATTCGTTCGCTTCATGTTAAGCAACCTTCGCTCCTCCATAAGAAAAGGAACCACCATATATGTTAGAACCGAAAGCACAAATCTGAAAAGTGCCATTAGTACCACAAACAAGAGTTTGGAAAATCATAAAGATCTTCGTGCAAGAGTGTGCCAAAGAAAAAGAAATAAAGCAAGATGTGTATGGGATATAAGTGATGTCTTTGAAGACATGAAACGAATGATCCCGGGCATGAATCTCTTCCATCAAAGTCAAGAGAGACTGAGAAGTGTCTGTGTAGTTTCCCGTGAAATACGATCAAATGTTTGTTCAGAAACATTGAAAGGCATCTTTTCAAGTATAGGCTTTAGTGGGTGGTTTAGCTTCAACCGAACTTCGATACTTAAAATAAGACCGAAAGAAGGATGAAGTACTTGTGAGACCGATGTGGTCTGTTGAACAAGTAGGTTGGAGAATTTATTTTGTGACTGGATAATAATAAGAAATCTCAAAAACAAATCTGAAACTGGATCTTATGGGAAGAAACGTCTTGGTTATAGACAATATCATAAAGATCACGCAAAAATTAAAAAAGGAGATTTCTTGAGGTACAAGTTATAGCTTGAACATTTTAGCGTTCACCGTCAATTCATTCAAGGTGTTGGATTTTTGGGTCTCACTCAGCACGTGGTGAATGTGTCTAAGATCATCAACACAGATGTTGTGTAACCATAAACCTCAGTGGTAATTGATGAGAGTCTCAAGGGTTACGATTGTGGAGCAAAACGTGATGGAGAAAAATGAGGTAGTTAAAGAGCCGAAAGTACCTCTGCAAATTAAGAATGACAAAGCAGAAAACTGTTAACTCACTGTGAGAAGAGTAAGGTAGCTCGTGACTGGAGTGAATTTAGTAGCCTAATTGGGAAGAAACGATAGGTGTCGATCGAATCAATAAGGCTTCACTCAGAGACTAGGAGGCTTCGGTCTACATGCAACAACATGCTTCTAGGGACACTTAACTAGTACAAAGATAAGAGTGTTATACATGCTTTGAATATTTCTGAAAAAGAATAAAAACATAAAATAAAATAAAAATATTTTTGGAGTTTTTGGATATTTCTGAAAAAAGAATAAAAACAGAAAAAAAAAATTTAAATACTTTTGGAGTTTTGAATATTTCTGAAAAAGAATAAAAACAGAAAATAAAAATATTTTTGGAGTTTTTTGGAATGAAAATAAAAGAGAAATAAAAAGTAAGCGAAAAGATAGACAAAATATACAAAACATACAACCGAAATCAAACTTCATAAAGATGAAGCGAAATGGGCCGAGCGTTCGGTTCATTTCGGTTCCCGAAACTTCTGGAGCCGAAATAGACCGAGCGTTCGCTCTATTTCGCTTCTCCAATTTTTTTGTGAAACGGAACGGGTTTCGGTACCGACTCAGCTTCCATCATTCCCAAGCCTTGTAGAATTTTATTAAAGCTTGCTTCTGGTAGGGCCTTAGTGAAGATGTCAGCCAGTTGATCTGAGGACCGAACGAAGTGAACTTCAACGTTACCATCTTCCACATGGTCCTTTATGAAGTGGTATCTTAGTGCAATATGTTTAGTCTTCGAGTGTTGCACCGGATTGTGACATATTCGAATCGCACTTTCTGAGTCACAGTAGAGAGGAATCTTCTTCATGCATAAGCAATAGTCTCTAAGTTGGCTTTGTATCCATATGACTTGTGATGTACATGATGCTGCAGCGATGTACTCAGCTTCGGCTGTGGAAAGAGACACACAAGTTTGTTTCTTTGATTTCCAGCTGACTAGTTTACCATCGAGAAACTGGCACCCACCAGTTGTGCTCTTTCAGTCCAATCCACACCCACCAAGATCAGCGTCCAAGAAGGCTTGAACAAAGAAGCCAGATTTTGCAGGATACCAAAGACCGAGAGACGAGGTTCGCTTCACATACCGGAAGATGTTGTTCACTGAAACCATATGAGGTTCTCTTCGATTTGCTTGAAACCTTGCACAATAGCAGACTGAAGACATTATGTCCGGTCTACTAGCCGTTAGATACATAAGGGAACCTATCATTTGACAATAAAGAGTCACATCAACAGCCAGTTTCTCAAGAGATGGAGTCAGTTTCGTGCTAAATGCCACTGGAACCTTTTCTTTGGAATCTCCCGTCATACCGAACTTCGCCAACAGATTCTTCGTGTACGCTTCCTGATTAATGAAGATGCCTTCTGGTCCCTGTCTTATATTCAATCCAAGGAAAAAGTTAATCGGACCCATTGCGCTCATCTCAAATTTTGTCTCCATCAACTTCCTGAATTCAGCTGTTAAGCTAGGATTCGTGGAGCCGAAGATGATGTCATCGACATAAATCTGAACTATCATTAAGTGTTCGCCCTCTTTCTTGCGAAAGAAGGTTGGGTCAACCAAACCTTGTTTGAATTTTGACATTTTGAGAAAACGTGTTAGAGTTTCATACCAGGCTCTCGGGGCTTGCTTCAAACCATAGACTGCTTTATCCAATATGTAGCAGTGATCAGGATACTTCTCATTCAAAAATCCTGGTGGTTATTCAACATATACCGTTTCTTTTAGTTCTCCATTCAAGAAAGCACATTTTACATCCATTTGGAAAACTTCGAAGTTTTTATGTGCAGCATATGCTAGAAAGATTCTCACTGATTCCAACCTTGCTACAGGAGCGAAGGTCTCTTCATAATCTATTCCTTCTTCCTGACAATATCCTTTCACCACGAGCCTCGATTTGTTGCGAATTATGTTTCCTTCTTTATCTAAATTATTTCTAAAAACCCATTTTAAACCGACTATAGATACATCCTTTGGTGTGGGAATCAGCCTCCAAACACGATTTCGTTCAAACTCATGGAGTTCGTCTTGCATAGCTTGCACCCAATCAGAGTGATCAAGAGCAGCATTTACCGTTTTCGGTTCAATTTTGGAGACAAACGAATTAAACATGCAGAATTCTACTTGAGAGAATAAAGCAGCTTGCTTCACCTTCAGTTGAGAGCGTGTGAGAACTCCCTCAGATGATTCACCAATGATTTGAGTTTTAGGATGATCCTTTGTCCATTTTATGAGAGGAGGGTAATTTGGATCATAGGCAGGATCCAACTCAGCATTTACTTCTACTTCAAGTTCTGATTCATCTTCATTCTCCCCCTCAAATGGCGAAGCGTATCCCATGTCTGAATCTGGATTCTCCCCCTCAAATGGACCTTTATTGGTTGGGCCTTGTGATGGATTCACCCCCTGATAAGGCAATTCGGTTGTTTTTGGTGTAGACGAACCCCCCTGGAGTATAGAGCTTTCTCTTGGAGGGTCATTGGTAGCTGGATGATCACCTGTTGCAGTAGGTTCGCTTTGAGTTTGCTTCTCGGTTGGTTGTTGAGTTTTGCTTTCCATGTCTTTAGTAGCTTCATTGATGATTTTCTTCAAGGTATCGATATTGTTATCTGCTGCTTTCCTGTCACACCCAAAACTGGGACGGCGGAAACGTTCGGGGGTGGTTGACGTCATGCGTAGTTCCACAACAATTGTATCATAGCAAGCATAGTAAACACAACCAGACATTTAATACATATATGAAAAAGGTTTACATTGTTTAATACATAGTTTTGTTCATATCAAAAGTAAAAAGGAAAGACGTGACTCTAACGCGCTGACTCCTCCAAAATCCTGGAAGTACCTGTTAACTAATTCCCTGAGAATACAAGCAGTTTTGAAAGAATATCAGCATAAAGCTGGTGAGTTCATAAGCATTTAGTTTTGGTGGAAAATGTTCTTTGATTCTTTTGAAACGTGTTCCTCAAGAAAATCCTATATTTTCTTATGAAAAGCGTGTTTGAAAACCCATTCATTCCATGACTTCCAGATTCAGACAAGATATGTACAATCCAAGGAGTCGTGGAATGAATATGAATATCTGTTAATTACTTGTTAAACAATCCGTTTGTGAAAAGCCCAGTTATCCCGGGAAAATCCTATATTTTTCCTAAAGGTTGATCATTGATTTTCCGTTCTAAACTGAGCTGTACAAGTATCTACCGTACTTATATCGATAAACGTAGTTTTCTTTTAAAAACCCTGGTTACTACCAGTGAGGTATATTAGCCATATTACATAAATAAAACTAATAAAAGAAAACGTGATGAACTAAATCCTGAAGGTACTATTAGTACCCTCCAGTAATCAAATCAGTTATTACTTTGAGGTTAGTTCACTTGATTCATTATTACAAAAGTAAATCTCTGCTATCTACATTGTGAGTTTCATGACCATAACTGACTGGATATGGCCCGCAATGGGGCCGGTATCCTTTATGACTTTGTCACCCGTAGACCTGTCGGTCTAACTGTGGCTAGAAGCAAGGTGCGGGATTGTCAGTCCCGTATAAATCTATACACAACAGTCACACTCTCCCTACAAGAGACTCTGGTCACAAGTGCTAGTCCTACACTCTGATTCTATGGGAGTGTTACCAAAGACGTGTCTCTAACTTAGACTAACAAATTTACATGTAATAATATAGAAAATCCTTTTGTGATTAACTTGAATCCTTTATAAAATGATACATTTTACTACATGATTCATAAGTTCATTGCTCTAGTTTTGAAAACTGTTTCTACGAGTTGATTTCTTAATCGTTTGGTAAAACTGTTTTCCGTGTTAAAAACATACTGAAAATATAATTATCTTAAACAAAATAATATACTTTGAGCACAAGTTTCCATGTACTTTTGCTTGTATCCCCCCCTGAAAACATGAAAACTCGAAAAAAGCGTAGGGGTATAAACTCACATCGGATGAGTGGTTTGAAGGAAGGATTAATACGGAATGTTGGATGTTCAAGTGAAGCCTTGAACACGATTTGATCCTAATTAACACGTAATGACACATAAAGGAGTCAAATGAAGGTATTTCACTACTAGATATGAGGGAGAACCACTCTAAGAACTTGGAACTACTTGCACTAAGTGTTAGGAACTTAAAGGATTGCATGAGGGAGGTGTATGGCCACCTTTAAGGTGTGTACGGCCATGGGTGTGCGGCCGTACACTCATGATGGAAGGTGCCTTTCAGGTGTTTTCAAGGTCCATACTTGCATCCATGAAGTGTTCTAGGCCCATACTTAGTTGTAGTACAAGTTAAGGATCTTAGAAATGGGTTTGTGGTCCTAGGGTGTGTGTGTGGTCGCACACACATGAGTGTGCTGCCGCACAAGGGAGTGTGCTACCTCATACATGAGTGTGTTGCCACACAAGGGTGTGTGCGGCCATATGCAGGCGTGTGCTGTCGTACCCCCTACATGTTTGTGTCAAAAACGTCACTTCTAAGGTGTAGCAAGGCCATGGTCATGTCTAACTCGAAGATGGAAGTCTAATTCTCACTTTGGAGGGTCTTTTAGGAGTGTGAGGCCACCTTATGTGGGTATGCGGCCGCACACCTTCAAATAGATGAAGGACATGACGGGACATGATGAATAAAGGCTTAGATCAAGAGACTCTTCAAGCACAATAAGCTAAGGGATGGATTACTCACATTTTTGAAGCCTTAGGAGTGTTTGTGGTTGAAGAAGCTTGAGAGAAATGGAGTGGTGTGCTGCCAAGGTGTTAAAGGAATAAAAGGAAAGGGGTCTACCCTTTATATAGGGGCGGGTATGCTGCCTAGGGGTGAGTGTGCGGCCGCACACCCATGTGTATGGCCGTACACTCCCCCTAAGGGTGTGTATGGCCCGGTTTTGTCACCCTACGGCTTGCTGACTCATTCCTAACCTCAACCTTGGTTGTACTCAAGCTTAGAACGCTTAAATGAATCCTTAATCAATGCTAGGAGTTATCACAAATGAGTTTAACATAGATTAACCGACTAGATGTACCAAGTGAAAGTTTCGGGTTGTCACATCATCCCCCGGTTAGAGGGAATTTCATCCCAAAATTCAATAATAAAGATGTAACTCGAGGACTTGGAAATGATGGGAGTACTTATGTTTCCTTGGATTCTCGTGCTCCCAAGTGAATTCAGGTTCCCGCTTGGCATTCCAGCGGACCTTCACTATCGGGATGTGACGTTATTTCGTTCGCTTGACTTCTCGGTTCGTGAGTTCAAATGAATCCTTCACGAAGTGGAGACTCTCGTCTAACTCGATATTGTCAAAGGAAAGTCACAAGTGTCTCATCAGATAAACACTTCTTTCGGTTCGACACGAGGAAGACGGGATGAACGTTGCTAAGCGCTCAAGGTAACTGGAGTTCGTACGCTATGGGACCGATCCTAGCAAGGATCTCAGATGGTCCAATGTATCTTGGCTTTAGCTTTCTACGCTTTCAGAAGCGTATCAGGACTTTCCAGGGTGAGACCTACAAAAAGGACACATTCACCAGTCTGGAACTCCAATGGTTTTTGTCTCTTATCGGCGTAGCCCTTTCGTACGACCCTTTTCGGTCGTCTCTCGGATGGTTTCAGGACTCGTGACGGTGCTGTCGGGGACTTGACTCTTGTCTAGTTGCGTCTCGCCCACCTCAGCCCAGCACAGAGGGATCTATACTTACGGCCATAGAGGGCTTCGAACGGTGCAGTCTTGATGCTGGAACGGTCGTCGTTGTTGCAAGAAAGTTCCACTAAGGGTAGATGAGTGTCCCACGACGTATCTACAATTGTCCGGGTTGTTCTCTTACTTGTCCATTTCTTTGTAGATGATACTCTTTGCTTGAATACTTTCGGGTTTTGAAAAGAGATGAATTTTCGAAGTTCGCATCTAGTTTGTCGTTACGAGCGACGGAAGTTTTGCGATCAAACGATTTAAGATAAAAGGGTTTGGTATAACATAGACTCAGTCGAACTAGACAAGATGACGTCGTAGAATCGCGCGTTAAGTTAGTCCGGGAGGATCGTGTTGTTAGAACATTGATGCCGCTGGGTGAATGCCTCTGGTGTTTTCTGTGTTTGACTTGAAGTTAACAGATACTACTAATACGAGGGTTCTGATGTTTTGAAACTATGAACTTTTATGAAATGGTTCTTACTAGATCTCTCTATGATTGTTTGGTGTACACAAGCCAGGTATAACAACAACTGAACCTAACGTATTCACTAAGCTATCATAATTACTCATTAGGGATTTAAATCTTATAAGAATGTCGTGATTCAATTTGGACGAGGAAGTAATCACGATTATGAGCAATTATTGGGTTTTCGAAAACATACCCAAAACATAGCAGGGTTCTTTGATGTTTCCTCATTCCCTGACGTCAGACTCCTCCTGTTTCCTCATTGTTCTTCTCTGTTGGACAGTCTATCTTGAAATGTCCCATTTCGCCACATGTACATCACACTTGAACTAAGCTAGCGTCGGTAGTGGAAGTGACGTGTTGAGTAGGGGTCTTTGCGAAGCGAGCTTCCTGGCCATCCTTAGCCCTTGGAAAATTTCTTTTGAAATGTCCTACCCTACCACAGAGGTAAAAGGTTGGACTTGTACCAACATTAGTAGTCGGAGTGATGAACTTGACTAGGGTCCTACAACTGCGGGAGGTGTGCCCCTTCCTGTTGCATCTAGTGCAATGCAGCTCTCGGCAGACTCCATGATGATGGTAGTTGCATTTGCTGCAGTGCGGGAGATTTCCAAAGTAGGGTGTGGTTGGTGTTGGAACAGCGGGGTTGGCTGGGGTGTTAAATGCCCCAGTTCGTTGCCTTTCAATAGGTCCCTGGGTTGAGCAACTTCCTTGGAACTTTCGTTTCAGGATGTTAGGTTGGAGATCAGGTGTGTCCTTTCTAGTAGGCACTTTTTGTTGAGATTGGTTAACACCAAGATTTGGATTGCCATTAACCCTTCCACCCACATTTGTGTTGTTAGCGTTAGGAACAGCTAGGGCGACTGTTACCGCTGCTGTGACAGTAGCTTGGAACGTAGCTGAGTCCATCTGGAGGATTGGTGTCTTACTGGTGGGTTGGTTACGTTTCTTCGGAGGCATGATCTGCTACACATCAAGAAAAGAAGCTTGTGAGCAACAGCGGATGCCTCAGGATGTATCCTAAATGTTTATCTATGCATTAAGATTTCCCGTTTTACTGTCTGCCTCTCATTGATTCGACCCACATCCCCATGATGTGGTCCTAGCCAGAATAAAAAAGATTTGAACTCAATAAAGTTTACATACAATAACTTACGAACTCCTGGTTGCTCAGCTCATTGAGCTGGCTGGATAACCCTCACATTTTCGCCGACTCTAGGTGACATGAAGGGTTAGCTATAAGGGTAGCTCCGGGGATCAAGTCGACACAGGATTCAACTTGACGCTCGGGAGGAATTCCTGGAATGTCTTTGGGAAAGACATCAGGAAAGTTGCAGACTTCGAAGGTGCTCTCGAGGTCTTTAACTTTTTGCGTCACGTTGACACATGAGCCGGGAATGCATAGCATCCCTTTCGCAGATACTTCTGGCCTTTGGCGCAGGGAACGATACGAAGGTTCAAGCAAAATTTTCTCACTGAAATAAATGAGGATTTCGTCAAAGAGAAGATTGAGACGAATCGCCTTCTCGAAACAAAGAACATCAGAACGATTCGGGGCTCAACCATCCCATGCCGATTAGGACATCAAAGTTTTTCATGAAGACTGATATGAAATCGATGGGGAAAAGGAATGATCGTCTAAGTATATCCTATGATACATGTTTTGAAGACAAAATAGTGATAGGACCTTGATAAAGTTGCTTAATTTGCATGCTACCGATCTAAGGTATACTTTTGACAATGTTAATCTTTAACTGAAATATTATTGTTGCCATCATGACTGAAACTGAGATTACACATATTTCGGAACCCTTGACCTAAAAATAGGTCTAAATCATTCTAACAGAGAAAGAATCTTGGCAACATGAAGAACAGAGATGTTTACAGAAAGAGTTACTTAGAACATAAATATGAAAGTTATTCGTTGAATCAAAAGTAAGGATGAGTAGAGCATTCTCCTATCGGCGACGGGTACCCCTCAAATGAAACCTTAAATCGGCCAACTGGCGTTCCATGCCAAGCAGGCGTCTCTCGTACTCTAACCGGCGAGCTCGGAGGTATATGACTTCGGCTCGGGTTGTAGCTAACTCTCGCTGTAGAGCTTCATTGTTCCTTGCAGCTCTCGCATGAGAAATCTCGAGGCGACAAATGCGATCTGTGCTGGTGTACGGATCCGCTTCGAGCTCAACAGTTTGCCGAAGGGTTGCCATACCTAGCTCCACATTGCGAGCCACTCAACGTATCAGGATTGGAAGGGCCCTGTCCGTGGGGCCTCCTTCGTTTAGATTGTAGAAGTTGCGTTTTCCGTCGTATGGGAGGGGTTGGCCTTGCTCGTGGCTCCACCTATTCAAACTCTCAACCCACATAGGCGTTGGACCTTGTAATCCAACTCGAGGGTTAGGATTTTGTATTGGGGCCACTTGAGGCAGGTTCTCGACTTCGGGTTCCGAGTCAGTCTCTTCAGGAAATGGTTCGGCAAAGTCATCGTCCAAAGGAATTTCATGGTTCCCTTCTAGCTCTGGCTCGATCCATCCATCATCTCCTTGGTTGGGAAAATACGGGTCGCCAGGAAGATGGAATCCAACCATGCTATCTACGCGAGGTGATGGTAAAGGGATAGTCAATAGGCGTCGAATCTATAATACTTCCAATGTATTATAGTTACATGATTGATTCTTGAAGAATGGATTTTTGGGTAAGTTTCCGGTTCGGTCGTTATAGCATCCTAAAATACTCCTATAGTATTTTAATCCTTATGTTTGGTTCTAGAACTCTTCTGCTACCTAGGTAAGTTTTAGGCTTGCTGCAACACCACAGTCACTCCCAAGCACATGTTGGTCATGTCTCGAATGAATATAGTTGATCAGGCTATATTGATCCTAGACATGATTACATAACTGCCCAGGTTTAACTGCGATGTCCAACATCCAAATACTTTTGTTTTGTTCTACTTATGACACGGATTCTGGTACTCGGGTATGATGGGTTTTGAGCAATCTAACACTTCCTAAGTGTACATGCAACCCTAATAACCTTGGATCTATGTTTGTCTAATAATCATGCAAAGTTGAATTCCAAGGTTATATTCCTATCTAGCATACATGGGGAACATTTTTAGCTTGAATGAAAGATAGAATAACTTACCTTGTTGTTGATTATGATCCTTGAAACCTTGTGAGCCTAGCACCCCAAGTGTGATGTCTCAAATGCTTCACACAACACCAAATGCAAAGGAGTAAACTTTGAGAGAATCTTACACTTGCAAAATCGGCTCTAGCCCTCTTGTTTCTTAGTGTAGCCTATTTTGGTGGAGAATGGGTTTCTTATATAGTGTTGACACATCTAGGGTTACACCATGTAAACCCTAATGTGTCATGACTCTTCATTTCCATGACCCATGGGTTTGTAACTCCCATGGAGCATCCATGGAGCATCCTATGGGTGGAACCCAACTTGATAATCCATGGAGCCTCTTAGCCCACTATATAAGATATGGAAGATTTACATAATCTACCCATATATTTAATTAGTTATCTTTTGATCACTTAATTAATTCTAAATTAATTCTTGATCAAACTAATTAAATAATATTATTAATATATTAGAACTTATAATATATTAATAAACCATAAGTGTTATTTCTCTCATTTTAGTTTATCCAATTGCATGGTGCCATGCAGCCCAAATGGACCATGCCAGGTCGGGTCAAGTACATACCAGAAATAGTTATGGACTTAGACACCTTATCCAACAGTCTCCCACTTGGATAAGTCTAATAACTATAACTGCAATACTTCAGTAACCGATCGGCAATCGTAGCTCTTTCAAGGCCTCTCGGAACTGAGAAGATGATGATACGCCATTTAAGATAAGTGATCATATAATCCTCTGTTCTAGATATCAGCCGGACAAATACATAGAACAGTGTCTTACTTTGTATCCAGCAGTTTGTTTCCCGATTTCCGATTTGTTTGACAAAGAACTTAATTGAACACATCAACTTAGTTCTGACCGGGCCCGGTACATAGGTCAAAACAAAATCATCGAGGGGCCCAGATATCAGCTTCTAATCCAAGAAGGAACAGATAAACTTCGACTCATATGTTTGTTCTACCACTCATTGAATTATACACAAAAACACGTTTTATAACATCGAGTTACCAATGCGTTAACGTATAATCAATGCATAACCAACTCATAAGTAACAAATCATATCTCTAGATTTGAAGACTTATATGATATTACCATCTCACGATCACTCGAGATAAATTCCATGAAGTGATTCCAGTGAGCGTGGGTTGAGTCCAATGCTTAGAACTTATGAGCACTCATGAGTGTTGTAGCCATGTCCAACAACTTAGACCTCTGCAACCAATCATGACAGTCTTGATTCATACCTGCTTCCGACATATGACCGACTGTGGAGGTTCGAATAATATGATATACCAAACATAATTATTCTGGAAGTCAAAACATGCAAAAGAAATATAGTAAACGATCGACAAGAGATAGCAACACTTTACTCATAAATAAAACACCTTTTATTCATCATCTAATGTCAATTACACTTTACAAATTTCAAGGTTATCTAACTACTAAATCTAATATCATCCTTCAGCCCTATGCTCCGAGCATGCTGGAGATGCTTAACCCGAGTCAGTCCCTTCGTGAGGGGATCTGCTGGATTGTCATCCGATGATACCCTCTTTGCCACGAGGAGTCCTTCTTCTATTCGATGTCTGATGAAATGGTATTTTATGTCGATGTGTTTGGATCTCCCGTGATCCCTTGGTTCCTTGGCTAAGGCAACTGCACTTTCACTATCATAGAAAATTTCCATTGGCTCTTTAATAGCTGGTACAACTCCAAGGTCTCCAATGAAGTTCTTCAGCCATATCGCCTCCTTTGCTGCCTCGCTAGCTGCTATATACTCTGATTCGCAAGTTGAATCAGCCACTATCTCTTGCTTGGAACTCTTCCAAGAAATTGCTCCTCCATTTAAGGTAAAGACCCAGCCTGACTGAGAGTGGAAATTATTCGTATCAGTCTGAAAGCTAGCATCACTATACCCTACAACTCTCAAGTCTTCACTCCCACCGAGGGTAAGGACCCAGTCCTTAGTCCTCCGTAGGTACTTGAGGATATTCTTTACCACAGTCCAGTGTGCCTTGCCAGGGTTCCCCTGATACCTGCTAACCATGCTCAAAGAAAAGGCTACATCAGGTCGAGTACACGTCATAGCATACATGATCGATCCTACAGCCGAAGCATAAGGTATTCGACTCATTTCTGCTATCTCAGCCTCAGTACTATGGCTTTGTGTCTTACTCAATCTGGCGTTACTCTGGATGGGTAACTCTCCTTTCTTGGAGTCATGCATGCCGAATCTCTTCAACACCTTATCCAAGTAAGTACTCTGACTAAGTCCAATTAGTCTTTTACTCCGGTCTCTCAAGATCCTTATCCCTAGAATATAGGCAGCTTCTCCTAGGTCCTTCATAGAGAAACACTTCCCAAGCCAGGACTTAACTTCCTGCAGAGTTGGGATATCATTTCCTATGAGTAGTATGTCATCCACATACAATACCAAAAAGCTAACTATACTCCCACTAGCCTTGACATATACACAAGATTCATCTTCACTCCTAGAAAAGCCAAATTCCTTGACTTTCTCATCAAAGCAAAGATTCCATCTGCGAGGTGCTTGCTTTAACCCATAAATGGATTTCTCAAGCTTACACACTCTATTAGGGTACTCTGTGTTGACAAAACCCTCTGGCTGACTCATGTAAACATCCTCAGCCAACTTTCCATTAAGGAAAGCGGTTTTGACATCCATTTGCCATATTTCATAGTCATGAAATGCGGCTATGGCTAACAGAACCCTAATAGACTTAATCTTGGCCACTGGAGAAAAGGTCTCATCATAATCAACTCTCGGAGTTTGTGAGAAACCCTTTGCAACCAGTCGTGCCTTATAAGTGTGTACATTACCATCCATGTCGGTCATCTTCTTGAAGATCCATTTGCACCCTACAGTCTTACGACCTGGTACATTCTCAACCAAGTTCCAAACTTGATTGTCATACATGGACTCTATCTCGCTGTCCATTGCCTCTTTCCACTTGGCTGACTCAGGGCCTGCCATGGCTTCCGCGTAACTGTTAGGTTCATCCAGACCTATCAGTGTCTCATCACTGATAAGTGTATCACCTTCCGCAGTAATATGGAATCCATAGTAATGCTCAGGTGCATTCCTAACCCTTGTGGAACGCCTCAGAGGTACAGACTTGTCAATTGGCTCAACAGAAGTTTCCTCCTCAAGTTGAGTGCTAGGGTTTGAAGTTCCTTCACCACTTGACTCTTGAATTTCTTCAAGGTCAACTTTCCTCCCACTGTCTCCTTGGCTTATGAACTCTCTCTCTCGAAAGAAAGCCCTCCTAGCTACAAAGACCACATTGTCACTAGGTCTGTAGAAGAGGTAACCAAAGGATTTCTGTGGGTAGCCGATGAAAATACACCTCTCACTTCGAGGTTCGAGCTTATCATGAGTCTCGCGTCTCACGAAAGCCTCGCAACCCCAAATCTTAATGTGGTCTAGTTTGGGTACTTTGCCATTCCACATCTCATGAGGAGTTTTGGCAACTTTCTTTGTGGGAACTAGATTAAGGATATGGGCGGCAGTCTCTAAGGCATACCCCCAAAATGAGATTGGTAGCGAAGCTCGACTCATCATGGAACGAACCATATCCAACAAGGTTCGATTATGCCTCTCAGCTACACCATTCAACTGCGGTGTCCTGGGAGGTGTCAATTGTGAGACAATCCCACATTCCCTAAGATAGTCGAGGAACTCTGAACTAAGATACTCACCACCTCGATCGGATCGAAGCATCTTAATGTTCTTGCCCAATTGATTCTCGACTTCCTGTTTAAACTCTTTAAACCTCTCAAAAGTCTCTGACTTATGCTTGATTAAGTAGACATATCCATATCTACTGTAATCATCAGTAAAAGTCAAATAATAACGATTAGCATCCCTTGTGGCATGTTTGAAGGGCCCACACACATCTGTGTGCATAAGATCCAACAAACCTTTACCCCTCTCACAAGAACCTGTGAAGGGTGACTTTGTCATTTTTCCAAGTAAGCATGATTCGCAACTATCATCTGACTTTAGGTCAAATGACTCCAATACTCCATCCTTTTGGAGTTTGCCTATGCGTTTCTTGCTTATATGTCCAAGACAACAATGCCATAATGATGCTTTATCCAAGTTATTATTATTAACAGAATCAATACATAATACATTATTTCCTAAGTTATCAACCACATATACAGTTTCATGCACACCATCACAAGGTAATGCTTTAAAATAAAGAACATTATTAAAGAAAGCATTAATCAAACCAACTTCATTATCAAATGAAAAGGTGAAACCTTGTTTATACAATGCATGAAAGGAAATAATATTTCTTGCCATTTTTGGCGAATAACAACATTTATTCAAATCTAAACTAAACCCACTACTTAGCGATAAAGTATAAACTCCAATCTTGGTGACAGGTAAAGCTTTCCTATTCCCCATGATTAAGTTTATTCTTCCATGCTCCACATTCTCACTTCTTCTTAGTCCCTGCAAATCAGAACATATATGAATACCACAACCGGTATCAAGGACCCAAGAGTTAGAATGGGGTGAGTTATTAGATAAGATAGTGTAAATACCTCCATGGTTGGGTTTAACTTTCCCATCCTTCACATCTTGCTGGTACTTTGGGCAGTTCCGCTTCCAATGTGACTTTTCATGGCAATAGAAGCATTCAGCCTCTTTAGGGTCAGAAGAAGGAGTGAGAAAACCTTTCTTGGTTCCACTTGAAGAAGAGCCATCAAGGGTCCTAGCCTTGGTACCCTTCGAAGAGCTCTTCCTCTTCTTCCCTCTACCTTTCCCGATTGCCAAAACCGGGGCGAAGTTTGGAGTAGGAGTGTTAACAACCGACTTACCCTTAAGACCTGTTTCTGCGGTCTTGAGGAGTCCCTGAAGTTTGCTGAGTGTGACCTCTTCCTTATTCATGTGATATGTCATGCGGAATTGATCATAGCACGATGGTAAGGAGTGCAAAATGATATCTATTGCAAGCTCCTCAGGGAAGTTCACATTAAGCTTCAACAACCGATCCACATACCTTTGCATTTTCTGCATGTGGCTCATGACGGATTCCCCGTCCTTCATCATGGTTGTTATGATAGAGCATATGATTTCATACCTCTCCTGTCGTGCACTTTGATGGTATCTTTCCATCAGATCTTGGTGCATTTCAAAAGGGTAGAAGTCCTCATAGGACTTTTGGAGTTCCGCTGTCATGGTGGCCAACATGATGCATGCCACTTTTGTAGCATCCCTTTCATGTGCCCGGAAGTCAGCGATCTCCTGGGGAGTTGCAGTGGTCTCATCAATCTCCTTAAGCTCCTTGTCAAGTACATATTCTTTTTCCTCGTAGCGGGTAATCATCCTGATGTTTCTGATCCATTCATTGAAGTTGGATCCATCAAAAGTGACTTTCCCACACAAGTTCATAAGGGTAAAGGAGCCATTAGGATTAGAGCCAGAAGCAGCATTGTTTGAAGACATCTGAAAGAAGAGAACAAGATTAGTTTAGATATTAAGAGAGTCCTTAATAAAACATCCAAATGTAATATTAAGGCTAGAATCCAATCACAATATATTATAACTTAGAAGAGGTATGTCGTAATCCAAGCTATAACATATTTGAAAGGTAAGTGAATGACGATTCACCAATTTCCACCATGAAAAACGAAATATAGATATTAGGTTTTTAATTGGTTCTTAGAAATTCCTAGATTCTTTTGAGATTCAATGAACTTTTCAAAGGCATGTTTCAATCTCGAGTGTGCCCTCCAAGTTTTGTGACTGGGATACCGAGGATCACAAAACGAGGTGTGAAGTAACCATGCAAATCACTTGGTACCCTCAAGGTTTATCACTCAATCGATGTGCCGGTAAACCACACACGCTCCACCGATGCTATGGTAAACCTTAAGTCACCCTTTACCTACCTTGTTAAGTCCAAGTTAGTGTGCCGGTTAACCACACACGCTCCACCAACGACTTAAACAAAGTGTAAAGTGTAATTTCATGGATTAGCACCTTATTCACATTTTCCTAAAGTAACTAAGATTGGGAATTTAATAAAAGCATTTAGTTACTTTATAATATTCATCATACTTTTAATGAGAATTTATAAGTCCTTGTCTTACCCGTTCGGCTAACGACCCTCCACCGATCAAGGAAGCGGTGGGTGAGAGTGGACACCCATTAAGTTGCCATTTTATAGGCAACAACCTTATACCCCCCTTATAGACTGGCTTCGTGAATGAGGCGTACTAGCGGTAAGACGACTTGATGTTATACATATATATATTAGTAACTTATAATATTATAAAGTATAAGGGTTGAATTTTAACTTTTAAAATTCTAAGGGTTGGAACTAAAGTTTTAATCAAGACTTTACATGTTCCAAAACTTGAGGGCAAGTTTTGTAAACTTCCAAAACTTTTCATTTCTTATAACTTATGAATTAATTGAGTAATAAAAATGAAGACTCTTCATTTTTATAACTCTCGTGTTCTTTTAATGGCTTTAATAAAAGTGAGACTTTTGGTTTTCCATAACTTGAGGACAAGTTATGGACTCCATTAAAACACATTATGATCATGAATTAAACTACCATGAAGGTTACAAACAATTCCTATGATCATCTAATCTTCATAAGTTCAAGAACATGAATATGAACACTTTCAAGAATCAAAAATTACACTTAAAAAAAACTTGTAATTTTAATAATTGCCATTGTAAATGGATTAGCATAAACATTACACCATCTAAAACAAGCTTTAAAACATCAAAACAGTTTAGGGTAATGTTTCTAGTCCATTTCCAGCAACAAATGTGCAAACTTTCATACGAGCAGAAAACAGAAAAACGATTTTTTTTTCAAGCTATTTGCACAAAAAAAAAACAACAAACAAACCTAGGCTCTGATACCACTGATGGGTTTTGAGCATTCTAACACTTCCTAAGTGTACATGCAACCCTAATAATCTTGGATCTATGTTTGTCTAATAATCATGCAAAGTTGAATTCCAAGGTTATATTCCTATCTAGCATACATGGGGAACATTTTTAACTTGAATGAAAGATAGAATAACTTACCTTGTTGTTGATTATGATCCTTGAAACCTTGTGAGCCTAGCACCCCAAGTGTGATGCCTCAAATGCTTCACACAACACCAAATGCAAAGGAGTAAACTTTGAGAGAATCTTACACTTGCAAAATTGGCTCTAGCCCTCTTGTTTCTTAGTGTAGCCTATTTTGGTGGAGAATGGGTTTCTTATATAGTGTTGACACATCTAGGGTTACACCATGTAAACCCTAATGTGTCATGACTCTTCATTTCCATGACCCATGGGTTTGTAACTCCCATGGAGCATCCATGGAGCATCCTATGGGTGGAACCCAACTTGATAATCCATGGAGCCTCTTAGCCCACTATATAAGATATGGAAGATTTGCATAATCTACCCATATATTTAATTAGTTATCTTTTGATCACTTAATTAATTCTAAATTAATTCTTGATCAAACTAATTAAATAATATTATTAATATATTAGAACTTATAATATATTAATAAACCATAAGTGTTATTTCTCTCATTTTAGTTTATCCAATTGCATGGTGCCATTCAACCCAAATGGACCATGCCGGGTCGGGTCAAGTACATACCAGAAATAGTTATGGACTTAGACACCTTATCCAACAGGGTATACTCGTATACTTTTTATAAAAATACTTATATTTGGAAAGTATACTTTTTGTTTAGAGCACTTAGGCCCCTTAATGTTTATAGTTGTATACCATGTAAGGTTCGGTATACTTAGTTCACTATAAACAATAGCTCTGATACCAATCTGTCACACCCCCAAACCGGGACGGCGGAAACGTTCGGGGGTGGTCGACGTCATGCGTAGTATCACAACAATTGTATCATAGCAAGCATAGTAAACACAACTAGAAATTGAATACATATATGAAAAAGGTTTACATTGTTTAATACATAGTTTTGTTCATATCAAAAGTAAAAAGGAAAGACGTGACTCTAACGCGCCGACTCCTCCAAAATCCTGGAAGTACCTGTCTACTAATTCCCTGAGAATACAAGCAGTTTTGAAAGAATATCAGCATAAAGCTGGTGAGTTCATAAGCATTTAGTTTTGGTGGAAAATGTTCTTTGATTCTTTTGAAACGTGTTCCTCAAGAAAATCTTATATTTTCTTATGAAAAGCGTGTTTGAAAACCCATTCATTCCATGACTTCCAGATTCAAACAAGATATGTACAATCCAAGGAGTCGTGGAATGAATATGAATATCCATTAATTACTTGTTAAACAATCCGTTTGTGAAAAGCCGAGTTATCCCGGTAAAATCCTATATTTTCCCTAAAGGTTGATCATTGATTTTCCGTTCTAAACTGAGGTGTACAAGTATCAACCATACTTATATCGATAAACGTAGTTTTCTTTTAAAAACCCTGGTTACTCCGAGTGAGGTATATTAGCCATATTACATAAATAAAACTAATAAAAGAAAACGTGATGAACTAAATCCTGAAGGTACTATTAGTCCCCTCCAGTAATCAAATTGGTTATTAGTTTGAGGTTAGTTCACTTGATTCATTATTACAAAAGTAAATCTCTGCTATCTACATTGTGAGTTTCATGACCATAACTGACTGGATATGGCCCGCAACGGGGCCGGTATCCTTTATGACTTTGTCACCCGTAGACGTGCCGGTCCAAGTGTAGCTAGTAGCAAGGTGCGGGATTGTTAGTCCCGTATAGATCTATACACAACAGTCACACCCTCCCTACAAGAGACTCTGGTCATAAGTGCTAGTCCTACACTCTGATTCTGTGGGAGTGTTACCAAGGACGTGTCTCCAACTTAGACTAACAAATTTACAAGTAATAATATAGAAAATCCTTTTGTGATTAACATGAATCCTTTATAAAATGATACATTTTACTACATGATTCATAACTTCATTGCTCTAATTTTGAAAACTGTTTCTACGAGTAGATTTCTTAATCGTTTGGTAAAACTGTTTTTCGTGTTAAAAGCATACTGAAAATATAATTATCTTAAACAAAATAATATACTTTGAGCACAAGTTTCCTCGTGCTTTTGCTTGTATCCCCCCCTGAAAACATGAAAACTCGGAAAAAGCGTAGGGGTATGAACTCACCTCGGGTAAGTGGTTTGAAGGAAGGATTGATACGAAATGTTGGATGTTCAAGTGAAGCCTTGAACACGATTTGATCCTAATTAACACGTAATGACACATAAAGGAGTCAAATGAAGGTATTTCACTACTAGATATGATGGAGAACCACTCTAGGAGCTTGGAACTTGTTGAGTATTTGAGATATTGAAACTGATATGACATATTTGGTTATTTAGGGAAGCCTTTTTAGGGTTAATCATTTTATGATTCCCTACGGTGCCTTTACAGTAGAAGTTCTTAATCGAGCTCTGCTAGGGTATTGGTTTTATATTAGGCATTTATTTTATATTTATGGTAGATATTTATTGTTCCCTATAAATAATCATTAGGTTTACGTTTGATGTAAGTTTTTTTCACCAGATTAGGGTTTTTCTATGTACGTTCATGAGATAATCAATATACACAAAAACCTTTATCAGATTACTTGCATATTATGGTGATTGATTCTGATTGTTCTTGATATTCTGCATTCGTCATCTTATTTTTATTCCCAACAAGTGGTATCAGAGCAGGTTCTTGTAGATCTCATTGATTTTTGCAAGAATCGATCTTTTTTATGGCGATATTTTATCACGAATCTCACCTTGTTCTTCAAGTTTTGTAAGTTTTCTGAAAAGAAAAAGTCTAATATCTCGTTTTTATTGAAAAATCTTATTCAGATCTGTTATCTTCTACTCAATATTTCATCTGATTTGTTCTTGAATCGTGTTCTGGAAGAAATTTAGAAGAAATTTTTCGTGTTTATTTGAATTTTCGTGTTCAGATCCACTTTTTCTCTCTAGAAACCATTTCAGATCTGTTTTCTCTCACTAGAAACCCTTTCAGATCCGTTTTTTCCCTCTCTAGAATTCTCATCAGATCTACTTTCTCTCTCTTCAAGTTTTCTTTCTTGTTGAAGATTAAATGGCAGATTATAAGGTGTTAAAAGAAATTAAGAGACTAGGATTAAAAGTTACAGATCCAAAGTTTCGTCTTAAAGAAGGATATTTGTTTTGGGATGTTCCTGAACAATCTATGTTGAAGAATGCCATCGAGATGTATAATCTCTATGTTGATGAGAAGATTGGTGATTTTACACAGATCTCTAGTGGTGGATTTAAAAGTAATTGTGTAGAGCAAGATAAAGATTTGTTAAACCAATTTATCATTATCAAAGAATACTTACTTTTGAAGCATATACAACAGAAGTCGGAGAAAGAAAGAAAAGAAAAAGAAGATGTTCTTGATGTTTTTGAAGAAGTTCATGATGTTCTTCAAGTTTCTGAAGAAAAGCGACTCCAGATGTTCTTGTTGAGGGGGAGTCAAGTGTTTCAAGTTTTTCAGAAGCTTCACAATCCGAATCTAGTTGTTCTGAAGAAGAATCTCAAAGTATATCTCCGGAAATCGTGAAAGTGAAGGAGTTTTGTTCTATTGGAACAACTACAGATGATCAGATTCAGAAAGATGAAAATGTTTTTCAGATCAGAAATTTGTTTCTGAAGCCTAGAAATAAGAAAAGAAACAAGAAGAGAAAGAACAAGAGTAAAATGAAGAAAGTTTGGATGCCCAAGGTACAAGTACCCAATGCTTGTGAAAAAGTTCAGAAAGCTGAAGTCAAGAATGTTCAAAATAAATTCCATTCACACTTTTCTTCAGATGAATATGGTAAAAGTTGGAGAAAAGAGAAAAGAGTATTTGGTTGGTTCAACGAAGTTTTTGAAAATTTTTGTTTTCCAACTAAAAAGAGGGTATTATTTTCAGAGGATGATAGATTTTCTTCAAATAAGTGGGTGTGCAAGAAACCAACTTCAAAGTTGAACCTTAAATGGGTTCCAAAAGTCCCATAAAATGTTTTGTCCTTTATTAAAAAAAAACAACGAAAATGGGGACAAAAGCTGGTGAAAAATTAGTCAGAGATATGATATTGTGTTGAAGAAATCAAATTTATTGATTTTTAAGTGTTGGAATTGACAAAAGGTGAAAAAGTGGGTGAAAAAGTAATTTTCCTACAAAAAGAAGGCTGCAATCTGACATTACAGCATAAAGTGAGCTGGAAATGTCAGTTTACTGTAACAAAAGGGGTTGCTTTCGGATTTAATCTCAATAGAAGGTTCGGTTCTCAACAATGAAGATGTAAAGGGATGAATGTGTCACTTCGTTGATTCTCTAGGGGCCAAAATCGTAACTTTGATATAGAATTCCAATTTTGCAATTAATCGCAGTGTTATTGTTCAAGGTTTCGTTTGTTCATTTGCAGTCGGCGTACTGTACATCTATGTTTCTTTGAAGCGGACTCAAAAATGAAAGTCTCAGTCAAGAAGGAGATTATGAACCGAACTCTCAAGAACCAAACTCATAGAACCGAACCTCACGAATAAGAACCGAACTCAAGATTAAGAAGCGAAACTCAATTGGAACCGAATGGAACCGAACGTTCAGTTGATTTCGCTTTCGGTTGTGTAATCAAGGGAACGAACCTGCAATTGGAATTGGAGCTAACCTAAGACTCGCTTTTGGTCCATGGTCAACTGAATCGGAATGAAACTCAGCAGGTTACTCTCGCTCAAATCAAAAGAGTTTGATTTCAAATGTGAAGACTGAAAGCAAAACGAATCTGGAATCGGATTTTTAATCGGAGCGAGAGTCACAGTCGACATTGATGGTTTCAGAATCGGTATTTACAGGTTAATCAAATCGTTAAAAGTTTTCGTCTCTATGTTGAAATCGATTTGGCGTTTGGAGTCGATCGGAGTTATAAATTCTAAAATCAGATGTTAAAACGAAAATTTCATTCTGATTGATCGAACAGAAGGATTCGTTTCTCGAAATCGAAATTGTGGTTTTCTTTTGAACAGTGTTTCTAATCTATTCGATCTAGGTGATTCGCAGTTCTTATCATTCACGGTGAAATGAGGTCACGGAATAGCAACTCATTCCTGTGTTCAGAATCGGAAGTATCAAAAGCGAACCTATCAACAAAAGCGTAAGTCAAGAAACGAACTCACAGGTGAAACTCAAGTTATGAAGCGAATCTTACAATCACAAGCAAAAATAAAGAAGCGAACTTGCAAAATGTTGGAACCGAATTGGACCGAACGTTCGGTCTATTTCAGTTCATCCTTCTCTGAGGGCTTTCGGTCTTTGATTGGCTTTCGCTCCTGATCAATTGAATTAGATTCGCTTTCGGTTCATGAATAATCAAGCGTTCAAAATCGTTATCAGGATTTACAGTAGGAATGAAATTAAAGGGATTGGATTTTCGAAATCCAAATTGGAATTTTACCTGGCATCGAATTCTCTTCAAATTTCACTTTCAAGGTCAAAAGACGTGCGTTCCAGTGAAGAAGATGACTGATGTTACAGTCTTGATCCCTACACCTTCAGTGCTTTGACAGTTCTGGTCCCCCAATATTTATAATCTTTACTGTTTCTACCCCTCCTTGGAAGATGCCGTTCATTTCAGCGTCAAATTGGAGAATATGAGTTATATTTTCATCTTGTGCCCCTATGACTTTCAGCACATCACAAGTTTTACCCCAAATCCGAAATTCTTTCAATTTCTTGGGATTTTACCACTTTTACCCCTTCTCTCCAAAAGATTTTCACTTCTTATCCTTTTTCTTTGGTCTTATTCTTTTAAAACCCTTCTAAAATAAATTGATTCTTATTCTATTCTTTTGTCTAAATTTAATTATCGGAAATACAAAATTAATTTTTGTTATTTTTCTAGTTTAATTTTTGAGAATTGGGTTTATTCTAAAAGAATTTATTTCATCAAATCTGACGGGTTTTGAAGATTGTTGGTGATTCTTCTTAACTTTCCGGATTCTCTCCATGGTATTTGTTGAAGATTCAAGGGGGAGTGATGATTATTCAAGGGGGAGTTCGTATTTGGAAGATTATTTCTAATTCTCTCGCTTTGAAGACACCATGTGCTGATGAGTATCACAATTTAGGGGGGGAAATGCCAAGAAGATCGGAAATCATGATCTTCATCAGTTTCAACATCTGGAGGGAGATTGTTGAGTATTTGAGATATTGAAACTGATATGGCATATTTGGTTATTTAGGGAAGCCTTTTTAGGGTTAATCATTTTATGATTCCCTACGGTGCCTTTACAGTAGAAGTTCTTAATCGAGCTCTGCTAAGGCATTGGTTTTATATTAGGCATTTATTTTATATTTATGGTAGATATTTATTGTTCCCTATAAATAATCATTAGGTTTACTTTTGGTGTAAGTTTTTTTCACCAGATTAGGGTTTTTCTCTATACGTTCATGAGATAATCAATATACACAAAAACCTTTATCAGATTACTTGCATATTATGGTGATTGATTCTGATTGTTCTTGATATTCCGCATTCGTCATCTCAGTTTTATTCCCAACAGAACTACTTGCACTAAGTGTTAGGACCTTAAAGGATTGCATGAGGGAGGTGTATGGCCACCTTTAAGGTGTATACGGCCATGGGTGTACGGCCGTACACTCATGATGGAAGGTGCCTTTCAGGTGTTTTCAAGGTCCATACTTGCATCCATGAAGTGTTCTAGGCCCATACTTAGTTGTAGTACAAGTTAAGGGTCTTAGAAATGGGTTTGTGGTCCTAGGGTGTGTGTGTGGTCGCACACACATGAGTGTGCTGCCGCACAAGGGAGTGTGCTACCTCATACATGAGTGTGCTGCCGCACAAGGGTGTGTGCGGCCATACGCAGGCGTGTGCTGTCGTACACCCTACATGTTTGTGTCCAAAACGCCACTTCTAAGGTGTAGCAAGGCCATGGTCATGTCTAACTCGAAGATGGAAGTCCAATTCTCACTTTGGAGGGTATTTTAGGAGTGTGAGGCCACCTTATGTGGGTGTGCGGCCGCACACCTTCAAATAGATGAAGGACATGACGGGACATGATGAATAAAGGCTTAGATCAAGAGACTCTTCAAGTACAATAAGCTAAGGGATGGATTACTCACGTTTTTGAAGCCTTGGGAGGGTTTGTGGTTGAAGAAGCTTGAGAGAAATGGAGTGGTGTGCTGCCAAGGTGCTAAAGGAATGAAAGGAAAGGGGTCTACCCTTTATATGGGGGTAGGTATGCTGCCTAGGGGTGAGTGTGTGGCCAAGAGGTGAGTGTGCAGCCGCACACCCATGTGTACAGCCGTACACTCCCCCTAAGGGTGTGTATGGCCCGGTTTTGTCACCCTACGGCTTGCTGACTCATTCCTAACCTTAACCTTGGTTGTACTCAAGCTTAGAACGCTTAAATGAATCCTTAATCAATGCTAGGAGTTATCAAAAACGAGTTTAACATAGATTAACTGTCTAGATGTACCGGGTGAAAGTTTCGGGTTGTCACATTTTGCGTCTTAGTGGGTCGCCTTCTCTGGTTCATCAAAGAGCAGCATGTACTCTTCAAACAGATTAGAAATGGGAATTGAGACTTTACCTGATTCCGGAAAGATTTCCTCCGTTGAACCTTCACTTGCTTGAATCTTCTTCATGTAATTATCATCAAAAGTTACATAGTAGGTTTCTTCAATTTTCCTTGAGCGTTTATTCAGAACCCTATATGCTTTTGAAGTAAGCGAATAGCCAAGAAAGATTCCTTCATCTGCCTTTACATCAAACTTGTTTCAGTTCTCTTTGGAGTTAAAAATAATGCCTCTTGAACCGAACACATGGAAAAACTTTACATTGGGCTTGCGATTATTCAAAATCTCGTATGGAGTGATGGAAAATCGCTTGTTTAGGAAGGACCGGTTATGTGTGTAACAAGCAGCAGCTATAGCATCTGCCCAGAAGTATAATGGAAGAGAAGCGAAACTGAGCATGGTTCGGGCGGCTTCACATAATGAACGGTTTCGCCTTTCAACGATCTCATTCTGTTGTGGAGTATAGGGAGCAGAGAAGTTGTGAGTTACTCCCTTTTCAGCCAGAAACTCTTCAAAGTCTTTACTTTGAACTCTAGACCATTATCGCTTCTTATGTTTCTTACCACCTTTCGCAGCTGCATTTCCACTTGCTTAATAAAAACCTTCAGCTTGGGAGTCGCCTCTGATTTCTGTTTAAGAAAGAAAACCCAGGTGAAGCGTGAAAAATCATCTACAATTATAGGTATAAACTTACTACCACCGATGCTTTCGATAGCTGAAGGGCACATAGGTTGATGTGCAGTAATTCAAGAGGTTCGATGATCTTTGTATTGATACGAGAAGGGTGACTCTTTCGGCTTTGCTTGCCCATCTTGCATGCTGCGCACAGATGTTCCTTGTCAAATTTGAGAACAGGAAGTCCACGCACGTGATCCCCAAGCACCAGCTTATTAATATCTTTGAAGTTCAGGTGCGAGAGTCTTCGGTGCCACAACCAAATTTCATCTGAGTTCGCCTTTGTCAGTAGGCATACAACTGGCTTTCCTCTTATTGGGTTGAGATTCAGAGGATACATCTCGCCTTTGTGCATGGATTTCAACAGGACTTTCTTAGTTTTCTTCACGATGATCTTCGAACCCTCGTCATCGAACGAAACCTTTAATCGAGTTCCCACAACCAGTTGAGAGACGCTTATTAGATTATGCTGCAATCCTTCCACGTAAGCTACTTTACGAATCAAAAATTTGTCATTTGTAATCATCCCATATCCTTTGATCGTGCCATATGAGTTGTTTCCATATTTTACACATCCACCATCCTTAAGGGACCAAAACTCCCTAAACTCTTCCCTCCTTCCTGTCATGTGACGAGAGCAGCCACTGTCAATATAACATTCGTCGTCAAACTGCTCGTCACTGATAACCTGCAAAATTAAGCAGATTTAGGAACCTAAAGTCTCTTGGGCCCTGGTGAGTCTTTTACAGAATAGGGAATTACAACAGAAAGATCAACCAAATATGTTCTTTTTATTAATGTGGTTTCATCTTTTCATTTGATGGTGTAAACTTTGATTTTATTTTTATCTTGCTTCAATTGGGGTGTGTTATTGTTAGTTGGTTTTTCAGTTGAGTTTTTATTTGGAGTCCTAAGGTTAGCTGACTTTTTCTTAACTTGTGCTTCATTATTAGAGACGAGCTTTCCCTTTCCTTTGATATCCTCCACCGGGTTTGGTTTTGGTTGCGAGTGAGAAGAATGGCATTTAGGACCGAAACTTGACTTTCGGTTCTTGGCGTAGTAAGAGTTGGGACCGAAACTTCCTTTTCGGTTCTTGGCGTAGTAAGAGTTGGGACCGAAACTTCCTTTTCGGTTTGTCTGACTACTTGTGTGGCAATGATTGCTTGAAGGAGATTTATCCCTTGATTTGTCATTTGCTTTGGGATTGGACGCCCTTTTAGAGTGAACATAATTAGGGTTTTGGGATTGCCAAAACTGTTTTCTCTCATTGAGGTTCTTCATGTATCTTTTGTTCCTCTGGCGTTTCTGTTCAGCAAGTTTCTCTTGAGATTTATGAATATTCGCTCTTCGTTTCGGTTTCTCCTCATGTTCTTCGGTTGTTGTTGAAGATATGCTTGATGCTTTCATTGGTTCGTTTGGTATCTCTTTCGTGCCGCTTGAACTTGGCTTATCAAAAATTGAAGGTTTGTTGATGGGTTCAGCCATGTATCTACCCTTGAGTCTCCATGAGGTTCGCTCCGACAGGCCAACCGTTTCGTTTGCATTGTCTATGGGTGCAGACTAGAAGTAGTTGTCACAACCTTCAGCGTTATCTTTATCAACCAAGGAGGTCAACTATGTCGTTTGTTTCTTAGTTATTCCTTCAACAACATATAATTGGTTCGGTACTGTTTGCACCTTTTGATAAACTACCGCCTTTTCTTTAAGGACCTTGGACTTATCTTTGGAAATGCGAGCGAACTCAATGGAATTTTCAGATACAAGCGATTTTGCTGTGTCGGATTCGCTTTTGAGAAATTCTGAACAGTCAATCTCGTCCTCTACTGAAATTTCGCTCATTTCACTTTCTTCATCAAATTCAGAAGTGGTTTCTAAATTCATTTTATTTTCTGAACTTAATTTGGCATTGGATGAGTCAAACTTCTGTATGTTCTCAGTTTTGATTTTTAATTTATCATTTTCGTCCAGCAAATTCTTTAACATACATTTATGTTCTTTGGACTCAATAAAAGCCTCAATTTTGTCCAGTCCATATCTGTATGTCACTGAAAGCTCATCTGAGGACATTATAGATTCACATTCAGCAATGACTTTGTCCTCCTTAAATTCAAGAAAAGGCAAAATCATTTTATGAATCTTTTTAGCTATCTCACAATCTAGATGTAACTGGGTGATATTATTATATAAGCGTTTAGCAATCAAACAGAAAACATTTCTTTGTTTTAAAAACTTCAAATTGTCTCGCTGCACATAAATAAGTTCATCCCTAGCCCTAACTAAATCTGACTCCTTCTGTTGTATCCACATCCTTCTCTCCTCACTCTTGGAAGACTCCCTGCTGAGTTGGTCAGTTAGGTTAGAATTTGCTAAGCGAGTTTGCATAAGACTGCCACTTAAGTTAGAAAACTTTAATTTTAATTCATTTAATTCTTTTTTGTAGTTCGTTACTGGTATTTTAAGTGATTCTAGGATAGATTGTACCTTCTGGATCAACTGATCGCAATCGTTGATCTTTTCACTCACAGGCTTGGCATCGAAACATTTGTCTTTCTTAAGCTTCGCTTCCTCATGCTTACTTTCGGTTGTTACCATTAAGCATCTCCCAGCCGACTCAGTAACTCCTTCTCTCGCCACATAAGCTCTTCCATGCGAGGATCTGCGTACCTCTTCATCTTCAGAGTCTGTAGACCAGACTTCTACTCCACCAAACTCATCATCAATAACATGTTCCTGCACAATTAAAGCATTCATAGAAACGTTAGTTGCTTTCTTCTTCTTTATCTCCTCCAACTTTCACATGTGGTAAGCTTCGTCATCTTCATCATCCTTTTTCTCAGACATCTTTCTCAGCATGCAATCCTTAGCAAAGTGGTTCTTGCCGTGACGGTAGTTGCAGTCATATCCTAAATCTCCCACAAGCTTGCTCTCCTTCTTCTCATCGTCCTTCTGAGTAGTGTTCTTGCTCTCCTCTTTCGTCTTTTCAGAGCTATAGCTTCCCTGCCAGTTTCAGTTCTTGTTGACAGGGAACTTTTTACGAGCAAACTTCTTTGGGTTCGTAACCATCATTGCATATTCTTCATTAGTCAGATTGCACTCTGGCATATCAGATTCTTCCTCTTCGTCTACCACACTCTTGCTCTTAGAAACAAGGGCCAGAGAACCCACACCCGAAACTACTTTCGCTTCCTTAGACACCACGCTTTCATGAGATTTAAGTATACCCATTAGTTTCGCCAGCGAGTAGGACTTAAATTGCTCATGTGCCTTCACGGTCGAGACCACTGCCATCCATTCGGGTCTTAAGCCATTCATGAATGTGAGCTTTTGTTCGATCACCTTCCTTTCAATACCATACTTCATCATCTTGCTAAGCAGATGGTTGAAATGATCGAATGTATGAATGAGTTTCTCTTCAGGTTTTTGTTTAAAAGCACCGAACTCAGAGAGCAATAGGGTTTGGATCGAGTGCTCTAGATCCTCATCAGTTGAGTATAATTCTTTCAACCTATCCCATATTTCTTTAACTGTAGTGCATGAACTTACTAAACGGAAAGTATCGGCTTGCAAAGCGAATGTGATCATTCTCATGGCTTTAACATTGCATAACACCTTGTCTTTTTCGTCTTGAGGGATCTTCTCTACGTCCACAAAGAGTTGGCTATACTCTTTTTGAGTCGTGATCGTTCTGTTCGTTCCAGAGTGAACAAACGGACCCAATGTTATTGCTTCCCAGATAAGATAGTCATTGTATTCAGATCCAACGATGTAGTCTTCAAAGTGATGCGCCCATACTTCATAATATTGAGTATAGAGAATGGGAACCCTCGTAGTGGATCCTATACTGTTGGAGATGTTGATTGGATTGACTTGAGAATCGTCGTGAGACATGATGAAAAACTTCTTCTTTTAATCTGCCTGAATCATACTTGTAGAGTTGAAACTAGGGTTTTATCGAACACCAGATACACCGTCGACAAGAAGAAGACGACTTCTATATATTCGATAAAAGCGGAAACCCTAATGGATTCTTCAAACAGAAAAGATGCGTATATATTACACAGTCTCCTGCTCTGATACCAATTGATGATATTAATGCACTATTAGATCGATAGATTCAAAACAGATAAACAAGAATGAAGCAATCAAAGAACACAAGGATGGATCAAAAGATGTCGAATGATTAATATCTCACACCTCAGAAGAGCTCGATGAAGAACTTTGACTGTAGAGGTGTGTTTAGAGTTACAATGCAAAAGCTATTAATGAGAACATCTTTTTCTAAAGCTATACATGCATGCAAAATATATAAGGTAACCCTAATGCTTAAACCACGGTTGGACAGGCCCAAACCGGGTAATCAAAATATCAACATTAAGCCCATATGACGCAACACTCTAGACCCAACAAATAAAATTAAAACATTTTTCTTTTATTTAAAACTTGCAGAAAAACTTATCCTTACAATGCAAATCCGTATGAAAAACTTGTTGTTATCTATTCCTAAGAAAAATATCATAACTCTTAAGTAGCAGCTTAGAATTCTGATCTTCAAATCATGCGATTGAAATCCATCTTGGCGATCAGAATCAGCTTACTCTTCTTTTAGGCTTCCTCTATTTATTTCTACAAAACATCAAAATGTGACCTAGTCACATCATGTATTAAGAATCTCCAAATAGGAACTTAATAGAGTCAGATAATGGATTTTACCTGAAGCATAGTCAAACTTTGACTTTTACCATCCTTATGATCTTTCAGGTAAATAGGGCAGCTTCACAACCAATGCCCCTTCTCTTGGCAATAGAAACATATGGACCCTTTGGGAATGGTACACGGGACTATCTCAGACTTAGCCTTTCTCTTTACCATTTGGTCAACCGAGTTGACTATGGCCGATCCCTTTCCATTGGGAAGAGAAAGCTTTTCTGGATTTCCAATGTTACCGTTGTCAATGTCCATGGAATTTTGGGAAGTCGATATTCCAATAAAATTTTCTTTACCAGTGCTCCAAATCATTGCCGATTCAGCAACATCAAGCAAATAGGTAAGATCATTAAGGGTCATGTCATAGTCTGTTACATAGTCGTCCTTAAATAACTCACTATGTGACATAGAAAGTGATTGAAAAACCTAGTCAACAACCAACTTCCTCAAGACTTTGACACCCAACTCTCCCGGATTGTCAATATACGACTTCATCTCCAAGATGTGAGCACACATAGACCTTGCTTGCCAATAGGGCTTAAGTGACCTTGAACTATTCAACAACTTGTGGGTCAGGGAGAATAATTGGAGGAGGTGGAGGAAGAGAAGTATGATTTCCATCATCTTCATTAGGAAAGCTTGTTCCAAGATATTTGGGAAGATCATAATTGTCTAAACCAGACATCTACAATGGGAGAAATTCAAGTTAGTTGATTTAAGCCCTTAATATAACACCCAATATAAAATATCAAGGCTAGGACCCAACACAATATTTGATAACTTGGAAGAGGGATGCCGTAATCCAAGCTACAAAATATTTGAAGGTAGGTGAATGACGATTCACCAATTTACACCATGAAAAACGAAATAAATTATTAGGTTTTTAATTGGCTTTGAAACTCCTAGATCTTTTGAGATTCAATGAACTTTTCAATGGCATGTTTAAATCTCGATTGTGCCCTCTCAAGTTTGTGACTGGGATGCCAAGGATCATAAACAAGGTGTGAATAACCATGCAAATTAACTTGGTACTCTTAAAGTTTATCACCTAATCGATGTGCCGGTCAACCACACGCGCTCCACCGATCTATGATAAACCTTAAGACACCCTTTGCCAACCTTGTTAAATCCAAGTTAGTGTGCCGATTAACCACACACGCTCTACTAACGACTTAAGCAAGGTGCAAAGTGTAATTTCATGGGTTAGCACCAAATTCACATTTTCCTAAAGTAACTAAGATTGGGAATTTGTAAAAGGTTTAGTTACTTTATGTTTATCATTACACTTATAATGAGAATTATAGTCCTTGTCCTACCCGTTCGGCTAACGACCCTCCACCAGTCAAGGAAGCGGTGGGTGAGAGTGGACACCCATTAAGCTGCCATTTTATAGGCAACAACCTTATACCCCCCTTATAGACCGGCTTCTTGAATGAGGCCTACTAACGGGTAGACTGACTTTGTTCTTATACATATATATATAACTATTAACTATTAATATTATAATAGTATAAGGGTTGAATTTTAACTTTTAAAACTCTATGGTTTGGAATTAAAGCGTGTGTGAGACTTTACAAATTCCAAAACTTGAGGGCAAGTTTTGAACAATTCAAAAAACTTTTAGATTTTCATAACTTATGAGTTTAATTAAGGTTTTAAAAACTTTAATGAAGAGACTCTTGAACATCTATAACTTGAGGACAAGTTATGGAGTCCATAAAACTATTTATGAGAAAGACTCTTCAATTATGTAACCTATGACTTTTTAATGGATCTTTAAAAGAAATGACTTTTGTTAATCCATAACTTGAGGACAAATTATGAACTTCATTAAAAACATTTAGATCAAGAATTAACTAACAACCAATTTCCAAATAATTCCTATGATCTACCAAAACTCATAAGTGAATGAACAATCATATCAACAATTTCAAGAATCATATAAACACATATAAAACTTGAAATTTTGATAATAACCTTGAAATTGGTTTACCATAATCATTACCACATCAAAAACAAGTTTTATAAGTCCAAAACAGTTTAAGGTAATGAGTCTAGACCAATTCCAGTACCAAAACTCGAAAATCTGCACTCAGCCCTGCCAACTCGTCGAGTGCAAGAACAGACTCGGCGAGTTGGTTGAATATATACATGGAATCGTCGAGTTCCATGAGGGACTCGACGAGTCAACTGGGCAGTGTGCAGAAATTCGACGTTTTCAGCAATTTGCATCAAGTATAAAGGAAACAAGCCCAGGCTCTGATACCACTGATGGGTTTTGAGCATTCTAACACTCCTATGGTGTACATGCAACACTATAAACCTTGGATCTATGTTTTCTCTATTATACATGCAAATATTCAATATTCCAAGGTTTCATCCTAACTAGCATAATATGGAGCAACTATACTACAAAAACCTATTTAGATGACATACCTTTTGATGGAGCTTGAAGTCTTGGTCTTTAAGAGCTTAGCCCCAATAGTGTGGAAGCCTCAAGTGGAATCACAAATCACCAAAACACCTTGTAAAACTTGAGAGAATAGAATGCACACTAGAAATTGGCCCACTCTTGTATCCTCACACACTAGTGCCATTTCATGTGCCAAAGACCCCTTTATATAGTATGGATGATTAGGGTTACATTCATGTAAACCCTAATACCCATGACCTTTTATTTCCATAGGATCCAATGGTTAAAAACTCCATGGACTATCCATGAAAGCTTAGCCCAACCTAAATGAACTTGGTCCATTCCATATATATATAAGAGTCCATATTTAATTAGTTCTTTTTGATCACTAAATTAATTCTAAATTAATTCTTGATCAATACTAATTAAATAGTATGATTCCATATTTATATATTAGAACTTATAATATATTAATATAAATCATAAACATACTATTCTCAAAAGACTATCCATATAAATTGTTCCGGTGAAGTACAACCCAAATGGACCATGCTACTCTCGGGTCGAATACATATCAATAATAGTTATGGGCTTAGACATCTAATCTAACAAAACCATCATGAACATGTGTCAAAATCAAAACATCGAACAATAATATAAATCAAAGTACAATCCCAGAAAACTCATTGCGGAAACCATGTGTGTGTGTGTGTGATGCGCTAGCTGCTACGCCGCCGACTCCTTCCCCTTGGATGAAGAGGTACCTGAAGCGAAAACTGAAACTGTAAGCACAAAGCTTAATGAGTTCCCCCATCATACCACATACTATACAATCATACAAGTTCTCAGGCAATTTTGGGGTGCCCGACCTACCCATGTCAAGCCATTCTGGGGTGCTGACTACCCGTGTCAAGCCATTATGGGTGCTGACTACCCGTGTCAGGCCATTCTGGGGGGCCTGCCTACCCTCCGGTCTATCTCACCCGGTCACGGGGACTATTTCACCCCTACTACTATCACATAATAAACTATCATAAACATGTTGTCAGACATATCTGGGGTGTCCGGCCTACCCTTCGGTCCTAACAACCGATCGGGGGACTATTCCCCTCAAACTACCATTATCACATAGAACTTAGCATACTGGCACATAGAACATATCAAGTAATAGCAAACCAGACAATTATCACAAAGACAATCATCTCAACTGTAATCAACTACTAGTGGGTCGGCCTTGGTGCCTTAGACCCACTTCTACTAGAAGGTAACTCACCTCAATGTCGCGTAGTGTCTGAACTGTGCCTGGCGTGAAAATCGACTTTCCTTGACTCCTCAATCCCTACACGACAACTCTACTAAGTTATCAATTTTATACTCACAACCCCCATAAGGGTCAACCCAAATCCTGGTCAAAGTCAACCTCTAGTTGACTTGACTCGCTGAGTTGGTCTACCAACTCGTCGAGTCCCTATTCCTCCAAAATGATCCAACTCCCGACTCTACTCGTCGAGTCTAGCAACAACTCGACGGGTCCTTCTTCAACCATAATATCGGGACCATCCGCAACCGACTCGCTTAGTTCCCCTTGAACTCGTCGAGTTCATCTCCTTCATAAGAATGTGTTCAGTCTATAACTCGCCAAGTTGTATGAACAACCTGTCGAGTTCATCTTTATGGGTTAGGAGATTGCCTTGGACTCGCCGAGTTTGTTTATACACTCGTCGAGTCCCATGATTTCCAGTTCTTATAATCACGTCCATCTTAGTTGAGTCCTTTTCTAGACTGAACCAGACTCCTCAAAATAGCAGAGGTCGGGGAACCATTTCCCGACTCGCCGAGTCCCAAGAACAACTCGCCGAGTCCACTAAGTCCATGTCCATAAAATTGATTTCTGTTGAGCCCATCTCATCCAAAAGGTAGATCTGACCTCTAAGGGTCGATGTAACACGTAAAGTCACGAAATTTACGTCCATGCATGGGTCTTTAAGCTCAAAAGGACAAAAAATGAGACCTACAAGATGCATGGGGCTCTCATGGCCATGGAGTTGGCACTTTTATGCCATGAGACCCTTCCAAAGTCCAAGCTCTGAGGCCATAACTTCACATTACACCCCACAACCCGAAAATGGCTTAGAAATGCCCTAAAGATACCAAAACCCAAGCCTTAAAGATGATTAAACACATTGAAATTCAAGATTGAAGCTTTTTACCTTAAATAAGCTGGAGATAAAACACAATCTCTGGATCTTCTAGCTTCAACTGGAACTCCCAATCTCCTTTCTTCTTCTCAAGCTTCACAATCACCAAAGAATGCAAAAAAATGGCTTAAGAGCACTCAAACAAGGCTAGGGTTTCAGTTAAGGTCTTCTGGAAGTGTGAGGGACGATGGAGGCTGATATGGGAGGAGATAAGTTGTTTAAATAGGGTGCAAACCATCAAATTTAGGGTTTCACTCGGACAGCTCCTACTCGTCGAGTTGGTCTCCTGACTCGTCGAGTAGATCACTTAAAATCCGTGCGCAAAGCCGAGTCTACTCGAGGAGTTAGGCCTTCAACTCGTCGAGTCCCAGGGTAAAATACAATAATACTTGAAATTAAATACGTACCAGGAACCGGGTGTTACAAATCTCCCCCACTTATTCTAGACTTCGTCCTCGAAGTCTGATGCTGAATCTAAAAATAGCTCAGGGTAGTGCTCCCTCATCCCGTACTCCGGCTCCCAGGTCCATTCCGAGCCCTTGCGGTGCTACCACTGCACCTTTACCAGCTCCACCCTCTTGTTCCTCAGATCCTTCGACTTCCTATCGAGGATTGCCACTGGCCGCTCGATGTAGTTCAGGCTGTCATCCACCTGAATATCCTCCAAAGGCACCACTGCTGAATCGTCCACTAGACACTTCCGCAACTGGGAGACGTGGGACGTACTGTGAATCTGACGGAGTTCGGCGGGTAGGTCCAGCCGATATGCCACCTTACCCACCCCGGCTACAACCCTGAAAGGTCCAATATACCTGGGGCCCAGCTTGCCCTGCTTCCTTAATCGAATGACGCCCTTCCAAGGCGACACTTTCAGGAGTACCATATCCCCGACCTGGAACTCCAGGTCAGAACGACGCTTGTCGGCATAACTTTTCTGCTGACTCTGAGTAGTCTGAAGCCTGCTCCGAACCTGCTGGATCCTCTCTGTAGTCTTCAGTACCACTTCGGTACTCCCCATGACCCTCTGACCAACCTCACCCCATCATATCGGGGTCCTGCACTTCCTCCCATACAACATCTCGAAAGGAGGACAGTCAATACTCGCATGATAGCTGTTATTATAGGAGAACTCAGCCAAAGGAAGGTAAGTATCCCAACTACCTCCAAAGTCTAAAACACATGCCCGCAGCATGTCTTCTAGAGTCTGGATGGTCCGCTCACTCTGACCATCCGTCTGCGGATGAAAAGCAGTGCTGAAGTGCAGACGAGTACCCAACTCGTCGTGAAACTTCTTCCAGAATCTGGAAGTAAACCGCACTTCTCGATCCGAAATCACTAAGACTAGCACTCCGTGCCAAGCTACTACCTCTCAAATGTAGATATCGGCCAACTTCTCAGCCGAGATGCTCTCCTGGATCGGTATGAAATGGGCACTCTTGGTCAACCGATCCACGATGACCCAAATCAAATCCACTCCCCGTGCAGTCCTGGGAAGCTTTGTGATGAAATCCATAGTAATATCTTCCCATTTCCACATGGGAATGTCCACCGGCTGCGTCTTGTCGTGCGGCCTCTGGTGCTCGGCCTTGACCTTCCTGCAGGTCAGGCATCTCTCAATAAACCAGACTACGTCCATCTTCATGCAGGGCCACCAATAATCAGGACGAAGATCCCTGTACATCTTCGTCACCCCGGGATGAATAGAAAACCTGGATTTGGGCGCCTCCTCCATCAATACCTGGCGCACACCCCCATGATATGGGACCCACACTCTACGGTGTAGCATCAACAATCCATGGTTGTCATAATCAAAGGAGGAAACCTGACCCACAATACGCTCATTCTTACAGTGTTCCTCCTTCATGGCCTCCTGCTGGGCCTCCCGAATCCGCTCCAACAGCGGAGTCACAACCGTCATCATCATACATATATCCCTGATCGGCGCTGCCTTGCGGCTAAGCGCGTCGGCCACGACATTGGCCTTCCCCGGGTGGTAGAGGATCTCGCAATCATAATCCTTTACCACATCAAGCCACCGACGCTGTCTCATCTTCATATTTGGCTGATCCGTGAGATACCTCAGGCTCTTGTGGTCTGTGTAAATGGTACAACGAACCCCATAGAGGTAATGACGCCAAATCTTGAGGGCGAAAATATCAGCCCCCAGCTCCAAATCATGCATCGGATAGTTCGCCTCGTGAGGCTTCAACTGCCTCGAAGCGTAAGCGATAACATGCCCTCTCTGCATCAATACCGTGCCCAAACCCGAGATGGACGCATCGCAATACACTACAAAATCATCCATGCCCTCTGGCAGGGCTAGGACCACGACTTTCGTCGTCAACCGGGTTAGGGGCACAACTATCTTGGAGAAGTCCTGAATGAATCTCCGATAATGGTCTGGCAGCCCCAGAAAGCTCCGAATCTCAGATGGAGACCTCGGAACCTCCATCCTCATCACGGCCTCTACCTTGGCCAGGACAACCGAAATGTCGTTCTGGTTGACAAGGTGCCCAAGAAACTGCACCTCGCGCAACCAGAACTCGCAATTGGAGAACTTAGCATACAAGCTCTCCCTCCTCAAAGTATCCAAAACCTCCCGCAAGTGCTCCTCATGCTGCTCCTGCGTCTTGGAATAAACCAAGATGTCGTCAATGAAAACGATCACAGACCTATCCAACATCGTCCTACACACGCAGTTCATGAGATCCATGAACGCGACAGGAGCATTGGTGAGCCCAAAAGGCATCACCACGAACTCATAGTGACCATATCGTGTCCGAAAGGCAGTCTTCTGCACATCCTCCTCTCTGACCCTCATCTGATGATAGCCCGAACGCAAATCAATCTTGGAGAACCAAGATGCTCCCTGAAGCTGGTCAAAGAGATCATCAATCCTTGGGAGTGAGTAACGGCTCGTCACCGTTACCTTATTCAGCTCCCGGTAATCTATACACATCCGATGCGACCCGTCCTTCTTTTTCACAAATAAAATTGGGGCTCCCCAGGGTGAACTGCTCGGTCTAATGAATCCCTTTTCTAACAGCTCCTACAGCTGTGTAGACAACTCCTGTATCTCAGGAGGAGCCAGGCAATACGGTGCCTTGGCTATCGGAGTCGCACCAGGGACTAGGTTGATCCTGAACTCTACCTGCCTCTCCGGAAGTATTCCAGGCAACTCCTCTGGATATACATCCGCGAACTCTCGTACCACTGGCACATCACTCACCGTTGCCTTACCCGCCTCTCGGGTATCCAAGACATAGGCTACATACCCTCTGCACCCCTGCTGGAGATAACGCCTAGCTCTCGCTGCTGAACATAAAGCTGGTCCCTGCTGTGGCCCCTCGCCCTAAATTACCAGCTCTCCCCCACTTGGGGTCCTGATCCGCACCAACTGCTGCGCGCAGTCGATCACCGCCCCATTGGGGCTCAACCAATCCATCCCTATGATAACCTTGTTCCCCCGCAATGGTATGGGAACCAAATCTACCAAGTAGCGCTCTTCGTACAACCTCAGAACCCAATCTCTGAAAACCTCTGACGCCCGAACTGATTGATCGTCCGCAATCTCAACCTCAAGGGGGCACTCTAACATGCCCGAAGACTCAGGAAACCTCTTGGTAAGTGCAAGAGACACAAACGAATTGGTAGCACCCAAATCAAACAACACCTGAACTGGAATACCGTTCACATGGAACGATCCTAAACAGAGCACATAACATAACATATCAAAATCACAACGACATAATATAAAAGTTTAGAGAAGAAATCATACCCGTCACCACATCGGGTGCAGCGCGTGCCTCCTCGGCTGTCAACTGAAATGCTCAGCTCTGCACCACTGGAGCCTCTGTCTTGACCTTCCGGCCATCCGTAACTTGTGTAGTCGCTGGAATCGGCACCACCACTGGCGCTGCTGCTGATGCTGCTGACAACCTAGGGCAGTTGGCCTTTTTATGGCTCCTCTGATTGCAATGGAAACAAATCAGGTCTGCTGTCTGAACTGTGGGGGCGGGGGCAGTACAATCCCTGCCAAAGTGCCCTGACTTGCCGCACTTGTAGCAGCCTGATGATCGAACTCTACAGGCTCCCTCATGCGGCATGCCGCATTTCCTGCAGCGGCTCTGGCCCGGCTGGCCCTTCGACCTAGTGTCGGATCCCATGGGTTTCTTCCCCGAAACCCCCGTAACCTGCTCAGTCTCTGCCTTCTCTTCTTGAGGTCCTCCAAGTCAATCTCCCTCTCCCGCGCCCTGGCAATCATGGACTCCAAGGTCAGGCAAGCTGAATAGCTGACATGCTCCCGAATATCAGCCCTCAACATATCATGATAGCGGGACTTGCGCATCTCCTCATCCCCCGCATACTGAGGTACCAACACGACCCTCTCCCTGAACTTGGCAGTGATCTCTTCCATTGTCTCGGTCGTCTGTCTCATGTCAAGAAACTCTCTGGCCAGCTGTTGAAGCTCCACAGCTGGCGCAAACTCAGCCCTGAACCTGGTCACGAAATCTGACCAAGTCATAGCCTCGATGGCTGGGGCTCCCAGTGAGTCACCGACCGACTCCCACCAATCCCTAGCTCTGTCCCTCAAACACCCTGCCGCAAAGCAGACCTTCGACCCCTCCAGGCAGAAGCTCGTCAACTGCGCAGACTCAATGTCTGCGATCCATCTCCTGGCAGCAATGGGGTCCTTCACCCCGTGAAATTCTGGCGCACCACTCCCCCTGAAGTCCTTGAAGGATAGTGTGTGCATACCCGACTGGTTGGACGCCGAGTCCCTCCTGAAAGCCTGGAGGCGATCCTCCATCAACTCGATAATCCCCTCGTTGTTCGACCCGAAAATGATAGGAGTCGACTCAAGGATACCTCTAGTGATCTCAGAAGCGATGAACTCGCGTAAACTGTCATCAACCTCCTCGGATCCTGCAACAGAGCATGATCCAGAACCGGATCCAGACCCTGAACCTCCCGCTCCATGACGTGTAACCACCATTCTGAAATAAAACATGTAAACTGTAGAGTTTAATTGTGTTGCGTCTTGGGCTTTATGTTTTGTATCCGGATTGGGCCTGTCCATCCGTGATTATCTACTAGGGTTATACTATAAATATGCATGCATGTATGCATAATACGGAGTTGATTATTACGTTTATTGTTTTGTAACCCTAAACACCTCTACAGTCGAAGTTCTTAATCGATCTCTTCTGAGGTGTTGAAGCATTAATCATTCGACATATTCAAAGCCATACTCGTGTTCTTATTTACGTTCATAATTGTTTGCTTGCGTAGAATCTAACGATCCAAATAGAACATTGTTCTAACAATTGGTATCAGATCAGGAGACTGTGTGATCAATACACATTCCTTCTATATTTAGAATTCCTTAGGGTTTCCGCTTTTATCGTATAAATAGAAGCCGTCTTCTTCATATCGACGGTAACTCTGTTTCTGATAAAACCCTAATCTCAAGTTTACAGGTTTGATTCTAGCAGCTCACCATGTCTCACGAAGATTCGCAAACAAATCCCATCAACATCTCAAACAGCATTGGATCCACTACCAGGATTCCCATTCTCTACACTCAAGACTATGAAGTATGGGCGCATCACTTCGAAGACTACGTGGTTGGATCTGAAGACAATGGCTATCTCATCTGGGAAGCTATCACACTGGGGCCGTTTGTTCACTCAGGAACGAACACAACAGTTAAGTCTCAAAAGGAATATAACAAGCTGGTGGCGGATGTAGATAAGATGCCAGAGGACGAGAAAGACAAATTCCTACGTAATGTGAAGGCCATGAGAATGATCAGATTCGCCTTGCAATCTGACACCTTTCGGTTGGTTGGTTCATGCACGACGGCCAAAGAAATTTGGGATGGGTTGAAAGAACTTTATTCAACTGATGAAGATCTGGAACACTCCATTCAAACCTTGTTGCTGTCAGAGTTTGGAGTTTTCGAACAGAAACCAGAGGAGAAACTCATACAAACTTTCGATCGGTTCAATCATCTCCTAAGTAAGATGATCAAGCATGGAATAGAAAGAAAGTTGATCAAGCAGAAGGTGACCTTCATGAATGGATTGAGACCGGAATGGATGCCTGTGGTTTCAACCGTGAAAGCACACGAACAGTTTAAGTCTTACTCACTAGCGAAACTTGTGGGAATACTTAAGTCCCATGAAAGTGTAGTAACCAAAGAAGCGAAAGTGGTTTCTGGTGTGGGATCGCTGGCTCTTGTCTCAAAAGGAAAAAGCATTGCAGAAGAAGAAGAAGAGTCTGATATGTCTGAGTGTGATCTTACAAGCGAAGAATACGCTATGATGGTCACCAATCCAAAGAAGTTTGCATGAAGAAAATTTCCTGTCAACAAGAACCGAAACTGGCAGGGAAGTTACAGCTCTGAGAAGGTGAAGGATGAAGCGAAAATCACCTCTCAAAAGGATGAAGATAAGAAGGAGAGCAAGCTTGCAGGAGACTCTGGGTACGACTGCAATTAATGTCACGGCAAAAACCATTTTGCCAAAGATTGCATGTTAAGGAAAATGGCTAAGAAAAGAGACGGTGAAGATGATGAGGCGTACTACATGCGCAAGTTGGAAGAGATCAAGAAAAAGAAGGCAACTAACAGCTCTATGAATGCCCTGATTGTGCAGGAGAATGCAGGTGAAGTGAGTTCGGTGGCATCGAAGTATGGTCAACCGATTCTGAAGATGAAGAGGTGAGAAAGCCCACTCATGGAAAGGCTTATGTGGCAAAGGAAGTAGGTTCGGCTGGAAGGTATTTAATTGGCACAGCTGGTTCATCAACCGAAAGTGCAAGTGAGGAACCGAACTTGACGGAGGACAAGTGTTTTGCAGCCAAGCCTGTGAGTGAGAAGATCAACGACTGCAATCGGCTGATCAAAAAGGTACAATCCATCCTTGAATCACTTAAAGTTCCAATAACAGATTATGAAGAAGAATTAAATGAATTAAAATTTAAATTTTCTAACTTAAGTGGTAGTCTTATGCAAACTCGCTTAGCGAATTCTAACCTAACTGACCAACTCAGCAGGGTGTCTTCAAAAAGTGAGGAGAGGGGGATGTGGATTGAGCTGAAGGAGGGAGAATTGAATAGAGCTAGGGACGAAAATATTTATTTACAAAGAGACAATTTAAAGTTTTTAAAACAACGGAATGTTTTTTGTTTAATTGCTAAGCGTTTATACTTTAATATTGCTCAATTGCATTTAAATTGTGAGACAGGAAAGAAGATTCATAAAATGATGTTACCCTTCCTTGAATTTAAGGAGGATGAGGTCATAGCAGAATGTGAATCAGAAGTGTCCTCAGAAGAAACGTCAATTCATTACAAAATCGGACTGGACAAAATAGAAACCTTCATTGACTCTAAGGAACATAAATGTATGCTCAAAGATCTTTTAGATGAAAATGATAGGTTAAAAATAAAGTCCGAAACTATTAAATTATTTGACTCGTCAAACGCAAAATTGATATCAGAAAATAAAATGAACTTAGAAAATATGTCTGAGTTTGATGAGGAAAGTGAGATGAGCGAGATCTCAGTTGAAGACGAAGTTGATTGCTCTGAGTTCATGAAGAAAGAAACCGAGAATGAGAAACCCCTTATTTCATAAAATTCGGTTGAATTCGCTCGTTTGTCTAACGAAAAGCCACAGAAACTCAAGGAAAAATCTATGGTCTATCAAAAGGTTCAAACTGTGCCGAATCAGGTATATGCAGTTACAGGAGTCACTGCTAAACAAACGGCAGAATTAAAGATCTTGGTTGACAAAGACAATGCTGAAGGATGTGACGATTATTTCTGGTCTGCCCCTATTGACAACGCAGACGAAACCGTAGGCTTATCTGAGCAAACGTCATGGAGGGTTAAAGGAAGATATGTTGTTGAACCCATCAACAAACCCTTAAGTTTTGACAAACCAAGCACGAGTGGAACTAAAGAAATTCCTGAAGAACCAATGACAGAAACAACTGTTCCAGCCAATACAACCGAAAGTCAAAAGGAGAAGCTAAAGGCCAGCTTCAATATCCACAAATCTCAGAAAGACTTAGCTGAACAAAAACTCTTGAGAAATCAAAGATATGCAAAGAATCTGAATGAACGAAAACGTCACTGGGAATCTCAAAATCCCAACTACGTTCCTCATAAGAAAGAATCAACGGATAAAGGAAAGGAAAAACTGAATGGAAAAGAAAACTTCAGCCCAAGTTCCTATTATTCCAAAACTCAGAACCGAAAGTCCAGTTTCGGTCCCCAAGAGGGCTCTCAAAACGTTACGGTTAACAACCGAAAGTACGCTTTCGGTCCCAACACCGTCACTCAGAACCGAAAGTCAGGTTTCGGTCCTAAGTCCAGTCTCGGTCATAAGTCTAGTTTCGGTCCTTACAAGTCCCAATGCAAAACAAATCCTATGAAGGACATCAAAGGAAAGGGAAAGCTGGCATCAGATTCTAAGTTCCATAATAAGAAATTATCAGCTAACCCTAGGAGTCAAAAGAAAAATCCTAAACCATCTAACAACACACCAAGTAATGCACCAAAAATCAAAGAAGATAAAACTAAAATCAAGGTGTATACCATTAAAAGAAAAGATCAAGCCACTCTAGTAAAAAGAACATATTTGGTTGATATTTCTTCTGTAATTCCTTGCTCTGTGAAAGACTCACCAGGACCCAAGAAATTTTGGGTTTCTAAATCTGCTTGAATTTGCAGGTAATCAGTGACGAGTAGTTTGATGATGAATGGTATATAGACAGTGGCTGCTCGCGTCACATGACAGGAAGGAAGGAAGAGCTGAGGGAGTTTCGGTCCTTGAAAGATGGTGGGTGTGTAAAGTATGGAAATAACTCCTATGGAACAATCAAGGGATACGGTATGATAACAAATGGAGATTTCTCGATTCGAAAAGTGGCGTATGTGGAAGGATTGCAACATAACCTCATTAGTGTGTCACAATTAGTTGTGGGCACAGGTTTGAAGGTTTCATTTGATGATGAGGGATCTGAGATAATTGAGAAACAATCTAAGAAGGTTCTGTTGAAATCTGAACGCAAGGGAGAGATGTACCCTTTAAATCTCAACCCAATACGAGGAAAACCAGCAATATGTTTGCTGTCAAAGGCAAACACTGATGAAAGCTGGTTGTGGCATCGACGACTATCGCACCTGAACTTCAAAGACATTAATAAGTTGGTGCTGGGTGATCACGTTCGAGGCCTTCCTCTTCTCAAGTTTGACAAAGAACATCTGTGTGCAGCGTGTGAGATAGGCAAACAAAGCAGAAAGAGCCACCCTACACGAATCAATACGAAGATTGTTGAAGCTCTTGAACTTCTGCATATTGACCTATGTGGACCTTCGGCTATCGAGAGCATCGGTGGTAGTAAGTACATCCTTGTTATAGTAGATGATTTTTCGCGCTTCACCTGGCTTTTCTTTCTTAAACAGAAATCAGATGCAACTCCCAAGTTGAAGACATTTATCAAGCAAGTAGAAGTACAGCTGAGGAAAACGGTGAGGAATATCAGAAGTGACAATGGTCTGGAATTCAAGAATAACGATTTTGAAGACTTTCTGGCTGACAAGGGGATCACTCACAATTTTTCAGCTCCTTATACACCACAACAGAATGGGATTGTTGAAAGACGAAACTGATCTTTGTGTGGAGCAGCCAGAACCATGCTTAGTTTCGCTTCTCTTCCGTTATACTTCTGGGCTGATGCAGTAGCAGCCGCATGCTACACTCAGAATCGATCTTTGCTCAACAAGAGATTCTCGATCACTCCATACGAGATCATAAACAATCGGAAGCCCAACGTCAAATTTTTCCATGTGTTCGGTTCAAGATGCTTCATCTTTAATTCAAAGGAGAACCGAAACAAGTTTGACGTCAAAGCAGATGAAGGAATTTTTCTTGGTTATTCACTCTCTTCAAAAGCTTACAGAGTGTTAAACAAACGCTCCAAACGTATTGAAGAAACCTATTACGTCACTTTTGACGATAATTACATGAAGAAAGTGCAAAGGAGTGAAGGTGACTTAGCTGAAATATTTCCGGAATCTGGACAGGTCTCGGTTCCAATATCCAACTTGTTTGAAGAGTACATTCGGTTATTCGATGAACCGGAAAAAGCGGCACACTCAGAGGCGAAAGCAGCAGATAACAAAATTGATAATCTCAAAAAGATCATAGATGAAGCTGCCAAAGAAATGGAAAGTGAACCTCTTAAAACTACAGATGGTCAATCCTCAACTGACTCTCCAATTAACGGCCCAATATTCAAGGGGGAGAGTTCATCAGCACCAAAGACAACTGGAGTATCTTTTGAGGGGGAGAATCCAATTTCATCCCCGATTCTTATAGGTCCAGGTGTAGGGGACAACTCTGCCACAAACCCACTCAATAGCAGTTCAATCGAGGGGGAGAACCCATCTCCAACAGAGGATGCAAATTCTGATACTGCGACAGGTTTCACTTCGCCAGTCGAGGGGGAGAAAGAGAATACAACTGACGAAGGCGAGGGTGATCAATCAGAATTGGAAGAGGAGGTGGATGCCGAATTAGATCCTGCATATGACCCAAATTATCCTCCATTAGTCAAATGGACCAAGGACCATCCCAAAGCTCAAATTATTGGAGAATCATCTGAAAAAGTGCTCACTCGTTCACAGTTGAAAGCGAAACAAACTGCATTATTCTCTAAAGTTGAATTTTGTATGTTTAATTCATTCATCTCCAAGGTTGAGCCAAAAACAATTAATGCTGCACTTGATCATTCTGATTGGGTTCAAGCAATGCAAGATGAGCTCCATGAGTTTGAACGCAACCGAGTTTGGAGGCTGATTCCTACACCAAAGGATGCTTCAGTGGTTGGCTTAAAATGGGTCTTCAGAAATAAATTGGATAAAGAGGATAATGTCATTCGCAACAAGGCTCGGTTGGTGGTTAAAGGTTATTGTCAAGAGGAAGGGATAGATTATGAGGAAACCTTTGCTCCAGTAGCTAGGTTGGAATCAGTAAGAATCTTCCTTGCATATGCTGCTCACAAAAACTTTGAAGTTTTCCAGATGGATGTCAAATGCGCCTTCTTGAATGGAGAATTAGAAGAAACAGTGTATGTTGAACAATCTCCAGGGTTCGTAAATGAGAAATTTCCTGATCATTGCTATGTGCTGGATAAAGCAGTCTACGGATTGAAGCAAGCACCAACAGCCTGGTATGAAACTTTAACTCGCTTTTTGAAAATGTCGAAATTTAAGCAAGGTTCGGTTGACCCAGCCTTCTTTCGAAAGAAAGAAGGCGAACATCTAATGATAGTTCAAATCTATGTCGATGACATCATCTTCGGCTCTACGAATCCTAGCTTAACAGCTGAATTCAGGAAGTTGATGGAGACTAAATTTGAAATGAGCGCAATGGGTCCGATTAATTTTTTCCTTGGTTTGAATATTAGACAGGGACCAGAAGGTATCTTTATCAACCAGGAGGCGTATACGAAGACCTTACTAACAAAATTTGGCATGACAGGCGACTCTAAAGTGAAGGTTCCTATGGCATTTGGCACTAAGTTAACACCATCTCTGGAAAAACCTGCTATTGACATAACATTATATCGTCAAATGATAGGGTCCCTTATGTATCTAACAGCTAGTAGACCGGACATTATGTTTTCTTTTTGTTATTGTGCCAGGTTTCTAGCTAATCCAAGAGAACCTCACATGGTAGCAGTAAAGAATATATTCCGTTACCTGAAGCGAACCTCATCTCTCGGTCTCTGGTATCCTGCAAGATCTGGATTCTTCATTCAAGCCTTTTCTGATGCTGATCTTGGAGGATGTGGTCTAGACCGAAAGAGCACTACAGGTGGATGCCAATTTCTTGATGGAAAACTCGTTAGCTGGCAGTCCAAAAAGCAAACTTGTGTGTCACTTTCAACAGCCGAAGCTGAATATATAGTTGCTGCATCTTGTACTTCTCAAGTCATATGGATTCAAAGTCAACTGAGAGATTACGGGCTAAATATGAAGAAAATTCCTCTCTATTGTGACTCAGAAAGTGCAATAAGGATTTGTCACAATCCAGTGCAACACTCAAAGACTAAGCACATTGCACTTAGATATCATTTCATCAAGGATCATGTAGAAGATGGGAACGTGGAAGTGCATTTTGTTCGATCCTCTGATCAACTGGCTGACATATTCACTAAGGCCTTACCAGAAGCAAGTTTTAATAAAATTTTACAAGGCCTGGGAATGAGGTAAGCAGAGTCGGTACCGAATCCTTAAATCTTACACTAAAAATTAGACAAGCGAAATGGAGCGACCGCTCGGTCTATTTCAGCTCCATAATTTTCGGGAACCGAAATGAACCGAACGCTCGGTCTATTTCGGCTCTGGAATTTTAAGGAACCGAAATGAACCGAACGCTCGGTCTATTTCGGCTCCATAATTTTCGGGAACCGAAATGAACCGAACGCTCGGTCTATTTCGCTTCATTCAATAAAGATAAGGTTTCGGTTGTACATTCTGTGTTTTCTCTAATCTCTATTCTTTTAACTACTTTCTATTTTTTATTTTATTTTATTATTTTTCAGAAAACTTCAAAACTCCAAAAATATTTTCTCTTTCTGTTTTTATTATTTTTCAGAAAACTTCAAAAATCTCAACAATATTTTTTTTTGTTTTGTTTGTTTGTTTGTTTTGTTTGTGTGGTGTGTTTGTTTGCTCTTTCTTTTTATTAGATCATAAGTGAACCAGTCCAACAGAATTTGGAGTTAAGGCAGGTACAATCATTTCCATAAGAACTAGTTAAGGGTCCCTAGAAGCATGCTGCTGCATGTTGACCAAAGCCTCTTTGACTAAGAGCAAAGCCTTAATGAATCGATCTCTACCTATCGTTTCTTCCCAATCAGGCTATTTAAATTAACTCAGTCTAGAGCTACCTTACTCTTCTCATATGAGTTAAGAGTGATTCTGCTTTGTCCCACCTATATAGCAGAAGGTACCTTCGGTTCTTTAAACCACCTTCCTTATAGTCTCCATCTACTTTCGGTTCATCACTGCAACCCTTGAGACTCTCGGTCCTTACCACTGAGGTTTATGGTTGCACAAAATCCGTGTTTATGATCTTAGATGCGTATACCACGTGCTAAATGAAACCCAAAATTCAACACCTATAATGAATTGACGGTGAATTCTTACATTCAAGATCTTACTGATTACCGATGGAAATCTTATTTTTATTTTTGAGTGATCTTTTATGAATTCGTCTAACACCAAGGCTATTCTTCCCATAAAGATCCAGTTTATTTTTGTTTTTAAGATTTCTATATCTTCTTTAGTCATAATAAATTATCCTACCTACTTGTTCAACAGACCACATCGGTCTCACAAGTACTTCTTCCAACGTTCGATCTTATGTTAAGACTCGAAGTTCGGTTGAAGATAAGCTACCCAAAGCCTAACAATTAAAAGAAGCCTTTCAATGTTTCTCAACAAACACTTGATCGTATTTTTCGGGTAACCACACAAGTACTTCAAGTCTCTCTTGACTTTGAAGGAAGCGATTCTTGCCCCGAATCCCTTGCTTTCTGTCTTATAATGAGACATCACTCACATCCCATACACATTTGCTTTATTTCTTTACCTTTTGTCACTCTATTGCACGAATATTTTATTTTCCAACTTTCTGGTTGCTGTTGGTTCGAGTATTGTTTATCTTTTGACTAAACAGGGGCAATCCTATTTCTTGGAGCAAGATTGAATTTTAAACGATGATTGAAGATAAGAATTTGGGCGCGTGAATTTGAGCGGTCTCTATTCCCACGCGTGCTGACGTATTCCTGGGAGTAACCACACTGTCACATCGCGCTTTTTTAGGCGACGTTTTAGTGATCACGTCATTATCGTCATGATTTTTCTCTCTCCTGGCAACGGTATATAAAGGGGTTCTCCTTTTGTTTGTCTTTTACCAGCAACAAATTCTCTCAAATTACAAGGCAAGTTCAAACTATTCATCTTCCTTCTTCGATCAACAATGGCGGCTTCTTCATCAGTTCACGATCAGACTGCTTCGTCCACATTGCTTTCGATAAAGCCAAATCAGAATATGATCATCGAACTCAATCCGTTTTTGTATGATTCATATGTTGGATTAATGTCTAAGTCCATAACTATATTTGGTATGTACTTGACCCGACCCGGCATGATCCATTTGGTTTGCACTTCACCGACACAATTTATATGGATAGTCTTTTGAGAATAGTATATTTATGATTTATATTAATATATTATAAGTTCTAATATATTAATATGGAATCATATTATTTAATTAGTATTGATCAAGAATTAATTTAGAATTAATTAAGTGATCAAAAAGAACTAATTAAATATGGACTCTTATATATATGGAATGGGCCAAGTTCATTTTGGTTGGGCTAAGCTTTCATGGATGGTCCATGGAGCTTTTAACCCATGGATCCTATGTAAATGAAAGGTCATGGGTATTAGGGTTTACATGGATGTAACCCTAATCCTCCATAATATATAAAGGGGTCCTTGGCTCACAAAATTGGCACAAGTGTGTGAATAAAAGTGTGGGCCGATTTTAGTGAGCATACATATTCTCTCAAGTTCTTCCATGGTGTTTTGGTGATTTGTGATTCCACTTGAGGCTTCCACACTATTGGGGCTAAGCTCTTAAAGTTGAAGACTTCAAACAACATCAAAGGTATGTCATCTAACTAGAACTTTGTAGTATAGTTGCTTCATAATATGCTAGTTAGGATGAAACCTTGGAATATTGATTATTTGCATGTATAATAGAGAAAACATAGATCCAAGGTTTATAGGGTTGCATGTACACCATAGGAGTGTTAGAATGCTCAAAACCTAACAGTGGTATCAAAGCCAGGTTGTTTTCTGTTATATTGATGCAAATGTTTTATTTTCAAAGTTGGAAAAAAAGGAAAAAAACATGACGTTTGTCAAATTTTAAGATAATTACTTGTTTTTGTGAAAAACTAATTATTTGTAAAATTTGAATCATTTGCTATATGAGTTAGGTCAAATTTAGTAAAAGATAAAATGATATGATTATTTTATTAGTTTTAAAAGTTTGATCTAAAGAGTTTTTTGAAACCTCCATAAGTTATGGATATGAAAAGGTTTTAAAAAAAATTGATTCAAAGTTTTTTATGGAGTTACAAAACTTAGTCTTAATGTTTTAAAGAATTCCATAACTTGTTCTTAAGTTATGGAACATGAAAAGTTTCATCATAAAACAAGTATTTAACTCCATAAGTTATGGAATCCAAAAGTTTTCAAGAGTTACAAAACTTACCCTCAAGTTTTGGAATTTGGAAAAAGTTTTTTTATGATAAAAAAAAAAGAATTGAATTCTAAAACTCTTGGGTTCATAACTTAAACAATTAATTAAATGGTTTTAATTTTGAATTTAATAATTGGAATTATGATGTTTTTATTGAATAATTCAATTAACTCTTATGGACTTTATTAATAGATAATTAAAGTGTTTAATTAAAAGAGAATTAATAATTCCATAATGACATGGTTTAAATTTAATTAAATTAAGAGTATAGTTTAATTAATAGATTAAACCACCAAGTATTTTAAATATCTAAAATACACCCTTATACTATTATAATATTAAAAGTTTAATATATTATATGTATAAGAGCAAGTCGTCTTACCATTAGTAGACCTCATTCACAAAGCCGGTCTATAAGGGGGGGTATAAGGTTACTGCCTATAAAATGGCAGTTTAATGGGTGTCCACTCTCACCCACCGCTTCCTTGACTGGTGGAGGGTCGTTAGCCGAACAGGTAGGACAAGGACTATAATTCTCCCTTCATTAAAAGTATTAATGATAAATACTAAGTAACTAAACCTTTTATAAATTCCCAATCTTAGTTACTTAGGAAAATGTGAATAAGGTGCTAATCCATGAAATTACACTTTGCACTTTGTTTAAGCTGTTAGTGGAGCGTGTGTGGTTAACCGGCACACTAACCTGGACTTAACAAGGTAGGCAAAGGGTAACTTAATGTTTATCATAGTATCGTTGGAGCGTGTGTGGTTAACCGGCACATCGATTGAGGGGTAAATATTAAGGGTACCAAGTATATTTGCATGGTTACTTCACACCTTGTTTTGTGATCCTCGGCATCCCAGTCACAAAACCTGAAGGGCACACTCGAGATTGAAACATGCCATTGAAAAGTTCAATGAATCTCAAAAGAATCTAGGAGTTTCAAAACCAATTAAAACCTAATAATACATTTCGTTTATCTTGGTGGAAATTGGTGAATCGTCATTCACCTACCTTCAAATATTTTATAGCTTGGATTACGGCATCCCTCTTCCAAGTTATAAAATAGTTTGTTGGGTCCTAGCCTTAATAGTTCATATTGGGTGTTATATTAAGGACTTAAATCAACTTTACGTGAATTTCTCCCATTGTTGATGTCTGGTTTAGACAACAATGATCTTCCCAAACCAAGCTTTCCTAATGAATATGACTTCCCGAGTTTGGCTCATGGAAGTCATACTTCTCTTCCTCCACCTCCTCCAATTATTCTCCCTAACCCACAAGTTCAATGTCACTCAAGCCCTAATGGCAAGCAAGGTCTATGTGTGATCACATCTTAGAGATGAAGTCACATATTGACAAGCCGGGAGAGTTGGGTGTCAAAGTCTTGAGAAAGTTGGATGTTCAATCACTTTCTAAGTCACATAGTGAGTTCCTTTGGGACTACTATGAAATAGACTATGACATGAACCTTAATGATCATATCTATTTGCTTGGTGCTGCTGAATCAGCAATGATTTGGAACGATAGTAAAGCAAATTTGATTAGAAGATCAACATCCCAAAAACTTTATGGACAGTGACAATGGTGACACTGGAAATCTAGAAAAAAGTATTCTCTTCCCAATGGAAAGGGATTGGCAATAGTCAACCCGGTTGACCAAATGGTAAAGAGAAAGGCTAAGTCTGAGATAGTCCCATTACCAAAAGGTCCATATGTTTATTTTGCCAAAGGAAGGGGCGTTGATTGCAAAGCTGCCAAATTTACCTAAGGATGTTAAAGTCAATAAGTTTGACTCTACATCAGGTAGAGCCCATTACCTAACTCTGTTAAGTTCTATTCTGAGATCCTCATTACATGATGTGACTGGGTCACATGTTGATGTTTTAAGAATCAAAGAATAGAGAGAAATCTTAAAGGAAGTATATGTTGATTCTGATCGCGAAGGTGGATTTCGATCGCATCAGAATTTTGAGCAGTTGCTTAAGAAGTTATGATATATTGCTAAGGAATAAATAACAAAAATTTTCCATGTGGATTGTAAGGATAAGTTTTTCCGCAAAGTTTTAAAATAAAAGAAAATTGTTTAATTTTATTTATTTGAAGTATCCTTACAATGGCATTTGTGGAAAATTGCTGCTTATATGATTCCACTGACAGCAATATTGGAAAATGGATTTGATTCTTTCATTTGTAGTTGTGTCTAAATTTACCAAATCAGGAAAGTTCCTCATCACCCAAGTTTCAATTGGACCGAAACTTGGAATCATGCAAGTTGAATAGTATGATGAATGAGAACTTTCAAGCATTGGAAAATCAAGAGTAATTACTTGTTCACATGGATGTGTGAGTCAAGTGAAGGACTAAAGGGATCGAGTACACATTCTTGTGCACTGGTCATGTCCACCACAAAGCTCGTTAAGACTATTTGATTTACTAAAGTTTAGTAAATATGGTTATACTTACAAGTTTAAGTATAATTCTGAAACATTGGAAAAGTCTCAATGTATGGCAGAACGAATGGGAAGAATCAAATTAGGCAGAAAGATAAAAGTTTCTCAAATCTGAAAAGATGGGAGAGTACTTTAGTATCATGTTTGTGATCATCTTAATGATTTAGAAATCATATCACAATTAGTCCTCTAAAGGTCATCTTAGTGCATTATTATGACTAAGAAGAGGAGTCATGAATCGTTGAAATGGTTAGATCAGGAAGATGAGTCATACTTCGTTCCAAAACAATTCTTAGAGTCATACTCCAAGATTGTAACTTGAGTGACATATATTAAAGAAAGGTTTAAAACACTTGTCAAATGTAAGAGTAAAAGTGTCCTACTCTTGTACATTTGAAATTGGTAAGTTGTGATGTTTTGGATAAAACAAAGACCAACTAAGGCCAATTGTGTGAAGTGTTTGTCTTGATAAAGAATCCGCACTATCTCTTGAATATTTGGCAAGATAGTCTTATATGTCAAGAGGATAGTGGGAGTCTTAAAGATCCTAAAAAGAATTTCAAGAGCTAATCAATAATAAAACCTAAGGTTCTTCACTAGCACACGACTTGAGGTTTATAACCTATCGTGTTGACATATTATGTGCCCATTCCAGTTAAAGTTGGCTTTGCATAGAAGTTCTGAAAGTTCTCAATTGGTTGCATAACAACTTGGAAACAATGGCAGGGCCTGTACTGCCAGGTGGCAAGAAGTTAAGATTGCATAAGTTCAGTCCATATGAGTTTGGATTTGTCATTATCCTTGTCTTGTGACTATGGTTTTGACGATTCACATGGATAAGAACACATACACCATAAAATCTAAGGGTCATAAGGTTTCTCTCCGATTCATGAAAATGATGGTGAGCAAACACTTCCACCAAGTAGATTTCAAGCAGATGGCAAAAGGTCTAAACAATTGAGACTATGATTACGGCATCCTTTTTCATTGTTCTGAAATTGTTTAGACACACATGCATGCTATCTAAGGAAAGGTGTATGATTTTGATAAAGTTTTATCAAAGCATCTCGTATCAGAAATCTGAACTTTGGTAAGAAAGTCAATAAAGTATTGATATCTAGAAGTCCAGCTGATTTCTGAGTACATGTCAAAGCTAGTGGGAGCATAAGTGTTATGCTAATAATCATCATGTTAGTGGGAGCATGATAATTATTGTTAGTGTTGCAAGTTAGCAATGTTAATTATAGAAAACAAAAGTTTCAATTCGTGAGGCTGCAGGGATTGAAAAAGTTGTTTTGCTATAATTAAGGGAGAGGATATACTTCATTTCAGTTCTAAAGGCTTAGATTGAGACCTTAATCATCCTTAGTCAAGAATATATATATGAATTTCATGTTGGATTGGTTCAACTTAAGGAAATTCTATATATTGCGTTCTCAAAATTCGATTATGATTACGGCATCCCTCTTCATAGTCAAATTTTGAAAACATGGCAAATAAAAATATTGTAGCAAAAGACTAGTCTAGAATCATGTCTTTATGTGAGACATCATGAATCGTGTACCATTTGCTTTGGGTACAGGATCGATTTCATGTGCTATAATATTTGTCATTTCTAAATTTTTCCAAATGCCCAGAGGCATTAAGAAGGGAAAAGGTCTAGAATTGGATATGACTAAAATGATTAAGCAATTGTCGAGGACAATCTGAGGTTTACCAAAGATTGGTTGCTCAGGGACAGTTGGAAGTATAGTGCTAATTTTGGAAGGACCATATTGACATATTCTGAAAAGAGGCATCTCTTATTCAGAAGTGATAGTCAAAATGAGAATATGGAGTTGTCTCCATAGGTGGAAGTTATCTGTGTAAGATTAGAAAACTTAATGCAAGAAGCATGTCCAAAGCAATGTACTTTGAATATGAGACTTAGTTTCCATGGAATTGATCTCCATTGGAATACCTTATAATGACTGTTGACAAGTCTTTGTGACTTTGTACATATTCATTACAGGAGGGTCAGTGCATATAAGTTTAAAATCTAAACAGATTTCGATAAATGATAGGAATTTGAAATTCTCACATTTTTCGATAAGGATTTGGGAGTGTGAAATTAGAATCATTGAAATTATGTTCAATTGGTTTATTTCACAAAGTAAGGATCATAGACAAACATAGAGTGCATACTTGGTGTATGGCAAAGCTATTGTTTAAGAAAAACATAGTGTACATGCTTGGAGCATGGGACAACTAGTGTTTTTAATTCAAGTATAAAGTTGATAAAACCGAAACAATGAATAATGAGTAATCAGTATGGTGATAAATAAAAGTGTTTATTTATATTCATAGGGTTTGATACCATATTTGATTCATTTATTCTTGTGTTTCACTTTGCATGTTTTGACTTCCAGAATAACTAAGTCGCTCTTCCTGAATGATTAAGTTATTCAAACCATCCACAGTCGGTCATATGTTGGAAGTAGATATGAATCAAGACTGTCATGGGTTGGTTTGTAGAGGTCCAAGTTGGTGGACAAAGTGGTGCCACAACACTCATGAGTGCTCATAAGTTCTGAGTATTGGATTCGACCCGCGCTCATTTGAATCACTTCATGGCTTTTATCACGAGTGATCATGAGACGATAATATCTTATATTCTTCAAACCTAGAGATATGAGTTGTTACTATGAGTTGGTTATACATTGATTGCACGAAAACGCATTTGGTAACTCGATGTTATAAAACGTGCCTTTGTGTATGATTCAACAAGTAGTAGAACAAGCCATATGAGTCGAAATTTATCCATTCCTTTTACCTTCGGGATAAAAGCGATATCTGTGGGCCCCTCGATGATTTAGCGATGACACATGTGAGTGCTTGACCAAGCCAGGACTGATTTGATTTGTTCAATCAGTCAGTCATCATAAATCGAAAATCGGGAAACAACAAATGGACAGAGAGAATGATTGATAATCCATGTCTCAGTCCATATGATATCTAGAATGGAGGAATATATGATCCCTTATCTAATGGACAAGTCATTGACAAGGTCAGAGTTCGACAGCGGCTTTAAGAGCTACGATTGCCAGTTAGGTTTTGAAGTCATACTCAATAATAGTTTTAGACTTATCCAAGTGGGAGACTGTTGGATTAATGTCTAAGTCCATAACTATATTTGGTATGTACTTGACCCGACCCGGCATGGTCCATTTGGGTTGCACTTCACCGGCACAATTTATATGGATAGTCTTTTGAGAATAGTATATTTATGATTTATATTAATATATTATAAGTTCTAATATATTAATATGGAATCATATTATTTAATTAGTATTGATCAAGAATTAATTTAGAATTAATTAAGTGATCAAAAAGAACTAATTAAATATGGACTCTTATATATATGGAATGGGCCAAGTTTATTTAGGTTGGGCTAAGCTTTCATGGATGGTCCATGGAGCTTTTAACCCATGGATCCTATGTAAATGAAAGGTCATGGGTATTAGGGTTTACATGGATGTAACCCTAATCCTCCATAATATATAAAGGGGTCCTTGGCTCACAAAATTGGCACAAGTGTGTGAATAAAAGTGTGGGCCGATTTTAGTGAGCATACATATTCTCTCAAGTTCTTCCATGGTGTTTTGGTGATTTGTGATTCCACTTGAGTTTGATATTGGTACAACCAAAACACCATGATGACTTTCCTCTTCTTCATCTTCCTTGTCATTTTCTGAGGTAGGAGGAGTGGGACTCTTGGACCTTCTGGTCATCTTTTTAATCTTCTTGGGCTTGGAAGAATCTCCTTTATCAGACTTTCGCTTCTTTGACTTAGGAGCCTTAGACTTGTCCTCCTCTGTTGTCTCCTTCTTTGTTGTAGCCCTTTTCCCTCGGTTTCCAGGCTTGTCCACAGCTTCCAGGGCAGCCTGCTGTTCTGGAGAAAGGACTCTCGGTCCTGTAGGAGTAAGTTTGCGATAATCAGCCATTACCGTACTCTGGGTTGTGACACATCGATACATAGACTCAGGAATAGAGCCATTGTGAGGCAACTTGATTGGATCAGAAATAATGATCTTCTTGGTGTGAAACGTAGCAATTGACGCGACTAGGGCATCCTTCATTCCAGGAATGACCAAAGTATCAATCGCCCTGCGTGTGATAAGAGTCCAGAAGCGACCACATGAAATTTCTGAATGCCTCGTAGAAGTATTGAGGCTCTGCACCACTTGAGACCATATAATCGTCCTATAATCAAGATTTAGACCATTGTAAAGTCCATAGAGAAGGGTCAGAAAAGCCTTGCTGGTGCCATCAGATCCACCACTCCTTTCTGCTAAACTCTTGATGATAAGAGTAAGCAATCCATTCCACTGTGATGGTAAACACGACTTTTTAACCTTTGTAACTGTGGTGAGCACATTCGTATACCCCATCTCGTAAAGCATCGAAAATAATTGAGTAGTCGTGATAAAGTCTGGCGAGATGACAGAGGAATCCACGGTAAGATGCATCAACGAACAAAATCTCCCCTTTGAAATAGAAGCCTTTTTATTATGTATTTGAAAGTAGATGCTTTCTTTCTTCTTCTCATACATGGCAGTAGAGTAGACCTGCGATAAGAGCGACATCGGAACGGCTTCCACCTGCGTTAGGGCTAGAACCAATGGTGAATACTTCAAACATTCAACTACGTGCAGCATATATGATGTTGGGTTTTGAGCATTCTAACACTCCTATGGTGTACATGCAACCCTATAAACCTTGGATCTATGTTTTCTCTATTATACATGCAAATAATCAATATTCCAAGGTTTCATCCTAACTAGCATATTATGAAGCAACTATACTACAAAGTTTTGATTGTCATACAAGAGCTCTGACCAAGATCTATTATTCCAAGATCTATTATGTGTGAGATAGTTAGACTGCACGGTGTACCAATAACTAACAGAGAGATAGTTAGACTGCACGGTGTACCAATATCTATTATCTCTGACCAAGATAGTAGATTCACTTCACAATTCTGGCAGTCACTACAAAAATCTCTGGGAACTAGGCTGGACATGAGTACAGCCTACCATCCATAGACCGACGGACAGAGTGACAGAACGATTCAAACGTTAGAAGACATGCTAAGAGCGTATGTGATCGACTTTGGTAAAGCATAGGATACCCATTTACCACTAGTCGAGTTCTCATACAATAATAGTTACCATACTAGCATTAAGGTTTCTCCATTCGAAGCTCTCTACGGTCGCAAGTGCAGATCACCACTGTGTTGGGCTGAAGTGGGTGACAGGCAACTGGCTAGAGGTCAAATTCCTGACAACATTCTCACTGGTTCGAAAATTATTCGAGAAACTACTTAGAAGATAGTACAAATTCGAGAACGACTTAAAGCTTCCAGAGACAGACAGAAAAGCTACGATGATAAGAGAAGAAAACCCTTGGAATTCCAGGTTGGTGATCGCGTCATGTTGAAGGTCTCACCCTGGAAGGGAATGATACGCTTCGGAAAGCGTGGAAAACTTAATCCAAGGTACATCGGACCGTTCAATATTCTTGCTAGAATCGGTCAAGTAGCTTACAAACTCAAACTACCTCAAGAACTAAGTAACGTACATCCTATCTTTCACGTGTCTAACCTAAAGAAGTGCTTATCCGACGAGACTCTTGTTATCCCACTCGATGAAATCGAGATAAATGAGAGCCTCAACTTCGTTGAAGAACCAATAGAAATTATAGACAGAGAATTAAAGAGAACTAAACAAAGCCGTATCCTGATAGTGAAGGTTTGCTGGAATGCAAAGAGGGGACCCGAATTCACTTGGGAGCGGGAGGATCAAATGAAACAAAAGTATCCGCATCTCTTTCCCTAGTCTTACTGTATCTCTATAGTCTTAATTTGAGGACGAAATTCCCTTAAACGGGGGGATAATGTGACAACCTGTTATTTTCAATCTTGTAAAAGTCAAACATATCAAATAAAAGTCAAACTTATTGATTTATTAATTTAATAAAATTAAATTAATGTTTTTGAGACATATAAACACTTAGTAAAAATGTTGTAGAAATAAGAAGTAGAAACACAAGGAAAACTGAGGATTCTCGCATGACCGAAAACCCTCGCAGCCTTCTTCTTTCTTTCTTCGGACCGTAAACCGAAAGCAGCAATCCAGTTTTCGGCCGCAAACTCCTCGGCCGCAACACGTTTTCGGCCGAGAACCTCGGACCGAAAACATGCGAGACCGACTCAACAGCCTTATCTCCTCGGTTTCAGCAGCCTTATCTTCTCTGTATGAGTTCACAGCCAAGAGCTCCTTCCTCGATTTGTGTTATCGACCGAAAACCACTAACCACCACACTTTTATGCTTCCTATTTATGTGCATGGACCAAAAACTTCATGCATTCTTACAAGATTCAACCGAAAATCACACTTTTCTCTCAAGGATCTTCAACCGAAAACACCCCTCTCCTCTCAAGAACATTCGAAACTTCTCATTTATTTGATTTCCATTCGAAAATCACTTGATTCTTCTTAAGGATCTTGCAAGTATCATTTATTGATCTTGTTATCACCCAAAAACACCTTCCAATATTCATATATTGGGCCGAAAACACCAAATCACACTAGTTTTCACGAAGAATACGAAAAACAACCACACACGATTCTAAGGATTATTGTAAGTCTTTTTACAATAAGTAAGTGTTATTTAACACTTTAAACTTCATTATATTATCTAATTTATACTTAATTTTATGTTAATATAAATTAGGATTCGGTCTTTATCAAGAGTTTTAACTTGTGGATTTAGGTCGATTACACCGTATCTACAACCGGAAACTCACAAAAGGTGAGTTCATACCCCTGTATTTTTACTATTTTTCATTGTTTTATGGGGGGGGGGATACAAGTCTAACACAAGAATATTGTGTTTACAATTAAATGATTTCTAAATATTTCTATAATGACTTTAAATTAATGAAACTCTTTTAAATATTGTTAAACTCTTTTAAAAGTTAAAAAAAAAAAACTCTTTTTAACTTATATTATGCCAAAATCATATATATATATATATATATATATATATATATATATATATATAATATTTAAAGGGCTTAGGACTAATAATTCACTTTGTTTCCTTTTTCTTGTTTGGATGTGGGCTTAGGGTAGAATTATTTCTCTGAATGTTGTTTCAATTATATATATATATATATATATATATATATATATATATATATATATATATATATATAAAAGTTATTTCAATCAGATTCATATACCCTTTGTAACATGTCGAGCAATGGGAGTACTTTCATGAATATTAACATAACAAACAGAACACAAATATAAATTATAATTGTAACATTCGGTTCCTGGTACGTATTTAATTCCAAGTATTATTGTATTTTACCCTGGGACTCGGCGATTTGAAGGCCTAACTCGTCGAGTAGACTTGGCTATGCGCACAGATTATAAGTGACCTACTCGACGAGTCGGGAGACCGACTCGACGAGTAGGAGCTGTCTGAGTGAAACCCTAAATTTGAGGGTTTGCACCCTATTTAAACAACTTATCTCCTCCCATATCAACCTCCATCGTCCCTCACACTTCCAGTAGACCTTAACTAAAACCCTAGCCTTGTTTGAGTGCTCTTAAGCCATTTTTGTGCATTCTTTGGTGCTTTTGAAGCTTGAGAAGAAGAAATGAGCTTGGGAGTTCCTGTTGAAGCTAGAAGATCCATAGATTGTGTTTCACCTCTAGCTCATTTAAGGTAAAAAGCTTCAATCTTGACTTTCCATGTGTTTAATCATCTTTAGTGCTTGGGTTTTGGTATCTTTAGGGCATTTCTAAGCCATTTTCGGGTTGTGCGGTGTAATGTGAAGTTATGGCTTCAGATCTTGGACTTTAGAAGGGTCTCATGGCATAAAGGTGCCAACTCTATGGCCATGAGAGCCCTATGCATCTTGTAGGTCTCATTTTTGGTCCTTTTGAGCTTAAAGACCCATGCATGGAGGTAAAGTTCGTGACTTAACGTGTTATATCGACCATAAGTGGTCAGATCTACACTTTGGATGAGATAGGCTCAATAGAAATCGAGTTTATGGACATGGACTTAGTGGACTCGGCGAGTTGTTCTTGGCACTCGGCGAGTCGGGAAATGGTTCCCCGACCTCTGCTGTTTTGAGGAGTCTGGTTGAGTCTAGAAAAGGACTCAACAAAGATGGACGTGATTATAACACCTGTAATCATGGGACTCAACGAGTGTATGAACAAACTCGGCGAGTCCAAGGCAATCTCCCAACCCATGAAGATGAACTTGACGAGTTGTTCATACAACTCGGCGAGTCATAGACTGAACACATTCTTATGAAGGAGATGAACTCGACGAGTTCAAGGGGAACTCGGAGAGTCGGTTGAGGATGGTCTGGATATTATGGTTGAAGAAGGACCCGTCGAGTTGTTGCAAGACTCGAAGAGTAGAGTCGGGAGCTGGATCATTTTGGAGGAATAGGGAATCCGCCATTGTAGTATATGTATGCTAACACAAGGACTATTTTTGTGGTAAATTATATCCTAAAGGGACCATTTTTGTCATGAATTAATCAGATGGGGCCTGGTTTGAAATGATTTCTATCAAAGGGCTTATTTTATTTAAGACTACAACTTCATGGACCGGTTTTGCGAAATTCACCAAATGTTCAAAGAGGATGGTGCGTTTTCTTCACAGATCGGGAAAGGAAATGGACATTCGAAGCAGTCGACGGGGACTCCGTCAGTGGCTAGGAGATCGCGAGGAAGGGAGAGCCGACAACCATCATCTCTGACGAGCCTTTCCTTCTTTTACTTCATCATCGGTAACCGCAATTTAAGGGGAAAAGGAGCCTCGATCCTCGTCTAATTGAGAAGAGAAAAACGGAAACAGAGAATGGGAAGCACCACTGGTGCTTGATCGATTCGTAGACAATGAAGAAGGACGGAAGGCAACAAGGTTGATCCTCTTCTGATTTCGGCAATGGGTGCGAAGGGAAGGAGGTCGATCGGAAATAAAATCACAGTAGGTGGGGATGTTTGGTGTGGTGTTCGACAAGAAAGGACGAGGGATAGAGAGAGAGAGTCGATTTTCGATGCCTAAACAATCACAAAGGGGGGAGGGAAGTTGCCTTTTTTCGGCGACCCTTGTGGGTTCCTTTCTCATCTTCGTTTAGCAAAAAACCAATGGAACAAGCTACAGCTACAATCGATGGTGGAGTGGTGGTGCTAAATGATTTGTAGGAGGCGAAGAGGGGTTGTGATGGACTCTAGAATGGAGGCAACAACCTCCTCCCTCCTGTCTCTTTTTTCCGGCGATACCAAGAAGAAAAGAGAGAGAGATTACAGAGATGCAGTGATAATGAGGGGAAAGAAAAGTAGCTTCCTTTTGAAGCAAATTAACTGAATTATTGAAGTCAATTTCACTTTTGGATAATATTTTTTTGTAATAATTATGTATACTACATTTTATGATGTAAATCTTGTTTCCTCGATTCTTGTGTCATCATACTGACTCATCAAATTTTTCTAAAAGTTCCTGCTAATTGTCTTGGTCGTGGTTATTCCGGAAATGAATACAAAATTTAATTTCGATATACAAAACTCCGTGAAAAAACGTTGAAAGTTTCGCGATTAATTGTGTCTGATTCGACAGATTTTACGAATCTGATTTTGATCGGGATTAAAAATATCATAAAAATGAAAGTAAATAATAGGCCATAGTCTGAGTTCAAAAACATGTTTAGAAGTAATTTACGATGTTCGTAGCTATTTCAAACGAAGCAGTGCACGGTTCGTTTCCGGAAAATCAGATAAATACTGATTTTTATAACTTTAAAGAGGCGTAACTTTCTCATACGATCTTCATTTTGTACGTTCGTTATATCCACAATACTAGGAGAACATAATTTATTCAATTTTGTTATCCATAATTCTCAAATATAATTAATGCAAAATTTTATTTTTAACGTCACAAATAGAATTATTTTTTGGTGATTTTCAATTCGATCCTCAGCGGCACAGGCGGTTTGTTGAGAAGTTTGAGACATTCTGAAATAATTATGAATATTATATATTTCATATACATTATGAAATAAAGTTACCCACAGTTGGTCTTTCATACATATCAGTTCACGGTAGTTTGATTGCCAAACTATGACCAATTTTTACTAATTGTTACACTTCAACTACTAGTACTACAACTCTCGAAACAACTACTGTTACACCACCACCACCTACTTCACCACCACCAACATCCATCTTTCTACCAACATCAACTACAATAGTTTCTCCAACTTTCAAGAATGTTATGCAAGAACCAATCATAACCTTATTCTCATCTCAATCTACTAAGCCAGAGAAGAATGTTACCACTAAAGAAGCATATGATGACGATGTAATGGTTTCATTTGCTGTGTTGCAATTCAATCCATAAGAAGATGATGTACCTGATGAGGAGACACTGTCGGGTAAACAATTTAAAATTCTGAACACCAAGATCAATTCAATTCTTCAATTCTTAAGTGATATTGCTGGAAAGACCTCTGTTAGTGGTGTTGAGATCGAATACCTCTTAGGGTCTCAAGAGTCTCACATGCGAACTCTTATTGAGGGTATTTAAAAAAGCATTCATGAGAGATTGGCAAATCATTCTCATACCTTTGATTTTGAAATTTCGAAATTACGTGATGTTACGAAAGAGCGTCATGAATGAAGATAGTGTCTGATTCGAAAGCTTCTGTCGAATTGAAAATTAAGGAGCTTATAGATTTATTTACCAAAGATCTTAAGAAGCTGGATAATTTTTGTGTCTCAATAGAGAACAAAGTTGATGTGTTGGATAATGCAACAACTCGTCTGGTCGAAGACAACATAGCTTTTAACAATGATTACTCTGTTGATTTCCAGCTCAAGACTGAACAATATGAAAAAGTCTTTAAGAAGGTTGAGAAGTCTCTTTCTGAATTTCAAGAAACTTTATCGAAATTTGATCTTTCTTCTCAATCTTTAATCTCACAAGAATCCATTTCTAGCTTGGTTGCGTACGTCTCACAAGGGGGAGAAAGGGGTGTTGGTTCATCTAAACGGTCAATCGAAGATAAAGGTGTAGTTGTGGGAAGGGTTTTGTCGACACAAATACCTACATCTATTCCAATAAAGCCAGTTATCTTAACAATAACAACAACCACTTCAACAATGAATATTCCTCAAGACAATGTGGATTTGTCGAAATTTTAAAAGAAGGGGATTTCGATCAATGAAGGAGGAGTAGGTTCGAGTTCAACAATTGTCAAAATAACTCCAACAGCCAATCCCAATGATAAACAGAAAAGCATTCATGTTGAACCTTCCACAAAAGATAAGAAAAGATTGCAACATATGGAGATGGAGAGACAAAGACGGATAAGCAAAATTCTAAATTAGAGGGTGAATGATCCACCTGGCTTGAACAAAGGTGATCCGAACAAAGTATGGTGTTACGAATCCATCGATATTGTTATACTCGATAAGGTGGAAGAGTTTATGAAGAAGCCAAAAAGAAAATATGATACTGAAAACTCCAAATTCAATCAGTTAGATTTCCTAATCAATGTGGATAGTTCACGAGTGGCAGAGGAGAATCGAAATGCATTCATTATTGGATATGCTCACATCAAATACTTCATCGACTGCTATTATGGTTATTTGGCTATAACTGATATGGATCTTGCCATGGCGGTTAACAAATCTTTGAAGGTTCCTCAATCATTGTTTAGGGGAAGGCTGAATATCGATGAATTCGAAGATGGTGAAATAATCCACCAACCCTTTGGTGTTGTGTTCCAAGGGAAGAATAAAAAGGGAAAGCTGAAAAAGTTCCTTTTTCAAACAAATGACATTGAGAACACAAACTCTCATTTTTCTAACATTTTGATCTGTATCAACAATTGCAATAAGAATTACAACGAATACAAGGGGGAGGTTTGAAAAATCATTCTTAGGTATATGGAGATTAGAAAAGAGTTACTACAAATAATGAAGACACTGGCTTGAAGATTGTTGGAACAAAGTTCTAGTAGGATCAATAGATTCTAAGCAGAAAAACAATTAAAGACATAATGATGAACACAGGAATGGTTTAACTGATGTCGAATGATTAAACTTTAACACCTCAGAAGAGCTCGATTAAGAACTTCGACTGTAGAGGTGTTTAGGGTTACAAAGAAATAATAATTATAATCACGTTAGTTTCTAAGGCATACATGCATGCACTATTTATAGCTAAACCCTATAATAATCACGGATGGACAGGCCCAATCCGGATATACAATACTAAGCCCATGACGCAACATAACATACCCAACAATCCCCCCCTTTGCGTCAATGGACCCGAAAGCTCAGTTCGGTTGAGCTATAGAAGACTTCTTGATAGTCTTGAACACCTTAGGTATTGATTGGGAATCCGCCATGGTGTTTTGGTGATTTATCTAACACAAGGACTATTTTTGTGGTAAATTATATCCTAAAGGGACCATTTTTGTCATGAATTAATCAGATGGGGCCTGGTTTGAAATGATTTCTATCAAAGGGCTTATTATTCCAAGATCTATTATTCCAATATCTCTCTATTATTCCAACTATACTACAAAGTTTTGTTAGTTATTTGTGATTCCACTTGAGATAATAGATATTGGTACACCGTGCAGTCTAACTATCTCACACATATTACACCGGGTTCAGTTGAATGATCATGTTTTGATTGGGTTTGATCACGAGCAATGAAGATGATGCAGTTTGATCTTGAACAGATGAGGAATCCGCCATTGTTGAGATAAGAAAGAAGATGAACAGTTGCAGAGCGCCTTGTGTATTGAGAGAATTTGAAGAAGGTAAGAAGGTACAATATGTGTGAGAAACCCTTTATATACCGTTGCCAGGAGAGAGAAAGAATCTTCGTGATGATGATACGATCACTGAAACGTCACCTGAAAAAGCGCGATGTGACAGCTTGGTTTCCCCAGATAAACGTCATCAAGCGTGGGTTTAGGAACCGTTCAAATTCACGCGCCCAAAATCTTATCCACATATCGTCTTTTCAAATTCACCTTCGCTTCAGATATGATAACAGCCATTTTCGCGCCTAAAAGAAACTTCACGTAGGCCATAGGAAGCAACAACCAGAATGTTGGAAAATCACAAAGTATTTTCGTGCAAGAGTGTGCCAAAAATTAAGAAATAAAGCGAAATGTGTATAGGATGTGAGTGACGTCTGTTAGAAGACATAAAGCAGATGATTCCGAGAAAGAATCTCTTCCTTCAAGGTCAAGAGAGACTTGAAGTGGTTGCGTGGTTTCCCGAAACAATACGATCGAGTGCTTGTAAAGAAACACCGAAAGGCTTCTTTTAAATAATAGGCTAAGGGTGGCTTATCTTCAACTGAACGTCGATTCTTAACATAAGACCAAACGTTGGATGAAGTACTTGTGAGACCGATGTGGTCTGTTGAACAAGTAGGTGGGATATAATTTGTTGTGACTAAAGATGTTAAATAAATCTCAAAAACAAAAACAAGCTGGATCTTTTTGGGAAGAAATGCCTTGGTGTTAGACAATTTCATAAAAGACCACTAAAAAATAAAATGAGATTTCGGTAGGTAACAAGTAAGATCTTGAATATAAAGATTCACCGTCAATTCATTGTTGGTGTTGGATTGTGGGTTTCACTCAACACGTGGTTTATGTATCTAAGATCATAAACACAGATTTTATGCAACCATAAACCTCAGTGGTAAAAGCTGAGAGTCTCAAGGGTTACAGTGGTGAACCGAAAGTTGATGGAGAATGTAAGGAGGGTGGTTAAGGAACCGAAAGTACCTCTGCTATATAAACGTGACAAAGCAGAAAACTCTTAACTCATTTGAGAAGAGTAAGGTAGCTCTTGACTTGAGTGGATTTTAACATCCTGATTGGGAAGAAATGATAGGTATAGATCAAATCAATAAGGCCTAACTCTTATTCGTAGAGGCTTCGGTCGACATGCAGCAGTATGCTTCTAGGGACACTTAACTAGTTCATATGAAAAGAATCATACCTGCCTTAGCTCCAAATTATGTTGCACTGAAATACTTGGGACCTAATTAAAAAGAACAAGCAAACAAACAAACCACACAAACAAAACAAACTAAACAAAACAAAAAAAACTTTTAGAAAAATATTTTTGGAGTTTTGAAATTTTCTGAAAAATAATAAAAACAGAAAAATAAAAGAAAAATAAAAGAAAAAATATTTTTGGATTTTTGAAGTTTTCTGAAAAATAATAAAAACAGAAAAAATTAAACCAAAAGAAATGAGCACAAAACACTAAAAAAAATGAATGAGAAAATAGAGTAAGAAATAGACTTAAAAAAAACAAAATTTACAGCCGAAACCAAACCTTAAAAGAATGAAGCGAAATAAGCCAAGCGTTCGGTTCATTTCGGTTCCTTAAAATTCCGGAGCCGAAATAGACCGAGCGTTCGGTTCATTTCGGTTCCCGAAAATTATGGAGCCGAAATAGACCGAGCGTTCGCTCTATTTCGCTTGTCTAATTTTTAGAGAGAGATTTGAGGGTTCGGAACCGACTCTGCTTCCATCATTCCCAAACCTTGTAAAATTTTATTGAAGCTTGCTTCTGGTAAGACTTTAGTGAATATGTCAGCCAGTTGATCAGAGGACCGAACGAAATGTACTTCCACGTTCCTATCTTCTACATGGTCCTTGATGAAATGGTATCTCAGTGCAATATGCTTTGTCTTTGAGTGTTGCACTGGATTGTGGCATATTCTTATCGCACTTTCTGAGTCACAATAGAGAGGTATTTTCTTCATGCTTAGTTTGTAGTCCCTCAGTTGGCTTTGTATCCATATCACTTGAGAGGTACAGGATGCTGCAGCTATATACTAAGCTTCAGCTGTTGAAAGAGACACACATGTTTCCTTCTTGGACTGTCAGCTAACAAGTTTACCGTCAAGGAATTGGCATCCACCAGCTGTGCTCTTTCGGTCCAGACCACATCCACCAAGATCGGCGTCAGAAAAGGCTTGAACAAAAAATCCAGATCTAGCCGGGTACCAAAGACCGAGAGAGGAGGTTCGCTTCAGATAACGAAAAATATTTTTCACTGCCACCATGTGAGGTTCTCTTGGATTAGCTTGAAACCTGGCACAATAACAAACAGAAAACATAATGTCTGGTCTACTAGCCGTTAGATACATAAGAGACCCTATCATTTGACGATAGAGTGTTACGTCAACAGCAAGTTTTTCCAAAGACGGTGTTAACTTTGTACCAAACGCCATAGGAACCTTCACTTTTGAATCTCCCATCATACCGAACTTTCCCAACAAGTTCTTCGTGTAGGCCTCCTGGTTGATAAAAATACCTTCTGGTCCCTATCTTATATTCACACCAAGGAAAAAATTAATCGGACCCATTGCGCTCATTTCAAATTTAGTCTCCATCAACTTCCTGAATTCAGCCGTTAAGCTAGGATTCGTGGAGCCGAAGATGATGTCATCGACATAAATCTGAACTATCATTAGATGTTCGCCTTCTTTCTTTCGGAAGAAGGTTGGGTCAACCGAACCTTGCTTGAATTTTGACATTTTAAGAAAGCGAGTTAAAGTTTCATACCAGGCCCTCGGTGCTTGCTTCAGACCATATACAGCTTTATCTAACACATAGCAGTGATCAGGGTATTTCTCATTCACGAACCCAGGTGGTTGCTCAACATACACCGTTTCTTCTAGTTCTCCATTCAAGAAAGCACATTTCACATCCATTTGGAAAACTTCGAAGTTTTTATGAGCAACATATGCCAGAAAGATTCTAACTGATTCCAACCTTACTACAGGAGCGAAGGTCTCCTCATAATCTATCCCTTCTTCTTGGCAATATCCCTTTACCACTAACCGAGCCTTATTGCGTATAACGTTCCCTTCTTTGTCCAACTTATTCCTGAAGACCCATTTTAAGCCGACCACTGAAGCATCCTTTGGAGTGGGAATCAACCTCCAAACTCGATTACGTTCAAACTCAAGGAGTTCATCTTGCGTGGCTTGTACCCAATCAGCGTGATCAAGTGCAACATTAACCGTCTTCAGTTCGACTTTGGATAAAACGAATTAAACATACATAATTCAACATTAGAGAATAATGCAGTTTGTTTCGCTTTCAATTGAGAACGTGTTAGAACCCGTTCAGATGATTCAACGATTATTTGTGCTTTGGGATGATCCTTAGTCCATTTCATTATAAGAGGGTAATTTGGGTCATAGGCTGGATCTAACTCTGCATTTACTTCTTCTTCAAGTTCTGATTGATCACCTTCGTCATTTGTATTCTCTTTCTCCCCCTCAAATGGCGAAGCGTATCCCTTGTCAGGTTCAGAATTTTCTTCCTCTGTTGTAGTTGGATTCTCCCCCTCGATTGGTCTATTATTGGGTGGGATCGGAGTTGGATGCTCCCCCTCGTATGGACTTTTATGGGTTGGGGAAGGAGTTGGATTCTCCCCCTCGAAAGACATATTGGTTGTCTTTGGTGCAGATGAACCCTCCCCCTTGAACGTTGAGCTGTTGTTTGGAGGGTCAGTTGAGGGTTGACCGTCAGTCGGTTTAGGAGGTTCATTTTCCATTTCTTTTGCAGCTTCATCAATGATCTTTTTCAGATTGTTGATTTTGTTGTCTGCTGCTTTCGCCTCTGAGTGTGCAGCCTTTTCTGGTTCATCAAATAGCCTTATGTACTCTTCAAACAGGTTGGAAATTGGAACCGAGACTTGTCCTGACTCAGGAAATATTTCCCCCAAGGCACTTTCGCTTCTTTGAACTTTCTTCATGTAGTTGTCATCAAAGGTTACATAGTATGTTTCTTCAATACGTTTGCAACGTTTGTTCAAAACTCTATATGCCTTTGAAGTGAGTGAATAGCCAAGAAAAATTCCCTCATCGGCTTTGACGTCAAACTTGTTTTGGTTTTCTTTGGAATTGAAAATGAAGCACCTTGAACCGAACACATGGAAAAATTTAACGTTGGGCTTCCGATTGTTTAGCATGGTCGGGCTGCCTCACATAAAGAACGGTTTAGTCTTTCAACAATCCCATTCTGTTGTGGTGTATAGGGGGGCGAGAAGTTGTGAGATATCCCCTTTTCAGCCAGAAAGTCCTCAAAATCTTTATTCTTGAATTCAAGCCCATTATCGCTTTTGATATTCCTCACCAGCTTTCGCAGCTGCACTTCCACTTGCTTGCTGAACGTCTTCAACTTAGGAGTTGCGTCTGATTTCTGTTTAAGAAAGAAAACCCAGGTGAAGCGTGAAAAATCATCTACTATGACAAGAATGAACTTACTACCACCGAAGCTTTCGATAGCCGAAGGTCCACATAAGTCAATATGCAGAAGTTCAAGAGCTTCAACAATCTTTGTATTGATACGTGTAGGATGGCTCTTTCTGCTTTGTTTTCCCATCTCACACGCTGCGTATAGGTGTTCCTTATCAAACTTGAGAAGAGGAAGACCTCGAACATGATCACCAAGCACCAACTTATTAATGTCTTTGAAGTTCAGGTGTGATAGGCGTCGATGCCACAACCAGCTTTCATCAGTGTTCGCCATTGACAGCAGGCATATTGCTGGTTTTCCTCGAATTGGGTTGAGATTTAAAGGATACATCTCTCCCTTGCGTTCATACTTCAACAGAACCCTTTTAGATTGCTTCTCAATAATTTCCGATCCCTCATCATCGAATGAAACCTTCAAACCAGTTCCCACAATCAATTGTGATACACTGATGAGGTTATGCTGCAACCCTTCCACATAAGCTACTTTTCGAATCGAGAAGTCTCCGTTGGTTATCATTCCATATCCTTTGATTGTGCCATAAGAGTTATTTCCATACTTCAAAAATCCACCATCCTTAAGGGACCGAAACTCCCTTAGCTCTTCCCTCCTTCATGTCATGTGACGCGAGCAACCACTGTCTATGTACCATTCGTCATCGAACTACTCGTCACTTATAACCTGCAAATTCAAGCAGATTTAGGAACCCAAAGTTTCTTGGGTCCTGGTGAGTCTTTTACAGAAAAAGGAATAGCAGTAGAAATATCAACCAAATAAGTTCTTTTTACTAGAGTTGTTTGGTCTTTTCTTTTGATGGTATACACCTTGATTTTGTTTTTATCTTGTTTAAATTTTGGTGTATTAGATGGTGTGTTGTTAGATGGTTTTGGGATTATTCTTTTTAATCCTAGGGTTAGCTGACTTTTTCTTATTATTGATATCAGAATCTGAATTAAGCTTTCCCTTTCCTTTGATGTCCTTCACTGAATTCGATTTTCTTTGGGAGTAGGAAGGACCGAAACTTGACTTTCGGTTGTTAGCCTTGGCGTTGTGACCGAAACTTGACGTTCGGTTCTGAGCGCTGGTGTTGGAACCGAAACTAGACGTTCGGTTCTGAGCTTTGGAATAGTAAGAGCTTGGACTAAAATTTTCTTTTCCTTTTAGCTTTTCCTTTTCTTTGGCAATGGACTCTTTCTTGGAAGGAACGTAGTTGGGGTTTTGAGATTGCCAATAACGTTTTCTCTCATTCAGATTTTTCATGTATCTTTGATTTCTTTGGCGTTTCTGTTCAGCTAACTCCTTCTGAGATTTGTGAATATTGAAGCTTGATTTTGGCTTCTCTTTTTGAGTTTCGGCAATCTTGGAAGGAACATTCGGTGTTTTCTTTGGTTCTTCAGGTATCTCTTTTGTTCCACTTGTGCTTGGTTTGTCAAAACTTGAGGGTTTGTTGATGGGTTCTGCAACGTATCTACCTTTTACCCTCCATGAGGTTTGCTCCGATAAGCCGATGGTTTAGTCTGTGTTATCAATAGGGGCTGACCAGAAATAATCGTCGCACCCTTCAGCATTGTCTTTGTCGACCAAGATTTTCAATTCTGCCGTTTGTTTTGCAGTGACCCTTGTAACAACATGTACCTGATTTGGGACAGTTTGAACCTTTTGATAAACCATTGCTTTCTCTTTGAGTTTCTGTGGCTTGTCCTTTGACAGGCGAGCGTATTCAACCGAGTTTTCAGATATGAGGGGTTTCTCATTCTCGGTTTCGCTTTTCATAAACTCAGAACAATCAACCACGTCTTCTACCGAGATTTCGCTCATCTCACTTTCCTCATTAAATTCAGATGTATTTTCTATATTCATTTTATGTTCTGAAATTAATTTGGCGTTAGACGAGTCAAATGATTGAATGGTCTCGGACTTAATTTTTAACCTATCATTTTCATCTAAAAGATTTTTGAGCATACACTTATGTTCCTTAGAGTCAATGAAGGTCTCTATCTTGTCCAGTCCGATTTTATAAGCGATCGATGTCTCTTCTAAGGACATTATGGATTCACATTCAGCGATGACCTCATCCTCCTTAAATTCAAGGAAGGGTAAGATCATCTTATGAATCTTTTTCCCTATTTCACAACTTAAGTGCAACTGAGCAATAATTGTATATAAGCGTTTAGCAATTAAACAAAAAACATTCGTTTGTTTCAAAAACTTTAAATTGTCTTGTTGCGAATAAATAATTTCATCCCTAGCTCTATTTAACTCCGTCTCCTTCAGCTCAATCCACATCCTTCTCTCCTCACTCTTTGAAGACACCCTGCTGAGTTGGTCAGTTAGGTTAGAGTTCGCTAAGCGAGTTTGCATGAGACTACCACTTAAATTAGAAAATTTAAATTTTAATTCATTTAATTCTTCTTCATAATTTGTTACTGGAACTTTAAGTGATTCAAGGATGGATTGTACCTTTTTGATCAGCCGATCACAGTCGTTGATCTTCTCACTTACGGGCTTGGCTGCAAAGCACTTGTCCTCAGTTAGGTTCGGCTCCTTACTCGCACTTTCGGTTGGTCTACCAGCTGTAACCATCAAACATTTTCCAGCCGAACCTGTATCCTTTGCCACATAAGCTCTTCCATGTGTGGGCTTTCTCACTTCTTCATCCTCAGAATCGGTTGACCAGACTTCAACGCCACCGAACTCATCTTCATCCGAATTTTCCTGCACAATCAAGGCATTCATTGAACTATTAGTTGCCTTCTTTTTCTTGATCTCTTCCAACTTTCGCATGTAATACGCCTCATCATCTTCACCATCTCTCTTCTCAACCATCTTCCTCAGCATGCAATCTTTGGCAAAATGGTTCTTGCCATGACAGTAATTGCAGTCGAATGCAGAGTCTCATGCAAGCTTGCTCTCCTTCTTGTCGTCATCCTTTTGAGAAGTATTCTTCGCTTCATCTTTCACCTTCTCAGAACTGTAACTTCCATGCCAGTTTCGGTTCTTATTGACAGGGAACTTCTTTCATGTAAACCTTTTTGGATTGGTGACCATCATTGCATACTCTTCGCTTGTAAGGTCACATTCAGACATATCTGACTCCTCCTCTTCTTCTGCAACACTTTTGCCTTTTAAGACAAGGGCTAGCGATCCCACACCCAAAACTACCTTCGCCTCCTTGGTTACCACACTCTCATGGGATTTAAGTATGCCCACAAGTTTCGCTAGTGAGTAAGATTTGAATTGTTCGTGAGCTTTCACTGTTGAAACCACTGCCATCCATTCTGGTCTCAAACCATTCATGAAGGTTACTTTTTGCTCGATCAATTTTCTCTCTATACCATGCTTGATCATCTTGCTTAGGAGATGATTGAAGCGATCGAAGGTTTGTATCAGTTTCTCTTCAGGTTTCTGTTCGAAAACTCCAAATTCTGAGAGCAGCGAGGTTTGAATAGAGTGTTCTAGATCTTCATTGGTTGAGTAGAGTTCCTTCAACCTATCCCAGATTTCTTTAGCCATCGTGCATGAACCAACTAACCGAAAAGTGTTAGATGGTAGTGCGAATCTGATCATTCTCATGGCTTTCACATTACATAACAACTTGTCCTTTTCATCCTGTGGCATCTTATCTACGTTCGCCACAAGCTTATTATATTCTTTTTGAGTCTTCACTGTCGTGTTCGTTCCAGAGTGAACAAACGGCCCAAGCGTGATAGCTTCCCAGATGAGATAACCATTATCTTCAGATCCAACCACGTAATCTTCAAAGTGATGCGCCCATACTTCATAGTCTTGAGTGTAAAGAATGGGAACCCTTGTAGTGGATCCAATGCTGTTAGAGATGTTGATGGGATTAGTTTGAGAATCTTTGTGAGACATGGTGAGCCTTTTCTTAGAACCGCTAGAATCAGACCTGTAAACTTGAGATTAGGGTTTTATCAAACACAAGATTTACCGTCGACAGGAAGAAGACGGCTTCTTTATATTCGATAAAAGCGGAAACCCTAAAGAATTCTTAACACATAAGGAATGTGTATTGATCACACAGTCTCCTGCTCTGATACCAATTTTTGGAACAAAGTTCTAGTAGGATCGATAGATTCTAAGCAGAAAAACAATTAAAGACGTAATGATGAACACAGGAATGGTTTAACTGATGTCGAATGATTAAACTTTAACACCTCAGAAGAGCTCGATTAAGAACTTCGACTGTAGAGGTGTTTAGGGTTACAAAGCAATAATAATTATAATCACGTTAGTTTCTAAGGCATACATGCATGCACTATTTATAGCTAAACCCTATAATAATCACGGATGGACAGGGCCAATCCGGATATACAATACTAAGCCCATGACGCAACATAACATACCCAACAAAGATTTCGACTATTCTCATAAAGGGGGAGAATGTAGAGTCGAAAGTTGTTATGAGAGTCGAAACTAGTTTCTTTATGTTTGAGTCTATAAATAACGAATGTTCAAGGAATTTCATTATCTTATCTATTTACAAGGCATTTTAGTGTTTCGAGTGTAATGACTAGTCCTTGTTTTTTTTTGGTCTATTAGTACCTTATAAATAGGGTAAGTAGGTAGAGGTTAGAGTGCTGAACTTTCTCATAATTACTCTTGTATTCTCTAAATCTCTTTGTATCATTCTAGACATAATTTGAGATAAACAGATCTTATTCAGATCTCTGTGTTCATTACTACTTTCATTAATCGATTGATTCAAACTCTCTATAAACACTCTTCAATTGGTCAACAAGATGAACGGCTTTATGTAATTTACTGTTTTGCATGATCCTACCACTGTTAATGCGTAAAAAGTAAACCTCTATCAATCCTAACCAAAGCACAACCGAAGTCAACTCTTGTCCGAGATGTGAAGATGTTTTGAAATCTATCCCTATCCGAGATGAAGATATTTCCGAAGTTATTTTGATGTGATTGATTATGTACAAGCATTTAATGCTTTTTTTTCTTTAGTTGATGGAACAGTTCTTAGGACCAATTCAGTAAATTTTTTAAGTGTCAGAATTGCCAAACACTTTGTATTATCTAGTACTTAAAATGTTTTCTCATTTGGTACCATGTCTCTCCTTTTTCTATTTAAGGAGTTGGTGTTTCATCGTTTGTATGTGTGAAAATAGCAAGTGATCGAAATTGTAACATCCCAAAATTAAAGACCAAAAATTTCATTTTTAATATAACACTTATAAAACCATTTGTATGAAAACAACCATAGTATCAACTCATATCCAAACCAAAGTATCAATAGTCAAAACATGTCATGATAAAAAAAACATTAGAGTGTAATCCCAAAGATCTCATGTGCGGAATAGATAGTGTGATGCGCTGCGATCATGCCGGCTCCTTTCCTTTTGAAGAAGAGTACCTGAAACCAAAATTGAAAACCATAAGCAAGAAGCTTAGTGAGTTCCTCCATCATACCACATACCATACAATACACATACTGCCTAGCATATACGGGTGCTGGCCTACCCCTTCGGTCTCTTTCAACCGGTATACTCCTAGCATATCAGGGTGCTGGCCTACCCCTTCGGTCACTTTCAACCGGTTAATGCCTAGCATATCAGGGTGCTAGCCTACCCCTTCGGTATCTTTCAAATGGTAACTACCTAGCATATCAGAGTGCTTGCCTACCCCTTCGGTCTCTTTCAACCGGTAACTGCCTAGCATATCTGGGTGCTCACCTACCCCTTCGGTCTCTTTCAACCGGTAACCAGGGACTATTTCACCCCAACCACTACCACATAATACCCTAGAATATACACACAAATCACATACTGCCTAGCATATTTGGGTGTTGGCCTACCCCTTCGGTCCTTTCGACCGATAACGGGGTCTATCCCATACCTCCTACCACTATCACATAATATCATATCAGACTAGCACATAAAGCATAACAGATAGTGGGATACCAGACAATTATTACAAAGACAATCATCTCTACTATAATCAACTACTAGTGGGTTGGCATTGGAGCCTTCCACCCACTTCTACTAGAAGGTAACTCACCTCACACTGTTGAAGTCCATTGCAGTAAATTCTTAGCTGCTGTCCTGACGACTCCCTGGGTTATCAATACCAAAACATCACCCAATAAGAAATTGGGTACCAAACCATGATCCAATATCCTTACTTGGGGTAAAATGACCATTTTACCCCTGGCCCAACAAGACCCATAATTAAGGCCGAAGCCCAAAACCAATAAGGTCAAAAACCATAATATTCATAAAAGACCAATATATGGCCCAATTTCCAATTGGGCCCCATTCCTTCGCATAGGCCTCAATCTAGGACCAATAATGCTTCATTAGCCCAAATGGTCCAAGTCAAAAGTCGAAGTCAACGCTCCGAGTTGACTCAACTCGTCGAGATTACTCTTCAACTCGCCGAGTTCTCATGAATCTCAAAATTGTGACTTTTCGCATCAACTTGTCGAGTCTCTGTCAACTCGTCGAGTTTTTTCCTTTTCAGAATTGGTACATTTCAAGAACAACTCGTCGAGTTCATCCTTGAATTCGTCGAGTCATTATTTTACATAATCGGGATACCCTGACCAAACTCGTCGAGTTCCTCTATGAACTCGTCGAGTTCTTCAATCTGTTAAGCCCTTCTTAATGGATTAAGCTCCTATCCTTAAGATCTATACTCCATACTTCATATTCATACTTAAAATGTCCTTTTAAGGGTAAAGTTTCCAACTTTACCCGTTAATACCCTTCCTTAATGGATTTAGCTCGAACCCTAACTCTTTAAGACCTAGATCTTGATCCAAAAGCCATTAATACTTCAAGCTAAGGCATACAAACTGAGATGTAGACCCTATACACTACATGAACACATAAAGTCTCTGACTTTCTGTCCATGCATGGCCTTTTGGAGCTTAAAAGGCAAAAAATGGCATCCTAAAGCTTGCATGGGGCTTCAATGGCCATAAAGTTTGCACCTTTATGAAATGAAAGCCCTTCAAGGTCCAAGATCTGGAAGTATACTCACTTGGGACGTCCATTTCCCAAGGACCATGCTACTCGGACCAAAACCCAATAAAAGTGAAAGTGAATAGATCTAAGTAATCATTAAGTAAGTTTGAGACTTTCTTACCAGAAAATGCTGAGAAAGAAGTGAAGTTCCTGGATCTATACTTGAGTCCTCAAACTTCTCCTTCTTCCTCAAGCTTCACATACACAAGATTTCTCTCAAAAATGGCTCACAAGCTCACACAATACTTTAGGGTTTCGAGAGCTAGGGTTTGGGACTTGGAGGCTGGAAATGAGGCCAGCTTATGGGGGTTAAGGTGTTTAAATAGGGTGTAAAGTCCCGATTTTAGGATTTGCCAAACCCCTCCCCAACTCGTCAAGTTGGACTTACAAAACGCGCAGTCTAGCATTCCAACACGTCGAGTTTTCACCTATCCCCCACTTAATTACGGGTGTTACAACTCTCCCCCACTTAAACTAGACCTCGTCCTCGAAGTCCACCGTAATCACCTATCCCAAAAATGGGTCACGCGATGATCCCACAACTCCCAACATTTTCCATGAACCAACTGTTGTTTCTTACGAGAGCTGACACCTGCCATCCTGAGGGTACAACCATCACCCCGCGCAATCAATGGCCTCCCCAAGGCAACCGAAACTTCTATCTTGGATATAACACCCGAACCTTCAACCCTTGCAAGCTACTTCTACCTTCTGAGACTTGAAACCTATCATAACCTCGCTTCCCGACAGCTCGCCCGTGCTGAAACAACTCTCCGTCAATCTCTCAACTGATAGAAAAACAATCATAACCCTTCCAACTCTATTCATATATCGGCCTATCCTGATCTACTAAAACCATCCTTAGAGTAATTCTTCAAACTCGGTGAAGAACGTCTCCTCGATCTCCCAAGTAAAACCAATCCTACTTCCCCTAAAATCCGAACCCTAAGGTTTCAGTGGTATGATTCCCTGTCAGACCTCCTCCGACCAAACTGTCACCCATCACGTTGCTGCTAAAAAGGGAAACAAGTCACTGTCCATAAACGGCTACATAACACTTATACCTGACAGAAGGGTCAGATAATCCTTTGAGTAGAAGATTCATCCCTGCAACGGTTAGACTCATATGAGAGCTGTGCAATAGGACCAAATCAACTACTCTGATATTATTTAATCCCACTGCGAGTGACTTATCACTTCTCAATCAATCAGATACTTCGTCCATAATTACAATCCTAAAACAGTAATACTGTTCGAAACACTGAACTGCCTGAAACACTAAACTACCTGAAACAGTACGTTGCCTCCTAGATGCTTTCCAAAACCCACCAAGACCTCCCTAGTCTCAATCCATTTGCCAGTCATCTGAAATATCAGGTCCCGGCCCGGTTGCTGAGCCAAAAGACTCCCACACAGTCGGCCAACACGACTTCCGAATGAAATCCTCATCTGACAATGTTTGCCACTAGTTACTTGCTACTGTGGCTCTAACGACCTCCTGATCCAACCGATCGGGTCCATATCTTAAATCCTGACGTTGCCAAACCCAAAGCTCAAAGTGAATGAAACATGACTAAAGATAGCATTATATCACAAACGACCTTATGCAGTCCATCGCTTCCTTGACCCCATGATTGTCGTGGTGTTCCCACGGTCTTATCACTGGCTCAAACAGATCTAACCCATCTGGGTAATTCCGTAACCCAATCCGTGGATTTTCCATGCCCTCACTACTGCACCCGAACTGATGGTTAGTACAGTTCCTTCCACGATCTAACAACACTCTCATGCTATCTACCAACCTAGTGAATGCTACAGCTATACCGGTAGACTTACAACACTCTAACACTATCTGCCAAACTTGTGAATGCTACGGCTACACTCGCAGACTTACAACACTCTAGCACTATCTGCCAACCTCGTGAATGCTACGGCTACACCCACAGACTTACAATACTCTAGTACTACATGCCAACCTCGTGAATGTTATGGCTACACCCGCATACTTACAACACTCTAGCACTATCTGCCAACCTCGTGAATTCTAAGGGCTACACCTGCAGACTTACAACACTTTAGTACTACTTGCCAACCTCGTAAATGCTACGTGTTGAGTCTAGGAGTTGCGTCATTGGGCCAGTTACCTCGGTCCATTGTTATCACGGTTTGGGCCTGTCCAACCGTGTTTATGTCATTAGGGTTTAGTATATCAAATGCATGCATGCATCATTCTCTATACACTTGATAATTATTATTCCTTTTATTGTACTGTAACCCTAGCACACCTTTACAGTCGAAGTTCTTTATCGAGCCCTTCTGAGGTGGAGCATATTAATCATTCAGCTCTTGTTTGATTCATCGTGTGTTCTTTGCTTTTATTGTGTTTGTCTAAATCTATTACGAATCTAAACGATCTTAGAGAACTTAATTCTCATTAATTGGTATCAGAGCAGGAGACTGTGTAATTCATACGCATCTCTTCTGTTGGAAGAATCTTTTTAGGGTTTCCGCTTTTGTTGAAATCGTTGGAGCTGTCATCTCATTTATTGACGTTGTTCCACGTTTTTTATAAAACCCTAATTCAACCTTTACAAGTCTGGTTCTTGACAGATATTCAAAACAGGTCATTATGTCTCACGAAGATTCACAAACAAACCCCATCAACATATCCAACAACATCGGATCTACTACAAGAATCCCGATCTTATATACCCAAGATTATGAGGTCCGGACGCATCACTTTGAAGACTATGTTCTTGGTTCAGAGGATAATGGGTATCTAATCTGGGAAGCTATCACCTTGGGTCCGTTTGCTCACTCTGGAACAAATAAAGTCATCACAACTCAAAAGGAGTACAATCAGCTGATGATCGACGTGGAGAATGTTCCTCAAGACGAAAAGGACAAACTGATGAGCAACATTAAAGCTATGAGGATGATCAGATTTGCCTTGCAATCGGATACTTTTCGTCTGGTCAGTTCTTGCACGACGGCTAAAAAAATCTGGGATAGGCTTAAGGAGCTGTATTCCCCAGATGATGATCTAGAGCTTTCAATACAAACTCTTTTGCTCTCTGAGTTCGGTGACTTCAAGCAAAAGCCAGAAGAAAAACTCATTCAGGCATTCGATCATTTCAATCATCTTCTCAGCAAGATGATTAAGCACGGAATTGGAAGAGAAGTGATCGAACAGAAGGTCACTTTTATGAATGGCCTAAGGCCCGAATGGATGGCTGTGGTTTCGACTGTGAAAGCTCATGAACATTTCAAAACCTATTCGTTGGCGAAGCTTGTGGGAATACTCAAGTCACATGAAAGTGTAGTGACTAAGGAAACGAAGGTGGTGTCTAGTATGGGATCTTTAGCTCTTCTCTCAAAAGGCAATAACATGGCTGAAGAAGAAGAAGAGTTGGATCTCTCTGAATGTGATCTGACAAATGATGAATATGCATTAATGGTCTCTAATCCCAAGAAGTTTGCTCGCAAAAAGTTTCCCACCTCCAAGAACCGAAACTGGCAAAAGGAGCTACAGTTCCGAATAGGAGAAAGAGGAGGTTAAAAACGCTCCTCAGCAAGAAGAAGCAAAGAAGGAGAACAAGCTTGTAGGTGACTCCGGATATGACTGCAATTTTTGCCACAGCAAAAATCACTTTGCCAAAGATTGTACGTTGAGCAAGCTGTCCGAGAAGAAGGATGGAGAAGATGATGAAGCGTATCACCTACGCAAACTGGAAGAAATAACTAAGAAGAAAACCTCTAACAATTCTATGAATGCTTTGATTATGCAGGAGAACTTAGTTGATGATGAGTTCGGAGGAGTAGAGGTCTGGTCTACCGACTCTAAAGATGAAGAAGTTCGCAAACCTACGCATGGTAGGGCTTTTGTGGCGAAGGAAGATGATGCTAAGTTTGCTGGAAGCTGCTTAATGGTGACAACTGGAGTATCACAAATAAGAGGCTACACAACGGATGGCGGGTCTGATGAGGCTAAGGAAAGAGAAGACAGATGCTTTACTGCCAAACCGATGGGTGAGCAGATCAACGAATGTGATCGGTTGATCAAGAAGGTACAATCTATCCTCGAATCACTGAAAATACCAGTTAATAACTATGAAAAGGATTTAAACGAATTAAAATTCAAGTTTTCTAGTTTAAGTTGTAGTCTAAAACAAACTCGCCTCACGAATTCTAACCTAACTGATCAACTCAGCAGGGTGTCTTCCAAGAGTGAGGAGCGAAGGAAGGACCTAAGAAGCGAAAGATCAACGAAAGTCAGAACAAGTAGCTACTTCCGCTCCTAAGAAGCAAAAGATCAAGAAGAAGGCTCCCAAGCCAAAGGCTCCATCTTCAAGTGATTCAGATTATGTTCCCTCAGATTAACAACCCGCACAAGAGTCAAGCGAAAGTGAACATTCTCAAGATGAGAGTTCGCTCCGAGGAAATACGCCTCCAACTTCACCGGCTCATCATGGTAACCGAAAATCACCTCCTTCCTCTCCTACTCGCTCTGTTCCTATCACAATTGCTCCATGCCTTCCTCCAATCTCTTCTTCAACTGCAACTTCTATACCAATACCAACCCCCTTATTCACCAAAATTACCACCACCACCACTACTACAACCGAATCTCAAGTTCGTGTCAACGTATCTGATACGGGGGCACCTAACTCAGGGACCGAAACCCCGATTACCTCTTAACCTCTATCTCCACCTGTCTCAAACAAATTTGACACCGTTCTCGGTGGGGAGGATCTTGACTTTGATTCCTTATATTATAGCCCCTACAGAGTTCAAAGCGATAATGATGATGATGATGCTCCTATAACGAAACGGCATTTAAAGGATCTTAACGAGAAACTTGACAAGCTGATTTCCTCCTCATCCTCCACTCCAAGAGAGACTTACTCAGAGGCTGCTATCAAAGCTTTGTTGGCAACTTTTGTCAAGGAGCATGACTCCTCTATTTCCAAAGCTACCAAAGCCATTGAAGCTTCCACCTCCTCTTGCCAGAAAGCATCTATCGCAGTTGAAGAATCAACAAAGCAATGCAAGAAAGCGACCGAAAACGTCGAAAAACTAATTTATGATGCTAATATCTTTTTACATTCTCTTCAGGCGGCTGCTCAAAAGAACTCCGAAATTGGTAATGCCACTGTTGAGAATCTCAGCAAATTGCTTCAAGCTAAGAAGTAGCATTTTGAAGAAGTACGCCAAAACATCAAGTCTGACAACACCGAGCTTCACACATCAGTCAATGCCCGTCTTGATCAACTCCAGACCGAGCTAGCTGTGGAAAACAAAATCATGGATGAACTGGATCGTCGCACTGCTCAGCTCAAAACTCAGACCTTGAAGCTCAATCAGGCGACCAAGGAAATTGATGATCTCAAGTCTGAGAGAGCAGTTATAAAAATTTGTGTTGGTGATGTGCACTCTCTTCTATCCAATCTCCTAGAGGCACATGATTCGGTTCTTATTCTTACCGTTCGACGGCACTTGGCTGAGAAGCTGCGACCTGCTCTTGAAATGTTGAGCCGAATAGAAGGTGTTCTGGAGACTGGTGTCCCTCCGAAACAAGGGGGAGAAGCAAGTCAGGGTCAACCCTCACAACCACCAACAAGAAAACCTATTCAAATCTCTTCACAACCGAAAGTCACCACTAAACCGAAGGTTAATGAAGCTTCGGGTTCTAGTGTCAAGCACAAAAACAAAAATATAATTGGTGATAGTGATGAGAAACAAACCGAAGAAGATTTTCTCAAAAGAAAGCAACATGACCGAGAGCTTGATGAAAATATTCGCATCGCAAGAGAAGAAGAAGAGAGGGAAAGAAAACGAAAAGAAGCTCATGACGCATTGGAAAGTAGAAAAACTATATTTCCTTTATGGACATTGGAGAAACTCTTAAAAGAAGTAATCGAGTCTCCTAGCACTCATTGGCTTGAACCGGTCATCTCCTTTGATCGTGAAAATTCGAGAGACTCTCAGTTCGACATGCCTATCACCCGTAAGCATTTGTGTTTCATTGCTTTGAACCAATCACCACTGTTCCTTCTCCTGACCCGAAGGTTGACCAAGAATTAATTGATTACTATCTCGCATTCTCTCAACCATAATACTTGACCTGGAGCACACAAAAGATCACAACAGTCAAGGTATTGAAACCAACTCCAGCGGGAAATTTTATAAATGTGAAGTTCAAAGTGACCCGAGGCTCTGACAACTCGCTTCATATGATCTCTCTTGCTGATCTGCCAAACTTAAATCCACACGACTGGATCCTCTAGAACAACATTTTGCTAACTGATCAATAGCAGTATGAGCCTATCATCGATCACATCAAGCGAATGTTAGTTTCTTACATTCATGAGGTTGCCAAAATGGATCAAGAGATCGCCTCTGCCTTAAGGAAGAAGCCTACAATCAGACCAATTGGAGAGGCAAGCGATGTTAACAAGATGCAGATGGGTAGGATTGATCCGAAGTATCACACAGTCATGTTCACCAGAGCCGAAGGCCAAAAGTGCTTGTTCGCTCTTGATGATAAACACCTGTTCTCCACTTCTTGTCTGGAGCACATTCTTAACATCATTCACAGGTGTAGGGAAAACAGTGAAGCTGATAAGAAAAAAATTTTGGATATGCTTCGGTGGTATATTGACTTCCGTCAAACTCTTCTCGCCATCATACCGAAGTCATTCAAGACTGTGAAGAAATCTACTCTCACTCAACCGAAATGATCTCTAGCCTCAATTGACGCAAAGGGGGAGATTGTTGAGTCTAGGAGTTGCGTCATTGGGCCAGTTACCTCGATCCATTGTTATCACGGTTTGGGCCTGTCCAGCCGTGTGTATGTCATTAGGGTTTTGTATATAAGATGCATGCATGCATCGTTCTCTGTACGCTATATAATTATTATTCCTTTTATTGTACTGTAACCCTAGCACACCTCTACAGTCGAAGTTCTTTATCGAGCTCTTCTGAGGTGGAGCATATTAATCATTCAGCTCTTGTTTGATTCATCGTGTGTTCTTTGCTTTTATTGTGTTTGTCTAAATCTGTTACAAATCTAAACGATCTTAGAGAACTTAATTCTCATCACTACGGCTACACCCGTATACTTTCAACACTCTAGCACTATCTGCCAACCTTGGTTCTACCACCAATCCATCTATACCCATCCTAAGTCAAACACGCACTTGTTAAGAAGACATCTACATGGCACAACCAGAGGGTTTCCCAACAGTTGGCAAGGAAAACCTGGTGTGCAAATTAAAGAAAAGTCTGTATGGATTGAAGCAAGCTCCAAGACCATGGTACTTGAAGTTTGATAGCTTCATGCAGAGGAGTGGGTATCACAGATGTGAAATGGATCACTGTTGTTACTTGAAGAAATTCAACTCCTCATACATCATCCTGTTATTATATGTTGATGACATGTTGATAGCTGGGTCCGACATGCAGGAAATCAACAAGCTTAAGAAGCAGTTGTCCAGAGAGTTCGAGATGAAGGACCTAGGGGCTGCTAAGCAGATATTGGGCATGAGCATAGCCAGGAACAGAGTTACCGGTACATTAAAACTTTCACAAGCTAAGTACATCAAGAAAGTTTTAGAAAAGTTCAACATGGCAGATGCTAAAGCCAGAAGTACACCTTTGGGAAGTCAGTTGAGACTCTCAAAGAAGCAATCCCCAAAGACGGAAGAAGACAAGAACCAGATGACTAAAGTTCCCTATGCATCTGCAGTTGGTAGCTTAATGTATGCTATGGTATGCACCAGACCAGACATTGCTCATGCAGTGGGAGTTGTGAGCAGGTTCATGTTAAATCCAGGAAAAGAGCATTGGGAGGGAGTAAAGTGGTTGTTACGCTACTTGAAAGGAACATCTGAGGTTGCCCTATGTTTCAGAAGAAAGGGTGTGATCTTTGAAGGGTTCGCCGATGCTGATTTGGGTGGATGTGTGGATTCAGGAAAGAGCACAACAGGTTATGTGTTCACAATTGGAGGTACATCAATCAGTTGGATGTCCAGGTTACAAAAGAGTGTTGCTCTCTCAACCACAGAAGCAGAGTATATGGCTATTGCAGAAGCAGCCAAAGAGCTTATATGGTTGAAGAACTTTCTATTAGAACTTGGAATGTATCAGGAGGATTGTGTATTGCATTGTGACAACCAGAGTGCAGTTTACTTGGCAAAGAATCCAGTGTTTCACAGTAGAACGAAACACATTCAGATGAGGTACCATTTTATTCGAGAATTAATTAATGATGGAACTCTAAATCTGAAGAAAATCCTTGGAACGAAGAATCCAGCAGATATGTTCACCAAGGTGGTTACCACTGAAAAGTTGAAGCATTGTATGGCTTCAACTGAATGCAACAAAACAAGTTAAGCACTTCCGAAAAATTGATATAACGATTTCGGCAAAACTCGCGGAATAAAACTACTGAAAAAATTGCAAACGAAATTGAACACGATATTTAACGTGGTTCGGTCTAATCTGACCTACATCCACGGGCGAACAAGAGAGAGGGGATTTTATTAACACTAAAGAAAATTACAATCATACAAGGCTAAAATCTGCCCTTGTAATCTGATCACTCACTGTAAGATATCACTCGTAATTTTTTGGCTGCCAAAAATTAAGGCTCTGCACAAAAAATAATACCTCACTAATTTCTTTTATGTGTATCTATATTCATTGTGTTGTGTGTGATCCTAACAAGTGGGAGTCTTGAACAAATTGACAAGTTCCTAAGAGTTCAAGGGCCATAAATGTAACATTACATTTAACAATTGAATTATTCAATTGTTGTCGGCAAACGTTTGAATTAAATATTCAAATGGTCGGTGGACAATTATTTAATATTTGCTGGACGGCTAATGTGAATGGCAAAATTTTCAAAGTCAATATTTGCGGCAATTTAGTATGAAATTGAAGGAAAATTTACGGCCATTTGTAGTATAAATATAGAGTGATGCAGCAGAACAACAAGCAGCGTAGAACAACAAAAGTGCTGAGTGATATTACCATTTGTAATCTTATAGTGAGTTAATAGAAAATCTAGTTGCGCCCGTGGACGTAGGATTTACACCGAATCCGAACCACGTAAAATCCTTGTGTTCCTTCTTGCTTTATTTTTTCGTGAGTTTGTGAGTGTGTGACAGTGTGTTTCCGCTACGTGTACCCGGTCCGGTTCCTAACAACTGGTATCAGAGCCAGATTAGCGAGGTTTGGAGGGTACAATCATTTTTTTTATCACGCACGAGTGTACCTGATTTGTATCTTGTTTGTCGTAATGGCTGAAGACAAGGTTGTAATCGAAAAGTTCAACGGTTCTGATTTTAGCTGGTGGAAAATGCAATTAGAAGCATTGCTATGTCAGAAAGACTTGGACATGGTACTCGGAGACAAACCGGAGAAAATGGAAAAAGCTTTTGAAGATGCGTGGAACTCAAAGGACAAGAAAGCCAAGGCGGTTATTACATTGTCGTTGACGAAGAGCGTTGCTTTCAACATCATGAATGAAACCACGACACGTGGTATGATGGAGGCTCTGTCAAATATGTATGAGAAACCATCGGCGGCTAACAAGGTGTTCTTGATGAAGGAGTTGTTCACTACAAGGATGAATGAGGAAGGCTCAGTTACGGTTCACATTAACAATCTAAATTCAATTCTGTCCAGATTATCATCTGTGGGAATTAAATTTGATAACGAGACTCAAGCATCACTGCTACTAGCTTCTCTACCTGATAGCTGGTCCGGAACAGTTACTGCTGTTACGAGTTCCGTGGGAACCAGTGGTATGACTTTTGAAGGGGTTAGAGATTTGGTTCTAGGCGAGGATATCAGACGCAAGAATCAAGGTGGATCTTCCTCTTCTGATTTATTAAATGTCGGAAGAGGTAGAGGGAATAGCAGGAATAGTGGAAGCAGTGGGAGTCGGGGAAAAAGTTCTTCTAGAACTTTGAAGAATGTGAAATGTTGGAACTGTCAAGAAGTGGGACATGTTAAGAGTCAATGTCCAAAGAAAGAATTAAACATTGCTGATGCTGAGAATTTTTCTGGGGATGATGCATTGTTACTCAGTATGGAAAGTTCTGTAGACTCTTGGGTCATGGATTCAGGGGCTTCGTTTCACGCCATGGACAACGGGGAAACGATGGTGAATTTGAAAGAAGGAGATTTTGGAAAGGTACGTTTGGCAAATGACGAGATGCTTCAGGTAACGGGCATGGGAGATATTGATTTGGTTACTTCATTAGGAACTATATGGAGCCTGAAGGATGTCAGGGTGATTCCGGAGCTGAAGAAGAAATTGATTTCTATTGGTCAGCTGGATAAACAAGGACTGGAAGTAAGGTTTGGTGATGGTAAATGGAGGGTGGTCAATGGTAATTCGGTGATTGCTCATGGTATGAAGTGTGGGTCATTGTATATGGTTGAGGTATCTGCTGAGGGAAGTATGACCGTCCCTGTTAAACAAGACAAAATCTGGTTCGCTAAATCTACGGCTAAGAGAGTTCATTTTGCAAACATGAATTCTGGAGCCAAGGGGATGTTAGCTGAACGAGTCGGAAAGTCTAAACCAGTCAGGAGATTCTGTGACAGTGGGAGCACGGGGCGTGTTCCGGGTACAGTTACAAAGAGCCGTTGGGTTTTGAAAACTAAGACTGAAAAATTCTCTCCTGTTGAATGTTTGCAAAGTTGGGAGAGTGTTAGTGGTCCTCGGTGTATCTCTGGATCTGGTAGAGTGTCCAAACCGGTTGAGACAGAAGATGAGTCAGTGGTGGGATTAGCCACGACTGAGTTGGAGCTAGTGGGAGCTTCAACTGGCCCTTCTAGTACTTGAAGATGAGGGGCGGCTGCAATTAGAGAAATCAGACTAAGTTTTAGCTTGTTCTTTGGAACTGGAAGCTTGAAGGACTTGGTTGTTTTTTTAAGATTACTGGAGTAATTGAGAGTTGAATGGCGGAGAAAAGCTAAAGTTGTTCAAGCCTCCAAGTGGGAGATTGTTAAGATTTATGGAGTCTTGAACAAATTGACAAGTTCCTAAGAGTTCAAGGGCCATAAATGTAACATTACATTTAACAATTGAATTATTCAATTGTTGTCGGCAAACGTTTGAATTAAATATTCAAATGGTCGGTGGACAATTATTTAATATTTGTTGGACGGCTAATGTGAATGGCAAAATTTTCAAAGTCAATATTTGCGGCAATTTAGTATGAAATTGAAGGAAAATTTACGGCCATTTGTAGTATAAATATAGAGCGATGCAGCAGAACAACAAGCAGCGTAGAACAACAAAAGTGCTGAGTGATATTACCATTTGTAATCTTATAGTGAGTTAATATAAAATCTAGTTGCGCCCGTGGACGTAGGATTTACACCGAATCCGAACCACGTAAAATCCTTGTGTTCCTTCTTGCTTTATTTTTTCGTGAGTTTGTGAGTGTGTGACAGTGTGTTTCCGCTGCGTGTACCCGGTCCGATTCCTAACACTTTGCTTTTATTGTGTTTGTCTAAATCTGTTACAAATCTAAACGATCTTAGAGAACTTAATTCTCATCACTACGGCTACACCCGTATACTTTCAACACTCTAGCACTATCTGCCAACCTTGGTTCTACCACCAATCCATCTATACCCATCCTAAGTCAAACACGCACTCGACCTAACTCTCCACTGAACTCGAGTCCTAACTGGACCCCTAACCTATTTCCCGAGGCCTGCGATCCGATGCCAAGGGAAAGCGTGAACCAAATGTTGGAACATTTTCCGAACTCTCAACTCACACAATTCTCAACCTGGATGGTCACTCGACCACCTTCCTCCCTGATGGGGATGCAAAACTCATCCTAGTTTCACACCTATTTCTGCTCCTGAATACCTGGTCGATTCTCCCTCATTTAGATTTGACTAAGTCTTCGCGGCACGCGAGCATTAAAGGATTCCCAATCCTTCTTACTTTCTAATAATCCACTGTCGACAACCTGTGCTTACCCATGTTAGTGATCAATTGCCAGTCAAACCCTAAGGTCGTCCATCCTTCGAAATCTTGAAGAGTACCCTTGAAATTTGGTCCAGTCCGATGCCTCAATCCTCCTTCCATGATACTATACCAACTCCCTGAGTTCTCATGCTGGCGACTAGAAACCTTAACCTTTACTCTGGCTGACGAATCCTCGCAGAACCACTGAACTCTAATCAAACACGACCCATGTGAAAGATACAATTACCTTGGAACATTGAATGGTCAAACAACCCATGCGAATACACCTGTATCCTTCTGCTACCACTCTTCTCCTAGAGAAGGTAGTCCTAGAACCCAAAAGTTCTCCCATAGGCCACCGCCGATCATACCAGAATAGATGATATAACCACTACATCCCATCAATACAGCTGGACTAGCTCGATGGAGCTAGCCACAGGCCTTCCACATAATACCTCTGACCGATTTCTACTACGAACCGAGAGAACACTGAACACCCTGAACTAGCAACAGAAAAACGACCTTTCTGCTTAGTAATTCATGGTATGAATTGGCATATGACTTTTCTTGAAAATATAATCCAAACACAAGCAGGATGCACTTACTCAAATCCGATGCAAGAAAACAACCACAAAATGCGGATAGAACTGATAAGAGCAAAAGGTACATACCCGCAACATCGCCTGCTGTAATCCTAATTTCTCCTACATATCACTGTAAAGTCCGACTCCTATCTGCTGGGGATCCTGCTCTACCCTCTCGTCCGTCAGTGATCCTGAAAGTGTCTAGGGCAGGCGCACTCACTGATCCTCCCCTCGTCGTCGGACAATAGGCCTTCTTGTGACCCACCCGATTGCAGTGAAAGCATAATGGGCTTGCCCCCACGAGGACAATCCATGCTGAGGTGACCAACCCTGCCACACTTTTAGTAGGCTAGACCCTTGGAGCGACAAAATTCCATGTGCACTTTCCCGCATGTGCTCCACTGACTCGGGCCCTGATGGCCTTTCACCCGATGATCGAAAGTCTTAGGTCTCTTCCCCGGACCCTCTACTATACGCACCTGGAATGACCCTCTCTTCCCAATGTGCTCCAAATCGATCTCGCATTCTCAGACTCTGGAAGTCATATCCTTCAGGGTCTGACACTCTGTCACGCTCACTAACTCACTTGCCAACAGCTGCACTGCAACAGCTGTAACATCCTCTGCCTCAAAACCGGGTCACAAACTTCTCCCAATACATAGTCTCCAATTTGGATAGCGCAACATATCGCACAATCAGTTCCCCAACAGTTCCTTTCCGCCCGATACAAAACATCTGAGGCGAACCAAACCTAGGCTCCTATGGGGTAGGGACTAGTGCGGAAAACACCTTCCATCTCCTCAATCCAATGCGAAGTCAAAATCTTGGCAGTCCTTCCCTCAACTGGCTCACCACCTGAGCCGAAACCTAATCCTGAATCAGAGCCGCCTCCCTAATTGCTCATCTCCAAACTGGAAAACCACAAAACCACTAGTCAAAACATACTCAAGGATTCTCCTCCCCAAAGCTCCTCAGATTCTCCAAGACTCTCGCTGATTCGAGTATGGATCTTGTGCTTTCAGTAGTATGGGCCCAATACTACCTTCCACACCTATCTATAATTTCCTCAGCAATCCTCCCGAATCCTCCAAGTCACTTCCTCAACTTATGCAACCAAGTCTCACTAAACCTCACTACTAACCCACTGAAGCATATCCTCGGCTTTCCTAGGTTGCCGAACCCACCCAATCCTCAGCTGCTTAGAGATTCCCAGTAATGTCAACTAGCTACCTCATGAATATAGCCACATGTAGCAGAGATCAGATAATCCTTCGAGTAAAAGACTAATCCCTAGAACGGTTGGACTCATACAAGAGTTGTGCAATAGGGTCAAGTCCATCACTCTGAGATTATCCAGCCTGTGCCACATGCGACTTAGCATGTTCACTTAGTAGCTAACTCACATTCCTAAGAGCCCCACAAAGCACAAAGCAAGCAGCATTTGGACAATGGAAAAATCTAACCAACATACTCCAATCAAACCATTCTATCCTCTTATCAGGAATATATATACTGGCATGACATTCTAAGGCTCATACAATCAGGCATAACCTAAACAGGCAATCCTATCACTGACTGATCAGTACTAGCATGCAGGTCTACAAGTACATACAATAGGCATATAAGGCATCCTTCCTAGATCCTTAGCCTTATTCGAGCATGCAGTTCGCATATTCTCAAATCATATCATAACATAACATAACATAACATAACATGTATGGGTATCTTGGGGAAAACTTACTTGAGCTCGACTGATTGCACGCATCACACTCCTTGTTCTTTATCAAAAACTCTTTATTTTAATTTTAGAAAAAATTTATTTTCTTGTAAAAATATTTCAAACCCTCGATTTGAGTCCAGACACCCCCGAAGGTGTGTCCGAATCCCTCAAACCATGGCTCTGATACCAACTTGTAACATCCCAAAATTTAAGACCAAAAATTTTATTTTTAATGTAACTCTTATAAAACCATTTGTATGAAAACAACCATAGTATCAACTCATATCCAAACCAAAGTATCAATAGTCAAAACATGTCATGATAAAACAACATCTGAGTATAATCCCAAAGATCTCATGTGCGGAAAACATAGTGTGATGCGCTGCGATCATGTCAGTTCCTTTCCTTTTGAAGAAGAAGTACCTGAAACCAAAACTGAAAACTGTAAGCACGAAGGTTAGTGAGTTCCCCCATCATAACACATACCATACAATACACATACTGCCTAGCATATCCGTGTGTTGGCCTAACCCTTTGGTCTCTTTCAACCGGTAACCGCCTAGCATATCTGGGTGTTGGCCTACCCCTTCGGTCTCTTTCAACCGATAACTGCCTAGCATACCAGGGTGCTGGCCTACCCCTTCAGTCTCTTTCAACCGGTAACTGCCTAGCATATCTGGGTGCTGGCCTACCCCTTCGGTCTATTTCAACCGGTAACCAGGGACTATTTCACCCCTACCACTACCACATAATACCCTAGAGTATACACATAAAACACATACTGCCTAGCCTATCTGGGTGTTGGCCTACCCCTTCGCTCCTTTCGACCGGTAACGGGGTCTATCCCACCCCTCCTACCACTATCACATAGTATCATAGCATACTAACACATAAAGCATAAACGATAGTGGCATACCAGACAATTATCACAAAGGCAATCATCTCTACTATAATCAACTACTAGTGGGCCGGCATTGGTGCCTTCGACCCACTTCTACTGGAAGGTAACTCACCTCACATTGCTGAAGTCCATTGCAGGAAATCCTTAGTTGTTGTCTTGAAGATTCCCTAGGTTATCAATACCAAAACATCACCCAATTAGAAATTGGGTTCCAAACCATGATCCAATATCCTTACTTGGGGTAAAATGACCATTTTACCCTGGCCCGACCCATAATTAAGGCCCATGCCGAAAAGCAATAAGGTCCAAAACCATAAATCTATAAAAGCCCAATATATGGCCCAATTTCAAATTGGGCCCCATCCCTTCGCATGGGCCTCAACCTAGGCCCAGTAATGCTTCTCTAGTCCAAATGGTCCAAGTCAAAGTGGAAGTCAATGCTCCGAGTTGACTCAACTCGTCGCGTTTGCTCTTGAACTCGCCGAGTTATCATGAATCTCAAAATCGTGACTTTTCGCATCAACTCGTCGAGTTTTTTCCTTTTCAGAATCGGGACATTTCAAGAACAACTCGTCGATTCCATCCTTGAATTCGTCGAGTCATTCTTTTATAGAATCAGGATACCCCGACCCAACTTTCGAGTTCCTCTATGAACTTGTCGAGTTCTTCAATCTGTTAAGCCCTTCTTAATGGATTAAGCTCCTATCCTTCAGATCTAAGCGCCATACTTCATATTCATACTGAAAATGTCCTTTTAAGGGTAAAGTTTCCCGTTAATACCCTTCCTTAATGGATTTAGCTCAAACCCTAACTCTTTAAGACCTAGATCTTGATCCAAAACCATTAATACTTCAAGCTAAGGCATACAAACTCAGATCTAGACCCTAGACACTACATGAACACATAAAGTCTCTGACTTTCTCTCCATGCATGGCCTTTTGGAGCTTAAAAGTCCAAAATGGCATCCTAAAGCTTACATGGGGCTTCAATGGCCATAAAATTTGCACCTTTATGCCATGAAAGCCCTTCAAGGTCCTAGATCTGGAAGTATACTCACTTGGGACGTCCATTTCCCAAGGAGCATGCTACTTGGACCAAAACCCAATAAAAGTGAAAGTGAATAGATCTAAGTAATCATTAAGCAAGTTTGAGACTTGCTTACCAGAAAATGGTGAGAATGAAGTGAAGTTACTGGATCTAAAATCTCCTTCTTGATTCCTCAAGCTTCTCCTTCTTCCTCAAGCTTCACTTACACAAGATTTCTTTCAAAAATGGCTCACAAGCTCACACAATACATTAGGGTTTCGAGATCTAGGGTTTGGGACTTGGAGGCTGGAAATGAGGCCAGCTTATGGGGGTTAAGATGTTTAAATAAGGTGCAAAGTCCCGATTTTAGGGTGTCCCAAACCCAGTCCAACTCGTCGAGTTGGTCTTCCAAAATGTGCGGTCCATCATTCCAACGCGTCGAGTTTTCATCCTTGAACTCGACGAGTTGGCTTCTCAATTGAAGTTTTTCTTTCCTTAATTAGTCTTCGGGATACCGAGTGTTACAGAAATATTCTCTATACATCAACTTCTACCTCTCTTACAAGTCAAATTTCTTTCACTTACATTCTACTTATTCTAAAATCGTCTCTACTTCGATCTTACTCGATCTTACTTCATTTTTAATTACTTAAATACTTTTTTAAATATTATCTTCAAGTCTCGATTGGTTTACCAGACTTGACTGGACCAACTTATTAGAAGCAAACATTGATCTTAAAGGTTAATTCAAGGTTTGAGTTTTCTAACTTTGTCCGTGCATTGAATCTTGTTCTCACAATTGGTATCAGAGCTTGAGTGTTTGTCCTTTGAATCCATAAGAACATATTATAGTTGATCTGAGTTTACCTTGGTATCTCAATCATTTCTGTGACCAGGATAAAAGTTCTTCTATATACCACTTTTGCTCTAATACTTTATCTTCAATGGCTGCCCGTAATCAAACTCAACAAATATATTCAATGCAAATAGCAAATAGAGTGGGTTGCCCTTCTCATGCCCTATTACTAGTTGTTGAAGAGTATGATCACTGGAAAGTTAGGATGGAAATATTTTTACTTGGCAAGGAAAAATGTGAAGAAATATGGAGGTCTGTGAAAGAAGGTCCTCATGTTCCAGTCAGAAAAACGGTAAGAGATCCTCCTGCAACTCTTATAGGCCAAGAAGATCAACGCCCAACACCACTTACTGCTGCAGACATCGAGAAATTGCATGCAAACCAGATTGCATTTTCCGAGATGGTGTTTACTATTCCTCCATCTCTCTTTAAGCACATTAAGTTGTGCAAATCGGCAAAAGAGATTTGGGACACTCTTCAGGACCTGTTCAAAGGGTCCGATAATATGAAAGATAAATGTCTGACTTCGGTTGTCAACGATTTTGATACCTTCAACACTACTCCAGGTGAATCCATAGCCTCAACTTCAAATAGGTACCGAATTGTTGTAAACAACATGAATGCACACGGTATAATCAGAACTCCTCTTGATTACAATCTGAAGTTTATCAATAGCTTCGGAAAAGGCTGGGGAAACGTCAAGTCGTGTCTTTAGAGTAATGGATCTCTAAAGAAGCTGAATCTTTATCAACTCTTTGACGAACTACTAGGACACAAATCTAACGTTGGAAAAATGTTAAGAGAACGGTTAGGAGATCCTCTTGCCTTGGTTAGTTGTGTTAACCCACTTATTCCGAACCACCCATCCATGTGAGATCCCTTCAGAACAATCCCACCTGTTTCATTTGTTCAACAAACATTTCCAACTCCACCTACTCCACCTGTTGTGAACCATTCAGAAAATCATGTCCTCGATCCAGCTGAGTCCAAACATCGCTTTCAATAGGAGTTTGCATTGTAGTCCATGAAATACAAGTGTCCATGGAATCCCAATCATAAACCTTATCAAAACCTATTCCAAACCCCTCATCAAAATAATCCTCAACCATTTCCTAAACCTTCAAAAAACCCACCTGCTTACAGACCCAACATCTCCTCATCAAGTCACCCCTCGGAATCCCATGAAATTCTGAAGTCAGACAAACCCAAGATAGTTTGTCACAAGTATGGACTTGGTAATCATTTTTCCAAAGACTGTTTGGCTGAAACCTCTCAAAAACCGAAGGTTGAAGATTCTACATATTATGCTCGCAGAGCTCAAGAACTGGAAGCAAGTGAGAAAGCTTTTGTTACTACTGTGTCAAGAGATGTTGAAGGCTACTGGTCTTCTGGAGATGAGGATAAAGTGAGAACTGGAAGGAATAGGTGTCTTATAGAAAGACAGTTGTCGAATGTGATGAAGGCTACTGGTCATCAGGTTCTGAAGGAGACGATGAAGATGTTGAGCCAAACTTTTGCTATATGGCAACCAATGATCGACCAGGCAGAAGCATCGTTCAGCATGTAAGATCTATGATCACCGAAAATAATTTTGAGTTATCTCTTTGTGAACCAAATCTAACCCAGATCTAATCAGATATGACCATCATCCATAAAGCCTATGAGTTTTCCATAGAAGTAAGCGAGAAGATGGAGAGTGAACTGACTCGCCTTAGATTACGCTTTGAAAATCGAAAGCTTAAGATAGAATCACCTGAAACAGATCTTGTAATGTCTCAAGATGAATGTATCATTTTAAAGGACAAATGTGAAATCACCTTTTGTGAAAGGAATGTTTTAGTTTCTGATAACAAACGTCTTAATGCCAAAATTGATGCTTTACATTATTCAATTGATATTCTTGAAGCAAACGAACAGATGACTCATAATTTTCGTCACCCATGGTACAAAGCACTAGGCCTCAGAAGCGAGTTTCTGAAACTTATTGTTTTTACTGTGAAGGAGTTGCAAACTCTAACTTTTATGGGAGACGTTCCAAACCGCAAACATCCGGATACTCATGTCTCACCATTTTCACCCCTTCCTGAGACTTCAAATAAGTTCCAATCTATGATTCCTAAGTTCCAACCTATAGTTGTCAAATTTCCTGATTCCACGCCTCTTCCGACTCTAATACCCCTGGACCTGAATCAGTCTTCGGATTCATTCCCAGACATCATATGTACTGTAGTTAAAATTCAAAACTTCGGTCCTCCAAACAATTGTGTTGTTGACGAAAAAAATTCCCCAGACAACTGGACATGACTCGGCTAAATCATACTTCGTTTGGGCATCATTAGATAGTGATGTTTATAAAGAAATGGTATGTGATGATTCATCTGACTCGTGTATCTCTAATTCTGAAGTAATCTCGAAAACAACTTTAGTGCCAATTAAGCCTAAGTTTGACGATCCATCATCTGGAAAAACTTCCAAGTCATCATCTGACTCTCGGAAGAAACCTTGGTTAAATAAGAAAGATGTTTTCAACCCCAAGATCGAAGCAAAATTTCCCTTAAGATATAAATTAGGTCAAGGAAAAATTCAAGATTCAATGAGAGACCCGACAAGAAAGTGCCTCAGACAGTTAGTCCAACCGCTAGGAACCATAATACCTTTGCGCCTGTTAAGATTTTTAAATGTCCATCCAATCCTCCTAGTCTGGTTGTTCAAAACATGTTTGTTAGTCCTAATCTAAAAAAGGTTGTTGTTGTGACTCATTTTGTGAAAATCGACTCTCCTCGGACAGTTTCTTCTGTATTTATTGGTAAATCTGATGGTACGATTTTCAATCCAAAACAATTTCCGAAACCAAATGTACCATCAAAAGCAGCAAGTAAAGAACAAGTTGGTAAGAACATTGTTGTTCATAAATCCTTAAAATTTTCAAAACAAAAATTTGAGTAGAAAGTAAAAAGGTTGAAAACGCATCTATAACTTTTGTTAACACAGTGATTCCTACAACATCTCAGAAAACTGTTTGTCTGAGAAAAGCAGTGTCCAAACAACCTTTGGTTGAATACGGTTTCTAGATAAATGAAAAGACCATGGCATTCTGCTTCTTTCCAAAAGTATCTCGAAACAAACCCTATGAAATACCAATTGCTCAAAAGTCACAATACAAGTCCAAAGTCTTTGCCAAACTCACTAAACCTAACTCGGAGCCTAACTCGGAGCCTAAAAACTCCAAAAGTCACTGATTTTGTAGGAACGTTGTGCTTCGGAACAAGATACAATATGGTATATTGATAGTTCTTGTTCCATGCACATGACGGGGCAGAAAGACTTTCTGCGTGATCTCAAACTCACTCCAAACGTTGGTTACGTGACGCATGGCAACAACTCAAATTCACAAATCCAAGGTTATGGAATCCTCACCAATGGCATTTTCTCTGTCTCCAATGTGGCATATGTAGCTAACATCAAACACAACAGGATTAGTGTGGCTCAACTCACTGATGCAAACCGAAGAGTTGAATTCTACAAAAAGCATAGTTACGTCATGACAGAAGACCAGAAAGAATGTCTAATCAAATACGATCGCAACAAAAACATGTATCCATTAGACATCAACATGATCATCAGAAAGCCTCAAATTTGTCTTTTCTCAAATTTCGTTCCTGACGTTTGTTGGTTATGGCATCGGAGGCTTGCTAATCTAAACTTCCGATATATGAATGTTCTTGTTTCTGGTGAAGTGGTCTAAGGTCTGCCAGTCCTCAAATTCGAAAACGATCATCTATGTGTTGCATGTGAATGTGGGAAAAAAATACAAGAAAGGTCACCGTGTTATCATTGAAAAGTCAATTTCGGAACCATTGGAACTTCTTCATATTGATCTTTGTAGACCATCCACTGTAGAAAGTCTGCATCACAAAAAGTACATTCTTGTGATTGTTGATGACTATACAAGGTTCACCTGGGGTTTCTTCCTTAGGGTAAAATATGAAATAGCCTTGGAACTTATCAATTTCATCAAAGGAATCGAAGTTCTTGTCAAACTTCCTGTTCGAAGAATCCGAAGTGACAATGGCTCGGAATTCATCAATGTCACCATTGAGAAATTTCTCTCCAATAAAGGCATCGACCACAATTTCTCTGCTCCCTACACTCCTCAACCAAACGGTGTGGTTGAAAGAATAAATTGAACTCTCGTTGAAGTCGCTCGATCAATGTTGAACTTTGCTAATCTACCTATTAATCTCTGGGCTCAAGCTGTGTCCACTGCCCGCTTCACTCAAAACTGAAGCATCATCAATCGTCGTCTCAACATGACACCATATGAATCCATGAATAGTCGCAAGCCGAGTAGCTCGTTCTTACATGTTTTCGGCTACAGAGGATTTATCAAAAACAATCGTGATCAATTCCCAAGTTTCAACAAAAAGTCGATGAAGCAATCTTCTGAAATACTCAGCCAAATCCAAAGCCTACAGAGTTCTGAATCTTCGAACTCGTGTACTTGAAGAAACCTTTGATGTCACTTTTGATGACAACTTCGCATTCTGGACCAGCTCATGTTACAACTCACATCATGGAGTACGATGCTCCATCACCAAGATCTTCAGATTCTCAAATCATTCATGAAGCCGACTTCGAAAGCCTGTTCGGACCTTTAGAAACTACTCTTGACTCGAAATCTCGATCAAGAATGTCCTCACCAACGGCAACTCAAATTTCTCAAAACATTTCTGGCCCGACACCTAACTTTTCTCCAATTCATTCTGAACCGTTTCAACCTTCTTAGGTTGAGGGGGAGAATGGTTATCCTTCCCTCAAATCGAATGTGGATGGATTTCGAGATGCAGCAAATCAATTTGTTGAATTTGTGTCATAGTGAACTTCTCTCAAGTTATTCCAAGTATTGTGGTGTTGTGTGAAGCATTTGAGGCATCACATTTGGGGTGCTAGGCTCACAAAGTCATAAAGGAATCCAAGCTACTAAAAGGTATGTTATTCTACTTGATTTTTGTATTACAAGTTCCCCATAACATGCTAGTTAGAATGTAACCCTTAGAAATCAAATTTGCATGTATATTAGAGAAAACATAGATCCAAGGTTTCTAGGGTTGCATGTACACCATAGGAGTGTTAGAATGCTCAAAACCCATCAGTGGTATCAGAGTCTAGGCTTGTTTTCTGTATACTTGATGCAAACTGCTTGAACAAGTTGAAAATTGTTCACTGTTCGTATGAACTCGCCGAGTCCGTGGGGGGACTCGACGAATCCATGAGTAAATTCATCATACTCGTTGAGTAGGATCATGCACTCGACGAGTAGAAGGCCCTGTGAGCATATTTTCGAGTTTTGCTGCTGGAAATGGACTAGAGTCATTACCCTAAACTGTTTTGGACTTATAAAATCTGTTTTTTGAAGTGGTAATGATTATGCTAATCCATATTCAATGGTTATTATCAAATTTCAAGTTTTATATGTGTTAATATGATTCTTGAAATGGTTTGATATGAATGTTTATACTTATGAGTTTTAGAAGATCATATGATTTTTGTGTAACTTGCTTGTTAGTATGATTCTTGATCTTAATGCCTAATGATGGAGTCCATAACTTGTCCTCAAGTTATGGATAACCAAAAATCACTTCTTTAAAAGTGTCATTAAAGAATAAGAGGTTGTTGGATTAGTGTCTAAGTCTATAACTATTTTGGTATGTACTTGACCCGATTGTGAGCATGGTCCTTTTGGGTTGCCTTCACACGGGTGACTAGACAGGATGACAGTTGAGGAGAGAGGTTGATTAGGGCATAAATATGATTTATTTATTTATATGATTAATATAATAATTTGGAATCATATTATTAATTAGTATTTAATCAGAAATTAATTAGGAATTAATTTCGGGATTAAAGGAATTAATTAAAAGTACAGGGGCTGTTTTGTAATTATTTGATAGTTGAGACTTTGGGCTATTGGATCACCTTTATTAACGCTTGAATGAAAATCCTAGAAGGATCTAGGAGTTTTTATCCAAGGCCTTAAGGAAAGGAGTCTATGGACTTGCTTAGGCCCTAAGCTAAGGGATTAGGGTTTCCACCTTGAAACCCTAGCTAGCCTCAAGTATAAATAGCACCCTAAGGCACTAGAATTCGACCACTCCTTGCGAAAACCCTACTAGGGACGAATTTTGGAGCTTAGTACTTTTCCTCCTCTCTCTCATATTCATCCTCTCACCCAAAGTGTGTTTGTGAGCCATTAGAGGTACTACACTTGTGGTACTTGCTTTCAAGAGCTAAGGAAACTCAAGGATTTAGTTGTTATTACTATATAACAACAAAAGGTATGTATTCTATTCTTCTATGTGGATTTCGAAAATAGTAGTAGCATGTCAGGTTTCTTTTTGTGTTCATAAAGTTGTATAAGTAATAGTGAAAACATAGATCCAACTCTAGGGTTGCATGCACACATAGCATTGTTTGTATAAAACCTATCAGTGGTATCAGAGCCATTGTTTTTTGTTTTCAATTAGATTCTATACAAAAGTATGAATTTGACATATTAGGGTTTATAGCCAATAAACCCTAAAGGCATGATTTTCGAAATTAGGGTTCATAAACCCTAAATTTCGAAATTTGGTTAGGGTTTCCCAAAATCCTTTCCTTAGCCTCCAAGATTTCGAATTCTAGGGTTATCCAACCCTAGGATTTCGAAATTGGCCTCCTCCCCAAGATTAGATCCTAATTTTTAGGGATTTGGATAATGCTATATCTTGTAATTATCTTTTAAGTGTTTAAATTTGGTAATTAAAGATTTTGAATTATCCCATCCCATAATTACGAATTTTAGGGGATTTAAGGGATTAGGTTAAATTAATTGTTTAATTTAATAGATATCCTCCAAGATTTAATAATTCAAATTAATTGTTTAATTTTGGATAATTATTAAATCAAATTTTAATATTTAAGATTAAAAGGTTTTAATTTTTCGAAAAATTTTTAAACCTAATTGTTTTGAAAAGTTCAAAACTTGCCCTTAAGTTTTGGAATTTAAAAGTTGATTAAAAGTTTAATTTTGAAATGTTAAATTCTAAAACCCTCGTATTTTGAAAAGTTCAAATTACACCCTTATGGTTTTGTTAAGTTAATTAAAAGTTTAATTAAAATAGAAAGTTAATAAAACCACCTAGTATTTTAAAAGTGTAAAAAATACACCCTATACTATATATATATATATATATATATATATATATATATATATATATATATATATATATATATATATATATATGACATTAAAAGTCTAATATTATATATATCTATGAGTAAACAGTCAGTCTTACCGTTAGTAGGCCTCATTCACGAAGCTGGTCTATAAGGGGTGTTTAAGGAAATTGCCTATAAAATGGCGATTGAATGGGTATCCACTCTTACCCACCGCACTCTTGACTAGTGGAGGGTCGTTAGCCGAACGGGTAGGATAGGACGAAACCTTCCATTATAAGTATAACGAAGTACAAAGTAACTACATGCTTTTACAAATTCCCAAATTCTAGTTACTTTAGGCAAAATGTGAAATTGTATGCTAATCCATGGAATTACACTTCGTACCCTTGTCAAACGTTAGTGGAGCGTGTGTGTTTAACCGGCACACTAATTTGGGATTGACATTGGTGGCGAAGGGTGGCTCGATGTTTATCATAGATCAATGGAGCGTGTGTGGTTAACCGGCACATTGATTAGGTGATAGTATCATTGAGTGCATCACGTAGATTCGTATGGTTATTCACACCTTGTTTGTGATCCTCGGTATCCCAGTCGCAAATTTGAAGGGCATAATCGAGATTAAACATGCCATTGAAAAGTTCAATGAATCTCAAAAGATCTAGGAGTTTCAATTCATTTAAAACTTAAACTTCATTTTTGTTTTTCATGGTGGGAATTGGTAAATCGTCATTTACCTACCTTCAAATATTATGCAACTAGATTACGGCATCCCTCTTCTAGGTTGTAGAATGTTGTGTTGCATCCTAGCCTTGATGTTTCATTTGGGTGTTACATCAAGGATTCTTATCAACTAACTTGAATTTTCTCTCGTTTTGTAGATGTCTAAATCTTACAATGGTCTTCCCAAGTCCCTTGGAACAAGCTTTCCAAATGAAGATGACGTTCCACGATACAATCAAGGAAATAAGAGTCATGCTTCACTTCCTCCACCTCCTCCAATTATTCTCCCTAACCCACAAGTTCAAAGGCTTGAAAAGTTCAAGCTCACTCAAGCCCTATTGGCAAGTAAACATGAAGATGGGAAACCTGTGTGTGCACACGTTGGAGATAAAATCACACATTGACAGGTTAAGGATGTTGGGTGTCGAGATTTCAGGTGAGTTGGCTGTTGACTGGGTTCTTCAGTCGCTTCCTGAATCATATAGTGAGTTCGTTAGAGAGTACTATATGATGGAACACGACGTGACCCTCATTGATCTCACCTATTTGCTTATAGCTGCTGAATCAGCGATGTTTTGGCGTGCTGATCAAGCAAATTTGTCTGGTGAATCAAACTCCCAAACTTCAATGGACATTAAAAATGGTGACATTGGAAATCCAGAAAAGGTAAATTCTGAGATAGTTCCTTGTGCCATTCCAAAAGAGTCCATTTGCTTCTATTGCCAAGAGAAGGGGCATTGGAGACGAAGCTGTCCTATTTACCTGAGAGATCTGAGAGATGGGAGAGTCAAGACGTGTGGCTCTACTTCAGGTAAAATCTATTAACTAACTCTATAAGTTCCTATTCTTTGATTCTTAATACATGATGTGATAAGATTACATTTTGATGTTTTTGCAGGATCGAAGAAAAGAGAGGAAGCTTAAGGAAGAAGCGTGCTGAATCTGATCATGAAGAAATGGATTTCGATCGCATGGACTCGAGGATCAGATTTTTCAGCTGCTACTCTAGAGTTAGGATAGATTGATAAGAAATATGTAATAGCATAGTTTTTCAGTTGAATTGCATTGTAAGGACAAATATTTCCGCAATAAAATAAATTTTGATTTTGTCTTATTTATTTATCCTTGCAATGGTGTGTATGAAAAAATTGATGTTTGATTGTTTCTATTGTTAGCAATAATGGATTTGATTCTTAATTATGTTATTTGTGGAAATGTCGAGAATTTGCCAAATAAGGGAAGATTCTCATCGCCCAAGTTTCAGTTGGACAGAAACTTGGAGTCATGCAACTTGGTTGCGTGATGAATGAGAAACTTCATATTTGGAAATTAGACTAATTCTTTGACAAAGTGTCAAGAGAAGTACTAGGAGATTGAGTACACTAGGTTGTGCATTGATCAAGTCCACCACAAGAGTGATAAAGATATTCGTCATGATTTACTAAAGTTTAGTAAATATGGTTATACTTATAAGATTAAGTATAATTCTGAGTTGATTGAAAGAGTTTCAATCAATAGCAGAATGAATAAGAAGAATCAAGTAGGCAGAAAGATAAAAGTTTATCTATTCTAAGAAGAAGGGATAGTACCTTTTATTGTGTTTTACGATAAGTCTTAATGATTAAGAACCATATCTCAATTGATCCTCCAAGTGAGTCTTAGTGCATTTGTATGTCTAAGAAGAGGAATCGAGAATTGTAGAAATGGTTAAAATCAAGAAGTCAATCATACTTCGTTCCAATATCAAGTCTTAGACTTATTTTCCAAGATTGTGAATTGAGTGACAAGTCTTAAGCAGGTTTATAACACTCATCAAATGTGGAGTTTGGAAAAGGCTTTCTTATTCGTGCACATTTGAAATTGGTAAGTTGTGCTGTCTTGGATAAGACAAAGACCAACTAGGACCAATTATGTGAAGTGTTTTGTCTTGATAAGAACTACACTAACTCTTGAATATTTGTTTTGTCTAGGAAAGGTTCCTGACAAGAGAATCATATATGTCAAGAGGTCAGTGGGAGTCTCAATTGTCTTGAAAAGTTTCAAGAACAAATCAAGAATAAACTGATAGTTAATCACTAGCACACGACTTGAGGTTGGCGACCTATCGTGTTGACATAATTCTGTTTATGCGCCATTCCAGATGAAGTCAACTATGCAATATGAGCTCTATGAATTGATTGCATAAAGGCAAGGCACCCTAATCAATAGAAATTACATTGATAGGAAAGGGTGAACTACTCAACGACCTGGAAGCAATGGTGGGCTTTCCTGCTACCATGAGGCAGGAAATCGAGATTGAACACGTTCAGTCCATATGAGTTAGATTTGTCAGGAACATTGTCTTACGATTATTGTTATGACAAATTCAAATGGATAGGAACACATACACTTTAAAATCTAAGTGTCATAAGGTCTCCCTCCTTCATGAAAATGATTGTGAGGAAATGCTTTCACTAAGAGAGATTTTAAGAAGATAGCAATTGTGATAATTGTATTCTCAAATTCGATTATGATTACGGCATCCCTCTTCAGAGTTCGAATTGTGAGATTTGGCAATTAGTCTGAACATCTGGGACTTAGTAACATAAATTCTGAATTGTTTCGACACACATGTGAGCTATCTAAGGAAAGGTGTATGAGCTTAAAAAGCTTAGATAAAGGCTTATCAAAGCATTAGGTATTAGGAATATGAACTTAAGGAATTCAATAAGCATTGTTTTCTAGAAGTTCAAGTGTTTTCTGAATACATGTCAAAGATAGTGGGAGCATAAGTGTTATGCTTGTATGGAAATAATCATTGTGTTAGTGAGAGCATGATTATTATTTCAAGTATTGCGAGTTACCAATATTAATTATAGAACACAAAGATTAACTTTGCAAAGTTGTAGGGGTTGAAAAGTTGTTTTGCTATAATTAAGGGAGAGAATATTATACTTCGTTTCAAAATCTAAAAGCTTAGATCAAGAAATGTTAATAAAATTTAGTCAAGGATACATAGCACGTTCTCAAAATTCGATTATGATTACGGCATCCCTCTTCATAGTTCGAATTGTGAGAACATGGCTAACAAAATATTATGGCAAAAGACTGATAAAGTATCATGTCTTTATGTGAGACATTATGCATCGTGTCCAATATGCTTCGGGTATAGGATCGATTGCATATGCTGTAATATTTGACCATTCTATAATTTTCCAAGTGCCTAGGGCATTAAGAGGCAAAAAGGGACTAGAATCGGTTTTGACTAAAATAATTAAACAACTATCAAAGGACGATCTGAGGTTCACTGAGGATTTGTCGCTTGTGAGTAGTTGGAAGTATAGTACTGGATGGACTATATTGACATTATTATGAATAGATAAGATTCTATTAAGAATGAGTTGTCATATGGCAAATATGGAAATGTTTCCATTAATGGGAGTTGGATATTAAGAAATATGTCTAGATTAGAAACTTTTATGCGAGAAGGATGTTCAAAGGAATGTACTTTGAATGTGAGACTTCACGTCTATGGAATTGTCTTGTAACAATTTCCGATAGAATACCTTGTAATTTCATTAGCCGGGTCTTGGTGACTTTTGTACTATGACATTACGAAAGAATCATTGCATAAAATGTTAGAATCTAACATATTCTAAAAGTGGCAAGAATTTGGTATTCTTATACTAATAATAAGGATTGGGGATTGTGAAATGAGTTTCATTGGAAACGTTTTTCAATTGATCTATTTCACAAAGTATGGACCATAGGAAACCAAAGTGTGCATGCTTGGAGCATGGGACAATTGTGGTTATAATTCGAGTAATAAGTTGATTTTCTGAAACAGTAAGCAATGAATAATGAGTAATCAATATGGTGTTTAAATAAAAGTGTTTTTATTTACGCTCAAAAGTTTTGGGGCCATATAGGATTAATATTATTATTGCGTTTCACTTTGCATGTTTTGGCTTCCAGAATAACTGGGTTATTCGAACCTCTACAGTCGGTCATACGTTGGAAGTAGGTATGAAGGAAGACTGTCATGAATCTGTATGCAGATTGTCTAAAGTGTTTAGACATAACACAAGTTTGTTGCAGAGTTCATGAGTGCTTTGATAAGATTAAAGTATTGGATTAAACCCACGCTCACTTGAATCACTTCATGGATTTATCACGGGTGATTAGTGAGACGATAACATTGTATATTCTTGAAACCGAGACGTGTGAGTTGTTATTTGCTAGTCGGTTGCACATTGATGACAAGTAAACGCACCAGTAACTTGGTGTTATAAAACTTATTGTTGTGTGTGATTCGATTAATAGGTGCAAGCAAGCATTTGAGTCAAAGTTTATCCATTCCTTTTACCCAAAGTGGGATAAAAGCGATATATGTGGGCCCCTCGATGATTTAGTGATGACACCTAAGCGCTTGGCCAAGCCGGGACTAAGTTGATGTGTTCAATTGTAGTCTGTTGTCAGTCGTCATGAATCAGAAGTCGGGAAACAATACATAGACAGAGAGAATGATTTAAATCCATGTCTCGTGTCTATACGATATCTTGAGAATGGAGGAATATATGATCTCTTATCTAAAGGACAAGTTACTGATCAGAGTTGACATCGGCTTTTGAAAGCTACGATTGTTGATCAGGTTCTGAAGTCATACGCAGAATAGTTATTAGACTTATCCAAGTGGGAGACTGTTGGATTAGTGTCTAAGTCCATAACTATTTTGGTATGTACTTGACCCGATTGTGAGCATGGTCCTTTTGGGTTGCCTTCACACGGGTGACTAGACAGGATGACAGTTGAGGAGAGAGGTTGATTAGGGCATAAATATGATTTATTTATTTATATGATTAATATAATAATTTGGAATCATATTATTAATTAGTATTTAATCAGAAATTAATTAGGAATTAATTTCGGGATTAAAGGAATTAATTAAAAGTACAGGGGTTGGTTTGTAATTATTTGATAGTTGAGACTTTGAGCTATTGGATCACCTTTATTAAGGCTTGAACGAAAATCCTAGAAGGATCTAGGAGTTTTTGTCCAAGGGCTTAAGGAAAGGAGTCCATGGACTTGCTTAGGCCCTAAGCTAAGGGATTAGGGTTTCCACCTTGAAACCCTAGCTAGCCTCAAGTATAAATAGCACCCTAAGGCACTAGAATTCGACCCCTCCTTGGGAAAACCCTACTACGGACGAATTTTGGAGCTTAGTACTTTTCCTCCTCTCTCTCATATTCATCCTCTTACCCAAAGTGTGTTTGTGAGCCATTAGAGGTACTACACTTGTGGTACTTGCTTTCAAGAGCTAAGGAAACTCAAGGAATTAGTTGTTATTACTATATAACAACAAAAGGTATGTATTCTATTCTTCTATGTGGATTTCGAAAATAGTAGTAGCATGCCAGGTTTCTTTTTGTGTTCATAAAGTTGTATAACTAATAATGAAAACATAGATCCAACTCTAGGGTTGCATGCACACATAACATTGTTTGTATAAAACCTATCAGAGGTTACATAAAATGAAGAGTCTTCACTTTAATGGACCATTAAACTCATAAGTTATGAAATGAAAAGTCTTGAATAGTTTCAATACTTTCCCCCAAGTTTTGGAATTTGTAAAGTCTTACACCCTAATACTTTAATTTCCAAATTGAACCTTAGAGTTTTAAAAGTTTAAAAATTCAACCCTTATATTATTATTATATTAAAAGTTTAAATATATAGATATGTATAAGAATAAGTCGGTCTTACCGTTAGTAGGCCTCATTCACGAAGTCGATCTATAAGGGGGGTAAAACATTGTTGCCTATCAAATGGCAACTTAATGGGTGTCCACTCTCACCCACCGCTTCCTTGACTGGTGGAGGGTCGTTAGCTGAATGGGTAGGATAGGACCTTAATGCTTATTAAAAGTATAATGAAATTATAAAGTAACTATACTTTAATAATTCCCAATCTTAGTTACTTTAGGAAAAATGTGAAATAGGTGCTAACCCATGAAATTACACTTTGTACCTTACCAAGTCGTTAGTGGAGCGCGTGTGGTTAACCGGCACACTAACAAGGACTAGTAAGAGTGGCAAAGGGTAACTTAATTTTATCATAGATCGGTGGAGCGCGTGTGGTTAACCGGCACATCGATTAGGTGATAAAAGTTAAGGGTACCAAGTCAATTTGCATGGTTATTCACACCTTGTTTGTGATCCTCGACATCCCAGTCACAAACTTGAGAGGGCACAATCGAGATTCAAACATTCCATTGAAAGTTCAATGTATCTCAAAATATCTAGGAGTTTCAAATCCAATAAAACTTAATAATCTATTTCGATTTGTGGTGGAAATTGGTAAATCGTCATTTACCTACCTTCAAATATTTTATAGCTTGGATTACAGCATCCCTCTTCCAACTATAAATAGTTTGTTGGGTCCTAGCCTTAATATTTCATTTGGGTGATTTATTAAGGACTCTTTATCTAATAAAACTTGTCTTTCTTTCTTTCAGATGTCTTCCAACACTGCTACTGGCTCAAACCCTACAGGCTCCTTTTCCCTAATGAACTTGTGTGGGAAAGTCACTTTTGATAGTTCCAATTTCAATGAATGGATTAGGAACATCAGAATGATTACTCGCTATGAGGGCAAAGAGTATGTCCTCGATAAGGAGCTAAAGGTTATCGATGAGTCGACTGCTACTCCTGAGGAGATTGTTGAGTACACTACCCATGAGAAAGATGCCACTAAGGTGTCTTGCATCATGTTGGCCACAATGACAGCAGAACTCCAGAAATCCTACGAAGATTTCTACCCTTTTGAGATGAACCAGGATCTGATGGATAGGTACCATCAGAGTGCTCGTCGGGAAAGGTATGAAATCATTTCCTCCATGATAACAGCTAGGATGAAAGAGGAAGAGTCCCTTACCGGTCACTTGCAGAAAATGCAAAGGTTCGTGGACCGGTTATTGAAGCTTAATGTGGACTTCCCTAAGGACATGGCGATTGAAATCATTCTCCATTCCTTACCTCCAAGTTATGATCAGTTTCGTATGACCTATCATACGAACAAGGAGGAAGTCACACTAAGTAAGCTTCAAGGACTTTTAAGGACCGCTGAAAGTGGCCTTAAAAGTAAATCAGTTGTTACTCCTACTCCTACTACTGCTCCTGTCCTGGAAATTGGGCAGGAAAAGGGCAAAAAGAGGAAGACCCCTTCTAAGGGTACCAAGGGAAGGTCTGTTGATGGCTCCTCTTCAAGTGGAACCAAGAAAGGTTCCATTCCTCCTTCTTCAAACCCAAAGGAAGCACAATGCTTCTACTGCCAGGAAAAGAGGCACTGGAAGCGAAGCTGCCCCAAATACTTGCAGGATGTAAAGGATGGGAAAGTTAAACCCACCCATGCAGGTATTTACACTATATTGTCTAATAACTCATTGCATACTAACTCTTGGGGTGCTTGATACAGGTTGTGGTATTCACATTTATACTGATTTGCAGGGCCTAAGAAGAAGTGAGAAAGTGGAGCATGGGAAGATAAACTTAATCATGGGGAATAGGAAAGCATCACATGTTACAAAGATAGGAGTTTATTCTTTATTGCTTAATAATGGGTTAATGTTAGATTTAAATAAATGTTGTTACTCATCTGAAATGGTGAGAAATATTATTTCCTTGCATGGCTTGTACAAACAAGGGTTTACTTTTTCATTTGATAATGATAATGGTGCTATTAATGTTTATTACAATGATGTATTTTACTTTAAATCATTACCTTGTGATGGTGTATATGAAGCTGTGAATGTTGTAGATAATCTAGCAAATAATGTGTTGTGTATTGATTCTTCAAATAGTTTAGACAAAGCATACTTATGGCATTGTCGTCTTGGACATGTTAACAAGAAGCGCATGGGCCAACTCCAAAAGGCTGGAGTTTTGGAATCATTTGACCTAAAGTCGGATGCTAGTTGCGAGTCTTGTTTACTTGGAAAAATGACTAAATCACCCTTCACTGGTACTTGTGAGAGGGGTGAGGGTTTTTTGGACCTCATACACACTGATGTGTGTGGACCCTTCAAAACTGCCACAAGGGATGCTAATCGCTATTATGTGACTTTTACTGATGATTATAGTAGATATGGATATATCTACTTAATCAAGCATAAGTCAGAAACCTTTGAAAAGTTCAGAGAGTTTAAGCAGGAAGTAGAGAATCAACTCGGCATGAACATCAAGATGCTCCGATCCGATTGGGGAGGAGAGTATCTTAGTATCGAGTTCCTTGACTATCTTAAGGAATGTGGGATTGTCGCACAATTAACACCTCCTAGGACACCATAGCTGAATGGTGTGGCTGAGAGGCGCAATCGAACCTTGTTGGACATGGTTCGTTCCATGATGAGTCGAGCTTCGTTACCAATCTCATTCTGGGGGTATGCCTTAAAGACTGCCGCCCATATCCTGAATCTAGTCCCTACTAAAAAGGTTGCCAAAACACCTCATGAGATGTGGACTGGGAAAGTTCCCAATTTGGACCACATCAAGATTTGGATTTGCGAGGCCTTCATGAGGCGTGAGTCTCATGATAAGCTCGAACCTCGAAGTGAGAGGTGTATTTTTATCGGCTACCCACAAAGATCCTTTGGTAACCTCTTCTACAGACCTAGTGAGAATGTGGTCTTTGTAGCTAGAAGAGGAGTATTTCGTGAGAGAGAGTTCATAAGCCAAGGAAACTGTGGAAGGCAAATTGACTTTGAATAAATTCAAGAGTCAAGTGGTGAAGGAACCTCAAACCAGAGCAATCAACCTGAGGAGGAAACTCCTATTGATCCGACAGACGAGCCCATACCTCTGAGGCGTTCCACAAGAGTTAGGAATGCACATGAGCATTACTATGGTTTCCATATTACTGCGGAAGGTGATACGCTTATCAGTGATAACACACTGGTAAGTCTGGATGAACCTAACAGCTACACGGAAGCTATGGCAGGCCCTGAGGCTGCTAAATGGAAAGAGGCTATGGACAACGAGATACAGACCATGTATGCCAATCAAGTTTGGAACTTGGTTGACAATGTACCAAGTCGTAAGACAGTCGGGTGCAAATGGATCTTCAAGAAGAAGACCGACATGGATGGTAATGTACACACGTATAAGGCGCGACTGGTTGCAAAGGGCTTTTCTCAAACTCCGGGAGTTGATTATGATGAGATCTTTTCACCAGTAGCAAAGATTAAGTCTATTAGGGTTATGCTAGCCATTGCTGCATTTCATGACTATGAAATATGGAAAATGGATGTCAAAACCGCTTTCCTTAATGGAATGTTGGCTGAGAATGTTTACATGAGTCAGCCAGAGGATTTTGTCAGTACAGAGTGCCCTAATAAGGTGTGTAAGCTTGAAAAATCCATCTATGATTGAAACAAGCACCTCGCAGATGGAATCTTTGCTTCGATAAGAAAATCAAAGAGTTTGGCTTTTCGAGGAGCGAGGATGGGTCCTATGTATATGTTAGGGCTAGTGGGAGTATAGTTAGCTTTTTGGTGTTGTATGTGGATGACATACTACTCATAGGAAATGACATCCCAACCTTGCAGGAGGTTAAGTCCTGGCTTGGGAAGTGTTTCGCTATGAAGGACCTTGGGGAAGCTGCCTATATCCTAGGGATAAGGATATTGAGAGACAGGAGTAAGAGACTAATTGGACTTAGTCAGAGTACTTACTTTGATAAGGTACTGAAGAGGTTCAGTATGCAGGATTCCGAGAAAGGGGAATTACCGATCCAGAGTAATGCCAAACTGAGTACGACTCAGAGTCCGAGTACAGAGGCTGAGATAGCTGAGATGAGTCATGTACCATATGCTTCCGCTGTGGGCTCAATCATGTATGCTATGACTTGTACTCGCTCTGATGTGGCCTTTGCTTTGAGCATGGTCAGTAGATATCAAGGGAACCCTAGCAAGGCTCACTGGACTGCGGTAAAGAACATTCTCAAGTATCTGCAAAGGACTAAAGACTGGGTCCTTACCCTTAGTGGCAGTGATGACTTGAGAGTGGCAGGGTATAGCGATGCTAGCTTTCAGACTGATAGGGATAATTTCCACTCTCAGTCAGGCTGGGTCTTTATCCTAAATGGAGGAGCAATTACTTGGAAAAGTTCCAAGCAGGAGATGGTAGCTAATTCAACTTGTGAATCAGAGTATATAGCAGCAAGCGAGGTAGCAAAAGAGGCGATATGGCTAAAGAACTTCATTGGAGACCTTGGAGTTGTACCAGCTATAAAAGAGCCAATGGAAATTTTCTGTGACAGCGAAAGTGCGGTTGCTTTAGCTAAGGAACCAAGGGATCACGGGAGATCCAGACACATTGACAGAAAATACCATTTCATTAGACATCGAATAGAATAAGGACTCCTCGTGGCAAAGAGGGTATCATCAGATGAGAACCCAGCAGATCCCCTCACGAAGGGACTGAGTAGGGTTAAGCATTTACAGCATGCGAGGCGCATCGGGCTGAAGGATGATATTAGTTTTAATAATTAGATAGTTTTTTGAAACATGTAAAATGTAATTGACATTTGATGATTAAATAAAAGTTGTTATTTATTTATGAGTAAAGTGTTACTATCTTATGTTAATCGTTTACTATTGTTTCAACTTTGCATGTTTTGACTTCTAGAATAATTATATTATTCAAACTCTCCATAGTCAGTCATACTTTGGAAGTAGGTATTGAATTAAGACTGACATGAATTGGGTTTGTAGATTGTCTAAGGTGTATTAGACATAACAATGATTGCTACAACATTCACGAGTGCTCATAAGGTCTGAGTATTGGACTCAATCCACGATCACTTGTATCACTTCATGGAATTGATCTCGAGTGATCGTGAGACGGTAATATCATATAAATCTTCAAACCTAGAGATATGAGTTGTTGACTATGAATTCGTTATACATTGATTGTACGAAAACGCATTGGTAACTCGATGTTATAAAACATGCTTTTGTACATAATTCAACAAGTAGTCAGTACAAGCATATAAGTCGAAGTTTATCTGTTCCTTCTAGGATTAGAAGCGATATCTGGGCCCCTCGATGATTTTGTTTTGACTTATGTACCGGGCCCGGTCAGAACCTAATTGATGTGTTCAATTTAGTTCTATGTCAAACAGATCAGAGATCGAGAAACAAATGTTGGACAATAAATAAGACCATGTTCCATGTATTTGTCTGGCTGCTATCTTGAGAGTAGAGGATTATATGATCACTTATCTTAAATGGCGTATCATCATCATCTCAGTTCCGAGAGACTTTGAAAGAGCTACGATTGCTAGTCGGATTCTGAAGTCATATCTGCAACTATAGTTATTAGACTTATCCAAGTGAGAGACTATTGGATATAGTGTCTAAGTCCATAACTATATTTGGTATGTACTTGACCCGACCCGGTATGGTCCATTTGGGTTGCATGGCATTGCAACACTTGGATAGACAAAAATGAGAAAAAGGACACTTAAGATTTATTAATATATTATAAGTTCTAATATATTAATAATATTATTTAATTAGTATTGGTCAAGAATTAATTTAGAATTAATTTGGTGATCAAAAGGAGACTAATTAAATATATGGGGTTGATTGTGTAAAACATCCATTCTTATATAGTGGGCCAATGATCCATGGTTTATGGAGTTGGGCTAAAACCCATAAGGTGCTCGATGGATAGTCCATGGGGGTTATAAACCCATGGATCATGGGAAATGAAAAGCCATGTCAATTAGGGTTACATGGTGTAACCCTAATTGTGACACAACTATAAAAGGACCCCATAAGCTTCTAAAATCGAAACTACGTGTAAGAACTAGAGGGCAAACCGATTTTGTGTCATAGTGAACTTCTCTCAAGTTATTCCAAGTATTGTGGTGTTGTGTGAAGCAATTGAGGCATCACATTTGGGGTGCTAGGCTCACAAAGTTATCAAGGAATCCAAGCTACTAAAAGGTATGTTATTCTACTTGATTTTCGTATTACAAGTTCCCCATAACATGCTAGTTATAATGTAAACCTTGGAAATCAAATTTGCATGTATATTAGAGAAAACATAGATCCAAGGTTTCTAGGGTTGCATGTACACCATAGGAGTGTTAGAATGCTCAAAACCCATCAACAAGAACTTCCGAGATGACACATCTGGACAAAGGATCATCCTCCAAATCAAGTCACCAGAAATCTCAACGTTGGTATTCAAACTCGTTCTGCTACAAACATCCAAAACAAATGTCACTTCTCAGCATTTATCTCAATGGTTGAACCAAAATAGATCAAGGAAACATTAGAACATGTTGATTGGATTACAGCCATACAAGAAGAATTAGAAGAATTTAATAGAAATGAAGTGAGGACTCTCTTCCCTCCTCCTCAGGATCACCCTATTGTTGGCACAAGATGGGTCTTCTGAAACAAGCTAGATGACGCTAGAGTTATTATCAGAAACAAAGCAAGATTGGTGGCTAAAGGATTCACTCAAATCAAAGGACTTGATTAGTATGAGACTTTTGCTCTTGTTACTCGTCTTGAATCCATCCTAATCTTTCTTGCTTATGCAACTCACAAAGGCTTTAAAGTTTACCAAATGGACGTTAAAATTACCTTTCTCAATGGTGAACTGGATACCGAAGTGTATCTCCAGCATCCCCCTAGTTTTATCAATATTTCATATCCAAACTATTGTTACAAACTCCAAAAAGTTGTTTATGGCCTCAAGCAAGATCCACAGGCCCGATACGAGACTCTCACTGGTTTTCTTAAGCTTTCTGGTATTCAAAGAGTAATTCTTGATCCTACCTTATTCCAAAGATCAAATGGAAAACATCTCATGTTAGTCTAAGTTTATGTTAACAACATCATTTTTGGATCCACCGATTCATTGATGGTTGCTGATTTTGCAAAGTTAATGGTTAGTCGATTCCAAATGAGCATGAATCGTGAATTAAATTTCTTCCTCGGACTCCAAGTCAAGCAAACCAACAGTGGAATCCTTATTCACCAGGAGAAATACATTTCCGAACTTCTAAAAAGTATTCAATGAACACCTGTGCCTCTGCAAAGGTTCCAATGGGTTTCAGATACAAGATCTTCTCGGACCCATCATGTGTTGTTGTTGATTAAAAGAAGTACGGGGGAATGATTGGATCACTACTCTACCTTACTGCAATTCGTCCGGACATCATGTTCTCTACATGCCTATGTGCCAGATTTCAGGTCAATCCGAAGATGTATCATCTTCTGGCTGTCAAGCAAATATTCTGATATCTCAAAGGAACAAAGAACCTCGGAATTTGGTATCCAGAAAATGAAAGTTTCCTTCTTCATGCATACTTCGATTTAAACTATGGAGGTCTTCAAGTGGATAGAAAAATCACCTCATGAGGTTGTCAATTTTGGGTGGAAGATTGGTTAGCTGGTCGTCTAAGAAACAAAACTGTATTGCTCTCTCACCAGCCGAAGCAGAATACATCGCTACTGCAAGCTGCACTTCGCAAGTTCTTTGGATGAAATCTCAGCTTTTGGACTATGGTTACCGATTTTAACAAATTCTTATCTATTGCGACTCGCAAAGTGCCATTGCGATTTCTCACAATCAAAATTAGCACTCCATGACCAAACACATCGATATTCGGTACCATTTCATTAAAGAAAGATCATGTTTTAAAAGGAAACATTGAACTTTTTTTGTTCCATCTGACGATGAAATTGCTGATGTATTTACTAAGGCATTAGACGAAACGAAATTTAATGGGTTTCTGAACAAAATGGGTATGATGATGCCTAATCCACAATTCTTCCAAGAGACATGTACTATCTGATGGAAACATCAAAAAGTGAAATAAATCCGAAACCAAAATCATTTCACCTCGGAAAATATAGGATCATTTTACGTGTCTTTTTGTTTAACCTCTTCTTCTAGTTTTTAAGTTGTATAACTTTCTTTGTCTTTTGAAGCTCCTAACCAATATAGTTACATTGGTTTTTTTCATTAATCTCATCTCAGAATTTATTTCAAAATCAAGTGTTATGAAGTTCATCTTGGAATTCAAATCTGAAACGGTAATGTGTGTTCATCTCTTATCTTTGTCCGAACTCTGATCCTTCATGTCTCGAAATCTAAATCTTTTGAAAATTGTCCTCTAAGAAATTCATGCATTTTTACCTCTAATATTCAGTCTAAGATTATGCCATCTTGAACTTTATACCATGTACTAATGATGTGTTCATATTCTTTCCGAAGTATCTTATGACATCTCGTCTCGGAGTCTACTTGTTCCGAGATCCTCAGTTATAAAAAGAATTTCAAATGTTTTCATTAAAGTTTTTATTTATTTCTGAAACGTTTTCTTATTTATATAAACGGTAATTTTTCATGATGATTATCTTTAGATTCTCAATAAACGTGCTTTGGCACACGTTCCTATAAAGTGCATGTCAACTCAAAAACTGAAACGACAGTTTTCTTCTTTGGCACAAACGGATGTCTCATCTTTCGCATTTATAGTTTTTAAGGATGCTAGTTTCGGCAACGCATTAAATGCGACCCACTCCGTATTCGGGTGTCATCATTGCTTTCCATTCGACTCGACCCGAAAATCCAACCTATATAAGGATTTCGAATCCTAACTGTTCCCAATTTTCACTTTATCTATCTTATTCCTTTGAGCTTTTATATGTACTATGTTCTTCGAAGCTTTCAAGAACTCAAGAATGGTGACTTCACAAAATGTTTGTGAAATCCCCAAACCTGAAACTAAGAAGAAATCATCCAAGGGTTCTGCTTCTTCGTCATCAACTGAACTGATTCTCAGAGAAACAACTCAACTTTTCTCACTCGACCCCATGGATTACGACGATTCCATTCGCGTCATGATCAAACTTATTTCTCACCATCCTATTTTTGTTCCACTTACCAAAACTCCAAACCCTAAACTTCCATTACGAAGTCTTCACAAAGCATTTGAAAGGATCAAGATTGAGAGCGATGTTCGTGAAACAAAACTTGTTGGTGACAGGATCATCTATGTGCACAAGAAAACCTTTCTGAAGGCCATTGGTATCCCAAAAAACCCCAAGGGTTTTCGAGTTCAAGAACCTACATCTAAAGAATTTCAGTCCTTTCTGAATGAAATTAGGTATAGTAGTGAACTCAAGGCCAGGAACTTCAAGAAATCGGTTGTTCCTGGTCTATAGACTGTGTTGATGCATCTAATCCTTCGAGGATTATTAGGGAAAAGTGGTGGTACAGACACCATAAGCAAGGACTGGTTGTACGTTGTGTACAACCTCTACTCTGGACGAAGCAATGTTGTTGATTTGATAGAAGTGTTATGGAAAGACTTTCGGAAGTTTGCCATCAAAAGGAAGCCAAATGAGATATCGAGTCCAAGATTATGGGCTCTGACGCTTCAACAACTGTATGAAGAAAGAGGAGAAGCCATCCCTATCAATTCCAATCCTAAAGAGGTATATCTTTCTTTTAAGGCTATTAGAACTTATAGGCTTCCGAACCAATCCACCTTCGGACCTATTCATTGCTTGCCACAACACATGTTGGCAACAGTTCCATCCGACTCTATCTATCTCAAACACCATCTAGATACTTCGATTTTGTATGACCCAACACAATCTGCCCGAGTCTCGGATGAGCAGCCCTCGGATGCGAACAAACCATTTTCCACTAGTGGCCGAAATAAAAAGATGGCGAAACGAAAAACATCACCCCTAAGAGTTTAAGCCAAAAAGAGAACCAAAGTCAGTGATTCCTCTCAAAAGGAAACACATGTTGACATTCGGTCTGACCCTGGACCACAGTTAACCCCTCATGTCCACTCTTCAGAAGTACCCTTCGGAATTTCAATATCACAAGCACACACATACGGGGAGTCTGCACACAATCCACCCCTATCTTCCCAAAAATATGGTGCATGTGTGAAATATAGTTCCTTGAAGCCCCCTAGAACACACCCACCAATCTTTTTGGATATCCCACTTTCTTCTACACATGCAAAATCTGGGGCCCGTGCCTCGGATTCTAAGCTTTCGGAAGCTGCAATTCTCCCTCCTACTTCTAGAGCCCCAACTAGTCTGACACCTGGTTCAGGTAAAGGACGACCAAGTATTGCTGATGAACAATGGTCTGATTTTGTAGACAGGGCTAACACAAGTCATCCGGAGCTAACAAGAGCTCAAGTGGAGTACACGCTTATCTCCATGTGTCATTGAGCCATCCAAAGCAATCTTCCATTCTCTTTTCCAAGTGATGCCAATACAGATCAAGAGTTGACTCCTTCAGAACAAGCTCATCAAATTCCTACAGGAGAAGTTCTCGATTCAATAGTTATTTCGGATGATCCTCCTCAGAAGTCTCCTCCTGAAGAAGCTTTTAAGCCTCCCTCCGATGAAGAACATTCTACTGAGTTCATGTTCGATGATGACAGCACCTCTGTTGGTGCTCTTCTAATCCTTACAACCTTTAAGTCATTGCAGAAACCCTCCTCTTCCAAACTGGTTTACGATTTTGGCCTTTCCTCATCCTTTTCAGAACAAGAAGAAGAAATACAAGCTGAAACCAATCCAAGCAATCAAGGAAATGAAACCAAAACCAATCCTGCTGAAAATCCCTCTCCTTCAAAACCACTTTATATTAATGATGGTGATGATAATGATAACAAGTCTGAGAGTTCTACCTCGTACACCAGCTCTTCGGACGAAAACATCACAGATCTGTTTGCCATGTTAGAACTCCGAGACAATGTAGCTAGTGTTGTTTCAAAAGTTGATTCCCTTGACAAGACCGTACCTCAACTCGACTCCAAGCTCGATCAAAAGGTCACCAGCCTCGACTCTAAACTTGAACTCATTCTTAAATCTCTCTCCAAGATCAAAGAAGTTGGCCCCTCAGAACTCGACAGAGCCAATCAACTTGATCAACTTATTTCTCTCCGATTCAAGCATACTTTGGAGGAAGGCGAACAAAAATACAACGATAACCTTGATTACCACATCTCTACAACCACTACAATGCTAAAAATTCATGACGATATGATCAATGCAACCAATGAACTAATCAAACAAACCCATATTTGTCATGAAAAACAAATCCAATGGTTGGAGAAGGATATTCGGAAGAAGGATGAAATGAATCTGATAATGCAACAGGTCCTCATAAAACTACTCCGAGCATGTTGGAACATTGTCGATGTTCCGAACAATAAGTTTTGGGAAATGATCTTGATCTTGGGCTCCCTGTTTGATCACCTCAAAGCCCAAGCCCCCACTGTTGAAGCCTACAATGCTCTCTCTAAACAAATTAACATGAGTTTTCAGAGAGTGTTCGAATGATTAACCGAATTTCAAGCCACTTCCAGACTTGCATCGGATGTTGGGCCATCCGACGCAATAGGAAGGACCAAGTCGAAGAGATAGAACAATCAAATGGAAGCCTGCCTTGGAATTCAAACATGGAGATGAATCCGAAGAAAAAGATTTAATTGAGGTTGAATCCATGGAACCTCTTGAGAAAGATGATGAAGAAGATGAAGACTTAATTGAAAATGCTGTTTTGGATCTGCAAGCTATCAGGATACCACCAATGAAGGTTCTCTCGGATAAAGAAAAGAGGATATGGTATGCTGTCTCTTGGCGCTCATCCTTGGCAGATGTGCTCAATCGCAGTCGTGAAATGGCACAGCTCAAAACAAAATTGACTGTTGACTCCTTTTGAGCTACACAATCCATGCTGTCATCAATCCCAGCTCCGAGAATAGTCCCGATCAATGAAGGTTCTCCAACCCAAAAACCGGATGATCTCGCTGAAGAGCCCCTGATCACTCATCCTCCTGAATACATCATCTCCGAAATAGTACAACAAGTCATTGTTGATTTAAAAGAGCCACCACAAGACAAAGGGAAGAAAATTGCTTCTGAATCTAGCAGCCCAGTGAGGACGTTCTAAAGGTCCAAGGGCTGGTCCCAAGAACAGATAGATCAAGCACTTGAAGAAAGCATCATGACCCAAGCCCTAAAAGACAATTTGAATTCTATGATGGGCGTATCTCCTCTCTTCCGAGAAGGAATTATTCACGACATCGATATTATCCCTTTCATGTACTTTGATCTTACAACACAGGACTCTGACCAAATTGATCTTCCAATCTCTCCACACAGAAAATTCTACATCAAATTTGCTCCTCTTCATCTGAATGATGATCCACAAACAATCATCAGGACAGAGCGAGAGAGATTGAGAACTTTCTACTCCATTAACGAACACCCTCAGAAAGAAGTGTGGTCTCGGAAGCGGATCACAAAGATTGTTGGTTTCGGAAACAAGGTTGAAAGTAAATTCGATCTAAATTGCTTGTTGTACAGATACTACATCTCTCGGAACAAAGAAGCAACTCTCACTATCACAGATACTGACTTTCCATCTATCAACCCCAATAACATTCTCACAATCGCTGCTCACCTCCGAGATCGCCAATCTAATCATTCAAGCATCAGAGCTTACAGTGTTGCCATGAACTACTTGAAGGACTATGTTGCAAAATTTTACAGGTCCGAAAATTCAGTTTGCACGCTTGTTCAATACAGAAAATGTGTTGGCGAAAATCACTTATGAACTGCCTGAAACTCAAATCTTGGCAGAAGGGCCGATAGAAGAACCTGAGCTCGGATACGTCTATCTCAAAAAGAAGACCAACCGAAAAGAATTCTTCCAAGTTCTTGATAAACATCTTGTTCCTTTAAACATCCTTCAAAAGTTAATCGCCAATGCTACTAAAAGTGAAGCTCTTGAGCATGTAAAGAAGAAGTTCATTGAACACCTTAAATGGTATTTGGAAGTCTGAAGCTGGCTGCACAATGCTTAACGTTTTGTATCTGAAGAAGACAACTAAGTTGACTGATTGCTAAGGTCACTTAGGGGAAGATTGTTAATGCATAAAAAGTGAACCTCTAGCAATCCGAACCAAAGTAGATCCAAAGTGAACTCTTGTCCGAGATGTGAAGATGGTCTGAAATCTATCCTTGTCCGAGATGAAGATATTTCTGAAGTTATTTTGATGTGATTGAGTCTATACAAGCATTTAATGTTTTTTGTCTTTAGTTGATGGAATAGTTCTTAGGACCAATTCAGTAAATCTTCTAAGTGTCAGAATTGTCAAACACTTTGTATTATCTAGTCCTTAGAATGTTTTCTCGGTTTGTACCATGTCTCTCCTTTTCTATTTAAGGAGTTGATGTTTCATCGTTTGTATGTGTGAAAATAGCAAGTAATCGAAATATTCTCTACACATCAATTTCTAACTCTCTTGCAAGTCAAATTTCTTTCACTTGCATTCTAGTTATTCTAAAATCGTCTCTACTTTGATCTTACTCGATCTTACTTCATTTTTACTTACTTTAATACTTTGTTGAATATTATCTTCAAGTCTCGACTGGTTTACCACACTTGACTGGACCAACTTATTAGAAGCAGACATTGATCTTAAAGGTTAATTCAAGGTTTGAGTTTTCTAACCTTGTCCACGCATTAAATCGTGTTCTCACAACCACAAAATCACCTTTTTTGTTACATGCATTTTAAGAAAAAAATGATCAGGTACATGGAATCGTCATTGTCACCCACGGGCATAGACATAAAAGTGTGTCAAATGGTCTGAGAGGTTGAGAATAGGATGGAGAATTTATTTATGACCTACTTGGAAAGATTTGACAATGGTGGGTCTTCTCAACAAGATGCGAGTCAAATAGTTAGTGATTGTGATGATGATAATGATTTTTTTGACGATTTTCCTTGTATGGGAGGTAGCAACTCGGATCCAATGAATAACAAGTTACGAACCTATTTGCAAGATAATATTAGTGAAATATAAAAAAGATTTTGAATTCTCGATTGGTGGAGAGTAAACGCGATTAGGTTATCAATAGTTGCTCGGATGGCGAAAGATGATTACTTTTTTTAGTCTTTCATAGTTTCTTTATAAATTAATGTCGTTACAATTTAATTCTTTTTTTGTTAGACATATTGGCGATACAAATCTCTAGTGTGGTATCCGAGTCCGCGTTTAGCACATGTGGTAGAGTTGTAAGTGAGTATCACACTAGTTTATCGACGTTGATAGTTGAAGCTTTGTTATGCACCCAAGATTGGGTGAGAAAGTCTACAAATCTTATAATTGACAACGTTGAAAAATTCTTGAAGGATGATGATATAGCTTTGGGTAAAAAATTTACAATCTTTGTTCTTTTTTTATACAATGATTACTTTTTATTAAATACTAACAACATTTTCATTTTGTTTTTATGTAGAGACTGTGCAAGTTTTAAACATGTTAGATTTAGATGACAAAGATAAGGGCAAGAGGACAATGGAAGATTAGATTATGAAGTTTGTTAATTGGATTGATTTTAATGTTTAAACTATGATTTTTTGTGTTACGGTGTTTACTTTTGTATGTTTGTGTTAATATTATTAACTTTTGTTGGTGAACTTGATTTATATGTTAGTTGCTTTTATTTGCTTTTATATGTTAGTTTCTTTTATTTGGGAAATTAATTTTGCATGAAATATGATAAAGTCATTAACTTATTTGATTCAAAGTTCAAACAAACGGTATATACAATCAAACAAATGGTATATACAATCAAAGTTTCATCGGTCCAACGTGTACAAGAAACAGAGACATATTTATTTTTTACGAGTTGTACCTATCAAACCAAAAACATATTCATTTTAATGAGTTATAACGTGTCAAGACCAACAACATATTCGTTTTTAAAAGTTGTATCAAACACAAAAATATGTTTTAACGAGTTGTATTGTATGCATGTAAAGTTGTACCGGTCCAAGAACCAGAAAACCCAGACCTGGACCTGAACCGGTAACCCTCGTTCGGTTCGGTACATGGTCTACAATATTCTATGAAACCCGTCTGGTCCAAGAGACGGTCTGGTTCTTTTCGGTCTGGTCCAGTCCAAAATTCTAACCCCTACCTGACACCCTCTTCAAATCCTCTTCATTTTCAGTTTCTAGAAACGACGCTATTGCTTGCCACTGTCGGGTGTGTTTTAAATCCTAGAAAACCCTAACCTTATGGTTTTGAACCTCCGTACAAGTATTGATATGAACCTTTCTCTCCCCCTCTGTTCAAGTTCCTAGATTGAAGGGCCAACCCACCACCAACATTTGTTCAAGGTGAACCCTAGCATCGTCGAAAAATGTGTTCTCACATTAGCAACTTCATCGGAGAAAGAGAGAGAGTCTGTTGGAGGTGGATATCTGCTTGTCGGAGGAGGTGGAAGATATTGGATCTTGACGTATCTGGACGGAGGCAGATGGAAGTGGACGCTAGTGGATCTGGATGGAGGTGGAAGATGGTAGATCTAGCCTGCGGTGGCTGGCAGTGGCCGACGGTGGCTGCAACACTGGAGCTAGTTGGCTTAGGGTTAAATGAAAGTGTTGTGTGGGTAGGGTGGGGTGGGGTGGGGTGGCTTATTAGGTGATAATTAGATTATCTTATTTATTTTTTGTTTTCTTTTAATCTTGTAAATATTATAAAAGAGATAAAAGAAAAGAAAAAAAGAAAATCACAATGGAAAATTAGTATTTTCAAGTGTATTTAAATTTTTGAGGGACCAAATCTATATGATATTCAAAATTTTGGACCTATTATGCATGGAAAAAAAGTTAGATTCAAACTATACTTTTTGGAATAACACACAGAACAAATTTGTAATTTACTTTATAGTTTACAGAAACCCTAATCTTGCAACTTTAGATTTTTTTTTTTCGAGTTGTAAATGTTTTAGATATGTTAATCATCTTGGTTAATATTTAGGTTGAGCCCGAGTGATTCATTGTTATTGAAAGTTTATGTAGTGAGTTTTAAGCTTTAATTGTTCTAAACATTTGTTTATAGTTAGACGACCCTGATGCGACATCGAGGCCCACACATGTCTAGCAGAACACTTGGTTCAGTTTAAACACCCCATGGGGGAAGAAAAGGGGCTACTGGTCATCCCCTGATTGAAACCCTCCTAGACTTAAACTCATGACCTCCTATGGGAGAAAGTAGGAGTGTCACTTGTTTTATCAATGGTGCGATCATTGGAAGGTTTTCTTTCTATTCAATAGACATAGCTTGCTATTCCGTTTGTTTTTAATTACATAGACAAACATATGATAAAATATAATTGTATCAGTTGTATAAAACACTAAATACATTATTTTATTAACACAAATAGTTTTTTGTATATCATGCATTGTAGATGTTATTTAAGTTGCGTTTCAACTACTAATAAAAGATCAGTTAAATATAATATAAGAATAGTGTATCTCAAAAGAAACATACACCTTTGGGTACGAAAACTCAACCTTTGTTTCTTGAGTTCGAAAATGGTATTAGTATATTCATAAAATCTAAGATTAAAAATTATAGTGAAAAGGAAATGAGAAATATAAGGCTAGCTAGTTGTTTCAAGTTACAAGTAAGCACTAACAAGTCTTTTATAAATTAAATATTGAAGACAGGCAGCAAATGATAAGCCAATGGAAGAGAAAAGGTGAAGGAGCATTAGCATTAGCATTAGTATTTAAATGTCATGGCATGCATGATTGGCATATAATAATCTGTCTAACTTTAAGCATTAAGTTATAAAATATCGCGCCATTCAAACGTAGATGTATATTACTCCACTTAATTATGGTATTCATTCTAGACAGTGATGAAGCCTTAATTTTAATACAGGGTACAAGCAGAATAAAAAAAATAATTTAACATTTGAACTATCAAAATCGGGGTGAAAAATATAACGTCTTTTGATCTTTTTTTTTATTGACAAAAAAATATCGATTTGATGATGGAAGACCGATTTTATTTTCATTTCCAGTCTACAACAATGAAAATCAAAACTTATAGTTGTTTGTTAAAGATTCATTACATTTTATATATAAAGTTTACGAATGATTCTTTTTCTAAATAAAAATTAATAATTTTTAAAAACAACTTTGTCAAAATCATAATAAACATATAATATCGACAACTAAAATGACTAATTCTAAAAAAAACAAAAAAACAAAAAAACAAATTAACAAAATAACAAAATAGTTATATTACAAATATTAGTATGTAAACCCGCGTTACACAGCGGGCGGGACTTTTGTTTGTAATCTATTTATTTAAAATATTTTAGCTTCTTTGATTCAAGTTATAATTTAATATAATGAAAGAAATTGTGAAGGCGCCAGTACTGTTCATCATTTGTTTGCAATTTAATAGTATGAACAATTAATGAAATGAATAAGATGCGTCTTGTGTTCTATTTTGGAAAACAAAGAGGCAAAAGGTAAAAAGCTTTTTGTATTTCCAAATGGAATATAACAGATCAAATATACAAAAAAAAAAAAAAAATTACAACATTTAACATAAAGAGAGGGAAAACCAAAACGTATTTACAAAATTTAAGTAGCCAACCAGAAATGTATTACAAAATTTAATTAGCCAAATAGAAATGTGGATGGAAGAACATAGATGGGGAAATAGAGTGGTTGTGAAAGTTAGAGAGAGTGATTACATACATAGAGGGCCTCAAACCGCATTGACTAACTTTGTCAAGACGAAAAGAAGTGCAACATGGACGATTCTCACCAAAACAATGACCAACGTGACCTTTAGGCGGTGAACGAACACTTAGGGATGAGATTTAAAACCGAAAAAATGGACCAGAACCGGAATCGGACCGGAACCGTTAGAACATGAATATATAGAACCGGTTCCGGTTTCGGGTTTAAAAAATAATTTTATCTGGGTTTGGGTCCATCGGGTCCGGATAAACCGGATTTAAGAACCGGAACCGATGTTAGGAACCAAAACCACTTTTAGGGGCCGGAACTGATTTCTATGAAAAGTTTAAAATATTCATATCTCATTCGGTTCAATTCGGATTGACATGTGGCTTTTTCCAACATGTAGTTTTAGAGTTTGTACATGATTTTAGACTATAAATTTGTCATTTTTAGTTTAATATTCATTGATTTACAGTTCCCCAAAATCGAGATATCAAAACTGGAAGTTTTAGTTTTTTTACCTTTTTTGCATTATGTGAAAATTGTTATGACAGAAGTATACAATCAACAAAATAACAGAAACAATACAAACGAAATTCAATAACACCTTCCAGTAGCTACATATTCACCTTCAGCGGTAGAGCAAGCCACAACTGTCTGCTTCTTGTTGGACCAGCTCACTAATTTATCTCCAAGCATTTGAGCCTTCACTGAAGTACTTTTACGATCAATGCCACATCCACCATGATGAGAGTAAGTGTATCACACCAGCTTGAACTCAGAATCGAGAGGATACCATAACCGAAGATTGAGTGTACGCTTTAAGTAGCGAAAGATCCTTTTTTACAGTGAGAATATGAGATTCCTTAGGACTGGCTTGATAACGTGCACAGAATATGATAGCAAACATAATGTCAGGGCGACTGGTAGTAAGATAGAGTAGTGAACTTATCAATCTTCCATACAGGGTTCATTCACATTAGCTCCAGTTGGATCAGCGGTAATAGACGTTGATAAGTGTCACACCCCCAAGCCGTCGGAACGGACGGCGGAAACGTCCGGGGGCGGGTGACGTCATGCGTAGTATCACAACAGTTGTATCATAGTAAGCGTAGTAAACACAACCATTACATTATAATATGAATAATTACATTGTTTGAAAACATAGTTTGTTCGCATCAGTATATAACAAAATTAAAAGACGTGACTCCAAAATGCTCTGTCTTCTCCAAAAGTTGGCAGGGTACCTGTCTATTGTTGCCCTGAGAATACAAGCAGTTTTAAAATAAAGCTGGTGAGTTCATAAACGTTTAGTTCTGGTGAAAGAAATGTTTCTTTGATCCTTTGAAAAGTGTTTCCCAAGAAAATCCTATATTTTCTTATGAAAGATGTTTGATTATCCGTTAGTTGTATGTTAAACAGCCTGTTTATGTAAGGTTGAGTTATCCCAGGAAAATCCTATATTTTCCTTAAAAGTTGATAGTTGGTTATCTGTTCTTGTCTGAGGTGTACAAGTATCTACCATACTTGTATCGTTAGGTATAGTTTCCTTGAAAAACCATGTTTGTTCTCTGTGAGGTGTATTAGCCTTATTACATAAATAAAACTAATAAATATGTGGTGAACGAAATCCTAAGGGTATTATTAATACCCTCTAGTAATCAAATCGGTTATTACTTTGAGGTTAGTTCACTTGTTTCATTATTACAAAAGTAAATTTTGTTATCTAGGTTGCGAGTGTCATAACCGTACTTAGACTTGATATGGCACGTAACGGGGCCAGTATCTTTTATGACTTTGTCACCCGTAGACCTGACGGTCCAACTGTAGCTAGCAGCAAGGTATGGGATAGTCAGTCCCGTATAGATCTATACACAATAGTCACGCTCTCCCTACAAGAGATTCTGGTTACAAGTGCTAGTCCTACACTCTCGAATCCGGTGGGAGTGTTACCAAGGACGTGTCTCCAACTTTAGACAAACAATTTGCATGTAATAATACCGAAAATCCTGTTTATGTTTTGTATGAATTCTTATAAAATATCACATTTTATGACAAGATTCACAAGTTCCTTCCTTTAGTTTTAAAAACTGTTTCTACGAGTTGATTTCTTAATCGTTTGGTAAAACTGTTTTCCGTGTTAAAAGCATACTGAACATATAATTATTTTAAACAAAATAATATACTTTGAGCACAAGTTTCCTGGTACTTTTGCTTGTATTCCCCCCCTGAAAACATGAAAAACTCCGAAAAGCGTAGGGGTATGAACTCACAGTTTGATGTAGGATTCGAGCGTATGATCGGTGTGGATGCTGAGTGTTAACTGGTGTTTCGTACGCAATTGGATCCTATTAACATATGGTAACACATATGTGTGTTAGAATTAGGATGTTTCATGACTAAACATGACGGGAAACCACCATAAGGACCTGGAAATGCGTGAACTAAGAGTCGGGATCTTATATGATCGAACGAGGGAGGTGTACGGCCATCATTTGGGTGTGTACGGCCATGGGTGTACGGCCCATGAGTGTAGGGTCGTACACTCATGATGGGGAGTGTTTTGAGGTGTTTCCAAGGTCCTACAAGCATCTAATGAGTGTTCTAGGTCCCAAACTGAGTGTTATTGCAAGTTTGAGACCAAAAATGAGCATCAAAGTGGGTGTATGGCCAAGAGGATGTGTGTGCGGTCGTACAAGGGAGTGTGCGGCCGTACAGAGGGGTGTGCGGCCGTACACTCTTCATTCATGCCCAAAATGTCGATTTTCAGGTGTTTCAAAGCCAATACCAAGTCCAACTAGCAGATGGAGGCCAAACTCTCACCTTGGAGAGTCTTTAAGGTGTGTACGGCCACCTTATGAAGGTGTGCGGCCGTACACCTTTAAAGGGATGATGAACAAGATAAAAACTCGATGATTTAGGGCTTAGATTAAGAGTCTTTCAAGTATAACGAGCTAGATGATAGAATACTTACGTTTTTGAAGCCTTTGGAGGGTCCTTATGTGAAGATTCTTAGAGAGAGGAAGTAGTGTGCAGCCAAAAGGGAAAAAGAGTGAATGAAGGGGTCTCCTCCTTTATATAGAGGTGGGTTTACAGTTGAGGGGTGGGTGTGCGGCCGCACACCCATGTGTACGGCCGTACACTCCTCCCGAGAGAGTGTATGGCCCAAATGTTGTACTATGACTTGGTATTACTCGACCTAGAACCCAAACTTTGATTGTGCGAGGCTTAGAACGCTTCATCAAACCCTTAAACAATGTAAAATGGTGATAAAATCGAGTTTAATATGGATATAAAGATCAATTGTACAGGATAGAAGTTCCGGGTTGTCACAATAAGGACATTGGAGTCTTTGTTGGCTTGCTATCAGAGAAACCAAACTTCTTCAGCATGTCTGCAATGTATTTATCTTGACAAACAAAGATTCCATATGATAGTTGTTTAACCTGCAAACCTAAAAATAAAGTTAGTTCTCCCATCATGCTCATCTCAAATATCTTGGTCATAACATCAGCGAACTCAGAACTTAGTTTCTCTATGTAGGAAGGAAATCTTAACAATCCATTTGATAGACTTTGAAGTTCTTGAATGAAGCAAAAGCAATAAATAGACGAATTGCTTCAAGTATAGCAACAGGGGTAAATGTTTCAACATAGTCTAACCCTTCCAGTTGACAGAATCTGTGAGCCACAAGTATTTCTTTGTTTCTAATGGCGATCTCATCTTCATCCATCTTGTTTCTGAACACCCAACGAGTGCCAATGATAGTTTTTCCTTAAGTCTTGGGAAAAAGAGTCCACACATGATGATGTTCAAATTCATTCAACTCATGTTTCATAGCATTGATCCAGTCAACTTCTTTCAGGGCATCAACGACATTCTTTGGTTCAATCATTAAGACAAAATTCACAAACATGCAGAAGTTGTTGTTGACTCTGCTACGAGTTAGAATCCCTGAATTACCTCTCCAATGATTTGAGATTCTGGATGGTCTCGAAGAATTCTAGGATAAGAACATTCATTCGTATTATTTAGAAAAAAATCTTCTTGATTTGATGGATCAGCTTCTTCGGAGACTATAGGTTGATCTTCAGAGTTAGATTTGGAGTTGACAATTTTAATCAACGTTGGGAACAACAAGCTCAGTGTCAATTTGAAAGAAATGAGGAACAGGGTTTGAAGGATTGACAGTAAGTTCATTCAGAATGGATGAAGGATGATCAATTCGAGCATGAATGAATGAGACTTCATCGAAATTGACATGATCAGTTTTCTCAACAGTTTATCTTGAAAGATTGAGTACTCTAAAAGCCTTGGATACACTAGAGTAACCTAAAAACACTCCTTCATCAGCTTTAGCTTCAAACTTAGAGCACTGATCTCTTTGATTCAAAATGTAACAAACACACCCAAACACATGAAAGTAAGAGATGTCAGGTTTCCTTCCCTTAAGCAGCTCATAGGCAGTTTTCCCATGACGCTTAATAATGATGGACCGGTTTTGGGTATGACACGTTGTGTTGACAGCTTCAACCCAAAATGACAGAGTAATACCAAGTTCAACGACCATAGTTCTTCCAGCTTCAATAAGAGTTCTATTTCTTCTTTCAGCAATGCCATTTTGTTGGGGAGTTCTAACAGCAGAGAAGTTCTGAGAGATTCCTGAGATTGAGCAAAAGTCTTCTAGGGAGGAGTTTCTAAATTCAGTTCCATGATCACTACGTAATTGCCTGACTTTATGATCATAAAGAACTTCCCATCATTTAATGAGTGAAATGATTTCATCAGCAGCATGAATCTTCTTCCTTAAAAAGACTACCTAGGTAAATCTTGAAAATTCATCCACAATAACAAGAGTATTGTAACGCCCTGTTTCGAATCGTTGCCATTGTGGAGTAGTGAGCAAGGAATGGGTATTAGCTGACTTAGGGCCCTTGAAGAATCGAGTTTGGGCTCATTTGGAGGTAGATGATGTAGTTTGGATGATCCGAGTATTCGGTTTGTGTTTTGGAGCCCAAGGGTATCGGTAAAGGCGTTTGTCACAATTGGAATTTTCCTAGAACAAACCAGGTCTAAAACTTCAACCATGTACCAGTAGATTCACAATGTAAGTCGATGCAATAGAAATACGACTTTCATGAACCATACCTATATGGGTTTTATTTAAGTATGTGTGGTGATAACCCATGTTAGTTTAAGTTATAATAAACTAATACAAGTTAACAAGAAATTAAGGAGTATAAAGGGTCAATAAAAGTCAAATGAATTACAAGGTATTAGTGAATTCGACTTTAGACATTTTACCCTTGAGTATGTGATCAATTAGGACCGAAAACTCCTTCATGGGCTCACATAGGACCGTGAACCCATGGCCTAAAGCCCATTATGGCGGAAAACCCAAACCAATTGGGCCGTAAACCCATCTTTTTGGTCCATTAAGACCAAAATCTCCCTTTTGAGAGTGATTTGAGTGATTTCGGTCATGTTGGCAGTAAACTCTTTTCTTTTGGGAGTTAACACTTGCAATTTGACAATAAACCCCTTAAATATCTTGCTATCATATCCTAATTCAGCTTCCTAATGTGATTTGGTTCGGTTACCAATGAAAACATCACCTCCTCATATTTACTTCCTACTTAAGATACTTCAATAGAAATCAATCTTCACTTTTCACACGTTCAGCAAACGAAAACTCTCATTTCTCTTTCAAATATCAAACTCTTCTTTTCAACATTTAGGATTCAAGCAAACTCCAGGAGATCATTTTGCTTCCATATATCTATAAGTTTTGGTAAGTTTCCTATAGAATCCTAATATTTCACAACCATCTTATGATTATTATCAAATATTCACACACTAATATGTGTTTAAACATTAGGATACGGCTATCGTTTCGTGTTCTAAATCGAGAATCACCGTTTCTAGTCTCGTTATCTAAACCACGACTACACATAAGGGGAGTTCATACTCATACATTTTCAAGGCTTTTTCTATGTTTTTAGGGGGGGGGGGATACAAGTAACACACAATAATATTTTCGTTATAACGCGAACATTTTAAATACGTTACTATACTATTTTACGAAAAACGTTAAAAACACGAAATGGTTTTACTATCAATCGCGTGTGATTTCACGAACAACATTTTGATAATTATTACATTATTTGTACAAATATATATATATATATATATATATATATATATATATATATATATATATATATATATATATATTAAATACAAAGCGTTTATTTTATCGAAACTTTACGAATATAGTTTACGAAACTTTACCCCTTTGTAACCCGTTGAGCAAAGGGTAAAAACGATATAAAATACATATATCGTTGTTTTACGACACTTTCGACGTTATCCTGAAAATATAGGGATAACGTCAGTTACAATCGTTTTCATTTCAAAAACACGTACACTCGTTGAATGAATTTCTGAAACGCTGTCTTCATCGTACCTAATTGAGGTGTACAGAAAGTCATGTATTTATAACCGGGATCTCCGATACGAGAGCGTGATACTTGTGTATAGATCTATACGGGACTAATGATCCGACACCCTGACTACGAGCTACAGTAAGACCGGCAGGTTATGGGTGACAAAGGTCATAAATAACTCGGCGCCTGAAGAACGACGAGGCAGGCACTGCATCTTAAAAGCACGGTTATGAAAATTCACATAGGAGACGACTATACGTACACTCACATAGGAGACAACTCATTTCTACGGAAAAAATAGGATTTTCTGGAACAAACACTTGTATTCTACAAGTGAACAATTTAAATTTCATTATTAGAAAATATCAGATTTTCTGGAACCAAACACGATAACTTTTCATAGAAAGGCCTACTATTTTCATATATACTCTTATGAACTCACCAACTTAATTGTTGACACTTTTTCAAACAAATTGTATTCTCAGGAAACCAGTAAAACAGGTAACCACTAGCTTTTGAGGATGGGGCGCTAAGGCGCCAAACAAGTCTTTTTGTCATTAAATTATAATTGGCTTTTGGAAACATGTAATCTTTACAATGATGTAACTTTTCCAATTATATATATATGATGGTAATGTTTGCTTTCTTTACTATTATTCAACTGTTATGATACAAAACATGAAAGTCATCCACCCCCGGACGTTTCCGCCATCCTAGTTTGGGGGTGTGACAGAGTTGGTTCGAGTCTGTTATGAATTTTGGATTTAAGTTCGGTTGGTTTTCAGGCTATTTAAATTAGAAGTGTAGGGCTTCTCGTTACCTTTTCGTGGATATAAAGAACGCCGAAAACGGATAAAGGACACAAAAGTTATGACCATTTGAAGTTAGAGGGGTTTTGGGCCAACCGGGTATGCATGGCATACCAAGTGGTAGCGCATGGCGTTCAAAAGGAAAATGGTCGTGGGAAAGATTGGGAACGCAGAGCGTTCACTGAGTAGATTCAAAAGCTCATTTTTAGGGTTTGGTCCCTTTATAAGCATCATTATGGACCCAAACCTCTTCCATTCCTCAGCCTCCATCCTATCTAACCCTAAGAACAAAACCCTAAGCCTCTTTCATGCATTTTGAGCTTACTGTGAGAACAACGATCTGATTGCGCAGGGACAAGGCTCGAAAACTCAAACCTTGAGTTAATGCTTAAGATCAATGTCTGCTTCAGATTAATAGTTCCAGTCAAGTCTGGCAAGACCAATCAAGATTGAATATAAGAATCAACAAAGTACTTCAAGTATTAAATATAAGACTATGAATATGATCAAGTAAAGACAATAAATGAACACAAGGAATGTTTGAAAGAATGATTTGAGAGAAAGGTGCAAGTGACAAAACAATCCATCATTTTGTTTTGCAATTGAATGCTCATTGAATAGGAGAATAAGTTACATCGTACTAACTATAAACATACATAGGACCGGATAATAGAGTTACTCCTGACACTCTGATTATCTAAGTTGACAAAAGAGACTAAGTCCTACGATACATTACATCAAGCTAAATGACAAAAGTAATTAATACAGACGGACAAACTGATTTGGACAAACACCATTTCGAAACATAAACACTTCAACATTTTCTTTATTTCGGACACCAATTTGACTCCGGACCACAAGTTGACTCCGGACCATGAACTGACTTCGGAACAAGGCTGACTTCAGAACATACAAAAGATAGAGATTGCTAGAAGTTCACTTTCAGGTTCCAACAATCTCCCCCTAAGTGAACTTAGCAATCTAGCCAGCTTTGGTCGAATCTTCCTTGACGAACACGTACGCATGGTACAACCATTCTCTGACTCCAATGTACCATTGTATCTGACTGATGAACTTAGTCTTCACGTGCTCTGGTGCTTCGGACTTGGATGCTCGACTTATGAACTTCTGAATTGCCTTGATGGGAACCAGGTGTTTGTCATGGACTCGGAAGAAATACTTCTGATTTGTTTTTCTTTGATGATAGACAAAACCTAGCACTGGTTCATCGATGGGACCCTCTGCCATGATTTCAGCTTCTGGCAGTTTGAAGTCGATTTTGGCCAAATATTTTTCTGTTCCAAACAGATGGGCCAGTTCGTAGTCACACCGACAGAATTCAGCAACGTAGTCATTGAGGAAGCCTAAAGCAGCGTGGTAAGCTCCCATACTGAGATCACCAGAGTGAATGCTTCGGAAGTGAGCATCAATATTCAAGATGTCATTCGGATTGATAGCAGGGAAGTCAGCATCAGTAATGGTTTTTTGAATTGGTTTGTTCCGGAAGATGTGATACCGGAACAACATACAGTTGAGTTCAAACTTGGTCAGGATCTTCCTTCTGAATCCGGAAATTTTAGTGATCCTTTTCCGAGACCAGACTTCTTCAAGAGGAAGTGCGTTCTTGGAATAAAAAGTCTCATGTCTTTCGCGTTCAGTCCGGATGATCATTTGAGAATCATCTTCTGGATGGAGAGGAGCAAACTTGGTGTAGGTCTTGCTGAAAGAAGAGAGAGGAAAGTCGATCTGGTCCGAATCTTAATTCGGAATATCATAGTACATGAAGGGCACTGTTAGACACTCATAGGTCTCTCATACGTTTCCATTCTTTAATGTGATTTTTCATCTTCTTGTACTTTTCCTTATTCTCTAAGGGTTGTATATGTAAATTATTCTTATTATAAAATGCTTGCTTCTCCACCGTATTTGGGATGGAGACTCTTTCTGTCATGGTATCATTTGCCTAAAGATCCTATTTTTTCTCATTTCCTTCTCTGCACGTTTTCTTTTTCTCTCTTCTAATCCATGGCAGGTTCCACCTCCGCTGATACTCTCCTCCCTATTAACACTCTTATGCATCTCATTACTATTCGCCTTTCCCCCTCAAACTATTTGTTATGGAAGAGTCAACTTATTCCTCGACTCACACATCAAAATCTGATGGGTCACATTGACGGCACCTCCTGTGCTCCACCCACAGAACTCCTCGTTGATGACAAATCCTCACCAAATCCGGCGTACTCGGTTTGGCTTGCTGCTGATCAGCGCACCGTTATCATCCTCCATGCCGCTCTCACTGAAGAGGCCTTCTCTGAAATTATTGGGCTGGACACAGCTCGACAAATATGGGTTGCCCTTGAGACCGCCTACAGCAACTCTTCTGTTGAGCGCATTCAAAACCTACGCGATCAGTTCCGCCAACTGTCTAAAGGCGCCTCTACTGTTACTGATTATGGTCGTAAATTCAAGACCATTTGTGATCAGTTATCGGCGATTGGTTATCCCGTTGAAGAATCTGATAAGGTTCATTGGTTTTTGTGTGGCCTTGGCGGATCCTTTGAAACTTTTTCAACTGCTACTCGAGCCTCTCGGTCACCCCTTCTCTTTCGGGATCTTCTTGCGCAGGCAGAGGGGCACGAATTGTTTCTCAAGTCCATTCATGGGTCCATCACCCCACCTGTTGCGTTTACCGCTCTGTCTCGTGATACTATCTCTAACCGGGGTCGTGGTGGTCGATCCTCCCGTGGCGGTCGGGGACGTGGTCGCCGTCCTCCGCACTGTCAATTGTGTCGTACAAACGGTCATTATGCTAATGCCTGTCCTCGTCTTGCCACCCATGCTCCCGCCTCTGATGCTGATCTCGCCAAAGCTTTTCATGCCCAATGTCATGTTTCTTCCGCAGGACCGGATTGGTATGTTGATTCCGGTGCGACAGACCATATGACATCTACTTCTTTGTCGGTGACCCAACCCGCACCATATTCGGGCACCAACCAGGTTACCTTTGGGAATGGTCAGGTTCTTCCCATCTCACATGTTGGTGACTCCTCTTTTAATAATAATATTAGGCTTCAGGATGTATTGGTCATTCCTAAGCTTACCAAAAATATTTTATCCGTTAGTAAATTAACCATCGATAATAATCTGGATGTTTTGTTTTCTCAACCTTATTTCTATATTCAGGATCGATCAACGCGACAAGTTCTCACTTAAGGTCGGTGTGAACGTGGCTTATATGTTCTCTCTACCAGTCCTCGGGCGTTCTTTGCCTCCACCAAGTCAAAGTTGAAGGCGTCCTTTGAATTGTGGCACTCTCGGTTAGGACATGTGTCCGTTGACACCATTTTACTTTTAAATAAACAGGGTCGTTTGTTGGTTACTTCTCTTTTACCAAACCCGGTTGTATGCTTTCCTTGTCAACTTGCTAAGGCACATCGATTACCTTTTGTTATAAATGAAAAGCGTTCATTAAACATATTAGATTTGGTGCACTGCGATTTGTGGGGACCCTCACCTGAATGTTCTGTTGATAGTTACCGATATTATGTTGTGTTTATGGATGATCATTCTAGATTTATGTGGTTTTATCCTCTTAAAACCAAATCTGATTTCTATGCAATCTTGGATGTATTTCTCAAGTTTGTTCAAACACAATTCACTCACAAAGTAAAGGTTTTTCAGAGTGATGGCGGCACCGAATTCTTGAATCATCGTGTTTGCAAATTACTTAATGATAATGGCACATTTCACCAGGTTTCTTGTCCATACACTCCTCAACAGAATGCTCAGGTCGAATGCAAACACAGAAACATTGTTGAAATGGGTCTGGCAATGTTATTTAATGCGCACGTCCCTCCATCGTATTGGGTTCACGCATTTAGTTCTGCAATCTATCTAATTAATCGCTTACCTACTTCCGTGTTGCAAAATAAATCCCCCTTTGAGCTTGTATTTAATCGGGCTCCAACTTATGACCACCTTCGGCCATTTGGTTGTCGTGTTTACCCATACTTACGAGACTATGCCGCTCACAAACTCTCTCCACGAAGCCTCCCGTGAATTTTCCTTGGTTACTGCTCTCGTTACAAAGGTTATCAATGTCTTGATCCTGCGACATCACGTATTTATATCACTCGGCATGCCAAATTTGATGAACAATGCTTACCTTTTTCTGGTGCTACGTCTCAACTTCCGGCGACCATGTTAACCTTGACAACTTTCTTGGATGATCACCCATGTTCCCCTGTTGCACCGGTTGTTTCGACAACATCGCCGTCAGCTCCGGCCTCTTCTTCGTCATTGCCTGCCTGCGACCTTTGTGATGAGACACAACGCCCGCCTGTCTCCTCTGAATCTCCGGGAGACCATGTGTTTTCTCAGCCCACTACCATCCATAACGAGCCTGCTACACTCGAGCCCACAATTGTTTCTGACGAACATGCTACGCCTTTGCAGTCAGATTCACCCGTTGATACTCCGGCCCCTGTTCCTCCACCCACGGGACATCCAATGACCACACGAGCCAAGGCTGGGATTTTCATACCAAAGCATCGGGCCGATTTGGCCCACACTTCTGCCCATGCGTATATTCAGCGCTTTTTGCTTCCACGGATCCGAAAGGGTTCAAGTCCGCTGTAAAACATCCACATTGGTTGACTGCCATGCATCAAGAAATGGAAGCTCTTCACCGGAATAATACTTGGACATTGGTTCCCAGACCTGAACATCATAACATAGTGGGTTGTCGTTGGCTATTCCGGACCAAGTATCATGCCGATGGTTCAACTGAAAGACAAAAAGCTCGTCTTGTTGCTCAGGGGTTCACTCAAGTCCCAGGGATTGATTATTCTCAAACTTTCAGTCCAGTGGTTAAGGCCTCTACTGTTCGAATTGTGCTCTCACTGGCGGTTCTTAACAACTGGAAACTCCACCAACTTGATGTTAACAATGCTTTTCTTAATGGTGAGTTGCATGAGCTGGTATACATGGAGCAAGCACCGGGCTTTCAGGATTCAACTTTTGCTCATCATGTGTGTCGTCTAAACAAAGCTCTCTATGGGCTTAAACAGGCTCCGCGGGCTTGGTTTCATCGGCTAAGCACCTTTCTTGTTGCTAATGGGTTTGTTTGTAGAAAGGCGGATACTTCTCTGTTTGTATTCAAACGGGGCTCATGCATCTTGTACTTGCTTGTCTATGTCGATGATTTAATTTTGACTGGAAATCAAGAGGCTATCATCCAGTCTTTTATCACCAAATTACACGATACGTTTGCTATCAAGCATCTCGGCCGCCTTAATTTCTTCCTCGGGCTTGAAGTCATCTATACTGATACTGGCTTATTTCTCAGTCAATCTAAGTATGCTCATGACATTCTTCAGCGAGCGGCTCTTCTTGACGCCAAACCAGCTACCACCCCGCTTGCTTCCAATGCTGCCTTTGTCACGAGTGGTGAGCTATTTGATGACCCGACTCACTATCGGTCTCTTGTTGGTGCGCTGCAATACTTGACCATCACACGTCCTGACATTTCATATGCGGTAAATCAAGTTAGTCAGTTTCTTCAGAGTCCTACGCGTTCTCATTTTCAGAGTGTCAAGCGCATTCTCCGATATGTCAAGGGCACTATGTCCTTTGGCCTCACATTTTCTCGCCATAACTCCCCTAGCCTTCTTGGTTATTCTGATGTGGACTGGGCTCGGTGTCTTGAGACACGTCGTTCTACTTATGGCTACTCTGTTTTTCTAGGCGGCAACCTTGTATCGTGGAGTGGTAAGAAACAACCCACCATCTCTCGCTCGAGTTGTGAATCTGAGTATCGTGCCACGGCAAGCACTGCTGCGGAAATAATATGGATTACTCATTTACTGCGGGAGCTGCATACTCTACCTCAGGATCGACCAACGCTTTTGTGTGATAATAAAAGTGCCTTATTTCTGACGCAATATCCGGTCTCTCACAAACGAGCTAAGCACATTGAGTTGGATTATCATTTCATTCGTGAACTTGTTTCTTCTGGGAAACTTCACACCAAATTTGTTCCTACCAAGCTTCAGTAGGCGGATATCTTTACAAAGAGTCTTCCCCGACATCAATTTAAGTTCTTCCGCGACATGTTGTGCATCAAACCGCCACCATTTCGCTTGAGGGGGGATGTTAGACACTCATAGGCCTCTCATACGTTTCCATTCTTTAATGTGATTTTTCATCTTCTTGTACTTTTCCTTATTCTCTAAGGGTTGTATATGTAAATTATTCTTATTATAAAATGCTTGCTTCTCCACCGTATTTGGGATGGAGACTCTTTCTGTCAGGCACTATATCAACGTCCCATCCCTGCAGAGAGGAGAGATCCCTAGCATTGGATGAGGATTATCATCCTTAAAGGATTGGATCCGGATGCTATTTTCAAGGGCTTGATTGATCTCTTCTTGGAACCAGCCACTTCTTTCAGTCAAGTGGGGAGCGGTGTAGGAGTAGTCCGAAATGGGCTTCTTGCCCTTATCTTTTTGCTTTTGGAGAGTGGAGAGGATGTGTTGCATGTTTTCGTCGATGTTTTGGAGGGGAGGAAGGCAGGGGCTCTTTCGGAATGTCATCTGGTTTACGGAGTGGAGAACATTCATCAATTGGAGCAATTTTTAGAGGAGGAATCAGAGGCAGCATCGAAGTAGTGGCTCGGAAGGCATCAGCAGTTAGTTTGCTTTTGACCTTAGCTATTTCTATACTCTTGTGAAGGACTTCATCCACAGTGGATGGCCATGATACTACTGACCATATTTTTTGTTCTTCCTCCGTAAGCACCTTAGCAAGAAACTTACTTGGAGCTTGAATACCTAACACTCCATTCTTTACAAACACATCCTCATCTTCATTATCATCATCATCATTGTTGTCATCATCATCATCACCAGGAGAACCTGAAAGAATTTGTAGTGAGTCATCAGATTCATCTCGGAGTCTAAACTCTGAGACGGGTTTCCATGGTTGAGATCTTGAACTTGGTCCTTCTCCCCCTCTTGAAACGGATGGACCGGCAACCGATGCAAGCATAGTTGACTCTTTAAGATCCGAGAACTTATCAAACATCTTTTGGAAACTGGTGTTGATCTGGAGAGTGAGGGCATCGTAGGCTTCAGCAGTGGGAGCCTGAGCTTTGAGATGATCGAACAGTTGGGAGAGAATGGAGAGCATCTCATCGAACTTATTGTTTAGAACATCCACGATGTTCCAACTTGCTTTGAGAAGCTTGATTATGACCTTTTGCATGATGAGATTCATCTCATCCTTCTTCCGAATCTCCTTCTCTAATCGCTAGATCTGCATCTCATGACAAATATGGGTTTGCTTTATAAGTTCGTTGGAAGCATTTAGCATATCGTCATGGACCTTTAACATCTTGGTGATGGTGTCAAGGTAGTGATCGACAGAAGTATCATATTTTTGTTCAACTTCTTCGATAGTATGCTTGAGCCTTAGAGAGATGAGTTGATCAAGATGAGCTTCTTTTTCAGCAGTAGTGGGTCCGGACTTGTTGGTTTCGAACAAGGAGTTAAGGATTGCATCAAGTTTGGAATCCAGTCCGGAAACTTTAACATCGAGTCTAGTATTGAGTCCGGCTACAGAAGCTTCTATTGAATTCACTTTCTTCATTGTGTCAGAAACAAATTCTTGGATTTCAAGAAGGGAAAACGGATCGATGTAGTTTCCTGCTGAGGATCTGGTGTCCTAAGTGGAAGTCTGAGACTTGTTCTTGTCAGCTTCTTGATTGATTTGTTGTTCAGGGGATCCAGGAGGAGTGGTATCATAATCGATCTTCTTGGGAGTGGACTCGGTTTCACCTTTAGGAGTGGCTTGGACGTGATCCTCTATATTAATCTCTTCATCAATTGGTTCCGAAGAGGATGATGAAAGTTCAAAGTCCAAATCCAGCCTTGATGAGGAAGGCTTTGAAGGGAAGGGAAATGATGAGAACAGGTTGAGAGCAGCGATCGAGGCACCTTCATCGGTGAACATAACTTCATCCGAATGCTCTTCACTGGGATCTGAGTGCATGGTGTCGTGAAGTTGAGTTTTGGGAGTTTCTCTGGAAGCAAACTCCAGATCGGCTACTTCATCAGAAGGGACAAGAAAGGGCAGATTGCTCTGAATGGCTTATTCCGCATGGAGATGAGCGTTCCTTCATTCTGGGATCTGGTGAGCTTCGGATGCCTTGTTTGGATCGTTAACATCTGGTCGTCCTGTACTCTAACCGGGTATCAGACCAGTTGAGGCATCTGAGGCAGGAGGGACAACTCCAGCCTCAGAATACTTGGGGTCTAGAACAGGAGTTTCGGACCGTGCGTGTGTAGAAGGAAGTGGGATATCAAATGTGACACGTGGGTTTGTTATAGGGGGCAAGGAACTTTGTTCAACACCAACGTCACCTTGTTGGAAAGGTGAGGGTGGATTATTAGGAGACTCCCCGTGAGTGTGTGCGTGTGATATGGAAACTCCGAAGGGTACTTTAGAATAGTGGGTAGGTGGGGTATACGGATGGCCAGAGTCAGCCGGAATGTCTTTGGCTCATTCATGTTGGGAGGAAGAGTCGACTTTGGATCTCTTTCTGGCTTTTGGCTTAGATGGGGAAGTTTTGCGCTTGGCAGATTTCTTTTTCTTTACTCCTGAGGAAACAAGTTTGGCCACTTCTGGAGTGGGCTCAATGGAGACAGGGTTAGATTGTGTTGGGTTATACACAATCGAAGTCTCCAAGTGATGTTTTAAGTGAATTGATCTGGAAGGGATGAGGGCAAAAATATGTTCCGGTAATCTTCTAATTGCTCCGAAAGAACTTTGGTCCGGAATACGATAGTGTTTAACGATTTTGAAAGAAACATATGCCTCTTTTGGAATTGTAGACACCGGAATTGGTTTGGACCTTTCACGGTAGAGCTTTAGGATCGTCAGGGCCCAAAATTTAGGGCTCAAAATTTCATTAGGCTTCCTCTTGATGGCAAATTTCCGGAAATATTGCCATAGAACTTCAGGAAGATCGACTGTGTTGCTCTTGTCGGAGAAGATGTTGTAGACGATGTACAACTAGTCTTTGCTGAGAGTGTCCCTGAGGATGAAATTCATCAAAACAGTACAGAGACCTGAGACAGTCGACTTCTTGAAATCCTTAGCCTTGTACTCCTGATCGTAACCAATGTGGTTGAGAAACTGTTGAAATTCTTCGACTGTGGGTTCTTGAATTTTGAAGTCGGAGGGGTTTTCTTTTACTCCGATTACCTTGAGAAATGTGGATTTGTAGATTGGAACGATGTGATCGCCGGTAATTTTGGTCTCAAGAACATCATTATGGATTTTGATCCTCTCGAATTCAGTGTGAAGAAGGTTAAATGGAAGTGGTGGGTCTGGAACTTTGGTGAGGGGTGTGGAGATGGGATGATGAGCAATGAACTCAATCATCATTTGAAGGGGTTCATCATAATCCATGGGATTAAGGGAGAAGAGCTATGTCATGTGTCTGAGGAATGGCTAAGAAGACTGAGAGGACGACGATCCTTTAGAAGACTTCTTCTTAGCAACAGTTTTGAGGGCTTTGTGAGCGGTTTGAGCGATTTTAGAGGGAGACGAAGATGTCATTGTTGCAGGTGGTTGAAAGCATCAAGAACACTCATGAGAGAAAGAAGAAGAATACTTTTGGCTCTTTTGTGCGCGTAAAGTGTAAACTGAGGTATGAGAGGAGTTTATATAGGTTATGAAAATGGGTCGGGTTGGAAGGTAATGATGATATTCGGATAAAGGAACGGGTCACATTAATTATGTTGCCATTTTCAGGTGAGTTGACCTGCAAAGACTAAAGGTTCTATTGGCTCAAGGAGAAAAATGGAAACCGTCGTTTGGGTGATGGAATGTTTGCTTTACGGAGACGTGCAATCGTGGAGCGGATTTCGAGGGTGAAGGGATAGGTATCGTCAAAAAAGTAACTGTTAGGAAAATGTTTCACCTTAAAACCTTTTGGACTTCAGCATGTGTTTGATTTCGAAACAATGGGGTTCGGGAATATTTTTGAAAACTGTTTCTTAATGTGAGAAGTCCGGGATGAAATTTAGTGGTTTATTCCGGAATGAAGCATATGAGCTTAAGATTGTCCGGAGTGATTTTGAAAATTCTGGAGACGAGAGTCCGGAGTGAAATGTTAATGAAGTTCTGGAGCAAAAGTTTTATGAGATTCCGGAATGAGTTTTGAAAAGTTCCAGAGTGAAATTTGAAAAACGTCCGGAGTGGAATAAGTTCAATACCGTTCTGGACTTGAAATCCGGGATGATCTTGTGAAGTAAGTTCTGAGGTGATTGTAGTACCAATCTGACTATATTGGTCATGAGCATCATATGATAGGATGAGCTCTACAAATTAGAATTCAAGTGGTGGTTAGAGAAGAAGACACGTAAAAAGACCCTAGTTATTCCGAGAGGCAATAGTTTCGAGATGAAAGACAATTTGGATTCGGAACTAATTCTCTATCTGATGTTTCCATCAGAGAGTGCAAGCCTCTTGAAAGAACTGAGGATCAGACATCATCATAACCATTTTGTTCAGAAAAACATTGAATTTGGTTTCTTCTAATGCCTTAGTAAAGACATCAGCAATCTCATCGTCATATGGAACAAAAATAAGTTCGATGTTACCATTTAAAACATGATCTTTAATAAAATTGTATCGTATGTCAATGTGCTTTGTCATAGAGTGCTGAATTGGATTGTGTGAGATAGCAATGGCACTTTGAGAATCACAGTAGATTAGGATTTGTTGAAACCAGTAACCATAATCCAGGAGCTGAAATTTCATCCAGAGAACTTGAGAAGTGCAACTAGCAGCAGCAATGTATTCCGCTTCGGCTGTTGAAAGTGCAATGCAGTTCTGTTTCTTAGATGACCAGCTGACCAAACGACCACCTAAAAATTGATAGCCACCAGATGTGCTTTTTCTGTCCAATTGAAGACCGCCATAGTTTGAATTGGAATATGCTTGATGGAGGAAACTCTCATTTGCTGGGTACCAGATTCCGAGATTCTTTGTACCTTTGAGGTATCGAAATATTTACTTAACAACTAAAAGATGAGACATATTTGGATTGACTTGAAATCTGGCACGCAAACATGTTGAAAACATGATGTTCGGATGACTTGCTGTGAGATAGAGTAGTGATCCAATCATTCCTCTGTACTTCTTTTCATCAATTGCTACACCTGAAGGATCCAAAAAGATCTTGTGTCTGAAACCCATAGGTACCTTGGCTGAGACACAAGTGTCCATTGAGTACTTTTTGAGGAGTTCCGAAATGTACTTCTCTTGGTGAATGAAAATTCCTCTGTTGGTCTGTTTGACTTGGAGACGAAAGAAGTAGCTTAATTCCTTGTTCATATTCATTTGAAATCTACTAACCATTAACTTAGCAAAGTCATCAACCATTGATGAATCGGTGGATCCGAAAATGATGTCGTCAACATAAATTTGCACAAGCATGAGATGTTTTCCATTTGTCCTTCGGAACAGAGTAGGATAGAGAATTCCTCTATGAGAACCTGAACGCTTGAGAATGTCGGTGAGGGTCTCATACCATGCGCGAGGAGCTTGCTTAAGGCCATAAACAACTTTCCAAAGTTTGTAGCAGTCGTTCGGATATGATAGATTAAAAAACCAGGGGCCCGTTGAAGTTACACTTCGGTATCAAGTTCACCATTTAGAAAGGCACTTTTGACATTCATCTGGTTAACCTTGAAGCCTTTGCGAGCAGCATAAGCAAGAAAGATTCTGATAGCTTCAAGACAGGAAACAGGAGCAAAGGTCTCATCGTAGTCAAACCCTTCAATCTGTGTGAATCCCTTAGCCACCAATCTTGCGTTGTTCCGAATAATGACTTCTGCATCGTCTAGTTTTTTTTAAACACCCATATAGTACCAACAATGGGATCATTCTGAGGAGGAGGGACGAGAGTCCAAACTTCATTTCTATCAAATTCTGCCATTTCTTCTTGCATGGTTGTAATCCAATAAACATGTTCTAGTGCTTCTTTGATGGATTTGGGATCAACCATTGAGATAAATGCCAAGAAATGATATTCATTTTGAACACTTGTGGCAGAACGAGTTTGTACACCAGCGTTTGGGTTTCTAATAACTTGGTTCGGAGGATGATCCTTAGTCCAAACATGTAATCTCGGAAGTTCTTGTGTAGCAGATGATCCAATATCAACAATGGGGTTGTGTTGCTCTCCTTGAATAGTTTGAACGTATGGATGATGCTCCCCCTGAACTTCTGAGCCGGATAGGTTGACGTCATCATCAGGTGGGAAATCGAAGAAATTTGCATCATCATCGATGTTGATTGGATTAGAGTCGAATTCAGCAGCTGCATCTTGAAATCCATCAACATTTGATTCAAGAGAAGGTTGACCATTCTCTCCCTCAACCTGAGAAGGTTGAAACGTTTCAGAATGAAATGGAGGAAGACAGGGTGTCAGACCGGAAACATTTGGGAGACCGGAGCTTCAGATGTGGTTTGTCTTGTTCGAGATTCCGAATCAAGAGTCGTTTCCGAGGGTCCGAATAAGGTCTCAACTTCATAGATTCTTTGCAGGCTCGGACATCCTGGCGCTGTAGCATCGGACTCCATGATGTGAGTTGTAACATGGGTTGGGCCAGAATTCTGAATGAAATTGTCATCAAAGGTAACTTCAAAACTTTCTTCCAGAACACGAGTTCGCTGATTAAGAACTCGATAAGCCTTTGATTTAGCAGAGTATCCAAGAAAGATGGCTTCATCAGCTTTGGGTTGGAACTTGGTAAGTTGATCACGATTATTCTTGATAAAGCATCTACATCCGAAAACATGAAGAAAAGAGATACTTGGCTTCCTACCATTCATTGCTTCATACGGTGTAACAACCTGTTATTTTCTACTTGTAAAATCAACCCTAGTTAATCAAAGTCAAACTTGGGTCAACTAAAGTCAACTTAAATCTTATTCTATCTTGGATGGGTTATAATGAATGTTTTATAAGTGTTTACACCTTGTATTCAAGGTGTTATATGTTTAAGAGGTGAAAACTTGAAGTCCGAAGACCATTCTCTCTTTTCCTTCGGACAGCAGCCTCGCAACCAAGAGCAAGCTTCGGCCGTGAATGAGGGTCGCAAACCCTCGGACCGTGAACGCCTTCTCGGCCACAACCGCCTTCGGACCGCAAACGAGGTTCACGGCCGTGAACCCTTCGGACCATGAACCCTCGCATATATATATATATATATATATATATATATATATATATATATATATATATATATATATATATATATATATATATATATATATATATATATATATATATATATATATATATATATGGGTGTTAGCCATTTTCTCATCATTTCTCATCTTTCAACCGTGAATTCTCCCATTCTCTCTCAAGTATCATCTACAAAAGGGTCTCCTTTCACCTCAAAAATGTAAGTATCACACCCTTTTCTGGTTATTCCTTGGAAACCACTTGCTTTCACCTATTGATCCTTCACTTTTCATCAAAGTTTTCAAGATCTTCAAGAAGTTCTGACCGTGAACCCTTCATCTTGGCCGTGAACTCTTCATACATTCATCATTTGGACCGTGAACACTTCAAGTGTTCTTGGACCGTGAACTCATCAAGGGCTGTGAACCCCTCTTGTGTGGCCGTGATCATCTTTCAGCTCTTCATTTTCGGTTCTAACACTTTATTGTAAGTGTTTCCTAGTTCCTAAGGATGTTTCCTTTACATATTAGCTATTACAGGCCCTAATTTCATACATATATATGTTAATATATGCTAATAGGATCCATTTGTGCTCGAGACTTCACTTGGCATACCAAGCATCCTATATCGATCTTTCATCCAATTCACTCACACAAAGGTGAGTTCATACCCCCGTATTTTCATTTTTTTTACAGTGTTAAGGGGGGGGGGGGGGGGGGGGGCGGGAATACAAGTCTAATACAAGGATTTTGTGTTACCAACCAATGGTTTCAAAATATCTTACAAAATGGATTTCAATTATCTTCAAATCAAATGGTTTTAAATTGTGTTAAAATGACATCAAGTCATCAAAAGTATTTCAAAATGATAAACTCTTTAAAATATTTTATAAGCTTATATTTTTCCCCAAAAATCATATATATATATATATATATATATATATATATATATTTATATAAATAAGATTTAAAGGGCTTAGGACTGATAACTAACTTTATTTCCTTTTCCTTGTTTGAATGTGGGCCTAGAGTATCGGTTATTTGTCCGAATGTCGTTTAAATTTTAGTTATACATCTTCGTATATGTATATAAATATAAAAGTTATTTCATTCAGTTTCAATACCCTTTGTAACATGTCAAGCAAGGGGTTAAATTCATGAACAGTTAGTATCAATTCAGAAAGTACATATAAATTATAATAGGTATAATTTATGATTCAGAGAACATTAATTCACGATTCAAGTATACTAGAGTACACCATTTTACAAGAACAAGGGTTTGATTCAAAACTAATCAAGGGTATACATCTATCAAATACATGTTAAGAATACTAATTCAGGAGCATACTATCAATCATTTATTTCAGAATGATTGGGTTTTCACTTCTATTATACACGTAACGTCTATATGCTCTCTATGAGTCAATAGATACAGGTTGTTTATTCATTTAAACAATATAGTTAAAGTCCTGACATTATAACCAGAATCTCCAGTCGGGGATCGAAACAAGTGTGTATAGATCTATGTTGGGATGGACAACCCCACACTCTGACTACTAGCTACAGCTAGGCATACATGCCTACGAGTGACAATTGTTATCAACAGTTTTGACGCCTTCAAAGCGTTGTTTCAGGCATTCTAGTCATAGTATGGTTATAATAGCTCATTAAAAAGATATTAACAATACATTTAGTGTATAATTAACTAAACATGAGTCTTTTACAGGTTTTACAAAAGAATGCAAATACAGAACACTGGTTTACAAACAGAATGGTTTTATGAGATTAAAACTACTTTTCATATACATCAGAAAATATAGGATTTTCTGGAACAGTTTACATATTTAGAGAACAGAAAACAAGCTTTCAACTTAAATACTTATGCACTCACTCAACTTTATGTTGATACTCTCTTTTCAAATTACTTGTATTCTCAGCGAATCAGTAGACACGTACTCCCTCAGCTTTTGAGAAGACGGAGTTGTTTTGAGTCATGTCTTCTATCCTTTGATCAAGTATTTTGGTGTCAATATAAAATGATTGAACACATGTAAAAACTTATACTTATTAATGCAATGGTTGTTTGTACTTTGATTACTATAATGCATGTGTTGTGATACTACAAATGAAGTCATCCACCCCCGGACGTTTCTGCCGTCTGGTTTGGGGGTGTGATAGATTGGTATCAGAGTATTGTTTATAGTGAACTCAGTATATCAATTCATAAAAGATATACAAACTATAAATACATTGGGGCTAAGAGCTCTGACTACAAGTATACTTTTAACATTCATGTATTTTTACAAGAAGTATACTAACACTCATACATACAAGAACAGTATCACAATCGTAACAACATAAAAGTATTTGGATGTTGAACACTGCAGTCAAACCTGGGCAGTTATGTAATCATATCTGGGATTAATATAGCATGATCAACTATATTGGTTTGAGATACGACCAACATGTGTTTGGGAGTGAAGGTAATGTTGTAGCAAGTCTAAAACTTACCAACTATACATATACAGAAGAACTCTAGAACAGAACATAAAGTTAAAATACTATAGGAGTATTTTAGGCACTGTATACTAAGAAAAAACTACATGAAAACAAAGTACTCCTACAGGTAGATCTATAAATACTAAGTGTATATATTACATTTATATATAATTAAGGTTATATATAGACTTAGAATGTGTGATTTAGCTTAACTTCCTTTTTCCTTGTTTGGATGTGGGGGTAGGATCATTTATTCGAAGGTCTATTCGACTCAAGTTATATATAATTGGTATATACTTTGTAATTATAGATGGACCCAGTAGGAGTTATATCATACATAATTCATTATCTGTTAACTGCAAGTTTCTCCCGGAGAAACTTTTATTTGCAATTTATCTTTACTAATTATATTCGATATTTCTTATATCCCTATTCTCGCTTAGATAACAATGGGTGGATTCCATCCACCCGGAGACCCATACTTTCCCAATCAGGGAAATTGAGGATGGCTCGATGCAGAGCCAGAAGAGAATCCTGAAATTTCCTTAGATGACGATTTTGCAGAAAAATTTTCTGAAAATTCTGACTCAGGATCAGAAGCCTACAATCCACCACCGGTTGCCCAGAATCCCAATCCATGACAAAACTTTCAAGGCCCGACGCCTCTGTGGGCGGTAAACTTAGACAGGTGGAGTAACGAACAGGGTCAGAACCATCCTTACCAAGGAGACCGAAGCTTCTACAATCTGGACACAGGAGGCTCAGCAGATAGAGCCCTCCCAGTGTTAGTTCGTCGTGTGGCGTGTAACGATGAACAAGGAAGAGCTGTTATCGACCGAGTCATGCAGGTTGATGCTGCTACTAAAGTCAACACCGTTCACATTCTCAACCTAGAAGACGGTCATTATGCGAAAAGGGATCGTACTAATTTCTTACTGAGAGAACTGGCGGCATTCCAAGTGGAAGTTAGAGAACTGCAAGAACGACAAATAACACAAGAAAGGCGTATGTGCGAAATAGAACGTCAGCTAGCCAAATCCAGGGCCGGATCTAGTAGGAAGTAGATATTACACTACTCGTTCACTACTTACTCTTTTGGTTATAGTCTAAGTCTTCGGATATGTTCAATCGTTATTTCTCATGTTTTTCAGTATGACAGCGAAAATTTCATTTTCGGTAGGTCGGTTTAATTTCGATGTTTTTCCTAGTATTGTGGTGTATTGTAGACCTGTTTAAGGTCAAGTTTTCCAAACTCTATGTACTTAATATACCAATACAATCGACATGCATTTTCATACTCTTTGAAAAATAACCACTCAAATTCATGTTATTATGTTGCAAGTTGTACTTGTAGTAGACTTCTATTACCAATTCCTTACAAGATTCATATTGAACTAAGTGTTTTAGTTCAGAGATATCATATTCATGTTCACTCTTGATATCTTACCATCTTTTCATCTTTTAACTTTTATAGTGAAAGATGCCTCCACGGAGAAACCCAAGGCGTGTCAATGTTAATGAAGCGCCAACACCACCTCCGCCACCACCTCCTCAATTTGGCGCTCCCATGTTTCAGGTGGCTGTCACTGTAGCGGTTGCAGCTGCTATGTCCCATATAAAAACTACTGGTGCTAGTGGATCAGGAGTTGGTGTGCATCCCTCCAACCATGGCGAAAGTCACGAGCACTCACGAGAGTGTACCTACAAGGACTTTTCAAACGCCAAACCCAGGACCTTTAATGGGACTGGATGAGTTATGGCGTTAAGGCAATGGATTGAGAAAACAGAGGTAGTGTTCGAGATCTGCTCCTGCCCGGAGGGAAGCAAAGTTAAATTCGTTGTCTGTACCTTTACGGATAGAGCCCTAACATGGTGGAACGACGATGTTAAGTCACTGACCTTAGTGGTGGCTAACTCTATAAGTTGGGAGATCTTGAAGACAATCTTGATGTGGGAGTACTGCCCGCGAGGTGAAATTCAGAAATGCAAGAACTGTCCAGCCAGTTGAACGAATTACTCAGCAAAGGCTTCATTAGACCAAGCTTCTCACCCTGAGGAGCGCCGGTCTTGTTCATGAAAAAGAAGGACGGATCTTTTCGTATGTGCATAGACTACCGGGAATTAAACAAACTTATCATTAAAAATCGATACCCTTTGCCATGGATAGATGACCTCTTTGATCAACTCCAAGGAGCTAGTTTCTTCTCCAAGATTGACCCGAGATCAGGATACCATCAGTTACGAGTCCAGGAGGCCGACATTCCAAGGACTGCTTTCAGAACTCGCTACGGTCACTACGAACTTGTAGTAATGCCCTTTAGTCTAACGAATGCACCCGTAGTATTCATGGACCTTATGAATCGAGTGTGTCGACCTTACTTAGACAAATTCGTTATAGTCTTCATTGACGATATACTAGTCTATTCTCAGAGTAAGGAAGAACACCACCAACACTTGCGACAAGTATTGGAAACTTTGAGGGCAGAGAAATTGTATGCGAAGTTCTCTAAATGTTAATTCTGGATTCGAAAGGTGGAGTTCCTAGGTCATATAGTCAATAAGGATGGAATACATGTTGATCCCTCCAAGATCAAGGCTATCGAAAGTTGGGCGATCCCTCGAACCCCAACAAAAATTCGACAATTTTTAGGTCTCGCTGGCTACTACAGGAGATTCATTCAGAACTTTTTGAAGATTGCAAAGCCACTCACCACCTTGACTCAAAAAGGTTTGTCATTCGAATGGGAGGAGAAACAAGAAGCTGCTTTCCAGACCTTAAAACAAGCCCTCTACAGTGCACCGATCTTGTCCCTCCCAGAAGGGACGGAAGATTTTGTAGTCTACTGCGACGCGTTAAATCAAGGGCTAGGTTGTGTTCTTATGCAACGAGGAAAGGTTATATCCTATGCCTCAAGACAGCTTAAGAACCACGAAGTCAACTATAGTACCCACGATCTCGAACTGGGAGTAGTGGTTTTTGCATTGAAGATCTGGAGGCATTACCAGTATGGTACAAAATGTACAGTCTTTACTGATTATAAAAGCCTTCAGCACATCTTTGATCAGAAAGAAATCAACATGAGACAATGACGATGGGTAGAGCTACTAAATGATTACGAATGTGAGATTCGTTATCACGCCGGCAAGGCCAATGTAGTAGCAGATGCCCTTAGTCGGAAAGAGTACTCGGGCCGCCGAGTAAAGTCTCTGACTATGACTATCCATTCCCACTTATCCGCACAAATCAAGGAGGCTCAGTTGGAAGCCTTGAAACCTAAGAACATGACAGGTGAAGCCTTGATGGGAATGGAAAAGAATTTGGAAATCAAGGGTAATGGAGTTAGTTATTTCATGAATCGAATCTGGACACCGAAGTTCGGTGGCTACAGAAATGTTGTCATGAATGAAGCCCATAAAACTCGATACTCTGTTCACCCGGGTTCAGACAAGATGTATCTGGACCTAAAGAAGCTCTATTGGTGGCCAAACATGAAAGTTGGAATAGCTACTTTTGTGGGCAAGTGTCTAACTTGTGCCAAAGTCAAAGTAGAAAATCAAAAGCCCTCAGGTTTACTTCAACAGCCAGAAATACCTGAGTGGAAGTGGGAGCGAATTACAATGGATTTCATAACCAAGTTACCCAGAACAACGGGTGGTCATGATACCATTTGGGTTATTGTCGACAGATTAACCAAATCCGCCCACTTCCTACCAATAAAAGAAACAGATAAAATGGAGAAGTTAACAGGAACATACATAAATGAAATAGTACGGTTGCATGGTGTGCCAATATCTATTATCTCTGACCGAGATAGTAGATTTACCTCGCGGTTTTGGCAATCATTGCAAAAATCCTTGGGAAAAAATCTTGACATGAGTACAGCGTACCATCCTCAGACTGATGGGCAAAGTGAGAGAACAATTTAAACGCTGGAGGACATGTTAAGGGCTTCTGTGATAGATTTCGGTAAAGCTTGGGATACCTATTTACCACTTGTTGAATTCTCCTACAACAACAACTATCACACTAGCATTAAAGTTGCACCCTTTGAAGCTCTCTATGGCCGTAAGTGCAGATACCCTCTGTGCTGGGCTGAATTAGGCGATACACAACTAGCCAAGAACCAAATACCTGATAGTACTCTAACCGGTCCCGAGATCATTCGTGAAACCACAGAAAATATTGTGCAAATCCGGGAACGGTTGAAAGCTTCTCGAGATAGACCTTCAAACATCATGAAGGTCTCACCCTGGAAAGGATTGATACGTTTTGGTAAACGTGGCAAGATAAATCCAAGGTACATTGGACCATTCCAGATCATTGCTAGAATTGGTCCTCTTGCTTACAAACTAAATCTACCGCATGAACTCAGTAACATTCATTTCGTATTTCATGTCTCAAATCTCAAGAAGTGTTTGTGCGATGAGCCTCTTTTTATCCCACTCGACGAAATCGAAATAAATGATAGTCTCAACTTCATAGAACAACCCGTAGAAATCCTAGACAGGGAAGTCAATAGAACCAAACAAAGTCGTATCACGATAGTGAAGGTTCGCTGGAATGCAAAATGGGGACCTGAATTCAGTTGGGAGCGGGAGGATCAAATGCAACAGAAATATCCACATCTTTTTCCCTAGTCTTTCGGTATCGCTTTAATCCAAATTTCGAGACGAAATTCTCTCTAACGGGGGGATAATGTAACAACCCGTTATTCTCTACTTGTAAAGTCAACCCTAGTTAATCAAAGTCAAACTTGGGTCAACTAAAGTCAACTTAAATCTTATTCTATCTTGGATGGGTTAGAATTAATGTTTTATAAGTGTTTACACCTTGTATTCAAGGTGTTATATGTTTAAGAGGTGAAAACTTGAAGTCCGAAGACCAATCTTTCTTTTCCTTCGGACAGCAGCCTCGCAACTGGGAGCAAGCTTCGGCTGTGAACGAGGGCCGCAAACCCTCGGACCGTGAGCGCCTTCTCGGCCACAACCTCCTTCGGACCGCAAACGAGGTTCACGGTCGTGAACCCTTCGGACCGTGAACCCTCGCATATATATATATATATATATATATATATATATATATATATATATATATATATATATATATATATATATATACATATATATATATATATATATATATATATATATATACATATATATATATATATATATATATATATATATATATATATATATATATATATATATATATGGGTGTTAGCCATTTTCTCCTCATTTCCCATCTTCCAACCGTGAATTCTCCCATTCTCTCTCAAGTATCATCCACAAAAGGGTCTCCTTTTATTTCAAAAACGTAAGTATCACACCCTTTTCTTGTTATTCCTTGGAAACCACTTTCTTTCACCTATTGATCCTTCACTTTTCATCAAAGTTTTCAAGATCTTCAAGAAGTTATGGCCGTGAACCCTTCATCTTGGCCGTGAACTCTTCATACAATCATCATTTGGACCGTGAACACTTCAAGTGTTCTTGGACCATGAACTCATCAAGGGCCGTGAACCCCTCTTGTGTGGCCATGATCATCTTTCAGCTCTTCATTTTTGGTTCTAACAGTTTATTGTAAGTGTTTCCTAGTTCCTAAGGATGTTTCCTTTACATATTAGCTATTATAGGCCCTAATTTCATACATATATATGTTAATATATTCTAATAAGATCCATTTGTGCTTGAGACTTCACTTGCATACCAAGCATCCTATATCGATCTTTCATCCAATTCACTCACACAAAGGTGATTTCATAACCCCATATTTTCATAGTTTTTACAGTTTTAAGGGGGGCGGGGGGGGGGGGGGGGGGGGAAATACAAGTCTAACACAAGGATTTTGTGTTACCAACAAATTGTTTCAAAATATCTTACAAAATGGATTTCAATTATCTTCAAATCAAATGGTTTTAAATTGTGTTAAAATGACATCAAGTCATCAAAAGTATTTCAAAATGATAAACTCTTTAAAATATTTTATAAACTTATATTTTTCCCCAAAAATCATATATTTATATATATATATATATATATATATATATATATATATATATATATATATATATATATATATATATATATATATATATAAGATTTAAAGGGCTTAGGACTGATAACTCACTTTATTTCCTTTTCCTTGTTTGGATGTGGGCCTAGAGTATCGGTTATTTGTCCGAATGTTATTTAAATTTTAGTTATATATCTTCGTATATGTATATAAATATAAAAGTTATTTCATTCAGTTTCAATACCCTTTGTAACATGTCGAGCAAGGGGTTACATTCATGAGTCAATAGATACACATTGTTTATTCATTTAAACAATATAGTTAAAGTCCTGACATTATAACCAGAATCTCCAGTCAGGGATCGAAACAAGTGTGTATAGATCTGTATTGGGATTGACAACCCCGCACTCAGACTGCTAGCTACAGCTAGGCATACACGCCTACGAGTGACAATTGTTATCAACAGTTTTGACGCCTTCAAAGCGTTGTTTCAGGCATTCTAGTCATAGTATGGTTATAATAACTTATTAAAAAGATATTAACAATACGGTTAGTGTATGATTAACTAAACATTAGTCTTTTACAGGTTTTACAAAAGAATAAAAATACAGAACACTGGTTTACAATGGTTTTATGATATTAAAACTACTTTTCATATACATCAGAAAATGTAGGATTTTCTGGAACATTTTACATATTTAGAGAATAGAAAACAAGCTTTCAACTTAAATACTTATGCACTCAATCAACTTTATGTTGATACTCTCTTTTTAAATTACTTGTATTCTCAGGGAATCAGTAGACAGGTACTCCCCGAGCTTTTGAGAAGACGGAGTTGTTTTGAGTCATGTTTTCTATCTTTTGATCAAGTATTTTGGTGTCAATATACAATGATTGAACACATGTAAAAACTTATACTTATTAATGCAATGGTTGTTTGTACTTTGATTACTATAATGCATGTGTTGTGATACTACAAATGAAGTCATCCACCCCCGGACGTTTCCGCCGTCTGGTTTGGGGGTGTGATATAAGGTGTCTTATTGAGGCGTCGATTGATGATACTATTATTCTGAGTAAAGCATGTTGTAGAAACAGCTTCAGCCCAAAGATAGATTGGAACGTTTGCTAAGTTGAGCATGGATCGAGGAGCTTCAACAATTTTTCTGTTTCGTCGTTCCACTACACCGTTTTGTTGAGGAGTGTATGGAGCAGAAAAATTGTGGTCGATACCCTTTTCGGTGAGGAAGTTCTCAATGGTGGAATTGGTGAATTTCGAACCATTGTCACTTCGGATTCGCCTTACTGGGAGTTTGATGAGAACGTCAATTCCTTTGATAAAGTTGATGAGTTCGGAGGTTGTTTCTGACTTGAGCCTTAGGAAGAAGATCATGTGAACGTAGTAAAGTCATCCACAATCACAAGAATGTATTTTTTGTGATGCAAACTCTCTACTATTGAGGGTCCACGCAGATCAATGTGTAGAAGTTCTAACGGCTCCGAGATTGATTTTTCAATGATGACGGGATGACCCTTCTTTGACTGCTTTCCACACTCACAAACCTCTGACCATTTCACCGGAAACAAGATCATTCATATATCTAAAATTTAGGTGAGCAAGCCTCCTATGCCATAACCAACTGACGTCAAGAACAGCTTTTGAGAGTAAGCAGAGTTGGGGCTTGCCAATGATCATGTTGATATCAAGAGGATATATGTTCTTGTTGCGATTCGACTTGATTAAGCATTCCTTTTGATCTTCAGACATGACGTAGCTGTGTTTCTTGCATAATTCAACTCGACGATTTGCATCAGTGAGTTGAGCCACACATATCAAATTATGTTTCAAGTCAGCTACATATGCCACGTTTGAAATGGAGAAGTTGGCATTGGTAAGGATGCCATAACCTCGGATCTAAGAGTTGGAGTTGTTGCCATACGTCACATAGCCACCATTTGGTGAAAGTATGAGATCTCGCAGAAAGTCCTTCTGCCCCGTCATGTGCATGGAGCAAGCACTATCAATATACCATATTGTCTCTTGCTATGAAGGACAAAGTGCCTGCAAAATTAGTGAGTTGTGGAGTTTTTAGGCTCCGAGTTAGGTTTTGGGACAAAGGCACGAGTCTTATGCTTCGGTTGTGACTTTTGAGAAACAGATGGGTTGGAAGGTTTGTTCTGAGATTCCTTAGGAAACAAACAGAAGGCCATGGTTCTTTCATCTATCCAATAGTCATACTCAATAACATGAGGATTCGGAACAACTTTCTTCAGACATTCAACTTCCGGAGTAGTGAGAACCACTGTGTCTCTCGGTGTTGTAGTTTCATCATTGAGATTTTTAACTTTCCAAACAAGATTTTTTTTCGAAGATTTTGGAGAGACTGTTTTCTTAACAACTTTTGTTTTTGTTGATGGTAAATTTGGTTTTGAAAGCTGTTGAGGTTTGAAAATTGTACCATCAGCTTTGGCTATGAAAACAGATGAAACAGTCCGAGGAGAGTTGGTTCGGACAGATTTGGTGCTTACAATAGACTTTTTCGGGGTGGGACTAACCACTTTCTTTTGTTCTACAAGACAGGGAGGATTGGAAGGTCTTTTGAGGATCTTAGTGGGTGTGAAAGTGTTTTGACTCCTAGTTGATGAATGAGTATTCCGAGGTACACTTTTTTTGGAGTTCTCAAGGAATCTAAAATTTTGTCTCGACTTAACTTCCTGTTTGTGAGCATTTCGGGCTTCTACCTTAGGATCGACAATATATTTCCTATTCAACATGGGTTTTCTTTTGGAATGAGGCGAAGATTTGGAGGTTTGTCCGACTAAAGGATTGTTGAACGCAGGCTTAATTGGAACTAGTTTTTTTGGAAATCACTTGAGGTTCAAAATCACATGAGATTGACTCTTCAACGTCACTATCTAAAGATGCCCAAACGCACTCATAGAGTTCAAGTCCAGTTGTCTCCGGAAAAATTTCCTCAACAACACAGTTGTTAGGAGGGTTCTGGTTCGGATTTTGAATGACATAATTTGGAATACTAGAGTGGAGTTCCGAGGTCCGATTCAGGTCTAGGTTTGTAAGAGGCAGAAAATGCATGGAATCGGGACACTTGACAACTATAGGCTTAAACTCAGGAATTAGTGATGCAAATTGGTCAGAAATCTCAGGAAGGGGTGACAAAGGCGAGACAGGTGTGTCCGAATGTTTGATGTTCGAAACGTCTCCCATAAAAGTTAGGTTTTGTAACTCCTTCAAGGGAGGAGAAATAGGTTTCGGAAACTCTCTTCCGAGACCAGGTGCTTTTGACCAAAGATGACGAAAATTGTGAGTCATACGTTCATTTGCTTCAAGAATATCTATGGAAAGGTGCATAGCATATATTTTAGCATTGAGACGTTTGTTATCAGAAATTAAAACATTTCTTTCAGAATAAGTGATTTCACATTCGTCTTTAAGAATGATACATTCATCTTGTGACATTACAAGCTCTCGTTCTAAAGACTCTATTTTCAACTTCTTATCCTCAAAATGTAATGTAAGACGACTTAATTCACTTTCCTTCTTCTCACTGGCTTCTATGGCTGACTTATAGGCTTTGTAAATGATGTTCATATCTGATTCGATCTGGGTTAGATATGGTTCACAAAGAGATAAGTCAAAATTATTATTAGTAATCATAGATTTTACCTGTTGAACGATGCTTCTACCGGGTGGATCGTTGGGAGCCATGTAGCAGTAGTTTGGTTCAACATCTTTATCATCTCTTTAGGACCCAGACGACCAGTAGCCTTGGGTTTTTCAGACTTCGGAATCTATGGCGGTTCCGAGGTGTGATTTGGAGTAGGAAGGTTAGGCTTGGAGGCTGGTGGGTTTTCGGAAGGTTTGTTGAATGGTTGATGATTATTTTGGTGAGGAGCTTGGAAACAGTTGTTTTGGTGAGAAGTTTGGAAACAATTGTTGTGAGGCTTGTTGAAAGGACGGTTGTATCTCATGGAAAGTAGGGCAAACTCTTGTTGGAAATGTAGTTTGGAGTCCATTTCTTCAGGGTTAAGATCACCCATAGATTGATAGTTGGAGTTTGTGAGGGTTGAACAGGAGGGATATAAGGAACAACAGCGGTGAGGGGGTCCAAAACGGTTAGGTTTGAGGTTTATGAATCATAGGAACTGACTAGAGCTAGAGGACCTCCAGTGAGTCCGTGTAGAGTTTGTGCAACATTTGACTCATGACCTTGTAGCTCATCAAAAAGTTGATAGAGCTTGAGCTTTTTCAGAGACACATTGCTCTGAAGATATGATTTCACATTTCCCCGTCCTTTTCCGAGACTGTTAATGAACTTGAGATTGTACTCAAGTGGGGTTCAGACTATCCCATGAGCTGTCATGTTGTTGATGATGATTCGATATCTGTTTGAGGCTGAGGCAATAGATTCACTAGGTGTTGCGGTGAAAGTGTCGAACTCATTGACAACCGAGGTTAGACGCTTATCCTTCATGTTCTCTGACCCTTCGAAAAAATATTGAAGTGTGTCCCAAATATCTTTTGCGGACTTGCACAATTTGATGTGCTCAATGAGAGAAGGTGGAACACCAAACACCATTTCTGAAAAGGGAACTTGATCAGCATGCAACTTTTCAAGATCATCAGCAGTGAGAGGTGCTTGTCGTTGTTGATCCTGTCCAAAGAGAGTTTTAGCAGCATCTCTAACAATGGTTCGAAATGGAACATGAGGACCTTCTTTAACGGATCTCCAGATAGATTCACCTTTTTCTTTTCCAAGTGAAACTATTTCCATTCTGACTTTCCAGTGATCATATTCATCAACAACTAGTAGTGGGGCATGTGTAGGGCAACCCACGCTATTTTCTATTTGCATTTAGTACATTTTTTGAGAATTAGAAGCAGCCATTGAAGTTAAAATATCTTGAGCAAAAGTGGTATATAGAACTTTTATCGTGATCACAGAAATGATCGAAATACCAGGGTAATCTCGAATCAATTATAATCTGTTCTTATGGATTCAAAGTACAACCACTCAAGCTTTGATACCAATTGTGAGAACAAAGATCTGATTGCGCAGGGACAAGGCTCGAAAACTCAAACCTTGAGTTAATGATTAAGATCAATGTCTGCTTCACATTAATAGTTCCAGTCAAGTCTAGCAAGACCAGTCAAGACTGAATATAAGAGTCAACAAAGTATTTCAAGTATTAAATATAAGACTATGAATATGATCAAGTAAACACAATAAATGAACACAAGGAATCTTTGAAAGAATGATTTGAGAGAAAGGTGAAAGTGAAGTAAATGTGAAAATATCAATCTATGGTGGAACAATCCATCATTTTGTTTTGTCATTGACTGCTCCTTAAATAGGAGAATAAGTTACATTGTACTAACCATAAACATATATAGGACCGTATAATAGAGTTACTCCTGACACTCTGATAATCTAAGTTGACAAAAGAGACTAAGTCCTACGATACGTTACATGAAGCTAAATGACAAAAGTAATTAATACAGACGGACAAACTGATTTGGACAAACACCATTTCGAAACATAAACACTTCAACATTTTCTTTATTCTGGACACCAATTTGACTCCGGACCACAAGTTGACTCCGGACCATGAACTGACTTCGGAACAAGGCTGACTTCGGAACACACAAAAGATAGAGATTGCTAGAGGTTCACTTTCAGATTCCAACACTTACCTTGAGCATTTTGGTGTTATTTGGGTGATTTTGAAGAAGAAGGTGTTTAGAGAAGACGCAAGGGATTGAGGAGAGCTTGTAGATCCATAGGTTTTGTATCGTTTCCAGTCTATTGAAGGTATAAAGCTCTAACCTTGCTCATTTGAGGTTTAGATATAACTTTGTGTGGATTTTATTTCCTTTTTGGTCCCTTGGTTGAGATCTTATGGTTATAATCACTCCAAAAGTTTGAGTTGCTTCTTTTGGATGTTAATGATGTCTTAGACTCATAAAGCTTGCACCTTTAGAGTTGTAGAAACCCATGCATGAGATTAAGCCCCTTTTATGGAAGTAGATTGCTATATCATGAAGTTGGGACTTTTGAGGGCATGCAAAACCACCAAGTCAGTGACTTTATGGTTCTAGAGGTTCTAAAAGATTTGGATCTACGTTTTGGTGGTATGGATAAAGAATTAAGTGCTTAATGGCCGCTTTTTGGAATCTGGGCACGAACGATCTGTATAAGGTCCGGGAACGCCCTGCGTTCCGGTTGGGACTCGCGATCTGGACCGGTGAGGAACGCCCAGCGTTCCACAAGGGAACGCCCTGCGTTCTATCTATAGTGTTCGGGCGAGAATGGGTGTGTCTAAAGAATCTATGAGATTTAAATAAAACGAATTTTATTTTATGGGGGGTGATCCTTACTGAGCCTTCCTTTAATTACGCAGTGTATACAAGTTGTATATAACTTAAGATTAAATAGACCTTCGAATAAGTGACCCTACTCTAAAACCACAACCAAACAAGGAACATGAAGTAGAGCATAGGTCACGAATTCTAAGTCTATAAAATCTCAATTATATCCAGCCCTAGCAGTATACACTCCGCAATTATAGACCCACCAATAAGGGTCTTCAAATTTTCACATAAGTTAAATGTAGTGCCTAAAATACTCATATAGTATGTTAACTGTATGTTTGATTTTTGAGTATATGATCTTAGTATGCTTTTAGACTTGTGGTTATCTTATAGTATCCTAAAATACTCCTATAGTATTTTACTTTATGTTTGGTTCTGAATATCCTTTGTATATAGGGTTGGTAAGTTTTAGGATTTCTGCAACATCACGACCATTCCTAGCCATATGCTAATCACCTCTCAGTTAAATATAGTTGATCAGGCTATATTCTCCCAAGAGTTGATTATATATCTCTAGACCTTCCCGTGTTGTTCAACTTCCTAAATACTTGTGTATTGTACTTCTTGTGATACTTGTTCTATTATGTATGTATGTATGTATACTTCTCATAAAATATTTATATTTTAAAAGTATACTTTTAGTCAGAGCACTTCGGCCCCATTGTATTTATAGTTGTATATATTTTATGGGTTGATATACTTTGTTCACTATAAACAATGCTCTGATACCAATCTGTCATACCCCCAAACCGGAACGGCGGAAACGTTCGGGGGCGGAGGACGTCATGTACAGTATCACAACAATTGTAAAATAGTAATCAAAGCAACAACAACCATTGTATTAATAATATAGTGTTTACATTATCACACCCCGGCCGTCGGCGGAAACACCAGGTGATGTAACGTCATTCTTCGTATCATAGTTATATAACATACATTGAACAGTAATAAAGAAAATACATACCTTTATTGATGATTGAAAGTTACATTACTGTTTTTCTAGAACCTAATACATAATATCTGACTATTGTATACTTCTTAATGAACAGAAAGGTAATAGTAAAACTTCTCCTGTTCGAATACATACCAGCTTTTCAATTTCCTGAAAACACATGCATTTAAAAATACGTCAACATAAAGTTGGTGAGTCCATAGGTTCTGACTCCATATAAAAATAATACATTTTCCAAGTTCAAAAGTATAGTTTTGAAACTCTCATTTTGACTCTCCAACGATTAGTAGATATATTAGGTATAATAGTTTACTTAACAATTAAGTGATATACCTAAACGTTCCATGTACCTAGGGTATAAGTATGGGGAAACTTATACTTAACATTTATACTTGTATGACGACAAAGTATAATGTTTTTAACAATTTGCTACCATGAGCCTGTAACCGCTGCTTTGACATAATACCTCTGATAAAACCCACTCATGATTTCCATGAGGACAACCCACTCATGATTTCCATGAGGAACACTGCACGCTTCATCGACGCCAGAACAAATAACAAATAAAAGGATAGTTCGTCACTCGCTTAAATTTGATTGTAGCTAGCAACCACGAGTGGGGTTGTCAACCCGTATACTAATTATACATTACTTCCTCGCTCACATGGTATTAACGGTTACAGTTCAGAGGATTTCTACTAAGATCCCCAATCTTAGATGATGAATACAATTACACATGTAGACTTCAACGGCTTCCTGTAGCTCTAAAAACAAAATCATTTTCGTGTCTAAAACCCTATGTTATTAGACTTTGCTTTTAAACATTACACCTAAATTCATATTACTTTAGGCAGTATAGCAGCTATAACTTGAGGAAAAACCAGGTTTTATCATAAAACCAACAATAACATATAATATACCAAGTTTTATCTTGTCATAAAACTAACAATAACTACATATAGCATACCAAGTTTTATCTTGACATAAAACCAATAATAGCAACATACTTTATAAATTAACATATAGAACTTTCGAATATAACTTTGGAACTATATTGCACACAACATATATATAGAATCCTAAGTATAACTCAAGATCTACATTAGTATAATGACCTGCTAACAAGTTGATAATAGTTGCATATATTCAAAATATTATATTTAAACAACTATATCCCGGTTAATATAACTATCTACGTTGATACTAATATTCTATCATATAGACATAATATTAACGTGTATATGATATTTAGCATGCATTTTCCACCGAAAATATTAAAAAGCAGGGTCGTGAAACTCACCCTAGTACCGTGATTTTATGTAATCTAAGCAGAAACGGTCAGCGGTACGCGGGCGTCGGGGCTCGGGATGCAAGAGGGCTTCAGCAAATGAGAGAAAGGAAAGAAGTTCAGGTGTAAGAATGGCTGGGGTCGAACTTGCTATTTATAGTAAGTTTTTGGACTCTCACGTCGTGACTTTTATAAGACTCACATCGTGAGTCAAGCATGATCATCTCGTAGACTTGCCATTTGCGTCCCTATCTTCGGAAGGTGGCCAGATGAATCCTCACGTCGTGAGATATCCTTGCTCACGTCGTGAGTTTGGAACTTATCCCTTCGTAGCCTCGTCACGCACCTTCTAGATCCGAAATGTGGCAAATTGACTCCTCACGTCGTGAGTTTCTATGCTCACGTCGTGAGCTCAGTCGGATTAGGGTTTCTGACAGCTGTATCTTCGGAAGGTCGTAACTTTCACATACGAACTCCGTTTTTGACGTTCTTTATATGCACGCGTAGGTATTTACAAGCACTACAACTCTCGTTTAGACTCCAATAGCTAATTCTAAGTCTATTTTAAATTCCTCTTACTATAGAGATTTATAGTGTTCGGTTTATCATAACATCTTCATGCCAAGTCAGATTCTGACGTTCTCTATATTTTTGGAATCGTATGGACGTATACTTTGAGTTGAATTATAAAGAAAGTTCATATTTGTATTAGAATTTATCATGAACTACATAGCACTTTTATCACATTACTAGTTTAACAAAATCACATTACATGATTGGCATAATCACATGTGATTGTCTATTGACCTATTTTGACTGGTGTTACATTCTCCCCCCGTTAGAATAATTTCGTCCTGAAATTTATCTTATGGATGGGATTTTGTCAAACAGTTGGGGGTATTTTTCTTTCATCTTATCTTCACGTTCCCAAGTAAATTCAAGTCCTCGTAAAGAGTTCCATCGAACTTTCACTATGGGAATACGACTTTGCTTTAATTGTTTGACTTCTCGATCCATGATCTCGACAGGTTCTTCTACAAAGTTGAGTTTTGTATTGACTTGTATCTCGTCGAGAGGTATAACAAGAGTGTTATCGGATAGACATCTTTTGAGATTTTATACGTGAAAAACATCATGCACATTACTTAGTTCTTGAGGCAACTTGAGTTGGTATGCGACAGAACCAATTCTTGCTAGAATTTCAAAAGGTCCTATATACCGTGGGTTTAATTTTCCTCGTTTCCCGAATCGAATTACGCCTTTCCAAGGAGAGACCTTCAACATTACTTTATCTCCAACTTGGAATTCTAAAGGCTTACGTCTTACGTCAGCATAGTGTTGGATAAGGTGTATAAGTCCATAACTATTTCTGGTATGTACTTGTCCTGACCCGGCATGGTCCATTTGGGTTGCATGGCACCATGCAATTGGATAAACTAAAATGAGAGAAATAACATTTATGGTTTATTAATATATTATAAGTTCTAATATATTAATAATATTATTTAATTAGTTTGATCAAGAATTAATTTAGAATTAATTAAGTGATCAAAAGATAACTAATTAAATATATGGGTAGATTATGTAAATCTTCCATATCTTATATAGTGGGCTAAGAGGCTCCATGGATTATCAAGTTGGGTTCCACCCATAGGATGCTCCATGGATGCTCCATGGGAGTTACAAACCCATGGGTCATGGAAATGAAGAGTCATGACACATTAGGGTTTACATAGTGTAACCCTAGATGTGTCAACACTATATAAGAAACCCATTCTCCACCAAAATAGGCTACACACTAAGAAACAAGAGGGCTAGATCCGATTTTGTAAGTGTAAGATCTCTCAAAGTTTACTCCTTTGCATTTGGTGTTGTGTGAAGCATTTGAGGCATCACACTTGGGGTGCTAGGCTCACAAGGTTTCAAGGATCATAATCAATACATTATTTCCTAAGTGTAATTTTTGATTCTTGAAAGTGTTCATATTCATGTTCTTGAACTTATGAAGATTAGATGATCATAGGAATTGTTTGTAACCTTCATGGTAGTTTAATTCATGATCATAATGTATTTTAATGGAGTCCATAACTTGTCCTCAAGTTATGGAAAACCAAAAGTCTCACTTTTATTAAAGCCATTAAAAGAACACAAGAGTTATAAAAATGAAGAGTCTTCATTTTTATTACTCAATTAATTCATAAGTTATAAGAAATGAAAAGTTTTGGAAGTTTACAAAACTTGCCCTCAAGTTTTGGAACATGTAAAGTCTTGATTAAAACTTTAGTTCCAACCCTTAGAATTTTAAAAGTTAAAATTCAACCCTTATACTTTATAATATTATAAGTTACTAATATATATATGTATAACGTCAAGTCGTCTTACCGCTAGTACGCCTCATTCATGAAGCCGGTCTATAAGGGGGGTATAAGGTTGTTGCCTATAAAATGGCAACTTAATGGGTGTCCACTCTCACCCACCGCTTCCTTGATCGGTGGAGGGTCGTTAGCCGAACGGGTAAGACAAGGACTTATAAATTCTCATTTAAAGTATGATGAATATTATAAAGTAACTAAATGCTTTTATTAAATTCCCAATCTTAGTTACTTTAGGAAAATGTGAATAAGGTGCTAATCCATGAAATTACACTTTACACTTTGTTTAAGTCGTTGGTGGAGCGTGTGTGGTTAACCGGCACACTAACTTGGACTTAACAAGGTAGGTAAAGGGTGACTTAAGGTTTACCATAGCATCGGTGGAGCGTGTGTGGTTTACCGGCACATCGATTGAGTGATAAACCTTGAGGGTACCAAGTGATTTGCATGGTTACTTCACACCTCGTTTTGTGATCCTCGGTATCCCAGTCACAAAACTTGGAGGGCACACTCGAGATTGAAACATGCCTTTGAAAAGTTCATTGAATCTCAAAAGAATCTAGGAATTTCTAAGAACCAATTAAAAACCTAATATCTATATTTCGTTTTTCATGGTGGAAATTGGTGAATCGTCATTCACCTACCTTTCAAATATGTTATAGCTTGGATTACGGCATACCTCTTCTAAGTTATAATATATTGTGATTGGATTCTAGCCTTAATATTACATTTGGATGTTTTATTAAGGACTCTCTTAATATCTAAACTAATCTTGTTCTCTTCTTTCAGATGTCTTCAAACAATGCTGCTTCTGGCTCTAATCCTAATGGCTCCTTTACCCTTATGAACTTGTGTGGGAAAGTCACTTTTGATGGATCCAACTTCAATGAATGGATCAGAAACATCAGGATGATTACCCGCTACGAGGAAAAAGAATATGTACTTGACAAGGAGCTTAAGGAGATTGATGAGACCACTGCAACTCCCCAGGAGATCGTTGACTTCCGGGCACATGAAAGGGATGCTACAAAAGTGGCATGCATCATGTTGGCCACCATGACAGCGGAACTCCAAAAGTCCTATGAGGACTTCTACCCTTTTGAAATGTACCAAGATCTGATGGAAAGATACCATCAAAGTGCACGACAGGAGAGGTATGAAATCATATGCTCTATCATAACAACCATGATGAAGGACGGGGAATCTGTCATGAGCCACATGCAGAAAATGCAAAGGTATGTGGATCGGTTGCTGAAGCTTAATGTGAACTTCCCTGAGGAGCTTGCAATAGATATCATTTTGCACTCCTTACCATCGTGTTATGATCAATTCCGCATGACATATCACATGAATAAGGAAGAGGTCACACTCAGCAAACTTCAGGGACTCCTCAAGACCGCAGAAACAGGTCTTAAGGGTAAGTCGGTTGTTAACACTCCTACTCCAAACTCCGCCCCGGTTTTGGCAATCGGGAAAGGTAGAGGGAAGAAGAGGAAGAGCTCTTCGAAGGGTACCAAGGCTAGGACCCTTGATGGCTCTTCTTCAAGTGGAACCAAGAAAGGTTTTGTCACTCCTTCTTCTGACCCTAAAGAGGCTGAATGCTTCTATTGCCATGAAAAGTCACATTGGAAGCGGAACTGCCCAAAGTACCAGCAAGATGTGAAGGATGGGAAAGTTAAACCCAACCATGCAGGTATTTACACTATCTTATCTAATAACTCACCCCATTCTAACTCTTGGGTCCTTGATACCGGTTACGGTATTCATATATGTTCTGATTTGCAGGGACTAAGAAGAAGTGAGAATGTGGAGCATGGAAGAATAAACTTAATCATGGGGAATAGGAAAGCTTTACCTGTCACCAAGATTGGAGTTTATACTTTATCGCTAAGTAGTGGGTTTAGTTTAGATTTGAATAAGTGTTGTTATTCGCCAGAAATGGCAAGAAACATTATTTCCTTTCATGCATTGTATAAACAAGGTTTCACCTTTTCATTTGATAACGAAGTTGGTTCGATTAACGCTTTCTTTAATAATGTTCTTTATTTTAAAGCATTACCTTGTGATGGCGTGTATGAAACTGTATCTGTGGTTGATAACTTAGGAAATAATGTATTGTGTATTGATTCTGTTAATAATAATAACTTGGATAAAGCATCATTATGGCATTGTCGTCTTGGACATATAAGCAAGAAACGCATAGGCCAACTCCAAAAGGATGGAGTCTTGGAGTCATTTGACCTAAAGTCAGATGATAGTTGCGAATCATGCTTACTTGGAAAAATGACAAAGTCACCCTTCACAGGTTCTTGTGAGAGGGGTGAAGGTTTGTTGGATCTTATACACACGGATGTGTGTGGACCCTTCAAACATGCCACAAGGGATGCTAATCGTTATTATTTGACTTTTACTGATGATTACAGTAGATATGGATATGTCTACTTAATCAAGCATAAGTCAGAGACTTTTGAGAGGTTTAAAGAGTTTAAACAGGAAGTCGAGAATCAATTGGTCAGGAACATTAAGATGCTTCGATCCGATCGAGGTGGTGAGTATCTTAGTTCAGAGTTCCTCGACTATCTTAGGTAATGTGGGATTGTCTCACAATTGACACCTCCCAGGACACCGCAGTTGAATGGTGTAGCTGAGAGGCGTAATCGAACCTTGTTGGATATGGTTCGTTCCATGATGAGTCGAGCTTCGCTACCAATCTCATTTTGGGGGTATGCCTTAGAGACTGCCTCCCGTATCCTTAATCTAGTTCCCACAAAGAAAGTTGCCAAAACTCCTCATGAGATGTGGACTGGTAAAGTACCCAAACTAGACCACATTAAGATTTGGGGTTGCGAGGCTTTCGTGAGACGCGAGACTCATGATAAGCTCGAACCTCGAAGTGAGAGGTGTATTTTCATCGGCTACCCACAGAAATCCTTTGGTTACCTCTTCTACAGACCTAGTGAGAATGTGGTCTTTGTAGCTAGGAGGGCTTTCTTTCGAGAGAGAGAGTTCATAAGCCAAGGAGACACTAGGAGGCAAGTTGACCTTGAAGAAATTCAAGAGTCAAGTGGTGAAGGAACTTCAAACCCTAGCACTCAACTTGAGGAGGAAACTCCTGTTGAGCCAATTGACAAGTCTGTACCTCTGAGGCGTTCCACAAGGGTTAGGAATGCACCTGAGCATTACTATGGATTCCATATTACTGCGGAAGGTGATACACTTATCAGTGATGAGACACTGATAGGTCTGGATGAACCTAATAGTTACGTGGAAGCCATGGCAGGCCCTGAGTCAGCCAAGTGGAAAGAGGCAATGGACAGCGAGATACAGTCCATGTATGACAATCAAGTTTGGAACTTAGTTGAGAATGTACCAGGTCGTAAGACTGTAGGGTGCAAATGGATCTTCAAGAAGAAGACCGACATGGATGGTAATGTACACACTTATAATGCACGACTGGTTGCAAAGGGTTTCTTACAAACTCCGGGAGTTGATTATGATGAGACCTTTTCTCCAGTGGCCAAGATTAAGTCTATTAGGGTTCTGTTAGCCATAGCCGCATTTCATGACTATGAAATATGGCAAATGGATGTCAAAACCGCTTTCCTTAATGGAAAGTTGGCTGAGGATGTTTACATGAGTCAGCCAGAGGGTTTTGTCAACACAGAGTACCCTAATAGAGTGTGTAAGCTTGAGAAATCCATTTATGGGTTAAAGCAAGCACCTCGCAGATGGAATCTTTGCTTTGATGAGAAAGTCAAGGAATTTGGCTTTTCTAGGAGTGAAGATGAATCTTGTGTATATGTCAAGGCTAGTGGGAGTATAGTTAGCTTTTTGGTATTGTATGTGGATGACATACTACTCATAGGAAATGACATCCCAACTCTGCAGGAAGTTAAGTCCTGGCTTGGGAAGTGTTTCTCTATGAAGGACCTAGGAGAAGCTGCCTATATTCTAGGGATAAGGATCTTGAGAGACCGGAGTAAAAGACTAATTGGACTTAGTCAGAGTACCTACTTGGATAAGGTGCTGAAGAGATTCGGCATGCAGGACTCCAAGAAAGGAGAGTTACCCATCCAGAGTAACGCCAGATTGAGTAAGACACAAAGCCCTAGTACTGAGGCTGAGATAGCAGAAATGAGTCGAATACCTTATGCTTCGGCTGTAGGATCGATCATGTATGCTATGACGTGTACTCGACCTGACGTAGCCTTTTCTTTGAGCATGGTTAGCAGGTATCAGGGGAACCCTGGCAAGGCACACTGGACTACGGTAAAGAATATCCTCAAGTACCTACGGAGGACTAAGGACTGGGTCCTTACCCTCGGTGGGAGTGAAGACTTGAGAGTTGTAGGGTATAGTGATGCTAGCTTTCAGACTGATAGGGATAATTTCCGCTCTCAGTCAGGCTGGGTCTTTACCTTAAATGGAGGAGCAATTTCTTGGAAGAGTTCCAAGCAAGAGACAGTGGCTGATTCAACTTGCGAATCAGAGTATATAGAAGCTAGCGAGGCAGCAAAGGAGGCGATATGGCTGAAGAACTTCATTGGAGACCTTGGAGTTGTACCAGCTATTAAAGAGCCAATGGAAATTTTCTGTGATAGTGAAAGTGCAGTTGCCTTAGCCAAGGAACCAAGGGATCACGGGAGATCCAGACACATCGACAGAAAATACCATTTCATCAGACATCGAATAGAAGAAGGACTCCTCGTGGCAAAGAGGGTATCATCGGATGAGAATCCAGCAGATCCCCTCACGAAGGGACTGACTCGGGTTAAGCATCTCCAGCATGCTCGGAGCATAGGGCTGAAGGATGATATTAGATTTAGTAGTTAGATAACCTTGAAATTTGTAAAGTGTAATTGACATTAGATGATGAATAAAAGGTGTTTTATTTATGAGTAAAGTGTTGCTATCTCTTGTCGATCGTTTACTATATTTCTTTTGCATGTTTTGACTTCCAGAATAATTATGTTTGGTATATCATATTATTCGAACCTCCACAGTCGGTCATATGTCGGAAGTAGGTATGAATCAAGACTGTCATGATTGGTTGCAGAGATCTAAGTTCTTGGACATGGCTACAACACTCATGAGTGCTCATAAGTTCTGAGCATTGGACTCAACCCACGCTCACTGGAATCACTTCATGGAATTTATCTCGAGTGATCGTGAGACGGTAATATCATATAAGTCTTCAAACCTAGAGATATGATTTGTTACTTATGAGTTGGTTATGCATTGATTGTACGTTAACGCATTGGTAACTCGATGTTATAAAACGTGCTTTTGTGTATAATTCAATGAGTGGTAGAACAAACATATGAGTCGAAGTTTATATATTCCTTCTTGGATTAGAAGCTGATATCTGGGCCCCTCGATGATTTTGTTTTGACCTATGTACCGGGCCCGGTCATAACTAAGTTGATGTGTTCAATTAAGTTCTTTGTCCAACAAATCGGAAATCGGGAAACAAACTGTTGGACAATAAGTAAGACATTGTTCCATGTATTTGTCCGGCTGATATCTAGAACAGAGGATTATATGATCACTTATCTTAAATGGCGTATCATCATCTTCTCAGTTCCGAGAGACCTTGAAAGAGCTACGATTGCCGATCGGTTCCTGAAGTATTGCAGTTATAGTTATTAGACTTATCCAAGTGGGAGACTGTTGGATAAGGTGTATAAGTCCATAACTATTTCTGGTATGTACTTGTCCTGACCCGGCATGGTCCATTTGGGTTGCATGGCACCATGCAATTGGATAAACTAAAATGAGAGAAATAACACTTATGGTTTATTAATATATTATAAGTTCTAATATATTAATAATATTATTTAATTAGTTTGATCAAGAATTAATTTAGAATTAATTAAGTGATCAAAAGATAACTAATTAAATATATGGGTAGATTATGTAAATCTTCCATATCTTATATAGTGGGCTAAGAGGCTCCATGGATTATCAAGTTGGGTTCCACCCATAGGATGCTCCATGGATGCTCCATGGGAGTTACAAACCCATGGGTCATGGAAATGAAGAGTCATGACACATTAGGGTTTACAAGGTGTAACCCTAGATGTGTCAACACTATATAAGAAACCCATTCTCCACCAAAATAGGCTACACACTAAGAAACAAGAGGGCTAGAGCCGATTTTGCAAGTGTAAGATTCTCTCAAAGTTTACTCCTTTGCATTTGGTGTTGTGTGAAGCATTTGAGGCATCACACTTGGGGTGCTAGGCTCACAAGGTTTCAAGGATCATAATCAACAACAAGGTAAGTTATTCTATCATTCATTCAAGTTAAAAATGTTCCCCATGTATGCTAGATAGGAATATAACCTTGGAATTCAACTTTCCATGATTATTAGACAAACATAGATCCAAGGTTATTAGGGTTGCATGTACACTTAGGAAGTGTTAGAATGCTCAAAACCCATCACATAGCTCTTTTGACGATCACGTGCAGCCTTTAATCGATCCTTAATTTGCACGATCTTTTCAGTTGTCTCGTGGATTATTTCTGGTCCAGTACGTAAGGTGTCACCTATACGTTCTCTGGCCATCTGCGTATCTCCAACTTCTGCCCAACATATTGGGGAACGACATTTTCTTCCATAAAGAGCCTCAAACGGTGCAGCATTGATGTTGGTGTGATGACTATTGTTTTAGGAAAACTCAATTAACGGTAAATGAGTATCCCATGCATTTCCAATGTCAATAACACAGGCTCGGAGCATATCTTCTAAAGTCTGAATGGTTCTCTCACTCTGACCATCAGTCTGTGGATGGTAAGCTGTACTCATATCTAAGCGTGTTCCTAAGGATTTTTGTAGAGATTGCCAAAATCGTGAAGTGAATCTACTATCTCGGTCAGAAATAATAGAATTTGGAACTCCATGCAATCTGACAATTCCCTTAAGATAAATTCTAGTCATCTTCTCCATCTTGTCGTTCTCCTTAATTGGTTAGAAATAGGCGGAATTAGTCAACCTATCGACTATTACCCAAATAGTGTCGAACCCACTAGGAGTTTTAGGTAACTTAGTGATGAAGTCCATTGATATCTGCTCCCATTTCCATTCAGGTATTTCGGTTGTTGAAGTAAACCTGAAGGATTTTGATATTCTGCCTTTACTCTAGAAAAAGTCAAGCATTTGCTCACATAAGTAGCAATTTCAGCCTTCATGTTTGGCCACCAATAATGTACTTTTAAGTCTAAGTACATTTTGTCAGAGCCTGGATGCACGAAATATCTGGACTTGTGGGCTTCTTCTAAGACCCAGTCCCTGACTCCACCGAACTAAGGCGTCCAAATTCGGTTCATAAAGTGTCGCGTTCCGTCATCTTTTTGTATAAGTTGCTTTTCCATTCCTCGTAAAGCTTCATTCTTGATGTTTTCTTCTTTTAGAGCCTCAAGTTGAGCTTCTCTAATTTGTGTGGTAAAGTTAGAATGGATAGTTATAGTTAATGCTCGTACCCGACGGGGTTTAATATATTCTTTCTGGCTCAAGGCATCTGCTACCACGTTTGCGTTTCCGGGATGATAACGAATATCACATTCGTAATCATTCAACAATTCAACCCATATTCGTTGTCTCATATTAGGATCTTTTTGGTTGAAGATGTGCTGGAGATTCTTGTGGTCGGTAAAAATAGTACACTTAGTATCGTATAAGTAATGTCTCCAAATTTTTAGTGCAAAAATTACAGCTCCCAATTCAAGATCATGGGTAATGTAATTATTCTCATGCACCTTAAGTTGTCGTGATGCATAGGCGATAACTTTTCCTCTTTGCATCAACACACATCCCAATCCTTGATTTGATACGTCACAGTATATGACGAAATCTTCTGTCCCATCTGGAAGTGATAGGATTGGTGCACTACACAACATTTGCTTCAGTTTCTGAAAAGCAGCTTTTTGTTTGTCTTCCCAGTTGAACTTCGTATCCTTCTAGGTTAGTGTTGTAAGCGGCTTGGCTATTTTGGAGAAATTCTCTATGAATCTGCGGTAATAGCCAGCAAGTCCTAGGAATTGACGCACTTTTGTTGGCGTCTTTGGTGCTTCCCAATTCCTAATTGCTTCAACTTTGGATGGGTCAACATGAATTCCTTCGTTGCTAACTACATGACCTAAAAATTGTACTTCTCTAATCCAAAACTCACATTTGGAGAATTTGGCATACAACTTTTCTTTTCTCAGTAGCTCCAAGATTGTTTTTAAGTGTTGACCATGTTCTTCCTTGGTTCTTGAATATATCAATATATCATCGATAAATACGATCACGAATTTATCCAAGTATGGTTTGCAAACATGATTCATGAGATCCATAAACATTGTTGGGGCATTGGTTAATCCAAAAGACATAACTAAGAACTCATAATGACCATAACGAGTTCTAAACGTTGTTTTTGGAATATCATCTTCTTGTACTCTGAGTTGATGGTATCCTGATCTGAGATCTATCTTTGAGTAGTAGCTAGATCCTTGCAGTTGATCGAATAGATCATCAATTCTTTGAAGAGGGTAACGATTCTTGATCGTTAGCTTATTCAGCTCCCGATAATCAATACACATTCGAAAGGATCCGTCCTTCTTCTTGACAAACAGGATTGGTGCTCCCCAAGGTCAAAAACTTGGTTGGATAAAGTCTTTGTCAAGAAGTTCTTATAGTTGGCTAGACAATTCTTGCATTTCGGATGGAGCCAACCGATAAGGAGATTTCGCTACTGGTGCTGCTCCTGGAATTAAGTCGATTCGAAACTCGACTTGTCGGACGGGAGGTATTCCAGGTAGATCTTCAGGAAACACGTCAGGGAAATCACATACTTGAGGTATGTCCTTGATTTCTTTTGTCTTTCTCTTCTTATCTATAATTTGGGCTAAGAATGCGCTACATTTCTTATGTAGATATTTTTGGGTCTTGGTACAAGAGATGACTGTGAGGTTCTTCCCAGATTTATCACCATAGATAATCAGGGCTTTGCCGTTTGGTAAGGGTAGTCGTATAGCTTTCTCATAATATAAAATTGCGGCATGGTGTGACTTAGACGTGAAAAAGGTAGTTATTAAGAGTTAACAGACAATTTTCTAGGATTTCATGTGTTTTTTCGGTTTGACCGTTAGCGATTTCTACTTCATAGATTTATTTTAATTTGCTAGACTCATGACTTAACAATTTTCTAAATGGCAGAGTTATAAAACTTCTATCTGCTCCATATTCGAAGAGTATGGTAACATATAAATTATCTACGAGAAACATACCAGATACGACCGAAGGGTCCTGGATAGCTTCTCTGCTTCCGATCAGGAATGCCCTGCGACTCCCTATGCCTCCTTGATTCCTTAACTTTGTACATTCTCTCTTGATGTGTCCAACCTCGCCACACTCAAAACACTTTCTTCCTTCATCTTTGCCTGTTCTAGTATTTGTTTGCTGATTGACTGTTGCAGGTGTTGTGCTCCTGCACTGACTAGCAGTATGCCCCTTCTTCTTGCACTTCATGCAAACAAAACAGTCACCTGGATGATGACGGTTGCACTGACTGCACCATGAAGATTTTGGTTGTGTGGGTACTGCTGTCATGGCTGCATAATTGGTTGCCACTTCTTGTCTTTTCTCAGATGATTGTCTGGGATTCTTCCCATTAAACTTGCGCTTGTTTGTTCCAGATTTGGGAGACTTAGCCTTTGAGACCACTATTGTTCCTTGGATCTCTGTGAGGGTTAGCTGATAAGCTATTCTCTTGGTGTTGTCATAGGTTGTAGGCTTTGATGTGATCACCATGCCTTTGATTTGTGATGATAAACCCCAGATATATCGCTCAATCTTCTTATATTCAGGGGTTACAAGTGCTGGACACATTACTGCAAGATCATTAAATCTAGCGGTATAAGCTTTTATCTCTGAACCCTTCATGGTTACGGTCCACAATTCTTGTTCCAGCTTATGTGTTTCCTCCCTAAGACACTACTCCTCTACTAGCATCATTTTTAGCTCTTCCCATTTCATGGAATTTGCAGTATCAATTCCCATTGTATTCACATGGCTGTTCCACCATGTAAGTGTTGCATCAGCGAAAGTACATGCTGCAAATCGTATTTTACAATCGTCTGGACAGAAGCTTATTTGAAAGACGGAATCTGCCTTTTCTATCCACCTAGTCAAATTAACAACCCCTTCATTTCAATGAAAGCTCTTTGGCCTGCAATTCATAAAGTCTTTGTAGGTACATGTTCTAGCGGTCCCTACATTGCCTTCATTTCTAACTCCACCTCTTCTGACATTAGATAGAGCCGCAGCAATTCTTTGAGCTATGATTTCTTCAATTTCTGCTGTACTTATTGGGGGGTTTGGTTCTGGTGGTTGTTGTTGTGGTGCTGATCGTTGGTTAGGGTTTAGCCGAGCACTACTCCTTCTGGCATTTTGTTTTAATTCCTATTATAAATAATAAGAATTTTTATGAGTTTTGATAGTCATTTAATACATAAGTACTAAATTATTCTTCAAAATGTAAAACATAATGGACAACACAATGATTACTGTAATATATGCTTCATATTATTACCAGCGGTTACATCAGTTTATTTAGGCTTATAAGAGAAAAGTTTCTATAAACATTGCAAAATTTGCAAGGTTTTCTACATCCTTGCTATAAACTTTACTCTTCTTGCCTTAACTAGTCTGATCTTTCTATTTGCACAACCACTAGTTTTAGCTTATCTACCAGAAACCTAAATGATGACCTAGCACGTCAGTGACATTAACCACTTGCTCCTCCAGTGCTTGAGTTCTCTGCTCAAGACTTCCTGTGCGTTCTTCATCTCTTGAGATTTGATTGTAGAGCTCTAACTATACAATCCTTGCATCGTGAGTAATCATGTATTTATAAGCAAAATTTATACGATGATGGACATCCATCACCGATTCCTGATCTCACGTCCTTTGTCCTTCTAGCCTTCATACTCTTCTGGAGAGATGAATAGCCCTTCCTTCGACAATTTCCATCTTATCTTCTATTTTCACACTTTTCTTAAACAATTGAGATAAAGTGTTAACTTCGGAAGAATGTGGGGGATGTGGTCGAGATGATTGACCAGTCTCATACATCTTAGCAGCTCTTTCTTCTGCCACCCACCTATCAACGGTTTGTGCGATCCGTGCAGGTTCATCTTGAACTCTATGATTTCCTGAAGATGTCGCCTTCTGATTCTTCTTAATCCTTTTCCATATTGGTATGGATTTACGTGTCGTGCATTTCATCTTTGCTCCTCCTGGAACTTGACGGTAAAGAGTGTTCATTGGTGGTAAAGATGATGCCACCGATTCTGTCTCCTCCATTGGTTCGCTCTCTTCCATTGGTTCACTCTCTTCCGATTCGTTGGAAGGTAAAGGTGCTCCATCGTCAGAAGGTATTGGATGAAAGGTGGTTGGATTTATAGGGTAGTGATAGTGCCATATTTATACACATTTCTAGACCATATTTGAAAACATTTTTAGTAATATTTTGGTTATTTGCAAAGATATTTGGTACTTATTGAATTGAAATGTATTTTGTAGCCAAAAGTGGATATTATCGAAGAAAATGATTGAAACCGACAAAAGTTGGATACTCGGAGGATTGGAGCTGAAAAAGATACAAAAAGGATGTTGCTGGACAGCTTGACCCCTCGTCAGTATTTTGACCATATCTCATGACTCGTAACTCTGATTGACAAGATTCAAAATGATCTGAAAACTAGAATAAAATTAGGACAACTTTTATTTTTGTGCCAAATGCTAATTCCCAGTTCTCACGACATGAGGAGTACAATCTCACGGAGTGAGATTGATTCTTCTAGAAGATAGCTACACAGAATGCAGTTTCCTTACCGAACACGAATTCTACTGATCTCACGACGTGAGACACTAATTCTCACGACGTGAGACGCGATTTTTGGAAACTATAAAGATCCCTTAGCATATCAACTTTGAGGTTGTTGGATATGATTTCCTGGAGTTATAATCGAGTTTAGAGGTCAAAAAAGTGCGAAAAACACCTTTTGAAAGGAGGGATTGTTTGAAGATCGAGAATTTGAAGATTAAAACGCTACATTCGGTTTGCATTACTTTAATCATGTCAATTTTTTATGAACTTATGTGTTTACTTTCAGATATGAGTAGCTAAATTACCTAGCATGTTAAAGTTTGTGACTTTGTTGCTTTAATTCAGGTTCTGTGTAGCTTAGTGACCATTAAATTACATGAACTTGTTAACTAGTAGTTTAGTGACTATTAAATTGCTAGAGCTAGGATCGACCAAATCTTAGATAAGTGATAAAAGTAACTAATTTAGTTGTGCTAGAGAACATAAATTATGACCATAATTGTGTTTTCTTAGATAAATCTTACATAGCCCATCTATAATTAATAACTAATTTTGTGTTTTGCTTATGTATGACCATACAAGGTAGTTCATGAATTGGTAAAAAGATTAGTAAATTTGGACTTGAATTACTAATTGAATAATAATTGGTAACCAACTTTAATAATCCATAATTAGTAACTAACCATAGAGGAGAAGTGGATTCGAACTAAACGGAAGTGTTTTTAGAATATTGATTAAAATTATCAGTTAATTGTTAAAGTTTGTCTAAACTTGTAACATCAGATAAAAACCCCTTTTTACTTTTGCTAGTTTTAGGTTAATTTTTAGTGATTAGGTTAATTAATTAAATCCGTTCCCTGAGTTCGATACCCGACTGTTTGTGCTATACTATTTGCGAAAAGGTCCACTGCCTTTAGTCGAATAGCTAGTTAGATAGTTGGTAAAACTAGTAGGTGTAGTATTTCGACACATCAGGTAGTAAGGATCGCCTACCATCATGGGGAATGAAACTTCCTCTTCTTCATCCATATCCTCGATGATTATCCATTCTCGTGAATGTGCCATGTCGAATTCCTATACATTTTGGATCACCAAGAATTTAGTCTATCAAATATTACTCCCAAATTAAATAGTTCATATGATCTGATCATAATAAAATGTAGTTGCGCACCTACACCTAGTTGTGATAGGACATACGCACATATAAACTTTAGTTGGAATATTTGATCTAAATCCTTGAGATCAAAAACATTCAGGGTATTTAAGGTGTATTCTCATCGCGGGTCTGAGTCTTTATATATGACTCTATATTCTAATTTATTGAATTCACGCTTTAATTATTGTTTGTTACTTCAGGTCTATCTGATAAGGCTCCATCCAGTCAGGACAGTCAAAAGGGCAGGATCATTTTAGCATATAGCCGTTCTGGAATCCAACAACCCAAATCGACATGTCTATCCTGTCACCGCTCCCGTATGTAGTCCTTCAATAGAATAATTAATAATACTTTTTATTGTAGGCTAAGGGATATACCTAAACCTAATAGAGTAATCCCTAAACCATAGACGTGCTTTCCTAAGAAAGTACTAGTTCACTATAGTTAATAGCTCTGATACCAATCTGTCACACCCCGGCCGTCAGCGGAAACACCGGGTGATGTAACGTCATTCTTCGTATCACAGTTATATAACATACATTGAACAGTACTAAAGAAAATACATACCTTTATTGATGATTGAAAGTTACATTACTGTTTTTCTAGAACCTATTACATAATATCCGACTATTGTATACTTCTTAATGAGCAGAAAGGTAATAGTAAAACTTCTCCTGTTCGAATACATACCAGCTTTTTAATTTCCTGAAAACACATGCATTTAAAAATACGTCAACATAAAGTTGGTGAGTCCACAGGTTTTGACTCCATATAAAAATAATACATTTTCCAAGTTCAAAAGTATAGTTTTGAAAGTATTATTTTGACTCTCCAACGATTAGTAGATATATTAGGTATAATAGTTTACTTAACAATTAAGTGATATACCTAAACGTTCCATGTACCTAGGGTATAAGTATGGGGAAACTTATACTTAACATTTATACTTGTATGACGACAAAGTATAATGTTTCTAACAATTTGCTACCATGAGCCTGTAACCGCTGCTTTGACATAATACCTCTGATAAAACCCACTCATGATTTCTATGAGGACGACCCACTCATGATTTCCATGAGGACAACCCACTCATGATTTCCATGAGGAACACTACACGCTTCATCAGCGCCGGAACAAATAACAAATCAAAGGATAGTTCGTCACTCACTTAAATTTGATTGTAGCTAGCAACCACGAGTGGGGTTGTCAACCCGTATACTAATTATACACGACTTCCTCGCTCACACGGGATTAACGGTTACAGTTGAGAGGATTTATGCTAAGATCCCCAATCTTAGTTGATGAATACAATTACTCATGTAGACTTCAACGGCTTCCTATAGCTCTAACAACAAAAGCATTTTCGTGTCTAAAACCCTATGTTATTAGACTTTGCTTTTAAACATTACTCCTAAGTTCATATTACTTTAGGCAGTATAACAGCTATAACTTGAGGAAAAACCAGGTTTTATCATAAAACCAACAATAACATATAACATACCAAGTTTTATCTTGTCATAAAACTAACAATAACTACATATAGCATACCAAGTTTTATCTTGACATAAAACCAATAATAGCAACATACTTTATAAATTAACATATACAACTTCCGAATATAACTTCGGAACTATATCGCACACAACATATATATAGAATCCTAAGTATAACTCAAGATCTACATTACTATAATGACATGCTAACAAGTTGATAATAGTTGTATATATTCAAAATATTATATTTAAACAACTATATCCCGGTTAATATAACTATCTACGTTGATACTAATATTTTATCATATAGACGTAATATTAACGTGTATACCAAATTTAGCATGCGTTTTCCCCCGAAAATATTAAAAAGTGGGGCCGTGAAACTCACCCTAGTAGCGTGATTTTATGTAATCTAAGCAGAAACGGTCAGCGGTACGAGGTCGTCGGGGCTCGGGATGCAAGAGGGCTTCATGAAATGAGAGAAAGGAAAGAATTCAGGTGTAAGAATGGTTGGGGTCGAACTTGCTATTTATAGTAAGTTTATGGACTCTTACGTCGTGAGTTTTATAAGACTCACGTCGTGAGTCAAGCATGATCATCTCGTAGACTTGCCATTTGCGTCCCTAGCTTCGGAAGGTGGCCAGATGAATCCTCACGTCGTGAGATATCCTTGCTCACGTCATGAGTTTGGAACTTATCCCTTCGTAGCCTCGTCACGCACCTTCTAGATCCGAAATATGGCAAATTGACTCCTCACGTCGTGAGTTTCCATGCTCACGTCGTGAGCTCAGTCAGATTAGGGTTTCTGACAGCTGTATCTTCGGAAGGTCGTAACTTTCACATACGAACTCTGTTTTTGACGTTCTTTATATGCACGTGTAGGTATTTACAAGTACTACAACTATCTTTTACACTCCAATAGCTAGTTCTAAGTATATTTTAAATTCCTCTTATTATAGATATTTATAGTGTTCGGTTTATCATAACTTCTTCATGCCAAGTCAGATTCAGACGTTCTCTATATTTTTGGAATCGTATGGACGTATACTTTGAGTTGCATCATAAAGAAAGTTCATATTTGTATTAGAATTTATCATGAACTACATATCACTTTTATCACATTAATAGTTTAACAAAATCCCATTACATGATTAGTATAATCATATGTGATTATCTATTGACCTATTTTGACTGGTGTTACCTACATTGTATTTGAATCATAGGTAATTGACTCCGAAAAGTAAATACAAAACAAAGACTTGAAACTACTATGCTCCGTCTTCCAGAACCCGGTGTGTGTACCTGTCTACTAGTGTCTTGAGAATACAAGTGTTTTTGAAAGTGTCAACATTAATGTTGGTGAGTTCATATGCATTTGTATTTAGAAATATTTGTTCTTTGTTCTTTAAAAACCTTTGTTTATTCCTCCAGAAAATCCTATATTTCTGCTGTAATGAATTGTATGTTCATGTATGTTCAATGCCCCATACAAGTTCCTTCTGTGAGTACTTAGTGGATACAAGTTATATGTAATCCAGATCGAATAGACAATCGACTGGGTGTTTCTTCCCTAAGCCCACAACCAAACAAGTAACAGGAAATGCGGCGGAATCCACACATTCCATTGTCTGTCGGATCTTATTGTATATAACCCTAACGTATTTACTAGTTACTTACAGAGTTAATTGTAATGGTCCTTTTGAAAATATTATATAGACGTAATATTAACGTGTATACCAAATTTAGCATGCGTTTTCCCCCGAAAATATTAAAAAGTGGGGTCGTGAAACTCACCCTAATAGCGTGATTTTATGTAATCTAAGCAGAAACGGTCAGCGGTACGAGGTCGTCGGGGCTCGGGATGCAAGAGGGCTTCATGAAATGAGAGAAAGGAAAGAAGTTCAGGTGTAAGAATGGTTGGGGTCAAACTTGCTATTTATAGTAAGTTTATGGACTCTTACGTCGTGAGTTTTATAAGACTCACGTCGTGAGTCAAGCATGATCATCTCGTAGACTTGCCATTTGCGTCCCTAGCTTCGGAAGGTGGCCAGATGAATCCTCACGTCGTGAGATATCCTTGCTCACGTCGTGAGTTTGGAACTTATCCCTTCGTAGCCTCGTCACGCACCTTCTAGATCCGAAATGTGGCAAATTGACTCCTCATGTCGTGAGTTTCCATGCTCACGTCGTGAGCTCAGTCAGATTAGGGTTTCTGACAGCTGTATCTTCGGAAGGTCGTAACTTTCACATACGAACTCTGTTTTTGACGTTCTTTATATGCACGCGTAGGTATTTACAAGTACTACAACTATCTTTTACACTCCAATAGCTAGTTCTAAGTATATTTTAAATTCCTCTTATTATAGATATTTATAGTGTTCGGTTTATCATAACTTCTTCATGCCAAGTCAGATTCAGACGTTCTCTATATTTTTGGAATCGTATGGACGTATACTTTGAGTTGCATTATAAAGAAAGTTCATATTTGTATTATAATTTATCATGAACTACATATCACTTTTATCACATTAATAGTTTAACAAAATCTCATTACATGATTAGTATAATCACATGTGATTATCTATTGACCTATTTTGACTGGTGTTACCTACATTGTATTTGAATCATAGGTAATTGACTCCGAAAAGTAAATACAAAACAAAGACTTGAAACTACTATGCTCCGTCTTCCAGAACCCGGTGTGTGTACCTGTCTACTAGTGTCTTGAGAATACAAGTGTTTTTGAAAGTGTCAACATTAAAGTTGGTGAGTTCATATGTATTTGTATTTAGAAATATTTGTTCTTTGTTCTTTAAAAACCTTTGTTTATTCCTCCAGAAAATCCTATATTTCTGCTGTAATGAATTGTATGTTCATGTATGTTCAATGCCCCATACAAGTTCCTTCTGTGAGTACTTAGTGGATACAAATTATATGTAATCCAGATCGAATAGACAATCGACTGGGTGTTTCTTCCCTAAGCCCACAACCAAACAAGGAACAGGAAATGCGGCGGAATCCACACATTCCATTGTCTGTCGGATCTTATTGTATATAACCCTAACGTATTTACTAGTTACTTACAGAGTTAATTGTAATGGTCCTTTTGAAAATGGCTGTGAGTTCTTCCAGGAAGTCCTATATTTTCAGATGTATGAAATGTATGTTCTGTTGTCACGCATTTGTAAATGTAATGTTTTGTAGTTGTACTTGTATGCAACCTTGTTTGTATGTATTCCCCTAGTTAAACGTTCCTTAAGAAAAGTATGTTTTGTACTAGAAAATAGTATATTGTGTTTGTATATGGATAAATACTTTGTCGTTTGTAATTTCCTGGATACACCAGATCTTCTGTAAAAATACATTGTTGTAGTTTTATATATAATAAAACGAAGTTGAGTTGTTTTCCTTTCATACATTAATCGTATTGTTAGTTCCAAATTTGCGAGCTGTCATAACCATAGTTGACCATTGGTGGCCTGAACGATGTTCTTCAGGCGTCAGAATCGAAATGACTTTGTCAACCCGGCATGCCGGCCTAACTATAGCTAACAGTTGGAATGCGGGGTTGTTAATCCCATATAGATCTATACACAAACTCATGCTCTCCCTCCAGGAGACTCTGGTTATAATCTCAGGACCTTTGTTAGTACTTAGGTAAGTACACGAAGATGCTCACTCACAATATGCTATACTGACGATTAAGTGTAGAATAAAAGAAATCCTTTGATTTTAAATAACTGTTTATAGGATCCATAACTATAATCAAAATAGTTTACATGTATGTTTCCGTAATAAAACTTGTACTTTGAAAGTTAGTTCTTAGGTTCCATAAACTATACCCATTATAGTTTATATGTTCGTTCGCATTGTATCTATGTTTCATGTATTGATGATGTATGTGTTCGATAAACTATACCTATTATAGTTTACATGTATGTTCTGTATCCAATGAAAATCTTTGAGTTTAACAGTTTGAATAGAACAATAAAATGATTGAGAAAGATACTCTTTTGCTCAGCATGTTACAAAAGAGTTTAAGTTTTATCTAAAAGATTTGTATTCATATATATATATATATATATATATATATATATATATATATATATATATATATATATAAAGCATATGTGTGTAAACATGTATTTTTTAAATAAAGTATAAACACTGGTAGTAGTTTGAAATGCTTTTTAAAATGATTCAAGTCTTGTTCAAATAGTTTGATGGCCTTAAAATGTTTGAAAGCTTTTGAATGTTAACACAAAATTTCTTTGTGTCTTACTTGTATTCCCCCCCCCCTAAAAACATTGAAAAATAGTGAAAACGTAGGGGTATGAACTCACCTCTAGTGCGCGTGCTTGATTGGACTTCAAGTGATTGTGAATGTTCCTCGGACTAGAATACGTAACAGTGGTCGTATCCTAAAAATAATTATGTTTTACGTCGCATTTAAATTAATAGTATATTAATTTAAATAAATGGATTAAATAATAATTTAATTATATAAGGAGAGTTATAATTTAATTGGAAATTAATTGAGAAATGTTGAAAATGTGTGTTCGGTTGGTAAAATGGGGTTTTCGGTGGGGATATACTGTTTTCGGTCAAGGCTTGAAGATTTGAAGATCTTGTTGAATGTTCTTGGTGTTCTTGGTGATCTAGGTGTGTTCTTGATAAAGTTATGAAGATTTGAAGGAAATCTGGGTAAAAATTTATGAGTTTTGAGAGAAAATTTGGCAAGAGTTCGGTGTGAAAAGTGGGAAAATGAGGTTGAATTCGGTTGAACAAATATATATAGTAGAAGGGAAATCGGTCAAAGGTTTGGGCCTTAGGGTGAAATCGGTCTTAATGGGCCTAGAACTTGGAGAATTCGGTCATGCCAAGACCGAATTCACCATTTGGTGGATGTTATGGCCAAACACAACAAAGGAAAAGATTCCCAAAACCGATTTCCTCATTTAATTGATTTCCATGATCGAATTCTCTTTGTTTCCTTGAATTATGGACCGAATTCTCCTATTTATGGAGTATATTTAAGTCTTAACCCCTTTATCCTTTGATTTATATTAGTTTATACTAACATCAATTACTTAGGTTTCAAACCATGCTAAGTTGTAACCTTATAAACAAGCCCTAAAGGCTATAGAGGATACAATGAAATAAGGGTTGCAATGTAGATTCACTTGTAATAGGTTAGAGATTAGGCTTTTCTAGGTTTAAATTTTCATGTTGTGACATCATCCCCCCGTTAGAGGGAATTTCGTTCCGAAATTCGAATTCTGAGCGGATGCTAGGAATTTGGAAAGGGGTAAGTACTTCGGTTCTATGTGACCCTTGCATTCTCCAGTGAATTCAGATCCTCGCTTGTTACTGTTGGGTCTGCTGTTCTGATCAATAGAAAGTGTGTATGGGTTTGACTTACTTGTCTATGTCAAACAAATATAGTTATGGACTTAGACACCTTATCCAACATATGCTTCGTGCATGAGTGTTGGATTTTGGTGGGAACTGGGATACTTACCTGTTTTTAGTCGAGTTCTCCTACAACAACAACTATCACACCAGCATTGGTATACCTCCATTTGTGTTGCTTTATGGGATAAAGTGTAGGACCCCCATTTTCTGGGTGAGGTTGGTCTGAGGGATGGGGAGCACTGAGGTAGTCCTCAAGACTACGGAGTTGATACAGTAGGTGCATGGTAGAATATGGACCGTTCAGAGTGGACAAAAGAGTTATGATGATCGATGTCATTTCGATCTCGAGTTTCAGGTTGGCGATTTCGTGTTTCTGAAGGTGTCACCATGGAAATGTGTCATCTAATTCCATAAACGAGGAAAGTTAGGCCCCATATAAATCGGTCCTTTTAGGTTAATTGCTCGGGTAGGCAAGGTTGCTTATCAATTGGATCTTCGTATGGATCTTAGTTAGATCCCCAACACTTTTCATGTTTCTAAGTTGTGGAAGTGTTTAGCTGATGATTACGCGGTGGTATCCTTGGATGATTTTCAGATTGATGAGCGTTTGAATTATATTGAGGGCCGATTGCAATTATCGACATGAAGATGAAGACCTTGCGCAACAACGTGGTGGTTTAGTCAAGGTGTAATGGCAACACCAAAAGGGTTCCGAATGGACTTGGTAACTCGAGGAGGAGCAGTATCCTGAGTTATTTGCTACAACAGATTTCAAGGACGAAATCTGATTCAAGCGGGAAAGAGTTGTAACATCCGATTTTCAGGTATAAATTTTGGTGCTTAAATCTTGTGTAAGTTGGTGGCCATGACGGGGTGGGGAAAATCACCACGACGTCGCAACCACTTTTGGTCCATGCACATTTTTAGTAGCCATGACGTGGCAATGGATTGGCCACGACATGGTGGCGTCCCAAGCTTAAACCCTAATTTTTTTGGGCATAAGGCCATATGTAAAGGATGTGATGGCTAGCGTTTTCCCACCCTCAACCTCCAACACTCCTCTTTATGATTAGATCAAAACCATAGCCTCCATTCAATCTCTTGAGCTCATTTTGCGTGATTTGGTGACCTTTGAAGAAGAAGAAGAAGAAAAAGGAGATTTCTAGTGCAATGATCTAGCAATCATCTCATCTCCACCTTTGTGATCATTTTTGGACCATTTTAAGTCTTCAAGGCTTAATCTTTATGGTTTATTTCTTATAGATCTAGGTTATTTAGTATATCTTAGTAAATGGTTAAAGTTTGGATGATTGTGTATGATAAAGTTAGCAAATTTATGACTCACCAAGGCCCTTTGATCATTATATCTTCTGGATCAAGAAGTTTAGAGTGTTTTGAGAGCCATGCATGGGATTCAGGACCTTTTCTTATCTTTTTGACCTAGTATGAGTGAAGGACATGCATGGGTCATGTATGTCAATAAAGTTCAGATTTTTATGAGTCTTTATGGTCCCAAGAAGCTTTCTAGAATGTTAGAGCAAATGGTTTAATGGAGTAAAGGGTTAATCGATTAAGTTGTACAGGAGCAGAAACCACAACATGGAATGCTGCTCTCCACGACATCGTGAATTAGGTTTGCGTGACTGATTTGTCATTTAGTTGCCATGAATTGGCCGTTGGTTAGCCACGATGTGGTGACTTTCTGAGTTGACTTTGACTTGGTTGACTTTTGGTCAAATTGGTAATTTAGTTAGTAGACTAAGGGGTTGACCGTATATGGTTCTGTAGGTGGTGTGTAGCGTCAACCTTCTGACTGTACGAGCTGTAGTCTATTCAAATTTGAGTGTAAGGTGAGTCTTTTTACTATACTATGTAGGATGCTAGTTGTCTTTGTGACTCTTGCATGGAAGACCGGGATCTGGCCCTTGGAAATTGTATGGAAGACCAGGATTTGGCCCCTAACATTTGTATTTAAGATCATGATTTGGCTCATGGTAGGAAGTGATTGTAAGACTATGATTTGACCCATAACATTCACTTGGGGTTGAAATGGACCTGTGATATTATGTATGTTATGTGGTATTTTGGGGAACTCACTAAGCTTTGTGCTTGCGGTTTCATGTTTTAAATGTTTCAGGTACTTCTGCGTCCAAATGGAAGGACGTGACTTGATCGCACTGCCTCCCCTGGAGTTTTATTTCCACATTATTGATTAATGATTTTACTTTAATGTCTGAGAACATATTATACTCTGATTTTCTTTTGAACAAATGATTGAATGATTTTGATGGTTGACATATACTTAGTATTTTTCGGACGTTACATGGCGGAGGTGGAGGTAGCATTAGTAGAAGTGGTGGAGGGGTAGTGGCGGTGGCAGTGATGGTAGTGGTGGCGTCGGTGGTAGCAGCGATGGCGGAGGTGGCAGTGCCGGAGGAGGTGGTGGAAGTGACAATGGGTAGGTGGCGGAGAAGAGGGGTGGTGGTGTCTTCATATATGAATATATGTAAATTTATATTCACGTATGAATATTACATCTCCCCTTCGTGCCAACAGGACGAAGGGTTTTGCGGTAACATATATATATATATATATATATATATATATATATATATAATCGAACGAAATTTAAATGTAACTATGTAAAGTTCATACTTAATGACCGTAGGATGAGTATGTAGGTTGAAAACAACGACCATCTCTCTTTATATATCTGAATTTAGAGTAAAGAGTTTGAAATTAATATAACTAGTATTGTGTCATCTTGTGCATTGCAACGGAAAACATAAAAGTATAAAGTAAAGTTTAGGAGGTTGTGAAATAATCTTTGATGGACTTGGTAACTTTTTTGTAATTCACACTACGAATATGATTTATAAACGTCAACAATCTACATATAACACAATGACGATTAGACCGTATCAAAGTGGACCATAAATGTATCAAAATAAAGTTTCGATTAAAATAATAATGTAGGGAGGAGACAAACGAATAAATATTAAAAGTATATCTTAATAAAATTAATAAAAACGAAAACTATAAAAAAAATTATGTAATGAACGAAAACGTAACTTTAATTTGCAGGGTAACCCATTTTCGATTCGGATATAGAATATGATATAAAAATATCAACAATCCACAAATATCAAATGGACGATTATACAATATCTAGTGGACCAAAGATATTAAAATAAATGCAAAAAGAACACGAACAAAAGTAAGAATTGAAAGTATATCTTAAAGAAATTAATATAAAAACGGAAACAATAAAAAATTATATAAAGTGTTATAAACGTAACTTTAAAATATAATAAGTGACTAACTTATAAAATGCCAATAATTTAACTTTAAAATTATAAAAAATAAAAATCATTAAACAAAAAGTATGTAAAGTTACTCGAGGGAAAAACTCTATAGATAATAATTTGTTTTTAACATAAACAAAATCTCTATTTATTTTTGAATAATTATTTTCTATTGTAATATATAGTATGTCAAAGTAATAAATCTGAATTTAGTCGATATAAGTTTGGAAATAACAAATGAAGTATACTGTCACAACCTTTTTTCCAAATTATTACAACAACAACAACAATAATAATAATAATAATAATAATAATAATAATAATAATAATAATGAAAATTAAGAAATCTAACCATTTTTTTAGTAAGTATTTGAAAATAATAATCAAAAAATTTTGTTTTTAATAAAAGTAACCACTTTGTCCTGAATGTTTATTCTGGACCAAGAAAAAACACTTTTTTTATCGATTCCGGAACGAAGTTCTAAATTTTGAACCAACATTTAGATTCCGGAGTAAAAACTTTGGATTTCAGAAAAATAAATAATAATAATAAAATAAAAAAAATAAACTCCAAAATTTTAAGAACAAATTCGAAATCCAAAGCACAAGTCAGGAATTTCAAATAAAAAAAAATCATTTTTTGCTTAATTTAACAATAGATTAAACAAACATAGTTATATGAACTATATATAATATTATTGCATAAAATTAGACTTTTTTTTTGAAAAACAATGACATAATACATTACAAAATGTAACATTCGGAATCCGAAAAAAAAAATTCTTTGCAAATGAAAATATTTAAATGATTATTTTTTAAGAAACTGAAAAAAAATAGTTATATTTTTTAAAAAAAACTTCATTTATAATGGTTAAATTACTCAATTTCATTAATGATAATAGTAAAAAAGAGTCGGGGCATGATATGTAGGGGGGACAATTTATGACACGAGACGGCAAAAATACACAATACGAAACGAAATTGGAACGAAACTGAAATTTGAATTCGTGTTCGTGTCATGTTCGTGTTAACTGTAAAAAACACGATGTTGTATCGTGTCATGTTCGTGTTAAAAATTCAACACGAAATTGACACGATTTAGCAGTTCTTTATCGTGTTTGTCGTGTTATATTTGTTAAAGTATTCATTAAATAAACTAATTTTTAGTATATTTTGTATTTGTCGTGTCGTGTCGTGTTTGTCGTTTTTTAATTCGTTCGTGTTCGTATTAGTTAAAAAAAGACATCGTGCCGTGTCGTGTTCGTGTTGCATAAAACTTTGTCGTCTCGTGTCGTGTCAGACAGAAATACGAAACAATATTATTGATATGTGACTACAATTAAAAATTCGGGGGATATGTAACTACAATTAAATGGTTAGATTATTCAATTACCCTAATGATAATAGTAAGAGAAGAGGCGGGACACAATGTTTTAAAAACCGGTTTTTTAGTTGAAACGGTATGGTGACTGGTTCCCGGTTTAACCGGTTCGACCGCCGGGTCAACCGGTTTCTATATCCTTTTATGTTTTTTGTTATTTTCTTACACATACATACATATATAAATCATGAATTTGATGTTCACAAGTTTCAACATTAAAAAATACACATAAAAATAAGTTGAATATGAATCTAAATACATTAAAATAAAACATAACTATAAGTTTTAGTGTTTTACATCAGTCCATATACGTTAAAAAAAAAATAAAGTATAATACCAAAATAAAATATAAGTTTTAGATGAATACAAACAAATCACAAAACTTTATAACATTTACCATATGTTTTTATTTAGAAAAAACTAAATAGATTTGAAAAAAATTACCAAAATTTATTATATAAATGATTTTTTTCATATGTTTTTATTCGGTATAACCAGTTCAACCGATTTATTTTGACCAGTTCAATCTGATTCAGAAATCGACGTCAAACTGGTGATAGTTGAACGACTACCTCTACCGGTTTCCGGTCCAATCAGTTCGATCGGCCAGTTCAAACCGATTTTTAAAATATGGGCAGGGCAGGATACATAACTACAATTAAAAATTCCGGACCCCTCGTTAGAAAGAGACGCTCTATTTTACACATAAATTATAAATATTTTATTTTATTTTTTAAATGTGACCCGGAAAGAATAATAATTGCAGCCTTTGACGTTTCTATCTTCAACTCCCACACGCAAACACCTTTGACTCCCCCGCCCATCTTTTTTTTTTTTAATATTACATGTTTATTTTATTATATTGTTATACTAAAAAGGTTTCTAAAAAAATTGAATTGCAAAGTCGTTCCTCCACAAAATTTCAATGTCTTTCGCTACAGTAGTTTTAGTTGCTCCGTAAACCAGCCCAAGTAGTATATTTTCATGTCGTTTTTGTGAGTGCCTTTTTCAAATATGATTTTAATTCCCTTCTCATAATTTTTTATCGACATATAAAATTCATTTCTCATCGTTTCATTAGTCCGGAGAAAATGATGTCATATTTGTCATATTTATCATATTATTTTTCTGTCATATCAGGCCAAATTATTTTCTGCTGTCTTTTAAATCTTCACATTTAATGGGTGGTTTGTCACATTTTTTTTATAATAAAATAGCCGTTAAGGGCTTGAGATGGAAAAAAGAGACTCTACCGAGGAGAAGTTGTTTTCTCGACATTCCGAGGGATGGTGTCCGCCATTCTCTCCGGCCTTAATACAACAATATTATAAAGACATAAATATTAAGCTTTAAGACATATCCAAAAATATGTTTAAAGAGAAGCAATATTTAGATCTTCATTTCTAATACCAATTTGCTGAGAGAGAAGAAGAGAGGGAGAGGCTTCATAATTTTGGAAATTGGCAGCCCAAAAACAAGAGAATTTCATGCAAAAGAATCAACTCCTTCATGATTACAATGCCTTTATTTTATACATTTAAGTGTATGAAAAATTCAAGACAATAAAGCAAAAATGGTGAGCTTTTCTTACGTGTATGGATGATATAATAAAGAAATCAAACACACAATACTCACCTCCATTAGGAGGCTAGGCTTTGGCCTTTGAGGGTATTTTATTTAATTACTTAACTAGTTAGTTTCAATGCAACTTTTTGATTATTCAAAGTGACCAAAAATTTGTAGACAATATTAACATTCATACTATATGATATTAAGATAGTTTTGTTCTTTTTATCATTATTCCTAAAAACAATAATTATTCTTTCTAGGAAATAATAATAATAAGAACTAAAATAGATTAATATCATATACTACGAATATTAATGCAATCAAAATGAGACAAGTAAGTTACAAGGAAAGCCCTTAATCCTTTATAGGATCTTCGATATAAAACTTTGGGAGGTGATAATGATCACTTACCTTGTTGTTTTTATGTGATTCGAATGTGAGATTACAGAAATGTTGAAGATAAAACGAGTACAAATGTAATAGTAGAGCTAATCGTGTGTGGTGTGTGTAATACATGTGTATTTATAGTCTAGACTAAATAACAATAAGTATGATAATTTTGGGATCCTCTTGAATGAGCATATGCACGTTGTTTGATTTGGTATTCCCGAGTCTTAAGCTTGGTTGAAACGATTCTTCGTTGAAATGAGTCTAACATTGACCATTTCTACACATGTGAGAAAAAGAAATAAAAATATAATCGTTAAGAGTGTTAGGAAATAAAAATAATAACGGTCAGGATCTTGAGAGAGGTTCGGGATCCTGAAAGATCTTGAAGATTCGGGTATCTGAATAGGGTTGAGAAACGAGGTCCTAACAATTGTCCCCAAATTATATCTGCAGGATATTTAGGTTAATATTAAGCAGATAAATATCAAAGGTATAATTTTAAATTAAGTAGATAAAGATAAGGGTTTTGAATTTCAAACCCTAACGAATAAAATTTATTCGTTCCATAAGCATCATTACGAGTCAAATCATCTTCTCTCTCCTCTGCCACTAGAATAAATAGGGGAAATCGGTTCAAGATTTTCTTTATCTTCCCCAACTTCACTCTTGATCATCTCTGGTTACTTTCAAAGGTAATTTATTTCTTCCTTTTTCCTTTTCCTTCTTTTCCGATCATGAGAAAGATAATTGTTCGCTCTTGTGCTAGAATACTTCTTCCTTCCGATGACGACTTCATTGATTACAAGTTACTGGCTCACAATGAGTCATGTTATTTCAACAATGAGGATATTCAATCCTTGAAGAATAAGGGTGCTTTTCCTGATGGCGTTGTCTTCTAACCCTTCGATGCCTCGGTCCAGTCGGATTTCATTTCACCCACATGGGTTTCTTCCCGAAATACCCTTTCTCTCTAGGTATAACTTATCTTTTCTCTGGTATCATCTATGATTTCTTTCTGGTTACCCAACTCTCTTACGTTCAGGTTATGCCAACAGTTTGGAGGATCTTTTATTGGGTCCATCACCTAAATCAGTCCGAACATTTGGGTATTGGTTTATCCGAGTTGGCTTCTATATATGATCTTTCTACCTTTGGCTCTTCTCGTTTTTTGTTCAAGGTCAAACCAGACATACCAGTTCTTGTTCTAAAATCCAAGCATAACAACGACGCTTGGAAAGAGAGGTTTTTCTTTGTGAGACGTCTTTCCATTCCTAATGGAAGTTCTTTGCTAGAGAGATGGGTTAAAAAGGGTAGGATTTTTTGTTATTCTTTAAGGATCTTGGGATTTACTTTCTTATTTTATTTGTTGTGATGCAACGTTCAAGTTTGAGGATCTTGCTCCTGTCGTTGAAGATACAGAAGATAAAATAACAAACTTTCTTGCTTTGTCTGAGAGCATTAGATATTTTCGATTCGAACCGCCTAGTCTTCAGGAAAGTTCTTCTGCTACTGTCCCCATGTCGACAGCTAAGGATCCTTATTTTATATTTCTTTTCTAATGTGAAGGATCCTGAACTCATAGGGCTTTTTCTTTATGTTTAGGATCCAAGGTCACACGCTCCGGTGCCCGCTTTACCCTTGCTGATGTTGACATGGCCATGTCTAGTGGCCAACTGGTAGTGAAAAAGGAGAATACCTCATCTTCTCTCCATCATAAGAGAATATCCATAGATTTGACGGTCAAGACTACGGGATCCCGGAAGAGAAAAACTACTAAGGTCACATATTTAAGCTTGGAAAATCTCGGAGCTGAGGATGCACTCCTAAAGTTGGTTTCTTTTTCTCGGGCTGTAAGTATCAGCGTAACTTTGCTTTTCATATTTTACCTTTCATTTTATCTGATGTTATTCCTATTTTATGTCTCCGATCATGTCTCCGTTGACCTGAACATCCGGGCTGAGAAGGTTGGATTAGCCTTGAAAGAACAGGAGAAGATGTGGAGGGAAACTAATGAGGATATCTTGAAGAGGGTAGAGTTGTTGAGCAAGGAGAAAGTTGAGAAAGAGGAGGAGCACGTGGATGAGATGGATGATGTGATTGATGATGTGAAGGCTAGTGATGTCGTGGCTATCTGGGAGGCTAAGCTCAAGCTGGCAGAAGATGTGGAGAATGCAAGATTTTGTAATGTAGTCGGGTGGCGTGAAGCCCTGGCTAAGTTGACTGGCAAGCCAGTTGATGTTGGTCAGGGTCCTGTAGAGAAGAAGAAGGGAGAAGAGGGAGAGACAGAGATGCCCCCATTTGGGGATGATCAAACCAAAGTGTAGGTTTGATTTTTTAAAAACAATTTTAAATATTCTGGTTTGTAGAAAATATTTCACTCTTTTGGGGGTTGGTAGGCAATCCCTTTTTATTCTATGAACTTTGGTTGTTGATGTTTATATCCTCTTTGCTTGTGTGGTTGATGTGCTTGATATGATTGTAGTAGTAGGATTTATGAGGATGTTCAGATGGTTAGGATCCCTAACAATCTGCAATAGTTAAATATTTGTCAAAGATTTTAGAGCAATTAGGATCCTTATGCAATTAGGATCCCAAAGAGTTCAGGTTTAACAAGAACTCTTAAGACCCGAATAACCTGATATAATTAGTTATTGATTTGGGATCTTAAATGAGTTAAGATCTTCAGGAAAATAAACCCTTCATCATTACGTAGGAAAAATAGCTTTAAAAATAGATAGAACCTGGCGATATTTAGGTTTCACGATCTTCTGATTTAGGAAAAGTCTGGAGTTATGATCCCATATGATCTTTAGAGTTTGCGTAAAGAAGGATCCATATTAATAGATCTTTGAAGATGCTTACTTTGATTTTCAATTGAGAGAAATATTGCTTAGCAAACAACCGGGGAATATCCCTACTGGGGAAGATCCCACTTTAAATAACCACTAGGGAAATACCACTATAACTGGGGAAAATCCCACTTCAAATAATAACTAGGGAAAATCCCATAATAACTCGGGAAAATCCTACTTCGAATAATAAATGGGGAAATTCCCATAATAACTGAGGAAAATCCCACTTTTAATAATAACTCGGGAAAATCCCATAATAACTGGGGAAAATCCCAACTCGTAAGACAACATGATAATATTGTAAACCTTAGAATTTTACTGGGGAGGATCCCAACTTAGGACAACATGATAATGTTATAAATCTTAGATTTTTACTTTAGGATCTTAACATATGTTCATAAATAAGAGGGTTGCCAAGTCACTAGAGCGTGAAATGATCCCCTTATTCACATCCCATAGTAAGATATCATGCGTGCAAGCGAGGTGTAGAAACCTTATCTCGTGTGAAAGAGGTCATAAACTCTTTAGACCTTAGAGGAGATTAAGTACCCTTAACCGTAGGACAGATGATCAGTTTATGTTTGTAGTTATTAGCATCCTTAGATTCCTGCACGTTGCAAACATTAGCTTAGGGTGTGTGTTACCTTGTCTAACACCCCTCCGATGCTTAAGTCAGTAATGGTTTTTGAAAAATTTAAATGAAAGAATTAGATAAAAATAACGGGTAGGGAGTGTGTACCTTGAGTTTGTTGAAAAATGATTAATACTACTTATATGAAGTATGCTTTTAGATGTATGGCATTCTAGGATCTTGGCAAGACGTTTCCTTCAAGGGTAGCTAGCCAATATGCCCATTTCCTGCTTTTGAATCAATGATATATGGTCCTTCCCATTTAGCTGCCAATTTTCCTGCATTGGGATTATTGGTATTTTGGAATGTCTTCCTAAGGACAAAGTCACCTATTTGGAATCTTCTTACTTTGATGTTCTTATTGTATGCTTTAGTGATCCTTTGTTAATGAGTAGCAATACGGATCCTAGCAAGATCCATGAGTTCATCGATAGTGTCAACATCCTAGGCTATGATCCTATCGTTGTTATCTTGATCCTATAGTTGGTATCTTACCGTTAGGATCACTACTATAGTGGGGATCACGATTTCTGTTCCAAACACTAAAAAATATGGAGTTTGGCCAGTGGCTATTTTTGAAGTGGTCCTATCCTCCCATAGGACAAAAGGGAGTTCCTCTTCCCATCTTCCTTTCTTTTCATCTAATCTTTTCTTCAAATTGTTGACTATAATCTTGTTGTTGGATTCAGCCTGACCATTAGCTTGAGGATTGACATTATAATTTTAATTCCCCAACTCGTGCAAAAGTCTTTAGTCCTTTTGCTTATGAATTGGGATCTATTGTCGCATATGATCTCAGCAGGGATCCTGAACATGGTCAGGATATTGCGTTTGATAAATGAGACTACCTCCTTGTCTCGTATCTGAACAAAGGCTTCAGCCTCTATCCATTTTGAGAAATAGTCAGTCATTACTAGCATGAAAACCTTTCCAATACGAGCTTTTGGTAATTTGCCAACTATATCTATTCCCCATTTCATGAATGGCCAAGGGTAAATGATAGGATGTAGCGGTTTTGCAGGTTGATGATAGATGTTGCTATGCCTTTGACAAGCTAGTAGTACCCCATACTTAACACTTTGGGGCATAAGGATCGGCCCCCATCATGATCACCACAATCTCCTTCGTGTATGGTCTTTAGTACTTTGGTAGTTTCATGACTTTCCAAGCATCAAGTATGAATCAGCCGTGGATTTCCTGTATAGCCTCCCTTAGATCATCATGAAGCACGAGAACCTTATCCGGAACACTCTATCACTTTCATATTTTATTGGAATCATGCCATTCTGGAGATACTCCACAATGGGCTGGATCTAGGATTTCGAACTTTACGGAGGATCCTGAATGTTGGGATCTTGACGATTAGGATCTTGAGGAAGTGATCGAGGGTCAGGATCTTTGATTATTGCTACATTAGTTATTTTTCATGGTCATTGGGATTAACTTGTTTGTTGGAGAGATTTTCTATCGCTAGGATCAATATATGGGTTATAGGGATCCTGACTTCTGGCAGAATCCTGAGGGAAGATCATATGCTGGCCAGTGCGTATGCCTCGACGTTTTCTTCTCTGGGAACTTGGCTTAGGCTAAAAGCTTTGAATTCGATGGCCAATTTTTTGAGAATCTGGAGGTATAGTGCTAGTCTTTCTCCTTTTACTGCATAGGATCCATTAAAATGATTAGTTAATAATAAGGAGTCAACGAATACCTGAAGATCCTTGATCTGTGGCAAACTGTAATCCCACGATCAATGCATCGAATTCACACCTGACTACCTCGGGTATGATGTCCCCATGTAGCGATTTTAGTATGATCCGTAGGCTTGTTCCTCTAAAGTTGGAAGAGCCATCAGTGAAGAGTATCCATCTTCCCATGATTTCTTCTTTTTGGAGTTCCTTGCTTTCCAATTCTCCTTCAGGTTGTAGATCTTCACTGAAATCATCCATAAAGTCTGCTAGTGCTTGTGATTTTATTGTTGATATCGGTTCATATTTGATGTCAAATGTTCTTAGCTTCACAGACCACTTTGCCATCCTACCTAACATCTAGGGTATGATGTCCTTAGCCAACTATAATCCCATGATCAATGCACCGAATTCACAATTGATTGCCTAGGGTATGATATCCCCCTATGGCGATTTTAGTATGATCCCTAGGCATGTTCCTCTAAAGTTAAAAGATCCATCATTGAAGAGTATCCATCTTCCCATGCTTTCTACTTTTTGGAGTTCCTTGTTTTCGAATTCTGTTTCAGGTTGTTGACCATCACTGAAATCAGCCATAAAGTCTGATAGTGTTTGTGATTTTATTGCTGATCTCGATTCATATTTGATGTCATATGTGCTTAGCTTCACAGACAACTTTTCTATCCTACATGACATCTCTGGTTTTTGCATAACATAGTTAATGGGGTAATTAGTTCTTACATGTATAATATGTGTTTCAAAATAGTGTCTTAACCTTTGTGGAAGTAGTTACTAATGAAAGTATTAGTTTTTCACGATGGGAGTACTTGGTCTCAGGATCCAAGAGACTTTTACTTACATAGTAAATGGGATGTTGGTCCCCGTTAAGATCCTTGGCTAAAACAACACTTACAACATTAGAGGATACTAAAAGGTATAGGAGGAGTGGTTCCCCATATAGTGGTTTCACCAGCAAGGGTGCTGAACTTAAATAATTTTTAAGTTACTGAAAAGCATCTTCGTGCTCTTTGGTCCACTAAAACCTTTTGTTCGTCTTCAAGATGTCATAGAAAGGTTTACACATATCTGAGGATCTTGAGAAGAACCTGTTTAGGGCTTCTACTCTTCCTGTTAGTCTTTTAATATCCTTTGTCGAGGATGGGGATTTTAAATCAATAATGGTCTTTATTTGCTCCGGACTCGCTTATATTCCTATTTTAGTCACCATGTATCCAAGGAATTTGCCTGACCTCATTCTAAAACGACATTTGGAAGGATTCAGCTTCATTTTGTATTGGTCTAGTATGTTGAAAGCTTCTTCCAGATCCTAGAGGTGATCTTCAGCTTTCTTTGACTTGATCACCATGTCGTCGATGAAGACTTCCATGGTGCCCCCTGTTTGTCCTTGAACATCCGGTTAACTAGCCTTTGGTATGTTGCACCTGCATTTTTAAGACCAAAGGGCATAACAGTATAGCAACATATACATGTTGGGGTTATTAGTGCGGTATCCTCTTGGTCAGATGGTTCCATTTGAATTTGTTGGAACCCTGCTGATGCACCCATGAATATTAATAATTCATGGTTAGCCGTAGAATCTATCATGGAATCTATATGTGGTAAGGGGTAAGGATCCTTAGGACAAGCCTTGGTAAGATCCGTATAGTCCACACATACTCTCCAATTACCATTCTTCTTTTTTACGACGAACACGTTGGCTAGCCACCGTGGGAACTTGACCTCCTTGATCATCCCTGTTTTAAGGAGTTTTTATACTTCTTCTTGGATAATCTGATTCCTCTCAGGTGCAAACTTCCTTCTTTGTTGATGTATGGGCCTGAAAGAAGGATCAATGTTAAGTTTGTGAGTTATAATATTTTTGTCTCTTCATGTCATGTCTTCATGTTTCCATGCGAAAGTTTTCCTTCTTTCTTTCAGGAACTTTATTATATCTTCTTCTATGTTTTCCGACAATGAGGATCCTATGAGTACTTTCATATTGGGATCTTTAAATTCAAGGGGCACTTCTTTTGTATCTTGTCCTCCGGATTCTAGTACATCTCGTGCCCTTTGCTTTAATTTCTATTCCTGTCGTGGGATTGTGGAAGTCTTCATCAAGGTCTTGTAGCACTCCTTGGATTCTTGTTGATCACCTGCGATCTTCACTATCCCCTATGGGGGTGGGCATCTTTACATATTTTTGGTATGTAGATGGGACCGCCTTCATGTCATGGATCCACAATCTTCCTAATATCACATTGTAGGAGGATAATGTGTCAATCACGCAAAACCGTTGCATAAAGTTTACCCCCTCTATGTAGATAGGCAACTTTGTTTCGCCGACCGTATGCTTTGTTTCGCCACTAAATCCTATTAGAACTGAGGATCTTTTGACTATGTCGGACTGTGGGATGTTCATCCTTTTGAAAGCATCCTAGAGTATATTGTTGACTGGGGATCCTCCGTTGACATGGATTCTTCTGACAAAATGGTTGGCGATGTAAAAAGTGATCACCAGTGCATCGTGGTGGGGATCCTGGATGTCTACTCTATCTGTTTCATCAAAGGTGATATGTTTCTCGTTTATGATCGATGTATTCTTCTGAGGCTTTTCTTCTTTCTCCGTTTTCAACACCTCGGCATGCCTTTTTGATGTAGAATAAGAGGTACCACAAATGTTAGATCCTCCCGAGATAACATTGCTTACCTTGGCGTCTGCAGGAGGGGGATCCTGGTTTATGTAGGATCGTATGAGGATCCTGATTATTTTCTTTGGATCTTTCTTTTCTTCTTCCATGGATCTCTTTGAGATATCCCTTACTGAGTAGGTAATTGATCTCCTTCTTGAGGGCTATGCAATCTTCCATAATGTGACCAAAGTCCTCGTGGTAGGCACACCACTTGGACTTGTCTTTCCAGGTGGTGGACTTGTCTCCCTTTCTTGGCCATCTTGCTTTGTCTCTAAGATCATGCATGACAAATATTAAATCTGAAACATCCATAAAAAATCAATAGTCATTGATCTTAGGAATTCTTCTTCCTCCCCTTCATCTTCAAGGGAATTGACGCTATGATGATCATGTTTTGAATATTATTTGGACTTATAGGATATTTGGACCAAGGAGTCGGCCTTTCTATTGGGGTTATCGTATGAATTTGGTGCATTGCTCCTCTTTTGGATCTCCTTGTATTCTTCGAGCCTTATGAATCTTAGTGCTTTGTTTCTCACTTCATCCATACTTTTGCATGGACTCATTACAAGGTCTTTGTAGAAGGGAGAGTCTTTCTTTAAGCCCATTTTGAAGGCTTCTACGTCAATTTCTTGGGGATACTCAGGGCTTCCCTACCAAACATGTTCACAAAATCCCTAAGAGATTCCATAGGATCCTGAACTACCTGTTAAAGATAACTAGTGATCTTGTCAAATGTTCTGCTACAAGAAAATTGATTGATAAAAAGATTAATTAAGTGAGAAAATGAAGTAATAAAGGAAGGAGGAATGTTAAGAAACCATTTTAAGGCTGATCATGTGAGGGTTCAACCAAAACCCTTGCATAGACAATCTTCCTTCAAATGTGTGGGAATGGGGATGATCTCCATTCTTTCCCCATATTGTCTCACATGTACTTCAGGATCCGTGGTTCCATCGTTAGGCTTCATGCTGGGAGTTTGGAAGCACATCAGGACTTCAGTATAAGCTATCGTAGGAGAAAATATCGAGATCCTAAGGCTCGTGGGGGATACTTCTGGTATTGGTTGGACCACTTCCGGCATACTTGAGATCATCTGCCTTAACTGCTGAAGTTCCTTGGCCATGACCAGGCTGATTCCCGCATCAAGTTCCATAGAGTTAGTATTAAAAGTATTATTATTCATGAAGTTACTAGAATCCTTGTTGTTAGGAGTGATGAAGGTTTCGTCGGGATCCTGGATTACATGGGCTCGCTCGTTTGGAGTTGTGCCCCAAGTAGGAGCATGTGTTGGTGCTGAGGATCCTATCTCCTGGCGGTTTCCTGAGGATTTTGTATTGTCAAAGTTTAGAATCTTGGGTTGCAAGATCGAGGGTGCTGCTTATTGGGGTTTATGTATCTCCGTCCTCATTCTCTCTATTTCCTTTCACACCGTCTTGTTTTCCTCTTTTTACTGAGTACCTTGTCCTTCCATTCTCTTCATCATGTCAAAGAGCTCTTTGTTGGAAATCACTACAAGAGGATCCTGGAATCCTTGGGTAGTGGCCGAAGAGGTGTTTTTATTAGGTGCCTCAGAAGTCTTCTTAAGAGCTCCGCTTGGAGGTGGTGGAATGTTTTTAGATGAAATGGGAGTAATGGAGGAAGAGGATAAGGTCGGTTGGGTAGACATGATCCTCGAACGATTGTGAACACTATAGCCCCACAGTGGGCGCCAAATTCTTTTGGTCAAAAATTGATCAAATTATTGAGTTTAATGGATTGCGTCATTTGTATCTTTATTGTATAGTCCATTTTGTGTAATGGGTTGGGCCTGTCCACCCGGTGTCTTTAATGATTAGGGTTTAGCTATTTATAGTGCATGCATGCATCGTGTTTTGTTAATGATCCTGTAACCCTACTCTGCCTTTACAGTAGCAGTTCTTAATCGAGCTCTTCTAAGGCAGTGCTTTTAATCATTCAGCACAACTTTGTTCTCTATTGTTGGTGTTTGATTTCTCTACCTGTTCTTATAAGTTTTATTCTTATAAGTTGGTATCAGAGCAGGAGACTGTGTAATCTATACGCATCTCTTCTATTAAAAGAGCTATTAGGTTTTCCACTTTTATTGGATCTATTCTCTACCATCTTCATCGTTTTTTTAATGACTACTAACGTTGAATCTAGATCTTGATTCTACCCAAAATACAGTTTACACATCTGGTTCATTACATGTTTTAATTGAATCGAAATCATGCATTCAGAAGATTCTCATACTCTTTCATTCAACCTATCCAACAGTATTGGTTCTACAACAAGAATCCTAATTCTTTTTCCTCATGAATATGAGGTGTGGGTGCTACGCTTCGATGATTACGTTCAAGGACTTGAAGATCATGGTTCCTTGATATAGAAAGCCATGATGGTGCAGACGTTTGAACATACTGGTACAAGAAAAGTTGTTAAAATTCAAGCCGATTACAATAATCTTCTTCTTGAAGTAAAAGATGTCCCACGGGACGAAAAAGACAAGCTAATCAGTAATGTAAAGGCGATGAGGATAATCAGATTCGCTTTGCCTCCAGACACCTTTCGTCTGGTGAGTGTCTGTGATACAACAAAAGAGATATGGGACAGGCTAAAAGAACTCTATTTTAGTGATGCTGATCTTGAGCATTCCATTCAGACGCTGCTTCTCTCGGATTTTGTAGCTTTTGTCCAGAAGCCTGAGGAGAAACTTGACCAAACGTTTAACCGGTATAATCCTCTTTTAAGCAGGATGGTGAAAATAAGATTGGACGCGAATTGATTGAACAAAAGGTCACATTCATGAACGGTTTGAAGCCAAAATGGAAAGTTGTGGTGTCAACGGTCAAAGCGCATGAGCAGTTTAAAACCTACTCTTTAGCGAAGCTTTTGGGAATTCTTAGGTCTCACGAGGACGAAGTTACCAAAGAAGCGAAGATTGTTTATGGGATGGGTTCTTTGGCATTAGTCGCAAAGAACAAGCAGGTTGTAGAAGAAGAAGATTTGGAGAAGGATCTCTCAGATTGTGAACTCTCAAAGGAGGATTATGCATCGATGGTGTCAAACCCTAGGAAGTTCGCCAAAAAGAACTTTGGACGCAGCAAAAACAGAAACTGGCAAGGAAGTTACAGCTCTGAGAAGATGAAGGGTGAGAGTGTCAACCACCCTAAAAAGGAAGAACTGAAGAAAGATAGCAAGCTGATGGGAGATTTTGGATATGACTGTAATTACTGTCATGGAAAGAATCAATTAGCAAAAGAGTGTATGTTGAAAAGGCTCAATGAAAAGAAGGATGAAGGAGAAGAAAAAGACGAAGCCTACTCTCTCCGAAAGATAGATGAGCCCAAGAAAAGGAAGAATGATGATAACGCTAAACCTGCTTTGATTGTGTAGGAAAATGACAACGAGTTTGGAAGAGTTGAAGTTTGGTCAACTGACTCAGTGGATGACGAGGTTCGCAGACCGACACATGGAAAGTACTTCATTGCGAAGGCCGGAGTTTCAGAGTATGAGGGAAAATGCTTCATGGTCAACAATGATGTTTCGGAGCAAAGGGGATACACTTCCGACAGTTGCTTCGCTGCTAAACCCGTCACAGAGCAGATCAACGAATGTGAGAAGATGATAAGCAAGGTAAATTCTATTCTCGAATCTTTAAATATTCCTGTTTCTAGGTAGGAAACTGAGTTAAAAGACTTAAAATTCACAGTTTATAGTTTAAGTGATAGTTGAAAAGAACCCGTTTAAGTAATACTCTGTGGTGGATACTCGGGTTGATGAGAAGAGATCGATTTCTATCTCTGAAGTTCCTATTGTGTGTGATTTTACGAATGTTTTCCCAGAGGAGTTGTCGGGTGTGCCTCCCAAGAGGCAGGTGGAATTCCGGATCGACCTGATCCCTGGTGCGGCACCGATCGCCAAGGCATCATATCGCCTTGCGCCGCCATAGATGCAGGATTTATCCTCTCCACTTCAGGAGATGTTAGGAAAGGGGTTTATACGGCCGAGCAGATCGTTGTGGGAAGCACCGATCCTTTTTGTCAAGAAGAAGGCTAGTTCACACTAGATGTGTATTGACTATCGGGAGTTGAATAAGTTCACGGTGAAGAACGATTATCCGGTGCCAAGGACTTATGATCTCTTCGATCAGCTGCAGGGGCATCTTGGTTTTCCAAGATTGATATGAGTTCTAGTTACCATCAGATGAAGGTACGAGAGGAGGATATTCAGAAGATGGGTTTCCAAACTCGTTATGGACATTACGAGTTTGTGGTGATCCTATTTGGGCTCACCAATGCACCGACAATGTTCATGGATCTCATAAACCGGGTGTGTAGACCTATGTTGGACCACTTAGTGATTGTCTTCATTGATGATATCTTAGTCTATTCGAAGACCAAGGAACAACATGAGGAGCATCTTCGTGAGATTCTTGGGGTTCAGCGAACGAAGAGGTTATATGCCAAATTCTCTGAATGTGAGTTCTAGTTGCGCGAGGTTCAGTTTTTGGGACACCTTGTCAATCATAACAGTATCTTGGTTGAACCAACCAAAATGCAGTGGGAGGTTCCGAAGTATGCATCTAAGATTCGTAGTTTCCTCGGTTTAGTGGGGTATTATCGAAGATGATGGGTTTTGAGCATTCTAACACTCCTAAGTGTACATGAAACCCTAGAAAACCTTGGATCTATGTTTGTCTAAAATACATGCAAAATACTTTTTCCAAGGTTCATAATCCTATCTAGCATACATGGGGAACATTAATCATAAAAGATGGCTAGGATTACATACCTTGTAGTTGCTTTGATTCCTTGACAACCTTGAGAGCCTAGCACCCCAAGTGTGATGCCTCAAATGTTTCACACAACACCAAATGCTCTTGGAATAAACTTTGAGAGAATTTGCTAACACTTGAAATCGGCCTTGCCCTCTTGTCTCACTAGTGTAGCCGATTTTGGTAGATAACATGTTCTTTATATAGTGTGTTGCATTAGGGTTGCACCATGTAAACCCTAATGTAGCATGGCTCTTCATTTCCATGACCCATGGGTTTGTAACTCCCATGGACCATCCATGGAGCATCCTATGGACCTTAGCCCAACTAGATAATCCATGGAGTATCTAGCCCACTATACAAGTATGGATGATTTACACAATCAACCAATATATTTAATTAGTCTCCTTTTTGATCACTTAATTAATTCTTTATCAATACTAATTAAATAATATTATTAATATATTAGAACTTATAATATATTAATAAACCACAAGTGTTATTTCTCTCATTTAGTCTATCTAAATGCATGATGTCATGCAACCCAAATGGACCATGCCGGGTCGGGTCAAGTACATACCAAAAATAGTTATGGACTTAGACACCTTATCCAACAGTCTCCCACTTGGATAAGTCTAATAACTATAACCACAAGTATGAATTCAGGAACCGATCAGCAATCGTAGCTCTTTTTAATGTCTCTCGGAACTGAGAAGATGATGATACGCCATTTAAGATAAGTGATCATATAATCCTCTGTTCTAGATATCAGCCGGAAAAATACATGGAACAATGTCTTACTTTTGTCCAGCAGTTTGTTTCCCGATTTCCGATTTGTTTGACATAGAACTTAATTGAACACATCAACTTAGTTCTGACCGGGCCCGGTACATCGGTCAAAACAAAATCATCGAGGGGCCCAGATATCGCTTCTAATCCAAGAAGGAACAAATAAACTTCGACTCATATGCTTGTTCTACTACTTGTTGAATCACACACAACAGTACGTTTTATAACATCGAGTTACCAATGTGTTTTCGTACGGTCAATGCATAACCAACTCATAGGCAACAAGACATATCTCTAGGTTTGAAGACTTATATGATATTACCGTCTCGCGATCACTCGAGATAAATTCCATGAAGTGATACCAGCGAGCGTGGGTTGAATCCAATACTCAGAACTTATGAGCACTCATGAGTCTTGAGGTCATGTCCAACATCTTAGACCTCTACAACCAACTCATGATAGTCTTAATTCATATCTACTTCCAACATATGACCGACTGTGGATAATTTGAATAATATGTAAAACTCAACATAATTATTCTGGAAGTCAAAACATGCAAAAGAAATAATAGTAAACGATTGACAAAAGATAGGAACACTTTACTCATAAATAAACACAACTTTTATTCATCATCAAATGTCACTTACACTTTACAAATTTCAAAGCTATCTAACTACTAAAACTAATATCATCCTTCAGCCCTATGCTCCTCGCGTGTTGGAGATGCTTAACCCTACCCAGTCCCTTCGTGAGGGGATCTTCCGGGTTCTCATCCGATGATACCCTCTTTGCCACGAGGAGTCCTTCTTCTATTCGATGTCTGATGAAATGATATTTTCTGTCAATGTGTCTGGATCTCCCGTGATCCCTTGGTTCCTTTGCTAAGGCAACAACACTTTTACTATCACATAAAATATCTATGGGCTCCTTTATAGCTGGTACAACTCCAAGGTCTCCAATGAATTTCTTTATCCATATCGCCTCCTTTGCTGCCTCGCTTGCCGCTATATACTCTGATTCGCAAGTTGAATCAGCCACTGTCTCCTGTTTGGAACTTTTCCAAGAAATTGCTCCTCCGTTTAAGGTAAAGACCCAGCCTGACTTAGAGCGGAAATTATCCCTATCAGTCTAGAAGCTAGCATCACTATACCATACAACTCTCAAGTCATCACTCCCACCAAGGGTAAGGACCCAGTCCTTAGTCCTCCACAGGTACTTGAGAATGTTCTTTACCGCCGTCTAGTGAGCCTTACCAGGGTTCCCCTGATACCTGCTAACCATGCTTAAAGCAAAGGCTACATCAGGACGAGTGCAGGTCATAGCATAGATGATCGAGCCTACTGCAGAAGCGTAAGGTACTTGACTCATTTATGCTATCTCAACCTCGGTACTCGGGCTCTGAGTCTTACTCAATCTAGCGTTACTCTGGATGGGTAACTCTCCTTTCTTGGAGTCTTGCATACTGAACCTCTTCAGCACCTTATCCAAGTAGGTACTTTAACTAAGTCCAATTAGTCTTTTACTCCGGTCTCTGAGAATCCTTATCCCTAGAATATAGGCAGCTTCTCCTAGGTCTTTCATAGCGAAACATTTCCCAAGCCAGGATTTCACTTCCTGCAAGGTTGGGATGTCATTTCCTATGAGTAGTATGTCATCCACATACAGTACCAAAAAACTAACTATACTCCCACTAGCCTTGACATATACACAAGATTCATCTTCACTCCTTGAAAAGCCAACTCTTTGACTTTCTCATCAAAACAAAGATTCCATCTGCGAGGTGCTTGCTTTAATCCATAAATGGATTTCTCAAGCTTACACACTTTATTAGGGTACTCTGTGCTGACAAAACCCTCTAGCTGATTCATGTAAACATCCTCAGCCAACTTTCCATTGAGGAAAGCGGTTTTGACATCCATTTGCCATATTTCATAGTCATGAAATGCAACAATGGCTAACAATACCCTAATAGACTTGATCTTGGTTACTGGTGAAAAGGTCTCATCATAATCAACTCCTGGAGTTTGAGAAAAGCCCTTTGCAACCAGTCGCGCCTTATAAGTGTGTACATTACCATCCATGTCGGTCTTCTTCTTGAAGATCCATTTGCACCCAACTGCCTTACGACCTGGTACATTGTCAACCAAGTTCCAAACTTGATTGTCATACATGGATTGTATCTCGCTGTCCATTGCCTCTTTCCATTTAGCAGACTCGGGGCCTGCCATGGCTTCCTCATAGCTGTTAGGTTCATCCAGACTTACCAGTGTCTCATCACTGATAAGTGTCTCACCTTCCGTAGTAATATGAAAACCATAGTAGTGCTCAGGTGCATTCCTAACCCTTGTGGAACGCCTCAGAGGTACAGACATGTCAATTGGATAAACAGGAGTTTCCTCCTCAAGTTGACTGCTAGGGTTTGAGGTTCCTTCACCACTTGACTCTTGAAGTTCTTCAAGGTCAATTTGCCTCCCACTGTTTCCTTGGCTTATGAACTCTCTCTCTCGAAAGACACCCCTTCTTGCTACAAAGACCACATTATCAGTGGGTCTGTAGAAAAGGTAACCAAAGGATTTATGTGGGTAGCCGATGAAAATACACCTCTCACTTCGAGGTTCGAGCTTATCGTGAGTCTCGCGTCTCACGAAAGCTTCGCAACCCTAAATCTTGATGTGGGCTAGACTAGGAACTTTTCCAGTCCACATCTCGTGAGGTGTTTTGGCAACCTTCTTTGTAGGGACCAGATTAAGGATATGGGCGGCGGTCTCTAAGGCATACCCCCAGAATGAGATTGGTAGCATAGCTCGACTCATCATGGAACGAACCATGTCCAACAAGGTTCGATTACGCCTCTCAGCTACACCATTCAACTGTGGTGTCCTGGGAGGTGTCAATTGTGAGACAACCCCACATTCCCTAAGATAGTCGAGGAACTCTGTACTAAGATACTCACCACCATGATCGGATCGAAGCATCTTAATGTTCCTGCCCAATTGATTCTCTACTTCCTGTTTAAACTCTTTAAACCTATCGAAAGTATCTGACTTATGCTTAATTAAGTAGACATATCCATATCTACTATAATCATCTGTAAAAGTCACATAATAACGATTAGCATCCCTTGTGGCAGTTTTGAAGGGTCCACACACATCTGTGTGTACTAAATCCAACAAACCTTCACCCCTAGCACAAGAACCTGTGAAGGGTGACTTTGTCATTTTTCCAAGTAAGCATGATTCACAACTATCATCTGACCTTAGGTCAAATGACTCCAAGACTCCATCCTTTTGGAGTTGGCCTATGCGTTTCTTGCTTACATGTCCAAGACGACAATGCCATAATGATGCTTTATCCAAGTTATTATCATTAGTATAATCAATACATAACACATTATTTCCTAAGTTATCTACAACAGACACAGCTTCATACACACCATCACAAGGTAATGCTTTAAAATAAAACACATTATTAAAGAAAGCATTTATTCCACCAATTTCATTATCAAAAGGGAAGGTAAACCCTTGTTTGTACAAAGCATGAAAGGAAATAACATTTCTTGCGATTTCAGGCGAATAACAACATTTATTCAAATCTAAAGTAAACCCACTACTTAGCAACAAAGTATAAACTCCAATCTTGGTGACAGGAGAAACTTTCCTATTCCCCATGATCAAGTTTATTTTTCCATGCTCCACATTCTCACTTCTTCTTAGTCTCTGCAAATCAGAACAAATATGAATACCACAGCCGGTATCAAGGACCCAAGAGTTAGAATAGGGTGAGTTATTAGATAATATAGTGTAAATACCTGCATGGTTGGGTTTTACTTTCCCATCCTTCAAATATTGCTGGTACTTTGGGCAGTTCCGCTTCCAGTGTGCCTTTTCATGGCAATAGAAGCATTCAGCCTCTTTTGGGTCAGCAGAAGGAGTAACGAAACCTTTCTTGGTTCCGCTTGAAGAGGAGCCATCAAGGGTCTTACCCTTGGTACCCTTCGAAGGGTTCTTCCTCTTTTTCCCTCTACCTTTCCCGATTGCCAGGACAGGTGCGGAGTTTGGAGTAAGAGTAGGAGTGGTAACAACCGACTTACCTTTAAGACCTGATTCTACGGTCTTTAGGAGTCCTTGAAGTTTGCTGAGGGTTACTTCTTCCTTGTTCATGTGGTATGTCATGCGGAATTGATCATAGCACGATGGTAAGGAGTGCAAAATGATATCTATTGCTAACTCCTCTGGGAAGTTCACATTCAGATTCATCAAACGGTCCACATACCTTTGCATTTTCTGCATGTGGCCTGTGATGGGTTCACCATCTTTCATTCGGGTTGTTATCATGGAGGAGATAATTTCATATCGCTCTTGACGAGCACTCTGATGGTAGCGGTCCATCAAATCCTGGTGCATCTCAAAAGGATAGTAGTCCTCATAGGACTTTTGGAGCTCGGCTGTCATAGTGACCATCATGATGCATGCCACTTTGGTAGCATCTCTTTCATGTGCCTCATATTCAGCAAACTCCTCAAGAGTAGCAGTTGGCTCAAGTACCTTAAGTTCCTTGTCGAGAACATATTCTTTGTTCACGTAACGAGTGACCATCCTGATGTTCCTGATCCAATCTGTAAAGTTGGAATCATCAAAGATGACTCTCCCACAAAGGTTCATGAGAGAGAAGGAGTCGGTAGGGTTTGAGCCAGGAGCAGCATTGTTGGTAGACATCTGAAAAGAAGAAAAGACAAGTTTAGTTTAGATATAAAGATAGTCCTTAATAAAACACCCAAATGTAATATTAAGGCTAGGATCCAATCACAATATATTATAACTTAGAAGAGGGATGCCGTAATCTAAGCTAAAACATATTTGAAAGGTAGGTGAATGACGATTCACCAATTTCCACCATGAAAACGAAATATATAAATTATTAGGTTTTATTTGGTTTTAGAAACTCCTAGATTCTTTTGAGATTCATTGAACTTTTCAATGGCATGTTTCAATCTCGAGTGTGCCCTTCATGTTTTGTGACTGGGATACCGAGGATCACAAAACAAGGTGTGAAGTAACCATGCAAATTACTTGGTACCCTTAATGTTTTTCACTTAATCGATGTGTCGGTTAATCACATGCTCTCCACCGACCTATGAAAAAACCTTAAGTCACCCTTTGCCTACCTTGTTAAGTCCAAGTTAGTGTGCCGGTTAACCACACACGCTCCACTAACGACTTAATCAAAGTGCAAAGTGTAATTTCATGGGTTAGCACCTTATTCACATTTTCCTAAAGTAACCAAGATTGGGAATTTATAAAACATTTAGTTACTTTATAATAGTCATTATACTTTTAATAAGAATTTTAAGACATTGTCCTACCCGTTTGGCTAACGACCCTCCACCAGTCAAGGCAGCGGTGGGTGAGAGTGGACACCCATTAAGCTGCCATTTTATAAGCAACAACCTTATACCCCCCTTATAGACCGGCTTCGTGAATGAGGCCTACTAACTGTAAAACGACTTGATATTATACATATATCTATATTATTAAACTTATAATATTATAAAGTATAAGGTTTGAATTTTAACTTTTAAAATTCTAGGGGTTGGAACTAAAGTTTATTAAGATGACTTTACATGTTCCAAAACTTGAGGGCAAGTTTTGTAACTCTACAAAACCTTTCAATTCATAACTTATGAGTTATTAAAAATGAAGACTCTTCATTTTTTGTAACTTGTGTGTTCTTTTAATGGAACTAAAACAAAGAGACTTTTGGTTATCCATAACTTGAGGACAAGTTATGGACTCCATTAAAACACATAAAGATCATGAATTCAACATTAAACAAGTAATTCCTATGATCTATCAAGAACTCATAAGAACATGAATTAATCATATCAAAATTTCAAGAACATATGAACACATATAATCATGTAATTTTGATATTAGCCATTGTAATAGGATTAGAACAACCATTACACCAACTAAAACAAGTTTTAAAACACCAAAATAGTTTAGGGTAATGTTTCTAGTCCATTTCCAGCAGCAAAACTCGAAAAACTGCACTCAGGGGCTCCTACTCGTCGAGTGCAAGAACCTACTCGACGAGTAGAATGAGTTTGGTCATGGACTCGTCGAGTCCCCCCATGGACTCGGCGAGTTCATGCGTCAGAATGCATAAAAACGAGTTTTTTTTTCACAATTTTGCATCAAGTATCAAAACAAACATGCCTAGGCTCTGATACCACTGATGAGTTTTGAGCATTCTAACACTCCTAAGTGTACATGAAACCCTAGAAAACCTTGGATCTATGTTTGTCTAAAATACATGCAAAATACTTTTTCCAAGGTTCATAATCCTATCTAGCATACATGGGGAACATTAATCATAAAAGATGGCTAGGATTACATACCTTGTAGTTGCTTTGATTCCTTGACAACCTTGAGAGCCTAGCACCCCAAGTGTGATGCCTCAAATGTTTCACACAACACCAAATGCTCTTGGAATAAACTTTGAGAGAATTTGCTAACACTTGAAATCGGTCTTGCCCTCTTGTCTCACTAGTGTAGCCGATTTTGGTAGATAACATGTTCTTTATATAGTGTGTTGCATTAGGGTTACACCATGTAAACCCTAATGTAACATGGCTCTTCATTTCCATGACCCATGGGTTTGTAACTCTCATGGAGCATCCATGGAGCATCCTATGGACCTTAGCCCAACTAGATAATCCATGGAGCATCTAGCCCACTATACAAGTATGGATGATTTACACAATCAACCCATATATTTAATTAGTCTCCTTTTTTGATCACTTAATTAATTCTAGATTAATTCTTGATCAATACTAATTAAATAATATTATTAATATATTAGAACTTATAATATATTAATAAACCACAAGTGTTATTTCTCTCATTTAGTCTATCCAAATGCATGATGCCATGCAACCCAAATGGACCATGCCGGGTCGGTTCAAGTACATACCAGAAATAGTTATGGACTTAGACACCGTATCTAACAGGAGAGTCATTCGAGACTTCTCCAAGATTGCAGTTCCTCTCACGAAGTTGACGAAGAAGGATGTTGTGTTTAGCTGGGGGGGGGGCCTGAGCAGCAGGCATCATTCGAGACTCTTCGGAAGAGACTTTGTGAGGCGCCGATATTTGCCCTCCCTGAGGAAGTTGAGGATTTTATGGTTTATTGTAATGCATCCATCTCGGGACTATGTGTTGGTTTAATGCAGAGATGGCATGTGATTGCATATGTATCGAGGAAGAAGAAGCCTCATGAGGCGAAGTATCCTACTCATGATCTAGAGTTGGGGGCGGTGGTTTTCTCCCTCAAGAATTGGAGCCATTATCTTTACGAGGTTCGATGTACTATCTACATGTACGATAAGAGTCTGTGATATCTTATGGATCAACCTAATTTGAACATGAGACAGAGGAGGTGGCTCGATATAGTAAAATATTATGATTGTGAGATTCTTTATCACTCAGGCATGGTCAATGTGGTGGCTGACGCTTTGAGCCAGAGGGCAGTCAGTACCCCAATTCGGGATGTGTGTTTGAGGATGACCGTAGTGACTCCAGTCATGGAGATGATCAGATATGCACAGTCAGAGGCTATCAAGGAGGAGAATCGGAAGATTGAGCGGGTGGCTGGTCAGGTTTCAACCTTTGATGTCGATAGCAAGGGATTATTGACACTTCATGGTCGGGTTTGAGTGGCCTATGCTGGTGGGGCTCGACATGTGTTGATGGATGAGGCACACAAGTAAAGATTTTCCATTCATCAGGGGGCACAAAGATGTATCACGACAAGAGAGATGGCTATTGGTGACCGTGTATGAAGAGGGATATGGGAATGGTTCGTGGAGTGGTGGTGCTTGACCTGCCGGGAGGTCAAGGCTGAACATTAGTGTACTCACGACAAGTTACAGCCCTTGGAGGTCGCACTATGGAAATGGGAGTTGATTACGATGGATTTCATTACAAAGTTGTCGAAGACTACAAAGGGATTTGATGTTATCTGGGTGATAGTTGACCGTTTGGTGAAGAGTGCTCACGTTCTAGCCATACGTGAGAGCTCTTCTTCTAAGACATTGTCCGAGATTTATGTATGAGAGGTAGTGATTCGTCATAGGGTGCCAACTTCCATTGTGTTAGACCGGGATGTTCATTTCACTTCCATATTTTGGAAGAGGTTTCACGAGTAGTTGAGTACCCGATTGCGTTTTTAGAACCGCTTACCATCCGCAGACAGATAAGCAGACTGAGCAACCTATTCAGACGCTTGAGGATATGTTGAGGGTCTATATCATTGATTTTGGTGGGAGCTGGGACTCCCACCTTCCTTTGGCTGAGTTTTCTTACGACAACAGCTATCATATCAGTATTGGAGTGCCTCCCTTCGAGCTCCTATATGTGAGGACATTTCGGTCTCCTATATGATGGGGAGAGGTCAGACAGAGAGTCATGGAGGGCACTAAGATAGTGCTCAAGACGATAGAGCTTATTTAGTAGGTTAGACAGAGGTTACTGACGGTCCAGAGCCGTCAAAAGAGTTATGCGGATCGGCGAGGCTCTGAGTTGAAGTTTTGGGTAGGAGATTTGGTGCTCCTAAAGGTATCACCTTGGAAAAGTGTTATCTGATTCAGGAAGCGAGGAAAGTTGAGCCCCAGGTTTATCGGCCCTTTCAGAGTGGTAGCCCGTGTGGGCAAGGTGTCCTACCAGTTAGAGCTGCATGAGGAGTTGATTCATATTCCTGACACCTTCCACGTTTCCCAGTTTAGGACGTGTGTGGCCGATGAGACAGTTGTGGTTCATTTTGGAAGACATTCATGTCGATGATTGCCTGAATTACATCGAGAGGCTGGTGGCGATTCTAGATAGAAAAGTGAAGACCTTGAGGAACAAGGTAGTGAACTTGGTCAAAGTTTCGTGGCAACATCGGAAAGGTTCTGAGCGGACTTGGTAGCCCGAGGCTAAGATGCATGAGCATTACCTTGATCTTTTTGCAGCGGTTGAATTCGAGGGCGAAGTCTGATTCTAGTGGGGGAGAATTATAACACTCGTTGCCAGATATTTCCTATTTCAACCTTTAATATTTTAAATGTTTGCACAATAATCCCTTACGCTGGGCGTACATGGATTGTACGCCAGGCGTAAGTTAGCAGAAGGGTCGCGAAGGAGGTTGAGTACGGTGGACGAACACTTGAGTATGCCGAGCGTACTCGTTCTACCCCTAAACCCTAAACTTTTAGGGTTTTGTCCCCTATTTAAACATATTATTCCCCCTTGAACCTTATTATGACTAGCCTCTATTCCTCTTAACCCTAATATTGAAACCCTAGTCTTTGAGAGTGAGTTTGAAGCATTTGAGTGATTTTTCAGTGTTCTTGGTGGTGAAGGAAGATCATTGAAGAAGTGGTGGTGCACTCAAGCTCTTGGATTAAAAATCTACACCTCATTGCTCATCTCTAGAAGGTATAAAGTTCATACCTTGAGGCTTGCTTTGGTAGATCTTGTTTGTGATTAAGCTTATAAAGTTCATACCTTGAGGCTTTCTTTGGTAGATTTTGTCCCAAAACCTTTGTCTTTGTGATTATGGACTACTCCAAACCATTTGAGTTGTCCTTTCTGACGTTTTAGAGTGCATGGTGTCATAAAAATGCAAGTTTGGTCCTTTCCTTTCATTTATGCATGAGTTATGGAGTTTTTTTGTGATATTAGATGTTAGTGTTTGGGATTAAGATCTCTTTAGCCATGAAAAGGCATAAATTCATAGACTTTATGGATTGGGATGTCTTTTAGGGGCCAGATCTGAGGTTGGGGTAAAGTGTCTTAATAATTAAGAGCTTAAAAGTTAAGTTTGGATTTTAGCCGTGTACGTTGAGCGTAAATTTGGCTACGCCCAGCGTAGCCAGCTGTGAGCCCATCTTCCAGCCTTGTGCTCTATGCCCAATATATAGCTGAGTACACCACACGTAAGGTCAAAAGAGTTGACATTTGACTTCTTTTGACTTTTGACCTAGTGTGCCTTTTTGGTAAATTTGTGAGGGTTTTGGTCTTTGAAGGGGCAAAATGGTCTTTTGCCCAAATGGTGGAATTGACTTGGCTTGGGACTAGTTGAGTATGGAAAATTCCTTAATTGTTAATTAGGGTTATTTGGTGTAATTAATAAGCGGAGTCTAGTTCCAACAGTTCGGATGTGAGTTCTATCAGTCATTTGTGCAAGCTGAGTCTCCTCACTATTCTTACCCGTGTGATAGAATATTTGAGTTGACCAACTGGGTCTATGTGCTATTACTGTGATATGTGTTGCTCTATGTGCTGAGGCTTCAGGTAGTCCCCAGGGTTGTTGATAACCCAAATGACGTGTTGTTTGCTCACTAAGACTTCGGGTAGTCCCCAGGGTTGGGACACTCTTATATTTTGATGATGAATAGTATTTGACATTTGTGATTTTCTTGAGATGGTTTTTAAGAACAATGTTTTTATGTGAATTTAAAATGTAAATTTTGGTTTGAAAATTTGGATGTTAAATAAAATGCTTTCATAGCCTATCTTTTTTGTTAACTTATCATGCCTTGTTAATAGCATGTAACACCCATATCAGGTGTACATTATCTTTAATATTGTTAAGTTGAAAGTTTCAATATTTGCCCTTCTCACGACGTGAGGAGCGATTCAAACCCGTGCATCATTTTATGGTTCACGACGTGAGTAGTCTAGTGCTCACGACGTGAGGGCAGCTGATGACCAAAAACCCTAAGTTTTCGGTATTTAAGGGAATGAGAGGGATAGGGTTTCTTACCCTCAGCCTCTCTCACTCTCTAAACCTCCAGAAACCCTAATCTTACTCCTCCCTAAGATCCTCTTTCATTTGGGTGCATTTCTATCTTGAAGAAGAATGAAAGAATAAGAAGAAGAAGGAAGTGATCTAGTGGTGGTGTGGGCAAAGAATCATCATCATCACCATCTTTTGCTGTTTTTGGACCCTTGTAAGTATCAAAAGCTCCAACTTTATTGCTTATCATGAAAAGATCTTGAGTTTTGTCCATCTTATTGATGTTATTTCATGCTTGAGTGGAGTAAATCCATAAACTTGACAACTTTATCGATTCTAAGAGTCCCTAGAGCATAATATTATTCAGATATGAAAGATGGTATGGATTTGAGGCATGCATGAAATTTTGAGGCTCATTTCTTCCCTTTTTGACCTAGAAAGTGGATGATCATGTTTGGTGCATGCATGGCCATAAAGGAAACATTTTTATGGACCTTAGGGTCCCCTTTGGAATCTGGACGAAGTAGACTCGAAGACATAATGGAATAAGGACTTAAAAAGGTGACCCTTAGCCTCAGACAGTGCTCATGACGTGAGATGTAAGATCTCACGACGTGAGATTTGGAGCGTTCGCGTCTTCTGTTGGAACCCTTAGAGCTCACGATGTGAGAATGGGTGCTCACATTGTGATGCCGGTTCGGGTGGTTTCTTTGACTGAGTTGACTAGACGGGTCGAGTCGAGTGGGAATCAGACCGGGTTCGATGCCACGACGTGACCAATGCCTAGCCATGACATGAGGAAAGTTGACGTTGACCAAGTTTGACTTAAGGATATTTTGGGTATTTCGGATTATGTTTGAGACTTGGGTCATTCTGATGATTAGGTGTCAGTTGAGCTGAGATTCAGAGTCAAGACCTCATCATCTAGTGTTCAGTTTCTGAGGTGAGTTTTCCTCCCTGTACTTGCGGGTCGAAGGCATCAAGGTCGGCCCATTGGATTAGATATCATGTTATGTGTTAGTATAATATCATGTTGTAGTGATTTATTAGATCGGTATCCTGGTATGTAGGATGATGTTATTCTTAGTGACCTGTAAGATCTGTCTGATTGTCTGTTGACTGCTTATGTGAATGTTTATATATTATGTATATGTCGACATGTCGTGTGTGGTTGGGTTGAGGCGGACCAGTGTAGACTGAAGGCCATGAGACCCAGGGCATCTCGAATAGACTCTAGGCCTGAGAGGCATACCAATCAGGCCGAAGGCCCAGAGAACGGTCCAGATAGGCTGAAAGCCCGGTGAGGCGTTCCAGTCATGCTGAAGGTTCTGTGAGCGTTCCAGATAGTCTGTAGGCCGGTACGGCGTTCCAGACAGGCTGAAGGCTCTGTATGCATGCTATTTGTTATTGTATTTATGTTTATATGGTGGTACTTTGGGGGAACTCACTAAGCGTTGGCTTACAGTTTTGGGTTATGTTTCAGGTACTTCGGATGACCGCGGGAAGGCGAAGGCGTCACCGTACACATCCCCTTGTTTATGACTTATGATTTTGGGAGACTCTGATGTTGAAATGTTTTGAAAACTATGATTTGTAAACACTTTATGAAATTGGGTGGATTTAAAAACTTTAAATTTATTGTGATTTTTATAGATATTACAAGTTGGTATCGGAGCCTTGGTTTGAGTGAATTGGAGGAACAATCGTGTGAATCTAGTCTCAAACTAAGGAAAAAGATTCTAAAAATGATTTTCAAATTGTTTTCAAAATAATCAAGGAGGATGCGATGTGTACGATCAGCCGGAGCCAGTAAGTAGACCCTAAATTACCACACTGTTATTTGATATTGAGATATGTTAGAACATCATGCTAGTAATAGGCTAGGGATCTTCAGGAATTGCATGTTAAAATTGCCTGATTATATGATGCCTAATATCCTAGGGTTCTTCTTTATATGGAATTTACATCATACTGTAGTTGCTTAGCGTATGCCTCATAGTTGTACATAACTAAGATTCTATAGCATGAGAATGTTTGGTTTCATCTTATTTTCTGTTCTTGTTTGATGAAGGGCTTAGGGTAGAATCAAGTATTCTACTGTCTATAGGATCCAATGTTATGTATGACTAGCATACACTAGTGTTGCAGGGTTGGTGGAAGTTTCATAGATAAGTTGTGTGGGGTCAGTCGACTAGTTTCGTAATGTGTAGTCTTCCTCTAGGAAGTGAGGATAGAGTGTATGTGTATGCTAGTGTGTATTGTTAGGGTTGTTGTGATGATCCTCTGAGACAAATACGGGTAGGTGTTGAAGGTACCGTACGCGTAGCAGAGAAGTCACAACCCCTAGGACTTTGTTGGGAGTTGGTTCCTCTGGTATGATATGCGTTTTATCTGATATCTCCCTGGCCAGCTTCGACTGAGGAGAGGGTTAGGGAGATCATGCAGGAGGAGGTTGTTTCCCTCTTTCGGGCTCAGTTACCAGAGATGCTTGGGTCTATTAAGACTGCCATGGTGGAGTACTTTGACGAGCGTTACGTTGTACTGTCTGATGCTGCTGCTGCAGCCACCACAGTCGTTTTTGCTGCCGGGATTGGTGTTGGGAGAGCCTTTCAGTATCGGGACTTCGACAATTACGAAGCCCCCGACATTTGATGGAGTTCAGGATCCGATCATAGCCATGAGGTGGTTGTCTGACATCGAGGGTTGCTTTTTCACTTGCTCTTGCCCAGCTGAGCAGAAGGTCAAGTGCGCTCTGACCTTCTGCGGTCCGGAGCGAAGGATTGGTGGAGACTTGTTACTAGCTCGTATTCTTCTGAGTAGAGGGCTACTGTGAACTGGGAGCAGTTCTCGGAGATGTTCCGTTCTAGATATGTTCCATTGGTGGAGCATCAGAGGTTGGCCCAGGAGTACTTGGATTTGAGACATGGTACTGAGTGGGTGACGGAGATCACCAAGATGTTTACGGAGAGGGCTATGTTTTGTCCTGAGTTTGTTGCTTCTGAGCAAGCTCAGATGACCCGTTACTTGAGCATGCTCAAGATGGACATCAGGCAGTTTGTATCCACTCAGCGTTATGGTTTATTGTTGGAGTTGCAGGAGGCCTCCAGACAGCAGGAGATCGAGATGGAGCTCTAGACGAGGGAGCAGAGACAGGCCCCGACACAGTTGCAGCTAGCACTGAAGCGGTTCAAGGCCATTGATACTACATCTGAGAGTCATAGGGGCCGTACTTGTGGGAAATGCGGCAAGGTTCATGAGGGGGCTTGTCGATTAAGCGATGTATGCCACAAATGTGGCAAGGAGGGGAATTATACGAGGGATTGTCGCTATCCTGCTCCAGTTCCGAGTACCAGGATTTGCTACCACTGTGATCAAGTTAGCCATATGAACGTCAATTGTCCATTGCTCACCGCCAAGCCGAGGGCTCGGGGTCATGCTTTTCAGCTCACTACCGAGGAGGCCAGATCAGCTCCAGATATCATGACTGGTATGAACTATTTATTGCTCTGTTGATTATGTTTTATGTTATGCTCATGTATATGCTCCTAATAGGTACGTTCTTAGTGAACTCTTTACCTGCTCTTGTGTTATTTGACTCGGGCGCGAGTCGGTCCTTTGTATCTTGATCATTCACTAGGGAGTTCGATATGCCTATTGGGTAGTTAGAGTGTCCGTTGTGGGTTTCTATAGCCAACGAACATGGGGTTTCTACATCCGCGGTATATATCAGGGTTGTGTATTGGAGATCTTCGGGTTTCCTTATCCGATTGATCTGATCCCTATCCCCATGGGTGATGTATGCGTGATAGTGGGTATAGACTGGCTGAACTGGTTTGGTGCCATGAATTATTGCGAGGGACTGCGAGTGGTAGTTCGAACCCCAAGTGGGGGAGAGCTGGTTATCTATGGAAAGGTCACCAGGATTGGTTCAGGGTTTTGTTCAGCAGCTAGGGCTTGACAGTATATTCAGCACGTGTGTGCAGGTTATTAGGTTTATGTGGTTGATACTTGGGTTGGGGAGAAGACTTCCATTTCATAGGTACCAGTTGTCAGGGAGTTTGCTGATGTTTTCACGGAGGAGTTACCCGATGTGCCTCCTGAGAGGCAGGTCGAGTTCAGGATTGATCTCGTGCCAGGTGCGGCCCCGATTACCAAGGCGTCATACTGCTTGGCACCTCCTGAGATGCAGGAGTTGTCATCTTAACTTCAGGAGCTGCTAGGCAAGCATTTCATAAGACTGAGCAGTTCTCTGTGGGGAGCGCCGATACTGTTCGTCAAGAAGAAGGATGGTTTACACCAGATGTGCATTGATTACCGGGAGTTGAACAAGTTAACTGTGAAGAACCGTTATACCCATCTGTGGATTGATGACCTCTTTGATCAATTGCAGGGTACATCTTGGTTCTCCAAGGTAGATCTGAGGTCTGGGTATCATCAGGTGAGAGTGAGAGAGGAGTTCGTGGAGAAGACCGCATTTTGAAGTTGTTATGGGCATTACGAGTTCGTGGTGATGCCATTTGGGCTCACCAATGCGCCTACTGTGTTTATGGATTTGATGAATCGGGTATGCAGGCCGATGATTGACCGATCTGTCATTGTGTTTATTGATGATATCTTGGTGTATTTTAAGACTAGAGAGCAGCATGAGGAGCACTTTCAAGAGCTTCTGGGGGTTTTGAGGCGGGAACGGCTTTATGCCAAGTTTTCGAAGTGTGAGTTTTCGTTACGAGAGGTCCAGTTCCTTGGCCACCTCGTTAACCAAGATGGCATTTTGTTCGATTTTGTCCTAGATCGAGGTTGTGACGCAGTGGGAGGTTCTGAAATCTCCCTCAGAGATCAGGAGTTTCTTGGGTTTGGCAGGGTACTATCGGAGATTTATTCAGGACTTCTCGAAGATTGTGGTACCGCTCACTCGCCTGACGAGGAAGGGGGTTGATTTCTGATGGGGCCCTAAGCAGTAGTCGGCGTTTGAGACTCTTCGGCAGAGGTTATGTGTTTGAGACTCTTTGACAGAGGTTATGTTTCCATCAAGAAATATGAACACTAAGAAAAGAAACCAAATGTTGAAATTCTCACTTTCATACTAATATCATGATCATAAATTATGTTTCCAATTTCCCTTTATGTTTCCCTTGACCAACAAGATAGGCCGCTACAGAGTCAAAATTTAGGGGGGGGGACATTTCTTCCCCTAAAAGTGATGGGTCGAAGGGTAGATATGATGGTAGCTATAGTGACAAAGTTAGAGGGTGGCTCAACATAACACATCAAACAAAACAAAATGAGAAATCACAACATGCCTCTAATTTATCTACAATCAGGTTTGAAAGATAACTTTAAATGCTTTAGTACTAATTTTTATTCATCCTTATTAGATAAGTTAAAAATTATACTAAATAATAACTGGTGGATGTGTAGGTATTGGTATAATCATGAATAGTATGTAACATAACATGATTACAAATATGGTGGAGTCTTCTGGACCATTGGGGCTAAAACTACCATAACATGATTACAAATATGGTGGAGTTTTCCACATAAACAAAATCATGTATTTTTTTTCTAATTTACACCATGATATTTGAATCATGGTGTTTATTAGCTATGTAAGCAGATATATATTAGGATCCATGACATCGAATCAAAGAAGAAATGGAGAAGAGGGCGATGCAAAAGGATCACCAATTTATAGCCATGTAATCCATAAAAGTTGTCATGGGGCGATAACAGGTCTTTTACCCGTATGACAAACATTATTCAATTTCACTTAGAAAAGACTACTACAACAAAACTAAAAAATATGATAAAATACGAATTCAAAACACAAAGTTACATACAGTTCAAACAGAAAACATCATGAAGTGGCTTCCTTAGAAAGTTATGGGTAGTTGGTACCTTACTACTAAGGTGGGGGATAGGTCTCCATGGTCCACAATCTATTTCTACCAAATTCATGCGATTTAAGATAACCATATTTTAGAACTACATCAATCAAGCAGGTGATAATGAGTATAACAAATCCAAAAATAGTGGATTAAATAGCAGGAATATCGGGGCACATAGTAGAAGAAATTTTATAGGAATACCCCCACGTATTGTATTTGGGGTTAAAGATTGCTTGCAAAAACACATTAATTTATGACTTTATTGCAGAAAACATGAAAAACTAAGTTTGACTAATTGATTTTATCCAATTATCTAGTATAAATAAAAGTACAAAAGCAGTCATTAAGTATTGATAAAAAGCAACTCTTCTCCATGATCATTTTTCCAAGACGTCACATGACCTCCATACAAATACACCTTAATAAGAGAAATGTCAAAGACGATTAAGAATGTTATATCCTCATACATAATGAAAATTAAATTACAATAAGGCATTTACATAAGATTCAAACAAAAAAAAATCCTCCTATTAGGCAAGTAATATTCTAAATTTGCAAGATCCCTAAACCACAGAGTAGAAATATAACTTAAAATGAAGTTTTACATGAGTAAGAAAGAATAAATCAGCAATGTGTGACATAAATTCAACCTACAAGTACAACATTATAGTTAAATTACAATATGCATGCAAATCTAAGAGAAATTAGGGAATTAGTCTACATACCTCCACAAAACTGCTAAGGATTTGATGGAGTATGACTTTGTCTAAGCCATTGAGCCTTTAGCGATCTCAACATACTTTTTTTATCATCGACACTTCGTCTACTTCATCTGCAAATGCTAAGGTAAGTTGTAATTGCATCCATACAACACTAGATATTATTACACATAATGAATATGGAATCATTGAGAAAAGAAAATACAGATTAAGCTTAACATTAAAATCACGGAGTAATGTTTGTATTGGTTTACCTATATTGAGATGTTTCAAATTGATACCTCAATTTATAGAAACCCTAAATTGTAATTTTGGTGACGGTGATGCGTAAAAGAAAAGAAGCCCTAACATTGTCGGTCGATATCGTGAGTCATGACTAGCGGCAACAATGGCGAGTGGTAGAGTCAATTTTGTGAGTGCGTGAGCAGTGGTGGAGTCGATTTCGAATCGCCAATGGATATATTCTCAGGTTTGATTGATTAGTGTATTTGTCATATATGCGATCGATGAGGAATGGAAAAGCGAGAAATAAAAGAGTCATCAATTTTATTTAAGACAGATGGGAAAAAAAGGCGTTATTTATTTATTAAGTTTATTTTTATTTATTTATTTATTTTTATTTTTTTGTTGTTTTTAGTTTCTTAGTTTTAGAATGCATCATTAACATTCACAAAAGATGAGAAATATACCACATACAAATTATGCCCGTCTTAACATAATAAAATTTCATTGAAAATATGATAATTTTTTAAAATGTCTGTCAAAGATTTGTATATGTTTGTAATTCATCTGTCATGAAAAACCTTTTTTCTTATGAAAGTCTCTAGAGCCTTTTAAATTTTACAGTTAACGTCTTATCTAAAAGTAATTGAGCAACACGACTCTTATGTGTGTGTATGTGTTTTGTGACGATTTAGTTACGGGAAATCTTAAGAAAAGTCTCAATATTTATGGAAAAGTTACACTTTAGTCCCAAGATTTTTTTTTTGAACGAAAAAGTCCCGAAAACCGGCAAAAATTTACAGTTTAACCCTTTTGACCGGTTGAAACCGGTACCAAATTAATTTTGGACTATTTCGTAAACTAATCCAAAATGTTGGGACTTTTCTGTAAACAAAAAATATTATGACTTTTCTGTAAACAAAAATATTATGACTTTTCTACAAACAAAACCCTTATTATTATTATTATTATTATTATTATTATTATTATTATTATTAAAAATATAAATAAGAATACTTTTTTTTGAACTTGTTATTATTAATATTGTTACTAATACATATAAATGTATTTAAATGAAAAAAATAATATTAATGACATTGTTTAAGGGTGGAGGTGGAGGAGATGTTGATGCTTTTAGCATTAAAATCATGAATGTTTGTTTGTATATTTTTACTTTGTATATGATCATTTCACATTTGTTGTTATTATTTTTAATTCAGAATAATAATACTTAACAATTTAAAAGAAGTTGCATATTTGTAAAATTGTTTATAAATAGTTTAAGCTAGAAGGATTTCTCACTTTGTATATAAAAATGTTTAAGGTAGAAGGATTATTTTCCAAATCCAACAGATCCACTAGAAACATCTACATAGGTAGCCCATATCAAAATTCAAAAATATTAATTACAATATCTTTTTTAATAAAATGTAATATGACATATTTTTTGGATTAATACTTTTGAATTTTGATTAATACTTGTGAATTATTCTTATTACTTTTTATTAAACAAAATATTGTAATTAATACTTTTGAATTTTGATATGGGTTACCTATGCAGATGTTTGTAGTGGATTTGTTGGATTTGAAAAGTAATTCTTCTACCTTAAACAATTTTATATACAAAGTGAGAAACCCTACTACCTTAAACTATTAATATGCAACTTCTTTCAAATTGTTAAGTATTAATATTCTGAATTGAAAACAATAATAACAAATATGAAATGACCATATACAAAGTAAAAATATACAAGCAGACATTCTCGATTTCAATGCTAAAAGCATCACCATCTCGTCCACCTCCACCCTTAAACAATGTCATTAATATTATTTTTTCATTTAATGCATTTATATGTATTAATAACAATATTAATAATAACAAAAATAGTATTCTTATTTATAATAAAAATAATAATAATAATAATAATAATAATAATAATAATAATAAGAGTTCTGTTTGTAGAAAAGTCCTAATATTTTTGTTTACAGAAAAGTCCTAATATTTTTTGTTTACAGAAAAGTCTCAATATTTTGGATTAGTTTACGAAATAGTCTCAAATTAATTTGGTACCGGTTTCAACCGGTCAAAAAGGGTCAAACTGCAAATTTTTGCCAGTTTTCAGGACTTTTTCGTTCAAAAAAAAAATATTGTGACTAAATTGTAACTTTTCCGTAAATATTGAGACTTTTCTGAAGATTTCCCATTTAATTTCATTACTATTAATTTGTTTAATATTATGTTTCTATAGCTAGGAAAAACAGTAAACATGTTTAACGATACAAAGTTAAAATGGAATAAGATTGTGTGGACCTTAGATGCAATCACAGGTGATGTTTTTGAAAATATTTCGTGTAACATACGTTATGATGTTTATATTTTGTCCAAAATTAACAATGGAATAAAAATAGAAAGAAAATAATTAATCCATCAAAAGGTAGCTCATAAAAAGGAAAAAGGTGTCCCATTTCCAATTCACTCGACTAAAGATTCCATGATGACATCTCAACTCGAGAAGGGTTGCTCCATAAAAGTGTTGCCCACGGTTTTGCTATTTACGATATTAGTTAGGCGATTTCGTGCGGGATTTTGTACTTGTCGTTGCCAATTATACTTGTCTCTTCCTTGCAAGCATCTTTATTGTGGTTACTAACATTAATTTCCTTATCTTTTTAATTTCTTCCAAGTTATGTACGATCTTAAGCTAAATGTTATACAAAAGACATGATTTTAGATTAGGGTACATTTAGGTGTTTGTTTTTAAAAAAAAAAAAAAAAATTTCAAACCACTTTTAGCTATCGGCGCAGAACACGCGCAAACTTTTACAGCAGTGAACCAACCACGTCAAAACTCTTCTAACCATAATAATAATAATAAAAACAGACTCAAAAAAGAGAAACACTGCCGCTCCTTTTCCATCTTCTTCCTTCGCACCATCCTTCTTCCTTTTGCACTTCCGACCGTCGCCCTACACCCTTCGTCGGCCTCGGCCCTTCGTCGGCGCACCACTGTACGGCTTCCTCGTCGGCAGACCACTGCTGCTTATCAGATCGTCGACAAATATGACAAAATCGATTTCTTGCTATGCTGGTTTCTGCAACTCACAAGGACATTATTTAGCTAAAACAATATAATTTTAATGTTAATTCATTTAATTTGTAAATAGTATTTAATAGTATTGAATGTTTTGGTGTTGAAAAACTATTTTAATTTTATAAAACTAGTTTATTTAAATTTCAATTTACTGTAACAGTCTGCAGATATTAAAAAAACAAACATGATTCTTATTACAGGCTGCAGCCGTTTGGTCCACCTCTTCTGCTGCAGATGGTTGCATAGGTGGCCTGCAGACTTCATTAATTTTCGCTTCGAAAAAACAAACAACACCTTAGTCATATCAGTTCAATAACACGAAGCAATATTTTCGAAAAAATAAAAATTGTATATTTTAGAACGCTCAAATTTGAGATGAACTTTCTATAAGCTTAAGTCACAATTTAGTTTGGGTTTTTCCATACAAATTAATGTCAACTTAAACAAATTTACAATAAGATCTATCATTTTCTTTAAAACTTGATTGAAAGTTGAATAGATTGTATTTTAGGTTTAACAAGCCGATGATAAAATCAAAGAGTTTCAGGTTATGTCTTGAACACCTAAACAAGTTTAGCAGGACATAGTAACATCACAGTAACAAAATATAGTTCAGTATTAATTAATCATTATTATTATGATTACTTATAAACTTTGAGTTATGCTAATTACTTGTATGCATTTGTTTAAGTTAAGTTTTTTTAGAGTTCGAGTTAAATAATTTTCAAGAGTTGCGGAGAATAAAACGATATCAAGTTTTATTTTTGTTAAACCAAGAAAATAAAATGACAGATAAAAAATGCGAGGTATTTAATCAACCTTATGCATAAAGTGAAGCTAAATTTGGCATCATGTCAAATGTTAGAAAATCAAAAGTGAGAGGTATTTAATCAAATTAAATATCTAATCAATCAAGTAACTTGTTAGTCATATGAAAAGTTTATAGTTTCCAGTTTTACCCCTGTATTTACTTAATTCCTTGTGGGTTGTAATTGTAAATATTTCATGTATTTAAAGTTTCCTCTCTGCCTCTTTTTGGGCATCGAGAGTTATTCTCTCATGGTATCAGAGCCTAATACGATCCTTCCCCTTATGATCGCTATCTTCTTATCTCCCCCACCTTCTTGCCTTCTCTTTCTGTCTCACGCCTACTGCCTCATGGCCTCCTCTTCCAATACTTCTGACTCTGTTCTTTCATTGAATACTGTCATGCATCTGATCACAATCCGTCTCTCCTCCTCCAACTATCTACTGTGGAAAAATCAACTCCTACCACTTCTGACATACCAAAATCTGGTGGGCCACGTCGATGGTTCCTCTCTCCCTCCTGCTGCTACAATCACCAAAGACGGAAAATCTGAACCAAATCCGGCCATTGCTACTTGGCATGCCGCCGATCAACGTGTTGTGATTCTTCTCCAAGCCTCTCTCACGGAGGAAGCTTTTTCTGAAATTGTTGGCCTCGGTACTGCGCGCCAGATCTGGGTTGCCCTAGAAGCCGCCTAGAGCAACTCCTCAGTGGAACGAGTCCAGAATCTGCGTGATCAGCTTAGACTTTTGTCTAAAGGCTCGACCCCCGTCTCTGATTTTGGTCGGAAATTTATGTCAATCTGTGATCAGCTAACTGCCATTGGGCAACCGGTTGATGAAGCTGACAAAATCCACTGGTTTCTTTGTGGTCTTGGAGCAACATTTGAGACCTTCTCCACTGCCATTCGTGCCTCCCGCTCCCCTCTCAATTTTCGGGATCTGATCACTCAAGCCGAAGGTCACGAACTTTTTTTAAAATCGTTCTACGGCTCTTCTCCCCCACCTGTTGCGTTTTCTACTGTGACTGAACCAAAATCCATTACTCCCAATCGTGGTCGTGGTGGCCGGTCATCTTGTGGCGGTCGTGGTAGAGGCCGTCGTCCCCCTCACTGTCAGCTTTGTCGTACAAATGGGCATTTCGCCACTGCTTGCCCCAACCTTGCCTCGTTTGCAAATCGCGCCCCTAGTATGGAATCTGATCTCGCTAAAGCCTTTAATGCCCAATGTCATGTCACCTCCGCCGGCCCTGACTGGTATGTAGATTCCGGTGCTTCCGACCACATGACGTCTTCATCAACATCAGTGACTCAACCCGCTTCTTATTCCGGTCACAACAAAGTCACCTTTGGTAATGGTGAGGCTTTTCATATCTCTCATATTGGTCACTCTTCCTTATCTAATGACATATGGCTCCGGGATGTGTTGGTTGTTCCAAAGATCTCTAAAAACCTTTTGTCCGTTAGCCGATTGACAACTAATAATAATTTGGATGTTTTATTTTCTCAACCGTATTTCTACATTCAGGACCGCACGACGCGGAAGGTTCTAGCTCAGGGCATATGTGATCGCGACCTTTATGTTCTCTCTACCGCTCCACACACATGTTTTGCTTCCACCCAGTCCTCATCCAGCGCCTCCTTTGAGCCGTGGCACTCGCGCTTAGGACACGTGTCTTTTAATACTATTTTACATTTAAATAAAAAGGGCCACTTGTCGGTTACCTCTATATTACCTAAACCTGTTCTTTGCAATTCTTGTCAACTTGCTAAAACACATCGTTTGCCTTTTGTGAGAAATGAAATACGTGCTTCAAACATTCTTGATCTATTTCATTGTGATTTATGGGGTCCGTCACCCGAATATTCGGTGGATGCTTACCATTATTACGTTATTTTTGTGGATGACTATTCCAGGTTTACTTGGTTTTATCCTCTTAAGACCAAATCCGACTTTCCCACTATATTGGATGTGTTTCTCAAATTTGTTCAAACTCAGTTCTCATGCAAGATCAAAGTTTTTCAAAGTGATGGTGGCACTGAGTTTCTCAGTCACAATGTTCAACGACTTTTAACTGACAATGGCACATTTCATCGGGTCTCATGCCCGTATACTCCGCAACAGAATGGACGGGCCGAACGCAAACACGGACATATTGTCGAAACCGGTTTAGCCATGATGTTTAACGGTCACATTCCCCCATCTTATTGGGTTCATGCATTCAGCTCAGCCGTCTACATCATTAACCGTCTTCCTCCGCCGATTCTACAAAACAAGACGCCATTTGATCTTCTCTTCGGCCGATGCCCATCATATGGACATTTTCGTCCCTTCGGGTGTCGTGTCTATCCATATCTACGCAACTATGCAACACACAAACTCTCTCCGAGGAGCTTTCCGTGCATTTTCCTTGGCTATTGTTCTCAATATAAAGGATATCAATGTCTTGAATCCTACCACTTCCCGCATATTCATTACTCGGCATGCTAAATTCGATGAACAGTTGTTCCCAGTTACTGGTGCATCCTCTCAAACCCCGGAGACGTTGCTCGTGTTATCTCGTTTCTCTGATGAAGACTATGGTTACGATGCTCCCACACCACCCGTTTCTACCTCCCCGGCCTCTCCGGCCCCTTCACATGCATGTGGGTTCTGCGAAGATGATATTCCTGTGGCTGCTGCACCCGGTCCTCCTCACCTGTCATTCCAACAACACCACCAGCTCCTCCTATCAACACTGATCACGCCGGAGAAACAGGTCCTGCCTCTACCTCTACCTCGGATGCCACTACTTAACTTCCCGAGGTTCCCCCCTGTCACGCCTGCTGTTCAGCCCCTACTGGCGGTCATCACATGCAAACGCGGGCCAAATCGGGCATATTCAAGCCCAAACATCGTGCCCACTTGGCTTAAACAGCCGTTTCCTCCGCATTATTTGCCGATACTGCTCCTAAAGGATTTAAAACTGCCGTCAAACATCCTACATGGATGTCCGCCATGCATAAGGAAATGGATGCTCTGCTCCATAACAACACATGGACTCTTGTTCCGCGCCCTCGTCATCACAATGTTGTGGGTTGCAAATGGCTCTATCGCACTAAGTATCGTGCCGACGGCTCTATTGAACGCTACAAAGCCTGACTTGTCGCTCAAGGCTTCAGCCAAATCCCGAGTCTTGATTTCTCTCAAACCTTCAGTCCGGTGGTCAAAGCCTCTACTGTTCGAGTTGTTCTCTCATTGGCTGTTCTTAACCAATGGTCGCTTCATCAACTTGACGTCAATAATGTGTTTCTCAATGGGGATCTAAGTGAACTCGTTTTTATGGAGCAACCAACGGGTTTTCAAGATCCTAGTCGCCCCGATCATGTATGTCGTCTAAATAAAGCCCTTTATGGTCTCAAGCAGGCTCCTCGGGCCTGGTTTCATCGCCTCAGCACTTTTCTGGTCTCCAATGGCTTTGTGTGTAGTCGGCCTGACACGTCTTTGTTTGTCTTCAAACGCGATTCGTGTATTATCTACCTTCTTGTCTACGTTGATGATATAATTCTAACTGGCAATGACGAGCATGTTCTTCGAGGGTTCATCAACAAGTTGCATGTTGAGTTTGCCATCAAGGACCTTGGTCGCCTAAGTTTTTTTCTTGGACTGGAAGTGACTTACACTGACACATGCCTCTTATTGAGTCAGTCCAAGTATGCTCGCGATATCTTAGAACGAGCACAATTACTTGATTCAAAGCCAGTCACCACCCCTCTTGCTGTCAACACTGCCTTTACAACCACTGGTGACCCATTCCATGATCCCACCCTCTATCGTTCCTTGGTGGGTGCCCTACAATATTTAACCATCACTCACCCCGATATCTCATATGCTGTGAATCAAGTCAGTCAGTTTCTTCAGGCTCCGACCATCTCTTATTTTCAATCTGTCAAACGGATTCTTCGCTATGTTAAAGGCACCATGACGTACGGGATGCATTTCACCCGATCAAAACCTGTCAACATTCTTGGTTACTCTGATGCGGACAGGGCTCGTTGCCTTAAGACGTGTCGCTCCACCTATGGTTATTCGATATTCTTAGGAGGTAATCTTGTATCTTGGAGTGCCAAGAAGCAACCCACAGTCTCTCGTTCTAGCTGCGAGTCTGAATATCGGGCCATGGCAAACGCTGCTGCTGAAATTGTTTGGCTCACTCACCTCTTACGGGAACTTTATGCCCTTCCGTAATCTCGCCCCACTCTTCTGTGTGACAACCAGAGTGCACTGTTTCTCTCTCAGAATCTGGTTTCTCATAAGAGGGCAAAGCACATCGATTTGGATTGTCACTTTATTCGCGAACTTGTTGCTTCCGGGAAACTGCACACTCATTTTGTTCCTACCAAGCTCCAGGTTGCTGACATCTTCACCAAAAGTCTCCCTCGACATCAGTTTGAATTCTTTCGGGAGCTCTTATTGGTTCGTCCACCACCGTCTGTAAGGTCCTAAAACAGATCTTTACCAATGATCAAGCAATCAAACAATTAATAGCAATCAGAATAAGAATAGAAGAAGAAGATTAATCAAGCTTGCACATGTTTATTGCAGTAAAACGTCTGGTACAACTCGATACAGTAAACCGTAAACACTCTGGCATCAACAACTAGACAAATACCTACAACTCCTCTATATATATTTGACTTGGGCCGCAAACTAGGTTTACGGCCGTAAACTCACCCTTGGACCGTAAACTGTTAAACAACACCAAAAATGCACTAAAGACTCATAATGAACTATTACAATGAAAGCCTAGACCAAACCATTAACTGGACCCTTCAATCTCCCCCTTGGTTTGGTGCTAGCTTGGACTCAGTTTTTGTCGATCACCAGCACATCAGATTTTCCCATAGCTCCATTCCACATCTCCTTCTCGATAATCTCAGCAACCATCGAAGTGTACTCCTTTGCAGTTTCAAATTGTCTTTTTAATGTATCAAGCTCGGTAATTAAATCGTCATTTTGTCTCTTAACATAATCATAAAGTTCACATTTTTCACTGTATTCTGTTTGAATTCTTTTAAAATCTTTTATTTTTGTTTCTAACTGGGCCTTAAGGGGTTTTTGTCCTTTCCTGAGTTGATAGCCCTCATATCTAAGGTACTCTACTTCTCTACGTAGTAATTGAATTTCATCATGAAGAAGTTTAACATATTCATTACATGCCTGAGAACAAGACGGTAGATTTACCTCACTCTTCTTGGGCTCGGAAGTAGAAGACACCATCAGAGCAAACTGCAGCTCCATCATTTCTGCTTCAGGATCAGCTGCATCATTCTTCTGGGGATCATCATCAATTTGAGCTAGGTGAGCGTTTTCTGGCCCTGAAATATTCAAAGCCTGAATCTGGTCCTCCTAGTCAAAGGACTGAGCGACCATAGCAGTCTCACCATTAACCGCAGCACCTACACAGTTGTTTCCCACTGCAACCATTGTCCTGTTGTTGTTCGTCCTACGATCTGGTTTTGGACACTCACGAGCAAAGTGACCCGGCTCGTGGCAATTGAAACATCGCAGCATGCCCTTGTTGAATCACACCTTCTTGTCAGCATTCATGCCCCAGTTGTTCTTCCCTGTCTTCTTAGCAAACTGATTGGCCCTGAAAACAGCCATAGCAATCTGCCATGTAATGTCCATCTCTTCCACGTCTTTTGGATGAATCTCATTCCAGGTCAGCAAATGACAGCTGAGGTGGAAGCTCTCCAGCTACAAAAGCATTGTAGCAGTTAACAAGCCCAGTGGCTAGAGCCAGATTTTCATCAGTGTCTTTTGTGTTTAAGGAAGAGGCTACAACTGGCACATTTGGAGGGGGAACAGCTTGTGGAGTGACAAATGGATGGCTTTGAGAATGAGGAATGGATGATGCAGCAGCGAAGGTCTAAATCTGAGGTTGTTGAGCAGCAAAAGCTTGACCTGCGAAAGACGTGATTGATGAGAGATCATTGTTGGATGAGATTCCAAGATTTGCAGTAGAGTACGAGTTCACATGGTTAATTTCTCTCTGTTTGTCATCAATATCACAAGCTTTGATGATCGCCATGATTTCAGCAAGAGTAAGGCGATTTAGATCCTTGGTCTTCTTAATCACAGCAACATTCATGTCCCATGATCTAGGAAGAGCATTCAGCAGTTTTTTGTTAATCTCTGACTTGCTCAAGAAAATCCCAAATATATTCATGTGAGTGGTGAGAGTTGTGAATCGCTGCAGCTGTGCCTCAAGAGTCTTTCCGGGAATGTAGTTGAACATATTGAATTTTTGTCGCAACATGTCCTGGCGACTCTCCTTCATATCTTCATTTCCTTCATATACCTCAATTAGGGCTTCCCACAAATCTTTAGCTGAAGTATACTCTCAGAAACCTTGAGCAATATCAGGAGATAATGCCATGGTTAGAGTGGCTAAAGCCCTTTCCTGTTCTTCCACCTTTTTAAACTCTTCATCTGTGTAGTTTTCAACAGCTTTGTCAATCACTTGTCCTCCAACTGTCATAGTGATTCTAACAGGGCCTCTAAGAATGCTTCTCCAGACTTTAAAGTCCTTCATTTTAATGTACTTTTCAATCCTATATTTCCATTCAGGAAAACCATCTGCAGACATTAATCTTGGAATGAGCGTAGTTGTGCCCATGACAGTATCAAGTTCGTGAAAATGAGTTTGACTTTGAGATTCCATCAGAAATTAAAGCAGAATAAAGTCAGAAAGGAGTTTACGGTTATTGAGTTTACGACCGTAAACTGGGTTTTCGGTTGAAGTGTTTACGACCGTAAACTGGGTTTACGGTTGAAGTGTTTACGACCGTAAACTGGGTTTACGGTTTGGATGACTACGGTTTGGATGTTTACGGTTTAAGTGTGTATGGTTATTGAAGCTTATTTTACGGTTAATGAAGATTCACAGTTTACGGTTGATTAAGGTTCTTGAGTTTACAGCCGTAAACTGAGTTTACGGTCGGCAGTAAACTCCCAGAAGTTCTTCAAAAAACGCGATTTTGGAGTAAATTTAATCCGTTTAACCACGAAAACACTAAAACCAATCTCGAACAATAAAGAATGTCAGTCTAAACAGCCAAAAACTCGATTGAATGAAGCTTTGACACCAGTTTTCGCTCTGATACCAATTGTAAGTCCCCAAATCTGCTTGTGTATCAATCAGATCCGTTTGATGGTGCGGAATCCCAATCAAACGGATGATGTCAGATCAAATAGAAGAGAAGAAGAAGAAGAATATGATGAATCTATGTATGTATTGATTAGAATGAAGATCCAGATACAAGAGATTCACACACACAAAACTTCTCTCTAGTTTCTCTCTCTAGAATACCTTACCCCCTCTTGTTCATTCTCTCCTCCTCACCCCTTACACCTATATTTATAGGGAACATGGGCCGAACACAGTTCACGGTCGTGATCGGGTTTACGGCCGTAAACCCGTTTACGGCCGTAAACACCTACCTAGCCGTAAACACATAAAATATTACATAAAAATACAATTTGCTAGAAAAGTAAAGTATAAACCATATTTTTGACCCAACAATCCCCCCCTTGGTTTATAGCTTTCTTTTCTTTTCTTGAATGACCCAACAAGCTCCCCCTAATAAGTAGCTGGCTTTCTTGTTCATCTTCATTGTAAGTTTGGCTTCAGCATTTATCTTCAATGAATGACTTCATCTTGAGAACTTGGGCATTTCTTCAAGATTTGACATTGAACGCACATTGGGTGAGGAGGCTTGACGTACTGATTCTTGAAAGATAGCGCTTTCAGCTTGAGAATCTTCAGAGAGAACATCAGAGAGAACAAATCTTCTGGATCACTTCAGCAGGTTCAAGATAGCAGCAGACTGATTGAGGAGGCTTCAATGCAATCCGTCACATAATCTTCAATTTCAGCTTCACCTTGCTTCTGGGGTTGAAAGATTGAATGTTGAAAGAATAATCTTCATTTCTTGCTCCTTCGAATGAGAATTCTTCGATGATCACGGATCCTTGGCTCAGAAATCTTCGACACAAACTCCATGAGTTTCATCTTCACCTGAATTCACTTTTCAAGACAAAACAAAACTAAAAGAAAACTTAGCACACAAATTAAAACAGAAACAAAAATATTTTTGGATTTTTCATATTTTCTGAAAAAGAAATAAAACATAAATAACACTATTTTTTTTTTTAATTTTTTGATTTTTGTGTGGTTTTTAAAAAATTTTAATTCTCCCCCAATATTTAAATTAGAAGAAACTATGAACAAATTTAAAAAAAATAAAATGATATCTAACTTTAAGAGTGATTTGGGATCAAAGTTTTTAGACAGCCTTTATCCGTTTATCAGTACCTTTTCCTTCATGAATAGATCTGGTCAATCGCTGGTATTGTGGTCCACTTAAACACGAGAGATTGTGACAAGATTAGGACATACTACAAGCGACAAGACAATGTGATCCTATGTTCCTAGATAATATTCCTAAAGGACCATTCAGCTGACGACGACCAAAGATATTGTTGTCCACCTAAATTGAGCAGCGAGATCTACAAACAACCTAGTGATTGTTCAATTTTAAATGTACTAGAACATGTTTCCCGCTTCCTGACATACCCCAATAATCAGGTACTTCCAAAGTACTCCTTACTTTAGGTGAGCAGACAATTATTATGAGAGAAGTCAGATTTAGAATGCATATGCTATACACCCAGGTCGGATCTCTTCCAATCTCGTAGAGGGTGAAACATATGACTAACCAGATTTAGAGGGGTTGAGAAATAGAATGGTGCATATGCTGTGTACCAGGTCGGATGGTTAATCACGCAAAGGAGACAACATATGGCTAACAGGCAGAAAGAATTGCATAGATAGAAGATGCATAGAAATAGAGTTGCATATGTTGCAGTCCAGGTCGGATGTATTTCAATCACGCAAAGGAGGCAACATATGACTAACAGAAAGAAAGCAAGAAAATAATTTCCTACAAACCTACTTTATCGGAATTCCCCAGTCGCCCCATCAATACCGGAATTAAGGACAGAGTCCGTACATCGAGGAAGAGTTAAACCACAGTTCTAGATACGGATTAATTTAATGTGACCGGTGGATTATCATGTATATCTCCCTGCTCAACCTATCTGAGCGTCGTATTGTCAGGCTAAATGGATCTATCTAGGTCAAGATTTTTCAAGTCTCTAGATTCCTTAAGTTCATTAATGCCTAGTCAAGTCCATTTTAATCTCTCGTGCCTACCAGCGCATCGAACACAGAGCCTAGACAATTCAGATTCAGTCCCTTACACAGATTCAGATTGTAAGGTCCTAAAACAGATCTTTACCAATGATCAAGCAATCAAACAATCAATAGCAATCAGAATAAGAATAGAAGAAGAAGATTAATCAAGCTTGCACACGTTTATTGCAGTAAAACGTCTGGTACAACTCGATACAGTAAACCATAAACACTCTGGCATCAACAACTAGACAAAGACCTACAACTCCTCTATATATACTTGACTTGGGCCGCAAACTGGCTTTACGGCCGTAAACGGGTTTACGGCCGTAAACTCACCCTCGGACCGTAAATTGTTAAACAACACCAAAAATGCACTAAAGACTCATAATGAACTATTACAATGAAAGCCTAGACCAAACCATTAACTGGACCCTTCAATCTCCCCCTTGGTTTGGTGCTAGCTTGGACTCAGTTTTTGTCGATCACAAGCACATCAGATTTTCCCATAGCTCCATTCCACATCTCCTTCTCGATAATCTCAGCAACCATCGAAGTGTACTCCTTTGCAGCGGACTCAAAAAGGTCTTTAGCCACCTTGATCTGATGAATGGAGAGCTGATGTATATCCCACCTACCAAATTGAAGCAGATCCCTCTTGTCATACAAACGGATACAATCGTCTTTAAGCTTGATGACAGCAGAAGCCGTAGTTTCATCAAACACCCCGTATTGCATGGATGTGAGAGATCCATCTGGATGATTTTGAAGGACGGGAATCTTCTTTACTTGAGCAGTAGCGGGCCACATCACTGACCAAAGTGGCTGATTTGTTTTGGGATCAATAACGCTAGGGTAAATCTTGATGATAGACTCTGCAGTCTTCATTGAAGGAAAGCCCTTAGCCACTTGATCTTCCAAAAATGTCTTGAACTGAGTCACCATGGGATTGTTTAATAGATTTGGGAAAGGAGCATTAGACAGCTCCGTAAGATCAACCCTAGTAAAAGAGTGAAAATCGTGAGCATCTTTGTACATTTCAGTATTGCCGCTCTTTCTTCTCACGATCCACATGTTCATAGTGTCATGGAATCCCCACGAAATGATCCCTGACCTATCACCATAAACGTCTCTTAAACGATTTTCTCCCAGATCCGTAAAGGTGATCTTTGATTGATCCCATGGAGCATTGTGATCTGAGCTCCTTTTGAATAAAAATTGACCCTTTTCAGCTGACTTGGCCAATTTACCACGTTTCAATGCCACTACATTCAGAGCCTGCGCCAGTTCCTTGTCAAAACGATCAACAACGGTGGTTTTTCTTGTAGGTTGTGGAACTATGGGAGCATCTTGATCAGGAAGATAGATTTTTGGCTCATCGACAGATGACTTGAATTTGTCGCCAAAATCTTATTCCAGCTTCTTCTTTAGATCGTAGTAGCTGGCGGTCAATAAGCCAAACTGTGTCTGAAGATCAGTAATCTGCTTCGTCTTCAGAGCTTTATCTTCAGTAAGTTCGGCAACTTGAATATTGAGCTTTGCATTTTCAGTCTGAAGGTCTGCAACCTTGATATCCAGCTCAATATTTTTCTGATCTAAATCAATATTTTTCTGATTCAGAGCATCGATCTCCTTCTGAAGTCCAAGTATTGAAGGATTCTCTTCTCCTGAGCTGCCACCCCCAATAGAAATTCATTTGCCACGTGAGGGAGGCGTTGTGAATTGTTCTTCGGCCAAAAATCTGGCTAGCTTAACAGAAGCAGCATCATGGTCTGGCCTGGGAGGAGAGAAACCTGTGGGGAAGGAAGAGCCACCAGCTTCATAGAAGGTGCTAGGACCTTCACTGACGGGTTCAAATGAAACAATGGCGGGAGTAGTTGTTGGTGGAGTTGTAAAGCTTTGAAATACACCCGAAATAGGAATTCCATGTCTAGGGTCAAGTCTTCGTCTTTTTATTGGAGGTTGAGAGGCCTGTGTAGTTGTGCGATCACTTTCCAATGGCTCAGATGTAGGTGGAACAACATCAAGGGGAGGAGTCCCTGACACTATCACCATAGGAATTGCTATTTCCTCTATTGGATTGGTAAGAGGAGGCGTGGCTTCGAGAACATCTTCATTTTCCCTTATCTCTGTTGCTGGATGAGCAACTTCATCGATATTGTCAAGTAGCATGTTGAGGTTCTCACCGGTCATGAAGTCTTCATTACTACCAAAATTTAAAGGAATTTCATCGTTATCAAACCCAGTGAGATCGAGGTCTTCATACAAATCAGTCTCCGTTCCGCTTTTTGAAGACCCCTCATTATAATCACTTTGGACCTGAACAGATGTCAGTTCATGTTCCTCAGCTACTTGAGCATTAGGAGCTGGAGTTTCTTCTTCTTCGGCACGATCTGACACTGTAATAACATCATCTTCCGAAATGACTTTCTCAGAAGAAGTAGGTTCAGATGAAATTTTGAATGACGTTCCATGAGATTCGGAGGATTCATTTATCTCAGCAAATTTTCCGAATTTCACAAGAGGATGTAATCCTTGGAAGACGACCTTGCCCTTGCGATTCTGCTTAATAAGACCATCAGTGTGGGGGCCCAACGACTTCATATCTAGTGTGTCTCCCTCTTTGACCATCTCCGAAAATTGGTTGTCAATGAACAGCTGAATGAACCTAGGGTACAACAAGAAAGAATCTCTGGTCTCCCAGTTTATAGCATTGATGTTTACTATGAACTCATCCAATATGAACTTTGAGAAGTTGAATTTGATTCCAGCAGCCAGTGAAACAATTGCCCCTGTGTTCCTTAGCGAGATTTCATCAGCACCTGATCTTCTGCCCGAGATACAGCTCACAAACACATGAGCCAAGAATCTCCAGTAGGGTGGCAGAAGCTTTTTCACTGTGGGAGGATAGATGCCTTCATACCCCATCTTCTTGAGAATCTTTTGCACATCTTCAATCCCGATTTCAGTAGGAAAATTAGGTTGATCGTTAATCAGCAATGTTTCTCTGATGTACTGCTCAGTGATCATAATCTTGCATCCTTTAACCACAGCTTCAACGATGACTACTCCATTGTCTCTTGTCATCTTAGCAGTCTGCCAGAACTCCCTGACAATCTTCTGATAAATGACTGGGTTCACAGTAATGGCAAAGGCTAGGCAGCATTCTCTCAGCCTGTAGATCATCGATCTGAAATCTCCATGAGCAGCAGGAGGATCATCCAGTACAATAGCCAAGTTATGCATGTCAGCAAACTTCAAACTCGCCATTGATCTGCACTAAACCAGGCCAAGTAAGAAAACAAAATATTTGAGCAGTTAAAGCTTTAAGTTCTCTTAATTAATCAATTTCATTTTTGGCCTTAAAAATTATTTTGATCAAGATTTTTGAGTTTACGGTCAAACATGGTCAAAAATGGGTTTACGGTCAATACTAGTCAAAATTGAGTTTACGGTCCAAATTGGGTTTACGGTCAATACTGGTCAAAATAGAGTTTACGGCCGTAAACCCATTGCAGTAATCTCCTGACCGTAAACGGAGTTTACAGTCGTAAGCTCCAAAAGGAGTTTACGGTCGTAAGCATCTAGACCATAAGCTCGGACCGTTTACGGTCGTAAGCCCTCCCTAAACCGTAAACGCGGACGAACTGAAAAACCTTGATTAATCCCCCAGTATCAGTCGAATCGATGAACAAACACCATTTCCTCAGTCGGTTTTAGCATACCTTTGATGTGGACTAAACGATTTTGCAAAAACACACGAAAAATTTTCGAGGATGAGAGAGAGTGGAGAGGGTTTGCGGCCGGAAGGATGAAAAGTGAGGTGGAAAGGGTTTACAACATTAAACTCCACCTTTTATACCTCCTTTGAATTTTACCTGTCTCCCACACAGTATAAGGCACAGTCCAAATCCCAATTAAATTTTCAAAAATAAAGCCTTTTGAGGATTTTAAAATTAAAGTAAAATTAAAATTAAACTAAAAATAAAATAAAATAATTTCTAAAATTTAAGAATTAAAGAATTAAAAAATTAAATTTTGACAATTATAAAAATAAAATAAAAATAAAAATAAAAATAAAAGTGAGATAAAATAAATACAGACAGAAATTTATCTCAAAAGTCACTGAAAATAATTTTGTGATACTGGGATCAAAGTTGTTAGACAGCCTTAGTCCACTTGTTGGTACCTTTATCTTCACGTCTTTATCTGGTCGATCGCCGGTATTGTGGTCCACTTAAACACGAAAAATTGTGACAGAATTCGGACATACCATTGGTTACAAGACAAAGTGATCCTAAGTTCCTAGATAATATTTCTTAAGGACCATTCAGCTGACGACGACCAGGGATATTGTTGTCCACCTAAATTGAGCAGCGAGATCTATAGACAATCTGTAAGTGTTCAATTTTAATTGTACTGGAACATGTTTCCCGCTTCCTGATATGCTCCAGTAATCAAGGACTTCTAGAATACTCCTTACATCGGGTGAGCTGACAATTATTAAGAGAGAAGATAGATTTAGAATGCATATGCTATACACCCAGGTCGGATCTCTTCCAATCACGCAGAGAGTGAAACATATGACTAACTGAAGTTTTAGAGGGATTGAGAAAAAGAATGATGCATATACTGTGTACCAGGTCGGATTGTGAGTCACGCAAAGGAGATAGTATATGGCTAACAGATAGAAAGAATTGCATAGATAGAGGATGCAGAGAAATAGAGTTGCATATGTTACAGTCCAAGTCGGATCTCTCGATCACGCAAAGGAAGCAACATATGACTAACAGACAGATAGAGAGAAAACAATTTTCTACAGACCTAATTTATCAGAATTCACCAGTCACCCCATCAATACCATAATTAAGGACATAATCCGCACATCGAGGAAAAGTTAATCCACGGTTCCAGATACAGGTTCTTTTAATGTGACCAGTAGATTCTCATATTTATCTCCCTACTCAACCTATCCAAGCGTCGTATTGTCAGGCTAAACGGATTTAACTAGGTCAAGATTTGTCAAGTCTATGAAATCCTTAAGTTCAATTCTGCCTAGTCAAGTCCATTTAGAATCTTTCGTGCCTACCAGCGCATCAAACACAGAGCATAGACAATTTAATTTTGGGTACGTTACGCAGACTCAGATTGCCTGTTATCACTTGATAATATCACCTCCCAGTACAACATCCACAAGCAAGACTAACAGAAACATATTTTTGATTTTTTTATTTGTTTTATAATGTTTTTGGATTTTTTAAGGTTTTCAAAAAAAATAAAACAGAAGCACAATATTTTTGGATTTTTCATATTTTCTGAAAAAAAAATAAAACAGAAATAAAATATTTTTGGATTTTTTGTTTATTTCTCCCCCTAAATTTGTGCAAGGGTGAGAATGAAATCACTAAAATGCGCAAATTTAAACTAATCTAACCAATAACAAAATTTTAATCCTCAAAACGAATCATTTTCAAAAATCCCACAAGCACATCGAATCGAGCTTTGTTAAAAGGCTTGGTGAACAGATATGCCACATTATTAGCAGTGGGAACCTGTTCTAGCCGGATGGGCGAGCGCTCGTAACAATCTCTGATAAAATGAATTTTGATATCAATGTGCTTGGTTTTGGAATGTTGGACAAGATTTTTTGTAATCTGAATCGCAGCCTCATTATCACAGTGAATGAGGGTTTCTAGATAATTCAAACCGTAGTCCAACAGCTGATGTTGGATCCAGATAACTTGAGAACAGCAAGCAGATGCAGCAACGTATTCCGCTTCTGCTGTTGAGGTGGAGACGGTATGCTGTTTCTTGCACTGCCACGACACCAACCTATCTCCAAGAAATTGGCACCCTCCTGATGTAGATTTCCTGTCAAGCTCACAGCCTCCATAATTACTGTCAGCAAAAGCATATAAATCAAATTCAGAATTCTTCGGATACCAAAGACCCAATTTTGGGCTGCCTTTGATATTCCGAAAAATCCTTTTGACAACAATAAAATGAGAAAGTTTAGGATTATCCTGATAGCGAGCGCATTGACAAACTGCAAACATGATGTCGGGACGGCTTGCAGTAAGATACATCAACGATCCGATCATCGATCTGTAGTGTGTCTGATCTACGGATTCGCCATCAATATCTGGATTCAGCAGGGGTCTTTCAGCCATTGGTGTCGATGCATGTTTTGCGTCTTGAAACCCGAACTTCTCAAGAATATCTTCCACATACTTAGCTTGATGTAGCAGGATTCCGGTTGAATTTTGTTTGACCTGAAGCCCCAGAAACATGGTCATTTCACCCAGTGAACTCATCTTAAACCGCTTTTTCATCACGCCTTCAAACTCTTTGCATAGCTGTGGACTGGTAGACCCGAAGATAATGTCGTCAACGTAGATCTGGACTAGAATCTGATCATTACCAACATGCTTGATGAATAAAGTTTGATCAATAGTGTCGCGAGAGTATCCATGCTCAAGCAAGTGCTTTGTTAGAGTCGCATACCATGCTCGAGGAGCTTGATGTAACCCATACAACGCCTTGTCCAACTTGTAGACATGATTAGGAAACTTTGAGTTAACGAACCCTGGGGGTTGATCAACGTAGATTTCTTCCTTCACCTTGCCATACAAGAAGGCAGTCTTGACATCCATTTGGTAAACCGTGAATTTCATGTAGGAAGCATAAGCAAGGAAGATACGAATAGCCTCCAAGCGAGCCACGGGAGCATAAACCTCAGTATAATCAAGACCCTCAACTTGTCGAAACCCGCGAACCACCAACCTTGCTTTATTGCGCACTATTACACCAGAATCATCCTGCTTGTTTCGATAGACCCAGCGTGTGTCAAGAGATCTTTTGCCCTTTGGTAACTCAACCAATTTCCAAACCCCGAGCTTTTCAAACTGATTTAGCTCTTCATGCATCGCATCTACCCAGCTGGGCTCATTCAAAGCCATGTCAACGTTCTTGGGCTCTATTTGAGATATAAAGCAAGAGTAGAGACATGCATTGACATCTCCACTCTGACTTCTGGTTTTAACTCCATCACCCAGCTGACCAATGACGTTTTCGATCGGATGATCGCGTTGAATTCTTGAAGGTATGTCTTGGCTGATATCATTTAGTGAAACATGAAGAGTGTGAATGTTGAAACCTCCATCATTTGCTGATTGATCCACATTAGCTGAATCTGCTACAAACTCATTAGCTATTTCTTCAGGAAAGAGTAGTTCCATAAAAGTTGGAGTGACAGCGGAAGCATCTCTAGACATGAACTCTCTTTCAACAGGGGTAAGAGGTGTAGCATCAGCATCAGGAGTTCCATTTTGAACTTTAAACTCTGGACTATCAAGTCGATCAGATGACTCCCCCTCAGGTGGAGTAGAGGACTCCCCCTCAGATGGAGCAGAAGACTCCCCCTCAACCGTTGGAGGTCTGTAAACAACTTGTTCGTCTTCGTCTTCGGAAACAATCTTCGAACCAAAAGAGGATCCATTTGAACCATCTGAAGACACATTTAAGGATTTGAAAAGCGATGTGTAATCAAATAACCAGTCAGGACCCACTCGAGCGTCTGTTTCATTCTCCTCCAACCAGCGCACGTCATAGGATTCGACAATCTGCTTAGTCTTCTTGTTGTAAACCCTATACGCGGTGCGCGCAGCATACCTTACAAAGTAACAATCATCGGCTTTGGCATTGAATTTAGGGTTGGATTCCAAGTGAAAAAGGGTGCAAGGGCAGCCAAATACACGGAAATGGCTGAGTGAAGGCTTGTGTCCATAGAGAATCTCGTACGGTGTCTTCATCTGAGCTTTGTTGATTAGAACACGATTCTACACGTAGCAAGCAGTGTTAATCGCCTCGGCCCAAAAGAAAACAGGTAATTTAGAATCACAAAGCATTGTCCTTGCAGCGTCTTTTAAAGTTCTATTTCTCCTTTCAGCAACACCGTTTTGTTGAGGCGTGTGAGCAGAGCTGTATTGACGCACGATCCCCTTTTCTGCGCAAAAATGGTCAAGAACTGCATTCTTGAACTCAGTTCCATTGTCAGTACAAAGCGCCTTCACCTGATTGTTGGTTTGATTCTCAATCATCACAATGAACTTCTTTATCAGATCAGCAACCCCAACTTTGTTGGATAAGAAGAAGACCCACGTAAAACGAGAGAAATCATCGATCACAACTAGACAGTACGATCTTTTGTTGATGCTCAGGACGTTGACCGGACCAAATAAGTCCATATGCAATAATTGGAGCACCTGACTGATTGAGTTGACTTGCTTTGGCAGGTGTGGTTTTCTATGATGTTTTCCTTGGGCACAGGACACACACTTCTCAAATGTAATAAAGTCTCTGACAGGTAAGCCTTGGACCATCTCATTCTTAGCAAGGCGATTCAGGTTTTTGCGTTAGCATGACCGAGTCGTCGGTGCCACAGCATTGCATTTTGTTCGGACACTTTTGAAAATAAGCAAGTGACTTGTTCAGGTATGTTACTGTTCATGTCAATAATGTAAGCATTCCCATCCCGTTTAGATTTGACGAGAATCCACTCTTCCGGGATGACAATGCCTGGCTTGAGAATCATGCATTCTTTATCGGTAAAATGGGTAGAATAGCCTTTGTCGCAAATTTGGGAAACACTCAACAAGCTATGCTTTAACTCGGGAGCAAAGTTGACATTTTCAAAGCTTAGCACTCCATTTGTAAAGGTTCCTCTTTGAGTGATCTTGCCACCATCTCCGCCCACGAAGGAAACATACCCCCCATTAAAAGATTGAATGTCGCTCAATTGGAAGATATCTCCTGTCATATGCCGGGAGCAGCCGCTGTCGGCGTACCAAGGACTGACGACATTCCTCCGCAACTGTCCCTGCAAAATGAGCGGGATCATTTAGATTTGGGAACCCAGGTCATCACTGTCCTGGGTTTCCTTTTCGCTTTCTCTGATTTATCTTTTAATGTTTTCAATTTAGGATCCTCATTTCTAATCACTTCAGAGGATGATGATGATGAATTGGAAATTAATTTGGGCATCCAATGATATTTAGGTTTTATAACATTCTCAGGTGGTTTTGAAATAGGTTTCTTATTAGTTTTCACTGAGCCTCTGGATGTTCTACTAGAAGTGGTTGAAGATCCAGAATTGCTTTTTGACGAAACCGATCTTGGCGGAGCCTTGTTCGGTTTTGGCAAACTATTTGGAGCTTTGTTATGAAAAACCTTTTTATCCTTTTGAAAAACAGCCCTTTTTCTGCTTCAATCATCTTTCCAATCATCATTTCGAGAACGAGTTCTTGAGGATTTTCTAATTAAAGACCTTCCTCGAGATTCGTTCTCTCCTCTTGGTGACACATAGTTTACAAAGATCCTATTTTGACAATTCCTAGCTATATGACCACCAACACCACAATTAAAACAAATTTGTTTATTATTTGAACTTGTACTGCATTTCTCAGATTTATTTTTTTGACAGACACTCTTACTCTTCTCAGAAGAACATGCATGAGAAATAGGTTGTGAGATAAGTGAGGGTGCCTCAGATGGTGTGACTTGTGGAATTGATGGGTTTTCATGAGAATCACAAGCATCAGAATTACCAAATATTTCATCAAACATATCAAAGAAATTAAGTTCAACAGTAGCAGATATGGAAACATCACACGAAATATTCTCAGTTTTAACATCAGAAACAAAAACTTTTTCATTTGAAACAAAAATATCAGAATCAGAAACAGAAACAGAAACAGATTCTCCAACTTCACGCTTTGCCTGATCTAAGGATTGATCTGCAGGGGAAGTAGAAACGTTAGTACTTTCAACATTTATAAATCCTCCTGAAACGAAACCACATGGCTTGCCATAAACCATGAATGGTTCGTTGGCAATCTCATCCTTGGATAGGGGTTGATATTGATATGTATGATTATAGGGAGGAGGTACACTATCATATCCTAAACCCTTTTGTTGGTTTCGTTTGAACTGCATGCAGTGATCAATCATGTTGGCAACTACCTCGCTTGATCCATCAAATTTTCTAAAATCAAAATATGCAGTTTCAAATTGCCCTTTTAATGTATCAAGCTCAGTAATTAACTCAGCATTCTGTCTCTTGATATAATCATAATGTTCACATTTTTCACTGTAGTCTTGCTGAATTCTCTTAAAGTCCTTTATTTTTGTTTCTAATTCAGCCTTCAGGGGTTTCTGTCCTTTCCTGAGTTGATATCCTTCATATCTCAGGTCCTCAACTTCTCTTTTTAATAAATCAACTTGTTCCCGAAGAAATTTAATCGTATCTTCACTAGATAGTGTACATGAAACTTCACATGATTGAGAACATGAAACTTCATTGACCGGGATGTTTGCGGAACTCATTGTTTTTCGACAATTCAAAGCGTCAAGTTCTTTAATTATATCAGCAAGACTAAGACGATTGAGATCTTTTGTCTTCTTGATGTCAGCCACGTTCATATCCCACGATTCCGGAAGTGCATTCAGCAGCTTTTTGTTTATCTCAGATTTAGTCAAGAAGATCCCAACTATATTCATCTCAGTAGTAAGTGTAGTAAATCGCTGCAACTGAGCTTCTAGGGTTTCTCCAGGGATATAATCGAACATGTTGAATTTTTGTCTTAACATATCCTGACTCTCTTTCATGTCTTCATTTCCCTTGTTGACCTCAAAAGCCATTAAAAACACAACTAGAAGTCAAACTTAAATTTAAAAATGCCCTTTGACTATAAACCTCAAAAGTCAACCTTAAAAGTCAAACTGAAAAGTTAAACTTGAAAAGTCAAACTTAAAAGTCAAACCGAAAAGCTAAATTTGAAAATTTAAAAGTTAAACGAGAAAGTCAAAGTTTAAAGTCAAAGTTTAAAGTCAAAGGTCAAACTTTAAAAGTCAAAGTCAAAATTTTAAGTAAAAAGTCAAAAATTAAAAACTAAAATTTTGGTTGAAAATGAAATTTTAAAATAAAAAAAATTGATTTTTGGGCTAAAAGTGTCAATTTGCGAAATTTGGAACCGAAAAGGAGTCTTTTTGAATTAAAAACGGAAGGGAAGTATCAACAAGTAGCCTAGCTGAGTTGGTTAAGGCGTTGGTCGATGAATCAGAGGTCCCAAGTTCGATCCTCGGCAGCCCCCAAACTTGTTTCCTATTTTTGATAAGCGAAGCGAAGATGCTGCTGCGAAGCGAGGACGAGGTGTGAGGATGCTGCTGACCGTAAACGAGACCGAACACGTGCGAGCCGTAAACTCCGAGGGCCGTAAACTCGGGCCGCAAACTCCGGACCGTAAATCTCGGACTGTAAACTCCGGACCGTAAACCTCAGAAACCCTAGCTGCTGACCGTAAACGCCGCCACTCCCTCGCTGGTTACGACCAAAAACAACGTTTTTTCAACTTTGAAGCTCCAAAACTCGATCAAAAACCCCTTTTTATCAAAAACACGAAGAACAACCCCCCCCCCCCCCCTAATTTTCAGAGATCTATCCAGAAACGCAGAAATCTTTCAAAAATAAGATCAAATAAGCTCCAGATCTGACAAAATTGACTGATAGAACCAAGCTCTGATACCAATTGTAAGGTCCTAAAACAGATCTTTACCAATGATCAAGCAATCAAACAATCAATAACAATCAGAATAAGAATAGAAGAAGAAGATTAATCAAGCTTGCACACGTTTATTGCAGTAAAACGTCTGGTACAACTCGATACAGTAAACCGTAAACACTCTGACATCAACAACTAGACAAAGACCTACAACTCCTCTATATATACTTGACTTGGGCCGCAAACTGGGTTTACGGCCGTAAACTCACCCTTGGACCGTAAACTGTTAAACAACACCAAAAATGCACTAAAGACTCATAATGAACTATTACAATGAAAGCCTAGACCAAACCATTAACTGGACCATTCACCGTCTCGCTTGAGGGGGGATGTTAGTCATATGAAAAGTCTATAGTTTCCAGTTTTACCCCTGTATTTACTTAATTCCTTGTGGGTTATAATTGTAAATATTTCATGTATTTAAAGTTTCCTCTCTGCCTCTTTTTGGGCATCGAGAGTTATTCTCTCATAACTGAATAAAATCTCTTACAAAATTAACAATTAAAATCATCTCTGGAGTATTTTTTGCTTTCAAGAGTAGCTTATTTCATGATTATCTCTTGAATATCTTCTATGCTTTAAAAATAAGACAAACCTACGAAATATTTCCCTATTTTCTTAAGTAAAATGTACCATGTACGGGATTGTATATTTGATTTGAATATTTATTACAAATTATAATGTTTTGGTGGTAACTATTAATTACTGAAAAATATCTACTTATTATATATATATATATATATATATATATATATATATATATATATATATATATATATATATATATATTAAAGTTATGAAATATTTTAACAGTAAAGTGGTATCTTTTTTTTCAATTTTGGTCCTCCAACTTACAATATTGATCCTTCATCTTTATGCTTTTGTTCACAAACAACCCTTTCACTTTGGTTTGAATTTTTCATAACCTCACCTTTTATTACATATTATTAGTATTTAGTCTTTTGGCAGAAATGGTCCCTCATCATTATTATTATTATTGTTAGACAAAATTACACGATTGGTCCCTGTGGTTTACCAGATTTAACATTCTCTTTTTGGTTTTAAATTAATGTTTTATTTATTAGAAAATACCCACCCGATACCATAAACCCACCCACCATCTGCCATCACCACCACCACCACCACCGCCAAAATTACATAAATGGTCCATATGGTTTACCCATAGTGACAAATTCAGTCCCTACTACCTGAAAAGACCAAATTACCCTCACATTAACGGACAAAAAACAACAACTTGCTACTTTACTTTACAAAGCAATACCTTCCGACCTCGGCAACGCCGGAGAATCTTTTCTAGTTATACATTATTTATATAGATGCTAGCTCTCAAAAACATGATACGAGTGAAATCACAATTAATTTTACAACAAAAACAATAGACAAAAAGTAGGATACACTAATGAAAACAACTAATAATAAAACTTAGAACTTAAATGGAATGTTACACATTTTAATGTATCCGGTAATATAAAATTTTTATTTTCAAATTTTGAATGTCGTTGAAAAGTTAAAGTTTCATTATCTCATATGGGTATACATTGATTTGTTGCTGAAATGGTTAATAACGTCAATTTGGTTTATATCTTAATACAATATTATATATCTTTGGTTTTTCATGAAGGATGTGACAACTAGTATTTAGCACCTTAAGGACTCAACACATCTAGTTTAATCTTATCAAACCTCAATTTTAGGGGACATGATGGATCAAAGTATTAATCAGGACAAAGTATCCATACATTCCCGTCCTTATAAATCCATCAAATAAAAATCATCTTCATTTTTACGGTCAATTTCAACATATACAAATATATTATTAAAAATCATCTTCATTTTCACGGCCAATTTCAACGTATACAAATATATTATCAAAAGTTAGTTCAAAATTCATTGAGAATATCGAGATTAGGTTTGTTTTTACCACTCCTATTGAAATTGTATTAGATTTAATAATAACATTCACTACAAAAATATTGATCTTTAGAGGCGACCGGCGTCGCCACTAAAGGTCCACAATGTCGCCGTTATAAGTATTAGCGGCAACATGTCGCCGATGTTGGTTCGTCGCTAATGTTTCAATGGTCGCCACTATTGTCTTCTGTCCCGCTAAAGAGTGGTCGCTCCTAATACTCATTTTCGTCGCCACTAATGCTCTTCGTCACCACCAAAGATGTCAGCACTAATTCTAGTTTTCTCTTTTTTATGGTTTTTTTACTATTTAACATTAAAATGCAGTAAATACGGTAAAAAAAAGTATAAAAACTTCTACAAAATATTAATTGCAGAAATATGGATCGAAACATTAAAATTTAACAATACGGCGTCCCAAAGTATTAATCCAAACATTAAGTGCAAGTTGTGTTTTAATTCTAACAAAACATTACATAAATCTTACAAGTAGCTACATATCATCATCACTCATTCACTCCCCTCATTCCCTCCGGTATCATTTCGTGGTGGCAGCGATCGAAACCATTCTTCAAATGTTTCACTACATATCAAGTCTTTTAGCATTGTTTGAAGCATATCTAGCTACAAAAGAACAACATAATCTTATAAGTTAAACCAACAAGTTACCAAAATATAAGCAAAGTACAAAATATATTACCAATATATCAAACTATAAAACTAACAATTATCAAACTAACAATTACCAACTTATAACCAAACTAACAAATGCCAAACTACAAATTACCAATATATCAAACTATAACTAAATTAACAATTAGCAAAAACTATTATAAACTAACAATTAACAACATATCAAACTATTACCTAACTAACAATAACCAAACCATAACCAAACTAACAATTACCAAAATATAACCAACTAACAATTACCAAGCTACAAATACCAACATATCAAACTATAACCAAACTAAAAATTACCAACATATCAAACAATTACAAAAACATAATCAAACTAACAATTACCAAACTACAAAATACCTACATATCAAACTATAACCAAACTAACAATTACCAACATATCTAACTATTATCTAACTAACAATTACCAAACTACAAATACCAACATATCAAACTATAACCAAAGTATATATAAGAAAATTTAAAATTAAATAGTCTTGTTACCTTTGATTGTGGATGTGACAGTGGTAATGACTGTGATGGTTGTTCCTGATCGTACATCAACACAATCATAGAAGGTTTATGTCTGATGCCTCTAATATGGCCGCGTCGAGAACCCAAAATTTTTTCAAAACCATTTCTTACTTTCTATGGTGTTAGTCCTCTTTCTTTAGTTAAATCTTGAGTTTGTTGATTTAACTCTTGGACTAAAGCATTTTGTATGTTTAAAAATGATTAACATGATAATATAAATAAACACTTGTATGAAAATATTATAATTAACCACTTACATATTGCTGCTCGACTCTAGCACTAACAAATACCCCCCCTTCGTGTGTGGATTGTTATAGTGCACCGACTCCTTCATTTGTCGTCGAATGCTTTATATATTTAGGCATTTGAAAATGTTTAACTGCTTGCGCCTAATTTTCACGTAACATACCCTGGAGGGGGGGGGGGGGGCTAATACCCTTGGGATATCTGCAAGCCCTCCGATACTCTCAAAATAAATATGTTCTTTACTTGTTCGGTCTCTATAATGTTTTTGTAAAGACACATCAATGCTTTGAAAAAACTGAGCATGCTGGGGATCCAAGTTAACCTGATCCAAATCAATCTTTCTCTAAAAATACAAAAAAAGTTAGTTAATTAAATACATATCACAAATAAACTTCAAATATTATCATATAAATAATTTACTTTCAGATGCAGGACTGTGACATTCCTTAAAGTGGGGGAAACATTGTCCCAACTAGATACGCCAAAAGGGATGTTCTCCCTCATATACCGCCCAATCTCATGGGTAAACATATTGCCACGTTTCCCGATAGGGGAAAATATGAGCATTCTATCAAAATCCAAACCCAGAGGCTTCCACTTGTTTTTTTGTAACATATTTTATAGTTAAATATTTTTAGATAATCCTCTTATTCTTTTTGGTGGCTCAGCTGTGACATCCCCATTTTCATAGCCCGAAAACTGTAACACCCGTTTCCCAGAATGGATCAATTGATGATAGAAATGAGTCAACGACATGGTTTTTAAGGAAAACCATATGTCACGACATCACATGAAGGTTGTCATGACGTGGCATACCAAATGTGTGAATTCGTATTAGGATGGAAGTCACGACGTGACAAGAGGAGTGTCACTACATGACGGTAGCTGCAGCCAAAGCCCATTATATTTTAGGGTTTGTTCCATATTTAAGCCCCTAAACTCAAGGTTTAGGGCATCCTCCTCAGCCTCCAACCCTTTCAACGAAACTCTGGCCTCCATTATTGAGTTTTTGAGCATTTGATGGTGGTTTCCGTGTATTGAAGGAGAAAGAAGCATCCTTGGTGCATAGCTCCAACTTGCAAGTCTCATCATCTTCTCCTAGCATTTAGTCTGGAGAATTGTGAGTATTCATGTTCCAAGCTTTATGTTCTTTTCTTCTAGATCTAGGATTTTTGTGTTTTTTCGCCAATCTGGGATGGATGGATTCCATAAAATTGTAAACTTTATGGATACTTGAGGTCACTTGAAGGTTATATGATTTGGATCTGAAGTTGGTTGAGTTTTGACTCCATGTATCTGATTTTGGTTCCATTTTCATCATTTTGACCTAACATGAGCTCAAGACATGCATTGGACATACATGTCTATAAAACATCGACTTTTAGAATGTTCTTGGAGTAAAATAGCCCTCTGGAATGTTGGAATGGGTGGCTTAAAGGATTAGGGGCTTAATCCATTAAGTTGACCTAATACAGTATTCACGATGACTATATGGAAGTCATGACGTAACGATGAGGCTGATTGACTGTTTTGGACAAACTCGGTCAAGTCTAGATGGAACGAGCATCACGACATGACATTAGATTTGATCGTCACTGAGTTGGAACGTAATCGAGATTTTGATCGATCCTAATTTCGTTTTCTATGACATGACCATGGATTAATCACGACATGGAAGTCAGCTAATGTTGAATTTAACCGTTGACTTCTTGATTTGATTGAATTTTAGGCAAATTCCTTGTATTTGAGTGTGGAAGAAAGTTTGACCGTAGATAATTCGATAGGTGGGTTGTAGCACCAGTCTCTGGACTTTTCGAGTTGTGATTGTTCGACTGCGAGAGTGAGGTGAGTCTTCTCACAATATTATTTAGGATGCTAATTGTCTTTGTGATTCTTGCATGGAAGCCCAGGATGTGACCCCTAACGTTTGCATGAAAGTCCAGGATCTAGCCCCTGATGATTGTATGAAAGACCAAGATTTGGCCCCTGGAAATTGTGTGTAAGACTAAGATCTCGCCCGTGACATTTGTATGTAGGAGGCTAGTTGTCTTAGTGATACTTTCATGGAAGACCAGGATGTGGCCCTTGGCACTTGTATGTAATACCAAGATTTGGCCCTCGGCATTGCAATGAAAGACCATGATTTGGCCCATGGCAGAAAGTGAGTATAAGACTATGATTCAAACCATAACATTCACTATATTCTTTATGGTATGTGGTATTTTAGGGAACTCACTAAGCTTTGTGCTTACGGTTTATGTTTAAAATTTTTTCAGCTACTTTTGGTTCTAAAGGGAAGGGTCGGCTTGATCGCAATGCATCCCCTGGAGATTTATTATGCATTGGCTGTTTTTGATTTTACTATGATTGTATTTTGGAACAAATGCATGAATGGTTTTGATTTATTTAAAACGAAATTTTTACACAATATTTTTGGGACGTTACAAGTTGGTATCAAAGCCTTGGTTTGAGAGATTTGGGAACACTCTCAAGTTTGTCTAAACTCAAACCGAGGAGTTAATAAAATCTTTTAAAATAAAATGAGTTTTCTAAAAAGGTTTTTAAGAAAAAGGGGTGCGATGCGTGCAATTACCCAAGCTCAAGTAAGTAATTCCCAAAATATCCATACATGTTGATATGTTATATATGATATACAAGCTAGTAGTTAGAATAAGTATCTGCTCAGGATTGCATGCTAGAATGCCTATTAGGAGAGATGCCTTTATGAAACCTTGTTGCCTATATAGTTTGACTGCTCGAATGATGCTTGCTTTGTGTTTTGTAGAGCTTATATTCATGTTAGTTAACTATTAAATGAATATGTCAAGTTACATGCTGTGAAGGTTATATAGTTTTAGAATGATTGATTTGGCTCTATTGTGAACACTTGTTTGAGTCCAACCATTGTAGTGCATGATCTTTTAGTTGAAAAATTATTGAAGTTTTGTTGCATGTGATTGTATTCATGAGGTAGTTAGATGACATTAGTAGGAGTCCTTCAGCAGCTGATGGCATGGCGAGGTGGGAAAACTAAGAGATCCTAGGAAGTGCTTTAGTGTGAAGGGTGCGATGTTTAGCGAGTTTTGTGAGTATAATTATAAGGAGGTGACTTAGAGGATTCAAGATAATTCTTGACAAATGTATGGATAGGTGTGGAAGGTAGTATTGGGCCCGTACTAATGGAAGCACATGATCCATACTCTAATTAACAAGAGTCGTGGAGACCATAAGGAGCTTGTAGTGTGAGAGTTGTCTCGGGTATGTTTTGATCGTTTATATGGTTGCCTTTCAGTATGGTTGTGAGCACTCGAAGAGGAGGTTCTTGTTCAGGTTTAGGTTCAGGCTTTGGTGCTGAGCCAATTGATGAGAGGATACGCGAGTTTATTACGTCAGAGATCACTCGCGGTATTTTGGATGCAAATCCTATGATGTTTGGTACCATCAAGGAGGGGATCATGGAGTTTTTGGATGATCGCTTTGGGTCCTTTTGTGCAGAGATTGTAGTTGGTCAGTTCAGGGCACGAACTCTCTCCTTTCGAAATTTTAAGGCTTGCGGAGCCCCAGTTCTTAGGGAAGAAGGACCCTATTTCCAGCAGACGGTGGATTTCCAACATATAGAATGCTCAGCGGACGAGTTTCTGCCATGAGAGATTGAAGGTAGGGTTTGCATCTTGCCTTCTGAGGGACCGAGCTCGTGACTAGTGGGAGGAGGTTGGTCATGAATTGGGAGCTGAGGCTGTAGTGGCTACGATTTGGACAGATTTTACATCGAGATTTAGGGCGGAGTTTACACATGCTATCGAGGTGCAACAGTTGGTGAGGGAGTTTCAGGACCTTCTTCAGATCAAGGAGACTGTGGCGGAGATCACCAGTATGTTCGGTGAGAGGGATTTATTGGTTCCATAGTATGCTGTGGATGAGGATAAGAAGAAGACGAGGTATCATGGCAGGTTTAGGGATGGCGTTCAAGATTTTGTGAGCATGTCGAGTTGCAGGACCTTGGAGGATATGATTTCTAGAGCCAAGGAGTATGATATTGAGTTGGAGCTTCAGAAGAAGTGAAAGACAGTTTCAGTTCAGACGATAGAGCGCTCAACAAAGAAGCCCAACAATTTGGATTCACGAGCTAGAGGCCAGAAGGGCCGGGGCCATAGCTACAAGTGCAGGAAACCGCATGCTGGAGCATGTCGAGTAGGTGGTTTGGGTTGCTACATGTGCGACATGAATGGTAATATCAGTAGGGATTGCACTTAGGGATCGAGTCCGATTTTCTTTCACTAGAATCAGACGGGCCATAAGAAGGCGGATTTCCCGAGACTGATGGGTGGAGCGGTGATGGCACCTACTCAAGGTTGTAGAACTCGCTACTCGGTACTTACTCGGCCGACTGTCGAGTAACGAATACTCGTGAGTACTCGGGAGTACTCGGAGAGTATTCGGATTTGGTAATTCATGTAGAAATATTTTTAGGAAAATTATATATGTCAAAATCATAAGTTATAATCATAATTTGATTGAAATATATAACAAAATTAGATACATGTGAATACATAAAAAATGAAATACACACAATTGTCTCACTAGTGAATAATTATTGAAAATTTAAGATATATATGTAGTAATAATCATATGTGTGTGTTAAATCATAAATCATTAAGTGTATTATACATATTAATCTTGAAATTCTTGAGTTTTTTTCTCTTTTTATGACAATTTTCACCCTTTGATTGAGTTGGCTGAGTTTGACTTTATTGACCGAGTAGGGCCGAGTAAGATAGTGTAATACCGAGTAGGCCTGAGTTAGAGAGATGTTGACCGAATTTTGATCGAGGTTAACCGATTTTTTTACTGAGTTTGACTTAATTCGATTTTTTTTTCGATTTCAAATAACTCACCTCGGTGGAGGGCTGATTCTGAGTACTCGGCCGAGTAGGCCGAGTTTTGCAACACTGCACCTACTCCAGCTACACTGAGGATTACTGTTAGCCGCGAGGACAGGGCAGAGGCTCTGGTGGTGAGGAGCTGAGCGTTTCAGTTGACGGCTGAGGAGGCCCGAGTTTCGCCAAATGTTTTCGCTAGTACATATCGTATTTATTCACTTTCTTCTTTAATTATATATGTTTATGATTATGTGATTATATGTTAGAACGTAATGTTCGAAGTGTTAAAGTCTCCATCTCACATACAGGGTTTCTTTTTGATCGTTTGGTCATTATTTGAAGGATCTTTCATATGTCATGTTGCATTCCGATAGTCAAGGTTGGTGTCTTTTGGTTGATCTATTCCAGGGTTTTGATATGGTAGACGTCAGTCGATGATGGCTCAAACCCTAAGTCGGGGAGAACTGGGTAATCTACTTGCAGGATCATCAAGTAGTTCGTTTTTACGATTTCAGCTCAATGTGTTCGAGGAATCTATGGTGCAGAAGTTAGGATGATGGGGCGATGTATTCAACCTTCAGGTAAGACCCCAAATCTATGAAGAATCAAATTTTGGCAGGTCATGTCATCATGGTTGGTATTGGAATCGATCCGTTCGCGGTTCGGGCAACGTTCTGGTTAATCTTGGAATGCTTTCTTCGAGCATAAGGTTTTATTAAGTAAGTTGTGTGTTGGTAGGATCTGCTCGATTTATTCAAAGATGTGGTTATTGCTTTAAGTTGAGAAGATTTTTGGTTGGATTTCTTATTAATGTGGGATTGCGAGCACAAGTTGAAATTCTTGGGGTCTTGTCGCTAGGGGTTGTAGTCATATAGTGGAACTCTTGAAGTTGTTTGAGGGATTTGGGTTCTCTTATGCCCTATAATGTCAGGCGTGGATTTTAAGAACCAATTGGTGAAGTTTTTGGGTCGGCATGGAAATCTGAATGGTTATGAAGTTTTCAGAGTGTAGCTAGATCCAAGTGGGGGAGAATCACTTGGGATTAATGGAAATATTTTGAAGTGCGGGTCAATCTGGAGTTTCATATTCAAGGACAGGAAGATAGTTGGTCTTGTTTGTTGTATGAGTTTAATGTATGCAAGAAAGAATGTTCAACAGTCAGTTGTAATTGGGGAAGAAGACGTTGAATAGTCAAAGTTACATCATCTGAAGATTATAGCATTCACAGCGACGTATTTTGGGTTAGTGTCTAGGTTAAGGTTAAGGGTTGTGTGAAGGCCTCTCTACGTGTACTTGTCTGATTAAGGCTTTGGGGTTTGAAGCACGAACTGAATGCCTGATAGGGTCTAACAGGCTAGGGCCAGTTCGTGTTGCTTTTTGGCTGGGTGTTCTTGTGGATTGTTGGCAAGACCATAGGTCGGGCTCATGGAAATTACAAGAGTGTTGCAAAACTACGATTTGGCCCGTAGCATTCCCTTGGCTAAGATATGCAATTGCAAGGGTATTTGTAAGATTGTGGGAGGACCACAACATTCATATGGTTGAAAAAGATTGTTGACCGATTTGCGTCGGGGGTGATGTAAAAATACGATTTCGCTCGTTGCATTCACTTGGGATGAAACATACCTATTGTAGTTTGTTATGGGTTGTTTAGTCGTTCTTGCTTAGACGTAAGGGTTTTTGAAGCTATGTTGACATATATAATTGGTTAGCCATTGTCTGTACGACTCTTGGTTGGAGTTTTGTCGTACAACCGTGTGAGAGGTTGTCAGCTTTAGCAGTCGGGTGAGGATTCTGTATTCCATTTTATTAGTAGGACAGCGTGAGACCGTGAAGATCTCGGTCAGATAGAATTTGCAAAAATTTTCGGTCAGCAATATTGATATATAGGTTGGTGATGCTTCAATTTTTGGGGCTCATGTTTGGATTCGCCTTGGTACTCGAGTGTGAGGCTGCCGATAGTGGCGGATGGTCATTAAATTTGTTTTCCAGTTATTAGTGAGGAGGTGATCAAGCGGGGAGGTACCGATAGGAGAAAAATATGCGAGCTTTTAGGGAAGCATGGGTGACGTATGGGGTGGCTCTATCTACCTAGGTGTTGGGCATGGAAGTTAGTCCCTCTTGTCGAGGGCTAGTGAGGGACGTGTTGGAGTTTGTTCTTCGTTAGGTCGCGTATCTCTCACTAAATATTGTTTTGGCACCAGTGTCAGAAGGCAATTATGAGTTCGAGGTACCATCTTAGTGTTGTATTGGATGCAATTTTAGCCTCTAAGCGTTTTTTGCGCGGACATGGCTTATGCGACTCGTTTTGGAAGTCCTTGTGATGATAGTCGTAGTTCGGGAATTCAGAGTAGTGGTGTCTCGTGCACAAAGTAAGTGGACTTGGAAGAACCGTCAAGGGGTTCGAAGGGTGTTTTAAGAGTAACCTGTAAGAACAAATATTGAGGATGAAATTTAATTTAAGTGTGGGACAGATGTAACACTCGTTTCCCATAATGGAACAGTAAATGATATCAAGGAGTCAAAAGCATGGTTTTTGAGGAAAACCATATGTCACGACATGACATGAAGGTTGTCATGACGTGGCATACCAAATGTATCAATGCGTATTAGTATGTCATTCACGACGTGACAAGAGGAGTGTCACGATCGTTTAGGGTTTCTTCCATATTTAAGCCCCTAAACTCAAGGTTTATGGCATCCTCTTCAGCCTCAAACCCTTTCAACGAAACCCTAGCCTCCATTTTTCAGTTCTAGAGCTTTTGGTGATGTTTTTGGTGTCTTAAAGGAGAAGGAAGCATCCTTGGTGCATAGATCCAACTTGCAAGTATCATCATCATCTCTTACCATTTACTCAGTGTTCAAGTTCCAAGCTTTATGTTCTTTTCTTCTAGATGCAGGTTTTTTTGTGTAATTTCCCCAAGTTGTGAGAGTTTGGATGTGATTTCAATCCAAGTTGATGGTTCCTTGAGGTCAATTGAAGGTTATATGCATTAGATCTGAAGTTTGGATGTGTTTTCAATCCATGGATGTGATCTTGGTTCCATTTTCATCATTTTGACACAAGATGAGCTCAAGACATGCATTAGACATGCATGTCTATAGATTATCGATTTTTAAGAATCTTCTTTGAGTGAAATAGTCCTCTGGAAAGTCAGAGTGGGTAGCTTAAAGGATTCGGGGCTCAATGCATTAAGCTTCCCCAATGCAGTATTAACGACACAACCATATGGAGGTCACGACATGAAGATGAGGCTCATCGATTGTTTTGGACAGATTCTATCACAACATGAGCGGATGCCATCACGACATGAAAATAGATTTGATCGTCACTAAGTCGGATCGTTGCGGAGATTTTGATCAATCCTAAGTTCATTTTCCATGACGTGACCATGGATTGATCAGGACGTGGAAGTCAACTGATGTTGACTTTGACCGTTGGCTTTTTGACTTGATTGACTTTGTGGCAAATTGCTAGGCTTTGAGTGTGGAAGAAAGTTTGATCTTGGATAATTCGATAGGTGGGTTGTAGCACCGATCTCTGGACTTTTCGATCTGTAATTGTTCGACTGCGAGAGTGAGGTGAGTCTTCTCACTATGTTATGTAAGATGCTAGTTGTATTTGTGATGCTTGCATGGAAGACCATGATGTGGCCCCTGTCTGTAACATACACATTTATAACCATGTATAATTATCGTGTTTTGTAAGCTTGTTAGTGAATATTATTGAATATTATATAATTTTGAGCGTTGAGTTCTAACAAGATAGTTTTTACGAGATTTGAAGTAAAACTATGTTTAGAATCATTTGGAAAATATTGGAAGTCTTATGAGATTCCGATCAAAAGTCAAATATTGAAATTAACGAAAATATAAATTTGGAAATAATTAAAAATGATGTTATTGAAAGTTGTAGATTATCTCGTTAGAAACATTTAGGCGAAAAACTCATCAAAATCCGAGTTATAACGAAGAAGTTATGACTCATTAAAGTTTTGCGACAGAACCGGCACGACGCTATATGACGTAAAAAGTGAGTTTTCAATAAACTACTTTTTAGCTTTAATGATCTAAATGAAAGTCGTAGTATTTTTTAAACCGAGAATTTTCATAAAAAGAACGTCCAAATCTGACTTCGTATGAGGAAGTTATGATTTTTCTAAGATTCGGCATAGTAGTACACAACCCGAAACTCGAAATAAAGATCGAATGATTTTTAGTCGACACAACCTAAACGAGAATCGAAGATCTCGTCAATAGTAGTACAACGGTAAAAAGACAGACGAAAACGGACGTCTGATGAAGAAGTTATGAGTTTTTAACGGACTTTTCCTGTCCCGGCCTGTTAAAAACATAATACTAAAAATGAATTCAAAATTAGCCGACGAAGTCTAAATGAAACTTGTAGAGTATAATCTCACCTACGCGTGGATATAAAGAACGTAAAAAACGAAGCTCATATGCGAAAGATATGAATTTTTGAAGTTGTAAGCACAAACATCGAGGAGGTCGTACGCCCTACGTACTACGGACGAAGACACGTATCAAGCAGGTTTAACACGTCCGAGGCCCGGGACCCGAACATATGCCACGCATCAGTCTACGCGCCACGTACTAGATTATGCTCAGCGTAGAGCACCGCTACGCAGTACGCCCAGCGTACCGAGGAGTTACGCCCAACGTAAAGCGAGGCTTCGGATACTATAAATAGAAAGCGAGGTCTTCCGGTTTTTGTTTACAAAATTGACTGTCTTTAACCCTCTACTCTCTCTCAAATTACCCTAACACCCCCGAAGCCTAGGGAACTACCCCAATACCCGAAGCAAGTCCCGGCGCACCGAAGACCCCGAGAAAATAATATTTTCAGTCTAAAATCTGCCCACACAAAGCCCAGTTTTCAACTATAATCCCCGGTTTCGTCAAAGAAAGTCATTTTTAAGAACGAAGTGCTGCCCAAATTATCATTTTATCATTCGGTTATTTCACGGTGAGTTCAATATAGGGACAATTATATGTTATGTGTTATATATTCAATGTGCTTTCCTATGTTATTCTGGTTTTATAGCGTTGATCATGTAGAGCATGTCTCGTATCACTTTTGGTATTGGCTTTGAGCCTTTGGCCATGTAGAGCATGTCTCGTATTATTCTGGTATTGGATATATGCCTTTGGCCATGTAGAGCATGTATCGTATCACTTCTCGTATTGGCTTTGTGCCTTTGGCCATGTAGAGCATGACTCGTATCACTTTTGGTATTTGCATCGGACTAGGTAGGGCTGAAAGCCTGTATATTCTAGCAAAATGATAATCAGAAATCATTTATTTTCTGTGCCACTTGGGCTGAAGTCTTATTGATGTTTATCATGTTGAAATTGTTGTATCTCATTGATCGTAAATCTTTGAATCAAATCATTGGTTGATATGGAAAGCCTGTCATATGATACACATATGCCTTTGTTGTTCTTTGTCCCTCTTTGCTCCTATCATATTGATATATATATATATATATATATATATATATATATATATATATATATATATATATATATATATATACGACATAGCGTTATATTGTAACTGTTAATGAACTAACTAAGCGTCAACCGCTTATCCCTCTCAATGTTTAACTATTGCAGGTCATAAACATCCAAAATTGTAATATACTGTAAGAAGATGTAGAATAGTTAATATTATCACTTTTGTACTTAGTGTATAAATTCCTGGGAAGTTATGTAATATATAAAACTTTGTAAAAATCTTAATAGTTGGTTTGTATCCAGACTTTTGTAAATTATATTATGAATATGCATGTAACATGTTTGGAGTAATAATATTGTAAAGTTTCGAGAAGGGGTTCTCACAATCATGGTATCAGAGCAGTAGTTTAAGCGAACTAAATTCCACGGATTGGTATTTAGACTTAAAGTATTGGAAGTTCAATATATGAACGGATTCATTGTAAGTAAATGGATACAAACCATAGGTAAGACTTAAGTAAAGTAGTAGGTAATGATAAATCCTAATATTCTAAAATACTATATTACTCCAAATTTTCAGAACAATGGATGAACAGGTGAGTAGCCATACACCTGATGTGGGTGGAGATCCTCAACCTGATGAAGTAAATACTCCAGTATCCCCTCGTGAGGAGCAACTTGTGGATAAACTTACTGGTGTTATTCGACAGACTCTCGAATAACACAAAAAGGATAGTGATAAAGGTAAAGAGAAAGCCACCGGAGAATCTTTAAAAGGGGAGGCGAAACGTCCTTCATTCAAAACTTTCAAGAGTAATGGTGCTACGGAGTTTTCAGGTGTTCTTAATCCCATTGTTGTTCTTACATGGATCCAGAACACAGAAAAAGTATTTTGTATCTCTCATGTGGTTAATGAAGACAAGGCTAATTATGCTTCTGCAATGCTCATCGGAGAAGCCTTAGTCTAGTGGGAAACAACATTCGAAGCTCTCAACAAGTATAACGAAGAGAATTTATCTTGGGAAATGTTCAAAACTCGTTTGCTAGAAAAGTATTGTCCTCTAGACATGAGGAGAAGATTGGAGAAAGAATTCCTCGAGCTTAATAGGGAGGAATGACTGTGAATGATTATGAAACTCAATTCAATCAAAAAGCACGGTTTGCTGCAAAGTATATTCCAATTGAAGACGATAAAATTCAGTTATTCCTGGAAGGACTACGGTATAAAATCCGCGATTTTGTGGTTAATCGGGACATTTTGTCATTTGATAAAGTTGTTGAGTATGCCCGAAAGCCCGAGCATGACTTAGAAATATGTGGTCCACCCTTTCTGTTCTGAAGCATCCACGTGTTGATCGAAGTGTTCCTGTTTCCTCTATTCCATCAGCTCAATCCATTCGATCTAATCCTGGCAAACAAGTACAATCTCATAATACATCTCGTGGCCGCAGTAGGTCACAATCGTTTTCTCTTCAGTCACCATCGTGTCGAAAATGTGGAAAGAATCACCAGGGCCAATGCAGAATAGAAAAAGAATCGGTGATCTGTTATGGATGTGGAGAGATGGGCCACATGAAACCTGTTTGCCCAATGAAGAATGTTACATGCGTTGCTTGTGGTGTTACTGGCCACATGAAGCGTTTCTGCCCTACTCTTACTAGTCAAATGGCGGGAAGTCAATCTTCTGTTCAACAACCGGTAAATACTTCAACCAAAAAGGAGGAGGGGCCAAAAGCTAAAGGCCGTGAATTTCAGATTACCACAGAAGAGGCACACGAAGACCCTAATGTTGTAACCGATACATTTCTCGTCAACTCTAGACCTTCTCACATCTTATTTGATTCCGATGCCTCATATTCTTTTGTGTCTGATGAATTTGCGCGTTCTTTTCAAATTTCTTGTTATGCAATCGCTCAACAATTTCATGTAGATACAACGGGAAGTGTATCATTACTTGCTGATAAAGTCTATAGAGATTGTTTCATAGAAATTGAAGGTTATAATTTTCTTGCTAACCTGATTCCTATCTCCTTTCCCAACTTTGATATTATTCTCGACATGGATTGGTTGTCAAAGAACCGCGCAGAACTCTTGTGCTATGAGAAGATAGTACGCATTCCTATCGAAGGAAAGAATCTTATTTATGTCTACGGTGATCAACGACTTAAAATCTTAAAAATAATCTCTTTCTTAAAAGCTTGTAAATTTATATCGAAGGGGTGTTCTACTTATCTGGCCTATATAGTTGATATCTCAAAAGAAGGGAAGAAAATTGTAAATGATGTTTCCGTTGTTAACGAATATCCTGATGTTTTCCCTGACGATTTTCCTGGACTTCCTCCGGACAGGCAAGTAGAATTCTGAATCGACCTTATGCCTGGTGTTGCTCCGATTGCAAAGACTCCTTATCGTCTTGCACCAGCTAAGATGAAGGAAATGATGATTCAACTGCAAGAATTACTTGACAAAGGCTTTATCCGACCGAGTACATCTCCTTGGGGTGCTCCAGTATTGTTTGTCAAGAAGAAGGACGGATCGATGCAAATGTGTATTGATTATCGCCTAGCTAAATAAGGTAACTATCAAAAACAAGTATCCACTACCTCATATAGATGACTTGTTTGATCAACTCCAGGGTGTTAGCTATTTCTCAAAGATTGAATTGAGGTCTGGCTATCATCAATTGAAAGTACATGAGCAGGATGTATCGAAGACTGCTTTCCAAGAAAATCAAATATTTTCTTTAGTAAAAGTGAAGTAGTATTAGTAAAAATGTTTGTATGATTGGATTACTACTAGATGTATTGTATGATAAATTTTGTATGAAAAATCTCTGTATGGAATGTTCTGTTTGAAAACCCTGGTTATTACCAGTATGTATAGTAGTTTTAGTTCTCATAAAGAAACCATGTATTTGTCCATACTTATGCTAAATAATCACTATTCATGTATAGTATATTACTACATAAGTAAGTCGTTGTTATCTATTTGCGAGTTTTATGACCATACATTAACTTGATATGGCGCGAATCGGGCACCAGTATCCTTTATGACTTTGTCACCCGTAGACCTGCTGGTCCTACTATAGCTAGCAGCAAGGTGCGGGATAGTCAGCCCCGTATAGATCTATACACAAAAATCACGCTCTCCTCCGAGGAGATTCTGGATCATAAGGGGTAGTCTTCCACTAGTACATGTAATTGTACCCAAAGACGTGTCTCTCACGCTAGATTTACGATATTACAAGTAACAATACGAGAAAACCTTTTATTAAATATTTTTCATAAAAGATGTGTGTATGTATTTGTATAACCATGTATTGAATTCCTAAACTATACCTATTATATTTTGTGTGTTTGTATCCGTACACTCATGAAGAGGTGTGCTTTTGAGGTGTTTCCAAGGTTCTAACTAGCATCCAAGAAGTGTTATAGGTCCCAAGCTTAGTTGTAATGCAAGTTTGAGGCCTAAAATGATCATCAAAATGGGTTTACGGCCCTAAGAGGTGTGTGCGGCCGTACAAGGGGTATGCGGCCGTACACCCTTCATGTTAAAGCTAAAGTTGTCGACTTTAAGGTGAATGAAGGTTAGGGTCAAAGGTTTAGCATGTCAAACTAGCTGATAGGGGCCAAACTCTCACTTTGGAGGGCCTTTAAGGTTTGTATGGCCAACCTTATGAAGGTGTACGGCCGTACTCCTTCAAAGGATGAAGAACATGATGAAACTTGAAGAGTCAAGGCTTAAATCAAGAGGTTTTTCAAGTATAGCAAGCTAAAGGATGGAATACTTACGTTTTTGAAGCCTTGGAAGGTTCACGGTTGAAGAAACTTGAGAGAAAAGGGAGTAGTGTGCAGCCAAGGGGAGAAAGGAATGAAGGAAGGGAGGTCTACTGATATATATAGGGGTGGGTGACCTACCACCTTGAGTGTGCGGCCATGAGGGGGTGTCCGGCCGTACACCCATGTGTACGGCCGTACACTCCTCCTAAAGGAGCGTATGGCCCGGAATGCTACTTTACGACTTTGATAACTCACCCCTAATCTCAACCTTCGTTGTACTCAAGCTTAGAACACTTAAATGAGCCCTTGAACAATGCTAAAAGATAACCGAAACGAGTTTAACATTGATTGAATTGAATAATTGAACAAGATAGAAGTTCCGGGTTGTCACATCATCCCCTCGTTAGAGGGAATTTCGTCCCGAAATTCAAAAATAGATATACAAATCATGGACTTGGAAAAAGATGAGGGTACTTCTGTTTCATTGAATCCTCATGCTCCCAAGTGAATTCAGGTCCCTGCTTGGCATTCCAGCGAACCTTCACTATCGAGATACGGCTTTGTTCCGTTCGTTTGACTTCCCGGTCCATGATTTCAACTGGTTCCTCTACGAAGTGTAAACTCTCGTCTAGATCGATCTCATCGAGGGGAATCACAAGTGTCTCATCGGACATACACTTATTTAGGTTCGACACGTGGAAGACGGGATGTACGTTGCTAAGTTCTCGGGGTAACCGGAGTTTGTATGCTACAGGACCGATCCTAGCGAGAATCTCGAATGGTCCAATGTATCTTGGATTTAGCTTTCCACGCTTTCTGAAGCGTATCATGCCTTTCCAGGGTGAGACCTTCAAAAGGACACGGTCACCAACCTGGAATTCCAAGGGTTTTCGTCTCTTATCGGCGTAACTCTTTTGTCTATCTCTTGATGCTTTTAGTCGTTCTCGGATTTGTACAATCTTTTCAGTCGTCTCTCGGATGATTTCAGGACCCGTGAGAGTGCTGTTGGGGACTTGACCCTTGACTAGCTGCGTGTCACCCACCTCAACCCAGCACAGAGGGGATCTGCACTTACGGCCATAGAGGGCTTCAAACGGCGCAACCTTGATGCTGGTATGGTAGCTGTTGTTGTAAGAAAATTCGACCAAGGGTAGATAAGTGTCCCACGACATGCCGAAGTCGATGACGCAGGCTCTCAACATATCTTCCAATGTCTGGATTGTTCTCTCACTCTGTCCATCTGTCTGTGGATGATAAGTCGTGCTCATATCCAGCTTAGTTCCAAGAGCCTTCTGTAGTGATTGCTAGAACCTCGAGGTAAACCTGTTATCTCTATCGGAGATAATGGATACAGGTACCCCATGAAGGCGAACTATTTCTCGAAGGTATATTCGTGTGAGTTTCTCCATTTTGAAGTTTTCTTTGATTGGTAGGAAGTGGGCGGATTTAGTCAGTCGATCGACAATTACCCAGATGGCGTTGTGCCCACTCGGAGATCTGGGTAACTTAGTGATAAAATCCATTGTAATCCTTTCCCACTTCCACTCAGGTATTTCTAGCTGTTGAAGTAAACCTGAAGGCTTTTGATATTCTACCTTCACCTTGGCGCAAGTCAAGCACTTTCCCACGAAGGTAGCGATTTCTGCTTTCATGTTCGGCCACCAATAGAGTTGTTTGAGATCCAAATACATTTTATCTGAACCTGGGTGAACGGAGTATCTAGTCTTGTGAGCTTTGTTCATGACAACCTCCCTGTACCCGCCGTACTTTGGGGTCCAGATCCGGTTCATGAAATAGTAAATTCCGTCTCCCTTGACCTCTAAGTTCTTTTCCATTCCCCGCAAGGCTTCATCCGTCATGTTCTCGGGTTTTAAGGCTTCCAGCTGAGCCTCTCTGATTTGCGTGGATAATTGGGAATGGATGGTCATTTTCAATGCCTTCACCCTACGGCCTGAATACTCCTTTCGGTTGAGGGCATCTGCTACCACATTGGCCTTGCCGAGATGGTAATGTATTTCGCACTCGTAATCACTGAGTAGCTCTACCCATCGTCGCTGCCTCATGTTTAATTCTTTCTGATCGAAGATATGCTGTAGGCTTTTATCGTTGGTGAATACAGTGCACTTGGTTCCATAGAGATAATGTCTCCAGATCTTCAATGCGAAGACCATTGCTCCCAACTCTAGATCGTGAGTTGTGTAATTGACCTCGTGTGTTTTCTGCTGCCTCGAGGCATAGACGATAACCTTTCCTCTCTGCATGAGCACACAGCCTAGGCCCTGATTGGATGCATCACAGTAGACAACGAAGTCTTCCATCCCTTCAGGCAGGGACAAGATAGGTACACTGCATAGGGCCTGCTTCAAGGTTTAAAACGCAGTGTCTTGCTTTTCTCCCCAACCAAAGGTTACACCTTTCTGTGTCAGGGTGGTTAAGAGCTTAGCGATTTTGGAGAAGTTTTGGATAAATTTGCGATAATAGCCAGCGAGACCCAAGAATTGGCGGATTTCTGTGGGTGTCTTTGGTGCTGACCAATTCTCAATCGCTTTGATTTTGGAAGGGTCCACGTGTATGCCTTCCTCGCTAACCATGTGACTGAGGAAGGTTACCTTCCTGATTCAGAACTCACACTTTGAGAATTTTTCATATAGTTTCTCCGCCCTTAATGTTTCTAGCACTAGTCTCAAGTGTTGTTTATGATCATCTTCGCTCCGCGAATAGACAAGTATATCGTCAATGAACACGATCACGAACTTGTCTAGGAAAGGGCGACACACCCGATTCATCAGGTCCATGAATATTGTCAGTGCGTTGGTTAGACCGAAGGGCATTACTACAAACTCGTAGTGTCCGTAACGAGTTCGGAATGTTGTTTTGATAACATCATTCTCGTGAACTCGTAACTGATGGTACCCTGATCTAAGGTCTATTTTTGAGAAATAACTGGCTCCCTGAAGTTGGTCGAAGAGGTCGTCGATTCTGGGTAATGGATAACGGCTCTTGATGGTAAGCTTGTTCAGTTCTCGGTAATCAATGCACATCCGAAAGGATCCATCTTTCTTTTTCACGAATAAGATCGGGGCTCCCCAGGGTGAGGAACTCGGTCTTATGAATCCTTTGCTGATCAGCTCGTTGAGCTGGCTGGATAACTCTTGCATTTCCGCTGGCGCTAGACGATATGGAGATTTAGCTACAGGAGTAGCTCCGGGGATTAAGTCGATACGAAACTCGACTTGGCGCTCGGGAGGAATCCCTGGAAGATCTTCGGGGAAGACATCTGGAAAGTTGCAGACTTCGGGGATGCTCCCGAGGTCTTTAACTTTTTGCGTTTCATCAACAACATGAGCTAGAAATGCATGGCATCCCTTCCGCAGATACTTCTGGGCTTTGATATATGAGATGATACGGAGGTTCGGACTGAGTTTATCACCGTAAATAGTAAGGGCTTCGCCAGAGGAAAGATTGAGACGGATAGCTTTCTCGTAGCAAAGGATATTAGCACGATTAGGGCTCAACCAATCCATACCGATTATAACATCGAAGCTCTTTATGGATACTGGCATAAGGTCGATGGGAAAGGAATGATCGTCTAGGGTAAGAGTACAACCTATGAATATGTCGTTAGTGCTCTCTTTCTTTCCGTTAGCTATCTCGACGGTAAATGTTTTAGTTAAAGGTTGGGATTTACATTTGAGTAGATGTTTGAATGCATGACTAACAAAACTCCTCTCCACACCAGAATCGAAAAGAATGCATGCATAAGAGTTGTTAAGGAGGAACGTACCCGTAACAACGGTAGGATCAGCGACTGCTTCCTCCTGGCCCATAGCTATCACCCTCCCTGTGTTGCCAGCTGTTGTTGCCTTGGGTCAATTTCTTTTGAAGTGCCCAACCTCTCCACAGCCATAACAGGCTTGACCAGCGCCTGCTCCAGGATCCTGATTGGTTGGTTGGACTGGTGCCTTACAGTATCGAGCCGTGTGTCCCTTCTTTCCATAGCTGTTGCATTGCATATCACGGCAGGGTACGTGATGATGAAAGTTACACTTGTTGCACTTTGGAAGAGTACCAGCATAATCACCGGTAGGGGCTTGGGTGGTTGGGACAGCATCTGTAGTAGCAGTAGGAGTAGTAGCAGCATGAACTCCCACTGTTTGCTATTTCTTGGAGGGCTCCTGCAAAGACTGGCCCTTTCGCTTGTTCCAAAATTTCTTCTTCTTCCCTCCACTCTCCTTTTGTGGTTTGGGAGCGGCTGTCACCTCATCAAGATCGACCCTGTGATCTATTAGAGTCTGCGCCAGACATTTAGCGCTATCAAATGTAGAAGGCTTAGCAGCCAAGACATTCCCTTGAGTTGGGGGCGTCAGTCCCCAGATGTACCGCTCAATTTTCTTGCTTTCCGGGGTGACCATTCCCGGACAGAGGAGAGCCAGATCGCAGAATCTAGCTGTGTAGGTAGCAATGTCGGAACCCTTCATCTTTAGGTTCCAGAGCTCGTGCTCTAACTTCTACATCTCGCCCCTTGGGCAGTATTCAACAAGCATAAGTTCCTTCAGACTTTCCCAACCCATAGCATTAGCCACTGGCAGGGTTAGGGATTTGACTTGACCATTCCACCAGGTCAATGCTCTGTCGGTGAAGGTGCAGGCGACAAACTTCACCTTGTTGGCCTCGGCACAGGTGCAAATCTTGAATATGGATTCGATCTTCTCAAACCATCGGGTTAAGGAAATGACTCCACCATTGCCATCGAAGGACTTGGGTTTGGCATTCATGAAGTCTTTATAGGAACACTCCTTTTGATGTCCCTGATCTCCGAGGTTCTGGGGATGAGTACCACTTCCGGATCCACCAGAGTTTACTTGCGCCATTAGTGCAGTCACGACGGCTGTAACTACTGCCTAGAACATAACAGGATCGAACTGAGGGGGTGGTGGTGGCGGACTGTCGTTGTTCCTTCTGATGGGTCTTCTTCGGGGAGGCATCTTGTTCTAGAACAATCAGGAAGAAGAGGATGATAAGTCCCCTAAATTTAAATCAAGATATATGAAACAAGATATATCTCCTTCTGAAAGTTAAAGTGTTCTACGAAGCGACATATAGAGGAGGGTTACTATTGCAAGTAACTATCGCTAAGAAGAAATATGTAGCAACACTTGGAATGAATCTCTATACTGTATTCGGCTCTAGCTAAAATACTCCTATAGTATTTTATGTTGTATGTTTTCGTTCTACCGATATCTGATGTATATATACTTGGTAAGTTTTAGGCTTGCTGCAACACCACAGTCACTCCCAAGAACATGTTGGTCATGTCTCGAATAAATATAGTTGATCAGGCTATATTGACCCTAGACATGATTACATAATTGCCCAGGTTTAACCACAGTGTCCAACATCCAAATACTTTTGTTTTGTTCTACCTATGACCCTGGTTCTGTTATGTATGTATATTTGTATATTTATTATAAAATACTTATATTTTTGAAAGTATACTTTTAGTTCGGAGTACTTCAGCCCCTTAGTGTTTATAGTTGTATACCATGTAAGGTTCGGTATACTTAGTTCACTATAAACAAGAGCTCTGATACCAATCTGTCACACCCCCAAACCGGAACGGGGGAAACGTTCGGGGGCGGATGACGTCATGTATAGTATCACAACAATTGTATCATAGTAATCAAAGTAAACACAACCATTACATTATATATATATATATATATATATATATATATATATATATATATATAATAAGTGTTTACATTAGTTTGCTTCGTATTCTTATACATCCAAAAGTATAATACAAGTAAAAGACATGACTCTAGGTGCTCCGTCTTCTCAAAAGTCTGTCGAGGTACCTGTCTAAAGATTTCCTGAGAATACAAGCAGTTTTGAAAAGAGTATCAGCATAAAGCTGGTGAGTTCATAAGCATCTTTTGTAATAAAAACCTGTTAATGAATCAGTGAAAATGTTGTGTATGTTTCCAAGAAAATCCAATATTTTCTTTAGTAAAAGTGAAGTAGTATTAGTAAAAATATTTGTATGATCGGATTACTACTAGATGTATTGTATGATAAATTTTGTATGAAAAATCTCTGTATGGAATGTTCTGTTTGAAAACCCTGGTTATTACCAGTATGTATAGTAGTTTTAGTTCTCATAAAGAAACCATGTATTTGTCCATACTTATGCTAAATAATCATTGTTCATGTATAGTATATTACTACATAAGTAAATTGTTGTTATCTATTTGCGATTTTTATGACCATACATTAACTTGATATAGCGCGAATCGGGCACCAGTATCCTTTATGAATTTGTCACCTGTAGACCTGCCGTTCATACTATAGCTAGTAGCAAGGTGCGGGATAGTCAGTCCCATATAGATCTATACACAAAAATCACGCTCTCCTCCGAGGAGATTCTGGATCATAAGGGGTAGTCTTCCACTAGTACATGTAATTGTACCCAAAGACGTGTCTCTCACGCTAGATTTACGATATTACAAGTAATAATACGAGAAAACCTTTTATTAAATATTATTCATAAAAGATGTGTGTATATATTTGTATAACCATGTATTGAATTCCCAAACTATACCTATCATAGTTTGTGTGTTTGTATATGTATAACCTTGTATGAATTCCCAAACTATACCTATTATAGTTTGTGTGTTTGTATATGTATAACTTTGTATGAATTCCCAAACTATACCTATTATAGTTTGTGTGTTTGTATATGTATAACCTTGTATGAATTCCCAAACTATACCTATTATAGTTTGTGTGTTTGTATATGTATAACTTTGTTTTGGTCTAAAAATTGTGCGGTTAACTTGTAAGTTGCAAACATCCCTTATGCTTAGCATAATACTGAAGGGATAAAAATATCTAAATATTTTGTAAAACTGTAGAAACTATGTGTTGTATTGATTGCATCCGTTTTAAGTTTATTGAAATCCTTTTGTATAAATTTCATAAAATCATTTATGTTTGGCTTGTATCCCCCCCCCCCCTGAAAACATTAAAAACTCGGAAAAATGTAGGGGTATGAACTCACCTCGAGTGAGTGGTTAGTATGAAAGATAGATATGAGATGCCGAATGTCAAGTGAAGCCTCGAGCACAATTGGATCCTATTTAACATGTAATAACACATATAGGAGTCAAATTAGGGTATTTCACTACTAGACATGATAGGAAACCACTCTAGGGACTTGGAAACACTTGAACTAAGTGTCAAAACCATATGTGATTGAGGAAGGGAAGTGTACTGCCACCCTAAGGGTGTGTACGGCCATGGGTGTGCGGCCGATGAGTGTACGGTCGTACACTCATGAAGATGTGTGCTTTTGAGGTGTTTCCAAGGTTCTAACTAGCATCCAAGAAATGTTCTAGGTCCCAAGCTTAGTTGTAATGCAAGTTTGAGGCCTAAAATGATCATCAAAGTGGGTTTACGGCATTAGGAGGTGTGTGCGGCCGTACATGGGGTGTGCAGCCGTATAAGGGGTGTGCGGCCATACACCCTTCGTGTTCATGCTAAAGTTGTCGACTTTAAGGTGAATCAAGGCTAGGGTCAAAGGTTTAGCATGTCCAACTAGCTGATAGGGGCCAAACTCTCACTTTGGAGGGCTTTTAAGGTGTGTACAGCCAACCTTATGAAGGTGTACGGCCGTACTCCTTCAAAGGATGAAGAACATGATGAAACTTGAAGAGTCAAGGCTTAAATCAAGAGGTCTTTCAAGTATAGCAAGCTAAAGGATGGAATACTTATGTTTTTGAAGCCTTGGAGGGTTCACGGTTGAAGAAACTTGAGAGAAAAGGGAGTAGTGTGCAGCCAAGGGGAGAAAGGAATGAAGGAAGGGAGGTCTACTCATATATATAGGGGTGGGTGACCCACCACGTTGAGTGTGCGGCCATGAGGGGGTGTACGACCGTACACCCATGTGTACGGCCGTACACTCCTCCTAAAGGAGCGTATGGCCCGAAATGCTACTTTACGACTTTGATAACTCACCCCTAATCTCAACCTTGGTTGTACTCAAGCTTAGAACACTTAAACGAGCCCATAAACAGTGCTAAAAGATAACCGAAACGAGTTTAACATTGATTGAATTGAATTGAATAGTTGAACAAGATAGAAGTTTCGGGTTGTCACACCTTTGTAGCTTCTTTTTCACCAAAGTGTCAATGTTACCTGCATTAGACGATTTATAATGAATTAAGTACCTTTTGTTCCATATTTCTTATAAAAATGCTCATAAAGTGTCCTTTAAAATATGTATTATTTAGGAGATATCACGTCTCCATAAATCCCACCATTTTAATTTTACTTTCTGAAATATATTTACCACTTTCTTTATCCACCAAGTTAAAGATCGAATACATTTTAAAGAATAAGAATATAATTTTTTTTTTGAACATTCAAATTCTTAGTAGGTATCCTGATTATATATATATATATATATATATATATATATATATATATATATATATATAAATATATATATATATAGAGGAGTGTTCAATTGAGAAAAAAAAAGGTTGAGAATGGGGGAATCATTCTCAACCACTCATTTATTTTTGCCGCAAAAGCCTTTGTCGTACCAGCAGAAATGGGAAAAGAATAGACATGTGTTTTCCAACAAAACATGTTTCCTTAAACTATGCTAATCATTACCTTAATATATACAAAAACATATTTTTTTCGTTTTTTTTAATTTTTAAGAAGTTATTTTTATCGAAAAATGATTTTAAATATACCAAAATTCATGATTTTTTTTTTCTCTACAAACAGACATCCATATTGATATAGTTTTAAGATAAAATAAAAAATTTATTTTTTTTATATTTTCAGCTATCGTTATTCATAAGTGAATAAGATTTTTACTACAGTACATTCGTTATTCACTTATGAATAAAAAGTATGATTAAATTTTTTTACAATTTAAGTATCATTCATATATGAATATAGCATATAATAATCATAGTATATTGATATTTAAATATTAGACGATTCATTCACTTGTGAACATAATATATTCACTTGTGAAATATTAAATGGTATATTCACTTATGAATATTAGATGATATTTTCATATGTGAATATTACATAGTATTACATGGTATATCACATGTGAATATTACATAGTATATTCACTTGTGAATATTAGATGATATATTCACTTATGAATATTACACAGTATATTCACATATGAATATTACAAGATGTTTTCACAAATGTATATAATTGTTATATGTTATTCACTTATGAATATTACACAGTATATTCACATATAAATATTACAAGGTGTTTTCACAAATATACATAATTTTTATATGTTATTCACATATGAATAACATTCAGACTTGCATATTTGTTTTGTGTTTTTAATAATCATATACTGATTCAGGTGAAAAAACATATTCATATGTGAATATAACGTGGTAATTTAGTTTATGCATTTCATCAAACAATTGGAGTGCATACAAGTTAACTTTTTTAAAAATGTTAAAAACATAATACTTCCGATTCAAGTTATCAATTCCAAATCATCATATACTTCCGATTTCGACTTTGAAGTGTGCAATTCCAATTTTGATTTCATTCCAACAAAAATTCTGATTTCAATTTTGAAACCTTGAAATCCCGATTCCAGATTTTTTTGTAATACTGATAATCAAGACGCGAACTGTTCCGATTAGAATATATGTTCCAATTTCAAAAGCTTCCGACTTCAGATGCGACATCCTATGTCTGATCGATTTCACATTTTGATTTTGATTTCCGAAAATCCGATTGGGAACCTGTGAGTACCGATTCAGAGTCCTTCAATATCGACTGTGACTGCGAGTCCAGAACTCCAATTCCAATTGCATGAACATCGAAGAAATTCTGATTACAACTGAGTTGTTTGCGAATCTGGGAAATTCCAATTCGGAGTATTCAACAAAGAAATCGATGTTACGTATTTGAGATTGAAGGTTGTTATCATATTTACAAGTTTGTCACCGTGTCTTTTTATGCTTAGATTAAATGAGTGGCTGATAATGATTCCCTCATTCTCAATCTTTTTTATTTTCTCAATTGAACTCACCTCTCTCTCTCTCTCTCTCTCTCTCTCTCTCTCTCTCTCTCTCTCTCTCTCTATATATATATATATATATATATATATATATATATATATATATATATATATATATATATATATATATATATATATATATATATATATATATACCAAATCATTGAATGTAGGTTGCAATATTGAACTTGACTAGTTATATAATCCGGAATATTTATAGAATGTTTTATATTTTATATATTAAGTCAAAATCTTATGTTTAAAATTTGAAACATCGATGTAAATTCAAACAGTTTCGGCATCTCCTACAAATATTATTTCGTGTTGATGAAATGGTTGATAAACATCTTTTCTGTTTTATAATTCAAGTGTTTTATAATAGGGATTTTTTTACAACTTATTACTATTACTTCTTTTTATTGAACACTCAATCCCATTGAAGCACACAATTTATTTTCTTTTTTTATTGACCTCATTATATATTTAATGGTCACTATACGTTATGTACATTTAACCATTGTCTTTAAATCATATTTATTTTACCCCTTAATTAAATTTTAGTTTTAAATGTTGTTTATTAATTTATTAATCAATTATTTCTATCAAATATTTAATGATATTTTATTTGTAAAATAAAAATTTATAACGATTATATAATATTTTCAATCTTTTTATAAGGGTTGGGTCGAATTTTATTACTGAACTTTTTGGTTTGTGTGTATTGGTCACTTAATTCAGTTTAAGTTACAAAAAATCACCTAACTATTTATTTGTTCCAAATTGGTCACCACGACCGAGTATATTAAGCAAGGTTCTAAAAAGCTCGTCATGACACGTCATGGCTTCAAGGCTTGTACTTGCTGTGAAGCTTTAACAAAATATCGCCTTAAGTCATATAGGTATATAAAAATGAATAATAATAGAATATATAATTATTAATTATATACAAAATTATCGCCTTAAGTCACGTCTTACAAATGACGTGACCCGCCATGGCTCGAAAATGCTAAGATTTGACACTACCACGAAGTCACGTCTTACGTTACTTAGAATCTTACTATTATGTAACTTGCTAACTTGTGTTGCTAACTTGTCTTACTCAATCCCACTTGGTTGTATGGATGGATTAATTAGTCCCATTTGGTATTATATATGGGAGCTGACCTTGAACGGATTTGAAACACAAATAAACAAAGCATAAACCATTCGTCTTTCAAAAGCTTCAACGGTGAGTAGACATCCACGACCTTTGATTATACACTGACGTACGTGTATTTATCAGAGTCGTTAATGGGAAGAACTTGAAGAAACCTTTTTTTTAAATCCAACCAACAAACAGTAACGGAGCCAAGAATTTTGATACGGGTGTACAAACACAACAAAGATTCAAAATTGTAAATACAAATATTTTCTTGATATTTAAAGTCGTAAATCGGAAAAAATATATATGTAATTTAAACAAAAGTTACAGTTGAATCCGCCTAGGTTTCAGGTCTTGAAATCGATTAATGATAGTATTATCAAGAACTTATAGAAACACATCCTATAAATAAAGGTAAATAAACAATCGTTTAAAATTTGATCATCCATACTATTTCACAACTTATTTTCTTTACACTTACTATAGAAACCGGAAAAGATATATTTTATGTAGCGATCCAATCTCTTGCATTAAAAATATGGTACATTATCTTTAGATGAGGATATAATAATATAGATCATGTTAACAAATAATTTGTTTTTTATATATAAAACAATTTTTTGGGGATGTTGTAGTACCCCCAACGCCCTATGTAGCTTCACCACTGGTTACAAGTGATATTACATCACATCCATGTTTAAATTCAATTTTGAAGTTGAGAGTTTTGATTTCTTGTTAATAGCAAGTAGATGTTGATTGTTGAAGTTAACTAAAATAGGGCATTTATGCTAAATCCCTTTAAATACGAATGGGGTTTCAAGGTAAGAGTGTGTGATGTTGATTTCGAAGAGATAGAGTACCCAAACCTAGTTAATTAACTTTTTAGGATGACCAATTGCACGGTCTAAGAATCTTTTCTACCTTATTGGAAATCAACTATTGGTAATAATCTTGAAGTTATTGATGTGCGATATAGATTTCAAGCATAAAATTGGAGAGGTCTGTTTAGTTAGATCTTAAAATTAATAGAATGATAGTTTGATAATATTTTTAAGTCATAATACTATTTTCGTCTCATATTTATTTTCCACTTTTTATTTTTAAAATTTTTATTCTTTAACTTTGACCTTAAATATTTTTGTTTTTAATATATAATACTTGATACAAAATATATGAATGAATTGTGTTTTAAATGTTTTTTCATTGTTATAAGTTTCATCAAGTAAATATATAACACAAATAAAAATATTTAAGATCAAAATTGAAAAGTAAAAACTTCAAAAGACAAAAATTGAGAATAAATACCGGACGGAGACGCATATCTTTACCACTGAAAATGTTGTTATATAATATCATACACATGTTATGTTATGCAAATGATTTGAAATAGATAGGCAAACAAAAGCAATTTATCTACGTTAAGACATGAAAACAAATACTTATTAGACACGTATTTTTATGTTTAACTTTCTAAATATGGATAAAATGTATAAATTTGAAAGATGAATTTATAGATATAAATGATCAACTCTTTTACATATGCATATGATATAGATAGCCAAACAAAATCAATTTATCTACGCCAATACACTCATGTTTTTGTTGAAGTTCAAATTAACATACATACAATTAGAAACGTCTCTTACAACATCAACAATTTATAAATACATAAATAATTGTAATTAGTTACAATGATTTTGTAAAAAACTCCGTATATAAAAAGGTAGATACCGTTTATAATCAACATAGAAGTTTATTACACACAAACAATGTTTTTGACATCAACAATTTATAAATACATAAATAATTGTAATTAGTTACAATGATTTTGTAAAAAACTCCGTATATAAAAAGGTAGATACCGTTTATAATCAACATAGAAGTTTATTACACACAAACAATGTTTTTGACTTTTTTCAGCCAACCAACTAACAGTACAAACAATGTAGTCCTACTTTTGTTCTATGATGTACATGCATGTCTTTATCAATATTCATCAAAGTATATGCTTTTGTATAAATTTTCACGTAGAATATAATCAACGTCATATAATCTAATTAAATCGCTAAAGACTGAAAACATAAAAACGGTTAAGTTGTGGAGTGTGTAAAGTACAAAAATGTAGAGCATGAAAAACATGAAAAACATGAGTACTACATATCCCCGATTATTACCATAATACCAAAATCCATAAAGTGATTAGCTGTTGGATACCTCATAAATGCTACATTTTCGACAGAATGTCTTATTTCATAATTAATCCTTATCTCACATTACGTAAGAGATCTAAAAGTGAAACAAACCATGTTTTTCATCGTCAAACCGACAACGTATGTACTGTATATTTTTATGTAGATAACTGATTGTGCTCACCGTATCTTTACACGTATATACATGCAAATGTCACCCCATTATATATGTAATTCTTAGCTGGAGGTTGCCCAATTTATGTTGTACATCGATAGGTGTCTTCATCATGAAGATATCCGAAAGGTTGGTATTTGTTTTCTTTAATTTTATGAAAACTATAAAAATCATCTTGCAAGGCATTTATATACTAGATTTAAAAAGGAAACAAACTCTCAAGTTAAACAGTTCTGAACATACTATTTAATATTTATATGGAGTGGAGGAAGCATTTTGTTTAATCGATTCTAATAAAACATAAAAGAAATTTCATGTACCTTGGCTTTCATGTTGGATTATTTAAAATAAATATAACATTTATTTTGTCAACAAATATAATTTTGTTATTTATGTCATTTATTTACGTATATTTTATTTTGTTGTTGAAATTAGATATTGGCAATTAAATCAAATATCAAATATTGCATATATTCTAGGGAAATCATAGCATGTGATACGAGAGAAGAAAAATAAGAAGTAATTAATTGCGTCAAAACTTATATGGGAGGAGGAGGAGATTGAGTATGGTTTACGCCAAACACACTTGTCGTCCTGTTCTTTTTCTTCTTCTTCTTCTTTGTTGTTGTTAGAAATAGACGACCCCCAATTACTATAAAGTACCCTCCCTTTCTTTCTTACATAGGCACATACCCATTCCTATTTACTCCTCCTCCCTTCTTCTTCTTCTTCTTCTTCTTCTTCTTCGATTCTAGTCGATTTCAAATGGGATTTTCAGGATGTAAATTGGGTTAATCAAATCTTGTAGTGTTTTTTGATTTAATTCGTTGGTGAACGTATCGAGATGGAGAAGCTGAATTTTGTGAAAAACGGTGTCCTGAGACTGCCACCTGGGTTCAGGTTCCACCCGACGGATGAAGAACTTGTGGTACAATACTTGAAGCGCAAGGCCCAGTCTTGCCCTTTGCCGGCATCCATCATCCCTGAGGTGGATGTGAACAAGTCTGATCCATGGGATTTACCAGGTTGATACCATATATACACATTTAAATAGAAAAACAAAAAATTGCAATGTGACTGATTCGGTGTGTGTCTGTTTAGGTGATTTGGAACAGGAGAGGTTCTTTTTCAGCACACGGGAAGTCAAGTACCCGAACGGAAACCGCTCCAACCGGGCAACCGTATCCGGATACTGGAAAGCAACCGGATTAGATAAGCAAATTGTGACCTGTCGGACCAATCAAAATCAAGTAGTCGGCATGAAGAAAACTCTGGTTTTCTATAAAGGAAAGCCCCCAACCGGGTCTCGAACCGATTGGATCATGCATGAGTACCGTCTTGCCCTTGCTACCCAAAACCCGATCACCCAGGTCACTAACTTAACCACATATCAATCGGCAATTTCTTGTTTCTTGATTATGAGAATAGAAATTGAGAATTTTGATGTTTGTGCAGGGTATGGAGAACTGGGTGCTGTGCAGAATTTTCTTGAAGAAACGAGGGAACGGGAACAAGAACCAGGAAGAAGAGAAAGAGACAATTGAGGTTGAGGTTGAACCCAAGTCGAACCCAGTTTTCTATGATTTCTTGGCAAAAACAAAGCCAAAAACGGCCGATTTGAATCTATTACCGGCTTCATCATCCTCTGGTTCAAGCGGGATAACAGATGCTTCTGTTTATGGTTGCCGTGAGACGGATGAACATGAAGAGAGCAGTAGCAATTGCGATCATGTTTCAACTTTTAGAAGAAAACAGTGGCCGTGAAATCAAGAATCTTTTAATTTTCTAGCGTTTAAAAAATACTAGTTTTAGGGTTTTTTTTTTTTTTTTTTTTTTTTTTTTTTTTTTAAAGCTTAAATTTCCCATCACTCATCTCAGCAGAGGAGCATTATAATAATCCAAACCAAATTTAGATATGTTAAAATGGTTGTCCATGGAATGGAATATGGAAGAAGAGAACTAGAAACAAGGAAGGAAGGAAGGAAGGAAGGAAGAAATAGAAATAGAAACAGAAACAGAAACAGTTGTCCCTCCTATTCTTTGTAATCTCCTCTTCAAATTTCACAACTTTTTGGTGATTTATTATTAATTCTCAAATTTCTTTCCTTCTCATCTTCAACTTCAACTTGGTTGGTTTTGTTTTTACACCATCACAATCATTATTTAATCTTTTTCTCATATCATGGGTCCGATTTTAAACTATTGCAATTTAAGGTTCAAAAGTAAAAAGGATTATTACTTGTAAATCAAGGACCAAACAATTAGGAAGCAGTATTGAAAAAACAATAGACAATGGTTGCAACACAAAGATTTAGGAGGAGAATTAAGAATATTTGTTCGTCAATCATATTTTATTTTAAGACAAATGTTATGCAATCGCCCTTAAAACGGACTAAAGACCCAACATCCTTGACTTTCAATCTTTATATATATATATATATATATATATATATATATATATATATATATATATATATATATATATATATATATATATATATATATATAGAAAGAGAGAGAGGTAGGTCCAAATGTTTCTCATATCTATTATGTGCTAGAATGCACCAATAAAAATTTAGTATTAATTATATGTATACTAAATATTATTCATACTTATAATTCATTTATATGGAAACTAATTAACTTTGTTATTAATATCAACAATAATATTTTTTTAGAATGAATTCATATTTAGAAGAATGAGAATATATATATATATATATATATATATATATATATATATATATATATATTCGAGAACTTTGAATTTATAAGAAAACAAAAAAAATAATGAAATATTATTATAATGGAAATATTTTTTATCTTTTAAATTTAAATAAGTAAACAAAAAAACTAATGAGCTTTAATTTTGAAAATTTTGAAATTAAAAGGTAAGTTTATTAATGACATCGATATCCATTTATTACTACAAGTATTACATTAAAATATTATGTGGAATTTTAAAAAAATATATATAGAAAAACTTATAAAATGACATGTGGAAAAAAATTATTTCAAAATAACCACAAAATAACACTTGGCAAATTAAATGAGGGTGTGACAAGTGGCAAAAAGAACCTTCATTTATTAGGGAGTATATATATATATATATATATATATATATATATATATATATATATATATATATATATACATGGCCAGAAGTGTATCATATATTCATTGATTAATATTAATAATTCTTAGTTATCATCGTACAACAAAATGAGAAGGCAAACAGGCAACAAGTTGCGCCACTAAGCCTTTTTGTATGGTATAGCCAATTTTTTGAAAACTACATCCATAAATTTAAGGGATATAACATTGTTATGCATGATCTGTTGTACTCTATTAAAAAGCTTTACTACATCTGGTGCAAGGAAACCAAACGTATCAAATGCAAATGGTATGAACCCATGTTTTTTTCCATGTACGATTTCTCATGTTTGATGACCTTGCATGTAGCAGCTTTTAATGCAGTCTGTCCCGCCGTGAAACCCCCGACCCTCAAGCCTACGAGAGGAGATACCCCTGTAAGGTCCACACATGTGTGTTTCCATTCAACTCATCCAAAAAGCAAATGGTCAACCGGTCTAAGGGTTGACCTTCCTACTATCAGGTCAGTCAAGAAATTCACAAGAGCCTCTTTCTTGGCGGAAACCCCGACACGCTTAAATATGTCGACCAAAACATCCTTAACCATATTGTGCCTGTATTTGAACCCCGGAAGTTCTTTGCAATGAACTGCATGCTCTCCAAAAGAGTCCATACATGCCTTGTGGCACACCGGACATATCTCGTCAACTGAGAATATTGGAATCATGAGTCGATATTTGAGGATGGTACGATACTCCATATGAGACATATGTTGGCCAAGCCCATCTATAGGGATAGCTAGTAGAAAATCTTGAGCATGTTGTGCACGTAAATACTGGAAAACTGCTTTCTGTTGAGCCGTCATGTTGAAATGCACTTCCATATCATGGTCAATTTTACTAGAATGGGCACTCGCCAGTGTATTCTGGGATTTAGGGGGGGGGTGTCCTTAGTAGTAAAACTGTTAAGGTCAATGTCCGAAAGCTTGTTACGAAGAGGAGCTAAGGCACAAGTATAATCATAATCCATACCATATATGTCGTTATCATGTAAGATGTGGTTTTGTAATGCCCAAGATTGGGCCCTTGAGGCAACAAAATCATATAAGGTAGCCTCTATTGCCGAGTATAAATCCAAACCACCAAACCTAATGGATATGGAAGCAATTTGCCACTGTATGTCGCCAAAGAAAGGAGCACCACAAACCACAATGTCCTCAATCGCCCTGCACAACTCATTGTCAAAGAGCAACGCCGCCTCCACCATGTAAACGGGTTGGCATGTCCTCATCTGATGGGAATGTCAAGTCCACCAAGCAAATTACACCCTTTGTTTGCAAATAAAACGTAATATAATGGTAAAAAGGGGTATCGATCCTCGGGGAAATGGTTGTATTCAATCACCAATGCAATCCAATAGAACTAGTGTAAATAAACTAACTAACTACAATTAAACTAAAAGGGGGGTGTTGTGATTGCTTGAAAATTAAAAGACCTGAATAACTAAAAGGCTTGGAATTAAGCAAGATGATGAGATGCTCAAATATTGGAGAGAATTGGTTAACCAAGGCAATTCAACACAATGAACATTTGTGTGTTTATCATTAGGATTCAACATGAAGCTTATCATTCATCCCAAATTGGTTATAGCAATCATGAAGCATGATATGCCAAGATTCCTCATAGGTAGTATGGAGGTTGGGGAAGCCCACAACACACCTTCTTAATCAAAATCAAAGATCCAATTAAAGCCATTGAACCCAAGAAGTTGATTAGCCTTAAGAATGAAGGAATCCCCAATTCCTAGAGGATGTCAATGCTTACACATCCATAAAAGAGTTATGATTCATAAGCTAGAGATGATTTCTACCATCATAAAGCCCTTGTTCTAAATAAATTCAATGATTCAATGCTAAACCAAAGAAATAAACCAACAATTGCTTATTCAAGTACCAAGCTCATGATTAAAGCATTAAACAAGCATTGGAAATATGAACTAGAATCATAGACATAAGATAAATGATAAATAAACATGAATCCTTCAAAAACCCACAAACATTCAAAGGTTTTAGCCAAGGCTAACCAAAATAGAGAATTTAGCCACTCATGGCAATAGAATAACAATCATAAAAGTCTAATTGCATAAAGAAACTACCCATAACTAGGAAAGATGAAAAGAAATGAGTCTCAAGCTCCAAAATCGCCTTCTTCTAGTCTCCCATGGTGTATAATCGAAGTCATGGCTGATAGATCCAATCCCCCAAGGTAATGGCAAGCCAAATGACCAAAATGCCCAAAACTGGGCAGTTGCTCGGGTACCCGCACGACGGAGATTCCACCCGCGCAAGTGCTGCTGGAATGCTATTGGCTCATTTTTCCTCCACTAACCATCCCACTACCAAAGATTCCCTTGGTCCCCTCCATATCCCACATGATTCAAATTAACCAATCATCTTTTAGCTTCAAATATGGATGCTCCAAGCCCAAAATAACAATCCATGATCCATCATCACAAGCCCACTTCATCCAAGTCTTTAGCTTTTTAAGCCCAACTCTCCTTTAATGGATCCGCAAAGCCCAATAATGCCTCGGAAGCCCACAAAGCCCATTCCAAGTTAATCCACAACTGCAACAAGCTCCAAAATCCTTCAAAATTTCTCATGCAAAATAGAAAGTCCCCGATACGATCCATGATAAAGAAAAACTAAAGAATATACAATGCAATACTAATAAAAAGAGCTAAAAATACTAAAATAAACTAATAAAAATAAAGAAATAAAATAAGCTATCAAATCACCCCAAGCTTAAAACCTAACTTGTCCTCAAGTTAGAACAAGACTAAAATGAGCTCGGGATGAGCTAAACTAAAAAGGAAAAAGAAAGATACCATAGAACTTGGTCAACATCAGTCAACATGGTCAGAATCAGTCTTTCATGGACCTTACTGTGACAACTCGAAATTTCTATCTTTTACAACCGTTCAATTCAATCAAAGTAAGACTTGTTATTGGCTATCTTTTAGCCCTGTTAAAGGTCTGTTTGGGTTTTTTAAGCCTAGTACCTTAAAGGATAAAGTGTTAGGAAGTATCGTATAGAGTTCAGTGTGCAGCATACAAGCCAGAAACTCCACCATAAGGAGTTTACGGCCGTAAACACCTCCTTGGCCGTGAACTCTTCCCTTCACATGAGATATTCCTTCATTTTTCACCTTTTTCTCACACTTCCATCTCAAGAACTCGATTTTCTCTCAAGTAGCATCAAGAACTTTCATCTTGTTCTTCAATCTTGTAAGTAATCTTTCCATTTTCAAGTTGATATTCTTCTATATCTAGTGAAGATTCATGTTTTCATCCATGGAATCATTCTTTTTGGTTAGATCTTCAAGTATTCACACTTTCACTAAGAACACTCACTAGTTCTTGGACCGTGAACCCCCTCCCAAGCTTCAAAAACGTGAGTATATCTTCTATCTCCTAGTTAGGCTTGTTGAACTCTTGATTCTAGCCTTAGATCATCATAAAATACATGAACATCAAGGGTTTACGGCCGTAAACCTTTTCATGGCCGTAAACTCTTGTGTTGATGGATGTTTGGCCCTTAAACTCCCTTATATTCGAGCCTAGAATCGAAAGCACTTGTTGAATGCTAGTTAGGACCATAAAACACCTCGTTTGCAACTCCTCCCATGAGTGTACGGCCGTAAACTCCTTGACCGTACACTCTAGGGCCGTATACTCCCTTAGGCCGTAAACGCAATGGCCGTAAACTCCATTGTGTGGCCGTAAACCCCTTAGATGCAATCCTTTGTGATTGTAACACTTCCATATAAGTGTTTCCTAATTCCTAAGGTGAATCTCTATCATGATTAGTTGCTTATACACTAATTATATCCATATATCCATATATGTATCATTATATGCTTATTAGGACCCGTTTGTGCTCGAGGCTTCACTTGACACTTAGCATCCTACAATCGATCTTACTTTCATATCACTCACTACAGGTGAGTTCATACCCCTTAACTTATCTTTAAAATGATTTTAAATGCTTTTATGGGGGGAATACAAGTAAAACTATTATAGTTATTATATCAATCACATGTGATTAATAACTATCAAACAAGTGGATTTTCTTACACTTCAAACCGTTTTATCAAACAAACTCTTTAAAACACTTTATAGACTGATATCAAGTCATCAATAACCATTCAAATGGTTAAAACCCTTTTTATATGCTAAACTCTTTATTAAACTCTTTTAAACTTATATATTGTCGAAAAATCATGTCTATATAGATATAGTTATATAAGTAAGGTTGAAAGGACTTAGGACTGATAACTCACTTTATTTCCTGTTCCTTGTCTGGTTGTGGACTTAGGGTATCCGGTTATTTGTACGAGTGTCGTTTGAATCTTAGTTATATATTATGTATATTTGTATAGATATAAAAGTTCTTACATCAGTTCAACACCTTTGGGTAGCAAAGGTGTACAAACATACTCAGTCATTCAAACAACATTCTAGTAAACTATAATAGGTATAGTTTAGAGGTTTACTACTCACTATTTCTAGTACAATGAAACATATAAGAGTCAGTTCATTCATGAGTCAATACAAAATTAATATTATGAGAAACAGAAAGAACATACTATGATGAGAAACTAAGAGAACATACACTACACTATACAAAGAGAACATACTATACACTAGAACAAAGAGAACATACAATACACTAGAACATACTATACAAACACTAGAATACTATAACATTAATGTGAGCCACTACTTCATGGCATGGCAATCTACTGATGTGTCACGTTTTGTAACCAGAGTCTCCTGGAGGGAGAGCGTGAATTTGTGTATAGATCTATACGGGACTGACCGTCCTACACCTTGCTGCTAGCTACAGTGGGACCTGCAGGTCTATGGGTGACGAATCTCATACCATTTCGACGTCTTTGATCGTCTTGTTTTACTAGTTAATCAAGTATGGTTACAATCATATCACATTTTACCTTAATTAACAATCTGGTTTAAGGTAGTTAGTACATTGGTAGTTACTTATATATAATACTACAACACATCTTAAATTTCCCATTGCATTCACATTGTGATCTTCTCACATAATCGGTAATGTAAACTATATTTGGTAATGATAGTTATACTTGGGAAAGATACACACTTTTACAAACAAACAACATACAGAACATTTGGGCCTTGGTAGAAGGCTACTTTTTAGTAGAAAATATAGGATTTTCTAGGAGATACAAACATTTACTACAAACACTTACAAACATTTACATCAAACATTTACAAACACTTTCATACAAACAATAACACTAAAATACTTATGAGCTCACCAGCTTTAATGTTGATCTATGCTTTGAAAATAACTTGTATTCTCAAGTCACCAGTAGACAGGTACCGATGACCAGGTTTTGAGAAGACGGAGCTTTCAAGACTCGTCCTTATTTTGATTATTCATTTTTGGTGTCTTATAAGCTACATAACACACTTGTATTAAAATTATATTATTAATGCAATGGATGATGTTGTTGCCTGTTTACTATTACTTATTGTTGTGATACTGTACATGACGTCCTCCGCCCCCGAACGTTTCCATCGTTCCGGTTTGGGGGTGTGACACTTACGCATCTTCAAAATGTTCCCCGCTTTAGAACCATAAACCACATTCTCAACCACTTAATGGGCTAATAGATCACGGTTGGATGTAGTCGCAGTGTGAAAGACAAAGGAAACAGAGGATGCGCCCAATGGGGGCACTTTAAATCACCAATGTAGACCATAGTGCACGAACGAAAGGCGCCTCTTCACACACTATGATTCCTACATTTTTCAGGCTAATGTGTATAGTATGAAATAGGGTTTTGCAGCACGGCCTCCGGGAAAACATTTGGTTTCAGAGGCTTCCCTTGTACTGTCCTTTACAGTTTACCATCTCATCGTCATAGCCTTTTCTCACCAAAATCAAAAATAAAATAAAATAAGAAAATTCTACTTAACCTAAACCTAAACCTAACAACTTAAATCTTCAATCTTGAACTTCTGTTATTTGATCTTCAGCCTCTTTGTAGCTCGATCTTTTGCCTTCTTATTTCTTTCTTTCTTTCTTTCTTTCTTTTTTAACTAAAGGTCTTGAACTTGGATTCTTGTTCTTCTTTTTGTGTTGCTCTTTTTCTTCATTTTTCTTCTTTGTTTTTTTTGTTGCTTTTCTTTAATCTTCTTCATTGTTTCTTTTTGTCTTCACTTTTCCAATTTCTTCATTTTTCTTTTTTGAATGTGTAAGGAATTTCACCATGTAACATAAGATGGAGGCTAACATGAACACCTAATGATCATTGACAATGTGCCAAGATCAACTAAAAAGGGTGGGATATGACACAAAAATGGGTGTTACCGAAAAAACTTGGTCCCAAAAGATGTGAATTGGTGGACCCACTTCAAAGTTCATCAAGCACCTCAATGTAAGGTGTGATGAACAAAATCTATCTAACTATCTACTCTAGACCCCTAGAAAAATGATAACCTATCTTAAAAAGGTGATGAGAATCTAACTAAGCAAGGCTCGGACGAGACTCGGGAGTACTAAGGGGTATTCCCCCCAAAACCAAGATGCGAGTCTTCAATGTCTTCAAAATACCATACCGGGATAATCTTTGCTCGCACACATCGGTTTGACCAACCACATCCCTCCACACCTAGACCCAATAAAGCTACATGCATCTGACCCCCACACAAGCGGTCTCAAAATGGTCTATGAGGCTCAAAACGTGTCCCATTTATCCAATACAAGGAATTCCATATCAAGACCCGGGACCAATCTATGATTCAATACTTATGACTCGGCGCTATGGTACCTGTAGGGATGAGAAGACAAGAGAGAACAAAAATGCATGAACTTAAACTAGAATGCATCTAAAAAGTATGAAAATTAGAAAAGAAAGAAACAAAATATGCAATATTTTTTTGAAATTTTTATGCAATTTTTATGAATGACCTGAATGACTTACTCTAAATGCAACAATATACAACCTAAATGCAATCAAAAATAAAATATAAGAATACCTCACCCCAAGCTTAAAATTAAGCATTGTCCTCAATGCTTAGGATGAGAGTAAGGAAGGATCATACCGGGATCAAGGTGGAGGAGGCCCGCGAGGACGGTAACCGCCTTCGGGCTGAAAATGATGCCAAAGATCCTCCATGTAGTTGTTGGTGCGAGCTTGCTGCTCCTCGATGCGCCGAATGGCTGCTGTGTTTCGGTTGCCCTGGAGGCGTAAGGCAGCAAGCTGAGCGTATATATCAAAAGGATACTCGGATTCGGGCTCGCTGTGTTGTTGATAGTGCTGGTACTCATGGTATGGCTCGAAGTGTGCTCCCGAAGGCTGAGCATAAGTGGGTGGCGGCAATTGTCGGATTGGGAGGTCATAATGGTCTTCGGCCTCAAATGGGCTACCAACATGGCCAATGTCTACCTGCATGTCATCATCATCTCCGACATCATCATCATGTAATTCTGCAGGCAAGAACCAGGTTTTGGGATCGCTGGTGGTAAAGGTGGATATGCTGATATTAGGTAAGGTGTAAACTGATTCCTTGGCATGATTGAGCCAATAGTACTGACGATTGTTGATAGGTGCCAATAATTCCATTCGAGTGATAGCGAAGCAGTCGAGGAGGTGGAGAGGTGGGTCATCCACTGGCACATACTCGGACTAGGGAAATTAAAGGCCCACACCCAAACCAATTAGGGTAATGAGACCTCCAATGCAAATGTCGTCAGTGGTCTTTCGTGCGGATGCTGTCAAATTTATCCAAGAAAAAGGTGGCGAAACCGGGGCATGACCAACGGTTGCTAGTCATGCAATAGAGGAAATATAGCTCGACTGTGTTGATTTGTCCCAACTCGTGATGACCAACGATCGAAGTTGAAAGGATCCGGTGAGCGATTCTCCAACAAGGGTGGATGATGTAAGGATCTTTTTGTCGACTTGGATTGAAGTTTGGAAGACTGGTGATCTGAGTCCAAAACTCTACTTTCGGCCTGCTCTTGAATTAAGTCCATTAATAGCTATAGATGTCGGTGTTGTTCATATCGTATGTGCCCATGATAGTGTTGAGGGTGTCGTATGTGAGTCGGTGCTGCCGACCTTGGAGTCTAAATGTGAGCACCTCGTCTGTGTCATTCCGTGCATAAGTGGAGAGGAACGCAAGTATGGGTTGCGTGTATGTGCGCGCGGAGAGATCTAGGAAATCTTGCCAACGTATGTTGAAGAACAATTGTTGCAAGCAATCTTCAAGGCCAAGGTTGATCATCGACTCCTGGTGGTAAAATTTTGTGGCTCGGATCACACGCTTTTGGAGGTTGGACTTGAAATGCTTGATTTGTGCACTAATGAGGGTAAGGTTGCCATTACGATCAACATGGTTGGTGGACATTTTTTTGGTTGATTGTGATGATTGACCTTCACGGGAAGAACCATGAGTCGCATGAATGATTTTGTTCTTTCCCATTGTACTTGTAAAGAGAACCTAGCAAAGACGAAAACTTGGCCAAAATTATCCCTCACACTCGCCTCACACCAATCCAATCAATTCAAAAAAAATAAAAAAAAACCGGGCAAATACTCCAAACTTGCAATTTGGAAAAGTTCAATGCAATGCAATCCAATCAATTCGAAGCAAACTAATTCTAATCAATGTAATGCATAACATAAGTCTTGTGAAAATTAGAAATTGAATGCAATTAAATTTAAAGTAATGTACCAAATTCGAGTGTCGAATCCCGAAAAGAAAACCGCTAAAACCGCACCCCAAGCTTGAATTTGACCCGCAAGGTTGAATCTTTTGAGTCTCCAGTGAGAAACAAAAATGTTGAAATTTTTGGTCAAAGGTAGTGGCGGCGGCGACGGGCGGTGGCCGGCAGCGGAGCTAGGGTTCCGGCGAGTGAAATCTGCCCAAATTGATAGTAGATCGGTGTAGTTGGAAGTATTTGGTGAAGAATGCCCCAAGAAAAATTGGAATTTGATGGAAGGTGGTGGCGATATCGAGCTTTGACGATTTTCCGGCGAGGGAGAGTGATGGTGGCGGGATTGCTGTTTTCGGTAGTAAAAGGGTGGGGGTGGTCGGAATTAGGTGGGGACAAGGTTGGATGAGAAGCGTCGGGGTAGTAGCGGACGGAGGAGGCAGTATCGGCGGGATGGCGATTTCCGGTGAGCTACGGTAAGGGGACGAATGGTGGCGGGATGGGGCTGCCGGCTGGAGAAGAAGAAGGAAGGAGAGTAGCGACCGACGAAAGGTGATGGCGGGGTTGGTGGCGCCGGCGGTTGCGAAAACAGTGGCAGCGGAGGGTTGGAGATCGGAAGCGGTGGCAGTGGCTTTTGATCGTTGGTATTGTCGGGAGGCACAAGGGGGGAAGGGGGGGGGGGGGTCTGACGGTTTAAGGGGTTATAAGGGTGGGTTTTAAAAGGGAAGGTTATTGTGTCGAAAATTGGGTCGGTTCAAGGTATGGCTCGGGTTATCGGGTGGGGCGGTTCGGGTATGGCTCTTATGGGATGGCCGCGCAAGGGAGATGGAGTTTTCTTCTAAGCCGCGCGAGAAGCTGCGAGGGTGGAGTTAGGCCGCGTGCACTAATCAGATGCAACCCATGTGGGAGTAATTTGGAGCTCGGAAATTGCACGGCTGGGTCTGGGTCGCGCAAGTCTTGCGCAGGCACCCACGCAAGTTTTTTTTTTTTTTTTTACTAATTTCAATCTTAGAAATACCAAAATTTCAAACAGAGATTATTAAAATTATGATGCATTTATGTAACGTCTTTTCCAAGACATAGCCCCGCTTCCGTCAACCTTCGTAAATCAGAGTTTCCAATGTTACGTTGTCAAATTCTCCCGTATCAAAGCCTTCATAAAATGGTTTCAAACAATGCCCATTCACTTTGAATATTTGATTCGTTTCCAAACTCTTAATTTCAACCGCACTGTGTTCAAACACTTTTATAACAATAAAAGGTCTGTGCCATCGAGATCGCAACTTTCCCGGGAATAGCTTTAAGCGTGAATGATAAAGAAGGACTTTTTGGCCCGGAATAAAATGTTTTTGAGTGATGTGCTTGTCGTGAAACGCTTTTGTCTTGTTTTTGTAGATACTTGCGTTTGCATAAGACTCATTCCTCAACTCTTCGATTTCTTGAAGTTGCATCTTACGGTGCTTCCCGGTTTCTTCAAGATTGAAATTACACTTTTTAACCGCCCAATATGCCTTATGTTCAAATTCCACCGGTAAATGACAAGACTTTCCATAGACGAGGCGGAATGGAGACATACCAATTGGAGTTTTGCAGGCAGTCCGATACGCCCACAATGCATTAACATCAAGCTCCAATCTTTTCGTGTGGTGTTGACTGTCTTTTCAAGAATTTCTTTGACTTCTCTATTTGACACTTCGGCTTGGCCATTTGTTTGTGGATGGTAAGCGGTTGATATCCAGTGTGTGACACCATATCTTTTCATCATGGCTTCCATCATTTTGTTGCAAAAATGAGTGCCCCTGTCACTCACCAAGGCTCTCGGTACACCATATCATGCAAAAATGTTTGACTTCAAGAAGTCAATTACAGTTTTGGAATCATCATGCCTTGTAGCCTTTGCTTCCACCCACTTTGAGACGTAGTCAACCGCCAAGAGTATATAAGTATAACCAAAAGAAACGGGGAATGGGCCCATGAAGTCGATTCCCCATACATCAAAGATCTCACAAATGAGGATAGGGCTTTGAATCATCTCGTGCCTCATGGATACGATTCCCATTCTTTGACATCTATCACAACTCTTAAAAATTAGATAGGTATCTCTTGACATTGTTGACCAATAGAGTCCACATTATAGCACCTTTCACATGGTTTTGTTTTGACCAAAATGTCCTCCACATGCATACTCATGGCAAAACTTCAAAATTGACTCGACCTCATTTTGATGAACACACCTCCGTATTAGTTGATCCAGACAATGTTTCCAAAGATAAGGGTCGTCCCACATGTAGTATTTGGAATCACTTTTCAACTTGGCTTTTTGGTACTTGGAAAATGCGTAGGAAATTTCTTTAGTAACCAAGTAATTCACACTATCCGCATACCAAGGAATGGTGTTTGAAATGTAGAAGAGGTGTTCATCCGGAAATTCATCAAGAATGGAAGAAGAAGAACCACCAATATTCAACCGACTTAAGTGATCCGCAACTTGGTTTTCGGCACCACTTTTGTCCTTTATCTCAAGATCGAACTCCTGTAGAAGAAGAATCCACCGAATTAACCGTGGATAGGCATCTTTCTTGGTCATTAGATACTTCAAGGCCGCATGGTCGGAGTATACAATGACTTTCATTCCGAGAAGGTATTGCCGGAATTTCTCCAAGGCAAAAACAATGGCTAGAAATTCCTTCTCGGTGGTGGAATAATTGGCTTGAGCATTATCTAAGGTTTTGGAGGCATAGTAGATAACATGTGATGCTCTGCCCTCCTTTTGAACTAAGACCGCTCCAATGGCAAAATTGCTTGCATCACACATAATTTCAAAAGGAAGCTCCCAATTTGGAGGTTGGATTATTGGAGCTGAGGTGAGCAAGTCTTTAAGTTTGTCTAAGGCCTCTTGACATGTTACATTGAAGTCAAAATCAACATCTTTTTGGAGAAGGAGGCACATCGGTCTCGTGATCTTCGAGAAATCTTTGATGAATCTTCTATGGAATCTCGCATGGCCCAAGAAAGATCTTACTTCTCTAACACATGTTGGGTAAGGAAGTGTTTGTATGACATCAATTTTGGCTTTATCAATTTCAATTCCCTTTTTGGAGACGATGTGTCCCAAGATGATGCCTTGATTGACCATAAAGTGGCATTTCTCAAAGTTTAACACCAACTTCTTCTCAATGCACCTTTTCAAAATCTTCTTAAGGTTATCCAAGCATTCATCAAATGAATTGCCATACACGGTGAAATCATCCATGAACACTTCAATTATATTCTCAACGTATTCGGAGAAGATGCTCACCATACATCGTTGGAATGTGGCGGGGGCATTGCATAATCCAAATGGCATCTTCCTGTAGGCAAACGTGTCGAAAGCGCATGTAAAAGTTGTCTTGTCTTGATCTTCTGGTGCATTGGGTATTTGATGAAAACCCGAGTATCCATCGAGGCAACAATAATGCGATTTGCCCGCCAATCTTTCGAGCATTTGGTCGATGAAAGGAAGAGGAAAATGGTCTTTTCATGTGCTTGAATTCAACTTTCGATAATCAATGCACACTCTCCATCCATTTTGAACTCGAGTGGGAACCATGACGCCTTTGTTATTCTCAATGACCGTGATTCCCGTTTTCTTGGGAACCACTTGAACCGGACTAACCCATTTAGATTCAGAGATTTGGTAAATCATGTCCGCATCAAGGAGCTTGATTATCTCTTTCTTGACAACGTCCATCATAGGAGGATTTAATCGTCTTTGAGATTCCCTCCTAGGCTTACAATCGTCTTCCATGGGGATCTTGTGAGTGCATACATTATGACTTATCCCCTTGATGTCCGCTATTGACCACCCCATGGATTCTTTATGATCTTTCAAAACTTCAACTAATTGGTTTTCTTCAAATTCTTTCAATTGAGAAGATATGATCACCGGGAGAGTTTCGTCTTGACCGAGATAAGCATACTTCAATGGCTAGGTAAGACTTTTAATTCAAGTGTGGGTGGTTGGATTATGGAAGGGGGCATCTTGTTTGGAGAATGAGATAGGGCAACTTGAGAAACATCCTTCTTTGTGGAATTGTTAACTTCTAAAGTCTTCACAATCTCTTCAACTTCGAGGTCCAATGTATACGTATCCAATTTTTCTTCAAACTCTCACAATCGAGACTCATGTTGAGCACCATCTTCAAAATGTCTCCATGTGATAACTCGAATAGTTCTTGGGTGATTGGCTCAATCACATCAACTCGATACAATGGAGAAATGCTGCTAGGGTGAAACATCCCAAAAATACAGTCCAAAAATTTCGTTTGAAAAACATTATCAAAAACTATAATCATCCATAATCAAAAGAAAACCAAGTGTCATGTAGCTCAAAATCTCATATCAAATACTGTATCAAAACCAAATGAGAAAATATCAGAGTCTCAATCAATCCCAGACTGAACAAATGGTGTGTGCACTACAATCTTCCCGAGCTCCTCTTTTGAAAACTGAGTACCTAAAACCAAAACTGAAAACTGTAAGCACGAAGCTTAGTGAGTCTCCCCAAACTACCACATACCATACAATAACACATATTGGGCCTTGCCCACTGCATCGGGCCCGCCCAGCATCGGACCGAAGTCCGGACTAACTTGGGCCCCGCCCGGCATCAGACCGAAGTCCAGAATATCTTGGGCCCCGCCCACTGCATCGGGCCCCGCCCGGCATCAGACCGAAATCCGGATAAACTTGGGCCCCACCCACTGCATCGGACTGAAGTCCGGAATGTACTGAACATAACAAAACATAAACATATAACATAATCATATATACTACATCGGGCTTGCCCGACATCGGACCGAAGTCCAGAACATATAACACATAACACAAACATGCGTGAGTCACAAAGACAACAAGCATACATTGCTACTTCTCGGGATTGCCCCGGCATCGGACCGAAGTCCAGAAAACATAACATATAACATGAAGCTAAACCACTGCATCGGGCTCCGCCCGACATCGAACCGAAGTCCGGAAACATACAATCTACATCGGGCTAACCCCGGTATACTACACTACTAAGCGGGCCGGCATTGGTGCCTTAAACCCATTCCTACTGAAGGGAAACTCACCTCAAACTGCTGAAGTCCTGCTGATAAAACCCTAGTTGCTGGATGACAGATTCCCGAATCTGTCAACATCAAAATAACACCCAATTAATAATTGGGTTCTAACACATATCCATAAGTCCATGCTTGGGTTAAAAGACGACTTTACCCCCTAACTTTGCTTGACTCAAGCTCAAGGCCCAATCCAAAGGCCCAAAAGTCTAATAATGGACCAAGGCCCAACTATGGCCCAATTTTCCAAATTGGGCCCAAACCTCTACATGGTCTTGCCTTAAGGCCCAATCTTTTATTCTTGGTCCGACTATTGGCATTCTAAGGGCCCAATACCATATAACCATCAAGGTCCAAACTATGGCCCATCTATGGCCCAATTTTCTAAATTGGGCCCAAACCCTCATATGGGCCTTACCCTAAAGCCCATCTAAATATTCTAGTCCATATAATCATTCTTGGATGGCACATTATTGGCCTAATTACCAAAACCCAATAGAAAGGCCCAACTTAAGGCCCAAGTGAAATTCGGGTTTCACATAAAATGACGATTAGGCTTAAGTGTTTCTCACTTAACCCATTAAGGACTTACTCCATTAAGTCCTTTACTCTACTAGATAAATGATATGGATTAATTTGGGCTTAATACACAATCTAATCCCAATGGCCCAAAGGTGGGTCCCAATATGTCCAAGGCCCAATGCTCACAATTAGGGTTTCCACCCAAACATGGCCTAATAGGCCCAAAATTAATCTTTAAGCCTATTAGGGTTTTGCTAGTGGGGAACCACCCACTACCACCTTGGGTAGTGGCGGTCAATGGGGCTCACGGCGGCGGCCACCACCTTACGGTGGTGGTTATGGTTCTTTTCATTACTCTTTTGCTAATTACAATTGCAAGCTTTTAATCCACAAATAAACACACACACTAACTACTCTAACACACACACATACACAACCACCCTAGTGGTGGCCGGCGGTGGCTCGTGGTGGCGGTGGTTGTTCTTGATTTTCCGGCGAGACAAGACACACACCATAAAATACGTCTCTTGCTCGGGAATGCACACGACCACCCACTTCACGGTGGTGTAAGGAGGTCCGATAGCAATAGCAGCGACACAACGGCGGCAACCTCCATTGCCAATGGTGGTGGTGGTTCCTGTCCAAAGAAAAATAACACATACTACTTCGCACACACAACCACCTTTCACGGTGGCTGTTGGTGGCAGAAACAGTGATAATGGCGGCAGCCACCACCTTGAGGTGGTGGTGGTGGGTTTTCCGGCCTAAAGCAACTCATACAACAACAACAACACCGCCATTAACCTATATGCCAGTCGTACATCCGCCCAGCCACCTTCCATGCGGCTGACACTGCCGGAATGTCGTGAAAATGGAGGCCAAAAGCCACCGGTGGCAGCAGTGGCGCACCTGACGTCGCACACTCACAAACGGGACGGATGAGAGAAGAGAGAGGTGAAGATGGTCTTACCGGAATATTTTGACCGTCGACAGCCCATTCTTCGCTGTTCACAGCTCCACTCCGGTCTCGGTGGCTCTTCGGGCTTCCCTTACGCCTCCGGCAACGGCAAAGAGGTGGTGCTCGCCGGCGAGGCAGCAGGTGATGGACTCGACAGGCGGCGGTTGATTGACACTTCGTCGGTCGGAAAACGAGAGGGAAGCGGGAGTGGCAGCTGAAGATCTCACAAGACGGCTGAAACATTTTTTGCATGTTTAGGGTTTCATGTCTCCAAAATAACGGGAGGAAAGAAGTGACGGGTTCATCCCGTATCCAATTCAAACTTGTACGCTATAATCCCATTATGGTCCCTCCCCATCAATTCTTTTTCAATTGAAGTCCAAAAGTTACCATACAGCCCTCCACTTTGTGAATTATTTGCAAAACTAATCCGAAAATTATCTTTTAACCCTTTCTTCCATAATTCCTTTCATAATAAGTTTCGAAAATACCAATTAACCCCTACTTCCAAAATTGAAACAATTAACCCTCGAGACCAACACCTTGCTATATCATTATGGATTTTAGGGCCACTATTCTTTAAAAAAATTTATCTATTTATTTATTTAGCAAACGGGATGTTACAACTCTCCCCCACTTAGATTAGATTTCGTCCTCGAAATCATTCCTTACCATTCCTTACACACCAGACAACTGGAACGACATGGCCACAATCCTGAGCATAACCCGAGCCTTCCCAGGGCAATCAAAAACCATCCCTCGCAGGGTTCTAAAACCCGAAGATAAACGAATTCCTTGCATTATGATCACATTAGTCAATCTAATTCTGAAGTCTCTATATGGCCTGAATCCTAAACAAACCGCCCATATTGAATCATTATAGCTGAATCCCGCTGCGAGTGACTTAGCAATACCCAGTTACCCATCGATACCCAAAATCCTATAATGCTAATATTGCCAAGAATATTGGGGTGCTGGCCTCCCATTTGGTTCATTTCGATCGGGTACTATCCGGAATACTGGAACTGCCTGGAACATTGAACTACCCGAAACACTGAACTGTCTAAAACATTGAACCGCCTGAAACACTGAACTGTCTGAAACACTGAAATGCCTGGAACACTGAACTGTCTGAAACACTGAACTGCCTGGAACACTGAACTGTCTGAAACACTGATATGCCTGAAACACTGAACTGTCCGAAACACTGAACTGCCTGAAACACTAAACTGCCTGAAACACTGAACTGTCTGAAACACTGAACTGCCTGAAACAGTATAATGCGCCCTAGCTGCCTTCCAAAATCTACCAAGACCTACCTGGTCTCAACTTGTCCAACGAACATCTGAAATACTCGGTTCCGACCCAGTTACGGAGCCAAAGTACTCCCTACTTAGTCGCCCACACGACTTCTGAACGAAATCCTTCTCTGGAACTAGTTGGCACTAGCTATCATGCCACTGCGACTCTAACAACTTTCTGATCTAACCGATCGAGTCCATGCATCAAATCCTGTCATCATCAAATCCAAGACTAAAAGTGATTGCTACCTGACCAATGGTAGCCTTATCTCACACGTCCTTAAGCAGTCAATTACTTCCCTGATCTCATTACTGTAGAGACGCTCCTACAGTCTTATCACTAGCTCAACCAGATCTAGTCCATCTGGGTAATTCCGAAATCCAATTCGTAGATTTCCCTATCCTTACTGCTGCACCCGAAGTGGTGGGCATTATTGTTCCTTCCGTGTTCTAACAACACGCTCATGTCATCTACCAACCTAGTGAATGCTACGGCTACACCTGTAGTCTCACGACACTCTATCACTATCTGCCAACCTTGTGAATGCTACACCTACACCCGTAGACTTACAACACTTTCCCATACTAACTGACTGCTAGTGAATGCTACGGCTACACCCATAGACTTACAATACTCCAACACTATCTAGTTGCTAGTGAATGCTACGGCTACACCCACAGACCTACAACACTCTAACAATATATGGCTGCTAGTGAATGCTACGGCTACACCCGTAGACTTACAACACTCTATCACTACCTGGCTACTAGTGAGTACTACAGCTACCTGCTCAGACTCACAACACTCTATCACTATCTGGGTCGATCGCGCGTTTGACCCAACTCTCTACTGAACTCATGTCCTGACTGGAATCCCCAACCTGATTCCCTAAGGCCTGCTATCACACGACCCTGCTGCATCAGTACCACACCCATGCCCATGATCGAAGTGTCACAATAAACTACGAAATCATCTACACCCTCTGGCAGGGTAAGAATCGGTGCCTCGCACAACCGCTGTCTGAGAGTCTCGAAGGCTGCCTGCTGCTCAGGCCCCCAACGAAAGGCCACCGACTTCTTGGTCAGTCGGGTCAAAGGAACTGCAATCTTGGAAAAGTCTCGTATCAATCTCCGATAATAACTGGCTAGACCCAGGAGGTTCCGAATCTCAGTTGGAGACCTCGGAATCTCCCACCGCATCACGACCTCTATCTTGGCCAGATCAACAAGAATACCCTTCTGGTTGACAAGGTTCCCAAGAAATTGCACCTCGCGCAACCAGAACTCGCTTTTGGAGAACTTTGCAAAAAGCCTCTCCATCCTCAGAGTCTCTAGCACCTCCCTCAGGTGCTCCTCGTGCTGCTCCTCAGTCTTGGAATAAACCAAGATGACGCTGTACTCTCCCAATCCTATAATTGCTGCACTGATTCTGTCCCTGCAGGCCTTTCAAGAGTTGTTCTGAAATCTTGGGTCTCCTCCCGAGACCCTTTAATATATAACAACTGATCTGATTCCCTTTTCCCAATGTGATCCAAGTCAATATCTCACTCTCGTACTCTAGAAGTCATATCATTCAGGGTCTCCCATCCCGAGATACTCAGGATCTCCCTGCTATCATTATGCAGTATGTCCTGATACTTTATCTTCTTCAATTCCTCATCTGCTGCATACTGCGATACCAACTAAGCTCTCTCCCGAGACTTGGCAGTGATCTCTGCCATAGTCTCAGTAGTCTGGAAGAGATCTAATAACTCTCACGCCAACTGTTGCGCCTTAATCGCTTGGCAAACTCTATGTGGAATCTGGTCGAAAAGTCATCCCATGACATAACATCAACCGATTCACCACTCAACTCACAACCAACCTCTTCCTATCAATCGCGTGCTCTGTACTTTAGGAGACAGGAAGTAAATCAGATCTTGTCCCCTTCGAGACAACAGCTGGTACGAAAAGCGTTGGCGACAACTGCCAACCATCTGCTGCTAGTAATGGGGTCCCTAGCCCCATGATAATCTGGAACTTCACAAGCTCTGAACTCCCGAAGCATCAACGTACGGGTCCCTATCATGACTGCAATCTCAGTGCAGAATGCACTCGGCCTCTCATCAAAAATCTCTATAATGCCCTCCTTGATCGTAGTGAGGGTCACAGGAGTCTGGTCAATGATACTGCACGAAATTTCAAATGGAATGAACTCCCTCATCTGATCATCGAGATGCCCGGCTACAGAGTCCGATCCTGATCCCTCGTCGACACCAGAACTACCATCTGGTCTACCACATAGCATCACTATACTCGGTAATATACCATCACTAACATCACAATACTCATCAAAACCCGAGGGATCTTACACACTACAAGTTCCATGGTCTTATCCCAGCCTTCCTTGATTCGAGTACAGATCCTCTGCTTTCAGTAGTACGGGCCCATACTACCTTCCACATCTATCCGTACTTTCCTCAAGAACTGCCTTGACTCCACCAAGTCCCTTCTACTGCTACTGCTCTCTATTACTCTCATCCTAGGTTTGCCCTAGGGTAATCACCAACTCACTCTCCCCCATCAGCTGCATAAGAAGTCCCTGCTTTCTTCCCCTAACTAGCTCGCGAATACTATTACATATTACTCAGACTAGATAATTCTTCGAATAAGAGATCCTACCCTACAACGGTTGGACTCAAACAAGAGCTGCGAAATAGGGCTAGACCTAACCTTCTGAAATTATTTAGTCCTTGCAATATGTAACTTAACATATTCGTTTACTAGTTAGAAAAGATAACTAGAACTCCTAAAAGCACAAAGCAAGCAGCATTCGAGCATTGAGTGCATATAATCAAGCATATACTAATCAGGCTATCATACTGACTAATATATACTAGCATGCAGTTTATAGAGCTGAGATACATATAACAGGCATATAAGGCATCCTTCCTAGATCCTTAGTCCTAACTAGCATGTAATTCTCATAAAGCCGATACACATATAATAGGCACATAAGGCATCCTTCCTAGATCCTTAGTCCTAAACTAGCATGCAATTCTCATAAGCTGATAAACATAACATAACATCAACTTGTATGGGTAATTTGGGAGTACTTACTTGAGCTTGGCTGATTACATGCACCACACCCTTTTCTCTTTTTCAAAATTCTTTTCACTTTTTCTAAAACTCTTTTCTTTATACTTTTTCTAAAATTGTTTTCAATTTCTCAAAATCCTTTTGTAAACATTGTTTTTCTTTTGAAAACTTTATACCACTTCCTTAGTTTGAGTTCAGACACACCCGAAAGTGTGCCCGAATCCCTCAAACAAAGGCTCTGATACCAACTTGAAACATCCCAAAAATACAGTCCAAAAATTTCGTTTGAAAAACATTATCAAAAACTATAATCATCCATAATAAAAAGAAAACCAAGTGTCATGTATCTCAAAATCTCATATCAAATACTGTATCAAAACCAAATGAGAAAATATCAGAGTCTCAATCAATACCAGGCTGAACAAATGGTGTGTGCACTACAATCTTCCCGAGCTCCTCTTTTGAAAACTGAGTACCTGAAACCAAAACTGAAAACTGTAAGCACGAAGCTTAGTGAGTCTCCCCAAACTACCACATACCATACAATAACACATACTGGGCCTTGCCCACTGCATCGGGCCCTGCCCGACATCGAACCGAAGTCCGGACTAACTTGGGCCCCGCCCACTGCATCGGGCCCCGCCCGGCATCGGACCGAAGTCCAGAATATCTTGGGCCCCGCCCACTGCATAAGGGCCCCGCCCGGCATCGGACCGAAATCCGGCCAAACTTGTGCCCCGCCCACTGCATCGGACTGAAGTCCGAAATGTACTGAACATAACAAAACATAAACATATAACATAATCATATATACTGCATCGGGCTTGCCCGACATCGGACCGAAGTCCGGAACATATAACACATAACACAAACATGCGTGAGTCAGAAAGACAACAAGCATACATAGCTACTTCTCGGGATTGCCCCGGCATCGGACCGAAGTCCAGAAAACATAACATATAACATGAAGCTAAACCACTGCATCGGTCCCCGCCCGACATCGAACCGAAGTCCGAAAACATACAATCTGCATCGGGCTAACCCCGGTATACTACACTACTAAACGGGCCAGCATTTGTGCCTTAGACCCGTTCCTACTGAAGGGAAACTCACCTCACACTGCTGAAGTCCTGTTGACAAAACCCTAGCTGCTGGATGACAGATTCCCGAATCTGTCAACATCAAAATAACACCCAATTAATAATTGGGTTCTAACACATATCCATAAGTCCATTCTTGTGGTAAAAGACTACTTTAACCCCTAACTTTGCTTGACTCAAGCTCAAGGCCCAATCCAAAGGCCCAAAAGTCTAATAATGGACCAAGGCCCAACTATGGCCCAATTTTCCAAATTGGGCCCAAACCTCTACATGTTCTTGCCTTAAGGCCCAATCATTTATTCTTGGTCCAACTCTTGGCATTCTAAGGGCCCAATACCATATAACCATCAAGGTCCAAACTATGGCCCATCTATGAAAATTGGGCCCAAACCCTCATATGGGCCTTACCCTAAAGCCCATCTAAATATTCTAGTCCATATAATCATTCTTGGATGGCCCATAATTGGCCCAATTACCAAAAACCAATAGAAAGGCCCAACTTAAGGCCCAAGTGAAATTAGGGTTTCACATAAAATGACGATTAGGGTTAAGTGTTTCTCACTTTACCCATTAAGGACTTACTCATTTAAGTCCTTTACTCTACTAGATAAATGATATGGAATAATTTGGGCTTAATACACAATCCAATCCCAATGGCCCAAAGGTGGGTCCCAATAAGTCCAAGGCCTAAATGCTCACAATTAGGGTTTTTTAAACTCTAATTTGGGTTTCCACCCAAACATGGCCCAATAGGCCCAAAATTAATCTTTAAGCCCATTAGGGTTTTGCTAGTGGGGAACCACCCACTACCACCTCGGGTAGTGGCGGTCAATGGGGCTCACGACGGCGGCCACCACCTTACGGTGGTGGTTATGGTTCTTTTCATTACTCTTTTGCTAATTACAATTACAAGATTTTAATCCACAAATAAACACACACACTAACTACTCTAACACAGACACACACACAACCACCCTAGTGGTGGTCGGCGGTGGCTCGTGGTGGCGGTGGCTGTTATTGATTTTCCGGCTAGACAAGACACAGACCATAAAATACATCTCTTGCTTGGGAATGCACACGACCACCCACTTCACGGTGGCGTAAGAAGGTACGATAGCAACAACAGCGGCACAGCGGCGGTAGCCACCATTTCCAATGGTGGTGGTGGTTCCTGTGCAAAGAAAAATAACACATACTACTTCGCAATTAATAAATACACACACGACCACCTTTCACGGTGGCTGTTGGCGGCAGAAACAGTGATAGTGGCGGAAGCCACCACCTTGAGGTGGTGGCGGTGGGTTTTCCGGCCTAAAGCAACTCATACAACAACAAAAACACCGCCATTAACCTATATACCAGTCGTACATCCGCCCAACCACCTTCCATGCGGCTGAAACTGCCGGAATGTCGTGAAAATGGAGGCCAAAAGCCACCGGTGGCAGCAGTGGCACACCTGACGTCGCACACGCACAAACGGGATGGAGGAGAGAAGAGAAAGGTGGAGATGGTCTTACCGGAATATTATGACCGTCGACAGCCCATTCTTCGTTGTTCACAGCTCCACTCCGGTCTCGGTGGCTCTTAAGGCTTCCCTTACACCTCCGACAGCGGCAAAGAGGTGGTGCTCGTCGATGAGGCAACAGGTGAAGGACTCGGCAGGCGGCGGTCGATTGGCACTTCGTCGGTCGGAAAACGAGAGGGAAGCGGGAATGGCGGCTGAAGATCTCACAAGACGGCTGGAACATTTTTTGTAGGTTTAGGGTTTCATGTCTCCAAAATAACGGGAGGAAAGAAGTTACGGGTTTATCCCGTATCCAATTAAAACTTGTACGCTATAATCCCATTATGCCCCCCCCATCAATTCTTTTTCAATTGAAGTCCAAAAGTTACCATACAGCCCTCCACTTTGTGAATTATTTGCAAAACTAATCCGAAAATTATCTTTTAACCCTTTCTTCCATAATTCCTTTCATAATAAGTCCCGAAAATACCAATTAACCCTCTACATCCAAAATTGAAACAATTAACCCTCGAGACCAACACCTTGCTATATCATTTCGGATTTTAGGGCCACTATTCTTTAAAAAAAATTATCTATTTATTTATTTAGCAAAAGGGATGTTACATAAGGTATCTCATTGTTTTAAAAATGTTTAAGTGAATGGTCTCTCCATCAAACTCCATGGTGATTTTCCCATTATGAACATCAATGATCGTGTGAGCGGTATTCATGAAGGGTCTTCCAAGAAGAATCATAGATGACTTGGAAGGAGTCTTCTCTTCAAGTTCAATGACATAGAAGTCCGTGGGAAATACTAGTTGATTGCCTTGCACTAGCACATCCTCCAACACGCCTCTTGGAAATACACTTGACTTGTCTGCTAGTTGAATGATTACTCCAGTTTCTTCCAAAGTTCCAACATTGAGAGATTGAAAAACCGAGTATGGCATTACATTTATCGAGGCTTCAAGATCTAGCATGGCACTTTCAACATGCAAATCAACGATAGTGCAAGGGATAGCAAACATTATCGGGTCCTTGCATTTGGGAGGTAGCTTCTTTTGGATAACCGCAGACACATTTGCATTGACTTGAATCTTTTCATTTGCCTTGAATTTCCTCTTATTGGTGCACAAATCTTTAAGAAACTTGGCATAGCGAGGAATTTTCTTTATGGCATCCAATAGTGGGATGTTGATTTGGACCTTGCGAAAAGTCTCAAGAAACTCTTTCTCTTCTTTTTGTTTCTTTGAGGAAGCCAACCAGGAGGGAAAAGGTGATGGTATGACCAATGGCTTTATTGGTTTGTTGGAAGAGTCGGGTTGGTCAATGTTGGGCATAATCGGGTCCTTTGGTGTAGCTACAACTTTCGGAGGCTCAACAATAATAACTTCATCCTCTTCTTCTCTTGAAACTCTTTTAGGGTTGCTCTCTCCAAGTGTTTTCCCACTTCTCAAGGTTATTGCACTCACATTGGGGTTCTTCTCGGTTTGAGATGGAAGTTTACCCCTTTGTTCCATCTTGTTGAGAGAGGTGGCCAAGTCTCCAATTTCTGCTTGAATGTTAGAGAAGGTGTTCTTGGTCTTTTGTTGAAATTGGGTTTGGCTTTGAGCAAGAGAAGTAACAAGTTCTTGAAGGCTCATTTGATGGTTACCACTTTATTGGCCTTGTTGATGAGGTTGTTGGTAATTTGGAGGGGGATGAGATGTTTGGGGATATGGAGGTTTTTGTGATAGGTATTGAGAAAATTGGGGTCTCATCATAACATGTGGTGGGTTTTTCTTTGGTGGGTATGGGTTGGTTGGGTTATTCCTCCAATTTGGGTTGTAGTTGTTTTGAAATCCCATGGGTCTTGGTTGACCTTGATATCCTCCCATTGCATTAACATCCTCCGGTTCACTACCAAGTGAGGGACACTTATCTGTATAATGCCCCGTCATTGCACAAATACCACACACCATTATTTGTTGACCACTTCCCACCACCATTTGACTTAACACATTAGTCAAATCCAAGAGCTTTGATTCCAAGTGTTGGGTGTTGCTAACTTCACCGACCACTTGTGGAGAATTTCTCTTCATTTCATTTCGATTCCCACAGTTCCTTTGATTTTGAGAAATGGTTCCAAAAAGTGATCTTATATCTTGAGGTGTCTTGTTGAAGATGTCACCACCACTTGAAGCATCAATCATCCTTCGATCTTTTTCATTCATACCCTCATAAAATTGTTGAAGAAGTAGTTGTTCGGGTATGTTGTGTTGAGGGCAACTTGTACACAAGTTGTTGAATCGCTCCCAAAAATCATGAAAAGTCTCATTCTCCCCTTGACGAATCCCCAAAACGTCACTTCTTTGACTTGATATCCGGGAGGTGGGATAGAATTTGCTATTGAAGTCTTTGAGTAACTTTTCCTATGTGTGAATAGATCCCGGTAGTAAGTTGAATAACCACTCTCTAGCTTTATCTTCCAAGGTGAGAGGGAAGGCAGTTAACTTGAAGTCATCCAATGTCACATGTTCGGGCAACATGCTAACACAGATCATATGAAAGGACTTCAAATGCCTTTGAGGATCTTCTCTATCCAAACAATGGAACTTGGTGAGTTGATGTATGAAACTTGACTTCAATTCAATCCCTCGGCGGTTTGCGGGATAAACAATACCAAGGGGTGTGTGAGTAACATCTGTCTCCATCATTTGTCTAAGTGTCAACTCTTGAGGGGGATTGGGTGGATTGAGGTATTCTTGGTGATTGTACATTTGTGGTGGATAAGGTTGGTAGTTAGGGTATTGGTGGTAGGGAGGTTGTTGGGGGTACATTGGTTGTTGGTACATTAGAGGTTGTGGGTAATGAGGTTGATTTGGTTGATGAGCTTGTGGTTGTTGAACTTGAAAAGCATTGTTTTGAGGTTGGTTGTTTTGATGGAAGGTTTGGTTTTGTGGTTGTGGTTGTTGATAATTGGGTTGATTTGGTTGAGGAGGGGGTTGATTCCAAGGTGGCATATCTATGAGAGGTTCTTGGTGTTGTTTTCTTGGTTGTTGGGGTGAGGTATTGGCATCTTGATTGTTTGGGTTTGGATTGGGATTGTGAGGTGGAGTCTGATTCATGGCTATGTAGTTTTCAAACGGAATGTCTTCAAAGGAATGACCAACAATTGGAGAACTCGCTTCGGTGTCGGTATCACTTGAAGTATGAACTTGGTCTTCTATGTTGATTAGTGGAGAAGATGAAGAAGCTTGAACGAGTTGTTGTTGCTTTGCTTGTTTGGCTAACTTTTTCAACCTTTTTGCTTCTTTTTCAATTTCCGGATTATAGAGTAGTTCACCGGTTCTTGTAGACCTAGGCACAAACAATCAAATAACAATAACCAATTTCCCCGGCAACGGCGCCAAAACTTGATGGGAATGTCAAGTCCACCAAGCAAATTACACCCTTTGTTTGCAAATAAAACGTAATATAATGGTAAAAAGGGGTATCGATCCTCGGGGAAATGGTTGTATTCAATCATCAATGAAATCTAATAGAACTAGTGTAAATAAACTAAGTAACTACAATTAAACTAAAAGGGGGGGGGGGTGTTGTGATTGCTTGAAAACTAAAAGACTTGAATAACTAAAAAGCTTGCAATTAAGCAAGATGATGAGATGCTCAAATATTGGAGAGAATTGGTTAACCAATGCAATTCAACACAATGAACATTTGTGTGTTTATCATTAGGATTCAACATGAAGCTTATCATTCATCCCAAATTGGTTATAGCAATCATGAACTATGATATGCCAAGATTCCTTATAGGTAGTATGGAGGTTAGGGAAGCCCACAACACAACTTCTTTATCAAAATCAAAGATCCAATTGAAGCAATTGAACCCAAGAAGTTGATTAGCCATAAGAATGAAGGAATCCCCAATTCCTAGAGGATGTCAATGCTTACACATCCATAAAGGAGTTATGATTCATAAGCTAGAGATAATTTCTACCATCATAAAGCCCTTGTTCTAAGTAAATTCAATGTTTCAATGCTAAACCAAAGAAATAAACCAACAATTGCTTATTCAAGTACCAAGCTCATGATCAAATCGTTAAACAAGCATAGGAAATATGAACTAGAATCATAGACATAAGATAAATGATAAATAAACATGAATCCTTCAAAAAACCACAAACACTCAAAGGTTTTAGCCAAGGCTAACCAAAATAGAGAATTTAGCCACTCATGGCAATAGAATAACAATCACAAAAGTCTAATTGCATAAAGAAACTACCAATAACTTGGAAAGATGAAAAGAAATGACTCTCAAGCTCCAAAATCGCCTTCTTCTGGTCTCCCATGGTGTAAAATCGAAGTCATGGATGATAGATCCAATCCCCCAAGGTAATGGCAAGCCAAATGACCAAAATGCCCAAAACTGGGCAGTTGCGCGGATACCCGCGCGACGGAGATTCCACCTGCGCAAGTGCTGCTGGAATGCTATTGGCTCATTTTTCCTCCACTAACCATCCCACTACAAAAGATTCCCTTGGTCCCCTCCATATCCCACATGATTCAAATTAACCAATCATCTTTTAGCTTCAAATATGGATGCTCCAAGCCCAAAATAACTATCCATGATCCATCATCACAAGCCCACTTCATCCAAGTCTTTAGCTTTTTAAGCCCAAATCTCCTTTAATGGATCCACAAAGCCCAATATTGCCTCGGAAGCCCACAAAGCCCATTCCAAGTTAATCCACAACCGCAAGAAGCTCCAAAATCCTACAAAATTTCTCATGCAAAATAGAAAGTCCCCGATACGATCCATGATAAAGAAAAAATAAAGAATATACAATGCAATACTAATAAAAAAAAGCTAAAAATACTAAAATAAACTAATAAAAATAAGGAAATAAAATAAGCTATCATCATCCCAAAGAAAAGTTTAGAAATACCAATACAAGACCGATTTTGGGCCAATAATCAGAATCCATACTCCGCGGGTCAGAAAATTGTGGAAAAAGGCGCATCAAATTCACAGTGTTTTCAGCTGTCTTTATGGGTAAGCTGCTAATGAAACTAGCATCTCTACTAACAGCTCCCCTAAGAAGTTTCACCCCCAATGGCGACCTCCCGATGTTAACCGGGAATAGCCCCTCACGCAGTTTCCTACCATCATACGAGGGCCAAAGGAGATTGGTTTTCTTTATATTCAACTGACGGTCTAATTTTGGGCCAATAACCTTAATGATATCTAACGCTTTAAAAATAAATGTTTGGAAGAAGATTTAAACTTGCAACCTCCAGAAACACCCCCTAACGCCTAATACAAAATTGATTAAACAAATTGGTATAAGCACGACTAAAATTATTACTAATATCTTCAATTTTGAAATAGAAATATATACACTTGCTTTCTTTTGTGAGAGACTGTCGGAGAACAAATAATGATCTCAAATAAAATAATTTGGAATAATAATTTATAAAGGTAATGAACTGTTGATTTTATTTTTATAATTATATATCATCCAACTTCTTGAACTTGTTCATATTTTACCATTGCGATATGCTATTGTAAGTAAAAAGGGTAATATGTGAACAGTTTCAATAAGTTGGATGGTATATAGTGTACAAAAAGAAAATGACTAAATATGAACAAAAATGAACCTCCCCTTCTACCTCCAACCACCAACTCCACCACCGCTACCACCACCACCTCCGGCATCGCCACCTCTAACCTCCTCCACCACCACCATCACTGCCACATCCGCCTCCAAAACCACCACCTGCACCTCTGCCACCTCCACCACCACCACCACCGCCACCACCACCACCTCCATCACTACCACCACCTTCGCCATCACCTACATCACCACCACCACCACTTCCTTCATCGCAACAGGCACCAACGTTAGTGACAAAGACAGAGATGGTGGAGGTGATAGTGGAAGTGGTAGCGATCGATGGAGGTAGAGGTGGTGGTGGTGGTAGAGGCAGAGCTGTTGATGGAGGTGACGAAGGCGGTGGTAGAGGTAGTGGAGGTGGTGGAGGTAGGTGGCGAAGGCGGTGGTGGAGGTAGTGGTGGTGTGGAGGCGGTGACAGAGATGGTAGTGGTGGCGACGGTGGTGACAGTGGTGGAGGTGCTGGTAGTAGTAAAGGTGGTGGTTGTGGTGGTGGAGGAGGTGGTTGGAGGTGGTAGGGGAGATTCTTTTTTGTTCGCATTTAGACCTTGTCTTTTTGTACATTATATACAATCCAACTTGTTAAAATTGTTTGCCTATTACCCTTTTACTTACAATAGCATGTCAAAAGGGTAACATGTGAAAATGTGTTGTCTATATCTGTTTGAAAGCTTGCGTCACTATACCCAGTCACTCTCAATGTATAATTGCCTCCTAAGACTAGAATCATATCCTTCGTCCTTCGCATATACTTGAGAAGCTGAAAGATATTAACACGCTCTAATACTTCTTACTTGCAAAATTATATAACCAAAACACGCTCTTTGGTAAATGTGAAAACTGTTGGATTTGGTGTCTAAGTTCATAACTATAACTGGTATGTACTTGACCCGATAGTAGCGTGGTCCTTTTGGGTTGCCTTCACCAGTGCAATTTGATAGGATAGACTTTTGAGAATAAGGTTATTGGTGATTTATTAATATATTATAAATATAATATATTAATTGAGAAATCATATTACTTAATTAGTATTGGTCAAGAATTAATTTGGAATTAATTTAGTGATCAAAAGAGACTAATTAAATATAAGAGGTTGATTATGTAAATCAATCATTCTTGTAGTGTGGGCCAATGATCCATTAGGATGGGCTAAATAGTTCATGGATAGTCCATGGAGCTTTAACCCATGGAGCCTAAGGGATATGGAAGGTCATGGAGCTTTAGGGTTTCATGGATGAAACCCTAACCTTTGCAACACTATATAAAGACCCCCTTAGAGCCAAAATCGTTCCCTAATTCATTCTCAGAGACTGAGGAACGAAATTGTGTATGATAACTTATTCTCTCAAGCCTCCTCTTGCATATGGTGTTTGTGACACATTAGAGACATCACACTTGAGGTGCTAAAGCTTTCAATGGCCAAGAACTACAAGTCCTAATAAGAGGTAAATCATCTAACTAGTTGAATTGTTCAAATTGTCATATTGTATGCTAGTTGTAGGCTTAAAGCTTTGGAAACAATATTGCATGTATAATTAGAGAAAACATAGATCCAAAGCTTTTAGGGTTGTATGTGCACCATAGGATGTTGTAGTATACAAAACCCAACAAAAACATCAGAGCCATGGGTTGTAATCTGTTATATTTGATGCATGGCTAAGTTTCAAAGTTGAAAAAATCGAGTTTTCTGCATTCTGCCTGATGAACTCGCCGAATCCACTGGGGAACTCGATGAGTCCATGTAGAAATGAAGCTACTCGACGAGTCAAGTTCATGGACTCGCCGAGTTGGTTGATCAGGGTGCATAATTTCGAGTTTTTGGCCAGAAATGGATAGGATCATTACCACAAACTGTTTTGTAGTCATAAAAATTGTATTTTCTGAATTGGTAATGATATTTTTCATCCATTGAAAAGGAAATTGTCAAATGTTTAGATAATAAATTGATTATTTGTAGTATTTTATATGAATTGTCTTGTTATGAGTTAGTTTAAATCAATAGGAAGAATTATATGATAGTTGTGTTTGATCCAAAATTTAATCTAGTTATTCATGTTATGTGTTATTGTAACTTGTCCTCAAGTCATATGAAAAGTTACATTCATGAGTATTAAAACTCATAATTGTTCATAAGTTATGAATGTGAAAGGTCTTGAAAAGTTTCAAAACTTGCCCTCAAGTTTTGCAATTTATAAAGTCACACTAATGAGCATCTTAATTCCAAACCCTAGAGTTTTAAAAGTTAAAATTCAAACCTTATGGATTTTATGAATTAATTAAAAAGTGTTTAATTAAAGGAGAATTAATAATTCCATAATGATATGGTTTAAGTTTAATTAAATTAAGACTAAAGTTTAATTAATAGATTAAACCTCTTAATATTTTAAATGTGTAAAATACACCCTTATACTATTATAATATTAAAATTTAATACTTATATATATGTAATTGAATAAGTCAGTTTTACCGTTAGTAGGCCTCATTCACGAAGCCAGTCTATAAGGGGGGGTATAAGGATACTGCCTATAAAATGACAGTTTAATGGGTGTCCACTCTCACCCACCACTTCCTTGACTGGTGGAGGGTCGTTAGCCGAACGGGTAGGACAGGACACTAATCCTCATTATAAGTATAATGATAATTATAAAGTAACTAAATTTTTATTAAATTCCCAATCTTAGTTACTTTAGGAAAAATGTGGAAAATGGTGCTACCCCATGAAATTGCACTTAGCACCTTGTTAAGTCGTTAGTGGAGCGTGTGTGGTTAACCGACACACTAATCTGGGACTGACAGTGAGTGGCTAAGGGTAGCTTGATGTTAATCATAGATCAATGGAGCGTGTGTGGTTATCCGACACATTGATTAGGTTATTTGTAACATTGGGTGTACCAAACTAATTTGCATGGTTATTCACACCTAGTTTGTGATCCTCGGCATCCCAGTCGCAAACTTGAGAGGGCACAATCGAGATTTAAACATGCCATTGAAAAGTTCAATGAATCTCAAAGGATCTAGGAATTTCAAATCCAATTAAAACTTAATTATCAATTTTGTTTTTCATGGTGGAAATTGGTAAATCGTCATTTACCTACCTTCAAATATTTTACAATTGGATTACGGCATCCCTCTTCGCAATTGTAGAATATTATGTTGGTTCATAGCCTTAATATTTCAATTTGGGTGTTATATTAAGGACTTAAATCAACTAACTTGAATTTCTCCCTCATAGATGTCTGGTTCTGACAACTATGGTCTTCCTTATCCTTTTGGAAAAAGAATTTTCTAATGAAGATGATATCCTACATGGCAATCAAGGTGAAAGATTAATCCCTTTGTGGTGTGTTAGTAGGAATGGGAATCATACTTCACTTTCTCCACCTCCTCCAATTATTCTCCCTAATCCACAATTTTAAAGACTTGAAAAATTCAAGGTCACTCAATCCCTATTGGCAAACAAATCCAAGGATGGAAAGTCGACATATGCTGGGAGAGTTGGGTGTCGAAGTCTTGAGGAAGTCGGCTGTTGACTGGGTTCTTCAGTCACTCCCTGAGTCATATAGTGAGTTTTAAAGGACTACTATATGACAGACCACGACATGACCCTTATTGATCTTACCTATTTGCTTGTTGCTGCTGAATCAGAAATGATTTGGCGCGCTGGTAAAGCAAAGTTGATTGGAAGATCTACTTCCCGAAGCCATTTGTTTCTATTGCCATTTGAAGGCACATTAGAAGCGAAGCTGCCCTGACTACCTGAGAGATCTACGAGATGGTAAAGTCAAAATGTTTGACTCTACTTCACATAAGTCCACTATCTAACTCTATTAAGTTCCTAATGATTGATTCTTAATACATGATGTGAAAAGATTGCATTTGATGTTTTGTAGAATCAAAGGAAGCTTAAAGGAAGAGTATGCTGAGTCTAATCGCGAAGAAATGAAATTCGATTGTCTGGTTCGGTGATCACATTTATGAGCTACTGCTTAAAGAGTTATGATAAATTGCTTAGGAATAGATAACAACATAGTTTTCACATGTATTTGCATTGTAAGGACAAGTTTTCCGCAGTTTTATAAATAAAGAAAAAATTTTGTTTTTATCTTATTTTAAAAGTATCCTTACAATGGCATTTATGAAAAATTGTTGCTTACGTGTTTCCAATGATGGCAATATGGGAAAGTGGATTTGATTCTTTCGTTTGTGGTAGTGTCAGATTTACCAAATAAAAAAAGATTCTCATCACCCAAGTTTCATTTGGATAGAAACTTGGAATCATACAACTTGTATTGTATGATGAATGAGAATTTTCATCTTTGAAAAATTAAGACTAATTCCTTGTTCACATGAAGATGTGAGTCAAGTGAATGACTGGGAGAGCTGGTGCACTTGGTAGTGTGCTGGTTAGATCCACCAGAAAGATCGATAAGACTATTCGTCATGATTTACTAAAGTTTAGTAAATATGGTTATACTTACAAGTTTAAGTATAATTCTGAATCATTGGAAGGGTTTCAATGTATAGCAAGACGAATAAGAAGAATCAAATTAGGCAGAAAGATAAAAGTTTCTTCAATCCGAAAAGATAGGAGAGACTTTAGTATCATGTTTTATGATTATCTTAATGATTATGGAAAACCATATCAGAATTGATCCTCTAAGGACATCTTAGTGCATTTGGATGGCTAAGAAGACGAATCGTGAATTGTTGGAATGGTTAAATCAAATAGATGAATCATAATTCGATCCAAAATCAAATCTTAGAGTTGTACTCCAAGATTGTAACTTGAGTGACATAATCTTAAGAAAGGTTCATAACACTTATCAAATGTAGAGTAAAATATTTCTTACTATTGTATGTTTGAAATTGGTAAGATGTGATGTTCTGGATAAAACAAAGACCAACTAAGACCAATTGTTAGAAGTGTTAGTCTTGATAAGGAACCGTGAGTTAACACTAGCACATGACTTGAGTTTTATAACCTATCGTGTTGACATATTCTTGTTTTTGTGCCCATTCCAATCAAAGTTGAATATGCAGGAGAGTTCTATGGGTCCTCATTTGTTTGCAGCAAAGCACCTTAATCAATGGAAGGTACATTGATCTGTAAGGTTGAGATGCTAAACAACTTGGAAGACATGGTAGGCCCTTGTGCTACCAGATGGCAAGAAACTAAGATTAAAGAAGTTCCGTCCATATGAGTTTGGATTTATCATAAACCTTATCTTGGGATAATGGTTAAAAATGACAGATTTATATGGATAGGAACACATACACCATTAAATCTAAGTGTCATAAGGTTTCTCTCCAATGCATGAAAATGATTGTTAGGAAACGCCTTCACTAAGTAGATTTTAAAGGATTAGAGTTAGCAATTGTGATAGCTGCATTCTCAAATTCGTTTATGACTACGACATCCCTTTTCAAAGTTCGAATTGTGAGAAATGGCAAATAGTTTGAACATTCAGGACTTATTAGGTTAAGTTCTAAAAAGTTCAAACACACACTTGTGTTATTTAATCTAAAAGGTGTATGGGCTTGAGACGTCTGGTATATAATTATCAAAGCACCGAGTATTAGAAATCTGAACTTTGGTAAGAAAGTCAATAAGTATTGATTTCTAGAAGCCCAACTGATTTCTGGGTACATGTCAAAGCTAGTTGAAGCATAAGTGTTATACTGGTAAAGATATAATTATCATGTTAGTGGGAACATGATTATTATGGTAAGTGTTGCAAGTTAGCAATGTTAATTATAGAAAACAAAAGTTTCAATTTGCAAAGATGCAGGGTTTGAAAAGTTGTTTTACTATAATTAAGGGAGAGGAAATTATACTTCATTCCAATTCTAAAAGCTTAGATTGAGATTTTATTCAAATTTAGTCAAGTATATATATGAATGTTATGTTGGAATGGTTCAACATAAGGAAATTCTATATATGGAAATGTTAATTGCGTTCTCAAATTCGATTATTATTACGACATCCCTCTTCATAGTTCGAATTGTGAGAACATGGCAAATAGAAACACTATAGCAAAAGACTGGTCAAGGATCATGTATTTATGTGAGACATTATGAATCGTATCCCATATGCTTCGGGTATAGGATCGATTGCATATGTTATAATATTTATGTGTTCTGAATTTTCCAAATGCCTAGTCATTAAGAGGGAAAAATGAGCAGAACTGGATATGACTAAAATGGTTAAGAAATTGTCGAGGACAATCTGAGGTTTACCAAAGATTGGTTGCTTATGGACAGTTGGAAGTATAAGTTTTGGAAGGTCCATATGACAGGCTCTAAGAAAGAGGTAACTCTTGTTCAGAAGTGCTAGTCACATGGAATTATGGAAATGTTCCACAAGTTGAAGTTAATCGTAAAATATGTGTAAGATTAGAATGCAAGAAGTATGTTCAAAGGAATGTACTTTGAATATGAGACTTCGCTTCCATGGAATTGGTTCAATAACCAATGTCCAAAGGGAATACTTTGTAAAGTTACTGGCATAGTTTTGTGACTTTGTGCATTGACATTACGAAATGATTATTGCATTTAAGTTTAGAATCAAACATATTATAGTAAAAGGCAAGAATTTAGGATTCTTACACTTACTATGGGGATTTGGAATTGTGAAATGAGCATCATTGAAATGTTTTCAATTGATCTATTTAAAAAAGAAAGGATCATAGATAAAAATAGTGTGCATGCTTGGAGCATGGGATAACTATTGTTTTAATTCAAGTATAAATTTGATAATTAGAAACATTGTACAATGAAAAATGAATAATCAATATGGCGATTAAATAAAAGGTGTTTTATTTACACTCACAAGTTTTGGGGCCATATAGGATTAAGCATTATTCTTGTGTTTCACTTTACATGTTTTGACTTCCCGAATAATAAGATTGTTCAAATTATCCACAGTCGATCATACTTTGGAAGTAGGTATGAAGCAAGACTGTCATGAATTGGCTTGTAGATGTCTAAGGTGTTAGACATAGCAAAAGTCTCCTACACCATTTATGAGTGCTTGTGAAATAAGATTTAAGCATTGGATCAACCCGCACTTACCTGAATCACTTCATGGAATTTATCACGAGTGATTGTGAGATGATAATATCATATAGTCTTCAAACCAAGATATATGAGTTGTTGACTACGAATTGGTTGTGCATTGACGATACGAAATCGCATCAGTAACTTGATGTTATAAAAGGTATCGTTGTGCATGATTTAACGAGTAGTTAGTACATGCATATAATGTCGAAGTTTATCTGTTCCTTTTATCCCAAGAGGATTAAAAGCGATATCTTGGGCCCCTCGATGATTTGTTTTGACCTATGTATCGGGCCCGGTCAGAACTAAATTGATGTGTTCAATTATAATCGGAAATCGGGAAACAAACTGCTAGACAACAAGTATGACATTGTTCCATGTATTTGTCCGGCTGATATCTTGTAGAACAAAGGATATATGATCACTTATCTAAGGACAGTCACTGACTAGGTCAAGGTTCGACAACGGCTTTTAAAAGCTAACGATTGCTAATCGGTTCTTGAAGTCGTACTTGCAGTTATAGTTATTAGACTTATACAAGTGGGAGACTATTGGATTTGGTGTCTAAGCCCATAACTATAATTGGTATGTACTTGACCCGATAGTAGCGTGGTCCTTTTGGGTTGCCTTCACCTGTGCAATTTGATAGGATGGACTTTTGAGGATAAGGTTATTGGTGATTTATTAATATATTATAAGTATCATATATTAATTGAGAAATCATATTATTTAATTAGTATTGGTCAAGAATTAATTTGGAATAAATTTAGTGATCAAAAGAGACTAATTAAATATAAGAGGTTGAGTATCTAAATCAATCATTCTTCTAGTGTGATCCAATGATCCATTAGGATGGGCTAAATAGTTCATGGATAATCCATGGAGCTTTAACCCATGGAGCCTAAGGGATATGGAAGGTCATGGAGCTTTAGGGTTTCATGGATGAAACCCTAACCTTTGCAACACTATATAAAGACCCCCTTAGTGCCAAAATCGTTGCCTAATTCACTCTTAGAGACTGAGGAACGAAATTGTGTATGATAACTTATTCTCTCAAGTCTCCTCTTGCATATGGTGTTTGTGGCACATTAGAGGCATCACACTTGAGGTGCTAAAGTTTTCAATGGACAAGAACTACAAGTCCTAATAAGAGGTAAATCATCTAACTAGTTGAATTGTTCAAATTGTCATATTGTATGCTAGTTGTAGGCTTAAAGCTTTGGAAACAATATTGCATGTATAATTAGAGAAACCATAGATCCAAAGCTTTTAGGGTTGTATGTACACCATAGGATGTTGTAGTATACAAAACCCAACAAAAACATTAGAGCCATGGGTTGTAATATGTTATATTTGATGCATGGCTAAGTTTCAAAGTTGAAAAACTCGAGTTTTCTGCATTCTGCCTGATGAACTCGCCGAGTCCACTGGGGAACTCGCCGAGTCCATGTAGAAATGAAGCTACTCGACGAGTCCAGTTCATGGAGTCGCCGAGTTTGTTGATCAGGGTGCAGAATTTCGAGTTTTTGGCCAGAAATGGATAGGATCATTACCACAAACTGTTTTGTAGTCATAAAAATTGTATTTTATGAATTGGTAATGATAGTTTTCATCCATTTAAAAGGAAATTGTCAAATGTTTAGATAATAAAGTGATTATTTGTAGTATTTGATATGAATTGTCTTGTTATGAGTTAGTTTAAATCAATAGGAAGAATTATATGATAATTGTGTTTGATCCAAAAATTTGATCTAGTTATTCATGTTATGTGTTATTGTAACTTGTCCTCAAGTCATATAAAAAGTTACATTAATGAGTATTAAAACTCATAATTGTTCATAAGTTATGAATGTGAAAGGTCTTGAAAAGTTTCAAAACTTGCCCCCAAGTTTTGGAAATTGTAAAGTCACACTAATGAGCACCTTAATTCCAAACCCTAGAGTTTTAGAAGTTAAAATTCAAACCTTATGGATTTTATTCAATTAATTGAAGTGTTTAATTAAAGGAGAATTAATAATTCCATAATGACATGGTTTAAGTTTAATTAAATTAAGAGTATAGTTTAATTCATAGATTAAACCTCTTAATATTGTAAATGTGTAAAATACACCCTTATACTATTATAATATTAAAAGTTAATACTTATATATATGTATAAGAATAAGCCAGTTTACCGTTAGTAGGCCTCATTCACGAAGTCAGTTTATAAGGGGGGGTATAAGGTTACTGCCTATAAAATGGCAGTTTAATGGGTGTCCACTCTCACGCACCGCTTCCTTGATTGGTGGAGGGTTGTTAACCGAACGGGTAGGACTGGACACTAATCCTCATTATAAGTATAATGATAATTATAACGTAACTAAATTTTTATTAAATTCCCAATCTTAGTTACTTTAGGAAATATGTGGAAAATGGTGCTACCCCATGAAATTGCACTTAGCACCTTGCTACGTCGTTAGTGGAGCATGTGTGGTGAACCGGCACACTAATCTGGGACTGACAGTGAGTGGCTAAGGGTAGCTTGATGTTAATCATAGATCAATGGAGCGTGTGTGGTTATCCGACACATTGATTAGGTTATTTGTAACATTAGGTGTACCAAGCTAATTTGCATGGTTATTCACACCTAGTTTGTGATCCTCGGCATCCCAGTCACAAACTTGAGAGGGCACAATCGAGATTTAAACATGCCATTGAAAAGTTCAATGAATCTCAAAGCATCTAGGAATTTCAAATCTAATTAAAACTTAATTATCAATTTTGTTTTTCATGGTGGAAATTGGTAAATCGTCATTTGCCTACCTTCAAATATTTTACAATTGGATTACGGCATCCCTCTTCGCAATTGTAGAATATTATGTTGGGTCATAGCCTTAATATTTCAATTTGGGTGTTATATTAAGGACTTAAATCAACTAACTTGAATTTCTCCCTCATAGATGTCTGGTTATGACAACTATGGTTTTCCTTATCCTTTTGGAAAAAGAATTTCCTAATGAAGATGATATCCCACATGGCAATCAAGGTGAAAGATTAATCCCTTTGTCGTGCGTTAGTGGGACTGGAAATCATACTTCAGTTTCTCCACCACCTCCAATTATTCTCCCTAACCCATAATTTTAAAGACTTGAAAAATTCAAGGTCACTCAATCCCTATTGGCAAACAAATCCAAGGATGGAAAGTCGACATATGCTGGGAGAGTTGGCTGTCGAAGTCTTGAGGATGTTGGCTGTTGACTGGGTTCTTCAGTCACTCCATGAGTCATATAGTGAGTTTTAAAGGACTACTATATGACAGACCACAACATGACCCTTATTGATCTTACCTATTTGCTTGTGGCTCCTGAATCAGAAATGATTTAGCGCACTGGTAAAGCAAAGTTGATTGGAAGATCTACTTACCGAAGCCATTTGTTTCTATTGCCATTTGAAGGAACATTAGAAGCGAAGCTGCCCTGACTACCTGAGAGATCTACGAGATGGTAAAGTCAAAATGTTTGACTCTACTTCAGATAAGTCCACTATCTAACTCTATTAAGTTCCTAATGATAGATTCTTAATACATGATGTGGAAAGATTCCATTTGATGTTTTATAGAATCAAAGGAAGCTTAAAGGAAGAGTATGCTGAGTCTAATCGCGAAGAAATGAAATTTGATTGCCTGGTTCGGTGATCAGATTTATGAGCTGCTGCTTAAAGAGTTATGATAAATTGCTTAGGAATAGATAACAACATAGTTTTCACTTGTATTTGCATTGTAAGGACAAGTTTTCCGTAGTTTTATAAATAAATAAAAAATTTTGTTTTTATCTTATTTTAAAAATATCCTTATAATGGCATTTGTGAAAAATTGTTGCTTATGTGTTTCCATTGATGGCAATATTGTAAAGTGGATTTGATTCTTTCGTTTGTGGTAGTGTCAAATTTACCAAATAAAGAAAGATTCTCATCACCCAAGTTTCAATTAGATAGAAACTTGGAATCATACAACTTGTATTGTATGATGAATGAGAATTTTCATCTTTGAAAAATTAAGACTAATTCCTTGTTCACATGAAGATGTGAGTCAAGTGAAGGACCGGGAGAGCTGGTGCACTTGGTAGTGTGCTGGTTAGGTCCACCACAAAGATCGAAAAGACTATTCGTCATGATATACTAAAGTTTAGTAAATATGGTTATACTTACAAGTTTAAGTATAATTCTGAATCATTGGAAGGGTTTCAATGTATAGCAGGACGAATAAGAAGAATCAAATTAGGCAGAAAGATAAAAGTTTCTTCAATCCGAAAAGATGGGAGAGTACTTTAGTATCATGTTTTATGATTATCTTAATGATTATGGAAAACCATATCACAATTGATCCTCTAAGGACCTCTTAGTGCATTTGGATGGCTAAGAAGAGGAATCGTGAATTGTTGGAATGGTTAAATCAAATAGATGAATCATAATTCGTTCCAAAATCAAATCTTAGAGTTGTACTCCAAGATTGTAACTTGAGTGACATAATCTTAAGAAAGGTTCATAACACTTATCAAATGTAGAGTAAAATATTTCTTACTATTGTATGTTTGAAATTGGTAAGATGTGATGTTCTGGATAAAACAAAGACCAACTAAGACCAATTGTTAGAAATGTTAGTCTTGATAAGGAACCGCACCAACTCTTGAATATTTGTTTGTCAAGTAGTGTTCCTTGAAAAAATGAATCTTATATGTCAAGAGGTCAGTGGGAGTCTTAAGATTTTTGAATAGTTTCAAGTACTAATCAAGAATAAAACTTTTAGTTAAGACTAGCACATGACTTGAGTTTTATAACCTATTGTGTTGACATATTCTTGTTTATGTGCCCATTCCAATCAAAGTTGTATATGTAGGAGAGTTCTATGGGTTCTCATTTGTTTGCATAAGGCAAAGCACCTTAATCAATGGAAGGTACATTGATCTGTAACGGTGAGATGCTAAACAACTTGGAAGACATGGAAGGCCCTTGTGCTACCAGATGGCAAGAAACTAAGATTAAAGAAGTTCAGTCCATATGAGTTTGGATTTATCATAAACCTTATCTTGGGATAATGGTTGAAAATAACAGCTTTATATGGATACGAACACATACACCATTAAATCTAAGTGTCATAAGGTTTCTCTCTAATTCATGAAAATGATTATTAGGAAACGCTTTCACTAAGTAGATTTTAAAGGATTAGAGTTAGCAATTGTGATAGTTGCATTCTCAAATTCGTTTATGACTACGACATCCCTTTTCATAGTTTGAATTGTGAGAAATGGCAAATAGTTTGAACATTCGGGACTTATTAGGTTAAGTTCTGAAAAGTTCAAACACACACTTGTGCTATTTAATATAAAAGGTGTATGGGCTTGAGACGTCTGGTATATACTTATCAAAGCACCGAGTATTAGAAATCTGAACTTTGGTAAGAAAGTCAATAAGTATTGATTTCTAGAAGCCCAGCTGATTTCTGGGTACATGTCAAAGCTAGTGGAAGCATAAGTGTTATGCTGGTAAAGATATAATTATCATGTTAGTGGGAACATGATTATTATGTTAAGTATTGCAAGTTAGCAATGTTAATTATAGAAAACAAAAGTTTCAATTTGCAAAGATGCAGGGTTTGAAAAGTTGTTTTACTATAATTAAGGGAGAGGAAATTATACTTCATTCCAATTCTAAAAGCTTAGATTGAGATTTTATTCAAATTTAGTCAAGTACATATATGAATGTTATGTTGGAATGGTTCAACATATGGAAATTCTATATATGGAAATGTTAATTGCGTTTTCAAATTCGATTACTATTACGACATCCCTCTTCATAGTTCGAATTGTGAGAACATGACAAATAGAAATACTATAGCAAAAGACTGGTCAAGGATCATGTCTTTATATGAGACATTATGAATCGTATCCCATATGCTTCGGGTATAGGATCGATTGCATATGTTATAGTATTTATGTGTTCTGAATTTTCCAAATGCCTAGTCATTAAGAGGGAAAAAGGAGCAGAACTGGATATGACTAAAATAGTTAAGTAATTGTCGAGGACAATCTGAGGTTTACCAGAGATTGGTTGCTAATGGGCAGTTGGAAGTATAAGTTTTGGAAGGTCCATATGACAGGCTCTGAGAAAGAGGTAACTCTTGTTCAGAAGTTAATCGTAAAACATGTGTAAGATTAGAATGCAAGAAGGATGTTCAAAGGAATGTACTTTGATATATGAGACTTCGCTTCCATGGAATTGGTTCAATAACCAATGTCCAAAGGGAATACTTTGTAAAGTTACTGGCATAGTTTTGTGACTTTGTGCATTGACATTACGAAATGATTATTGCATTTAAGTTTAGAATCAAACAGATTATAGTAAAAGGCAAGAATTTGGGATTCTTACACTTACTATGGGGATTTGGAATTGTGAAATGAGCATCATTGAAATGTTTTCAATTGATCTATTTCAAAAAAGAAAGGATCATAGATAAAAATAGTGTGCATGCTTGGAGCATGGGATAACTATTGTTTTAATTCAAGTATAAAGTTGATAATTAGAAACATTGTACAATGAAAAATGAGTAATCAATATGGCGATTAAAAAAAAGGTGTTTTATTTACACTCACAAGTTTTGGGGCCATATAGGATTAAGCATTATTCTTGTGTTTTACTTTTCATATTTTGACTTCCCGAATAATAAGATTGTTCAAATTATCCACAGTCGATCATACTTTGGAAGTAGGTATGAAGCAAGACTGTCATGAGTTGGCTTGTAGATGTATAAGGTGTTAGACATAGCAAAAGTCTGTTACACCATTTATGAGTGCTTGTGAATAAGATTTAAGCACTGGATCAACCCGCACTTACCTGAATCACTTCATGGAATTTATCACGAGTGATTGTGAGATGATAATATCATATAGTCTTCAAACCAAGATATATGAGTTGTTGACTACGAATTGGTTGTGCATTGATGATACGAAAATGCATCAGTAACTTGATGTTATAAAATGTATCGTTGTGCATGATTTAACGAGTAGTTAGTACAAGCATATAATGTCGAAGTTTATCTGTTCCTTTTATCCCAAGAGGATTAAAAGCGATATCTTGGGCCCCTCGATGATTTGTTTTGAGCTACGTATCGGGCCCGGTCAGAACTAAATTGATGTGTTCAATTATAATCGGAAATCGGGAAACAAACTGCTGGACAACAAGTATGACATTGTTCCATGTATTTGTCCGGCTGATATCTTGTAGAACAGAGGATATATGATCACTTATCTAAGGACAGTCACTGACTAGGTCAAGGTTCGACAACGGCTTTTAAAAGCTTACGATTGCTAATCGGTTCTTGAAGTCGTACTTGCAGTTATAGTTATTAGACTTATACAAGTGGGAGACTGTTGGATTTGGTGTCTAAGCCCATAACTATAATTGGTATGTACTTGACCCGATAGTAGCGTGGTCCTTTTGGGTTGCCTTCACCTGTGCAATTTGATAGGATGGACTTTTGAGAATAAGGTTATTGGTGATTTATTAATATATTATAAGTATCATATATTAATTGAGAAATCATATTATTTAATTAGTATTGGTGAAGAATTAATTTGGAATAAATTTAGTGATCAAAAGAGACTAATTAAATATAAGAGGTTGATTATCTAAATCAATCATTCTTCTAGTGTGGGCCAATGATCTATTAGGATGGGCTAAATAGTTCATGGATATTCCATGGAGCTTTAACCCATGGAGCCTAAGGGATATGGAAGGTCATGGAGCTTTAGGGTTTCATGGATGAAACCCTAACCTTTGCAACACTATATAAAGACCCCCTTAGTGCCAAAATCGTTGCCTAATTCATTCTTAGAGACTGAGGAATGAAATTGTGTATGATAACTTATTCTCTCAAGTCTCCTCTTGCATATGGTGTTTGTGACACATTAGAGACATCACACTTGAGGTGCTAAAGCTTTCAATGGCCAAGAACTACAAGTCCTAATAAGAGGTAAATCATCTAACTAGTTGAATTGTTCAAATTGTCATATTGTATGCTAGTTGTAGGCTTAAAGCTTTGGAAACAATATTGCATGTATAATTAGAGAAACCATAGATCCAAAGCTTTTAGGGTTGTATGTACACCATAGGATGTTGTAGTATACAAAACCCAACAAAAACATTAGAGCCATGGGTTGTAATACGTTATATTTGATGCATGGCTAAGTTTCAAAGTTGAAAAACTCTAGTTTTCTGCATTCTGCCTGATGAACTCGCCGAGTCCACTGGGGAACTCGACGAGTCCATGTAGAAATGAAGCTACTCGACGAGTCCAGTTCATGGACTCGCCGAGTTTGTTGATCAGGGTGCAGAATTTCGAGTTTTTGGCCAGAAATGGATAGGATCATTACCACAAACTGTTTTGTAGTCATAAAAATTGTATTTTCTGAATTGGTAATGATAGTTTTCATCCATTTAAAAGGAAATTGTCAAATGTTTAGATAATAAGGTGATTATTTGTAGTATTTGATATGAATTGTCTTGTTATGAGTTAGTTTAAATCAATAGGAAGAATTATATGATAATTGTGTTTGATCCAAAAATTTGATCTAGTTATTCATGTTATGTGTTATTGGAACTTGTCCTAAGTCATATGAAAAGTCACATTCATGAGTATTAAAACTCATAATTGTTCATAAGTTATGAATGTGAAAGGTCTTGAAAAGTTTCAAAACTTGCCCTCAAGTTTTGGAAATTGTAAAGTCACACTAATGAGCACCTTAATTCCAAACCCTAGAGTTTTAGAAGTTAAAATTCAAACCTTATGGATTTTATTCAATTAATAGAAGTGTTTAATTCAAGGAGAATTAATAATTCCATAATGACATGGTTTAAGTTTAATTAAATTGAAAGTATATTTTAATTAATAGATTAAACCTCTTAATATTTTAAATGTGTAAAATACACCCTTATACTATTACAATATTAAAAGTTAATACTTATATATATATATATATATATATATATATATATATATATATATATATATATATATAAGAATAAGCCAGTCTTACCGTTAGTAGGCCTCATTCACGAAGCCAGTCTATAAGGTGGGTATAAGGTTACTGTCTATAAAATGGCAGTTTAATGAGTGTCCTCTCTCACCCACCTCTTGCTTGACTGGTGGAGGGTCGTTAGCCGAACGGGTAGGACAAGACACTAATCCTCATTATAAGTATAATGATAGTTATAAAGTAACAAAATTTTTATTAAATTCCCAATCTTAGTTACTTTAGGAAAAATGTGGAAAATGGTGCTACCCCATGAAATTGCACTTAGCACCTTGTTAAGTCGTTAGTGGAGCGTGTGTGGTTAACCGGCACACTAATCTGGCACTAACAGTGAGTGACTAAGGGTAGCTTAATGTTAATCATAGATCAATTGAGTGTGTGTCGTTAACCTGCACATTGATTAGGTTATTTGTAACATTGGGTGTACCAAGCTAATTTGCATGGTTATTCACACCTAGTTTGTGATCCTTGGCATCCCAGTCACAAAATTGGGAGGGCACAATAGAGATTTAAACATGTCATTGAAACGTTCAATGAATCTCAAAGGATCTAGGAATTTCAAATCCAATTAACACTTAATTATCAATTTCGTTTTTCATGGTGGAAATTGGTAAATCGTCATTTACCTACCTTCAAATATTTTACAATTGGATTACGGCATCCCTCTTCGCAATTGGATAGAAACTTGGAATCATATAACTTGTATTGTATGATGAATGAGAATTTTTATCTTTGAAAAATTAAGACTAATTCTTTGTTCACATGAAAATGTGAGTCAAGTGAAGGACTGGGAGAGCTGGTGCACTTGGTAGTGTGCTGGTTAGGTCCACCACAAAGATCGATTAGACTATTCGTCATGATTTAATAAAGTTTAGTAAATATGGTTATACTTACAAGCTTAAGTATAATTCTGAATCATTCGAAGGGTTTCAATGTATAGCAGGACGAATAAGAAGAATCAAATTAGGTAGAAAGATAAAAGTTTCTTCAATCCGAAAAGATGGGAGAGTACTTTAGTATCATGTTTAATGATTATGGAAAACCATATCACAATTGATCCTCTAAGGACATCTTAGTGCATTTGGATGGCTAAGAAGAGGAATCGTGAATTGTTGGAATGGTTAAATCAAATAGATGAATCATACTTCGTTCCAAAATCAAATCTTAGAGTGGTACTCCAAGATTGTAACTTGAGTGACATAATCTTAAGAAAGGTTCATAACACTTATCAAATGTAGAGTAAAATATTTCTTACTATTGTACGTTTGAAATTGGTAAGATGTGATGTTCTGGATAAAACAAAGACCAACTAAGACCAATTGTTAGAAGTGTTAGTCTTGATAAGGAACTGTGACAACCCGAAATTTCTATTTTGTACAGTCTTTCAAATTCAATTCAGTCAGACTCGTTTCTGCTTTTTTTAGCATTGTTCAGGGTCTGTTTGAGTGTTCTAAGCCTAGTACATTCATATTTTGGGTTTAAGGATGAGTTAAATTAAGTTCATAGCATAGCATTCGGGCCAAACACTTCATCTAAAGGAGTGTACGGCCGTACACATGTGTACAACCGTACACATGAGTGTACAACCGTACACATGGGTGTACGGCCGTACACCCAAGTGTGGCGGTGAACCCAAACATATATATAGATTTTCCCTTCATTCTCTCTCATTTTTCACACTTTCACCTCAAGAAAATCTGATTCTATCTCAAAGTTCATCAAGTCTTACACCTTAATCTTCATAGATGTAAGTATTCCTTCAATTGAATTTTTGATACATGGCTTATTCTTCTGAAGATCCATGTTTTCATCCATGAAATCTTCTATTTTTGTTAGATCTTCATCCATTTCACCAAGAACACACACTTCTTCTTAGGCCTTGAACTCCTAAGAAGCCTTTAAAAGTGTGAGTATTCTTTCTATCATCTAGTTAGACATGTTAAACACTTGATTCAAAGCCTTAAAACATCATCTGACTCAAGATCATCAAGGGTGTACGACCGTACACACCTGGTGTGGCCGTACACACCTTAAAACCTTCCAAAAATGATAGTTTGTCCATCCTCTTGTTATGCAATTGTCATACTAGTTTTCCCCAAGGATCAAACACATATTTTTGCACACTTCATCCATGAGTGTACGGCCGTACACTCCATGGCCGTACACCCATGGTCGTACACTCAAAGGGCCGTACACACATTGGCCGTACACACCTTTGTGTGGTCTTAAACCCCTTTAGAGAAATCACATGTGATTGATAAACTTCAATCTAAGTGATTCCTAGTCCCTAAGGTGATTTCTTAGAATAATTAGTTGTATAAACACTAATTATATCCATATATGTGTCATTATATGCTAATAGGATACGTTTGTGCTCAAGACTTCACTTGACAGTTAGCATCCTACACCGATCTAACATTTGAATAACTTACTACATGTGAGTTCATACTGTGACATCCCTAATTTCACGGCCAGAAAAGACCGATTTAATTTATGCTTTTAAAATAATTTCAGAGTAATCATTTGATTAAAAGTGTTGCGAAATTTGTTCCCAGAAAAACATGATAAATATGTTATCAAATCATTTCCGAATAAATGTATTTTATTCACTTAAACCATTGGGATGTCATTGTCAATACAAAAACATAAGCATAAACAAAACTTACATTCATTTACACTAGTGATCTAATTCTCTTTTAATCTCTCAGTGTAAAGCAACTTCGTATCGATACATGTGATACAAATAAACTGAGTGGGTCAGGCTTGGGAGCCTGGTGAGCATATAGGGTTTTCAACCCACAATAAATAATAGACTTGTTAAGTTCTCAATCAATAAATTTATTAATTTCATCAACCAAAATAACCCTAATTACCCATTCCCATTATCCTCACTTTACGTCCCTAAAACAACTATCACAAGGGACCTAGCCTAAGGATTATCACTAAGGGTGACAACATTGCTTTGGGGGTTCCTCAGCAAGTTATGTCAAATAAAACAAACATCGGGGTGACAACATTGCTTTCCCTCAGCAAGTTATGTCAAACAAGACATCCTAACATAAAACAACCTATAAAGTGACAACATTGCTTCCCTCTGCAATTTATGTCAAATAAGACATGAAGTCACATCGTTGCCATGTGCTAAATCCATAGCTCTTATTCATCGACGGTATTTCCCACGGGTGTTCCCCCCCCCCCCCCCCCCCCCCCCCCCGCAATACATGTCAATGGATTTTCCATATGCTAAGTCCATAGCTCTTATTCATCGATGGTATTTCCCACGGGTTTCCCCCCCCCCCCCCCCCGCAATACATGTTAATGGTTTTTCCATACAGCTGATGAACATACTAAGGGGTTTCCCCAGTCATACATGCACTAAAGGCACTCATGAGGGGGAATAGAGTACAACGAATGAACACTCTAGTCCATTAACACCTACAGGTTGCGATCCTGCTAGTGTTTCACAGACCGTCTAGAACAGTCCATGGTTGTCATCCATACTCTACTGAATGACGGGGGTCAACGTTTGGGTAAGGGCTTTTCTCATATTGCACCACTCACGCCAACGTTTGAGTAAGGGCTTTTCCCATATTTCACCACTCACTCTCAACTCATGATCTATATCACTGATCATCTCATCTATCCAACTCACCTTTCATCATACACCTACTATTTAACTCATGATCTATATCACTAACTCATGAAGCTCGTCCGATCACTTCATAAAAGAACAAAGAATCCAAAGCTCTTCCAAATAAAATTATAGGGAAAATACTGATAAAGTACTCCCGTACGCTCCCGTACCCCGACACGTAATAGTGTCAAAAGAAGAACTAACGGATGAACACATAGTTCAAAAACACCTAAGGAACATATAGTTCAAGAACACTTTATGAACATATAGTTCAAACATACGTACCGATTACAAGTCTACTAACGTTCCACTGGACTATCTAAAATAGTCTGTGGCCGTTGTCTATACTCTGCTAGATAACTAGATCATCTTAAACATCGATACCTCTCATCACTTTTATTTCATCACACATCATCTAATTCATCTACCCATGTTTTACCCAACATATTTGTAGATAAAAATATATATACAGTTTAAAACTTGTATAAAACATCAATTCAACAGTCACCTCAAATAAACAATTAATATATTTACACATAGCACGTATTTTAAGGTAAATACTTCATATCTATGTGTAAGGTGAAAGTGACTATACACTCACTTGATTTAACGATAACCGGGCAACACTTCGTTGCCTAAAACGATCGTTTCTAATAAAACCGGGAGTTTTATTGAGAAACCGGGCTCTGCGAGGGTCGGGCTTCGAAACCGAAAAGATAAAATTTTTCAGGCTTCTCGGGCTCTTCGTGGCGTATTCTGGGGGTTATAATCGATACCGGGGCTTTGGGGAATGTTAAGATGAAGAAAATATGAAGAAAGGGGCTAAATATGGCAAAATTCCAAATCTAACCGGGAAGGCTCGCATGACCCTTCTATTTATAGGGTCCGAAGTCGGTTCAGGTGGTGGGGTCCGCAGGCGAGGGTCCGCATGTGCTCGCACATAGTCTGCGCGTGCGAAGGGGCTGTTGTCCTCTTCTTACTGGACCGAGGTCTAGTCCGAAGTAGGGGGGATCCGTGGCTCTCTCGCGAAGGCTCGGACACGTGAAGGAGGACACGCGTTGGGCAGGCATTGGACCGCTTCGTATGACTCAGCAGCTTGGATGACTCAGCCATTTTTCGGACACGTGGCATGCTCTTAGCGAAGGTGACGTGGCCGAAGCCACCTATGCGAAATTTCTCGGTTTTCGCGCCAAAACTTCTAAAATCCATAACTTTCGCATACGAGCTCCGGTTTTGACGTTCTTTATATGCACGCGTAGGTAAAATTATGCTCTACAACTTTCGTTTAGACTTCGTCGGCTAATTTTTATTTTAATTTTTATATTATTATTTTTAACAGACCGGGACAGGAAATCCGTTAAAAATTCATAACTTCTTCATCCGACGTCCGTTTTCGTCAGACTTTTTACCGTTGTGCTACTAATGACGAGACCTTCGATTCTCGTTTAGGTCGTGTCGGCTAAAAATCGCTCGACCTAAAATTCGAGTTTTTAGCTGTCTACTGTTAAGCTGAAACTTCGAAAAATCATAACTTCCTCATACGAAGTCAGATTTGGGCGTTCTTTTTATACCTACTCTCGGTTTAACGAACACTACGAGTTTCGTTTAGATCACTAAGGCTAAAAAGTAGTCTATCAAAAACTCACTTTTTACGACATTTGGCACCGTGCTGGTTTATCGTGAAACTTCGACAGGTCATAACTTCTTCGTTATAACTCGGATTTCGGCATTCTTTATATATCTGTAATCCTTGTCACGCCCACTACAAGTTTCTTAATAGACATTGGCTTTATCTAATATTTAATTTTGACGCTCATTTTTATTCTTAATTAATTAAACCCTAATAATTAAGCATAAAACACATAATTCACATAAAATTCACATAATTCCTTTTCATTTCTTCTAAATGAGTTACAAAGGTTAACCTAGACCAATATGTCAATATTAATGTCTAGCCTAGAATCACGGGCGTTACACATAACCCCGTATTTTCATAGTTTTTACTGTTTTAAGGGGGATAATACAAGTTTAACACAAAGATATTGTGTTATAAACAAATGGTTTCAAATATCTTATCAAAATGGATTTTAGTTATCATCAAATCAAATGGTTTTCAATGATTGTATCAAAATGACATCAAGTCACCAAAATGAATTTCAAAATATCAAACTTCTTTTAAATGTTTTTATAAACTTATATTTCTCCCAAAAATCATACTAGTATATATATATTTATATAAATAAGATTTAACAGGCTTATGACTGATAACTCACTTTGGTTCCTTTTCCTTGTTTGGATATGGGATTATAAGCATCAGTTATTTGTCCGAGTGTCATTTAAATTTTACTTATATATTTGTATATGTATACAAGTATAAAAGTTAGTTCATTAAGTTTCAATTACCCTTTGTAACATGTTGAGCAAGGGGTTACATTCATGAATACTCAATATCAGTTTAGAAAGTACATATAAATTATAATAGGTATAATTTATGATTCACAGAACATTAATTCACGATTTAAGTATACTAAAGTAAATTGTTTTACAAGAACAAAGCTTTGATTCAAAACTAATCAATGATATACATCTTTCAGATACATGTTAAGAAATACTAATTCAAGAACATACATTTTGTCATTTATTTCAGAACGATTAGGTTTTTCTTAACTATTATACATGCAACGTTTATATGCTTTTATGTCAAGTAGTACAGGTTGTTTAAATCATTTAAACAATATAGTAAAGTCCTGACATTATAACCAGAATCTCCACCCGGGGATCGAAACAATGTGTGTATAGATCTATATTGGGATTGACAACCCCGCACTCAGACTGCTAGCTACAGTCAGGCATACACGCCTATGAGTGACAAATTGTTATCAACAGTTTTCAGCGCATTCATAGCGTTAGGTCATGCCATCAAGTCAGTATGGTTATAATAACTCATATAAAGATATTAACAATACGTTAGTGTATAATTAACTAAACCTAAGTACATTTTCAAAGTACTAGTTTACAAGGTACAGTTTACAGTATTACATTAACAGTTGATGAAATCAGACGCAATCTCATATACAAGTTTACAAAAGGATTACATATACAGAACATTGGTTTACAAATAGAACAGTTTTATGTAACTAAAACTACTTTTCATATACAGCAGGAAATATAGGATTTTCTGGAACAGTTTACATATTCAAGAAACAGAAAACATTCTTTCAAACATAAATACTTATGCACTCACTCAACTTTATGTTGATACTCTATTTTCAAATTACTTGTATTCTCAGGGAACCGATAGACAGGTACTCTCCGAGCTTTTGAGAAGATGGAGCTATTTATGTCTTGTCTTCTTCTTTTGTATAACTATTGGTTTCAGTATACTATGATGGAACACATGTAAATACTTATAATTTTTAAATATAGTGGTTGTTTGTACTTTGATTACTATAATGCATGTGTTGTGATACTACAAATGAAGTCCTCCACCCTCGGACGTTTCCGCCGTCTGGTTTGGGGTGTGACAGGAACCGCAACAACTCTTGAATATTTGTTTGTCAAGTAGTGTTCCTTGACAAAATGAATCTTATATGTCAAGAGGTCAGTGGGAGTCTTAAGATTTTTGAATAGTTTCAAGTACCAATCAAGAATAAAACTGTGAGTTAACACTACGACACGACTTGAGTTTTATAACCTATCATGTTGACATATTCTTGTTTCTGTGCCCATTCCAATCAAAGTTGAATATGCAGGAAAGTTCTATGAGTTCTCATTTGTTTGCATAAGGCAAAGCACCTTAATCAATGGAAGGTACATTGATCTGTAAGGGTGAGATGCTAAGCAACTTGGAAGACATGGTAGGCCCTTGTGCTACCAGATGGCAAGAAACTAAGATTAAAGAAGTTCAGTCCATATGAGTTTGGATTTATCATAAACCTTATCTTGGGATAATGGTTGAAAATGACAGATTTATATGGATAAGAACACATACACCATTAAATCTAAGTGTCATAAGGTTTCTCTCCAATTCATGAAAATGATTATTAGGAAACGCTTTCACTAAGTAGATTTTAAAGGATTAGAGTTAGCAATTGTGATAGTTGCATTCTCAAATTCGTTTATGACTACGGCATCCCTTTTCATAGTTCGAATTGTGAGAAATGGCAAATAGTTTGAACATTCGGGACTTATTAGGTTAAGTTCTGAAAAGTTCAAACACACACTTGTGCTATTTAATCTAAAAGGTGTATGGGCTTGAGAAATCTGGTATAGACTTATCAAAGCACCGAGTATTAGAAATCTGAACTTTGGTAAGAAAGTTAATAAGTATTGATTTCTAGAAGCCCAGCTGATTTCTGGGTACATGTCAAACCTAGTGGAAGCATAAGTGTTATGCTGGTAAAGATATAATTATCATGTTAGTGGGAACATGATTATTATGGTAATTGTTGCAAGTTAGCAATGTTAATTATAGAAAACAAAAGTTTCAATTTGCAAAGATGCAGGGTTTGAAAAGTTGTTTTGCTATAATTAAGGGAGAGGAAATTATACTTCATTCCAATTCTAAAAGCTTAGATTGAGATTTTATTCAAATTTAGTCAAGTATATATATGAATGTTATGTTGGAATGGTTCAACATAATGAAATTCTATATATGGAAATGTTAATTGCGTTCTCAAATTCAATTATTATTACGACATCCCTCTTCATAGTTCGAATTGTGAGAACATGGAAAATAGAAACATTATAGCAAAAGACTGGTCAAGGATCATGTCTTTATGTGAGACATTATGAATCGTATCCCATATGCTTCGGGTATAGGATCGATTGCATATGCTATAATATTTATGTGTTCTGAATTTTCCAAATGCCTAGGCATTAAGAGGGAAAAAGGAGCAGAACTGGATATGACTAAAATGGTTAAGTAATTGTCGAGGACAATCTAAGGTTTACCAAAGATTGGCTGCTTATGGACAGTTGGAATTATAAGTTTTGGAAGGTCCATATTGACAGGTTCTGAGAAGTGCTAGTCACATGGAATTATGTAACTCTTTTGGACAGTTGGAATTATGTAACTCTTTTGTTCAGAAGTGCTAGTCACATGGAATTATGGAAATGTTCCATAAGTGGAAGTTAATCGTAAAATCTGTATAAGATTAGAAACCTTAATGCAAGAAGGATGTTCAAAGGAATGTACTTTGAATATGAGACTTCGTTTCCATGGAATTGGTTCAATAACCAATGTCCAAAGGGAATACTTTGTAAAGTTACTGGCATAGTTTTGTGACTTTGTGCATTGACATTACGAAAGGATTATTGCATTTAAGTTTAGAATCAAACAGATTATAGTAAAAGCAAGAATTTGGGATTCTTACACTTACTATGGGGATTTGGAATTGTGAAATGAGCATCACTGAAATGTTTTCAATTGATCTATTTCAAAAAGAAAGGATCATAGATAAAAATAGTGTGCATGCTTGGAGCATGGGATAACTATTTTTTTTAATTCAAGTATAAAGTTGATAATTAGAAACATTGTACAATGAAAAATGAGTAGTCAATATCGCGATTAAATAAAAGGTGTTTTATTTACACTCACAAGTTTTGGGGCCATATAGGATTAAGCATTATTCTTGTGTTTCACTTTGCATGTTTTGACTTCCCGAATAATAAGATTGTTCAAATTATCCACAGTCGATCATACTTTGGAAGTAGGTATGAAGCAAGACTGTCATGAGTTGGCTTGTAGATGTCTAAGGTGTTAGACATAGCAAAAGTCTGCTACACCATTCATGAGTGCTTGTGAAATAGATTTAAGCATTGGATCAACCCGCACTTACCCGAATCACTTCATGGAGTTTATCACGAGTGATTGTGAGATGATAATATCATATAGTCTTCAAACCAAGATATATGAGTTGTTGACTACGAATTGGTTGTGCATTGATGATACGAAAACGCATCAGTAACTTGATGTTATAAAACGTATCGTTGTGCATGATTTAACGAGTAGTTAGTACAAGCATATAATGTCGAAGTTTATCTGTTCCTTTTATCCCAAGAGGATTAAAAGTGATATCTTGGGCCCCTCAATGATTTGTTTTGACCTATGTAACGGGCCCGGTCAGAACTAAATTGATGTGTTCAATTATAATCGGAAATCGGGAAACAAACTGCTGGACAACAAGTATGACATTGTTCCATGTATTTGTTCGGCTGATATCTTGTAGAACAAAGGATATATGATCACTTATCTAAGGACAGTCACCGACTAGGTCAGAGTTAGACAGCGGCTTTTGAAAGATTACGATTGCTAATCGATTCTTGAAGTCGTACTTGCAGTTATCGTTATTAGACTTATCCAAGTGGGAGACTATTGGATTTGGTGTCTAAGCCCATAACTATAACGGATATGTACTTGACCCGATAGTAGCATGGTCCTTTTGGGTTCCCTTCACCAGTGCAATTTGATAGGATAGACTTTTGAGAATAAGGTTATTGGTGATTTATTAATATATTATAAGTATAATATATTAAATGATAAATCATATTATTTAATTAGTATTGGTCAAGAATTAATTTGGAATTAATTTAGTGATCAAAAGAGACTAATTAAATATAAAGGGTTGATTATGTAAATCAATCATTCTTGTAGTGTGGGCCAATGATCCATTAGGATGGGCTAAATAGTTCATGGATAGTCCATGGAGCTTTAACCCATGGAGCCTAAGGGATATGGAAGGTCATGGAGCTTTAGGGTTTCATGGATGAAACCCTAACCTTTGCAACACTATATAAAGACCCCCTTAGAGCGAAAATCGTTGCCTAATTCATTCTTAGAGACTGAGGAACGAAATTGTGTATGATAACTTATTCTCTCAAGCCTCCTCTTGCATATGGTGTTTGTGACACATTAGAGGCATCACACTTGAGGTGCTAAAGCTTTCAATGGCCAAGAACTACAAGTCCTAATAAGAGGTAAATCATCTAACTAGTTGAATTGTTCAAATTGTCATATTGTATGCTAGTTGTAGGCTTAAAGCTTTGGAAACAATATTGCATGTATAATTAGAGAAAACATAGATCCAAAGCTTTTAGGGTTGTATGTGCACCATAGGATGTTGTAGTATACAAAACCCAACAAAAACATGTGATATATGTTCTACAATAAGAAAAATCTATTGTTTGTTACCAATCATTAACTTTATAGACCGATTAGGTGCCCTAAAAGTTAAATAACTATATAAAAATTCTATTCATATAGTGGCCAATAAAAATAAAACAAATTCAAAGATTATAGGTTAAACAAGAACATAATCACTAGAATAGAATCATAAATCAAGTATCAAGCCATATGCTTCAAGTCAAGAAATCAACTTGTTTTGAACAAGAACTAGAAATTAGGGGTTCTTAGCCACACATAGCTAAGAACAAATCAACCAACAAAAGATGGAAATGGAAGTGTTTAATTATTACAAATGCAAATTAAAAATGTTTGCAATGATTTGGTCTCCTCAAAAGCCTCCAAGAATTGCCCCAAACTGCCCTCTTCAGCTTCTCGAAACTGACTCTATTGAAAAATGGTGATTTCCCTTATTTTATTAACTACTCACGTGCCTAACTCAAGGCCATGCACTTTTTTAGCATTGTCATAAATGTTTTTAGCATGACCATTCGTTTTTAGCATGGCATGTATTTTGACCATGTCTTTTTCAAAAACTCCAATAATTCTTCAAACTTTGATCCGTCTTCTGTCTAGCTTCACTCTGAGTCATGTTGCTCAAATATAAGTTGAAAAGGACAAACACGACCAGTGTCGGTGTGACACGGACCATGTTTCAAACGTGGTTCTTTGCTATGATGAAATGCAATGACTCGAGTTATGTCTTCAAGGTCTTCTTCATGACACCCTCGATCCATCTTCTCTCCATGCTCCAATGCTCCAAGCTTCTTGCCCCTTGCTCCTTGCCTGCCTCCAATGCTCCAAGCTCCATAACGCCTACAAAATAAACCAAAAATAGTGAAGTACTATGCATTCCAAATAAAATATGCAAGTGCCCAAATAGTTAACCAAAAAATGCACCTAACCAACCTCCCCAAGATTAGAACTTATTGTCTTCAAGAAAGAACAAAAATAAGTGTACACCGGAGGGAGTAAAAGAAGAAAGTAAAAATCTAAATCCTAAATTTTTGAAAAGAATGCAATAAAATAACAAAACTAGTTGGATCCAATCCAATTAACCTTATTGTGTCACACGGTCGAGAATGTACATGTCGTGCCTTGCAATAACAAGGCATTAACCCCACAAAGATATATTACATTAACAACAAGAGTTTTAGACACACCCTAACACAACTCAACAAAATCAAAAGCTACAATACTTGTTCACTTTTACTCGTATTGTGTTAGCACATGGAACAAATAATGGTCTTACTCTGGTCAAACTATATGTGATGAAAAATATGATCAATCATCTTCATTTTGCAAAACATCACAACAACTGAATTCAACTATTTTTTTACTAAACTTTTGTATTGACTGGATACACTCAAGTGTGAATAACAAAGAAAAAAACAACAAAGCAAAAGATTAAACAGAAAAACGAAAGAACACGAATAATCACACAGATACATTCACTAAGAAAGGTGTTCTCATAAAGAGAATGAGGTCACAAAGACGTAAATTAGGGTTTCACCCTAATGTTGATTATATACTAATTTATTCTAATGAATCCCTTCAATCAAGGGATTGTATCTAATCTAAATATAAACTAATCTATGTAAAGGTCTGATCCTAATCAATAAGATTATGGATCAGACATCTATTCTATATACACACAGTATAACTTCCAAATATACAATGATCACTAAGATCATGGGATCACGTTGATGCTAATAAGATCTGGTGTTGGCTTTGGTGCTGGTGTTGACGTTGGCGCTGGTGGTCAGTGTGTGGTGTTTGACTCGTCATATCATAAGGTGTGACTTTACATTGACCAACAACAATCTTTTTTTTAAAAAAAATTCTTTTCTAAAAGTTCCCTAGGATTTAACCAGATTGGTTACATGTTTCATACCAATTACACCAGTCAAAGTAGTTAAAAACCAGTCCCAATGTCATAAGTTCAAGTCCAAGTCTAAGGAAATCTTTTGGCAGCCATTTTTTTCCTAATTGTATTTATTTGTGCAACTCAAGTTGTTGTGGAATTGTCCACTTATTGACTTGAAATTGTGGAATTAGCCACTTATTGACAAGACACTGTGGAATTGTCCACTTATTGACTCAAAACTGTGAAATTATCCACTTATTGACTCGAAACTGTGGAATTGTCCACTTATTGATTCGATAACGATTTTTTTGGCGTAATTCTTTATATTTTTTTCCCTTGACTTTTTCTATTGTTGGGACATCTCAGGGTCTATTACCATGAGAGACTTCTAAGGCATTTTTCAGGGGACTGATGTAAACATGCAAAGACCTGTAAGTGTAGTTAGAAACTATGTCCCCAAGCAGGGTATTTAGAAGGGAATAGGTATAAAGGAGTTTTTAGAGCGTTGGAAAGTTCGGGTCAATGAAATTTTATATTCATTTTATATTCTTCTAGAATTTAGAATTTTCTTATAAATGAGCATTTACGAAGAATGAGATCGGTCGTAAGTTCCACGGGTTAAACTATACCTATTATTATGCTTCGGTATTGAAAACCTCTTCATTTTCTGTTTTGCACGAGTAGCTTCGAGAGACGTGTTCGTGTGTGATTATATTGCTTTTTAATTTTTTATTGAAAAACGAGCATGTCTAATCTCAAGGCATACGACTCACATACCACTTAACTATTTTTTTAAGAGGTTAGGTTGTCTTAGATTGATTTTTTTTTTCAAAATGCAAAAAGATAAAAATGCTAAAAACATAAAATCTTTTTGGAATATTTATAAATTTTTGGAGGAAATGCAAACTAAGAATAAGTTGAAAATAAATTCTTTTTGTAATTTTTTTGGTGATTAACAATACGAAATGCAAAGAAATTGAGAAGAAAAATAGAAAATATTTTTGTGATTTTTTTATGCTTTGAAATTAATGCACATAAAAGTGAAAATAAGATAAGCAAAATCTTTTTGGATTTTTGAAATGTTTTTGATGGTATGCATGAGGAAACTAGAACCTAATATACAAAGACCCATACCTAAGCGTAAGATTAAGCATTGTCCTCAATGCTCAGAGATGATAGGGTAACCTACTGACCATGGGGGTCCAACGTTGCAGGAACTGCATAAGCTCAGAATGGTTATTTTGTACCGTCTGTGTCAATTGTTGAACGGAGGCGTTGGTTGCAGACAAATCATTGCAAATGTTGGCAACGGAATAATCAAGGAGATCAAATGTCTCATGTATGTGTCATGGTATTGATTCGTCCGTCGGGTATAGATGTCATGTGCGGTCTCCACAAGGGCAACATAAGTGGATCCCTCTGTAGTGGGAGAAGTAGAGTGGGCGGGAGCAACAAAGGGATTAGCATGAGTGTCATCTTCGTGGTCGACGACCATCCGCTCGGGAGCACTCGGGGTGGGCGCGGGTGGAATATTATTTGGTAATAACCATCGAGTCTGAGTAATGTCATGCAAGATCTGGAGGGAACTGAAATCCCCAACAGGAACTCGGAAATGAGGTTTTTTCTTCACCAACCATGTGAGGCTACCGTCACTCTCCGTGTGAAAAATTTGTGGGGCTTCAAGGACATTAGATATGTGGGCATTGGAGCCTTGTGTGATTTTTTCAAGATTAGGGCATTTCTCCTCAAGAATCTTGGTACAAGAAAGACGGGTAGCGAGATAAGTGACAATCCCGCCACAATGAATGGGTCCGGAATCACTAGTGGAAATCTTGAAATGTTTGGAGGCAAAAAAGGCACCAAAATATGGTATTTTTAAGGCCAGTGACCATGCAACAAAGGATTTATACCTCTAATTTACCGGCTATGATTGCGTTTTCTTAGAGGAAGACAACATTAAAGATAATTTGGAGGGTCACCCTTAATATTGGATGAATGATTTGAGAAGCTTTGGCGGATCGAGCCTCGTAAGAATCCAGCCCCGTGATTTCCTTCCAAAAGTCCTTTTTTTAAAAGGGTATTTTTTCTCACCTAAATCCTAAATGAGGACCATAAGTATTCTTCGTAGAGATTCCTACAAACTGACTAAGATCATCTAGACTCGGAAAAAATTGCAAGTTCATTAGACGGAAGGAGAGTCTTTTGGCATCTTCATTGAACTTCAAAGATTGTAAGGGTTCAAGAGTTGTGTTTTTAAACGAATCCATGGGTGGTAAAGTTAGGATCCTCTCCCACCTGATATCTCTAAACAACCAAATGACACCATCATAAACTCCTATTCCTTGGAGAGTGGGAATATCTACAAACCCTTATTGAGAGTATTCGTGGCCCTTTAGGTGACGGTAGTAGTCACGATGCTAAAGAGAGGGGTGCACAGTTATGGTGACACCATACTTGGATTCCAATTGTTCATTTAGCTTTGGACTCTTGAATTTTGACATGGTGACAAACCAAATATATGACACACAAAGCTTGACTAAAGGTGAAAGCACAATTAGTAAAGCATGAATATACCACTATATGAAGCACATGGATGGATTTTCAACAATTCTAGTCAAGCAATATTAAAACTCATGCATAAAACTTGAGATATGGAAGGAATTTACCAGTCCAATGATTGAATTGGTGAATTGGTGATGTGTGCTTGACTTTTTCACTTCATCTTCAACCTCAAGAAAAGCTTGAACTCTTCAATGGCAGAATATGCACAATTGGAGATGAAAATCTACCAATCTTCCTTCCAAAACATCTCCCCAAGCTTGCTCTTGAAACCCTTTTGCAACAATCTTGAAACCTAATACTAAACAAAAAGTACAATTTTACAAAGCAAAAACTAGGGTTTTCAAAGTAAAATCTGATTTTACACTTCCATCGGGGGGGGGGGGGGGGTGGGGGGGGGGGGGGGTTCGAACTAGATGATGAAGGATACAAAGTTATGAACTTAAAACAACATACCTTGGCACTTGAATCTCAGAATAATTGAAGAAAATCGAAACCTTTTTGCTAGGGTTTAGTGAGAATCAGTCGAAGAAGGTTTAGAAGGATATACGCACGTTCATGAGGTTTGTGAGGGAATAAAGAGGCTCGTTTTTTTTCTGTAAAGCAGCCCCAAACACGCACGGCTATGCCAAGTAGATGACGACACAAATAGAACCAATCCCATGAGTTTTTATCTTTTTTTTCGCCATGCATTTTGTGTCTGAGAGAGTCACGACCCAACACGCGCGGTCTAGGAAGAGTCCATGTGTTTTCGATACAATCTCATGTGTTTCGTGCATGTCCGCGTGTGTAATTTTTTTCTTGAAAAATCAGCAACTCGATGAACGGTCTAGCCTTTGCTTGTGCGTCTTTTGAAATCCTCGATGACACCCACGGTCATAAAATCAGGCCATGTGTTTTTTGCATTAGCCCATCTGTTTTCAAGTTGGACCTTGCGGAAAAAAATCCTCACAAAAACGTATTTTCAACTTTTTCAGTTTAAGCCCATGCGACTTTGTACATGCCCGTGCGTTTTTTACTGTTATCCTCACAAAAACGTATTTTCAACTTTTTCAAACACAATTTGCTCTCGACACTTAGATATGAAAATTATTTTGCATTGAACCCTCGAAAAGACTCAAAAACATTGCAACAAAAATGAAATAAAGTAAAAGAAAGAAAACGAAAAAATACTCCTAAGTTGCCTCTCGGTTAGCTATCTTTATTTCAAGTCTTTGGCTCGACTTTTCCCATTAGATTTCACTCGATGTAGTTCGGGCGTTCCAAGCTATCAACCTTCATGCCCTTCTCTTAGAAACCTTCATAAAAGACCTTTAACCTGTGACCATTAACTTTGAACACTTTTCCCGTTTTGTTAATTTCAATCTTGACTGCACCATGATTATATACGTTAGTAACAATGAACGATCCCACTCACCAAGACCGTAACTTACCGCAAAACCATTTAAGACGAGAGTCACAGACCAAAAGGCATTCGCCTATAGGTAAATGTGCCAAAGGGACAAGTGAAGGAGGTTTTCTCTTGGTCTTTCGAGGCTACTAGAATTTTATGAAAAACCGAGAAACCATCTAAACAACAATAGTGAGATTTTCCTGCTAATCTCTCTACCATTTGGTCAATGAATGGCAAGGGAAAATGGTATTTTCGTGTTGAGGCATTCAACTTTCTATAGTCAATACAAACTCTCCACCCGTTTTGCACATGGGTTGGCACCAAATCTCCCTTAGAATTCTTCACAAATATGACTCTGGCTTTTTTCGGGACCACCTGAATGGGGCTCATCCATTTACTATCAGAGATGGGGTAGATCATACCTACGTCCCAAAGCTTCCTGATTTCTTTCTCTACCACCTCCATCATAGGTGGGTTCAATCTTCATTGTGCCTCTCGGATTGGTTTGAAGTCATCCTCTATGAGAATTTTGTACACGAATAACAAAGGACTCAACCCTTTGATATAAGCGATGGTACACCCTATTGCCTTCTTGTACTTTTTCAGCAAAGTTGCCAACTCATCTTCTTCTTCAATGAACAACTTGGTGGAGATACTAACAGGCAAACTCTTCTCTTCTCCAAGGTAGGCATACTTCAAACGATCTCGAGAGTCTTCAATTCTAGCTTAGGTGTCTGCACAATATAAGGAAGAAGTTTTGTGTTAGAAATGGACAATTACACTTTGGTATTATCATACCTCATTTTCTTCCTTTTGTCCATGAACTCCAGAATTTCCAACAACTCCTCATCTAGCTTGAAGTTTTCTGCAATCTTTTTTCCTAAATTGTTATCAAAATTCATGCTCAAAATTAACTCCAACAAATCATGCTTAGTCAACTCAAAACACTTTTCAGTCAAAGGATGGATTATATTAACAAAATTTATACAATGAACATCATGTGGGTACCTCATTGCTTCATAGATATTGAAGTTGATGACCTCCCCATTGAATTCCATAGATAATGTACCATTATACACATCAATTTTTGTTCTTACTGTTTTTAAGAATGGTCTACCTAAAAGTATGGAACTCGAGTTTGGGTGGTCATCATCTCCCATATCAAGCACATAAAAATCTACAGGAAATACAAGTTCATTAACTTGCACTAAAACATCATCTAATATACCTTTTAGGTGTACTATGAAATGATTTGCAAGTTGGATAATCACTCTCGTTTTTGTTAAAGTGCCTATGTCAATAGATTTATAAGTAGAATATGGTAAAACATTAATTTAAGCTCCTAAATCTAGCATAGCACTGGGGACATAAAGATTTCCCAATTTACAAGGAACGGTGAAAACACTCGGATCCTTTCACTTTTGGGGAATCCTTTTCTGCAAAACTACAGAAACATTTCACTAACTTTTACTATCTCATTACCTCGCAACTTCTTTTTGGATGTGTAAAGTTTCTTAAGGAACTTAGCATATCTAAGTACCTGTTTAATCACGTTTAAGAGAGGAATACTGACTTCAACATTCTGGAACATTGACATGGTTTCACTATCTTCTCTCTCGTTTTTTATTGTTGCTCAATCTTTATGGAAAAGGTGGTGGGGTGATCTTTGCTTCATTCTCTACCGGCTTCTTCTTCTCCACCATTTTTTCTTTCTTTTCATCTTTCTTTGGTGGTTCTTCTATCACCAATTCCTCTTCTTCTTCGGGCCATCATTTGTCCTACCACTCCTCAAGCTAATTACACAAGCATTATGCCTTGGGTTCTTTCCGGTTTGAAGAGGTAGCTTTCCTTGATTCTCCATTTTGCTGACCGATTGAGCAAGCTGTGCCATTTGTTGCTCAAGATTCTTGATGCTTGCCTTTCTTTCTTGCTGAAAACTTTGAGTGCTAGTAGCAATAATTTTCACAATATCTTCTAAGGACATGCATAAGGATCTGGCTTATTGAGGAAGAGGTTGTGGTTACCTTGGTTGGTAAATTGATGGCACGGGTGGTTGGTGGTGACATGTGGTAGTTGGTCATTGTGGTGGTAGGAGAGTTTGAGTTTGACTTTTTAAATATGTGAATTAGTGTATAATGAATTATATTACGTTATGTTGTGAGTTTTATGTATTAAACTAAAAATAGATTGTATTAAGTTGTATATTTTAATATAAATTTTGTGTTAAAATATAAATGAAGGTATGCATGAAAATACTAAACTGTGTATTGGTGAATTATAATGTTTATTAAACAGTGAATATTGTATTTTTAAACTATGAATATTTCTTATACACAATATATTTTTTGAACAAATCTACAATTTAGAAAAAAAGAAAATTGATTTCTTTTCAAGACATAATTCTACTTTTTACTAAAATTTTGTATATTTTGGTAGGAAAAATAAAAATATATTACGAAAGAAATAATGTAACGTCCCAAAAATAATGACATAAAATTTTCGTTTTTAGATTAATAAATCGCTAATTCATATCATTTCCATAAAACCAATGTAATCAATATTTATCACTACATCAGCAAATCAGAGTAATTCACAGAATGCGGAAACATGTGGTGTGTGCTCTGCAATCATCCCGAGCTCTTCCATTTGAAAACCAAAGTACCTGAAACATAAACTGAAAACCTTAAGCACAAATCTCAGTGAGTTACCGAAGATACCTCATATCATACATACATAAATCACATACTGGGCCCCCGCCCTCCATCGGGCCTCTCCCGGTCTTGAGTCCCACTTGGCCTCGGGCCCTGCCCGACATCGATCCCCGCTCGGATTACAGATGTGTCAATCACCAGGCCCCGCCCAATACACACATAATCATATAACCATATAATCATATAAACATATAACCTTACTAACACATACAATAATCACAAAGACTATACCATACCATACAGTCATCGAGCCTTGCCCAGTAAGCATAAAAATAGATACTTATAACTAGCATTCAGTATACTCACCAGGCCCTGCCTGGCATCGGCCTTTCCCGGTAAACATGCCATCATATAATACATGCAAGAGTCGCACAGACATCTAGCATCCTAACATATAAATCATGGGCCGACATTAGTGCCTTCGACCCGCGAAACCCAGTGAAGAGACTCACCTCGCACTGCCGAAACACACAGAAGATAACTGGCTGATGGCTGACAGATCCCCGAACTGTCAATAACAGAACAACACCCAATTAACAATTGGGTTCCACTCCATAACCATAAACCAAACTCGGGGTAAAAAGACCATTTTACCCCTAACCTAGCTTGGTCCAAGACTAGGGCCCAAAATCACATTCTGAAAGGCCCAAGAGCCAAATAATCAACCAAGGCCCAAATATGGCCCAATTTTCCAAATTGGGCCCAAACCCCTTACATGGGCCTTACCCTAAATCCCAACCAATTTTCCTAGTCCAAGACACTTGTACTCAGATGGCCCATTAAGAACTCAAACACCCAAGCCCAAAAAGGAAACCCAACCACAAAGCCCAAATGCAAAAACCCACCTGACTGAGTACGCGGGGGGTACTCAGATGTACGCTAAGCGTACACGCTATTTGATTTGTACGTTGCGCGTACAAACTTGTACACCCAGCGTACTCATCCATTAAGCCAAATTTGACATTAAGCTCTTAATGCTTAAGTCCAGAAGTCCAAACCATAGATTTGAGTCCACACAAGTTCCTAGAACCATAAAGTCGCTGACTTGGTGACTTTGCATGCCCCAAAAGAACCAATCTTCAAGGTAAAGCACTAAACTTTCACCAAATGGACACCATCTCATGCATGGGGGATTCCAAACCCTAAAGGAGACAACTTTATGCATCTAGAACCTCAGAAACACGAAGAGTGGCAACTCATAGCTCCTGGAGTGGTACCAAACCACTAGATCTCATTATTGGGGCCAAAAAGGGACCAAAACTCATACACAAAAGATTTAAGCCAACAATGAACAAGATCAAAGCTTTTTACCTCAAGCAAGCTGGAAATGAAGAACATAATCCAGATCCACAAGCTCTTCCTTGATCCACAACCTTGCACCAAACTCCTTCTTCTTGAATGTGAGCTAAAACACACCAAGATGCACACCATGAGCTCAAAAACACAACCATGGAAGCTAAGGGATGATTTCTAGGGTTTTAGGGACTTGGAAGCTAGTAAAATGACCACCGAAAAGACTTAATGTGCTTAAATAGGGCACACATCCAAAAAATTAGAGTTTTTTCACCTACCCCTCGTACGCCTCGCGTACTACTCGTACACCCAGCGTATGAGGTCTTGCACCCCCCATCCAACCCTCGCAGTCCGCTAAGCGTACATCACATTACGCCCAGCGTAATGCCCTTCGCATCAGTACGCCCCGCGTACTAGGGTTTCCCATCAAACCCTATCACATTCCGAAGGCCATAACTTCTTCGATATAAATCTGATTCCGACGATACATATATCCATGAAAAGGTAACGAGAAGCTCTACGCTTTAATCAACTCATATCTGCCTTACAATATCCCGAATAAACATCCAATTTCCATAAAAGCCCGAGCTGACATATTTCCAAAAATACCCTATGACTCCAAAACACAAACCGAATACCCGGATCATCCAAATTACATCATCCACCTCCAAATGAACCTAAATATTAATTCTTCAAGGGTCCTAAGTCTGCTAATACCCAAACCCGGATCACCACCTCGAAATGGGAAACGATTCGAAACAGGGCGTTACAAATAAGGGCTACAATGTTTAAACTATTAAGCTGTGAATACGACTAGAAAAATGTTACTAAATTTAATAATAGTCTGACGATGGTCCGACAAGTAGTTTGTAAACTTGGAAATGAAAAAAAAAATTGTTTAATACAATATAAATATTGGATTTGTCCAAAATTCCCTCAATAAAAACATTTAAAAATATGTTTCTTAGGGTTCTTAACTTTTTTTGGTTTTTATTTGAACATCTCTCTCTCTCTCTCTCTCTCTCTATATATATATATATATATATATATATATATATATATATATATAGGGTTCGGTTCCGATAAGAACTTTTTTTCGGTGAGGACTTGTGAGGACACATTAAAAAAATTGAAAAAAAAATATTAAAAAAATACAAATCATAAAATCTACTATAGTAATGTATCGGAGAGAAAAAAAAAATTGGGAAAAAAATTTTGGATCATTAAAATTGAATCATGGATCATAAAAATGATCCATGTTTCAATTTTAATGATCCAAAAATTTTTTTCCAATTTTTTTTCTTTTCGATATAATACTATGTTCGATTTTATGATTTGTATTTTTCAAATTTTTAAGGTGTCCTCACGAGTGTTCACCCGATTATATATATATATATATATATATATATATATATATATATATATATATATATATATATATATATATATATATATATATATATATATATATAATTGGAGTCACAATGTCATGTTTGTTGATTATGATGTAGATGGTATGAAAAGGGGGAGGTCAATTAACGTATCGTAGCGTATCTGTGAGATTGGCATGTTGGTGTAAGTTTAGGCAATAATGTTAAGAAGGTGGGCCATTTAAGTATTATGGGCGGCACTGAGGCAATTTGCAATTCCCTGCGATTTGCCTTTATTCCTTTCAAGTTTCAACAAAAATATCAGGAGGGTTTGGTTGAGAAATTCTCTTTCACTTTTTGTGCGCCACAACATTTTTTCCCTTACTTTCCTTTTTTTCACCTAAACCCAAAGAATTGATGAGAAACTTCACTCACTATTTTTTTTTTTATTTTTTTTAAATATATATTTCCGACAAATATTATACTCATTTTGTAGGTAATTAAAACCATTAGTTTTGATATATTTTTTTCTAATTTTTAGTAGGTATATAATTTAATAAGTATTAAAAAAGATTAAAAAAAAAAGTTTGCCAATAGGAAGGAATAGGAGAGCGAGTGAGGGAATTGGCTCCCTCACCACCTTTTCCTCAGTCAAGGTGCAGTGTTCAGCTGAGAGGGAAAGCTTCCCTCACCCTTTTCCTTCGCCCACACCGTCCGGCCTTATGGTTATAATTCTATTCATGTCTTATTTAATTCTTTCTTACAAAGTGCTAAATAATAAATACGACATTTAGAAGGTATTTGGGATATTGATTTATTTGATTTAATTTTTTTTCTATTGAATAAGTGTTTTCAGACTGACTATTTGAAACAACCTAAAAGAGACATTTTTTAAAAATGGAAGCTCCATGACCACTTAATGAGCCTTTAAACTGGAATCGGTGGGATGAGAAGTTTTGTCCTTGATTGAACGACTATTACCAATAACCTTATGCTTATTCCTTTTACTCGAACTACATTAAGGGAAACTAAGGAAAAGAGGTTCATCATCACCCAAACGGATTTCACCACTATCTTATTTGTCCTTCATATTTTCTTCTCATTAAATATCGTTTGGATTGCTATCGTTTTGAAATTGGAACAGATTCATAATCTGATCTCCAACTGCAACATCATTTTTATCTGTAAACCGCCACCATCATTTTTGGCTTGTCGCTCTGGTGAAACATCGCCAACTCGTCTTCATCTCTTTCTCTCTAGAAAAATATCCGGTGAAACACCACCATATATGTGCATCAGGTATGTGATTTTTTTTTCTTCTGTTAAGCTGTGAATTTAATGTTTTTACCCTCATTTGTTTACTTTTGTTAATCGTTGTTTTTTCTGCTATTAAGTTGCAAATTCAAGTTTGTTTTCTTATTTATTAAAATATTTGCATCAAATTGTTATCCACAGTTTATGTTTTATATTTGTTATGTTGTGAATTGAATTTAGAATGTATGTTACAATGTTAGCGTTTTCTCAAATGAAATGAATTTGGTATTTTTTTTAAGCTATGAATTGTTATGTTTTAATATTTCAACTATTCTTTAGTTCCGTTGGAGTTAGTTTTAACTGTGAATAATGAATTAATATGTTTTTAAGTTGTGAATACGTTGAATGAGAGTCCTAAATTGTTTTATTAAACTGTGAATGAGAGTCCTGAAATGCTCTATTAAACTGTGAATTTGTGTGGTGCACATAAGCTATTTGATGAAATGCATCAATAAAATCAATTATGTTTTTAAGTTGTAAATATTATGAATGAGAGACATAAACTGCTTTATTAAACTGTGAATTAAAGTCTTGAAATGTAAGTTTTAAGTTGAGAATATGGTCGTGAATGTATAATTTTTGCATATTAAACTTTGAATTTATTATATTAAGTTTTTTGTGTATTAAATTGTGAATTTGTTGTATTAAGTCGTGAATTGATTATATAAAGTTGTTCGTAACCTCCAAATTATCGGTATATATTCTGTTGGTGCATGGAAATGCTCCACAAATAATGAGTGTTTATTAGGTTGTATTTTCTCTTTATTGTATTTATGGTGTAAATACTCTCCCTCCTATATAAAGGGAGAGTTGGTCATTTCTTACTTTAGCTAGCTCACTTTTTCTTAGTTAGAGATTACTTTACTTCTCACGATGTAATCTAGAGAGAGAGAAGTGGTGGGTTCTCCCACCCAGGGAGAGTTTCTCTCCCACCATGTTTTTCATGTATTAATATTATTATCTCTCTTTGTTCTTAGCCTTTTTCCATGAACTCATAATATGTTCTTCGTGTTCATACTTACAAAAACATGATTAATCTCGATATATCTTACTTCCGCATTCACCGTTCGCTATAAAAATGGGTCTCTACAATTGGTATCAGAGCCGTACCTTGAAGATCTCACGATTAGTTCAAGGGAACGACTCCCGTTCGGTGATTATCTTGTGATTTTTCCGTGTTTCTGCAAGAAAAATTTTCGGGTTTCAAACCGGAATTTTTTTTATGAAGTTCGTTCTTAGTTCTATTTTCTGGGTGATTCTATCTTAGTAAAAATAAAATGTTGCTGCTACTGCTCGTTCTATTTGTTGCTGGAAAAAAAATGTTCTTAAAGGTTATTATTTTTGCTGTTGAAGAAATGAAGAATATTTGGTGAAGAAATTATTTTTGTGGTCTCCAAAAGGTTGAAGAAATTGTTCTAGGAGCTCTTTTTTCTTGGATGAGAAGACACAAATTTAATGAGCTTATTTTCAAGAGAAGTGGATTTTATTTTTCCCAGCAACTTTTTCTTCACAAGAGGTATAAAGTTTCTATTCTTCTAACTTTTCCTACTGTGAATCTAATGTTGAAGGCCATTTGGACGTAAATTATGTTTGTGAAAAGCATTTTGTCCTTTTTGCTCTTTTGGGTAAAGAGTAATTCATTCATATTTGCCTTCCCAAGCAAAAACCATGTGACGTTGTCCTATCCCATCGCCTTTTGTCCCCTAAAAACCCCCCTGCACACTCTTATTTTTGCCTTCCCAAGACCCACTTTTGACTTAGAATGCTTTATAAAAAGATTCCCTCATTAAAATATGAATAAATGGCCTTTGCGGTACAATTTTTCATGGAAAAATAGCATTTTTCGTCATGTATTCAGCCCTTCTCGGAGCCCAGAACCGCAGCCAAAAACTGCCTACCGGAGCCTCCTTAGAAGCCTACCCGCAGCCCCTCTCAGGCATTGGTCCGCAGCCCCTCTCAGGCCTAGGACCGCAGCCTTCCTTTCCCTTCCCTGCTGACCGCAACCTGCTGACCGAAGTCTTTTGGTTCGGACCGCAGGCTTCTTTCCCACTTTGGACCGCAACAAGCTGAGTGAAGTATCGGACCGCTTCGGTACTACCGCAGTCCTCGTCCGAAGTCCCTTGCCTCCTCAACTACCGAAGTCTACTTCATCTCCATCCGCACCCATTCCGACCCGTAGCCATCCGACCGCAACTCCACCTCTGCCTTCCCCTCTGATCCGCAATCACCTCCTACCGCAACCACCATAGACCTGCAACACCCTTAGACCTCGGATTCTCCTTCTCCAGCTCCCCTCCTTCGACCAGACCCCCCTTTCCTCCTTCAGCCCTTCCCCCTTCCCTCCTCCCCTCCTTTCTTTTTCCTCCCCTCTCATCAGCCCCCCCCCCCCCTTTTCTTTTTAGCCTTCTTTTATTTTTAAGCCTCATTTTTTTTATTTATTCAGTTTTTTTTTGTATTATTTTTTTTTTCAGTTAATTTTTTTTAACGACAATTATTTTTTTTAACACCAATTTTTTTTTAACGCCAATTATTTTTATTCAGCTAATTTATATTTTAACACCAATTTTTTTTTATTTTAGCCAATTTTTTTTATTTAGCCAATTTTTTTTTATTAAAACCAATTATTTTTTTTTGACACCAATTATTTTATTTAAAACCAATTTTTGCCACAACCGAACCTTGGATTGTCACATTGGCTCATTTCATGCCGATTATTATTGGAAGAATACTCCTACCGCAGTCGGACTTCATATTATTTTGGTGATGCTTGCACCGCAACGGCGATTGATCAACAAAGTTGTTTCGCATTCTTCACTTTATGAGATTTTATGACTTGTCACTCTTGATTTTTGGTTGACGAATCATGTATCTTGAGCATGTGGACTTTATTCTCTATTGAAGACCACTTCAAATGTTCCGGCACCGCAGTTTGGATATTTAGATATATTTTTGGCACAATAGATTATTCTCAGCACAGCTTCAGCAACTATGTCACCCGCTTCCTCATGACCGCAAGAGTATCTCTTTTACTCTTTCTCGTTTCTTATCGAGACCCTTCATACATCTAGGGAGAGCTTCTCTGTTAGCTCTTGGTATCCGACACTCCCCATCCGATGATTTGTTGATTTTTGATATCCGGTCATTGGTTATCAAAAATAGGGAGAGAATATCATCCGGATTTGATTATTATGATTGTTTGAGTTTGGATTTTTGAAGACTTCTGAAGACGATTATTTGTTTAGTGATGCGATGTGGCACTTCTTTTTGGTCTTTACGGATCAAATTTTCGGCATTGCTGGACCATGTTTTTGGACTCACATTATTTTTATCCGGACTTCATTTTATGGATGCTTCACATTTTTAGCAGGTTATTCTTTGAAGAATTTCGGTATATTATGATTCGAGAACTCGAGATGTTTTTCAGACTATTTGAAGCCGAAGTGTTTCTTTTATTGGATCTTCTACTTGCTCATGGTGACCTCCTTCTTCGGGTGATTATGACTGGTTTGAAGATTTGGATCTTATTTTTTCTGCTCCATTGGTTGTGCTTTGAAGCCGAAGACCTTCATTGTTAGAGATTCATGGCCAGTTTCAGACTTCACAGACACTTCAGAGTTTCAGAGACATTTCAGCACTTGATTTCATTTTATTACCACACTTGCTAGTCGGATTACTGTATTATAGCCTTGTATCACTTATTGTATCTCTCATCATTTGTAAGCATTTAGGGAGAGAATGTTGGTGCATGGAAATGCTCCACAAATAATGAGTGTTTATTAGGTTGTATTTTCCCTTTATTGTATTTATGGTGTAAATACTCTCCCTCCTATATAAAGGGAGAGTTGGTCATTTCTTACTTTAGCTAGCTCACTTTTTCTTAGTTAGAGATTACTTTACTTCTCACAATGTAATCTAGAGAGAGAGAAGTGGTGGGTTCTCCCACCCAGGGAGAGTTTCTCTCCCACCATGTTCTTCATGCATTAATATTATTATCTCTCTTTGTTCTTAGCCTTTTTCCATGAACTCATAATATGTTCTTCATGTTCATACTTACAAAAACACGATTAATCTCGAGATATCTTACTTCCGCATTCACCGTTCGCTATAAAAATGGGTCTCTACATATTCTTAATTTGAATTTAGCATGGTGGGCCTTTGCCTATTTAGGAGCTAAAAATTGTTTTGGGCTTGTTTTGCATTAAAGGGAACAACACGCCATATGGGGGCATGGAGTGTCTCAATCCCATGAGCTTGTCCAATATTTTAGGCTTTTATGGGTTATTTAAGAAACCTTAACCCCATGGATTGATCATTCTCAGCCTCCATCGACACTAATTTGTCCTTTGTATGGAAGCCTAGCCTCTTTTGAGTGTTGTGAACCATCCTCTCTCTTCTCATCCTCTTATGTGTGTTTTTGGTGCATGAAGTCAAGAAATCATCCAAAGGTTGACCATTGGTGTTGTTGCAAGTGAAGATCCAACCATCCTTATACTTTTGGACCTCTATTGGTCCTAAAGCTCATTGCTTTATTGATTTCCATATTAGGATCTAAGAATATCTGGTGTTTATGCCTACATTTACGATGTTTTGGTACTTCCTTGACTTGATTTATGGAGTTGGGGAAACTCCATGATCTTAAGATCATATAATACTTCAGATCTAAATTTTTGGTTGGAGATTTTGGTGTATTCATGTTCTCTTGTGCTCCATGCATGTACAAAAATGCAAACATGGATATTTTATAGATTAGGGTTTTAAATCTAGTTGCTTTGGAGCTTAGTAAAGTGTAAAGTTGGAAACTTTATCCATTAGAACTTTATCCACAAGGACAAGACCTAAGAATTTGAATGTTGCACTAAATGTATTAAGTTGTTTTTAAAATCTAAGTTTGGCCTTGGAGTGTCGTGCTTCTAGAGAAGTTTAGCCAGTGTCTATTTTTGACCAAATGCCCCAACTTTTTTATCTTTTTTTTTGATGCGGGGTGCCTAGAAGGAGGCTTGGCGTGCCCGTTGACCAACATGTTGACCTATTCACTTTTTTACTAAGTTTGACCTTGGGTCAAACTTTAGGATTTTGGGTCCTGGGCTGAGGTTTTGACTTTATTAAATGTCTAAGTGGTTTATAAGACCAACCTTCACATTTATCGGCGAGCTGTTTATGCTAAAGGCCAATGGGTGAGTTGATGGCAATATCAACATTAAGTGTTGTGAGTCTAAACACTCACAAGCAGGGTGTTGATGATAAGATCAACTAAAGTTGTGTGAGCTTAGATACTCAATGTTGTTCAGCGGATCGGTTTGAGTATCGAGAGCCTTGCTTATATACATGTATGTTTATTTTTATTTATGGTATTTTAGGGGATTTCACTAAGCTTTGGATTATAGTTTATGGATTAAATGTTTCAGGTACTTCAGATGATTGTGGGAAGGCGGAGACATGACTGTACACACTTATCAGCAGTTTTACTATTTTGAGAGTCCTCGTTTGTCATCATACTCTGATTTTTGGATAATTGTCTTTTGGAACAATGTCTTTGATGGTTTGTTTTATAAAAGGGTATTTTATCTTATTTAAAAATCTAACAAAAATTTGTGGAATATAGGACATTACAAGTTAGTATCAGAGCCCTATTTTGAGGGATTTGGATGAACACTCGTGTGATTCCGAACTCAAACTAAGGATCTGAGAAGTTTTATAAAACTTTTTTAAAATACTAAATTTAAAAGGAGTAATGAAGATCGATGTGTATAGTCAGTCGAAGCTCAAAGAAAAGTGATCTCCCAAAATATATATACATGTTATGTATTGTTGGAATGAGAATGGTTGGAAATGCATACTAGTAGATAGGTTAAGGATCCCTTCAGGAATTGCACGATAGAATTGCTTGATTTTGTGATGCCTTGTAGCTTAGGAGATTGATTGCTTTGTATTACATGAGGTTTAGACTGATACTAGTTGCTAAATGTATGCTTTATAGTTGTACATAATTAGGATTTGATAGCCTTAGAATGTATGATTTAGCCTTAATTGTTGTTCCTTGTTAGGTTGTGGATTTAGGGTAAAGTCATTTATTCTCCCGTTTATATAATCTTGTATTATGTATGACTTACATACACAAGGCGACCAATGATATTAGTAGAGACTCTAGTGTCGTAGGTTTGCTTCAACTGCATCCACGTGGGCCATGTGAAAGCTGATTGTCCACTGTTTGTAGGTAGACCAGCGTAGTCTCCAACTCCTACAACATTACGGATCACTGACAGTCGTCAGGGGAGAGCTAAAGTGTAACAACCCGGAATTTTGTCACAACTTTATGTAATGAAAGTAAAACGGTGTAAAAGGGTAAAATGGTCAAATTTATTAGTTATGTGAAAAGTTAGTGTTAAAAGATATAATGTGGTATTATATGAGTTAATTATGTGTGGTAATTGTAACGAGCAGAAAGTCATTAACTCTTTAGCATGAAGTCAAATTGAAAATGAAAATCATTATCAGGAAACTAATGAAAGAAAGTTGTGGTACTCTTTGAGACAATTATGTTAATATAAAGATCGTAAAAAATGGAGTTCATGTGAGGACGTTACGGCCAATCAAAAAGTATGTTGATATTTTCTTAATATTAGAAAGGCGGCGACACCGCGTCGCATGAGGGTGATAGCTAGCAAGGATAAGTGGCAACCTCCAAGTAAGACATGGCAGAAACTGCGGCGTGCCCTTAGGAATTCTGTAGCGCGGCGTCGACAAAACACCATTATAAATAGCCTGCTTCCGTCATTTCTCACACGTGCGTTTGGCGAAAGTCTCGGTCAATCGGGAAATGAAGTGTAGGATACGAGAGTACGTGTTAACGAGGAAAGATATCGGAGCGATGTATAATAGTTCACTTTGTTTTTTAAGTTATTTGGTATTTACGATATCGTAATCATGGAATGAGGGTTAGGACCCGAGTCAGTATGATGGGTTATAATAAGGTGCTATTATAAACCTAATGACACGATGATATACTAATCATGTTGATGAGAACTATAAACCTTGGATTACGGGTTGAGTTGACATGATTATTAGAACAAATAGTTTATGAGGTTAAGCCATTAAGTAGTCGTATTGTGAAATACGATGAAGGAGGTAACAAATGGTTACCATAATTGGTGTAAGTTATAAGGAAATTGCTATATTATCTGAATAGGTTCATACAATTGGTGGTCTAGAGAGTAGCGTGGCAAGTGAGGCAGAATTAATAGTTATTCATCTTTAACTAACCAAGTGAGTTATAAAGCCTGATTAAGTACGAATACATGGCTTTTATGTTGTGCTTAATGAAACAAGTACTTGTTAAACTTATTAGAGGCTAAAGGTGTCATTTAATAAATTGAAAATATGTATTGTGTTTGTTACATATATATTGAGTAACATAAGGAAATGATAAAGAGAAAATAGACCACAAGCTTGTCTAAGGGTCCTTATGGACTAAGACGGGACCACTTGGATGATTTGTTCTCAAATATCTTGGTTGTCGTAGTTTATTTTCAGGGCCATATCTTGGCTTTCATAGTTTATTTTTGGGGCTATATATTGGTTTCCGTAGTTTATTTTCGGGGCCATATATTGGTTGACGTAGTTTATTTTCGAGGCCATATCCTAGTTGTCATAGTTTATTTTCGGGGCCATATCTCGGTTGCTGTAGTTGCATCGTTTAAATATTATATTGCATTATAACTCACCAGACTTGTTGTCTGATATTTGTTATCTTCCATGTGTTCTAGGATCAGGTACCAAACCTTAATACGAGTGAGGATAGTAGCAGCAAGAGTATGGACTGGATGTAGAATTTATGTGTTATAAATTGGTTTCTTTAATTATGGTTTTTAATATGGTTTGTACACCCAATAGCTCCCTGGGAAGTTTTCATGTGGTTTCTAAAACTTTGGTTTTTGTACTAAAATGTATATTACTCTAATAAAATCCCAGAAAGCAACATTATAATGTATGTAAAAGTTTCTGGCATTACATGAGGCCCCGAAGGCCAAGGGTCAGGCCTATCAGCTGACAGCAGAGGAGGACAGAACAGCACCATACATTGTTATTCGTATGTATCTATTTATTTTTTTGGTAAATTTTCATTACTTCATGCTTATATTGTGTTTTTGCTTATGTATGTTTCTAGTTAACTCATTGCTTGCTTTAGTGCCGTTTGATTCAAGTGTGAGTCGGTCCTTTGTATCACCTTCTTTTAGTATGGGTCTTCAAGTTTCCATTGGGGAATTGGATCGTCCTTTGGAGGTCGTCATCGCTAATGATCATACGAGCTCAACTATTAGTGTGTACCGCGGTTGCATATTAAATAATTTTGGTGTGTAGTTCCCGATTGATCTCGTTCCCATTATGATGGGTAATGTTTGTGTGTTTGTGGGCATGGATTGTTTGAGCCAGTTTAGGGGTCTCATTGATTACCAGCGGTAGTTAGTGGTGGTTCATACCTAAGTGGGGGAGATCTGACCATCTACGGCAAGAGCACTAGAGTTGGTCCAGCTTTCTGCTCTGCCACAAGGGCTAGGAGGTATCTACAACAAGGTTGTTCGGGATATCTTGCTTATGTGGCTGACATTCAAGAAGAAAAGAAAAGATCAATTTCAGATGTGTTAGTGGTTTGCGAGTTTTTAGATGCTTTTCAAGAAGATTTTTCTGGTGTGCCTCCAGATAGGCAGGTTGAGTTCATGATCGATTTGATCCCTGGTGTAGCCCCGGTTTCCAAGGCGTCATAATACCTTCCACCGCCTGATATGTAGAAATTGTCCTCACAACTTCGGGATCTATTGGGCAAAGAGTTCATCCAACTGAGTAGTTCGCCTTAGGGAGAACCGGTTCTTTTTTCAAGAAGAAGGATCGGTCTCATCGGATGTACATAGATTATAGGTATATAAACAAGTTTATGGTGAACAAGCTCATGGTGAAAAAACATTATACACTTCCAAGGATTGATGACATGTTTGATCAGCTTTAGGGTGCGTCTTGATTCTCCAAGATCGATTTGAGGTCAGACTACCATTAGATGAGAGTTAGAGAGGGATATGTGCAGAAGACGGCCTTACGAACTCATTATGGTCACTATGAGTTCGTGGTGATACCATTTGGTCTCACCAATGCACCAACAGTATTCATGGATCTAATGAACCGTATGTGTAGGTCAATACTTGACCGGTTTATAATCGTATTCATTGATGATATCTTGGTATATTCTAAGACCAAGGAGAAACATGTAGAGCATTTAAACTAGATTCTTGGAGTGTTGAGGAAGGGGAGATTGTATGCTAGGTTCTCCTAATGCGAGATTTGGTTGCACAAGGTTTAGTGTTTGGGACACATCATCAATCTGAACGGTATTCTGGTTGATCTGGCCAAGATCGAGGCGATGATGCAGTGGGAGGTTCTAAAATATCCATCTATGATCCATAGTTTCCTTGGGTTAGCATGTTATTAAAGGAGTTTTATCCTGGATTTCTACAAGATTGTCGTCCCACTCACCCGCCTGACGAAGAAAAGTGTTGTTTTTTTGTGGGGCCTGGGCGGCAGGCAGTATTTGAGACCTTATACAAAAGTTATGTGAGTCCTCGATATTAACCCTCCTGAGGGTGTTCATGATTCCGTGATTTATTATGATGCTTTGATCACAGGCTTTGGGGCAGTGCTCATGCAGCGGGGTTGAGTAATAGCTTATGCGTCTGGGTAGCTAAAGCCTCATCAGGATAATTATTTGAATCATAACTTGTTGTTGGGGGCAGTGTTTTTTGCCCTCAAGTGTAACAATTACGATAATTGTCACCAATCATTATCTACGAAAAGTGACAAGATTGAACAGTATCCGATTACCCTATATGAAGTATGGAAGTTCATTCTCCGTCACCCTACCCTATTGATAAGAATACCCTCCATTCCGTAAAATACCCACCTAAGATATGAATACACGAATAATAGATAGGAAGAATAAGAATTACATAAGCCATAGTACCTATGGATAGTAGGATACTATTTTCAAATCAAGGAATCGAAATACTTTTACAACTTAACAAGGTTATAAACAAAAAGTATTTTCAAAGTATAAACAAAACCTTTGAACTCAAACATTATGTTGACATTTTCAAAACCACATGTATTCCTAGGAAACTGCGAGATAGAAGCTTGCACCTCTAAAAGCAGCAGTTGATCGACGAATCCACCGAAGACTTATTATCGTTATAGTTATGCCTATCTATTAAGGCACTATTTGTATTAGAAACTCTAGTATTTCAAAAATTTCCTGATGTGATAGTTTTATCCATAATGTAAGTGATATTTATGTTTTATATTGTTTTGTACTATTCAATGTATGTTCAATATTTGTGATCCAACATGCTAACGTTACACAGCTCGACGTTTCCGCCGTCGGTCGGGGGTGTGACAGATTGGTATAAGAGCTATTGCCCATAGCAAACTAGAACTTCCTTAGCAATTACGAAAATAGCCTTGGGGCTTATACTCCGATTAGGTTTGTCCTCAAACCTACAAATAAAAGCTTTATTATTAATTACACTACTGATAGACTACTTACGGGAAAGGTGTCTAGTTTGAACTATCACTTGAGTTGTTGTATGTCAGAACGGCTATATGCTAAAATGGTCCTGCCTTTCGACACTTCTCAGCTGGTTGTCCTCACTTTATAGTCTTGAAGTGAAAAACAATAATTAATAAAAGTCACAAACAAACTTTAGACATAAAGTTATATATAAAAACTCAGTCCCTCGATGAGAAAGTACCTAAATATATACAAAAAACTATAGGAACCCAAATTCAAGAGCTTAGGTCAAATACGATATCTGAGATTAGCACAATATGTGGGCCAAACCATAACTAGGCATAGCCTGTACACCTATGCTTAATTATGGTTAAACTGACATACAACTAATATTTGATAAGGCAGTTGATAGACTAAACTCTCGAGAATCCAATAAAACTTAGAACCCAACAACTCAGACCATTACTATCTAGGAAAGATAGCACGGTCATCATGCGAGAATGACAGATCTTGGAAATAGGGTAACAAAACCATTTCCAGCGAAAGATCAAGTTGTGTGATCCCTTCTTAAGACCAAGGATACTCATACTTTTCTTTAACCCTCGACAAGGAACTCCACAAAGAGGACGATTCCTCATAAGCAACTAGAGAGCCAACCGAATCGTCATAAGAGCCCTCCAAAGACCCCTAACAGTTCTCATAGGAGGACGATCCTGCTGAGGATGAGGCAAATCACACCAAGTAAGGAGTTGATTTCTGGCACTATGAGAATAAAGGGGCCAGAAATCAACATAGGCTTTACTACCCATCCCTTTTATATTAGTGCCACGAAGGCTAGTGCCTATGCGAAAAGGATAAGAACTCAATCTGCTTAGAAATAGCTCCCTAACCTAAGATCTACAGATTATAAGTATAATGATAAGTACAAAATCAATATCGTCGCTATTCCCCTAGAGATAGCCTTTTAGAACATCGAACCTTTTCCTCTCTTAACTTTTATGATATTTGTATTTACACTAACTTGTGCATTTAGTCCTTATTAGAAGAAATTATAGAACTAACCAAAAAAGTCAACGACTAACATTCTTCTTCCATAGTAATTATGATAGGAAGATCACTAGAAGAAACCCTAGGGCATAACCAAACCTTGACCCAATAATCATGGATACAGCAGCCATCGATGTGTTGATTACTCAACGAGTCTCGAAAGCCCTGGCTAATAGGAATGTTGAATCCGGACAAGGTGGAGGAACCGTAAGAAATAGTACACAGGGCGGTAATGGGTGTCATCCAAGGGCCTATACTTATAAGGAATTCATTAACTGTAAGCCCAAACCTTTCTATGGAAATAAAGGAGTAATAGGACTGACTAGATGGATCGAGAAGATAGAGTCGGTAGAGATCAACTTCTATGTTGAAGATTGTAAAGTTAGGTTTGTTGTCTGTACCATTGAGAATGCAGCATTGCCATGGTCGAATAGCCATGTCAAAATAGTAAGAATTAGCACAACGAATTCCATCTCCTGGGATGATCTAAAGCAGCTACTGGCTGAAGAGTATTGTCCCAAAGAAGAGAGAAAAATCTAGAGCAGTAACTATGGAATCTTGTCATGAAAGATACAAACATTGCAGCTTATACCAGTTGATTCAATGATCTAGCTACTTTATGTCCCAACCTTGTCACCCCATAACACAAGAATATAGAAAGGTATATATATATATATATATATATATATATATATATATATATATATATATATATATATATATACGGGGTTTAGTTCAGCCTATTCAAGGATTAGTCACTGCATCCAAACCGACTACATACGATAGTGCCAAGAGACTGGCTTTTAACCTAACCAATCTGGAAATCTGGTAGGGCACTAAAGTACAGAAGGTTGACCTTCCAGAGTCAGGAAACAACAAGAGAAAGTTTGATGGTGACTTAGAGAAACCATCATGAAAGAAACAAGACTTAGGGAAAGTCTACGTAGAAACCATCGCATCACCTACTCCATTAAGACAATATTCAAAAGATCTTCCTTTATGCAATGAGTGCAACTACCACCATGTAGGTGTATGTAGAGAACTAATCTGTAACAATGCGGTAGGAAGGGCCAGACCGCTAAGTCATGTAGGAGCTTGACCCGCACCATAAACCCGAGAACTAGAAATCGCAACTGTTATGAATGTGGAGAAGCTGGCCACTTCACGAGAGACTGGCCTAGATTAATAAATCATGGGGGTAATGCCCATGGAAGGGAATTTTTCATTGGCGTGGATGACGTTGTCCAAGATCTTTCCCTAGAAATAGGTATGTCCTTATTAGATAACTAAATAATAATATAGTTTTTTGAATAATAGATTTAATCAAAACATAAAACTAGTAAAAAGCCAAGAAACACATGTTATTAACTGTTGATACATAAGTTGTATGATTCTGAAATTAAATAGTTTTAAAAGTGTGATTTAGTTCTATTACGCAACTCTCGTCTGAGTCTAACCGTAGTAGAGATGAATCATACGGTCGAAAACTGTTTAATTTTAGCAGCATGTAACAGTATTTTCCAGATTATTAGATAACATTATGTAGAACTCTCATAGTAATATTGTGAATCCCTCAAAAATTCTAGAATGAATTGTTTCGAAAACCCTTTGAAATCATCATAAGGATTTAATATCTCTCTTTTGTTCCAGTAAGTACTTGATTGATGTTAGTGAGTGCTTGATTGATGTCCCTATCTCTCTTTCTTTCAGTGAGTACTTGACTAATGTTAGTGGGTACATGACTGATGTACCTATCTCTCATTGTTCCAGTGAGTACTTGACTAATGTCAGCGAGTACTTGACTGATGACCCTATCTCTTTTTGTTCCAGTGAGTACTTGACCGATGCCCTTATCTCTCTTTGTTCCAGTGAGTACTTGACTGATGCCCCTATCTCTCTATGTTCAGACAGTACTTTTCTGATGGCTCTATGAATCAGAGAGTACTTGTCTGATGACCCTATAGTAAAATCCAAATCATTTCTAAACTTTATTTCGAAAAAGAACCCTAGGGAGTCGGTTACTCTCTATAAAATTAAATTTTAGGGCAAGCATCATACTTAGTTGTTACACTGCCCTGATATCCTATCAATATCATGAACATAATAATTAATTATTGGATATGGTTTAATATATATATATATATATATATATATATATATATATATATATATATATATATAGAGAGAGAGAGAGCGAGAGACACACACACACACATACAAGAATAATTATAGAATAAGACTATATCAAAGGGAAAACTTAAGGATAGGTAATGTACTTAACTGTACAATGTCGTAATATCCTATCAAAGTTATCAAAGCAAAGATAATTATTATAGATAAGGTTAAGTATATATATATATATGAATAATTATTTAAGGAAATTATATTAAAGGAAAACAAATAAAGGACATAATAACACGGATAAATGATCATACTTTAAAGATTTATCAAAGCAAGTAGTTAAATGAGTAATTATTCCTTAGCCAAGTAAGTTCAGCTAACCCCAGGCCTATAATCGTTAATCTTATAAAAATCAGGTAAGTTTGGTATAAATCAGGCCTATAATAAGACTTGATATATAATATATATCAATCTATGATAAAATGTAAAGTTTCGTATTAAGTTAAATAGGAAAAATTAACAAAATCGTCCGTAATTCGTGAAAATAAGTGTGAAAAAGTTATGTTGTTTATAACATATTCCGAAAGTACACGTCGTCCCGATCCCAAAAATATAAATTTCGTAGAAATCTGACTCCATATGAATTGATTATGATTGTTCAGATATAAAAGTCAGTCGCACACAAAGAATGTGTGACGTCAAAAACTACGAAGAGAATGACTGGCATTTAGCAAAATTCACCAAAAGAAGAATCGTAGTACTCATCGAGATAAGAATTTTGAGAAAAAGAACACCCAAATCGGAATCCATAACAGAGTGATATGATTTTCGCAAAATCATTCAATCGTAAAAAAATAAGTGCTAAAATAATTAGCCAATACAACCTGAAGGGAAGTTGTAGTACTCATCGTTAGCTACGCATTGATATAAAGAATGCAGAAAACAAAGCTCGTATGAGGTAGTTATGTATTTAACAAGAATCAACCATTTTTGCGTGCGCCCGATGGGCACCAGCTTCAAGAAGGGGGTACGTAGCACCAGCAGATTTTGGACACGTTTAAAACCATGGGAGGATCCATGTCAGAAGCGCGTGGCGTGCCCCTCCTTTGCACGACGTGCATTCTTGGTATAAAAAGAGTGGCTTCCCCAGACGATCCTCACTCACAATCTGCCCCTTTCTCTCGTTCCTTCTTCAAGAATTTCTTCTAGAAACCTAAAAATCATTCATATATATATATATATATATATATATATATATATATATATATATGTATATATATATATATATATATATATATATAATCTAATTTATTATTCTCTTGAGTCCGCTTAGTCCTTAGGCCTCGATGTCACCAGCTGTAGTCTAGAGTCTAGTAAAGCATGCTTCAAGGGTGAGTTTCACGGCCCTACTTTTACCTCTTCCAAATGTTTTATGGGGCGGGAATACATGCTATAAAACTATTTAGAAGATTTTAAAAAAAGTATTATTATTTGTAGTATATCATTAGTTTTGAAACTACATGCAACGTTAGGATAATATTACGCCCGGTAGTTACTCTGCCTAAGTTTTAAGAATAATATTAGGCCTAGTCGTTATAATGCCTAAGATTATACTAGAGAATTATACCTAGTTGTTATGTTGGCCTATTTCTTAGAATAATTTAGTATCTAGCCGTTATTTTGGCCAAAACTTTCGGATAATAAAATACCTAGTCGTTACTCTACCCATTTCTCTAGGATAATATAGTACCTAGTGTCGGCCAAATTTAAAGAAATAATGTTATATCTAATCGTTATACTAGCCACTTCTCTAGGGTAACATTGTACCTAGATCTGGCCAAATCTAATGAATAAGATAATACATAATCGTCATGCTAGGCCATTTCTCTAGAGTAATATAGCACCTAGAGCCGACCAAAGGAATAGCATTATATCAAGTCATTACTCTCGTCTCTCAACTTTTATAATGGCTATATCGCCACTCCGCCATTTTGGCTTTGATAATAATATCTACTTTAAATATAATTATGTATTAGTAATAATTATAAAACCATTAAAACTCTAATAACGTCATAAGTATACTGTTATATAAGTCAAGATTTGTAACACCCCGGTATTTTCTTCTTGTAAAGTCAACCCTAGTCAATCAAAGTCAAACTTGAGTCAACTAAAGTCAACTTAAATCTTATTCTATCTTAAATGAGTTAGATTAATATTTTATAAGTGTTTACACCTTGTATTCAAGATGTTATATGTTTAAGAGGTAAAAGCTTGAAGTCCAAAGACCATTCTTTCTTTCCCTTCGGACAGCAGCCTCACAACCGAGAACAAGTAGACTTCGGCCGTGAACGAGGGCCACAAACCCTCGGACCATGAATGCTTCTCGGCCACCACCGCCTTCGGACCGCAAACGAGGTTCACGGCCGTGAACCCTTCGGACCATGAACCCTCGTATATATATATATATATATATATATATATATATATATATATATATATATATATATATATATATATATATATATATATATATATATGAGTGTTAGCCATTTTCTCCTCATTTATCATCTTCCAACCGTGAATTCTCCCATTCTCTCTCAAGTATCATCCTCAAGAAACACTCTTTTCTTCCCTTAAACACCCCTTTTATTTTGTATCATCTTGGAATACAACAAAGGGGCCTTCAAGCACTTGCTAAACACCAAAATCTTCAAGTGTTCTTCATGTTCTTGGACCGTGAACCACTCATAGGGCCGTGAACCCTTCAACTTGGGCCGTAAACACTCCTTCCTGGCCGTGAACACTCCTTCCTGGCCATGAACTCCATTTCAGCCTCCTAACTAGCTTCTAACACTCTTTTGGTGAGTTACTCTTGCATCCTAGGTTGTTTCTAAACACCTTTGTAGTTATATTCACTAACTTTACACATATATGTGTAATAATATGCTAATTAGGACCCGTTGGTGCTCGGGACTTCACTCGTGAAACTTATCATCCTATACCATATCTTCAATCGAATCACCAACATAAGGTGAGTTCATACCCCTATAATCTACCTTTTAAATGGTTTTAAATGCTTTTAAGGGTGGAATACAAGTTGAACACCATTAAATTATGTTAATATTTATCTGTGATAACAATCACACAAAGGTTTAATATTGATTATTAAACTAGTATAACATAAAGGATCTTTTAATGGTTAATTCTATATTTCCTTAGTTTATACATCAGAGTTATATATAACTAATATCCGATAGTCAGTGGAATGTGTGACTTCCGCCTCATCTCATGTTCCTTGTTTGGTTGTAGACTTAGGGCAGATTCACGCATTCAACTGTCCGTTCGATATTAGATTATATATAGTTAGTATAAACTAAGTAATTATAGTAAGAACTATTGTGGTTACCATTCTTCTAGAGAATCATTAATGTTAATTCTTATACTTTTAAATATTGTGTTTAAAATAAAGGATTACCAAATACTTCCATAATGACTTAAAGTCATGTAAACTCTTTTAAAAGTCACATAAACTCTTTTTAGAATACCCTTAAACTCTTTTAAATGTTTTTATAACTCTTTAAACTTATAATTGTCAAAATCATGTTTATATATATATATATATATATATATATATATATATATATATATATATATATATATATATATAGGTATATAAATAAGACTTAAAGGGCTTAGGACTAATGAATTGCTTTATTTCCTTTTCCTTGTTTGGATGTGGGCTTAAGGTGGTGTTATTTGTCCGAAGGTCGTTTCCTTCTTAATTATATATATATATATATATATATATATATATATATATATATATATATATATATTATACATATATGAATATAAAAGGTTACTTTAGTCGATATCATTACATTTGTATCACGTTGAGCAAAGGGGTACATTCATGATAGATCATGCTAATCAGATAGAGCATTTATAATTATAATAAGTATAATTTATGAAACAAGCGAGAAATCTATTTTCTAGATAAGTATACGAGGTTAAACTACTTTGTCAAGAAAAGGATATAACTCTATCTTTACTTAAACCAAAATGTGATGGTACGTCTTCAGGACATAGCAATATACTTGCTATGTTACATTCTTGTAACCAGAGTCTCCTGGAGGGAGAGCAGACATTATGTGTATAGATCTATACGGGACTGACAATCCCACATCCCGACTGCTAGCTACAGTCCGGCAGACAAGCCATGGGGTGACAAATGTCACATATTCACGTTCGACGCCAGAAGGTCGTCATGTTTACTCTAGTCTATCAGCATGGTTACAACTTTATCACATTTTAACCCTAATTAACCAGTTTAATAATAGGGTGGTTATTACACCAGTAGTGTATTTTTTTAGGAAATACTACTGCATCAATCATCTTTCACAACCAAAACGGAAAACATTCTTATTATAATTTTATGGTGAATTAAAATTATGCCATACTAGGTTATAAGTATAATAACACTTAAATGGAACGGTTTTATGGAATTAAAACTACTTTACAGAACGGTTTTTATGGGATTAAAACTACTTTTTATATACAACAGAAAATATAGGATTTTCTGTAACTTAATCAATCACTTTCTTAAAACTAGAGCAACCATAACTAATACTTATGAACTCACCAGCTTAAATATTGATCATCTCTTTCAAAATAACTTGTATTCTCAGGAATCCAGTAGACAGGTACACTCCCGAAGTTTCTGAGAAGACAGCCTAGTACCATGCTGCGTCTTTCGTCTTTTGCTATATCTACTTTGATGTTTGAATATGTATTGTTTAAACACTTATGTAAAAACTTATACATTATTAATGCAATGGTTGTTTGTACTTTGATTACTATAATGCATGTGTTGTGATACTTGACATGATGTCCTCCGCCCCCGAACGTTTCTGCCGTTCCGGTTTGGCGGTGTGACAGATTGGTATCAGAGCATTGTTTATAGTGAACTCAGTATATCAGTCATAAAAGATATACAACTATAAACACATTGGGATAAAAACACTCTGACCAAGAATTATACTTTAAAATATAAGAATATTTTATAAAGGTATAAGTACATGCAGAATATATATACTAGAACGAGTATCACAAGAAGAACAAAACAAAAGTATTTGGATGTTGGACACTGCAGTTAAACCTGGACAGTTATATAATCATATCTGGGATCAATATAGCCTGATCAACTATATTTATTTGAGATATGACCAACATGTGTTTGGGAGTGATGGTGGTGTTGCAACAAGTCTAAAACTTACCTAGGTACCAGAAGAATACTAGAACCAAACATAAAGTTAAAAATACTATAAGAGTATTTTATGATGCTATAGCCACGAAACTGAAAACTTATCAACTTCTTATATCAAGAAGTTCTAGAACCAAACATATAAATTAAAATACTATAAGAGTATTTAGGTACCATAAATAACTTCGAAGAAAAACTAAAAAGATCCTTGCTGGTAGGTTTATAATTACTAAGTGTTTACGTTAAAGTTATATATAGTTGAGATTTTATAGACTTAGAATATGTGATTTTCACTCTACTTTCTTTTCCTTGTTTGGATGTGGTTTTAGAGTAAGATCACTTATTCGAAGGTCTATTTGATCTGAATTATATATAATCGGTACACACTATGTGATTATAGAAAGACCGGAATGGATCATCTGATGGGTTTGAGCCATAAGAACTTTCCTATGTGCACATGCAAACCCTAATTGCTTGGATCTAGGTTTCTCTAATTGAACATGCATTGAATCCAAGACTTGCAATACTAGATCTAATGTAATATATTGAATCTAATCATATGAAATCAGATCTGAAAGAATACCTTGAATTACTTGCTTGATACTTCTTCTTCTTGGAGCTTAGAGTCACAATTGTCACTCCTCTAATGGCTTACAAACACCAACTAGCAAGAAGATGATCTTGAGAGAGAGGAGGGATAGAAATCGGCCCTAGGGTTCCTTGGCTTGCAAGAGTGCCGATTTCTCCACCCCAAGGGTCCTATTTATACTATGAGCTATTAGGGTTTCTCCTTTAACCCTAATTGAATGACTTAGGCCCTAAGCAATCCAAGATCCTTCTAGATACAAGGCTTGGACGAATTTAAGGTTCCCACACCCTAAATTTCGTCCACCCCAATATCCGTAAGGATACATAGCCCAAAATACAACTATCACACATTTGACAGTTTATGCCCTTTATTCAATTAACCTCTTTAAGTCACCAAATTAATTCTCAATTAATATATGACTTATATTAATCAAATAATATTATTATTCCTTAAATATATATTATTCTCATAATATATTAATAATATCTCTTCTCTCTTAACAAATCATCCTGTCAAGTTGCTATGGTGAAGGCAACCCAAAAGGACCATGCATAACCGGGTCAAGTACTTACCAAATATAGTTACAGCCTTAGACACTAATCCAACAGTCTCCCACTTGGATAAGTCTAGTAACTATATATGCAAACACAATCCGATTAGCAATCGTAGCTCTCAAAGACGCTGTCAACTCTGATCTTATCAGTATCCTGTCCTTTAGATAAGGGATCGTATAATCTTCTGTTCTAGATATCGTGCGGACAATTACATGGAACATGGTCATACTTATTGTCCTGCAATTTGTTTCTCGATCTCAGATTCATTTGACATAGAACTTAATCGAACACATCAATTTAGTTCTGACCGGGCCCGGCACATAAGTCAAATCAAATCATCGAGGGGCCCTGATATCGCTTTTACCCTCTTAGGATAAAAGGAACAGATAAACTTCGACTTATATGCATTTATTATCCACTAATCAAATTACACACAACAATACGTTTTATAACATCAAGTTACTGATGCGTTTGCACATTATCAATGCATAACCAATTAACAAACAATAAACCATATATCTAGGTTTTAAGACTATATGATATTACCATCTTGTGATCACTCGTGATAAATTCCATGAAGTGATTCCAACAAGTGCGGGTTTATTCCAATGCTCAAATCAAGTTCATAAGCACTCATGAACGTTGCAGCAAACCTTTGCAATGTCTAATACACTTTAGACAATCTACACACCAATTCATGATAGTCTTCATTCATACCTACTTCCAACATATGAACGACTGTGGACTATTCGAATAATTCGATTATTATCAAATAATTAATTACTCAGGAAGTCAAAACATGCAAAATAAAACAATAGTTAAATAATTAACATAAGACAGTAGCTTTACTTATAAATAATACTCCTTTATTTAATCATCAAATGTCAATTACATTTATCTATTACACGTTTCCAAACTATCTAATCTAAACTAATATCGTCCTTTAGCCCAATGCTCCTAGCGTGCTGCAAATGCTTAACCCTGCTAAGTCCCTTCGTAAGCGGATCTGCTGGGTTATCCTCTGACGATACCCTCTTTACCACGAGGTGTCCTTCTTCTACTTGATGTCTAATAAAATGATATTTTCTGTCGATATGTCAAGATCTACCATGATCCCTCGGTTCCTTGGTCAAGGCAACCGCTCCTTCATTATCACAGAAAATTTCTATAGGCTCCTTTATGGTAGGCACAACTCCAAGATCACCAATGAAGTTCTTCAACCACATAGCCTCCTTTGACGCTTCGCTCGCTGCAATGTACTCTGATTCGCACGTTGAATCAGGTACTGTTTCTTGCTTGGAACTTTTCCAAGTCACCGCTCCCCCATTAAGGGTAAAGACCCAGCCCGACTGCGAACGGTAGTTGTCCCTGTCGGTCTGAAAGTTGGCGTCACTATACCCTCGTACCTTTAAGTCATCACTCCCTCCGAGGACTAAAAACCATTCCTTGGTCCTCCGAAGGTACTTAAGTATATTCTTGACTGCAATCCAATGAGCTCTACCTGGGTTCCCCTGATATCTACTGACCATGCTCAAAGCAAAGGCCACATCAGGGCGAGTACAAGTCATAGCGTACATGATTGAGCCAACTGCGGAAGCATAGGGTATTCGGCTCATCTCAGCTATCTCGGCTTCTGTACTCGGGTTTTGAGTCTTACTCAATTTGGCATTACTCTGTATCGGTAGTTCTCCCTTTTTCGAGTTTTCCATACAAAAACGTTTTAGTACTTTATCCAAGTAAGTATTCTGACTAAGTCCTATTAGTCTCTTACTTCGTTCTCTCACTATCCTTATTCCTAAAATATAGGAAGCCTCTCCGAGGTCCTTCATAGCGAAACACTTCCCGAGCCAAGACTTAACCTCCTGCAGAGTCGGGACGTTGTTTCCTATGAGCACTATGTCATCGACATACAAAACGAGAAAGCTAACTATACTCCCACTGGCCTTGACATATACACATGATTCATCTTCACTTCGTACAAATCCAAACTCTTTGACTTTCTCATCGAAGCAAAGATTCCATCTGCGAGACGCTTGCTTAAGCCCATAAATGGACTTCTCAAGCTTACACACTTTATTGGGATGCCTTGGATCGACAAAACCCTCTGGCTGAGCCATGTAAACATCCTCAGCCAACTTCCCATTAAGGAAAGCGGTTTTTACATCCATTTGCCATATTTCATAGTCATGAAATGCAGTAATGGCTAGCATCACCCTAATAGACTTTATCTTTGCAACTGGTGAGAAGGTTTCGTCGTAGTCAACTCCAGGAGTCTGAGTGAAACCCTTCGCAACCAATCGCGCCTTATAAGTGTGCACGTTTCCATCCACGTCGGTCTTCTTCTTGAAGATCCACTTGCACCCGACCGTCTTACGACCTGGTACATTGTCAACCAAATTCCAAACTTGGTTGTCATACATGGACTGGATCTCGCTGTCCATCGCCTCTTTCCATTTCACAGACTCTGGGCCTGCCATGGCTTCCTCATAGCTATTAGGTTCATCTAGATTTATTAGTGTACCATCACTAATATACGTGTCCCCTTCGGTAGTAATATGAAAACCATAAAACTGGGGTTGAACTCTAACTCTTTCGGAACGTCTAAGAGGTAAGGACTCGTCAAATGGTTCAACTGGAGTTTCCTCCTCGGGTTGAGCGCCAGTGTTAGAGGTTCCTTCATCGCTAGATTCTTGAATCTCTTCAAGATCGACTTGCCTCCCACTGTCTCCTTGGCTTATGAGTTCTCGCTCTCGGAAAACCCCTCTCCTCGCAACGAAGACAACATTGTCACTCGGCCTATAGAAGAGATATCCAAAGGATTTCTGTGGGTAGCCGATGAATATACATCGCTAACTACGAGGTTCGAGCTTGTCGTGAGTTTCTCGTCTTACGAAAACTTCACAGCCCCAAACCTTGATATGTGCCAACGAGGGAGCTTTCCCTGTCCACATCTCGTGAGGTGTTTTGGCAACCTTCTTTGTGGGTACTAAATTAAGGATATGGGCGGCAGTCTCTAAGGCATACCCCCAGAATGAGATAGGTAGTGAAGCACGACTCATCATGGAACGAACCATGTCTAGCAAGGTTCGATTACGCCTCTCAGCTACACCATTCAATTGTGGTGTCCTAGGTGGCGTCAATTGTGAAACTATTCCACATTCCTTGAGGTAGTCGTGGAATTCAAGACTTAGGTACTCTCCACCTCGATCAGATCGAAGCATCTTGATTTTCCCGCCCAATTGATTCTCCACTTCTTGTTTAAACTCTTTGAACTTTTCAAAGGTTTCTGACTTGTGCTTGATTAAGTAGATATACCCATATCTGCTATAATCATCTGTGAAAGTCACATAGAAGCGATTTGCATCCCTTGTGGTGGATCTAAAGGGTCCACATACATCTGTATGTATGAGATCCAATAAATCCTCACCCCTCGCACAAGTGCCAGTGAAGGGTGACTTGGTCATCTTTCCAAGTAAACAAGATTCGCACGTGTCATCTTCCCTAAGGTCGAATGACTCCAACACTCCATCCTTTTGGAGTTGGGCTATGCGCTTCTTGTTGACATGTCCAAGACGACAATGCCACAAGGATGCTTTATCCATACCATTGGAAGAATCCATACACAACACATCATTTCCTAGGTTATCTATAACCATAACAGTTTCATAAATTCCATTACAAGGCATTGCTTCAAAATATAAAACACCATTTAGATAAGCATAAATCGAACCATTCTCATTATTAAACGAATATCTAAATCCTTGTCTAAATAAACCATGAAAAGAAATGATGTTTCTTGCCATATCTGGCGAGTAGCAACAATTATTTAATTCTAAATTCAAACCATTCCTAAGCTCTAAAGAATACACTCCAATCTTGGTGACAGGCGACGTTCTTCTGTTTCCCATGATCAGATTTATTCTTCCAAGCTCCACATCCCTATTTCTTCCTAGTCCCTGCAAATCAGAACAAATATGGTAACCACACCCTGTATCAAGAACCCAAGAAATAGCATGAGATGAATCATTAGATTTAATTGTGTAAATACCTGCGAAAGATGGCTTGATCTTCCCATCCTTGATGGCTTGCAGATATTCCGGGCAGCTTCTCTTCCAATGCCCTATTTTGTGGCAATGGTGGCACTCTGCCTCCTTTGGGTTTGGGTTGGGCTTAGCAGGATCAACCTTGGTCCCACTAGAAGAGGAACCATTTTGGGACTTTCCTTTGTGGTGGTTCTTTGAAAAAGCCTTCCTCTTCTTGCCCCTTCCCTGTCCAATAGCCAAAACAGGAGCAACGGGTGGATTGGGAGTTGGTGCAACAGACTTGTCCTTGAGGTTGCTCTCAACAGTCCTCAGGAGCCCTTGGAGTTTGCTTAGGGTGACCTCTTCCTTGTTCATGTGGTAGGTCATCCTAAATTGGTTGTAGCATGAGGGCAAGGAGTGAAGAACAATGTCGATAGCCAAATCTTCCCCAAAGTTGACATTCAACTTGCGAAGACGATCAACATACCTTTGCATCTTTTGCAAGTGCACAGTAAGAGACTCTCCACTTCCCATTTTAGCAGTAATCATATTTGTTATGATTTCATAGCGCTCTTGCCTCGCGCTTTGGTGATACCTCTCCATCAAGTCTAGATGCATCTCATAAGGATACATGTCCTCATAGGATTTTTGGAATTCTGTGTTCATTGTGGCTATCATGATGCAATGGACCTTCGTTGCATCACGCTCATGGTTCTCAAAGACAGTCATTTCTTCAGGAGTAGCAGTTTCTGGATTGATCTTTTCGAGCTTCTCATCGAGAACATACTCTTTGTCCTCGTAACGCGCAATTGTGCGAATGTATCTTATCCATTCGCTAAAGTTCGTTCCATCGAATGTCACTTTTTGACAAAGGCTCATTAGAGGAAATGAGCTAGCAGCTGCGTTGTTTGCGTTAGACATCTACAAATAGAAAGAACAAAGTTTGATTAGATTAAGTCCCTAATTAACACCCAAAATGAAAAATTAGGGCTAGGACCCAACAACGTTATTTACACATTAGAAAAGGGATGCCGTAATCCAATATGCAAATAATTTGGAGGTAAGTGAATGACGATTCACTAATTCTTCACCATAAAAACATAAGCTTTAAGTTTTTAAGTGTATTGAGAATTCCTAGATTTCTTTGAGATTCATTGAACCTTTCAATGGCATGTTTATATCTCGATATGCCCCTCTCGTTTGTGACTGGGATGCCGAGGATCACAAAGTGGGTGTGAATAACCATGCAAATGTACATGGTGCCCTCACTGTTACAGTTACCTATTCAATGTGTTGGTTAACCACACACGCTCCATTGAATTATAACGAACGATGAGTCATCCTTTGTCACCTTTGCTTAGAACCCAATTAATGTGCCGGTTAACCACACGCGCTCCATTAATGTCTTAGCGAAGATACAAAGTGTAATTTCATGGGATTGCATCAATTCACTTTTCCTAAAGTAACTAAGATTGAGAATTTTATAAAACATGTTTAGTTACTTTATATTGATTCATTATACTTATTAATGAGAGGAGGTTTGCCCTATCCTACCCGTTCGGCTAACGACCCTCCACCAGTCAAGCAAGCGGTGGGTGTGAATGTACACCCATTAAGCGCCATTTTATAGGCAGCAACCTTATACCCACCTTATAGACCGGCTTCGTGAATGAGGCCTACTAACGGTAAGACTAGCATTGTAAATCATACATATATATATATATATATATATATATATATATATATATTAAGCTTGTAATAATATAATAGTATAGGGTTGAATTTTAAACTTGTAAAATTCTAGGGATTGAAATTTAAAATTATCCAAATTAAACTTTTAATCACAAAATTTAAAATTTCAAAGCTTGAGGACAAGTCTTGAACTTTTTCAAAGCATAAGGATCAAATAGCAAATAATATAAATCATCTAATTAGATTATCTCAATTTGATCTTATTTAATGTTACTTGCAAAACAATTTACCAATTCAATTCAAATAATCAACAATTATCATATAAGGAAATTATTATTCAACTAATTGGTAATTATCTTTTGTTAGGTCAAGAATATACTCATATATATGATTAAAATCGGATTTTAATGACCCAAAATAGTTAAGGCAAGTATCCTCAAGTAAAACAGCAAGAAATCCCGAAACTTCCTCCTTCTGACGCTCGAACTCGCCGAGTACCACTGTGGACTCGCCGAGTTGGAACTACTCGCCGAGTCCACAGTGGAACTCGCCGAGTACAGCAGTCAGAATCACAAAATCGAATTTTTCAAGCAACAAGCAATCAACCAATGCATCAATTCAATAGAAATCAATCAAAGCTTTGATACCACTGATGGGTTTGAGCCATAAGAACTTTCCTATATGCACATGCAAACCCTAATTGCTTGGATCTAGGTTTCTCTAATTGAACATGCATTGGATCCAAGACTTGCAATACTAGATCTAATGTAATATATTGAATCTAATCATATGAAATCAGATCTGAAAGAATACCTTGAATTACTTGCTTGATACTTCTTCTTCTTGGAGCTTAGAGTCACAATTGTCACTCCTCTAATGGCTTACAAACACCAACTAGCAAGAAGATGATATTGAGAGAGAGGAGGGATAGAAATCAGCCCTAGGGTTCCTTGGCTTGCAAGAGTGCCGATTTCTCCACCCCAAGGGTCCTATTTATACTATGAGCTATTAGGGTTTCTCCTTTAACCCTAATTGAATGACTTAGGCCCTAAGCAATCCAAGATCCTTCTAGATACAAGGCTTGGACGAATTTAAGGTTCCCACACCCTAAATTTCGTCCACCCCAATATCCATAAGGATACATAGCCCAAAATACAACTATCACACATTTGACAGTTTATGCCCTTTATTCAATTAACCTCTTTAAGTCACCAAATTAATTCTCAATTAATATATGACTTATATTAATCAAATAATATTATTATTCCTTAAATATATATTATTCTCAAAATATATTAATAATATCTCTTCTCTCTTAACAAATCATCCTGTCAAGTTGCTATGGTGAAGGCAACCCAAAAGGACCATGCATAACCGGGTCAAGTACTTACCAAATATAGTTACAGCCTTAGACACTAATCCAACATCATCTTCGTAAAATTGTATTTGTAACAAAAATGTTGTATTAATCTCATAGATTCTTTAGACATTCCCATTCTCGTATAAACCACTTAAATAGATGTAACCACCCTACCACAACAACCAAAGGAGGAATCAACGAGGATCCATCAGAGTTTCATTAGGAGAATTTCGAGAAAGAAACAGATGACGAATAGAGAAACTATAGAAATCATCTAATAAATTTACCTTATTAAGGACACCGATGAGAGGTTCGCATGAACTTCCGGGATTCAAACTCTTCATTATGAAGTGATGGGAATCAGTGTCAGAATTAGAAGTAAGACGGGACAGGAATTCAATATACCTACAAAAGAGAAGGACACCATATAGATATCAAGAGAGAACAAATCTTTACCGCCAGGAGTAGAACAGAGAACAGATGAAAACCACGTGTAATACATGAGAAGTGTTTGAGTACTTTTTCACCACTCTAATAACTAATAAATCGATTCAACCTAGTGAGTTAGTGATTATACTACTCACGTTAGGTATTAAGCTTATCGCCTTTTCCAATCACGGCTAATAACAATAAATCGGATCACGAAGTCTCGATTGACAGTGCTTACTTCTCAAATTCATAAGTTTATTTTAAGTAGATTGTATTATGAATTACTTTCAAATCTTTTTGAAAGTTGGATCATGATATCCACCAACCAAAGATAACTTAGTTCGGATGGCACTCGTCTTATAACCATTCTAGAAACTTACTTCTACCCTTTATCAGGACTGCATCATAGGGATGTAGGTCAAATCATTGAGAACAGTATAACAAAACGAGAAATTTATATGTAGATATAAATGATTAGAATACATCTAGAGACAATCATCGTCGCTCACGAGCACGTTTTCTCATCGTGTAACAGAATCATGCCTCCGAAGAAACGTAACCAACCCTCCGGTAAAACACCAATCCTTTAGATAGATTCGGCTACATTTCAAGTTGTAGTCACAGCAGCCGTAGCAGCTGTCATGGCTCACCTTAATGCTAACAATGCAAATGTTAGTGGAAATGTTATCGGCAATCCCGATCGTGTTGATAACCAAATTCAGCAAAGAGTGCTTACTTATAAAGACACTTCGGACCTCAAACCTAATATCGTGAAAGGAAAGTTCGAGAAAGAGAAAGGGAGTTGTTCAACTCAAGGACCTACTGAAGGGAAACAAACTGGGGTAGTCAATACCCCCATCAGCCCTGCTATCCCAACACCGACCACACCGTACTTAGGAAACCTCCCACACTGCAGCAAGTGCAATTACCATCATCATAGAGTCTGCCGAGTGTTGCATTGCAATAGATGCAACATGAAGGGTCACACCGCCCGCATCTGTAGGAGCTCGGTCGAGTTCATCACTCCAACTACCAATGTTGGAACCAGTCTAATATGTCATCTTTGTGGTGAAATGGGACATTTCAAGAGGAACTGTCCAACTGAGAAGAACGACGGGGGAGCGGGAGGAGTTTGACCCCAGAGAATGGGGAAGTATCAAAGAACCCTGCTATATTTTTGGTACGATTCCAAACCCCAATGATTATTTATAATTATGATTACTCTCTCGTTCGAACCAAATCACAGCACTCATATAAAACTCGAAACCCTAACAGGTAAGCTATGATGGCTTAGTGTATACATTAGGGTCATTTATAATTAAGATTTGTAGACTTAGAGTGAGTGATCCCGCCTCATATCTTGTTCCTTGTTTGGTTGAGGATTTAGGGCAGGGTCGCTCAGTCAACTGTCTTACCAATCTTAATTACACATGACTTGGTGTACACCAAGCGATTATAGTGAGACCTAGTAGGGATCATTTCATGAAAGTTCATAATTTCAAATTATCAGAACCCTCGTATTGTTAGTACCCGCCAATTTCGAATCAAAAAGGGGGTTCGTAGCAATAATAACATAATAAAACCAGAAGTGCTGAAAAATTATGTACATAGGATTGTTCATCATCCTAGTAATCATCTCTTCCAGAACGACTTAATATCTATTTCGTCGAGAAGTTCCGACATTCTCATCCGACATGGTTTGGCTTAGTCCTTACCATGCAAAAATTTTATGTTGTGTAAAAGAACTATTTCCTTAATCAACCGTCAGATGAAATTATTCCAATCCATAACGAAACCCCTTATATCATCTCTCACTTCAAAACTTCAGAAGTACCCATGCGAGGGGTACCACACCTTCTAGCCTGCTCAGTAGATAGAAAACTTGAAGCGAAATGCACCAAAGAAATCTCAGAAGTCCGTAACCACCGAAGTACCCCCAATAGATCTCTTAGGAAGATCACTTGTACCACAGGTCAAGTTCAAGAATAGAGACTAAGAACACATTAGGTTAATCTATCGCTGCTAAGTGTATACGCAAGAGTGGTATATAATTTAGACTCAACAAGATTTAGGATCTGTGATTCCGCCCTATTTCCTGTTCCTTGTTTGGTTGTGGACTTGGGGCAGAGCCACCCATTCGAACGTTTTGTCAATCTAAATTATATACGACTCGTATACACGAGGTGATGGTGGATGAGCCAAGTATGAGTCTTATCATGAACTTCAGAGCAAAAGCCCGCAAGCCTACTACAACAACCAGAGATACCTGAGTGGAAATGGTAGCGGATTACAATGGGCTTTATAATCAAGTTACCCAAGGCAACGGGTGGACTTGATGCCATTTTGAGTGATCGTCGACAGATTAACCAAGTTCGTGCACTTCATGTAATTTTAAAGAAACAGGAAAAATAGAGAAGTAACTAGAACGGGTTTCCGAGAGATTAGTTAGACTGCACGGTGTTCCAATATCTGTTATCTCTGCTAGAGATAGTAGAATCATCTCCCAATTCAGGAAGTCACTTCAAAAATCTTTGGGAACTAGGCTAGTCATGATGCACAGCCTACCATCCTTAAACCATCAGCCAGAATGAGAGAAAGATTCAAGCATTAGAAGTCAGGCTGAGAGCATACATGATCGACTTTGGTAAAGCATGGGATGCCCATTTATCAACTAGTCGAGTCCTTTACCATACTAGCATTTAAAGTGGATCCATTCGAAACCTTCTATGGTCGTAAGTGCTGATCCTCTCTGCACTGGATTAAAGTAGGTGACACGCAACTAGCTAGAGGTTCAATTTTCAGAGGGCACCTTCACTGGTCTGGAATTCATCCGAGAAACTACCGAGAAGAGAATACGAATCAGGAAACGACATAAAGCTTCTAGAATCAATTAGAAAAGCTACGCCTGCAATAAGAAAAAACCCTTGGAATTCCAGGTTGTTGACCACGTCATGTGAAGGTCTCACCCTGGAAGGGAATGATACGCTTCGAAAAGCGTGGAATACTAAATCCAAGGTACATAAGATCATTTGAGATTCTTACTAAATTTGATCCAGAAGCTTATAGACCCCGACTACCTTGAGAATTCAATAGCATACACCCTACTTTCCACGTCTATATCCTTCAAACTGTTTTTCTGACGAGACTCTTGTTATCCCACTCGATTAGATCGAGGTAAACGAGAACCTCAACTTTGTGGAGGATTCCGTAGAAATCCTAGACATTGAAGTCAATAGGACTAATCAAATCCCTATCCTCATAGTGAGGGTCCGCTTAAGTGCATAACTAGGACCCAAATTCACTTAGGAGCGTGAGGATCATAAGAAACATAAGTATCTACCTCTTCTACCTCTTTTCCCTTCGTCCATGTGTATGCCTTAAACTTAATTTCGGGACGAAATTCTCTCTAACGGGGGGATAATGTAGCACCCCGTTATTTTCTTCTTGTAAAGTCAACCCTAGTCAATCAAAGTCAAACTTGAGTCAACTAAAGTCAACTTAAATCTTATTCTATCTTAAATGAGTTAAATTAATATTTTATAAGTTTTTACACCTTGTATTCAAGGTGTTATATGTTTAAGATGTAAAAGCTTGAAGTCCGAAGACCATTCTTTCTTTCCCTTCGGACAGCAGCCTCGCAACCAAGAACAAGTAGACTTCGGCCGTGAATGAGGGCCACAAACACTCGGACCGTGAATGCTTCTCGGCCACCACCGCTTTCGGACCGCAAACGAGGTTCACGGTCGTGAACCCTTCGGACCGTGAACCCTCGCATATGTATATGAGTGTTAGCCATTTTCTCCTCATTTCTCATCTTCCAACCGAGAATTCTCCCATTCTCTCTCAAGTATCATCCTCAAGAAACACTCTTTTCTTCCCTTAAGCACCCCTTTTCATTTGTATCATCTTGGAATACAACAAAGGGGCCTTCAAGCACTTGCTGAACACCAAAATATTCAATTGTTCTTCATGTTCTTGGGCCGTGAACCACTCATAGGGTCGTGAACCCTTCAACTTGGGCCGTGAACACTCATGTGTTCTTGGGCCGTGAACACTCCTTCCTGGACGTGAACTCCATTTCAGCTTCCTAACTAGCTTCTAACACTCTTTTGGTGAGTTACTATTGCATCCTAGGTTGTTTTCTAAACACCTTTGTAGTTATATTCACTAACTTTACACATATATGTGTAATACTATGCTAATTAGGACCCGTTGGTGCTCGGGACTTAACTGGTGAAACTTATCATCCTATACCATATCTTCAATCGAATCACCAACATAAGGTGAGTTCATACCCCTATAATCTACCTTTTAAATGGTTTTAAATGCTTTTAAGGGGGGGAATACAAGTTGAACACCATTAAATTGTGTTAATATTTATCTGTGATAACAATCACACAAAAGGTTTAATACTGATTATTAAACTAGTATAACATAAATGATCTTTTAATGTTTAATTCTATATTTCCTTAGTTTATACATCAGAGTTATATATAATTAATATCCGATAGGCAGTGGAATGTGTGACTTCCGCCTCATCTCATGTTCCTTGTTTGGTTGTAGACTTCCATTGTTTGGTTGTGTAAGAACTATTGTGGTTACCATTCTTCTAGAGAATCATTAATGTTAATTCTTATACTTTTAAATATTGTGTTTAAAATAAAGGATTACCAAATACTTCCATAATGACTTAAAGTCATGTAAACTCTTTTAAAAGTCACATAAACTCTTTTTAGAATACCGTTAAACTCTTTTAAATGTTTTTATAACTCTTTAAACTTATAAATGTCAAAAGCATGTTTATATATATATATATATATATATATATATATATATATATATATATATATATATATATATATATATATATATATATATATATATATATATATATATATGTATATATATATATATATATAAGACTTAAAGGGCTTAGGACTAATGAATTGCCTTATTTCCTTTTCCTTGTTTGGATGTGGGCTTAAGGTGGTGTTATTTGTCCGAAGGTCGTTTCCTTCTTAATTATATATATATATATATATATATATATATATATATATATATATATATACATATATGAATATAAAAGGTTACTGCAGTCGGTGTCATTACGTTTGTATCACGCTGAGCAAAGGGGTACATTCATGATAGATCATGCTAATCAGATAGAGCATATAAATTATAATAGGTATAATTTATGAAACAAACAAGAAATCTGTTTTCTAGATAAGTATACAGGTTAAACTACTTTGTCAAGAAAATGATATAACTCTATCTTTACTTAAACCAAAATATGATGGTACTTCTTCAGGAGATAACAATATACTTGCTATGTTACATTCTTGTAACCAGAGTCTCCTGGAGGGAGAGCAGGCATTGTGTGTATAGATCTATACGGGACTGACAATCCCACATCCTGACTGCTAGCTACAGTCTGGAAAACAAGCCATGGGGTGACAAATGTCACATATTCAGGTTCGACGCCAGAAGGTCGTCGTGTTTACTCTAGTCTATCAGCATGGTTACAACTTTATCACGGTTTAACCCTAATTAACCAGTTTAATAATAGGGTGGCTATTACACCAGTAGTGTATTTTTTAGGAAATACTACTGCATCAATCATCTTTCACAACCAAATCGGAAAACATTCTTCTTATAATTTTATGGTGAATTAAAATTATGTCATACTAGGTTATAAGTACAATAACACTTAAATGGAACGGTTTTATGGAATTAAAACTATTTTACAGAATGGTTTTATGTGATTAAAACTACTTTTTATATACAGCAGAAAATATAGGATTTTCTGTAACTTAATCAATCACTTTCTTAAAACTAAAGCTACCATAACTAATACTTATGAACTCACCAGCTTAAATGCTGATCCTCTCTTTCAAAATAACTTGTATTCTCAGGAATCCAGTAGATAGGTACACTCCCGGAGCTTTTGAGAAGGCAACCTAGTACCATGTTGCGTCTTTCGTCTTTTGTTATATCTACTTTGATGTTTGAGTATGTAATGTTTAAACACTTATGTAAAACCTTATACATTATTAATGCAATGGTTGTTTGTACTTTGATTACTATAATGCATGTGTTGTGATACTTGACATGACGTTCTCCGCCCCCCGAACGTTTCCGATGTTCCGTTTTGGGGGTGTGACAAGATTGGACGGTAGCCGATTAACCTATATTAAGTATGGAAGTTCACTCTCAGTCACCATAACCTATTGATAAGAATGCCCTCCTGTCAGTAAAATACCCTCATAAGATATGAATACGTGAATAATACATAGGAAGAATAAGAATTACAGAAGTCATAGTACCTAATGGATAGTAGGATACTATTTTCAAATCAAGGAATCGAAATACTTTTACAACTTAACAAGGTTATAAATGAAAAGTATTTTTAAATTATAAAAAAAATCTGTGAAGTCACTAACATTATGTTGACGTTTTCAAAACCACATGTATTCCTAGGAAACAGCGACATGGAAGATTGCACCTCCTAAAGATGCAGTTGATCGATGAAGCCACCGAAGACTTATTATCTTTATAGTTATTCATATCTATTAAGGCGTCACTTGTATTGGAAACTCTAGTATTCCCAAATATCCCGTTGTAATATTTTTATCCTTAATGGAAGTGATATTCATGTTTTATATTGTTTTGTATTGTTCAATGTATGTTCAATATTTGTGATCCGACATTCTAAAGTCGCACAGCTCGGCGTTTCCGCCGGTGGCCGGTCGTGTGGCATAAAGATTTGGTGATACTACCTGTACGGTGTCCATTATACCACCTACACAAACCATAAGAGTTTGAGGTATCTGATCGATCATCCAAATTTAAACATGAGAGCGGAGATGGATCCATGTAGTGAATGACTATGATTGTGAGATTCTGTATAACCTGGGCAAGGCTAATGTGGCAGTCGATGCGCTGAGTCGCAAGACGACTAGCACACATATTTGATATATCTACTTGAGTATGACCATTCTGAATCTGATTTTGGATATGATTAAGAGAGAACATATTAAAGCAATTAAGGAAGATAATCGGAAGAGAAAATGGTCATTTGTTCAGGTTTATGCATTCGACATCGACATTCGTGGTTTAATGACTATGCATTGTAGAGTTTGGGTTCCTTATTCAGGTAAGGCCCAATAGATATTGACGGAGGAAGCTCATAAATCTAAGTTCTTGATTCACCCTAGCCCCACAAAGATGTATACGGATTTAAGAAACGGTTATTGGTGGCCCTGTATGAAGCGGGATGTGACTTAGTATGTTCGGAGGTGCTTAACTTGTTGGTAAGTCAAGGTCGGACATTAGAGGCATCACAACAAGTTGCAACCGCTAGAGATCCTAATATGGAAATAGGAGTAGACACCACGGATATCATCACGAATATGTCGAAGAGTGCTAGGGGTTTCAACGTTATATGGATTGTTTCGGATCTACTGACCAAGAGTGCCCATATTCTTACCATGCAGGAGATCTCCTCGGCTGAGAAGTTTGTCAATATCTACATTTAAGAGATAGTTTCTCGTCATGGGGTGCTGACCTCGGTGGTTTCCAAGAGAGGCTTTCTTTTTACTTCCAGGTTTTAGAGGAGGTTCCATGAGGAATTTGCTACTCAGCTACATTTTAAAACAACGTATCATCCACACACCGACAGGAAGAGTAAGAGGACTATCCAGACTTTGGAGGATACATTGAGTGCTTGCGTCCTTAATTTTAGTGGAAGTTGGGATTCGTACCTTCTGTTGATAGAGTTCTCCTACAACAACATTTAACACTATACTATTGGTACGCCTCCCTTCGAGCTGCATTATGGGAGGAAGTGTCAAAGCCTAATTTGTTGAGGTGAGGTCAATCATTGTAACACCCCGTTTTCACCTTATAGTATAAACATCTAATTACGAAATTTAGAGTATTGATACATTGCATTTCACCCAATGTATTCTTAACGAAAGTTGTAATAGTCGTAATTACGAACCCATGGATATAAAGAACGCCTAAATCTAACTTCGTATGAGGAAATTATGATTTTTCGAAGTTTCGCATCAGCACAGTACAACAGTATGTTTCATAGAAAACGAAATGAAAATCAGTTACTTGTTAGCCAAAACAATGTAAACGAAAGTTGATGTCTACATGATGTTGGGTTTTTATTCAAAAATAGTCAAATTATAGTGTAAAATTTGACGTAATTAGCAACATAAGCATTTTTGTTTAAATAAACTAAAACCATTTTATACCCACCAACGATCATTTTTCAAGAACTTAGAATGATTAAACATAACCAAAGAAGAAGAAAGTATAACAACCTTTGAAGACTTTGGTTCCTTTTGGAAATTAGGAAGTTGATGAAGATGGATTTAAAACTCTAAGTAGAAGTTCTTTATAATGTATCCACTAAGAAAGATTTGAACCACCAAAATATGCTAGTAAACACTTGAATAAAGTTGTTCTTAAGCTTTAACACATATAACAAATAAGTTATTAAAGAGAAGCAACTTTATATTGTTCATTTCTTGCACCAAATGGAACAAAGAAGAAAAGAGGGAAATGGCTCCAAAAGGAATAATATGGCAACCATATTTTCGTGAATGAGAGTGAAGAAAAGAAAGCTCTAACTCTTGTATTGTGCTTTCTTATATGTTCAAAAGCATGGTAAAAAGGCTAGACAATAAAGTAATATGTAAGGCTTTCTTAAAAGCATGGTTGTTGGAATAAAATAATCAATAGAAAACCCAACACCATCATAACAATGGTGTTAGAAGGAGACAAATTCCAATTGCTCATTACTTTATAACAACTAACTAGTTACATATACTAACTAGGTGGTTACTCAAAGTGGCCACTTGTTTGTACATGACATAAATAATCATAAAGTATGATATTAAACTAATTATGTTCTCTTTTATTATTATTTTCTAGAAACAATAATTCCCAATATATATGTAAAATATTATTTCCCAAAATAATGTTTTCTAATTAAATACAAGTGTTGATATTTATTAATAATCAAATTATACTAATAAATAATCAATTAAAGGTAACTTGTTATAAGGTGTGACCCTAAAAGATCATATGTTATTAGCAATAGCATTCTATAATGACTTTTGGGCATACAAGATCTTTTACATGATTACGAGTTCGCATATATAAAGAATGTCGAGAATGGAGTTCGTATGAAGGAGATATGAATTTCACAAAATCTTTACAGTGTAATCCTCATAGTCTGTAAAATAAAAATAGAATGTTAATTAGCTGTTGAAATCTAAAGGAAAGTTGTAGTACTCGTTGACATTAAACTAGGGTATGAAGAACATCGAAAATGGAGCTCGTATGAGAAAGATATGATTTTCAAAGATTACAAGATTTAACTACTACAGGCGACACAGCACCACCCATTCTACGACAGGTATCACACCAGGAAACATCCCTTACCGCCTAAGCCAAGGCACAACACATCACAGAAAAAGGCGCAGAGTGCCACCCCTCCCCCCATCAGAGTGCTTATAAATAACATCCAAACACTACCTCATTTATGGCTCATTTTCTCTCAGGTTTCTCTCTCAAATCTCTCACGAACCTCCGATAGTGACTTTCTAAGTCTCGAGTATGTTAGTGAAGCGTTGCGGCGTTGGAAAGCCTGATGAAAGGAAGTATTCGGAGTAGAAGTTCTGCCCGCGACTTCCTGAACTTTCGCTAGCAAACCTGTAAGTTGAGTTATAATTGATATGCTTTAAGTGTAACTTACATTTATATTCATAGTCGTTATTATGAACCTATAAATAAGATATATCAATAATTCCATTCATAATATTGATCGATCTACTTACGGGAGTGATCCCTAGGCTAGATCTTGTGAGGTGTTTGTAACGCTCGATTTCATGTATGTATTGCACTTTGTAATTTTGAGACTTTTGGTTGGCCACGGCATGGTGGAAGGATCAACATGAAATGTAATTTTTTCATGGAATTCCTATTTCATTAATGGCATCACGATGTGGCATGATGCTTGCCACGACATGGTGACGTCAGAAAATCAAAACCCTAATCTCCGGGCTTAAGGCCCTATTTAAAGGAAGTGATGGCTAGGTTCCATCACCTCCAAAGATACCTTGAGCAACCCTAGCCTCCCTTTGAAGTTCTTGACCCATTTTTGGTGATTTTGTGACCTTGGAAGGAAGAAGAAGGAACTTTTGTGCAAGGATTAAGAAAGCAACTCCTCTCCACCTTTAGGATCATCTTCTGGACTCTTTGTAAGTCCTCAAGCTTCCATATTTTTGGCTCCTGTGTCATAGATCTAAGTTGTATATCATGTTTTGGCTCCTAAGTGATATTTGAATGGTTAAATGAGATAAAGTTTGCAACTTTATGGCTCACCTTGGTCCCTTGATCACTATATTTTCTAGATCTAGAAGTTGAATAAGTTTTTGGATGTCATGCATGAGTTTTAGGTCATTTATGACCTTTTGACCTAGTTGAGTGAAGGACATGCATAGGTCATGCATCTCTAAAAAATTTAGATTTTTATGGACCATTAGGGTACCAAGAAGTTTACTAGAAAGTATGAGTGGAGGACTTAATGGATTAAGGACTCAATACATTAACTTATCCAAGAGCAGTAACCACAACATCGCAAGATGGTTTCCATGACGCGGTGAAGGAAGACTTCGTGATTGTTTTGTTGGGGCACTGTCGTGGCATGGTGGCATGTTTGCCACGATGTGGTAGCTGATATTGATCATGAATGAGTTGGATAGCCACGACTGGAGACCGTTGACTTTTTGACCTTGTTGACTTTTAGTCAAATTTTTAGTTTTAGAAGGTAGAGTAATGGTTTACCTTGTATGATTCATTAGGAGGTGTGTAGCACCCGCTTTCCATCTGTGTGAGCTTATTTGTATGCACATGTATGTATTGTGGTATATGGTATCTTGCAGAACTCACTAAGCTTCGTGCTTACCCAGTTGATTACAAACGGTTTCAAGTTCTTCTTTGGATTGTGAGAAGGGCAAGGCTTGATTGTACATGCGTATCGGCATCATGTTTTAGTTTTCTGCATGTTCTATTTTATACTTTGATTTGAATATTCTACTTTTGATTGACAAACAATGGTTTTCGATATGAATAAATGAATGTTTTAATGAAATGTTGTCTTTTAAAAATGAAATTTTTGTTATAGAAATTGTGATGTTATAGTCATAGAGTTATGGGGAGAATTGAAGTGGTACTCAAGACCACAAAGTTCATCCAACATGTGCGTAGGAGACTATAGACTATACAGATCAGACAGAAGAGTTATCCAGATCGGCGTCGGTCCAATCTTGAGTTCCAAGTTGGGGATTTTGTGATTCTGAAGGTGTCACCCTGGAAAGGTGTCAACCGATTCTGGAAGTGGGGCAAGCTGGGCCCCAGATCTATTAGGCCATTTCAATTAATTGCTATAGTAGGCAAGGTATCTTACCAGTTGGATCTGTCCAAGAAGATCAACTAGATCTATATCACTTTTCATGTTTCTCGATTGATAAAGTGTTTACCAGATGATTTTTTGGTGGTTCCATTGAATGATATTCAGGTGGACAGGCGCCTGAATTATGTTAAGTGACCGATCGCAATCTTGGATTGGAAGATGAAGTCCTTGCACAACAAGGCAGTGGGTTTGGTGAAGGTGCAATGGCAGCACTGAAAGGCTTCTGAGTGGACTTGGGAACCCGAGGAAGAGATGTGTGGGCACTATCCAAAGCTTTTTGTTGTGGCAAATTTCGAGGATGAAATATAATTCAAGTGGGGGAGAATTATAACATCCAAATTTCTGGTATATATTCTTAATTTGAATTTAACTTGTTGGGTCTTTTCTGATGTGGGAGCTAAAAGAACTATTTTGTGTGAAACCCTAATTCATCCTTTGTGTGAAACCATATCCTATTTTAAGTGTTGTGAGCCATCATTTCTCCTCTCATCCTCTTATGTGTGTTTATGGTGCATGAAGTGAAGAAATCATCCAAAGGTTGACCATTTGTGTTGTTGCAAATGAAGATCCATCCATCCTTATAGCTCTGGACCTTTGTTAGTCCTAAATTTTGTTGCTTTATTGATTCCATCTTAGGATCTAATAGTATTTGGTGTTTATTCCCATATTTTTTATGTTTTGGTCCCTCATTGGCTTGATCTATGGATTTTGGGCAACTCCATGATTTAGAACCATATAATACTTCATATCTAAGTTTTTGGCTAGAGCGTTTGGTGTATGCATGCTCTCTTGTTCTCCATGCATGTATAAAAATGCAAACTTTGACTTTTTATAGATTAGGATTTTAGATCTAGTTATTTTGGAGCTTGGTAATTGGTAAAGTTGGAAACTTTATCCATTAATACATCATTTAGGACTAGATCTGAGAATTTGAACCTTGAACTTAATGTATTAAGTTCTTTTTAAAATCTAAGTTTGGCCTTGGCGTGGCGACCTTCGGATGGTGTGGCGCGCTTCTAGAGAAGTTTGGCCAGTGTCTGTTTTTGACCAAATGGCCCGACTATTCTGTCCTGTTGTGGACGCATGACGCCCAAAATGAGGTGTGGCGTGCCCGTTTGTAGAGTTCTAAGTTTATAGTGAGGTGTCGAAGTACAGTCATGCCTGGTTAGATTCGAACTATGTGTATTGTATTTCGAATGTGTGTATTACATAAGGCATTGATTAGAGTTCAAAGCTATCATGTCAAGTCCTTATGTTTTTTTGTACGCGTCTGTATGTCCCTATAAATAGGGGTAAGTATAGGAGTGAGAGTAACTTTTGTATTCTTGTGAGAACGAGAGCACTTTACTCTTTCAGAACTCTTGTATTCTTACACACATAATCAAAGAGCCAAACAGATTATATTTACATCTTTGTTCTTAATTTTGTACTATGATTCCGTTCTTAATACTCGATTCATACGAACTACATTTGGTATCAGAGAGGGATTCATTCAGTTGTTTTCTGGTTTTCTCGTATTTTCAAAAGTTTTGAGTCGCTATTTCCGATTCATAAGTTTTCCGCACTTTTGATTTAGAAAATCCGATCTAATCAACTGATTTGATTCGATTCTGCATTTTGTTTGACAAATCGAGTGTTCTCTGATCTTTTTCTGAAAGAATTATCCATTAGATTTCATTTTCTAAAGCTTTTCATCATTTCAGTCAGTACAACAATGACGAACTTTAAAATGAATATTGTGACTGGTTTCTCTCATCTTCTCGGATCTTTTACCAAAATTCCTATGTTAATTCCTGAGTACTATGAGCAATGGGCAGATTGCATGGAGGACTACCTCAATGGGATTGATGAAGATCTTTGGTGATGTGTTACAAGTGGTAATTACCATCCTGGAATGCTGGAACAAATTACGATAGTAGGATCTTCTGTTGGTGTTGGTGTGCAAACTGATAAACAGAAGGAAAATGACAAAAAGTGTTTGCGTGAACTTCGTGGTGCTCTTCCACCAGTGGTATCCAATTATGTTCGAGGTTGTAAAACTACAAAAGAGATCTGTGATACCTTGAAAGAGAATTATTAGGGAACCAAGAAGACGAAAAAGATCTCGGTGAAGCAATGTCTACTTGAACTAGGTGAATTCAAGCAAAAAGATGGTGAAACGATTGAACTTTACTATGATCATCTCAATGAGCTTATCTTCAAATGCACTCGTTATGAAGTCACATGATCCACTATCGAGTATAATCTCACTTTCATGATGGGACTTCGAAAGTAATGGAGAAAGATCAGCTTGATGATCAAGACCCAGCAAAGCTTCGATAACTACTCATTGGGAGATCTTTACAATGTTCTCAAAGCTCATGAGAACAAGATCAATGAGATCGCTGAAGAGGGAAAGATGAATTTGGGAGGTCCTCTTGCTTTGGTATCGAAGGTGTCTACAAAAGAATCTGAGATCGATGTGGCTGAGAAGCTTGATTCAGAAGATAAAGGTTTTCTTGTGAATTCGGAAGATGAAGCAGTGGTATATTATTCTAACAACAAAGTTAAGAAGTTATTTAAGAAGCCATTTAATCCGAAGTTCAAAGGAAACAATGATTTCAAAGGAAATTCTTCATCTGGGAAAGGAATGAGAGAGGAGTCGAAGGTGGAGAAGAAGGAGAACAAGACTGTGATTGAGAAGGCAGAAAAGAAATTGAAGGGAGATTCTGTTTTTGACTGCAACTACTGCAATGGGGCGAACCATCTGGCAGTTGATTTCATGATGAGGAAAAGAGAGGAGAATAAATAAAGAGTCAAGGATAAGGCTTACTATGTCGAAAGGTTGGAAGAAATAAGAGCTAGGACGAAGGGAATGTCACTCGTTGCAAGGGGAAATGGTGATGGGGAAGGAACCTATCAAATCTGGTCGTCTGGTTCTGATGAAGAGGAAATGAGGAACCCCACACACGGCGCAATGTATGCGAGGTTTGAAGAAGGAAGTTCTGATGAGGAGAATGTAACTGGAAAATGCTTTGTGTCGACTGGAGCAGAAAAATCTCCAATGACTTCGAAGGTACGCTCTCTTCTCGAATCCTTTGATATTCCTTTCAGTTCTTATAGTACTGTTTTATCTGACTTCGATGATACTCTATCTTATATTAATGACATGCTTATTTATGTTAGTAGTGAAGCTGAAAAATCAAAATCTTTGTTGCTAGAAACACAAAAACGTTTGGAGATAAAGAGGAGTAGAGTAGATAATCTAGAATTGCAATTGAAAAACATTACTCTAAATAGGGATGATGTTAGAGCAGACAATTGTGTGTTAATGAAACAACGTAATATGTATTGCAATAGTGCAGACGATTGTATGCTAAACTAACATATCTTCATCATTCTTCTGATATTAGTAAAAAACAACATAGAAAACTATTGCCCTTCTTGGTATTCGAAAGGGAGAAAATAGATTCGACATCCTATGATTGTGACAAAAAGATCTGTGAATTTGATAAAGTTCTCAAATGCTTCTTATGCATATGGGATTGTTAAAATAGATGAATGTTTAATCACTGCAAAGGGACTCTCCAGTTAAGTCGAACTTCGAGGAGACTGGAAGTATTGGTGGCAATGAGAACGTATCTAATACGAACATAACCACTAATTTGGGTGATCCTACATCAAATACCATCCCTGCGAAGACAATGGTCATACCACCCCAGGTTTCGATGACTGAATCTGTTTCAGAGGAGGTTCGTGTTGGATTAATGTCTAAGTCCATAACTATATTTGGTATGTACTTGACCCGACCCGACATGGTCCATTTGGGTTGCACTTCACCGGCACAATTTATATGGATAGTCTTTTGAGAATAGTATATTTATGATTTATATTAATATATTATAAGTTCTAATATATTAATATGGAATCATATTATTTAATTAGTATTGATCAAGAATTAATTTAGAATTAATTAAGTGATCAAAAAGAACTAATTAAATATGGACTCTTATATATATGGAATGGGCCAAGTTCATTTAGGTTGGGCTAAGCTTTCATGGATGGTCCATGGAGCTTTTAACCCATGGATCCTATGTAAATGAAAGGTCATGGGTATTAGGGTTTACATGGATGTAACCCTAATCCTCCATAATATATAAAGGGGTCCTTGGCTCACAAAATTGGCACAAGTGTGTGAAAATAAGAGTGGGCCGATTTTAGTGTGCATACATATTCTCTCAAGTTCTTCCAAGGTGTTTTGGTGATTTGTGATTCCATTTGAGGCTTCCACACTATTGGGGCTAAGCTCTTAAAGCTTGAAGACATCAAGCTACATCAAAAGGTATGTCATCTAACTAGAACTTTGTAGTATAGGTGCTTCATAATATGCTAGTTAGGATGAAACCTTGGAATATTTAATATTTGTATGTATAATAGAGAAAACATAGATCCAAGGTTTATAGGGTTGCATGTACACCACAGGAGTGTTAGAATGCTTAAAACCCAACAGTGGTATCAGAGCTGGGTTGTTTTCTGTTATATTGATACAAATGTTTTATTTTCAAGTTGGAAAAAAAAGGGAAAAAAAAAAACATGACGTTTGTCAAATTTTAAGATAATTACTTGTTTTGTGAAAAACGAATTATTTGTAAATTTTGAATCATTTGTTATATGAGTTGAATTATGTCAAATTTAGTAAAAGATAAAATGATATGATTATTTTATTAGTTTTAAAAGTTTGATCTAAATGTTTTAAGGAGTTACATATTTTGTCATAAAATTTTGGAGCTCAAAAGTTTTTTTTAAAGTTGTGATCTTAAGGGTTTTTGAAACTTCCATAAGTTATGGATATGAAAATCTTTTTTAAAAAAAAAAATTTGATTCAAAGTTTTTATGGAGTTACAAAATTTGGTGTTAATGTTTTAAAGAATTCCATAACTTGTTCTTAAGTTATGGAACATGAAAAGTTTCATCATAAAACACCATTAATTCCATAAGTTATGGAATCCAAAGGTTTTCAAGAATTACAAAACTTGCCCTCAAGTTTTGGAATTTGAGAAAAGTTTTTTATGAAAAAAAAATTGAATTCTAAAACTCTTGGGTTCATAACTTAAACAATTAATTAAATGGTTTTAATTTTGAGTTTAATAATTGGAATTATGATGTTTTGTTGAATAGTTCAAATTAACTCTTATGGACTTTATTAATAGTTAATTAAAGCGTTTAATTAAAAGAGTATTATTAAATCCATAAATATATGGTTTGAGTTTAATTAAATTAAAAGTCTAGTTTAATTAATAGATTAAACCACCAAGTATTTTAAATGTCTAAAATACACCCTTATACTATTATAATATTAAAAGTTTAATATATTATATGTATAAGAGCAAGTCGTCTTACCATTAGTAGGCCTCATTCACGAAGTCGGTCTATAAGGGGGGTATAAGGTTACTGCCTATAAAATGACAGTTTAATGGGTGTCCACTCTCACTCACCGCTTCCTTGACCGGTGGAGGGTCGTTAGCCGAACAGGTAAGACAATGACTATAATTCTCCCTTCATTATAAGTATAATGATAAATACTAAGTAACTAAACACTTATAAATTCCCAATCTTAGTTACTTAGGAAAATGTGAATAAGGTCCTAATCCATGAAATTACACTTTGCACTTTGTTTAAGTTGTTAGTGGAGCGTGTGTGGTTAACCGGCACACTAACCTGGACTTAACAAGGTAGGCAAAGGGTAACTTAATGTTTATCATAGTATCGTTGGAGCGTGTGTGGTTAACCGACACATCGATTGAGGGGTAAATATTAAGGGTACCAAGTATATTTGCATGGTTACTTCACACCTTGTTTTGTGATCCTCGGCATCCCAGTCACAAAACCTGAAGGGCACACTCGAGATTGAAACATGCCATTGAAAAGTTCAATGAATCTCAAAAGAATCTAGGAGTTTCAAAACCAATTAAAACCTAAAAATACATTTCGTTTATCTTGGTGGAAATTGGTGAATCGTCATTCACCTACCTTCAAATATTTTATAGCTTGGATTACGGCATCCCTCTTCCAAGTTATAAAATAGTTTGTTGGGTCCTAGCCTTAATATTTCATATTGGGTGTTATATTAAGGACTTTAAATCAACTAAACTTGAATATCTCCCAAAAGATGTCTAGTTCAGACATCTATGATCTTCCCAAATCTCTTGGAACTTCACTTCCTCCACCTCCTCCAATTATTCTCCCTAACCCACAAGTTCATGGTCACTCAAGCCCTATTGGCAAGGCAAGGTCTAGGTGTGATCACATCTTTGAGATGAAGTCACATATTGACAAGCCGGGAGAGTTGGGTGTCAAAGTCTTGAGAAAGTTGGTGGTTCAATCACTTTCTAAGTCACATAGTGAGTTCCTTTGGGACTCCTATGAAACAGACTATGACAAGACCCTTAATGATCTTATCTATTTGCTTGGTACTGCTGAATCAGCTATGATTTGGAAGGCTAGTAAATCAAATTTGACTAGAAGATCGACTTCCCAAAACTTTATGGACATTGACTATGATTACACTGGAAATCCAGAAAAAGCATTCTCTTCCCAATGGAAGGGATCGGCCATAGTCAACTCGGTTGACCAAATGGTAAATAGAAAAGCTAAGTCTGTGATAGTCCCATGTACCATTACCAAAGGGTCCATTTGTTAAAATTGCCAAAGGAAGGGGCACTGTTTGCGAAGCTGCCAAATTTATCTAAGGATGTTAAAGTCAATAAGTTTGACTCTACTTCAGGTAAAGTCCATTGTCTAACTCTGTTAAGCTCCTATTTGGAGATTCTTATTACATAATGTGACTGAGTCACATGGTGATGTTATAAGAATCAAAGAAAAGAGAGAAAGCTTAAAGGAAGTATATGCTGCTTCTGATCGCGAAGATGGACTTCGATCGCATCAGAATTTTGAAGCTGTTACTTAGAAGTTATGACACATTGCTTAGGAATATATAACAACAAGGTTTTCAAATGGATTGTAAGGATAAGTTTATCCGCAAAGTTTTTAAAATAAAAGGAAATTTTTGATTTTATTTATTTTAAGTATCCTTACAATGGCATTTGTGAAAAAAATTGTTGTTTATATGATTCCATTGCTAGTAATATAGGAAAATGGTTTTGATTCTTTCATTTGTGGTAGTGTCTAAATTTACCAAATAAAGAAAGTTTCTCATCACCCAAGTTTCAATTGGACCGAAACTTGGAATCATGCAAGTTGTATAGTATGATGAATGAGAACTTTCAAGCATTGGAAAATTAAGATTAATTACTTGTTCACATGGATGTGTGAGTCAAGTAAAGGACTAAGGGATCGAGTACACATTCTTGTGCACTGATCAAGCCCACCACAAATGTAACTTGAGTGACACATCTTAAAGAAGGTTTATTAACACTAGTGAAATGTAAGAGTAAAAGGTTTTCTACTCTTGTACATTTGAATTTGGTAAGTTGTGATGTTTTGGATAAAACAGAGACCAACTTAGGCCAATTGTGTTAAGTGTTTGTCTTGATTAGAATCCACACTATCTCTTGAATATTTGGCAAGAAAGTCTTATAGGTCAAGGAGACAGTGGGAGTCTTAAAGATCCTAAAAAGAATTTCAAGAACTAATCAAGAATAAAACCTAAGGTTCTTCACTAGCACACGACTTGAGGTTTATAACCTATCGTGTTGACATATTATGTGCCCATTCCAGTTAAAGTTGGCTTTGCATAGGAGTTCTGAAAGTTCTCAATTGGTTGCATAACAACTTGGAAGCAATGGCAGGCCCTGTACTGCTAGGTGGCAAGAAGTTAAGATTGCATAAGTTCAGTCCATATGAGTTTGGATTTGTCATTATCCTTTTCTTGTGATTATGTTTTTGACAAATTCACGTGGATAAGAACACATACACCATAAAATCTAAGGGTCATAAGGTTTCTCTCCGATTCATGAAAATGATGGTGAGGAAACACTTCCACCAAGTAGATTGTAAGTAAGATAGCAATTGTAATCTTTGCATTCTCAAAGTCGTTAAGTGGAGCGTGCATGGTTATCCGGCACACTAACATGGACTTATGAGAAATGGCAAAAATCTAAACAATTGAGACTATGATTACGGCATCCCTTTTCATAGTTCTGAAATTGTTTAGACACACATGTGAGCTGTCTAAAATAAGGTTTATGATTTTGATAAAGTCTTATCAAAGCAATCTAGTATCAGAAATCTGAACTTTGGTAAGAAAGTCAATAAAGTATTGACTTCTAGAAGTCCAGCTGTTTTCTGGATACATGTCAAAGCTAGTGGGAGCATGAGTGTTATGCTAATAATCATCATGTTAGTGGGAGCATGATAATTTTGATAAGTATTGCAAGTTAGCAATGTTAATTATAGAAAACAAAAGTTTCAATTCGTGAGGTTGCAGGGGTTGGAAAAGTTGTTTTGCTATAATTAAGGGAGAGGATATTATACTTCATGTCAATTCTAAAAGGCTTAGAGTGAGATTTTAAGCTTAGATTGAGATTTTAGTCATCTTTAGTCAAGAATATATATATATATATATATATATATATATATATATATATATATATATATATATATATATATGAATTTCATGTTGGGTTGGTTCAACTTAAGGAAATTCTATATATTGTGTTCTCAAAATTCGATTATGATTACGGCATCCCTGTTCATAGTCAAATCTTGAGAACATGGCAAATAAAAAATATTGTAGCAAAATACTGGTCTAGAATCATGTCTTTACGTGAGACATCATGAATCGTGTCCCATTTGCTTTGGGTACAGGAACGATTGCATGTGCTATAATATTCATCCTTTCTAAATTTTCCAAATGCCCGGGGGCATTAAGAGGAAAATATCTAGAATTAGATATGACTAAAGTGATTAAGCAATTGTCGAGGACAATCTAAGGCTTTACCAAAGATTGGTTGCTTAAGGACAGTTGGAAGTATAGTGCTAATTTTGGAAGGACCATATTGACATATTCTGAAAAGAGGCATCTCTTATTCAGAAGTGATAGTCAAAATGAGAATATGGAGTTGTCTCCATAGGTGGAAGTTATCTGTGTAAGATTAGAAAACTTAATGCAAGAAGCATGTCCAAAGCAATGTACTTTGAATATGAGACTTAGTTTCCATGGAGTTGATCTCCATTGGAATACCTTATAATGACTGTTGACAAGTCTTTGTGACTTTGTACATATTCATTACAGGAGGGTCAGTGCATATAAGTTTAAAATCTAAACAGATTTCGATAAATGATAGGAATTTGAAATTCTCACATTTTTCGATAAGGATTTGGGAGTGTGAAATTAGAATCATTGAAATTATGTTCAATTGGTTTATTTCACAAAGTAAGGATCATAGACAAACATAGAGTACATACTTGGTGTATGGCAAAGCTATTGTTTAAGAAAAACATAGTGTACATGCTTGAAGCATGGGACAACTAGTGTTTTTAATTCAAGTATAAAGTTGATAAAACTGAAACAATGAATAATGAGTAATCAGTATGGTGATAAATAAAAGTGTTTATTTATATTCATAGGGTTTGATACCATATTTGATTCATTTATTCTTGTGTTTCACTTTGCATGTTTTGACTTCCAGAATAACTAAGTCGCTCTTTCTGAATGATTAAGTTATTCAAACCATCCACAGTCGGTCATATGTTGGAAGTAGATATGAATCAAGACTGTCATGGGTTGGTTTGTAGAGGTCCAAGTTGGTGGACAAAGTGGTGCTACAACACTCATGAGTGCTCATAAGTTCTGAGTATTGGATTCAACCCGCGCTCATTTGAATCACTTCATGGATTTTATCACGAGTGATCATGAGACGATAATATCTTATATTCTTCAAACCTAGAGATATGAGTTGTTACTATGAGTTGGTTATACATTGATTGCACGAAAACGCATTTGGTAACTCGATGTTATCAAACGTGCCTTTGTGTATGATTCAACAAGTAGTAGAACAAGCCATATGAGTCGAAGTTTATCCATTCCTTTTACCTTCGGGATAAAAGCGATATCTGTGGGCCCCTCGATGATTTAGCGATGACACATGTGAGTGCTTGGCCAAGCCAGGACTGATTTGATTTGTTCAATCAGTCAGTCATCATAAATCGAAAATCGGGAAACAACAAATGGACAGAGAGAATGATTATAATCCATGTCTCAGTCCATATGATATCTAGAATGGAGGAATATATGATCCCTTATCTAATGGACAAGTCATTGACAAGGTCAGAGTTCGACAGCGGCTTTAAGAGCTACGATTGCCAGTTAGGTTTTGAAGTCATACTCAATAATAGTTTTAGACTTATCCAAGTGGGAGACTGTTGGATTAATGTCTAAGTCCATAACTATATTTGGTATGTACTTGACCCGACCCGGCATGGTCCATTTGGGTTGCACTTCACCAGCACAATTTATATGGATAGTCTTTTGAGAATAGTATATTTATGATTTATATTAATATATTATAAGTTCTAATATATTAATATGGAATCATATTATTTAATTAGTATTGATCAAGAATTAATTTAGAATTAATTAAGTGATCAAAGAGAACTAATTAAATATGGACTCTTATATATATGGAATGGGCCAAGTTCATTTAGGTTGGGCTAAGCTTTCATGGATGGTCCATGGAGCTTTTAACCCATGGATCCTATGTAAATGAAAGGTCATGGGTATTAGGGTTTACATGGATGTAACCCTAATCCTCCATAATTTATAAAGGGGTCCTTGGCTCACAAAATTGGCACAAGTGTGTGAAAATAAGAGTGGCCGATTTTAGTGTGCATATATATTCTCTCAAGTTCTTCCAAGGTGTTTTGGTGATTTGTGATTCCATTTGAGGCTTCCACACTATTGGGGCTAAGCTCTTAAAGCTTGAAGACATCAAGCTACATCAAAAGGTATGTCATCTAACTAGAACTTTGTAGTATAGGTGCTTCATAATATGCTAGTTAGGATGAAACCTTGGAATATTTCATATTTGTATGTATAATAGAGAAAACATAGATCCAAGGTTTATAGGGTTGCATGTACACCATAGGAGTGTTAGAATGCTCAAAACCCAACAGTTCGAACCTCAGGCATCACTGTGAATATATCTAATATGGACACAAATGTCAACACGGGTGAAGGGGTGACGAATTCAGAAGCTCAAGGTACAACTTTTGTTGAAACCTCATTTATTCCTACCACACTAGTTTTATCTTCTACTATTGACACATCCCTAGCTGATACTTCAACTTCTTTACCATTTTTCTCTTCACCAATTTCGTCTTCATTACCTGCTTCAACCATTTCACCCACTTTTTCCAACATCATGCATCAACCCATTACTTCACTTTACTCATCCCAATCCACTGAAGGGGAAAAGACTGTTCCTGAAAATGAACAAGATGATGATGATGTGATGGTGTCATTTGCTGAGATTCAGTTTGACCCAGAAGAAGATAACATTCATGATCATATGCTTATGTCACGGAAGCAATTCAAAATTCTTAATCATAAGCTGAATTCATTGCTACAAATTCAGGCAGACACAGGGAGTCGTAATTCAGTTTCTAGGATAGAGGTGGATGTGATGCTTAAGTCACAAGATCATCGATTGAAGTTGCCCATGGAAAATATGGAAAGGAAACATGAAGATCGTTTGAAACTTCATGATCGAAATTTTGAGTATGAGGTCTAGAAACTTCGAGATGTAGCCACGGAACGCCATGAATTGTTTGTTGAGGAAGTTAAAAAGGTGGAGGAGTCTGTTAATTTGAAGGTGATTGAATTAAAAACTGATATGACAAAGGAAATGGCCAACCTTGATCAGAATTACTCAACTCTTCATACAAAGATTGATGTTATTGTTGCGGCTGTTACGAAGATTGTGGAGTATTATACTTCGATTTCTACTAAGTTCGATGCCAAGACAGAGTCTGATTTGAAAGTGTTTACCAAGATGGAAGAATTTTTGGGAAGTCTAAAGGAATCCTTGTCAAAGCTTGATCTGTCTAACCAATCTAATGTTTCTCAGGATTTAATTTCGAAGATGATTTCTTCTCTTGAATTGAATCTCAAAGCAGAACTTGGTCCTCTTCTCAACTTCGTACATCTCATGCCAACAAGTGCCCCAACAGTGAAATAAGTGGTGCAAGGGGGAGATAAGGGGGTTGGTTCTTCAAAGGATCCTGATCAAGGAAAGGTTGTGGGTAAGGTGATGCCGACACAAATTCCAACATCACTTCCTATTTCTTTAACAACTACTTCAACTACAACAACTTTGAGACCACTGACTAAAGGCATTGTCATAGGACAAAGTGCAGGGGGTCGAGTTCGCGTTCAAATCCACCACCTTCGAAAGAAGAAAAAGAAAATAAAGGAAAAGGTTTTGAGGGCAATCCTTCTGAAGAAGAAAAGAAGAAAGCTCTCGAGAAGGAGATAGAGAAGCAAAAACAGATAAATAGCATACTGCGAAAAAAGCAAGGTGATCCTCCTGGTTTAAACAAAGGTGATCCATGTAAGCAGTACTGTTATGAGACTACTGAACAAATTGTTTCTTCTGGTAATATGCATGATTTTGACAAGATTCCAAAGAGAAGCTATGAGATCGAAAATACTGATTTTAATCAGCTTGATTTTTTGATTAATCATATGATGTTCGTTTCTGCTCAGTATCAGTTGATTGATAATTTCGATGAGTACAAGCGATTAAAATAAAGGGTTCATTTTATTCTGGGAAAGAAGGAAGAGGAAGTATGGTCTTTGGTAAAAATTGTCAAGGTGTTAAATATTTCCAAAGATACTTTGTTCGAAGGCTTGTTACAGAACTTTCGATACCATGTGGTCAGAGCAAACAATGTTGATTGTGACTTCTCAGTGGCAGACTTTCCTCTGATGACCCTCAATGATCTCATCAATGTGGCGAAAATATTAAGCTCTGTCGATGTGCCAAAACTGCAAATTAACAACAAAGAAGATTTCTTGTTAGGTTTTTCCCATATCAAACTGTTCATAGACAATTACTATGATTGTTTAGCTATGACAGATGTCGAGCTTGCTTCGGCCATGAATAGAACAGTGACAGTGCCTCAGTCGTTGCTGAAAGGATCTGGTAGTCTTAAGAACTACGAGGATGGAGAGATTGTTCACAAACCTCTGGGTGTTGTCTTTGTTGTAAAGAACAAACAAAACAAGATGACCAAGTTTCTATTCCAAGTTTGTGATGTGGAGATGTACACGAACTCTCAGTATACAAGTCTTCTTGTTCGTCTTAATAATTGCAAGAGGAATACAGCAGGAGATAGGGCTGATATCCGAAAGACGATCGTCTGGTATACGAAGATTCGTAGAGTACTTCACCAGGCCACGAAGATGTTAATGACATAGATTCGACACTTCTCACTAAGGGTAAGATTGTAGAGTTCGAATTTTATAGTGATGTGTCAAAGTAAAGTTAGGCCTGGTAAGATTCGAAGTCTGTGTATTGTATTTCGAATGTATGTATTACATAAGGCGTTGATTAGAGTTCGAAGCTATAATGTCTAGTCCTTATGTTTTTTTGTACGCGTCTGTATGTCCTTGTAAATATGGGTAAGTATAGGAGTGAGAGTAACTTATGTATTCTTGTGAGAACGAGAGCACTTTACTCTTTCAGAACTCTTGTATTCTTACAGACATAATCAAAGAGCCAAACAGATTATATTTACATATTTGTTCTTAATTCATTATGTACTTTGATTTTGTTCTTAATACTCGATTCATACGAACTACACCGTTGACCAGCATGTTGACCTATTGACATTTTGACCAAGTTTGACCTTGGGTTAAACTTTAGGGTTTTGGGTCCTAGACTGTGGTTTTGACTTTATAAAATGTCTAAGTGGTTTGTGAGACCAGCCTTCATAATTCTCAACGAGCTGTGCTGTTATCAATATTATTCACGAGGTGAGTTTTATCACTATACTATATACTGCAATATGTGCTCTATTATGTTAGGATGTGGTTAAAATACGGTATGTTGTTAGGCAGGTAGACTTGTAGATTGTTACCTGTGATGTTGAGTTTTATGTTTATATATATTATGTATATGTCGACATAATATGTGGTGGTTTAAGGTGTTCCAGCTTTGTGCGGAAGGCCAAGACGCGGACAGACTAACTTTATGACGAAGGCCAATGGTTGAGTTGATGACAATATGAACACTGAATGGTACTCAATGTTGTTCAGGTGGATCGGTTTGAGTACCGAGAGTCTTGCTTGTATGCATGTATTTTTATTATTGTTTATGGTATTTTAGGGGAACTCACTAAGCTTTAGCTTACATCTGTGGATTAAATATTTCAATTACTTCAAATGATCGTGGGAAGGCATAGGCATAACTGTACACACTTATCAGCAACTTTAGTATTTTGTGATTTTGTGTTTGTTATCATACTCTGATTTTTGGATGATTGTGTTTTGGAACAATGTTTTTCATGGTTTGTTTTATAAAAGGGTATTTTATCTTATTTAAAAATAAAAAATGTTATTGTGGAACTTGGGACGTTACACTATGATTTGATTGTATTAACTTGTGAATCTTTTATTAATTCTTTGTTTATTTCTGAAATATGAGAAGAAAGAAGCATTATACACGGATCTGATATAATCTAATTTTGAATAAAATATGTAAAAATTAAATTGTGGATATTTTGTAATAAATAAATTATGAATATTTGAGTAAATAATATTTGAAAGAAACACTAGCATATAGATATGAAGGTATACATGTAAGTTTTAAGTTGAGAATATGGTTGTGAATGTATAATTTGTATGCATTAAACTGTGAATTTTATTATATTAAGTTGTGCATTTTATATACTGAACTATGAATTGGTTGTATTAAGATGTGAAATAATTGTATTAAGTTGTGAACTTTTAATAAATTTTGTATGAATGTTTGTATTAATTTTCTTGTTAATATATATTTTTTGTATAAATATGGAAGAATATATTAGTTATTATAATTACTTTGTATTAAACTCTCAATAAGTGAATTAGTTGGTATTAAACTGGGAATATATTATTTAAGTTGTCAATCAATAATTTTTATATACATATCAGATGTGGAATGAATGATGATTGCAACGGTAGCACTGGTGGTTGGTGGTTGCTTATGGTGGTTGGTGGTGGTGTTTGGGTTTGACTTTTTTGAATATGTGAATTAGTGTATAATGGATTATACTATGTTATAAATTTTACGTATTAAACTAAAAATAGATTGTATTAAGTTGTATATTTGATATAAATTTATGTTAAAATATAAATTAATGTATGCATGAAAATATTAAATTGTGTATTTAGTGAATTAATATGTTTATGAAACTGTGAATATGCCTTATAAACGATATATTTTTTAAAGAAATCTACAATTTAAAAAAGAGAAAATTGTATTTGTCAATCCATAATTCTATTTTGTTTATTATATTTTGTATATTTGGCTGCAAAAACGAAATGGTATGTGTTAAAAATATTACCAAATAAATGAGAGCTAAAATATTTGTTTTTTTAAGTTGTGAATATTAGATCTGACAATTGAGTTGGGTTCGTGTTGGCAGGTCACGGGTTAGCAGGTTGATGGGTCAAAATACATTGACCCAACCCAACAAAACTCATATAATATATGGGTTGGCGGGTCATGAGTTTGTTTAATATAATATTAGTGTTTGATTTGTAAATATATCCTTAATGAAAAAATTAAAAATTAGTTAATGGAGTTCATATATATATATATATATATATATATATATATATATATATATATATATATATATATATATATATATATATATATATATATATATATATATATATATATATATATATATATATATGTTTGATAGTGATAAATAATTAAGAGAAATGCCGACCAAAAGTTTCTTGTGAAATTGGTTATAGAATAAAGAAATGTATATATAATTATATATTATGGATGTTGGAGTTGTTCACGTCACCTTCTCCTCCCCTCTCCTCAAGACATCTCCTTTTCATGTCTAAATTGACATTTTATTTTTCAAAGACAAATATGGATATATGTTATATACCAATCGTATTATATTGAATATAATACCTAGACTTAGCTTTTAAAATTAAAACATGACGATACATACATACATGGAGTAATTGTAGGTATTATTTGATGCTAATTATTGTACATAGCCTTTCACTTGCTACGTAATATGTTATGTTATCCATTTAAAGTCAAGAATTGGAATGACATTAGATTTTAATTTTACTGGATAATTATTTTTCTTGTGTGTATATATATATATATATATATATATATATATATATATATATATATATATATATATATATTGAATGAATTTATTAGCTGAATCGGTAGTTGTTAAATGTTAATGATGAAGCATCTTTCTTTCTTTGTTGTCTAATGGTCAACTTTTACCAAAATTTCTTTTGGTTTTTCATTCGTATTAGGAAAAGAAATAGGAATTCAGCCTCCATCAGCAATCCCATCCATTTCCGGCCATCATCAAAAGTCAATTGCATCTGAAAAGTGAAAACCACCAACTCTATTAATTCTGTTTTGTTGGTTTTTCTAGTAAGTAAATTTTAGAAAGGCAGAAATGGATGGTGGCGTGGATGTGTGAGGTAATTATTTAGGCGATGAAGCATAATTTAGTTATTATAGATAAATACAATAAACGGAAGCAGCTAGCAATAAGATATTAAGTACCAACTACCAAGTACGTACGAAACATCCCTCCCTATTCCCTACATATTAAGAGGGTTTTTGACTAAGTTTATTTAAAGAGTTTTTTAACTTATTACACCGGTATAAACCAAAATTAATTACATACCGGACAAAAATCATTTTGTATAAGTTACTCCTTAGTCCTTACTATACCAATCATTTTTTTTAAAAATTTTATTTTTATAATTTTATAAATCAATAAGCTAATAAATCAGATCTAAATAAACACTCTCAAACACCGTTTAAAAAAAAAATTAAAAAAATGAAGGGGTCCTAGTCCTCCCCCTCCAGTTGACTAATTCCGAAACCAGCCACCTTAAATGCTGTTTCTTTTTGGAAAAATATATTTAAAAAATAAAAGAAAGAAAGAAAGGTGGGTTGCTTATACTCTATGCAACAACGACGTTCTGAAATTACTAATAAAAGGTTAATTCAAAGAACAGAACATTGTGTGGGTCCAAGACGGCTTGTAGGTCCCTGTTCTTTGTAATGGGTTTGCCCCTAATTCTAAATCCTCATCTCTTACCAATTACCAATTACCTCCAACGACCACATCACATGAATACAACTAACTTCACTTATCATTAAAATTTCAACCAACTAATTTTTCTCCCCAATAATCATTCATTCACAAAACCAACTAATCTTCAAGGATCTTAAAGCAGACAGGCTGTTCCAAAATTTGAATAAAAACATATCACTCATTATTTATTATTTATCATTTATATATAACAACCCGAAAAATAAGCCAATTTTCATATCAATCAAAAGTACGGAAACATATTAGTACCTCAGCAAACTCTTTGAACGGAATTTATTTTCAAAAAAAAAAATAATAATAAAGATTAATAATTCTCCCGCTTTGGGTGCAAATATGGTTGTTGCGTGCAAAAAAGCAAGCGAATCCACTAGTTATGACTTTTGTTGATATTTTAACATGAAGTGATTTTACTTTTTTTTTTTTTTTTTTTTTTAACAATAACGTATATAATATATTGGTCTCCTTATTATGACTGCCTTTCACAGAGGGGGGACTAGGAAGCAACTTCCATTTTTGCTATCAAATCCATCCACATATTTCAAATTGACAAAAATCTAAGATGGGTCCTCCTCCTCCTCTTGTTATCTTATTTCAAGATTCAGAATCATATCATCCCTTGTTCTGTTTCTGACTTCGTGTGGATATCTTTCAAACACCAATCCTATCTTCAAATCTCTCAACATAATGATAATGAAAGATTATGACACCAATCTCTTATTCAGATTTTAGACGCATCCATCAGACAACTGGATACAAATAAATATCTTGATGAAACAGACACACACACACCTACATCAATAATAGTAAACCTTGCCAAAATCACTTTTACCAAAACATGTCACTTTTGGATTTCTACATTTAACAGATAGATAACAACCTCAAGGCTTCGTTGCACCTTCAGAATTCGGGTTTGAAGGTGGTACCTCTGAGCACACCCTTAATACAGCCTCGTTCTACAAAAAACATATAACAACTTTTTATCATTTCAAATAAAGAAACAATTTATAAAAGTAGGCATGGTTGGGTTTGGTTGGGTTGGGTGTAATTATCAGATTCTAAATCATATGATATGATTATGGCACTCACTATTCAATATTATCATCATCTGTAGTTCTAACATACCCTAAGCTGCCATGGTTTAACATCAATACTGCAATAGTACATCATCAATCAATCAACTGTTTCAAATTATTACTAACACCAATTAAAACATAAACACATCAATAAAAGAGTCACTAATCAGCATTTACAACATAGTATTAATCATTGATATTCATTAACCTCAAACTCATAAACAGAAACGATGAGGTGAAGAGACAAAAAAAAATGCATATGTAGTGTGCACTGTACAGACCTAAACTAAGCATGACAATTCAATATGCTTGCTTTTCCCCTTATGTGTAATGAATGAAGTAGCTAGCAAGATGCCTAATTTTAACTGAGGGAAATAAAATATTTTTTGAAAAAACATCTGCTTGTATCTCAGACCTGTCTATATTCTATACTATGCAAGTCAAGTTATGTGCCTTTCAAGGTATCATTTATGAAAGGTCTGCATGGTTTTAACTATTCTTATTATGTTCATATTACTAACATCATTTAACAATCAACACTGATAGTGGTATGGAGACCAAAGTTTGTTACTTGGTTATAATGTACTTGAAATACTAAAAGTGCGTTTGGTTGCGGAAAATTTTCAAATGAAAATGAAAATTTTGAAAACGCCTTCGGTTGATTCATTTTTCAAAAAATTTCCAAGAAAATGAAAATTATCTGTTTTCCAAATTGTATGTAAATTAGAAAAGTGATTTTTACAGTCTTCCAAATTCCTAAGATGGATAATGAAAAGTCCACCGGTTCCAACTTCCAACCAAACACGTTTTCTAAAATTTTCATTGAAAACCGAAAATGAAAACTCAACTCTATTTTCTGAAAACATTTTCTTGGAAAATGAAAACAGTTTTCTACAACCAAATGCACCCCAAGGTTTCTCATATCTATAGCAATTCTCAGAAAGAAAAAAAAATGGAATGCTGCATGCATCCAATACTTCATTAGAGCAAAGTATTGTAGTCTTCAATGCTGCTTTGTGAAGGGAAAAAAAAGAGTAGGGGCAAGTTAAAGAGGGTTTGCAGCACAACTTTTTTAAAGAATTTACCTTGTAATGTAAAAATAGTGAGAAAATGTTTCGTAGTCACAAACACCAACCAACAAAAAAAAAATAGTCATGAGGCTCCACAAATTTTATATTGACAGCCTTATGTTGACATTATAAATTAGGAGCACACGACGTTAGGGTTTGGTAAAACCGTAAACTCAAGACATTGAGCTAGTTTCCAAATCCACGGCTTTAATAATTAGAATTTGAGCAAACATTCACAAACGTCACTGATAAACCCCAAATTGGTACCATATAGCATCAAGATTCATATGCGATATGTCTATATATCAAAACCCTTTTCAAAAGAAACAATATTAATGATTAAGTTGTTTATTTCCCAGGTCATTAGACTAATCAATAGCAGTAGTTAGTAAGTAGTGTATTCAATCTCATTAAGGTGTAGAATACGTACGGCAAATAAACCCTAAAAAATGAAAATTAGGAGAGAGGGAGGGACCTGCCAGACTCGAAGAATACGCTTCTTGGCGTTGGCTTTACGGGTAGTAGTGAGCTTGATTCTCTTCCATACGAGGCCTCCTGAATCGTGCTTCTTCACTAGTTCCATGACTCGCGTCCCCCAAAACGCTCCCATCTTCATTCTCTTGTTCTTGCTCTTGCTCTTGCTGTTGCTCGCATTCGCAATTCTCCTGGGTCCTGAATCCTGATGTTTACTTGGGTAGTCGAGTATGGACCTAACGGGCTGGGCTCTTTTTAACTTACTTGAACCAAACTTCTTCCACTGTTATCCAAATAATTCTGGATTATATAATTATTATTTAGGTCACTAGGGTAGTCCTAATAATTTTTCATTTTTTATTTAAATGGTCTTTGTTAGGGCCAAGATCCTCAAACCATTCAAGATCCTCAAACCTTTTCAAATATTCAGGATCCTCGACTATCACAGGATCCCGACTATTATTGTTATTATTATTAACTAATATTTATAACGGTTATATTTGGTACATAACTGACACGTGTGTAAAAATAGTCAAAAGGAGACTTATTCTCAACAGAGTTTCGTTTCAACTATGCTAAAGACCCGGAATACCAAGTCAAAAAACGTTCACAAAGCTGGTCATGGAGGATCCCGTGAATATCGGACATCTTGTTAGCTAGTTTAGACTATAAATTGACACATGTATCTCGCACACGACACACTCTGTTTACTCTTAGCTTACTCTACGAATTTTTCACTTGTTCTTACTGGAATACTCTCTGTAATCGTCATTTTACATTAATAAAGTCATCAAGGCAGGTGATCATTATCACCTCCCAAGGTTTTGTGTCGGGGATCCTAGCAAGGATCAAGGGCTTTCCTTGTAAACCATTATGCCATTCTCTTTATCTTTTTCTACTGCACAACTCGAACATCACAGCTTCTCATTCAATTTGGTTGATTAATACTTGTGTAATTTTTGACCAAAACAATTTGGCGCCCACCATGGGGCCGTGGTGTTCAAAATCCTCGAAATATCATGTCTACACAACCGATCCTTTCTTCGTCCTCCGCTCCTTCCATTCCAACCAAAAACCTGCCACCTCCTCCGAGTGGACTCCCTGTTCAGAGGAAAATGCCTGACACTTCCAAGAAAAACACCCCTCCGGTCGCTAACCAATGAAGTTTGGGATCTTCAGGACTCCAGGATCTGATTGCCTCAGTCACTACTGCAGAACTCTTCGCTATGATGAGGAAAATGACGCAACAGGTGACCCGACAGCAAGAGGAGAATAGAACATTGCTTAGAGAAGTGGAGAGGATGAAGGCAGAGTTTCAAAAATCCCAGGAAACAACACCCACAGTTGTACAACCAAGGATCCTGAACTTCGATAATGCAGGATCCTCAGGAAATCACCAGAATAACACAATTCCTGCCGTTGTGGCGTCACCCTGGGGGACAACTATGGACAATCGAGCATCTATGATCAATGATCTCAATAAGCCTTTCAATACTCCTAAAAACCTTGATTCTAGTAACTTCTTAAACAGCAATACTATCAATGCTAACTCTACTAATGTTGATGCAGGAATAAATCCAAACATGGTTAGGGAACTTCAGTAGTTGAGACAGATGATCTCAAGCGTACCCGGGGTGGTCCAACCCATACCAGAAGCATCTCCAACAAGTCACGGGATCTCGATATTTGCTCCCGCGATAGCCGATACCGAAGTTCCTAAGCGCTTCCAAACTCCTAGCATGAAGCCTTACAATGGAACTACGGATCCTGAAGAGCACGTAGCACAATACTGAGAAATGATGGAGATCATTCCCATCCCAGTGCACTTAAAGGAAGCTTGCCTATGCAAAGGCTTTGGTTCAACCCGTACGAGATCAAATCTTAAATGGTTGCTAAACGTTCCTCCCTATTCTATTACTTCATTTGCACACTTAGTCAATATTTTCAATAACCAGTTTTCTTGTAGCAGAACCTGATCTCTATCGGGTGGTTCAGGATCCTAAAGAACGGCTTAGAGATTTTGTTAACAGGTTTAGCAGGGAAGCTCTAAGCATCCCTAACATAGACATGGCGACTGTTGTAGAGGCCTTCAAGATGGGTCTAAGGAAGGATTCACCCTTCTATGGAGATCTTGTGATGACCCCATGCAAGAGATTGGACGAAGTAAGGTGCCGAGCATTGAGATTCATAAGGCTTGAAGAGGATAAAGAAATCCAAAAGAGGAGCAACCCTTCAAGTCAATACGAGAATCCCAACAGGAAGGTCGAATCCTCGGCCCTAAGATCCTACAAATCGAAGCCTATTCCAAATCGGACCATCACAGAGTTAATGCCCTCGAAGATGAAGGAGAAGAAGAGGAACTTCCTAAGATCACTGACTATTTGTTTTTTTGTGGATGTTTCAGGTATAATCCATGCTATGCAGGATCTCGGAGACAAAGCAAGATGGTCGAAGAAGGATAACAAGTCCACCACTTGGAAAGACAAGTCCAAATGGTGTGCTTACCACGAAGACTTCGGTCATACAACAGAGGATTGTATATCCCTAAGAAAGGAGATCAGCTACCTCCTTAGCAAGGGGCACCTCAAAGAGATCCTCGGGAGAAATAGAGAAAAGTCCAAGGAGAACAACCAGGATGGTCACAAGATCCCGGAGAAACCAGGATCTCCACCCCCAAACGCCAAGATAATTAACGTTATCTCAAGTGGATCTAAAATTTGTGGTACTTCTTACTCTTAGACTAAAAGACACGCCAAGGTCTCTAAAACAGAAAAGGAGGATAGACCACGAAAGAATATTGTGGTTAGCGATGATAAGGAAATCACATTTGACGAGACGGACAGAGAAGGGATCCAGGATCCTCACCATGACAGACTCGTGATAACACTGTACATGGCCAACCACTTCGTCAGAAGGATCCTTGTTGACGGAGGATCCTCGATCAACATCGTACTCCTAGACGCACTAAAAAGGATGAACATGTTGGGTTTTAGTTCAAAATAGTTTCATAAACTTGAAAAATATGGCAACGGAAGACTTTAATTTTTGAAATAACATAAACATTTTATACCCACCAAGGATCTTCTTGCAAGTTATAGAAAGATTAAAACACCAACCAAAGAAGAGGTGAAAAAATAACAACCGTTGTAGTTCTTTAGGTCCTCTCGGGAGGCTTGGAAGTTGATGAAGAATGTGGAACCTTTTAAGACACCAACAATGACTCAACTTAATGTAGATGCTAGTCCAAAACTCTTAAACCCTTAAGCTTTAATTTCATAACCAATATGAACTTAAAGAGGGATTGAAGATGCAAGTGTTCTTCAAGTTTTCTAACCAAAACTAAAGAGAAAGGGAGAGGGAAGAGAAGATTCGGATTTTGCATCAAGGAAAATGAGCAAATAATCCAAGTGCAAGCTCTCTTATTTATATGCATAAAGTGAAGTTATTAACCATTAGTCCTTAGCACTTTAAGCAAACTTGTCCCCATTGTCATAAGCATGTCTCCCATGCCTTTAAAGCATGATTAGACAAGTCATACACTTTGTAAAACCCAAAATGCTACTATGTATCAATCGGATTCACTTGATGGTGCGGAATCCCAATCAAGTGAATTAGACAAGACGAAATAAAGAATAAGAACAAGATGATTAATATTCGATGCACATTATTATTGAATAGTCGGGTACATAAGATTCTTGATTACACTTGGTTCTCTCTTGTTTTCTCTCTTAATCACGTTCTAACCATATGGCATCCCCCAAAATGACCCACCCCCTTTACAAGGCTTAAATGACACTATTTATACCTAGACCTAATAACCAAGCCCAAGCCCAAAACCCAAACAAAACAACATTAAGCCCAAGGTACTATCATCAACAAACCGAAGTCTGATGATATTCCTCCATAGTTGCTCTGACACAGAGTGCAGGATTAGTTTCCTTTTGGAACAAAGTCCATTTTGAAACTAGGTTGACCTTTATCATCTACACAAGGTACTCTCTCCCATGACATATCATGTTTGTTACACACAGAAGATGAAGAAAAGTTAGAATCATTAGATGATTTGGGAGTATGAACCTTTGGTACCCATCTGTAGTCGGGTTTAACCTATTTCTTGTTTAATCGGATGGATGCCTCAACACTCGTTTTAGAACTTGAAACCGACCATCGAGATGACTTCGACCTAAACGATCTTGGTCTACCATAACCATCTCTTGAATTAGGCTTCTTGTCACACATTACCCTTTTGTCCTTGGGAGATTGATTCTTGTCCTTCTTAGCATTCCAGTCACTGTTACGTGAACGTGACCTCGAAGCGTTTCTTTTGGAGGGTCTCCCTCTAGGCATGTTCTGCCAACCTTGTGCATAGTAGGGGACATATGCACGATTTGGACAATTTTTGGCAATGTGTTCAGGTGTTCCATAATGGAAACATGTATGTTTCTTCACGTAGAAGTTGTTTCTGCCTGTCTCTGGTAGCGTGCCCATGCCTTGTCTCTGATTGTTCCCACAAGCATACTTACAACAAGCAGTCTGTTTCGCTTGTTTTGGTGGCCTGTATTTACCAACAGCAGGTTTATTAGAAGTAACAGAATTAGAAGCAACAGATTCAGAGTTCAAGGAGACATTGGTTAGACAATCAGAATTAACAGAACTAGAATTATTTTTGTTCTCCTTGTTCTCATCTTCCACTTCATTACCTGTACATGAAGTAGAATCATTAGTATAGTTCACCTCAATATTCTCAGTTGGGCTAGATTGTTCAGTCTTAACTGAAGCTGGTACAGGGGGCGCGCCACACTGAGCAGGTGTCTCTACCTCATTGGTTTCAAGGGGCGGCGTATAGTTGTCATTGAAGGGAGGTGGAACACTGTGATACCCTAGACCCTTATTCTGATTATCTTTAAATTTTAATTGTTTCTCAATCATGGACACAACTACCTCACTTGACACGTCAAATTTCTTAAAGTTAAATTCAGCATCTTTATATTTAGCTTTTAGTGCATCAAGTTCGGCAGTTAAGCTCGTAATCTGACTCTTAACATAGTTATAGTTCTCATATTTGTTACTATAGTCTTCATGAAGTTGTCTAAAGTCTCTTATCTTGGCCTCTAGTTGTTCTTTTAGAGGTTTTTGGGCCTTCTTGAGAGTATAGCCTTCATACCTAAGGTCCTCATTTTCTCTACGCAATATATCAATTTGATCACGAAGAAGTTTAATTTTAGCTTCACAGGACTGAGAACATGAAGTTTCATTAACCTCGGTGATTGAAGAACTAATTATTCACGAAAAAGAGTAATTTACCAAAAATAGAACTGATTGTGAAACCAAGAAAAAATGCCCTTTGACTTGAAACCTCGAAAGTCAAACTTGAAAGTCAAACTTGAAAAGTCAAACTTGAAAGTCAAAATTGAAAGTCAAAAGTCTAATTTGAAAGTCAAAGATGAAAGTCAAACTTTTTGTCCAAAAAAAAATAACCTTGACCGAAAACAAGAATTTCTAGACCAAAGACGAAGGTTTTGAACCAAAAACGTGACTTTTTGAGCGAAAATTAGATTTTTGGACCGAAATCGCAAGGCCTCTCAACCAAACCGAGAAGGCTTGCACCGAGAATAGTATACCGAAATCGCGAGGCTTCTAATTCTGACTGAGAAGTCTCGCACCGAAATCTCTGAACCTAGATCCGAACCGAAAACGTGCGAGCAGTAAACAGCGGACCGAGAACTCCGAGGCCGAGGACCGAGAACGAGGCCGAGGACTTCGCTGCTGACCGTGAACATTGCTGGCTCCGAGATCTTCTAGCGTTTGACCGAGGACCGAGGACAGCCGCCGGGATCTCGCAAATTTCGACCAAAGTCACCCAAAACTTGCCAAAAACACAGGATTTTCAAATCTTTAATGCCAAACTCGATCAAAACTCCAAAAATATGAAGAACACGAAGAACAAACAACCAAAAATTCGTCCAAAACAATTCAAAAACACCAAGAAACTCCAAGAAAAACCGTTTGCAATGACCCGAATGATACCGATCCAAGCTCTGATACCAACTGTAAAACCCAAAATGCTACTATGTATCAATCGGATTCACTTGATGGTGCGGAATCTCAATCAAGTGAATTAGACAAGACGAAAAACAGAATAAGAACAAGATGATTAATCTTCAATTCACACTATTATTGAATAGTCGGGTACATAAGATTCTTGATTACACTTGGTTCTCTCTTGTTTTCTCTCTTAATCACGTTCTAAGCATATGGCAGCCCCCAAAACGTCCCACCCCCTTTACAAGGCTTAAATGACACTATTTATACCTAGACCTAATAACCAATTCCAAGCCCAAAACCCAAACAAAACAACATTAAGCCCAACCGAAATCACATGTGATTTCGGTCCAAACAACACTAAAACATAGTGTTTTCGATCCTAGACCGAGAACTCTAAAAGCTTATGAAAAGCAAAGTATAAACCACAATTTATGACCTAACACACTTCTTCTGTTTATGCATATCTTGAAAATTGCATAAAGAAGAAGAAAGAAAGTCAAAATTTTATAAACTCTTTTATAAAAAATAAACCTTGTCTTTTAGGAAAAAGACAAAAGGATTTAACTAGTCCAAAAGATTGTAGATGACTTATAAATCGTACCATATGATGTATATTAAGTTACTTGGTAATGGAATTTATTATTTCCATGAAATAAATAATTTCCAATTTAATTATAAGAGTTTTATTGAATATTTATTAAAATCAATTTCTAATAAATAATCAATTGTATCAAGTTGTTGTTAGTGTGACCCATTAGTATCATATGTTATTTGGTAATATCACTTTAATATGACTCTTGAGCATACTAGGCCTTTCAATCTCCTACTTGTGCAAGACTCATATTAGACTTATATAGACAGTGGTGAACGTCTAGCAACATTTCACTCCCCCTAAGACCATACGACTGTTTGTGCCATTCTATCAACACCCAATTCCCAAAAAGATCAAAGCTACAATTGGTGTATAAGGTAAGTTTATCAATTATCCCTTTGCTACAGACATCATGTTGAACATGAGATACGGATCGCAATCAATCGCATTGGTTGTTCAACTTTTGGTAAGGCGCCTTAGATGTCTAACTCTCAACACATAAGAGGAACAAATCCCATCTTGACTACATAAGCCTCTTGCATAGTTCACACCATACCTGAAAATGGCTTTTATAACTGCCCGTTTATGGAACAACATTTGACCATATCAAGCATAGTACTCTCTACACTTAAGTCCCACTATGTATCTCAGGTGTTAAGGATATAAATATAGTACCTTTTAATCAAGTATCATTCACGATAGCGATCCATGAGATGATCTTGATATGGGTCAGTTCAATACTAGTTCTCTGACAAGTACCTATGAAACTTGGTTACAACCTCTTGCCTACTTTCATCTAGTGAAAGTCAACCAATCCAATTCATATTAGTCTTACTTCATAATTGCTCCCACAATTATAACCAACTATGAACTTTTAGAATAATAACATTATTCATGGATTAAACATGTTAATATAGAACACAACAAGTATTAATGTGATGACTATATCCCAATATATCATAACATTATCTAATAGTTGTTGTTATAATGTTCCAATATCCAAATACTAAATCCAAATCAAAATTCCATTTGTAGAATAATAAAGTCTTATAGCTGAAGTGTGACAATTCATACTTAGCTCAAAAGAATGACTTTATCAATGGATCTGACAAAATTTAATTTGTGTGAATTCTGTGAATACTTTCATCTCCATACTTAACTTTACTCTAAGTATAGTTAAATATCTATGATTGGTGTTCTTTCGTGACATAGAGTCTCTTAGCTTGATTAAGTATACTCTCAAAGTCACAAAGATTTCTATGTGATCCTCGAATGGCAGAAATCAACATAGTTTTTCAATGATCTCATTCATCCAATCATATTTGAATTCAACTTCTGAAGTAGTGTATTCTTATTTTGTAGTAGATTGTGTCATTATGTTTTGCTTGGACCTCATTCCAACAAGACTTACTCTTCATTCCATAATGAAGTCAAAATCCAATTATAATTCATAATTATTTATATCTGTTTAGAAATTAACATCTTATGTAGCTCTTTCCATAAAGATCCTTTCTAAATTGATTGTCTCATATACATTCTCTTAGTTCTTCTAAAGTACTCTTAGAATGCTCTTTTAGTCATCTAGTGACTTAACCATGTATTCAATTAGTATCCTATGACATGTTTACAACATGATCAAATACCATGTCCTATGCATAATATGGCGTAAATGATGAATTTATTTGCCAAGCAAATAGAATATAAATCATGTCATATAGTTCAAACCTATGAGCTATGTACTTTTGAGGCTAGCTCAAATTGGTGCCATATGACAATGCCAAGAATTCTGCAAAAGAATCTTGTGTCTTGATCCCTTTCAAGATATTGCCAATATATGTATAAGGACATGAAACTTTTAACATTCATTTTATCTATCCCTTATAGATTTTACATTCCAAGAATGTATCTTCTCCTTCCTAAGTCTTTCATTTTAGAAACACTTTCTGAGTCAAGGTGAAAACGACCTTGCTTACTCAGAATGTGATTTCAAATGATTAAGTATGTCTCACTCATACAAGATTAGGAATTTCACTATGCTCCCACTAGTTCTTAGTAAACACACATGTTTTATTCATTTTGATATAAAAACATACCTTGTGGTTTTACATAAAATGATGATTATAACATTTAGATGTTTGCTTTATATCCACAAGTAGATCTCAAGATCTATACATTTTGTTAGGATAACATGGATTAAGAAAACCTCCAGGCTAATCTATATAGATATCTTCTAGTAGATGTCTATTAAGAAAAGCGGTCTTTCTTGAAATCTATTTGCTATATCTCATATTAAGAATATGAATTTATAGCAAACATATCCTTATTGATCTAGTCATAGCTACTTGTGGAAAAGGTTTGATCATAGTCAATGTCATGAGTATGATGAGGACCATAGTCAATGTCATGAGTATGAGAAAATCCTTTTATAACAAGTCTTGCTTTAAATGTGTATGGTTATCCATGTAATTTATTCTTTCTAGAAGAATCATTTACTCCTTCTAGCCTTGCTATAGGGAGAAATTTTAAGCAAGCCCATACTTGATTCTCATACATGGATTTCATCTCATGTTCACGACTCTAAGTCATTTATCAGATTCAAGATCTGACATAGCATCTTGGTATTTGATGGATTTTCCATAAGCCATCAATAAAAGCTCATCAATGAGAGATTCCACATTTCTCAAATCATAGATGAATTCTACCATTAATGTGAACAATTTGTGTTTGTGAATAACTATTATTCAATTTTAACAATCCTTGTTAAAAATAGTTCCAACTATTACTACATAAGGTTATGGTTCTTGAGCTGCTTCAAGTTCCATGTACCCCCCACTTGCTTTGTCATTAGAAGCTTGCTTTCTACTAACTTAGCTTTCACAAGAATAACAGGACTTATTCTTGGCGGGTTTGCATATAATAATCTAAGCCACATTTAGAGTATTATACAAATATGTATTTAGTATATTTTGGGTTTAGAAACTTTAGTCCAACATAGGCTTTAAATCCATAAAACATTTAATAAGATATGGATGGAGCCTTTCCATACAAAATCTTATAAAGTGTATAATCCACTTATTAGTTGGTATTTGTATTCAAGATACAGTTAATAGTGATTGAAGTATTATCCCAAAAATATTAAAGGAGGATATTTCTACCGATTAGAAAGTAAATCATACCTAGTAAGATTTAATTCATCCTTTATTATCATTAAGGCCTTAGATGGTTCTTACTGGTTTGTATCTCAACTTTTGAAATCTTCAACAAAGATTTCACAATTATGTTTTACCACGTAAAATATAATTAAAACTACTATAGTTGTTAACAAAGTTGATTTGGTATCTTGTGCTTAATCTCATACATTCATTAGAAAGGAAGTCATACACCAAAGTGTATAGTTCCTTAATCATTTTCTCTACACCTTAGTGAAAATGTCATTAGGAATCCTTTACATATAAATAAGGTTCACATATGTCAAATAAACTACATTATTTGCCTTCAAAGATCCCTTTCTTGAAGTTGGAATATGGGAATGCCATTTATATAATAAGGATAACAATGTCAAAGATGAGTTTGACTTAAAACAAGTTTAAGTCAAAAGTGCTTGCATATAGAACTTAACTTTATTTATGAAATGTTGATATTTACTTCACAATTCTATTAAGAGATCTAGTCTCATAAATAGAAGTTAATCATTTCAGAATATGAATATTATCGTTATGAAAAACGATTAAGTAAATGATCCAACATTTGAATAAAATAATTTAGACATAAATTTAGACATGCTAAATTAAAACACACTTTGTTCCAAAACAAATATTGTTTTACATTACAAGTAATTTATGTTCTAAGCATAAATAATAAACTAAACTCCTAGAGTGTAGTTCCAACTTGATTGTGCTCAGCTTGGTTACTCTTCAATAAATATTTGCAAGCCATTTACAAATATTAGATTAACATTTAAGTACCAAGTACCTAAGTGTTATATGAAAAATATGAGTTCTATCTAGTAGATACTATAAGTACTAGTCTCTTTCAGACTTTCTTTCCAAATAAGAGGATTAAATCCTCTTCCAGTGTCCAGTTTCTTCACGAAAGAAACAAGATCCATCTATGTGGACTTTAGTAGATTTCTTGGGCTTAAAGGTGCTCACTCCATAAAACATGGGCCTCCTGGATCACACAAGGTGGTTCATTTAGCCTTGCATTATTCCAATGTTTAAACTAGCTTTAACTATAATATCATTGTATTTATTGGAATATTGCTTGACCTGTTATATCATTAGATATATGTTGAAATTATCCAAGACTTCCTAGAAGTTATGAATAACTATTCCTAGCTTGATGTTAGAAACATCTTAAGCATCACAGTGATGCCTTTACTAGGTATCATGTTCAGGTTTAATTGCTCAAAGAAATAGTTTAGGACTTGGAACTGTAAGTGTATACAATTTCATATCTCTCACGAGATTGTCTCTAAAGACATGAACCCATTCATTGAAGTTGTATCTATTGAATGTTATTGTTTCATCAGTTCATTAAAGAAAATGACAATACATGATAATGAGAATGGATTACTTAACTACAAAATTTTAACAAAATCTAGGATCCAAGTTGCAAAACAAATAAATGGTTAGGTATCTTTTATCATATCCATTTGAATTCAACCTGGTAGATATCGATTATCAATTATATCTCACTATATAATTCCTAGATTTATGGGGTCGCTAATAACAAATTTAATTACACAAGTTTGATCCCATCTATGCCTCGAAACTCTCTTACTTAGGTATCCTTTATCACAAAAGATTTTCGATCAAATCGTCCAATTTGAAAAACTTGTGCAATCGGCCTATAAGTTGGTTATAGAAATCGCGAAGACACCCCGACCATCAAAAGATAACACTAAGCGGTTAGGTATCCTTTATCCCACTAATGAATACAAGAGACGTGCGAGTGTTCTTCAAAAGGATTGCATAGATTTGAGTTTTGTAAAAAGGGTCTTTATATGTTTTATAATTCTAGTTTAAAAACATATGATATCATGGTTATTACATGCATATAATAAACCATGGTATCAATTTTCAAAAGAAAATCACTTTTAAAGGTTCTATATAAAAAGCTAGTTTTTATATAATTTGACGCAGTTCAATTTTAATAACCGGTATTAAGTTTGAATGCATTTGAACCTTTTATGTCTTTAATAAAACTTCATTTTATTACTTATATATTTGGAGTTTGTATAAGTTATAAAAATCACCATTTCAAAACTTATAATGGAGTATTTCAAAATTTGCCGTTATTAACAATTTTATAAAACCGAGTTTTATTTTAAAATAATAACTTGTTACATCTTATGTCCAATTTTGAAAAACACAAACTCCATGTGATGTTTATTTTGTCCAAAATTATTTTAGCATGTGAATAACTAATTTACCAACTACACAAAATAATGCATAAAATAAACAACACAAACATGCATAAAAAGATATGCGCGTAAACATAACCAACTAATGACATTTTTGTGAGCCAATACAAAAATGTCAAGTCCATTCCTAAAGGGACATTTAAGGGGACCAAAAAACTTCTTGTAATGTTGTTGTAGAAGCTCCCACTTAACTAAACACCCATTGCTTACAAAAGATTGGAAAAACTTCTTTAAAGGAAAAACTGCAACTTTTATGACATTTTTCAGAAAGTGTCATCTTTCTGTTCAGCACCTTTTCAGCACATGTGTAGTATTCATGACACCTTTCAGAAAGTGGCATGTTCTATTCAACACATGTTGAACTCGAAAATATTCCTTTTGTCTTCAAAAAATGGTTCAAACTTCATTTCTTGTTACATCTTTGTACAAATAAATTAATTCTAAAAACTAATCTATTACTTTACAAAAATAACCAAGAAGAGCTAATTTATTTAATTATTACATACCATATGAATAAATAAATTATTACAACCAATTTATAAAAAAAATAACCAACACAACAACATAACAACACATTGGTCATTGGCTAGTTTATGCATATCATATACATCAATATACACATCAAACAACTTTTATTTTTCTAAGACAACTTTAAATGACAAAAGATGCATGAAACTTTTGTCACATAAAATAAAAAAGTTATCAAAGAAAATATGTATGAACTTATTTTTATACAAAAACAAGTTATCCATATTCTCCAAAAACTAAGATTTCCAAAAATCAAAAAAAATCTAACCAAACTTGCAAGATGGCTCTGATACCAATTGTTGGATTTTAGTTCAAAATAGTTTCATAAACTTGAAAAATATGGCAATGAAAGACTTTAAATTTTGAAATAACGTAAACATTTTATACCCACCAAGGATCTTCTTGCAAGTTATAGAAAGATTAAAACACCAACCAAATAAGAGGTGAAGAAATAACAACCTTTGTAGTTCTTTGGGTCCTCTCGGGAGGCTTGGAAGTTGATGAAGCATGTGGAACCTTTGAGACACCAACAATGACTCAACTTGATGTAGATGCTAGTCCAAAACTCTTAAACCCTTAAGCTTTAAGTTCATAAACAATATGAACTTAAAGAGGGCTTGAAGATGCAAGTGTTCTTCAAGTTTTCTAACCAAAACTAAAGAGAAAGGGAGAGGGAAGAGAGGATTCGGATTTTGCATCAAGGAAAATGAGCAAATAATCCAAGTGCAAGCTCTCTTATTTATATGCATAAAGTGAAGTTATTAACCATTAGTCCTTAGCACTTTAAGCAAACTTGTCCCCATTGTCATAAGCATGTCTCCCATGCCTTTAAAGCATGATTAGACAAGTCATACACTTCTTCTTTTTATGCATATCTCGAAAATTCCATAAAGAAGAAGAAAGAAAGTCAAACTTTTATAAACTCTTTTATTAAATATAAACTTTGTCTTTTAGGAAAAAAACAATAGGAAACAACTAGTCCAAAAGATTGTAGATGACTTATAAATCATACCATATAATGTATATTAAGTTACTTGCTAATGGAATTTATTATTTCCATGAAATAAATAATTTCCAATTTAATTATAAGAGTTTTATTGAATATTTATTAAAATCAATTTCTAATAAATAATCAATTGTATCAAGTTGTTGTTAGTGTGACCCATTAGTATCATATGTTATTTAGTAATATCACTTTAATATGACTCTTGAGCATACTAGGCCTTTGAGAACATCCCGGAATCGGAGATAATCAAAAGATCCTCGGTCCTCATAGGATTTAGCGGGGAAACGAAACACACTATTGGGGAGATAAAGCTACCGATATACATAGAGGGGGTAACCTCTATACAAAATTTATGTGTCAATGACACTTTATCTTCTTATAATGTGATATTAGGTAGACCATGGATCCACGAGATGAAAGCGGTTCCATCAACATATCCTCAGTGTGTAAAGATGCCTACTCCATGGGGAACAGTGAAGATCATGGGAGATCAACAAGAATCGAAGGAATGTTATAAAACCTCTATGAAGCCTACGACTAAACCCCAGCAAGCATAGCAATTAAGGCAGGGGCACGACATGTTCTAGAAACGAAGGAGCAAGATGTGAAGGAAGTGCCCATGAGCATCGAGGATCTTGAAGTCAAATTCCTCATAGGATCCTCAATACTTGAGCAAATCGAGCAAGATCTGTTAAACTTCCTTCGAACCAGAAGCAAGACATTCACATGGAAACACGAAGATATGACAGGTATTATTGATCCTTCTTTTAGACCAATACACCAAAAGAGAAGGAAGTTTGCACCTGAAAGGAATCAGATCATCCAAGAAGAAGTAGAAAAGCTCCTCAAGACAGGAATGATCAAGGAAGTGAAGTTCCCAAGATGGCTAGCTAACGTAGTTGTCGTACAGAAGAAAAACGGCAAATGGCGAGTATGTGTAGACTACATGGATCTTAACAAGGCTTGTCCTAAGGATCCTTTTCCTTCTACCACACGTTGACTCTATGATAGATGCAACGGATGGCCATGAACTCTTAACCTTCATGGATGCTTCAGCAGGATTCCAACAAATCCATATGGAACCATCCGATTAATAAGATACAACATTTATAACACCAACAGGTATATATTGTTACACTACAATGCCCTTTGGTCTTAAAAATGCAGGTGCAACATATAAAAGATTGGTAAATCGGATGTTTAAAGACAAGCTGGGGGACACCATGGAAGTCAATATTGACGACATGGTGGTGAATTCAATGAGAGCTGAAGATCATCTCAGGGATCTCAAAGAAGATTTTGACATTCTAGACGAATACAACATGAAGTTGAATCCCCTTAAATGCCACTTTGGGATGAAGGCAGGTAAGTTCCTTAAGTATATGGTAACCAAGAGAGGAATAGAAGCAAGCCCGGAGCAGATCAAAGCAATCATCGATATAAAATCTCCATCTTCAACAAAAGACATCCAAAGGCTAACCGGAAGAGTAGCGACACTCAACAGGTTCATTTCAAGATCCTCAGAAATGTGTAAACCCTTCTATGATATCTTGAAGAAGAACAAGAGATTTGAATAGACTGAAGAACACGAAAAAGTTTTCCAAGAACTCAAAAAATATTTAAGTTCCACGCCATTACTAGTGAAGCCTATAGATGGAGAACCACTTATCCTCTACCTCTCGGTATCCTCAAACCCGGTAAGTGTTGTCCCGGCCAAGGATTTTAACGGAAACCAACATCCTATGTACTATGTAAGTAAAAGCCTTTTGGATCCTGAGACCAGGTATTCTCATCTCAAAAAATTAATGATTGCATTAGTTATTGCTTCTACCAAACTAAGACACTATTTCGAGACACATACTAAACATGTGAAAACTAATTATCCTATTAAGAATGTTATGAGAAAACCAGAAATGTCAGGAAGGATGGAGAAATGGTGAGTGAAGTTAAGCACGTTTGACATCAAATATGAGCCAAGATCCGCCATAAAGTCATAAGCACTAGCAGACTGTGTGGCTGACTTTAGTGATGATCTACAAAACGAAGTAGACATGGAAGCCAAACAACTCCTAGAAGATGAACACTGGAAAATGGACACTGTTCACAGATGGAGCTTCAAACCAAAAAGGAACAGGTCTACGTATCATACTAAAATCGCCAAAGGGGGACATCCTACCCCAGGCAGTGAGTTACGAATTTAACACTACCAACAACAAAGCAGAATATGAAGCACTAATCATGGGACTACAATTGGATAAGGGTCTTCAAATCAAGGATCTTCAGGTATTTGTTGATTCTTTATTATTAACTAATCACTTCATCAAATCTTATGCAGTGAAAGGTGAAAGATTAGCACTATACCTGGAGATCCTCAAAAAACTAGCCTCTGATTTTGAAAACTTTAGCCTAACCCAAGTTCACAGAGAAGAAAACACAGAAGCATATGCATTAGCCAACTTAGGATCCTCCCTAAGGATCCCACCAAAAACGAAGATCCCTATAACCCACATAATAACTCCAGCCATAGAAGCCCTTTCTGACAAATCCGATGATCCTGAACAACCAATAAGCGTAGCAGCCATCGAAGATCCTGACCCTCAGATCCCTCCTCAAAAGTATCCCGACGAACAGGATCCTCAAAGAAGTCCACAATCATGGACCTAACCCATTATGGAGTATCTCCAAAATGGAACGATTCCAATAGAAGAAAAAAGCGAAAGAGCATTAAAAACAAGAGTCTCAAGATTCGTAATAATCCAAGGTAAACTCTATAAAAATTTTATGGCAGGTCCGTACCTTAGATGCTTGGAAGATCCTGAAGCTGCAGAAGTCTTGAAGGACATACATGAAGGAGACTGTGGCAATCACACTGGGGGCAGATCCTTATGCTCAAAGATATTAAGAATAGGATACTACTGGCCAACCATGAAGAGGGATTATTTTGTACATGCTAAAAAGTGTGATGCTTGCCAAAGACATAGCAACATCCTGCATCAACCAGCAGAACCTCTACATCCTATTATCTCTCCATAGCCATTCATGAAATGGGGAATGGATATTGTGGGAAAATTACCAATAGCCCCAGGAGGAAAAGTCTTCATGTTGGTGATGACTGATTACTTCTCAAAGTGGATCGAAGCTGAAGCCTTCGTTCAGGTAAAAGACAAAGAGGTAGTCTTGTTTATTAAACGTAATATCCTGACCAGGTTCGGGATCCCGGCTGAAATCATATGCGACAATGGATCCCAATTCATAAGCAAAAGGACAAGAGACTTTTTCACGAATTGGGGAATCAAAATGATAATGTCCACTCTTGTTCGTCCCTAAGCTAATGGTCAAACAGATTCTAGCAATAAGATCATAGTAAACAACTTGAAGAAAAGGCTGGATAAAAAGAAAGGGAGATGGGCAGAAGAGCTTCCTTTCGTCCTATGGGCAGATAGGACTACTTCCAAAGTAGCCACATGTCAGACCCCCTACTCTTTGGTGTTTGGGACAGAAGCAGTGATCCCTACCGAAGTAGTGATCCCGACGGCAAGATACTTGCTCCAAGATCAAGAGAATAACGACAGGATCCTAGCCCAGGATCTTGACACTATTGATGAACTCAGAGATCTTGCCAAAATACGCATTACTGCTCATCAACAAAGGATCACCAAGGCTTACAATAAGAACATAAAATTCATAAGATTCTAAATAGGAGACTTGGTATCAAGAAAAAACATTCTAAAACACCAAGGATCCTAGTGCAAGTAAATTAGCTCCGAAGTGGGAGGGACCATATCTCATAGATGCTGAAGCAGTAAAAGGAGCATATTGGCTAGCAAAACTCGAAGGAGACATTTTGCCAAGATCCTGGAATGTTATACATCTCAAATCATACTATATGTAGATAAGGTCGATTGATTTTCAACAAAACCAAGGTGCACATGTTCTTTACCTTGAACTTTTCATCGTTACTTATTTTCTCCTCTATTACATTACTAACTTAAGCATCGGAGGGGAGTTAGCTAGACTAACACCCACCCCTAGCTAACGTTTGCCATGAAAAACAACGTACAACTAAGGACCTCCATAAGCAATGATCCTGAAACATGAGGATCCTCGAGGTCGAAGATCCTGAAACACGAGGATCCTCAAGCTTGAAGATCCTGAAACATAATGATCCCCAAGATCCTGAAACATAAGGATCCTCAAGATTAAAGATCCTGAAACATAAGTCTCCTGTCACACAAAGATCTCAGTATCTTAACAATTTCATTATATCAACGGTATGATTTTTAAACTATTACATACACAAGCTAGAGACTGATCATTTCTCCTACGTTTAAGGGTACTTAATCCCCTCTAAGCTTTAAAAAGCTAATTACCTCTTTCACACGAACTAAGTTTTATACACCTCGCTTAAACGCACGATGTCTAACTATGGGATACGGATAAGGGGATCATTTCACGATGCAGTGGCTTGGCAACCCTCTTATCCTTGAACATAAGTTAAGATCCTTAAGGTTTATAACATTTTCATGATATCCAAAAATTAGGATCCTACCCTAGTGATTGATTAAGGCTTATGACATTTTCATGTTATCACACGTTAGGATCTTACCCCAAAAATTACATAAGGTTTATAACATCTTCATGTTATCACACGTTGGGATTTTCCACAAGAAAATACACACGAATCATAACATTTTCATAAGTAGGAGATTTCCCATGAGATACGTCACAAGTTGGGATCCTCCCCAGTATATAACATTAACATGTTATTAGTTGAATTTATGGTGTTACCCAAGAATATTTTCAAAGTTTATAACCTGAACAGATTATCCTAAGAAAGGAATTCCCCCGTATGATCTAATGATTAAGGATCCTCATCATTGTGGATCCTCATCATTAAGGATCCTCATCATTATGAATCCTCATCACTAACGATCCTCATCATCAGAAGTCAACGAACATCCTAAGTTCTTTTCAAAGTTGAGGTTTATCCTCAGTAAATTCTAATGTTAAAGAGCTTATGAAGCTTAAGGAAAAACTTGAAGATAATCAGGTTCCATCTGTCCTTATTCTCGAAAAACTCTAAGTGAAGTTTAAGGATCCTGAATTTTCTAGGATCCTAAGCAAAAATCATTTGATTATCAGAATTCAAGTACGCTAAAAATGATTCACTAAGAGAATTTTATTTTAGGATTATTTACAGGAACCAAGTTTTCCGGGATCCTGATTATTTAAAGATCTTGATATCATAACAGTCATGCAGAAAAAATCAAGAGAGAGAGAGATATAAAAAGAAAATACTACCATATCATTCGAAAAGTCGCACATCAACCTACTAAGGCAAAAGTTGAATGTCTTGCATAAAACAAAAAACTACTTAAACTAACTTCTCGTAGGCCTAAACCTTAGCATGGTCATCATCAGCCGCGTCTTTCTTCTCCCCTCCATCTGTCAGCAACAGTACATGATCCTGATTGACAGTAGCATGCTTACCAATCAATTTGGCCAGTGCCTCGCGCCAACCGTCCACATCCTAGGAACCTGCATTCTCTAAATCCTCTGCCAACTTGATCTTAGCCTCTAGGATAACCATCACAGCACTTGTCTTCACATCGACAATCACCTCCTCGAGATCTGCAGAATGCTCCTCCTCCTTTTCAGCCTTCTGTTTGCTCAACAACTCTACCCTCTGGAGGAGATCCTCGTTGGTGGCCCTCCAGATTTTCTCTTTCTCTTTTAGAGCGGACTCGACTTTCTCAGCACGGATCCTGAGATCATTGGTGAACTGAGAAACATGATTGGAGACTTGAAAGAAACAAAAACATAATCAAAAGAAGAGGCATGTATGATAAATTAACAATGCTTATACCCAGGACACTTACAGCTTAGGAAAACGAGGTTAACTTTCCAAGAGCATCCTCGGTGTTGAGGTTCTCTAGGCTGAAATCTACGACCTCAGAAGTCTTTCGCTTACGGGATTCTGAAGCCTTATCCGTAAGGTCTATGTGAGATCTATTAGGAAGAGGAAGGAAGGGTGACACCTTTTTCTTGCTTAACCTTGATCAAACCACTAGTCATATCATCTTCAAGATCTGCTAAACCAAAACGAGCTTTGGATCGAGTAGTCTTGGAACCTGCCAAAGATCCCCATCGATTCAAGATCCTTATCAGTCTAAAAGAAATATCCAAGAGAAATAATATTACCAGTGGCCATAGAAGCGGTAGTAGAAGAACCCTCTTGGAGACTGGAATGTTCAAGCTTGAATGACCTTTAAAATGCAAGAAGTGCAAGAAATTTGGAAATCTTGTCCTCATAATAACCAGTAGCAGGAACAAGCTCCTCAAATTTAAACGATGCATCAAAAGAAACAAAATAAGGGAAGTAAATTTCAAGATCTTTAAAGTCTAAATTTAAATATACCTTATGTTAGTTTTTACTTACAGTAAAAACTACGTATCATGAAATCAAGTATGGTAAATATACTTGTACTTCTGGTTTTGGAACATTTAAAACCATAAGGCAGTATTATGGATAATATAATATTTTCTAGGATTAATACTAATGTTTTACTGTAGAACAGATATAACTAAGAATACTTTTACAACAGAAACGGTTTATGGGATTAAACCACTTTGACAAAGGAAACGGTTTATGAGATTAAACCACTTTTACAAATGAAACGGTTTATGGGATTAAACCACTTTTACAAATGAAATGGTTTATGGAATTAAACTACTTTAACAATTGGAACTTAGTCAACTAGTATAACATAAAGGACCTTTAGTGGTTAATTCTATAATTCCTTAGTTTTTACATCAGAGTTATACATAAGTAATATCCGATTGACAGTGAAATGTGTGACTTCCGCCTTACTTCCTGTTCCTTGTTTGGTTGTGGGCTTAGGGCAGATACACCCATTTAACTGTCCATTCGATATTGGGTTATATATAATTAGTATAAACTAAGTAATTACAGATGGAAACTATTGAGGTTATCAATCTATCACCTCAGGAAATATAGGATTTTCTGGAGGAACCAGTGAACTTTTCCAAAGAACTTAGAGTATACTTAACAGAACTAAAATACTTATGAAATCACCAGCTTAAATGCTGATCTACTCTTTCGAAATAACTTGTATTCTCAGGAATCCAGTAGACAGGTACACTCCCGAAGCTTTTGAGAAGACTACCTAGTACCGTACCGCGACTCTTGTCTTCTACTATACCTATTTTGGTGTTTGAATATGTAATGTTTAAACACTTATGTAAAACTTATACTTATTAATGCAATGGTTGTTTGTACTTTGATTACTATATTGCATGTGTTGTGATACTTACCTGAAGTCCTCCGCCCCCGAACGTTTCCGTCGTTCTGGTTTGGGGTGTGACATATTGTGATACCTGTTCTAGTATGTATATATGTATAAGCATGTATGTATACTTTTATAAGGTATCGTTATATATTTAAAATATATTATTATCCAGAGCACTTCAGCCCCATTGTATTTATTGTTGTATATCTTTTATCGGTTGATATACTTAGTTCACTATAAACAATGCTCTGATACCAATCTGTCACACCCCAAAACCGGAACGGCGGAAACGTTCGGGGGTGGAGGACGTCATGTTTTGTGTCACAAGTCATGCATCATATTAATCAAAGTAACAAACAACCATTTCATTATAAAGAAAGTGTTTACAAAGTATGTGGTTCACATAACATAGACTACAAAGTAATAACAAAACAAGACATGAAGCTATTATGCTCCATCTTCTGAATCCCGGTGCGCGTACCTGTCTACTGGTCTCCTGAGAATACAAGTTATTTTGAAAGAGTAGATCAGCTTTTAAGCTGGTGAGTTCATAAGATTTTAGTGATGTAAGTAAGTTGTAAGTTCTGTTTAGAAAAGTTCGCATGTTCCTCCAGAAAATCCTATATTTCCTGCTTTGATGAAAGATAAGTAAAAATGACTCTACAATCCTTTCTATGAGTACTAAATGGATACAAGTTATATAAAACCCAGAGTAAATAAACAATCGATTGTGTGTATCTGTCCTAAGCCCACAACCAAACAAGGAACAAGGAATGAGGCGGAAGGCACACAACCCATTGGTTGTTAGATCATCGTTGTATATAACCCTGGCGTATTCACTTGGTACTCACGGAGTTAACTGTAATAGTTCCTTTATAATTCATGAAAAGATTCTTTAAGAGAACCCTTATTTCTTTTAGTAAAAATGGTAACCATAATAGTTCCTTCTATAATCACTTAGTTTATACTAGCTATATAATATCTAATATCGAACAGATAGTTAGTTGTGTGAATCTTCCCTAAGCCCACAACCAAACAAGGAACAGGAAATGAGGCGGAAAGCACACATCCAACTACCTGTCGGGTATTAATTATATATAACCCTGATGTATAAACTAAGGTATTATAGAATTAACCACCTAAGGTCCTTTAAGTTATAATGGTTTAATAAAATGGGTTAAACCCTTTACTGGTAAGTTTCTAGTTTTGTCTACCAAATGTTCTATTTGAAAAGTATGTTTTGTACTAGAACACGTTGTATTGAATTAGTATACTACGACCTGGCCCATACCTGGTACTCCTTATGATTACTTGGTGTATACGGAATATATATATATATATATATATATATATATATATATATATATATATATATATAGCTAAGATCAAATAGATAGTAGGCTGGGTGAATATGCTCTAAGCCCACAACCAAACAAGGAACAAGAAATGAAGCGGAAAGCACACATCCTACTATCTGTCGGATTCGATTAATATATATTCCTGATGTATACACTAAGGAATCATAAAGTTAGCATTATAGGCCCCTTCCTACTGAATGTACTAGACTCGACTGTTCTGTTTGTCGCTTGTAAGTTTTCCCTAGTTTATAACTATCTTAACTCGAAAATAGTTTGCATTAACTTTCAAGTGGAACTGTCACAATATGAAAGTAATGGGAAAAATGTAAGTACACAGTTGTCTTTTAAATTGACAAACTGAAGTACTGACTACCTTAAAACTATTTTGTTTCATTAAGGTCATAATGTGATGTGGTTGTACCCATACTATACGCTCTCCCTGCAAGAGATTCTGGTTACAAAACGCAACTTCAGCAAACGAATTGCTAAGTCGTGAAATAGTCTCACATTAAAGTTATAGTATTCTTGTATACCCAATTTATTATCACCTTTTGTTTAGAACAATGTGTTAGTGATCATTGGTATAATTTAGTATGTTCTTCTTGTTATAGTATATAGTATGTTCTCTATGTTATCATGTATTGTATCTTCCTCCCTGTTTCTCTTTATAGTATGTTCTCTGTGTTATCGTGTATTGTATCTACCTCCCTGTTTCTCTTTATAGTATGTTCTCTATGTTATCGTGTATTGTATCTACCTCCCTGTTTCTCTTTATAGTATGTTCTCTCTGTTCTAGTGTCTAGTGTGAACTGAACCTCTAAACTATACCTATTATAGTTTACTAGTATGTTTACTTGAACTGTTACTGACTTGAAGAAAAGACTCCTTTTATCTACTAAGTTATGATTGTACTTTAAAAACGGAGTTTTGTAAACTATAAAGTAACATAACTTTAAAAGAGTTTTTGAAATGTTTTGATCACTTATAAATACATAAGCAATCCTTTAAAAGATGTTTATAACAAAACATTTACACAATTATCATTGTGTTCAACTTGTATCCCCCCCCCCCTTAAAAGCATTTAAAACAGTTAAAAGATTGATTATATGGGTATGAACTCACCTTATGTGGGTGATTCAAACGAATATGCGCGTAAGGATGAGAAGTTCCACGAATGAAGTCCCGGGACACAAACGAGTCCTAATGACATATATGGCATATATTTGTGACATCCCCTAATTTCTCGGCCAGAAAAGACCGATTTAATTTATGCTTTTTAAAATAAAGTCAGAGAAATCCTTTTAAAAGATGTTACGGAATTGGTCCCCAAAAAAAACATGATAAAAGTTTATCAAAACCTTTCTTTAAGAAATATATAATTTCATTTCATATCAAAACCTCGGGATGTCATGTTCCGATACAGATCAAAAGCATAAACAAGATAGTATAAGCCTTTCAACAGTTATTTACAACTACTGGCCTATAATCCAAAAATCTCTCATCATCCTCCGACTATGCTCGGGGTTCACTACCTGTAACATAAAAAGCTGAGTGGGTCAGGCTTGGGAGCCTGATGAGCATATAGGGTTTTCAACCCACAATAATAATAAACTTATTAAGTTCACCAATCAACAATAACCCTGATTACCCATTCCCGTTATCCTCACTTTACGTCCCTAAACACCTATCACAAGGGACCTAGCCTAAAGAATATCATCGGGATGGACACTACTGCTAAGGGGACTCCTCAGCCATACATGTCCTAAAGGCAACCATGAGGGGGATGGAGTACAACAAATGAACACCCAAGCTCATTAACACCTACAGGTTGCGAGCCTGCCAGCGTTCTACTGGACTGTCTAGAAAAGTCTATGGTCGTCATCCATACTCCGCTAGATGACTGGATCACAATCACATCGAGGCCTCTCATCATTTTAACACACATCAGCTATTTCGTCTACCCATGTTTTACCCAACATATTTGTAGATAAAATACATATACAGTTTAAAACTTGTATAAAACATCTATTCAACAGTCACCTCAATTAAACAATTAATATAATTACACATAGCACGTGATGAATCAATGAATCGAGTAATGAATTAATCAGAGTATGAATTCAAGTAAGAATATGAGATTTGAACACAGGATGTAAATATGATCTTGTTATGCTCTATTATGCTTTCGAATTCTTTACAGAGAATAGTAGACAAGTCTGTAAAAGTTCTTATCTGACTCTAGTAAATAACCCTATTTATAGGGAACTGAAAGCATACAAAAAATATACTAAGGCATTGACTCTAAAGCTTCGAATAAAAGCGCCCTAGTAAAATACATTACAAAATATTCGAAGAGTCCTAAACATACTTCGACTAATTACAACAATTCGACCCTTACAATCTCCCCCTTTGTAATCATAGTCGAAGTCTTCAATTTGTAAGAAGTGTGATGGAATACAGTAATACTCTTCGAATCTTCGTGTACCAGGAGATAATCTTCTTCAGCTCTTTCTTGGCGCCTTCATTGTTCTTCTTGCAATGATTCATACGAACAATCAAGTTCGTATATTGAGATGTTGAATATCTCTCGACTTCACTTGCTTGGAATAAGAACCGTTTAGACTTTCCAGCTTTGTCTTTTCCTGCGAAGACAATTCCAAAAGGCTTCACGCAAATTTCACCATCAGCATACTTCTTCAATTCAGCCTGAGTCTTTGTAGGAGCCATCGGGGCTTTAATTTCCATTCCTTTGGCAGTAGCTAATTCAACATCTGTTAGTGCCAAGCATTCATAATAGTTTTCGATACAAATCTTGATGTGAGCTACTCCAAGCTTGAACTCATCTGGTTCTGTGTTTTGAAGGTATGAGAATGATTTGTCTTTCAAAAGTAATGCAACTTGTATAAGATCATACAAGTTCATTAATGGAAAATCTGCAACAGTGAATTCGCAAATATTTCCATTTGCCCTGGCAACCACATATTTAACATTTTGGACTGTGTTTTCGAAAACCACATCCTTTTTCATACTTATGACCTTCTTGATTTGTATTGAAGACCAAACTTCCTCAGGGGCTTTTCCAAGAACAACATCAAAACGAATTTTCATGTGTGTACCTTCATCTTTATTTTTAAAATTCCCTTCTGCTTTGAACTGAGGCATGATAAACATCATTTCGTTTATGGGAAAATCCAACTGGCCTGCATCAGTATTTGTGACCAAATAACTCTGCTTTGGTTTCTTCTCAAATGAATACATGTGATTGAATGCAACCTTGGCCTCGATTGTTTCGTAGTTATAGTGTTTAGTTGGATCCCCTTTATCCATTCCGTTCGGATCATTTGCTCGCTGAGCCATAATGCTTTGAACTATTCTGAGCTTTTCGATTTCAGCATCAACTTCAGCCTTCTTTTCTTCTTTTGATTTTTCCACAACAATCGATTTCCCTTTATCCTTCAATGCTTGATTGTCAGTTGTCTCTTTTGGTTTTGAACCACTCCCACCAGTCTCCGAAGATTTACAAATCACAATTCCTTTCGAAATTGGTCTTGCAATTGGCATTGTTGTTACGATTGTTGAAGTCACCTGTTCAGTAGAAACAATTATTGGTTTTGTTGTAGGGATTTTCGAAGAAAAGACTTTTCCCACAAATTTCGCATCTTCTCCACTAGTCTTCGACTCACTAGTTTTTCTTTCTCCCCCTTGCACCCCTGTGAAAACAGGTGGGGCATTTGTGGTTGGAAGAAGACTTGATATGCGAAAGAGAGGAGCAAGTTGCTTGTTGAGAATGGCTTCGAATTGGATAAACTTCTGAGATAAAAATTCAGGAGTAATCAATGGAGAAGAAACCGGCCTATCAGAAATCTCTTTTAACTCCTTAAGCAACTTAAGCACTTCTTCAAAGCTTGCACTTTTGGATGTTGAAAGTTGAGTAATTTGAGGACTCAAATTTTCATACAACTTAACAAATCGAGTGACTGCGTCACAAATGATATCAACCTTTTGATGCAATGATGCATAGTCATGTTGAACAGTTGCTATTTCTCTTTTCATATCTTCACGAAGTTCGTGAATTTGCAAGTTGACATCCTCTCGAACTTTCTTCACATCTTGAATAAAAAGAACATGTCGTTCCTTTGCAACATTCTTCAATTCTTTCAGATTACCAGCAAACTTCGAACTCTGAGAATTGATCCGAATTTCATTTTTTTGATCATTATGATCAATCTTCTCCAAGAGTCGAGATTCAGAATCTTTAAGCATCCCCGATACTTTACTTATGATTTTGGATTCAAACACCTTCAGCAATTAATCAACTTCAACACTTGAAACAGACGAACCAACCCCTAGATCTGCTTGAGATTGAATGACAGAATTCAACTTTTGATTTAAAATCTTAAACTGCTTCATGGTCATCAGCATGTGATCTGGAAACTGCTTTTCTTCTTCATGAAACTCCAAGTCTTCAAACATACCGCCAAACCCCTCATTATCAGTCTCTGTCTCCATACAAACAGTTTCTTGAATAGGTGAAGTTGTTTTGGGTGGCTCAGTAGATTGAGAAGAAAAAATAGACGTAAAGGGTTGATCAAGAATGTGTTCGAATGTTGGGGAATCTGTTGTTGAAGTAAGAGGAGTAGAAGATAATGGTAAAGAAACAGTACTTGCAAAAGGAGCAGAAGTAGATGGATCTGTAGCTTCATTTTTCGAACCTCCTTCACCCATATTGACATTTGCATCCATCTCAGATACATGTGCAGGGATGCCTGAAGTTCGAACCTCCTTAGGAACTGATTTGGCAATCGAATCTTCGGGTGGTATGACAACTGTCTTCTCAGGAGTGAAACTTTTGGTGATAAGAGTAAATTCTAGAGTTTCAGGAATTCTTTCACTATCATCATCTGTTGACTCAGTAGAGATTACAAGTTTTCGAGTCTTCTTCTTTTTTTCTTTGATAAATGCTTTGCCATGTCTTCAGCCCTTCGTTTCTTGGACACCGGTGAAACAGGTGCGGGCACTTCTCTAATTAGAATCCCTTGATGAGTTATTTGAGGTTTTCGAACCACTTTGTGCATTGGAGACTTGCTTTTGTGAGTGGACTTCATTTTAATTCTTTGAAACATGCCAGTCTTCGAAGGAAGGACTACATGTTCTCGTGTTTCTTCAATAATGGGCTCAATTACTGGAGTCTCAGCAATAGTCACTTCAACTGTTTCAGACTTCTTCTTTGGAGATTTCGAAGATCTGGACTCAGTTTCATGATTTCTCGACTTCTTGGTTTTCTTATCATCTCCTCACAGTAAAACACCAGTTTTAATTGAAGAATCAATTGTCGTCAAATAGGCTACCAATACAGGGTTCGAAGAATCAACTCTTTTAAGCATCGCATCTGGAATACGAGCAACTGTAGGAAAAACATCAGTATTATCTGTAACCTCCTTCGGATAGTGGTAAGATTGAAAAACTGCTTTGTCTTCATCAGTGGGTACCAAAATCCCTTCCTTATTGTAAAAGTGTTGCAGAATCAAACTCTAGTATTTTGCACACGAAACACCATGAATAGCATTCGTGTGTTGTACACCCTTTTGGAATTCCTTCCACAACTGTGTAGAATAATCTACTTGAAGATCATAGTAGATTCCAGCAACCATGGCATAAACCTCCATTCTTCCTTTATCAAGGCCAGCTGATCTCCCAGTCAAACAGCGTAGAAAAATACCAAATAAGAAATTCCAGATTCGCAGAAGACCAGATTTCTTAAAATCACTAATCTTGGACAATGGTGGCTGATATCCCATCTCATTAAACATGTGAACGATTTGTGGAAAAGTAAATGAAACATATGGAGGCAAATTCGGAATATCAAGAATTTGGCAAAATAGTTTCTTGGTTAGCCTGACCTTTTTGTCGTTCACCAGATGAAAAGTAATCGTATCAGATGCTTTGTTATATGTCGCAGTTGATCCTGCTTGAGAAAGCCAGGACAATGGAACAGAGAAAGAGTTGAACATCGCTTTGGCCAAAACCGAGTTCTTCAAAGCAACTATGAGCATCTTTAATTCTTCCAGGTACTGAGAAACGTCACCCTCCAAGTAGTAGTTTGTTGCTTGAATCTTCATTATTGGTAATGAAGAGGCATCTTCAGTGGTATGAGAATCAACATGAGCAGAAGTCGCCATTGTTAGGGTTTGAAGATGATGATGATCAGAGAATTTTGGGAAATTTGCTTTTTGATCGCGTAAACTGACAATGAACCCCTGGAATTCCCTTTTATATGTAACCCTTAAATTTGAATTTGAAGCGGGATATGTATTTAATGATATCCGACGTGGCACCTTGAAAACCGGACCATTACTGCGTAAAAGTAGCCATGCGTAAAAAAGTAGCTGTCACATTGCCTTGAGAAACGGACAGAATACCATACGTCATTTATAAACAGCCTGTCTTGTAATCCCCAAGAAAATGGTAACCGTCAGAACCCTTTGAATGGAAGCAAGGCTCTTTCACTTTTGGAATGAAAAGCGAAGTCATACGCCAGAAGTTCGAAATCATCAGCCTGAGTTGGTATTACTCAGAACCTCAAGGATTTCGTGAGTGATGTGTTCCAAAGAATAGAGACGAGAAACAAATATAATAAAAATATGGGATATTGTGATGTCAAACCATTGACACAAAAGCAGATGAAATCCCGGGCAAAGATTACTTCATTAATCATTAAGAGAAATGATCAATAGCTTGTGTGGGTTCCCGTGAATTACAATCGAATACTTGTGGATAAGTATCAAAGGGCTTCTTTTATAATGCTTCGAGGATGGTTTAAAATTTTGTTACATGTCATCCTAAACATAAGGTGAGAAATTGTAATAGAAATTACTTGTTTGACTAGTGTAGTCAGTGACAAGTTGGCTTTGAAAATTTTTGAAATGACTAGGACATTCGAATGAAACTCACACGGAAATCATATTCAAGAAAAAATTTATATGCTGGATCTTGTTGGGTAACAAACATCGTGGGTTTCGAATGTTTGATCAAGACCACTCATTCGAAATGAATATGTTTTGGAGTTTCGAATTTTGGAACAGAAACAAAAGTTTCGTGAAAATCTGGAACTTAGTTCCCCGTCAATTCCTTAAAAAAATAATGAGAATTGGGTTTCACTTTCATCGCGGTCTCATGATGTCAGATCATAAACACAGAGTTTTGATATGTCTAAGTCTCGATGGGTTTGATCAGAGACCTCTCGGACATATGTCTTCGTGTGTGATCGTGAAAGAATTTTATGGATGAAAAAGATTGATGTAAGACATGAAAAGTACCTCTGTTGTGTTTGGACCAAACAGTAAACTCTTAACTCATTTTGAGAAGAGTAAGGTAGCTCAAAGACTAATGTGAATATAAGCCTGATTGGGAAGAAATCTTCGTATGAATAATTTCATTAAGGCTTTCTTACACACACATTGAGTCATGGAGGCTTTGGTCAACATACAACAACATGCTTCTAGGGACATCCTAACTAGTTTGAAAAATTTATCGATTCATACGAAAAATGTACCGTACCCGAGTACTGCAAGCATAATCTCCGCTGTATCTTCATGAGAATCTGCAACAAAATACTAAAAAGAAATAAGAATCAAAATATTTTTGATGTTTTGATTTTTCGAAAATAAAGAAAAAACAAACGAAAATCTTTTTGAATTTTTAAATTTTTCGAAAATTAAATGACAAAATAAACGAAAATCTTTTTGGATTTTGGAATTTTCTGAAAATTAAATGACAAACAAATGAAAATCTTTTTGGATTTTGGTATTTTCTGAAAATTAAATGACAAAACAAACGAAAATCTTTTTGGATTTGGTATTTCTGAAAATTAAATGACAAAATAAACGAAAATCTTTTTGGATTTTTGAATTTTCGAAAATTGAAATAGTACTTGATGCAAATATGCAAAATTTTATCATCCCCTTATAAGTAACAAATATACGGATTCGAAGAGGTCGAAGCGTTGACTATGAACAGTAACAGCTGAATCAACCCTTAAAATAAGTAACAAATGTGCGAATTCGAAGGGGTCGAAGCGTTGACTATGAACAGTAACCTCTGAATGCTGAATGAGTTTGCATTATCTTTTAGTCAGTGCCTCTGAATCATTCCTTATCATGCATCATTCTTCTTTTTCGCATGGAACAGAATTTCCATCGATCATTCCAAGTCCTTCTATAATCTTCACAAGGGATTTTTCATCCAAAGCTTTCGTGAAAATGTCAGCTAACTGATCAGTTGTTTTCACGAAATGTACTTCAATATTTCCATCTTCCACGTGATCTTTGATGAAATGATAACGAAGAGCTATATGTTTAGTCTTCGAATGCTGCACAGGGTTATGACAAATTCTTATCGCACTTTGAGAATCACAATATAATGGAATATTTTTCATATTAATTGCATAATCACGCAATTGACTTTGGATCCATATTATTTGTGAAGTGCAAGCAGCAGCAGCCACATATTCTGCTTCAGCTGTTGAAATTGATACGCATGTTTGCTTTTTCGACTGCCAGCTCACCAATTTGCCATCAAGAAATTGACATCCACCACTTGTTCTTTTTTGATCAAGATTACAACCACCCAGGTCTGCATCCTAATATGCTTGTACAAAGAACCCAGTGTTCGAAGGATACCACAATCCTAACGAAATTGTTCCTTTAAGATAACGAAAGATATTCTTCACAACAGTGAGATGTGGTTCTCGTGGATTAGACTGATACCTAGCACAATTACACACAGAAAACATGATATCAGGTCTACTAGCTGTAAGATAAAGTAATGAACCAATCATGCTCCTATATAAAGTTATGTTAATGGCAGGTTTATCTAACGAAGATGTAAGCTTTATGCCCGTTGCCATTGGAACTCGTAACTTCGTGCTATTCGTCAATCCAAACTTTTCCAACAGATTCTTCGTATATTTTTCTTGATTAATAAAAATTCCTTTTCTATTTTGACGAATATTCAAACCAAGAAAATTATTGATTTTTCCCATCATGCTCATTTCGAACTTACTTTTCATCAAATCTTCGAATTCTCTAGACAAAGCAGGGTCAGTTGAGCCAAAAATAATATCATCAACATAAATTTGAACTAGCATTAGATGATTCCCCACTTTCTTTCGAAATAATGTGGGATCAACTGATCCTTGTTTAAATTTAGATTGTTTCAAAAATGAGGTAAGAGTTGCATACCATGCTCGTGGTGCTTGTTTCAAGCCATAAACTGCCTTATCTAAAATATAAACATGATTTGGAAATTCTTCGTTAATAAAACCTGGGGGTTGTTCCACGTAAACAGTTTCTTCAAGCTCTCCATTTAGAAATGCACATTTCACGTCCATTTGATAAACATCAAAATCTTTGTGAGCTGCATAAGCCAGAAATATACGAACCGCCTCGAGTCTTGCGACAGGGGCAAAAGTTTCTTCATAGTCAATTCCTTCTTGTTGTGAATATCCTTTAACAACAAGTCTGGCTTTGTTTCGAACAATATTTCCATCTTTGTCGGTTTTATTTTTGAAAATCCATTTTAACCCGACAATCGAAACATTTTCAGGTTTAGGAATTAACCTCCAAACCTTGTTTCGTTCAAATTCAGACAATTCAGATTGCATTGCAACAACCCAATCTGAGTGTTCCATTGCAATCTTAACTGTTTTTGGTTCAATCTTTGAAATAAAAACATTGAACATGCAAAATTCTTGATGAGTATTCAATACCTCATTCTTTGCACGAATTTGAGCTCTTGTTAAAACTCTCTCTTGTGGATTCCTGATTACTTGATCCTTCGGATGATCTTTTGTCCACTTTTCCATTGGCGGATATGCTGGATTAAATTCCAAAGGTGCATCTTCGTATATATCATCGTTTTTTGAGCCTACAATTGAACAAGCATCATCAAAATCATTATTATCTTCAATATTTTCTGAATGCTCCCCCTCAACATCATCATTCAATCTTTCTTTCTCCCCCTCGAAAGAATGCATGTTGTCATCTAATGTATTCGAATCCAAGTGCTCCCCCTCCACTGGATTGTGTTGCATACTTTCGCCTTTCTCTGGTGAATTTGATGTTGAAGCATCATTAAGCTTTGTTAGTTCAGAGATATGATTATCACTTGCATTTATTTCAGCATCAACAGCATGATCTGAAATTCCAAAAATTAAGTCATAATCATTATCTAATGTTTGTGAGGATTCAGATTCATCTTGTATGTTTTTCAGAATTGGATTATTTTCAAACTGAGTTGTTGTTTGTTTAATGTAGTAATCATCAAATGTAAGATTAAAAGTTTCTTCAACTTTTCGTGTTCTTTTATTCAACACACGATATGCAACTGAATCATGCGAATATCCCAAGAAAATCCCTTCATCTGCTTTTGCTTGAAATTTCGTAAGATTATCCTTGAGATTCATAATGAAGCACCTGCATCCGAAAACATGGAAAAATTTGACATTAGGTTTTCGATTGTTGAGAATTTCATATGGAGTAATGTTGAAACGACGATGAATGAACGATCTGTTTTGAGTGAAACATGCGGTTGATACTGCTTCGGCCCAAAGATATTGTGGAAGATTCGCATATGCCAACATAGTCCTTGCCGCTTCGCATAGAGACCTATTTCTTCGTTCAACAACACCGTTTTGTTGTGGTGTGTATGGAGATGAAAAATTATGAGAAATCCCTTTGTCCACCAAAAATGAATCAAGAACATTGTTCTTAAATTCAGTTCCATGATCACTCTTAATTTTTCGAACAATCTTCTTCAATGTTGTTTCCATCTTTTTGATAAAGTCAATCATGATTTGTGCAACTTCAGATTTAAGCCTGAGAAAATAAACCCACGTAAATCTAGAAAAATCATCAACAATCACTAAAATGTACCGTTTCTTGTTAAGAGTTGAAACAGTCGAAGGACCACACAAATCAATACGTAAGAGCTCCAGAGGTGCAACTATTTTCGAATCAATCGTAATTGGATGACCTTGTTTATGTTGCTTGCCAACTTCACAAGCTGCACATAAAGAATCATTGTCAAATTTAAGTACAGGTAAACCTCTTACCAGATCTTGTACCACAAGTTTATTGATGTTTCGAAAATTGAGATGAGAAAGTCTTCGATGCCAAAGCCAACTTAAGTCTGATGTTGCCTTCGAAAGAAGACATATAGTAGGTTTCCCTACTATCGGATTGATGTCCAAAGTGAACATGTCACTTTTCCTTTTGGATTTCAGTAACACCTCTTTTGTTGTGACATTCGAAATAATACTTCCTTCTTCGTTAAAAAGAACTTGATTGCCAGTGCCCACAACAAGTTGAGAAACACTTATCAAGTTATGTTGAAGACCTTCAACATATGCCACCCAATTCACTGTGAATTGACCATTCGTGATTTTCCCATATCCTTTGACTTGACATTTTTGATTGTTCCCAAACTTCACTACTCCAGTATTTTTGAGACTTCGAAAATCACGTAAATTCTCCTTCTTCCCAGTCATGTGACGAGAGCAACCACTATCGATGTACCACTTGTTATCATATTGCTCATCACATAGTACCTACATTCAATGGAAAATTTTAGGTACCCAAGGCTTTTTGGTTCCTTGGAAATTAGATTTCAATTTCGAATGTGATGAAGAACTTTTAACCCAATCACAAACTTTTGTTTTGAGTCTATCAATTAAGTTCACTTCTTCATTTAAAGGAACCGAAACATAAGTTTTTGATGGTTTCGAATGTTCACTGACATTACCCTTCGAATTCTGAGTTTGTGAATGAACATTCTTTGCTTTTATTACTGGTTTCCATGCTTTGACTGAAATGTTCGAATCCTTAGACGATGAACTGCTATTTGATGAATTATTCATATACTTTGCATATGCTTCGTGAATTTGCTCCTTTGAATATGTATTTGACTGATACATCTTTCCTTTTCCTTCAAGCCAATGATCAATGTTCTTCCTTGACGTTATTCCTTTTTCTCGTGAAGTTTTCATAGTTTCTTTCTTCGTTTGATTTGGAAAATTTGGCTTTATAGGAACAAAATCAACTTTTGGTTTTGTTATAAAAGATTTAGCATATGATGTATCAACTGTTGATTTAAATGTTGACGTTGAAAGAATTTTTTATTTGGTTTTGAGTTATTTGAAAATTTTCTTGGAATATTAGTTTCTGAAACTTTCGAAAACCTTGGTTGTTTATTCACTTCAGACTTTGAATGATTTGATTGAGATGAATATTGAGGTTTTGTTGAAAAAGATGAATTTTTAGCTTTGAAAACATTTTTGGGTGATTGTGATTCAGACATCTTTTGAGACTCAACATTTTGCCAAAATATTTTCTTTCTTGCTTGTCTTTTTGAAATGTTGTTTTCCTTCGAAAATTTGTCAATTTGATCTTTGAATTCCTTGGAGTTTAATTTGACAACTTTTTCACATTCCTTTTCAACTTGTTTTGAATTCTCTTTTTCAATTTCTGATTTTTCAACCCATTTTCTTTGTGGTTTTTGACGTTGGAAAACATACGAATTCTTTGTTAAGTTGTTTTCAACTGTGCTTTGATTTGCGAAAAAACCTTCATCAGTTGTTTTGAATTATCCTCTTCAACTAACTTCTTTAATTCTGGTTTGATTTTCTCAACATTTCCAGTAGTTACGAAAACTTGATTTGGAAAAATGACATTATCTGTACATTTGAAATTTAGATAAACCACTGAATTCCTTTCAAGATAGTGTTCACATTTTTCATTCATCACTTTTTCGAACTTTTGTGTATCACCATACACCTGATCAACCACAATTCGAGGAGTTTCTTCTTCCTTTGAAGATTTCTTTTCCTTCGAAATGTTCACTTCATCTTCATCATCACTATCATCAGTTTGGCTGTCTTTGAGATCCACGAAGTTCATATCATAAACTTTCGAAGTTGAGGGTATATTAGTTTCATTTTCAACCATCAAATCCTTAACTTTCTCTTTTCCTTTAGATGTCGAAGCAACATTAACAACTGACAACTGAGAACAATCAACATCTTCAAGTTCACTAATTTCACTAATATTATCAGAATTATCTTCAATATCAGCAAAATTAGATTGAGAATCAGATGTTGAATTCTCAGCCTTTTTCAAAATTTGAATTTGTTCAGATTTAGTCAAAGTATCATTCACTATGTTAACTAATTCGTTCGCATCAAGACATTCATCAATTTTGACAATTCCATATTTATATCTATCATCAGGAACTCTGTCAAAATCAGCTATTATTTGTTCACAATCATACGAAATATTATCTACCTTGGCTCTTTCGAATGCTAGGAAAGGTAGTAATTTTCTATGTTGCTCTTTACTTATATCACATGAATGATGTAAATCAGTTAATTTGCTATAAAGTCGTTTAGCAGAATTACAATAGATGTTTCTTTGTGCTAGCAAAAGTTTAACATCACTCGATAACCTATCCCTATCACACATTATATTTGTCATTTGTAATTCCAAACATTCAATTTTGCTTATTTTCATTTCTAATCTCTTTTTGACCTCTAACAACTCCATTGACAACTTGTTGGCCTCATTGCTAGCAGACACAACAATTGAATCAAAATAAGTAACCGTCTCATCAAAAGAAATTAGTTCAGAGTCATAAGCATGTGTAGGAATATTAAAAGATTCGAGAATTTTACGTACCTTTGTTGTCATTGGAGATTTGTCAGCTGCTTTGGATACGAAGCATCGTCCCCTCACTTCGAATTCCGCATCATCTGAGTCCTCCTCCATTTTCGCATACAACGCTCCATGCGTTGGATTCCTCATTTCCTCATCGTCTGACCCGGATGACCAAATTTGATAAGTTCCATCTTCATCCTCATGCTCACCCTTTGCAACCAATGACAAATTCTTTGCTTTAGCACGAACCACCTCAAGCTTCTCTGCATAGTATGCCTCATCTTTGACTTTATTCTTCCTCTCATCCTTCTTTCGAAGCATACAGTCATTTGCAAGATGATTCGCACCGTTGCAATAATGACAATCTATTCCTGCATCACCTTTCAGCTTCTTCTCACCCTTTCCATCAGCTATCTTCGAACCTTGCTTCTCAACTTTCTTTTTCTCCTCAACAACATTTTTACTCACAGAATTTCCTTTCACCTCAGCAAGCTTAGTCTTCGAATTGAACGGCTTTTTAAAAAATTTCTTGACACGATTATTCGAGTAAAATGCTATTGCTTCATCATCCGAATTCATGATGAATCCTTCTTCTTCCTCATAATCACCATTTTCAGCTTCTTTCTCAAAAATCTTTGATACAAGAGCTAATGGACCTCCCAAATTCAACTTCGATTCCTCAGCAATTTCATTTACCTCAATTTCGTGTGTTTTCAATTGATTGTACAAATCATTGAGAGTTGATGTATCAAAACTTTGCTGATTCTTCACCATCATACTCACACTTCTCCATTCTTTTCGAAGCCCCATTACAAAGATGAGATTGAATTCCATTGAAGTTCTGGTAATTCCATAGCGATTGCACCGATAGATTAACTCATTCAGACGATCATAGTAAACTTCAATTGTTTCTCCTTCTTTTTGTTTGAAATCTTTCAACTCAACCAAACACTGTTTAACTGAATTGATTTTTGTCTTCTCACTTCCTTGAAATTTATCTTTCAGATTGTTCCAGACTTCCTTTGCAGTTGTACAACTCCTAACGTAATTGTACACAACTGGAGGTAATGCACCTCGCAGTTCCCTCATATACCTCTTCTCCAGTTTCTTCAGACGATCAGTTTCATTATCAACTCCAGAATTTGTAAAAGATGATCCAATTGGTTGAACATTTACTGGAATATTGACATTTCCAGTGATACATGACCATAATTCTTCATCCAGACCATTCAGATATCCTGCATACGATCAACCCACTGATCATAGTATTCAGGGATTAGCATTGGAATTTTGGTTGATGAACCTAGCAGATGAGAAAACGAGGTCATCGAATTGAGATTGAAACTCGTCATTGTTGTACGAAAGAAGATTTTGAGAAGTTTAGAAAGATTTGAGAATTTGAAAACAAACTTGATGAATCAAATCGAATTGATGAGAATAACACTCGATTCAACAATTCAAATGCAGAATCGAATCACAGACTAAGATCTAGACAATTTTTCACTTTCAAAAAGTGCGGAAACTTTTGAATCAAAAAGTTGATTCAAAAACTTTTTGAACAGCGTGAAAATCAGATCAGAGATATGATTCCTGCTCTGAGACCAATTGATGAATCAATAAATCGAGTAATGAATTAATCAGAGTATGAATTCAAGTAAGAATATGAGATTTGAACACAGGATGTAAATATGATCTTGTTATGCTCTATTATGCTTTCGAATTCAACAGTCACCTCAATTAAACAATTAATATAATTACACATAGCACGTGATGAATCAATGAATCGAGTAATGAATTAATCAGAGTATGAATTCAAGTAAGAATATGAGATTTGAACACAGGATGTAAATATGATCTTGTTATGCTCTATTATGCTTTCGAATTCTTTACAGAGAATAGTAGACAAGTCTGTAAAAGTTATTATCTGACTCTAGTAAATAACCCTATTTATAGGGAACTGAAAGCATACAAAAAATATACTAAGGCATTGACTCTAAAGCTTCGAATAAAAGCGCCCTAGTAAAATACATTACAAAATATTCGAAGAGTCCAAAACATACTTCGACTAATTACAACAATTCGACCCTTACAGCACGTATTTTATAGAAAATACTTCATATCTAGGTGTAAGATGAAGGTGACTACACACTCACTTGATTTAATGATAATCGGGAAGCACTTCGTTTCCTAAAACGATCGTTTCTAATAAAACCGGGAGTTTTATTGAGAAACCGGGCTCTGCGAAGGTTGGGCTTCAAAACCGAAAAGATAAATTTCTCGGGCTTCTCAGGCACTTCGGGACGTGTTTCGGGTGTTTGGTATAATACCGGGGCTTTGGGGGAAGTTGGAATGAAAGAAATATTGAAAGAGGGGTGTAAAATGGCAAATTTCCAAATTATCCCCGGGAGGTCTCGCACCCTTCTATTTATAGGGGCGAGGCTTCTGATCCAAGGGCTGAGAGGCTACCAGGTGTCAGCAGATCCGAAGAGAGGGCAGGTGGCTCGCACGTGCGATGGGTGAGATGTTGGCCTCTGATTGGACTGAGATCTAGGTCCGAGGTTCGGAGTCGTGGCACACCATGCGAAGGTCGGACACCTCAGGAGAAGGCACGCGTCGGACACCCATTGGACCGCACTTCGGATGCGAGGGAAGGCGACACGCCACGCCAGTTGGCCTCGGTGACTCAGCAGTTTCGGACACGTGGCGCGCATGGAGCGAAGGTGACGTGGCCGAAGTCCACCATGCGAAATTTCTCGGATTTGGCATTTTTTTCTCGATTTTTGTGCAAAAACTTCTAAAATCCATAACTTTCGCATACGAGCTCCGTTTTTTACGTTCTTTATATGTACGCGTAGGTAAAATTACGCTCTACAACTTTCGTTTAGACTTCGTCGGTTAATTTTGACTTTAATTTTTATATTATTATTTTTAACAGACCGGGAGAGGAAATCCGTTAAAAATTCATAACTTCTTCATCCGAAGTCCGTTTTCGTCTGTCTTATTACCGTTGTACTACTATTGACGAGACCTTCGATTCTCGTTTAGGTTATGTCGGCTAAAAATCACTCGATCTAAAATTCGAGTTTTTAGCTGTCTACTGCTAAGCTGAAACTTAGAAAAATCATAACTTCCTCATACGAAGTCAGATTTCGGCGTTCTTTTTATACATACTCTCGGTTTAACGAAAACTACGACTTTCGTTTAGATCACTAAGGCTAAAAAGTAGTTTATCAAAAACTCACTTTTTACGTCATTCGGCACCGTGCCGGTTTTGTCGCGAAACTTCGACAGGTCATAACTTCTTCGTTATAACTCGGATTTCAGTATTCTTTATATATCCGTAATCCTTGTCACGACCACTACAACTTTATTAATAGATATCGGCTTTATCTAATATTTATTTTTGACGCTCATTTTTATTCTTAATTAATTAAATCCTAATAATTAAGCATAAAACACATAATTCACATAATATTCACATAATTCCTTTTCATTTCTTCAAAATGAGTTACAAAGGTTAAACTAGACTATTATATCAATATTAATGCCTAGCCTAGAAACACGGGCGTTACAATTCTCTCCCCCTTAGGATGATTCCGTCCCCGGAATCACAAATCAGCAAACAAATGCGGGTAGCGACTCATCGTGTCACTCTCCGTTTGCCATGTGAGATTTGGCCCATTCGTATGTTTCCATCGCATAAGCACTAAATCGACCATCTTGCGTCGCAACTTCTTAGTCTTACGGTCAACGATTGCCTCAGGTTCTTCAATTAACCTCTTGTTTTCATCCAACCTTAATTCAGAAATGGGAATTATGTCGGGCACATCTCCCATGGACTTTCTCAAATAACACACATGAAAGGTATTATGAATACCCTCCAGTTCTTCCGGTAATTCTAGCTTGTAAGCTTGATTCCCGATCCTCTGAAGAACTTTAAATGGTCCAATAAACCTTGGACTCAATTGTCTTGACCAAGAGTCCCACTGTAGTTCCCTCCTACTGATTGCCCTTCATTCAATTCGGGCTGTTCAACAGGTATCGTAGTTTCTTCCCTATTCTGTTGTAGTAATCGCCTTGTCTCCTCCATTTGGCGATCCAACATCATCTGCATCATTGCTTGTACCCCAGCCATCGTCATTGGCTCAGGTGCAGCTCCTACAACAGGTACTTGCTCAACTACTTGGGGTTGAGGTTGTTGATTCCTGTTTCCGTTTGCATTTCCAACTCCACTGCGAGTTCTTGCCATTATAATCTATATACCAAATAAGGCGAATTTAGATCTTTATCCTCGATAGGTATTTAAATTCCCTTATCACTCCAAAACGTTTACATGCTAGTTCTAATATCGTAGTCGTACGCTTAGAATCCTAAACACATAAGGTTTCCAGATCCGGTCGGCAACAGACCATAGATCCGAACAAATAATGGCATATATGGCAAACATATAACATTTAGCACATAAAAGCATTTTAGGCATCTTTCCTAAAATAAACTAGTGCTCGTGTCTAAAATATGGTAGAGTGGCCTATAATCCAAAAATCTCTCATCATCCTCCGACTATGCTCGGGGTCCACTACCTGTAACATAAAAAGCTGAGTGGGCCAGGCTTGGGAGCCTGGTGAGCATATAGGGTTTTCAACCCACAATAATAATAAACTTATTAAGTTCACCAATCAACAATAACCCTGATTACCCATTCCCGTTATCCTCACTTTACGTCCCTAAACACCTATCACAAGGGACCTAGCCTAAAGAATTGATAGGTTTTATACAAACAATCATATGTGTGCATGCAACCCTAATTGGATCTATGTTTTCACTATAAGACATACAACTTTATGAACACATAAGAAACCCTAATATGCTCCTACTATTTTCGAAAATCATATAGAAGAGTAGAACACATACCTTTGTTGTTATATTGCAATAACAACTAGTTTCCTTGATCTCTTAGACTCTTGAAAGCAAGCACCACAAATGTAGTGCCTCTAATAGCTCACAAACACCAAGAAGCAAGAAGGCAATTATGATAGAGGAGGGAGGATACTAATTTTCGGCCCTAGGGTTTCTCTTGGAACAAGTGGCCGAAAATTGAAGGCTAGGGTCTCTATTTATACTGTAGGGTGCTAGGGTTTCAGTCTAAACCCTAATAGATAGCTTAGCCACCAAGCAGCCCAAGGAACCTTCTGGAATGAGACCTTGGACGAAAATATGATGATCCTTCATCATAATTTCGTTCCCCCTTAGTCCATTAGGTTTCCCAGCCCAAAACTCAACTATCACACATTTGATAGTTTATACCCCTTTATTTAATTAATCTCTTTTAGTCACCAATTTAATTCCTAATTAATTTATGACTAATACTAATTAAATAAATATGATTTCTCCTTTAATATATTATTCTTATAATATATTAATAAACCATAATATCCTCTCTCTCATATCAAATTACCTTGTCAAGTTGCTTTGGTGAAGGCAACCCAAAAGGACCATGCATAACCGGGTCAAGTACATACCAAATATAGTTACGGACTTAGACACTAATCCAACAGTCTCCCACTTTGATAAGTCTAGTAACTATATCTCACATATGACTTCAGGATCCGATTAGCAATCGTAGCTTTCAATAGTCGTTGTCAACTCTGATCAATAATCTATCCTTCAGACAAGGGATCGTATAATCCTCTGTTCTAGATATCATGCTAACAATACTTATTGTCCAACATTTTGTTTCTCGATCTCTGATTTGTTCGACATAGAACTCAGTTGAACACATCAACTTCATCCTGACCGGGCCCGGCACATTAGTCAAACCAAATCATCGAGTGGCCAAGATATCGCTTTTAAATCTAGCCCTAACCCATTACTCAACACTAAGGAATAAACTCCGATCTTGGTTACTGGTGAAGACTTCTTGTTTCCCATGATCAAGTTTATCCTTTCATGCTCCACTTCCCTACTTTTTCTTAGCCCCTGCAAATCAGAACAAATGTGGTAACCACATCCAGTATCAAGGACCCATGAAGTAGCAAGTGATGAGTTATTATATTTAATTAAATACATACCTGCAAAGGTGGGCTTTATCTTCCCATCCTTAATATCCTGCAGATATTTGGGGCAGCTTCGTTTCCAGTGGCCCTTCTGGTGGCAATAGAAGCACTCTGCTTCCTTGGGGTCAGAAGAGGGCTTAACAGAACCTGCTTTGGTCCCACTAGAAGAGGAACCATCTTGGGTCTTACCCTTATGGTGGTACCTGTCCAGCAAATCTTGATGCATCTCATATGGATACATGTCCTCATAGGACTTTTGGAGTTCGAGGTTCATGGTGGCCAACATGATGCAATGAACTTTCGTTGCATCACGCTCGTGGGCCTCAAAGGCGGCCATCTCTTCAGGAGTAGATTCTTCTGGGTTGATCTTTCCCAGCTTCTCGTCGAGGACATATTCTTTGTCCTCGTAGCGAGTTATCATGCGAATGTATCTCATCCACTCGTTGAAGTTCGAGCCATCAAATGTCACCTTTTGACACAGGTTCATCAACGAGAATGACCCAGAAGTGTTGTTGTTTGCGTTTGCATTAGACATCTGAAATAGAAAGGAACAAAGTTTGATTAGAAATGAATCCCCAATTAAACACCCAAATGAGAAATTAGGGCTAGGATCCAACAACATTATTTACAACTTAGAAAAGGGATGTCGTAATCTAAAAGTAAATAATTTGAAGGTAAGTGAATGACGATTCACTAATTCTCACCATGAAAAACGAAAAGAAATTAAGTTTTAAATGTATTTGAAAATTCCTAGATTTCTTTTGAGATTCATTGAACATTTCAATGGCATGTTTAAATCTCAATATGCACTTCAAATTTGCGACTGGGAAGCCAAGGATCGCAAATAAGTTGTGAATAACCATGCGAATCAACATGGTGCACCCAATGTCTCTATCACCTAATCAATGCGCTGGTTAGCCACGCACGCTCCATCGATCTATGATAAACATCGAGCCACCCTTTGTCACCAATGTCAATCCCAAATTAGTGTGATGGTTAGCCACGCACGCTCCACTAACGTTTGACAGGGGTACAAAGTGTAATTCCATGGAATAGCATCATTTTCACATTTTACCCTAAAGTAACTAAGATTGGGAATTTATGAAACAATGTAGTTACTTTAATATTTCCATTATACTTATAGTGAGGAATTAAGTGCCCTATCTTATCCGTTCGGCTAACGACCCTCCACCAGTCAAGCAAGCGGTGGATGTGAGTGTACATCCATTAAGCGCCATTTTATAGGCAGCAACCTTATACCCACCTTATAGACTGGCTTCGTGAATGAGACCTACTAGCGATAAGACTAACTTATTCTTATACATATATAATAATTAATCTTATAATATCATAATTGTATAAGGGTGTATTTTAAACATTTCAAAATACTAGTGTTTTAATTATATTTAAAATTTTCGAAAATTAAAACTATTTAATTTTAAAATTTTAAACACCAAAACATTGATTTAATAATTATCCAAAATTAAACAATTAATTTAAACTATTAAATCTTGAAGGATTATCTTTAAATTAAACAATTAATTTATCATAATCCCTTTATCCCCTGGATTTCGAAAATTATGGAAAGGGATAATTCAAGATCTTCAATTATCTAGTTTAAACAATTAAATTGATAATTACAAAGATGGCATTATCCAAATCCCTAAAATTTTGGGATCTTGTCTTGGGGACATGGGATTTTCGAAAACCCTAGGGTTTCTTAACCGTAATTTCGAAAATATGGAGGCAAGTTGAAAAGGTTTAATAACCCTATCAAAAAATCGCCAACTAGGGTTTTGAAAACCCTAATTGCGAAAATTACCAAGCCTTAGGGTTTACTAGCTATAAACCCTAATTTGTCAAGTTCATATTATGTATCAAATCCAATTGAAAACAAAACCAAAAGCTCTGATACCACTGATAGGTTTTATACAAACAATCCTATGTGTGCATGCAACCCTAATTGGATCTATGTTTTCACTATAAGACATACAACTTTATGAACACATAAGAAACCCTAATATGCTCCTACTATTTTTGAAAATCATATAGAAGAGTAGAACACATACCTTTGTTGTTATATTGCAATAACAACTAGTTTCCTTGATCTCTTAGACTCTTGAAAGAAAGCACCACAAATGTAGTGCCTCTAATGGCTCACAAACACCAAGAAGCAAGAAGGCAATTATGAGAGAGGAGGGAGGATACTAATTTTCGGCCCTAGGGTTTCTCTTGGAACAAGTGGCCGAAAATTGAAGGCTAGGGTCTCTATTTATACTGTAGGGTGCTAGGGTTTCAGTCTAAACCCTAATGGATAGCTTAGCCACCAAGCAGCCCAAGGAACCTTCTGGAATGAGACCTTGGACGAAAATATGATGATCCTTCATCATAATTTCGTTCCCCCTTAGTCCATTAGGTTTCCCAGCCCAAAACTCAACTATCACACATTTGACAGTTTATACCCCTTTATTTAATTAATCTCTTTTAGTCACCAATTTAATTCCTAATTAATTTATGACTAATACTAATTAAATAAATATGATTTCTCCTTTAATATATTATTCTTATAATACATTAATAAACCATAATATCCTATCTCTCATATCAAATTACCTTGTCAAGTTGCTTTGGTGAAGGCAACCCAAAAGGACCATGCATAACCGGGTCAAGTACATACCAAATATAGTTACGGACTTAGACACTAATCCAACAAGAATATCATCGGGATGGACACTACTGCTAAGGGGACTCATCAGCCATACATGTCCTAAAGGCAACCATGAGGGGGATGGAGTACAGCAAATGAACACCCAAGCTCATTAACACCTACAGGTTGCGAGCCTGCCAGCGTTCCACTGGACTGTCTAGAAAAGTCTGTGGTCGTCATCCATACTACGCTAGATGACTGGATCACAATCACATCGAGGCCTCTCATTATTTTAACACACATCGGCTATTTCGTCTACCCATGTTTTTGATGGGTTTTGAGCATTCTAACACTTCCTAACTGTACATGCAACCCTAATAACCTTGGATCTATGTTTGTCTAATAATCATGCAAAGTTGAATTCCAAGGTTATATTCCTATCTAGCATACATGGGGAGCATTTTTAACTTGAATGAAAGATAGAATAACTTACCTTGTTGTTGATTATGATCCTTGAAACCTTGTGAGCCTAGCACCCCAAGTGTGATGCCTCAAATGCTTCACACAACACCAAATGCAAAGGAGTAAACTTTGAGAGAATCTTAGACTTGCAAAATCGGCTCTAGCCCTCTTGTTTCTTAGTGTCGCCCATTTTGGTGGAGAACATGTTGCTTATATAGTGTGTCACATCTAGGGTTACACCATGTAAACCCTAATGTGGCATGACTCTTCATTTCCGTGACCCATGGGTTTGTAACTCCCATGGAGCATCCTATGGGTGGAACCCAACTTGATAATCCATGGAGCCTCTTAGCCCACTATATAAGATATAGAAGATTTACATAATCTACCCATATATTTAATTAGTTATCTTTTGATCACTTAATTAATTCTAAATTAATTCTTGATCAAACTAATTAAATAATATTATTAATATATTAGAACTTATAATATATTAATAAACCATAAGTGTTATTTCTCTCATTTTAGTTTATCCAATTGCATGGTGCCATGCAACCCAAATGGACCATGCCGGGTCGGGTCAAGTACATACCAGAAATAGTTATGGACTTATACACCTTATCCAACAGTCTCCCACTTGGATAAGTTTAATAACTATAACTGCAATACTTCAGGAACCGATCGGCAATCGTAGCTCTTTCAAGGTCTCTCGGAACTGAGAAGATGATGATATGCCATTTAAGATAAGTGATCATATAATCCTCTATTCTTGATATCAGCCGGACAAATACATGGAACAGTGTCTTACTTTGTGCCCATCAGTTTGTTTCCCGATTTCCGATTTGTTCGACAAAGAACTTAATTGAACACATCAACTTAGTTCTGACCGGGCCCGGTACATAGGTCAAAATAAAATCATCGAGGGGCCCAGATATCAGCTTCAAATCCAAGAAGGAACAGATAAACTTCGACTCATATGTTTGTTCTACCACTCATTGAATTATACACAAAAGCACATTTTATAACATCGAGTTACCAATGCGTTAACGTACAATCAATGCATAACCAACTCATAAGTAACAAATCATATCTCTAGGTTTGAAGACTTATATGATATTACCGTCTCACGATCACTCGAGATAAATTCCATGAAGTGATTCCAGTGAGCGTGGGTTGAGTCCAATGCTCAGAACTTATGAGCACTCATGAGTGTTGTAGCCATGTCCAACAACTTAGACCTCTGCAACCAATCATGACAGTCTTGATTCATACCTACTTCCGACATATGACTGGCTGTGGTGGTTCGAATAATATGATATACCAAACATAATTATTCTGGAAGTCAAAACATGCAAAAGAAATATAGTAAACGATCGACAAGAGATAGCAACACTTTACTCATAAATAAAACACCTTTTATTCATCATCTAATGTCAATTACACTTTACAAATTTCAAGGTTATCTAACTACTAAATCTAATATCATCCTTCAGCCCTATGCTCCGAGCATGCTGGAGATGCTTAACCCGAGTCAGTCCCTTCGTGAGGGGATCTGCTGGATTCTCATCCGATGATACCCTCTTTGCCACGAGGAGTCCTTCTTCTATTCGATGTATGATGAAATGGTATTTTCTGTCGATGTGTCTGGATCTCCCGTGATCCCTTGGTTCCTTGGCTAAGGCAACTACACTTTCACTATCACAAAAAATTTCCATTGGCTCTTTAATAGCTGGTACAACTCCAAGGTCTCCAATGAAGTTCTTCAGCCATATCGCCTCCTTTGCTGCCTCGCTAGCTGCTATATACTCTGATTCGCAAGTTGAATCAGCCACTGTCTCTTGCTTGGAACTCTTCCAAGAAATTGCTCCTCCGTTTAACGTAAAGACCCAGCCTGACTGAGAGCGGAAATTATCCCTATCAGTCTGGAAGCTAGCATCACTATACCCTACAACTCTCAAGTCTTCACTCCCACTGAGGGTAAGGACCCAGTCCTTAGTCCTCCGTAGGTACTTGAGGATATTCTTTACCGTAGTCCAGTGTGCCTTGTCAGGGTTCCCCAGATACCTGCTAACCATGCTCAAAGAAAAGGCTACATCAGGTCGAGTACACGTCATAGCATACATGATCGATCCTACAGCCGAAGCATAAGGTATTCGACTCATTTCTGCTATCTCAGCCTCAGTACTAGGGCTTTGTGTCTTACTCAATCTGGCGTTACTCTGGATGGGTAACTCTCCTTTCTTGGAGTCCTGCATGCCGAATCTCTTCAGCACCTTATCCAAGTAGGTACTCTGACTAAGTCCAATTAGTCTTTTACTCTGGTCTCTCAAGATCCTTATCCCTAGAATATAGGCAGCTTCTCCTAGGTCCTTCATAGAGAAACACTTCGCAAGCCAGGACTTAACTTCCTGCAGAGTTGGGATGTCATTTCCTATGAGTAGTATGTCATCCACATACAATACCAAAAAGCTAACTATACTCCCACTAGCCTTGACATATACACAAGATTCATCTTCACTCCTAGAAACGCCAAATTCCTTGACTTTCTCATCAAAGCAAAGATTCCATCTGCGAGGTGCTTGCTTTAACCCATAAATGGATTTCTCAAGCTTACACACTCTATTAGGGTACTCTGTGTTGACAAAACCCTCTGGCTGACTCATGTAAACATCCTCAGCCAACTTTCCATTAAGGAAAGCGGTTTTGACATCCATTTGCCATATTTCATAGTCATGAAATGCGGCTATGGCTAACAGAACCCTAATAGACTTAATCTTGGCCACTGGAGAAAAGGTCTCATCATAATCAACTCCCGGAGTTTGTAAGAAACCCTTTGCAACCAGTCGTGCCTTATAAGTGTGTACATTACCATCCATGTCGGTCTTCTTCTTGAAGATCCATTTGCACCCTATAGTCTTACGACCTGGTACATTCTCAACCAAGTTCCAAACTTGATTGTCATACATGGACTGTATCTCGCTGTCCATTGCCTCTTTCCACTTGGCTGACTCAGGGCCTGCCATGGCTTCCGCATAACTGTTAGGTTCATCCAGACCTATCAGTGTCTCATCACTGATAAGTGTATCACCTTCCACAGTAATATGGAGTCCATAGTAATGCTCAGGTGCATTCCTAATCCTTATGGAACGCCTCAGAGGTACAGACTTGTCAATTGGCTCAACATAAGTTTCCTCCTCAAGTTGAGTGCTAGGGTTTGAAGTTCCTTCACCACTTGACTCTTGAATTTCTTCAAGGTCAACTTGCCTCCCACTGTCTCCTTGGCTTATGAACTCTCTCTCTCTCTCTCTCTCGAAAGAACGCCCTCCTAGCTACAAAGACCACATTCTCACTAGGTCTGTAGAAGAGGTAACCAAAGGATTTCTGTGGGTAGCCGATGAAAATACACCTCTCACTTCGAGGTTCGAGCTTATCATGAGTCTCGCGTCTCACGAAAGCCTCGCAACCCCAAATCTTAATGTGGTCTAGTTTGGGTACTTTACCAGTCCACATCTCATGAGGAGTTTTGGCAACTTTCTTTGTAGGAACTAGATTAAGGATATGGGCGGCAGTCTCTAAGGCATACCCCCAAAATGAGATTGGTAGCGAAGCTCGACTCATCATGGAACGAACCATATCCAACAAGGTTCGATTACGCCTCTCAGCTACACCATTCAACTGCGGTGTCCTGGGAGGTGTCAATTGTGAGACAATCCCATATTCCCTAAGATAGTCGAGGAACTCTGAACTAAGATACTCACCACCTCGATCGGATCGAAGCATCTTAATGTTCCTGCCCAATTGATTCTCGACTTCCTGTTTAAACTCTTTAAACCTCTCAAAAGTCTCTGACTTATGCTTGATTAAGTAGACATATCCATATCTACTGTAATCATCAGTAAAAGTCAAATAATAACGATTAGCATCCCTTGTGGCATGTTTGAAGGGTCCACACACATCCGTGTGTATAAGATCCAACAAACCTTCACCCCTCTCACAAGAACCTGTGATGGGTGACTTTGTCATTTTTCCAAGTAAGCATGATTCGCAACTATCATCTGACTTTAGGTCAAATGACTCCAAGACTCCATCCTTTTGGAGTTGGCCTATGTGTTTCTTGCTTATATGTCCAAGACGACAATGCCATAATGATGCTTTATCCAAGTTATTATCATTAACAGAATCAATACACAATACATTATTTCCTAAGTTATCAACCACAGATACAGTTTCATACACACCATCACAAGGTAATGCTTTAAAATAAAGAACATTATTAAAGAAAGCATTAATCGAACCAACTTCATTATCAAATGAAAAGGTGAAACCTTGTTTATACAATGCATGAAAGGAAATAATATTTCTTGCCATTTCTGGCGAATAACAACATTTATTCAAATCTAAACTAAACCCACTACTTAGCGATAAAGTATAAACTCCAATCTTGGTGACAGGTAAAGCTTTCCTATTCCCCATGATTAAGTTTATTCTTCCATGCTCCACATTCTCACTTCTTCTTAGTCCCTGCAAATCAGAACAAATATGAATACCACAACCGGTATCAAGGACCCAAGAGTTAGAATGGGGTGAGTTATTAGATAAGATAGTGTAAATACCTGCATGGTTGGGTTTAACTTTCCCATCCTTCACATCTTGCTGGTACTTTGGGCAGTTCCGCTTCCAATGTGACTTTTCATGGCAATAGAAGCATTCAGCCTCTTTAGGGTCAGAAGAAGGAGTGACAAAACCTTTCTTGGTTCCACTTGAAGAAGAGCCATCAAGGGTCCTAGCCTTGGTACCCTTCGAAGAGCTCTTCCTCTTCTTCCCTCTACCTTTCCCGATTGCCAAAACCGGGGCGGAGTTTGGAGTAGGAGTGTTAACAACCGACTTACCCTTAAGACCTGTTTCTGTGGTCTTGAGGAGTCCCTGAAGTTTGCTGAGTGTGACCTCTTCCTTATTCATGTGATATGTCATGCGGAATTGATCATAGCACGATGGTAAGGAGTGCAAAATGATATCTATTGCAAGCTCCTCAGGGAAGTTCACATTAAGCTTCAGCAACCGATCCACATACCTTTGCATTTTCTGCATGTGGCTCGTGACGGATTCCCCGTCCTTCATCATGGTTGTTATGATAGAGAATATGATTTCATACCTCTCTTGTCGTGCACTTTGATGGTATCTTTCCATCAGATCTTGGTGCATTTCAAAAGGATAGAAGTCCTCATAGGACTTTTGGAGTTCCACTGTCATGCATGCCACTTTTGTAGCATCCCTTTCATGTACCCGGAAGTCAGCGATCTCCTGGGGAGTTGCAGTGGTCTCATCAATCTCCTTAAGATCCTTGTCAAGGACATATTCTTTGTCCTCGTAGCGGGTAATCATCCTGATGTTTCTGATCCATTCATTGAAGTTGGATCCATCAAAAGTGACTTTCCCACACAAGTTCATAAGGGTAAAGGAGCCATTAGGATTAGAGCCAGAAGCAGCATTGTTTGAAGACATCTGAAAGAAGAGAACAAGATTAGTTTAGATATTAAGAGAGTCCTTAATAAAACACCAAAATGTAATATTAAGGCTAGAATCCAATCACAATATATTATAACTTAGAAGAGGTATGCCGTAATCCAAGCTATAACATATTTGAAAGGTAGGTGAATGACGATTCACCAATTTCCACCATGAAAAACGAAATATAAATATTAGGTTTTTAATTGGTTCTTAGAAATTCCTAGATTCTTTTGAGATTCAATGAACTTTTCAAAGGCATGTTTCAATCTCGAGTGTGCCCTCCAAGTTTTGTGACTGGGATACCGAGGATCACAAAACGAGGTGTGAAGTAACCATGCAAATCACTTGGTACCCTCAAGGTTTATCACTCAATCGATGTGCCGGTAAACCACACACGCTCCACCGATGCTATGGTAAACCTTAAGTCACCCTTTACCTACCTTGTTAAGTCCAAGTTAGTGTGCCGGTTAACCACACACGCTCCACCAACGACTTAAACAAAGTGTAAAGTGTAATTTCATGGATTAGCACCTTATTCACATTTTCCTAAAGTAACTAAGATTGGGAATTTAATAAAAGCATTTAGTTACTTTATAATATTCATCATACTTTTAATGAGAATTTATAAGTCCTTGTCTTACCCGTTCGGCTAACGACCCTCCACCGATCAAGGAAGCGGTGGGTGAGAGTGGACACTCATTAAGTTGCCATTTTATAGGCAACAACCTTATACCCCCCTTATAGACCGGCTTCATGAATGAGGCGTACTAGCAGTAAGACGACTTGACGTTATACATATATATATTAGTAACTTATAATATTATAAAGTATAAGGGTTGAATTTTAACTTTTAAAATTCTAAGGGTTGGAACTAAAGTTTTAATCAAGACTTTACATGTTCCAAGACTTGAGGGCAAGTTTTGTAAACTTCCAAAACTTTTCATTTCTTATAACTTATGAATTAATTGAGTAATAAAAATGAAGACTCTTCATTTTTATAACTCTTGTGTTCTTTTAATGGCTTTAATAAAAGTGAGACTTTTGGTTTTCCATAACTTGAGGACAAGTTATGGACTCCATTAAAACACATTATGATCATGAATTAAACTACCATGAAGGTTACAAACAATTCCTATGATCATCTAATCTTCATAAGTTCAAGAACATGAATATGAACACTTTCAAGAATCAAAAATTACACTTAAAAAAAACTTGTAATTTTAATAATTGCCATTGTAAATGGATTAGCATAAACATTACACCATCTAAAACAAGCTTTAAAACATCAAAACAGTTTAGGGTAATGTTTCTAGTCCATTTTCAGCAACAAATGTGCAAACTTTCATACGAGCAGAAAACAGAAAAACGATTTTTTTTTCAAGCTGTTTGCACACAAAAAAAAAAAACGAACCATGCTCTGATACCACTGATGGGTTTTGAGCATTCTAACACTTCCTAAGTGTACATGCAACCCTAATAACCTTGGATCTATGTTTGTCTAATAATCATGCAAAGTTGAATTCCAAGGTTATATTCCTATCTAGCATACATGGGGAACATTTTTAACTTGAATGAAAGATAGAATAACTTACCTTGTTGTTGATTATGATCGTTGAAACCTTGTGAGCCTAGCACCCCAAGTGTGATGCCTCAAATGCTTCACACAACACCAAATGCAAAGGAGTAAACTTTGAGAGAATCTTACACTTGCAAAATCGGCTCTAGCCCTCTTGTTTCTTAGTGTCGCCCATTTTGGTGGAGAACATGTTGCTTATATAGCGTGTCACATCTAGGGTTACACCATGTAAACCCTAATGTGGCATGACTCTTCATTTCCATGACCCATGGGTTTGTAACTCCCATGGAGCCTCCATGGAGCATCCTATGGGTGGAACCCAACTTGATAATCCATGGAGCCTCTTAGCCCACTATATAAGATATGGAAGATTTACATAATCTACCCATATATTTAATTAGTTATCTTTTGATCACTTAATTAATTCTTGATCAAACTAATTAAATAATATTATTAATATATTAGAACTTATAATATATTAATAAACCATAAGTGTTATTTCTCTCATTTTAGTTTATCCAATTGCATGGTGCCATGCAACCCAAATGGACCATGCCGGGTCGGGTCAAGTACATACCAGAAATAGTTATGGACTTATACACCTTATCCAATAGTTTTACCCAACATATTTGTAGATAAAATACATATACAGTTTAAAACTTATATAAAACATCTATTCAACAGTCACCTCAATTAAACAATTAATATAATTACACATAACACGTATTTTATAGAAATACTTCATATCTAGGTGTAAGATGAAGGTGACTACACACTCACTTGATTTAATGATAATCGGGCAGCACTTCGTTTCCTAAAACGACCGTTTCTAATAAAACCGAGAGTTTTATTGAGAAACCGGGCTCTGCGAAGGTTGGGCTTCAAAACCGAAAAGATAAATTTCTCGGGCTTCTCAGGCACTTCGGGACGTGTTTCGGGTGTTTGGTATAATACCGGGGCTTTGGGGGAAGTTGGAATGAAAGAAATATTGAAAGAGGGGTGTAAAATGGCAAATTTCCAAATTATCCCCGGGAGGTCTCGCACCCTTCTATCTATAGGGGCGAGGCTTCTGATCCAAGGCCTGAGAGGCTACCAGGTGTCAACAGATCCGAAGAGAGGGCAGGTGGCTCGAACGTGCGAGGGGTGAGCTGTTGGCCTCTGATTGGACCGAGGTCTAGGTCCGAGGTTCGAAGTCGTGGTACACCATGCGAAGGTCGGACACCTCAGGAGAAGGCACGCGTCAGACACCCATTGGACCGCACTTCGGATGCGAGGGAAGGCGACACGCCTCGCCAGCTGGCCTTGGTGACTTAGCAGTTTCGGACACATGGCGCGCATGGAGCGAAGGTGACGTGGCCGAAGTCCACCATGCGAAATTTCTCGGATTTGACATTTTTTTCTCGATTTTTGTGCAAAAACTTCTAAAATCCATAACTTGCGCATACGAGCTCCGTTTTTTGACGTTATTTATATGTACGCGTAGGTAAAATTACGCTCTACAACTTTCGTTTAGACTTCGTCAGCTAACTTTTTCTTTAATTTTTATATTATTATTTTTAACAGACTGGGACAGGAAATCCGTTAAAATTTCATAACTTCTTCATCCGAAGTCCGTTTTCGTCTGTCTTTTTACCGTTGTACTACTATTGACGAGACCTTCGATTCTCGTTTAGGTTGTGTCGGCTAAAAATCACTCGATCTAAAATTCAAGTTTTTAGCTGTCTACTGCTAAGCTGAAACTTAGAAAAATCATAACTTCCTCATACGAAGTCAGATTTCGGCGTTCTTTTTATACATACTCTCGGTTTAACGAACACTACGACTTTCGTTTAGCTCACTAAGATTAAAAAGTAGTTTATCAAAAACTCACTTTTTACGTCATTCGGCACTGTGCCGGTTTTGTCGCGAAACTTCGACAGGTCATAACTTCTTCGTTATAACTCGGATTTCGGTATTCTTTATATATCCGTAATCCTTGTCACGACCACTACAACTTTCTTAATAGATATCGGCTTTATCTAATGTTTATTTTCGACGCTCATTTTTATTCTTAATTAATTAAATCCTAATAATTAAGCATAAAACACATCATTCACATAATATTCACATAATTCCTTTTTATTTCTTCAAAATGAGTTACAAAGGTTAACCTAGACTATTATGTCAATATTAATGTCTAGCCTAGAAACACGGGCGTTACAATATTGGCATGAATTTAGTGTTTAAAAGCAACTAACATGCAAGGAAATACCCTTAGGGACTACGAAACACTTGGACTAAGTGTTAGAATCACATGTGATTCATCAAAGGGGTGTGTATGGCCACAATAAGGAGTGTACTGCCATGTTTGTATAGCTATGGAGTGTACGGCCATACACTCATGGTAAATTATGAACAAAAGGGTCTTTGAACAATGGGAAAGCTAGTGGGTCTAATGCTCAACAAGAATATGAACTAAGGTGGCATTTTGGAGGCCCTTTTGGGGTATTTTGAGGTGTGTACGACCATACAAGGGTGTACGGCCGTACACTCCTTTTGTTCCAGCCAAATGGTCGATTCCAAGGTGTTTAACAAGAGATCCTAATGTGTACTAAGCATAGGGAAAAGATACTTACAATTTGGAGGCTCAAAGGAGGGTTCACGGCCACCAAGAACAAGTGTGTGTTCTTGGTGTTCTTGGTGAAAGATGAAGATCTTGAAGATCCACCCAAAAAGATGATTTCCATGGATGAAATCAAAGGGTGATACATGATTAAGAAGGATAACAACTCAAAGATGGAAGAAACACTTACGTTTTTTAAGATCTAGGATGAAGAACTCGATGACACTTGAGAGAGAAATCGATTATATAGACTTGGAAGTGTGTGGAATGACTAGAAATGAAGGGGATGCCCTACATATGGGGGTGGTGTATGGCCAACATGGGTGTACGGCCGTACACTCATGTGTACGGCCGTACACTCATGTGTACGACCGTACACTCCCTTTAATGGAGTGTTCGGCTCGATTTCAACGCGAAGAACTTTAGCTGACACTTCACAGAATGGGATTGTCGAAAGGTGAAACCGTTCATTGTGTGAAGCCACCCAAACAATGTTGAGTTTTGCTTCTCTACCGTTATATTTCTTGGCCGATGCTATAGCCGCTGCATGCTATACCCAGAACCGAACCTTCCTCAACAAGCGATTTTCCATCACCCTATACAAAATTCTGAACAATCGCAAACCCAATGTAAAGTTTTTTCATGTGTTCGGTTCAAGATGCTTCATTTTCAACTCAAAAGAGCACTGAAACAAGTTTGATGTCAAGGCAAATGAAGTGATTTTTCTTGGATATTCGCTTACTTCAAAAGCATATAGGGTTCTGAATAAACATTCAAGGAAAATTGAGGAAACCTACTATGTGACTTTTGATGTTAATTACATGAAGAAAATTCGAACAAGCGAAGGTCCAACGGAGGAAATCTTTCCTGAATCTGGTCAAGTTTCAGTTCCCATATCCAATTTGTTTGAAGAATACATGATGCTTTTTGATGAACCAGAGAGAGCAATTCACTCAGAAGCAAAAGCAGCAGACAATAAAATCGACAACTTGAAAAAGATAATCGACGAAGCTGCTAAAGATATGGAGAACAAACTTCATGAACCAACCGAGAAGCAGACCCCAAGCGAACCACCCGAATCAAGCAATTCTCCAACTTCAAACGACTCTCCAAAAGAAAGCTCTACATTCCAGGGGGAGAGTTCGACAACACCAAAATCCACTGATTTGCCTTTCCAGGGGGAGAATCCTTCACCAACAACAAAATAAAGTGATCCAACCGAGGGGGAGAATCCGGAACCTGAAATGGGATTCGGTTCGCCATTTGAGGGGGAGAATGAAAATACAAATGACGAAGGCGATCTTTCAGAACTGGAAGAAGAAATTAATGCTGACCTGGATCCTGCCTATGATCTAAATTACCATCCTCTCACGAAATGGACAAAAGATCATCCTAAAACTCAAATCATTGGTGAATCATCTGAGGGAGTTCTCACACGCTCTCAAATGAAGGCGAAGCAAACTCCTTTATTCTCTCAAGTAGAATTCTGCATGTTTAATTTGTTTGTCTCTAAAATTAAACCGAAGACGGTAAATGCTGCCCTTGATCACTCCGATTAGGTGCAAGCTATGCAAGACGAACTCCATGAATTTGAACGAAATCGAGTTTGGAGACTGATTCCCACTCCAAAGGATGCATCAGTTGTTGGATTAAAATAGGTCTTCAGAAATAAGATGGATAAAGAGGGTAATGTTATTCGGAACAAAGCGAGGCTAGTAGTGAAAGGATACTGTCAGGAAGAAGGGATAGACTATGAAGAGACCTTCGCTCCTGTAGCAAGGTTGGAATCAGTAAAAATCTTTATGGCGTATGCTGCACACAAAAACTTCGAAGTTTTCCAAATGGACGTCAAGTGTGCTTTCTTGAATGGGGAACTCTAAGAAATGGTGTACGTTGAACAGCCACCTGGATTTGTGAACGAGAAGTATCCGGATCATTGCTACATTCTGGATAAAGCAGTCTACGGTTTGAAACAAGCCCCTAGAGCATGGTATGAAACTCTAACACGCTTTCTTAAGTTGTCCAAATTCAAACAAGGTTCGGTTGACCCAACCTTCTTTCGCAAGAAAGAAGGCGAACACTTAATGATAGTTCAAATTTACGTCGATGACATCATCTTCGGCTCCACGAATTCTAGCTTAACAGTCGAATTCAAGAAGTTGATGGAGACTAAAGTTGAGATGAGCGCAATGGGTCCGATTAACGTTTTCCTTGGACTGAATATTAGACAGGGACCAGAATGCATTTTTATTAATCAGGAGGCTTACACGAAAACGCTGCTAGCGAAGTTTGGTATGATGGGAGACTCTAAAGTAAAGATTCCAATGGCATTCGACACAAAGTTGACACCATCTCTGGAAAAACCGGCTGTTGACTTGACACCATCTCTGGAAAAACCGGCTGTTGACTTGACACTCTATCATCAAATGATAGGGTCTCTTATGTATCTAACAGCTAGTAGACCAGATATTATGTTCTCTGTCTGTTATTGTGCCAGGTTTCAAGCAAACCCAAGAGAACCTCATATGATTGCAGTGAAAAACATATTCCGATATTTGAAGCGAACTTCGTCTCTCGGTCTCTGGTATCCTGCAAAATTCGGCTTCTTTGTTCAAGCCTTCTCTGACGCTGATCTTGGTGGATGTGGTCTAGACCGAAAGAGCACTACTGGCAGGTGCCAATTCCTTGATGGTAAACTCGTCAGTTGGTAATCAAAGAAACAAACTTGCGTGTCTCTTTCTATAGCCGAAGCTGAGTACATCGCCGCAGCATCCTGTACTTCTCAAGTTGTATGGATACAAAGCCAACTTAGGGATTATGGCCTAAGCATGAAGAAGATTCCCCTCTATTGTGACTCAGAAAGCGCAATTAGAATTTGTCATAATCCAGTGCAACACTCCAAGACGAAACATATTGCACTAAGATACCATTTCATCAAGGACCATGTTGAAGATGGTAATATCGAAGTCCATTTCATTAGATTTGCTGATCAACTGGCTGATATATTCACCAAGGCCTTACCTGAAGCAAGCTTTAATAAGATACTCCAAGGCTTGGGAATGATGGAAGCTGAGTCAGTACCGAAACCCCTTTCTTCTCATTAAAAGTGTACAAGCGAAATAGAGCGAACGCTCGGTCTATTTCGGCTCTGGAATTTTTCGGGAACCGCAATAAACCGAACGCTCGGTCTATTTCGGCTCTAGAATTTTTGGAACCGAATTGAACCGAACGCTCGGTCCATTTCGCTTCATCTTATCATAGGATTAGGTTCGGTTGTATATTTTTGTATATCTTGTTGATCATTTCGCCTGCTTTACTACGGTTTTTATTTTCTGTTTTTTATTTTTCAGAATTTATAAAAATCCAAAAATATTTTCTTTTCTGTTTTTATTATTTTTCAGAATTTATAAAAATCTAAAAATATTTTCTTTTCTGTTTTTATTATTTTTCAGAATTTATAAAAATCTAAAAATATTTTCTTTTCTGTTTTTATTATTTTTCAGAATTTATAAAAATCCAAAAATATTTTCTTTTCTGTTTTTATTATTTTTCAGAATTTATAAAAATCCAAATTTTTTTTTTCTGTTTTTATTATTTTTCAGAATTTATAAAAATCCAAAAATATTTTCTTTTCTGTTTTTATTATTTTTCAGAATTTACAAAAATCCAAAAATATTTTATTTTCTGTTTTTATTATTTTTCAGAAATCACAAAAACTCAAAATTACAAAAAAAAAATTTCTTTTCAATTCTTGTCTTGTTTCAAGTTTCCAGGAGCGACACAAAATGATGTTGGGACAGATATAACTTTCTTATCTATGTACTAGCTAGGTGTCCCTAACAGCATGCTGCTGCATGTAGACCGAAGCCTCCAAGACTTTGAGTGAAGCCTTAATGATTCGATATACACCAATCGTTTCTTCCCAATTAGGCTGCTAAAATCTCTCAAGTCATGAGCTACCTTACTCTTCTCATATTGAGTCAAGAGTTGTCTGCTTTGTCATTTTTTCTTGGATAGCAGAAGTACTTTCGGTTCCTTAACCACCTCCACTCATTTCTCCATTATGTTTCGTTCCATAAACGTAACCCTTGAGACTCTCAACAATTACCACTGAGGTTTATGGTTACAAAACATCTGTGTTAATGATCTTAGTTTCGTTCACCACGTGCTAAGTGAAACCCAATATCCAATACCTTAAATGAATTGACGGTGGACGCTCTAATGTTCAAGCTATTACTTGTTACCTCAAGAAATCTCTTTTTATTTTTGCGTGATCTTTATGAAATTGTCTAACACCAAGACGTTTCTTCCCATAGGATCCAGTTTTGTTTTCTTTTTGAGATTTCTAATATTCGTCAAGTCACTTAATTTATTATCAAACCTGCTTGTTCAACAGGCTACATTGGTCTCACAAGCACTTTATCCAACTTTCGGTCTTATTTCAAGCACTGAAGTTCGGTTGAAGTTAAACCACCCTTTATAGCCTTATTTTGAAAAGAAGCCTTTCAATGTTTCTTTACAAACATTTGATCTTATTTTAACAGGAATCCAAACAGACACTTCTAAGTCTCTCTTGACTTTGAAGGAAGCGATTCGTGCCCGGGATCTTCAGTTTCGTGTCTATATTGACATCACTTATATTCCCACAAATATTTTTTCTTTATTCCTGATTATTGGCACACTCTTGCACGAGAATCCATGTGATTTTCACAAGTCTAGTTCGGGTTACTAATGGCTATTTTCAGATTTATAAGTTCGGTTTCATATGCTTTCATGGTACATCTTTTTTGAATCGATTGGAAGAGTCTTTGAAGTTGAAGAGGCGGTAACTGGATAAGAATTGATTTGGGCGCGTGAATTTGAAACGGTTTTTATCATCACGCCTGATGACGTCTTCATAGGGAAACACATCTGTCAAATCGCGCTTTTTCAGGCGACGTTTCCGAAGATCAGGGAATGATTACTCAATATCTTCTCTCTCATGGTAATCGTATAAAAGGTCCAGAATTTCATCTCTCACCTTTTTACCGTTTACTACAACTCTCTCAAGAACACATCGGCGTTTATACTGTTCATCTTCTTCCTCAAACCTGGAACAATGGCTGACTCTTCTTCAGTTCATGACCAAATTGCCTCATCGACTTTGCTGGTCATCAAACCTAATCAGAATCTTCTTATCGAATTGAATCCATTCCTCTATGATCCTTATATGCTACAAGTGGTTGAATGTCTAAAATATTCACCACTCGTAACTGCTCTCACCAAAGTGGAATCTGTGCTGGTGTCTCTGCTTTCCCAGGTGTATACCTCTGCCGTTTATGACAAACTCAAAGACAGGATCTTTTTCGACATCTTCAATCAAGAGACCTCAGTCTCCAAAGCTCGATTATGTTCGTTGATAGCGCTTCCTATTGGTGATTCTTTGGTAAATCCTGATTCCATCACCACAACTCAGCTGTTCACAATGTTCTATGATATGGGATATACTGACGTTCTCACCACGATTACGAAGTTCAAGAAATCCTGCCTTCCACCACAATGGATCGGAATTTTAACCCTTCTAGTTAAGGGTTTATCAGAAAGGGTTGCAGGTTCAGACGGGTCAAACAAAGGGTTTATGACTATTCTCTATGGTCTCTACCATGGTCTAAACCTCGACTATGGAACGCTTATTTGGGGTCAAGTGGTACAGAGTCTCAATTCATCTTCGAGTGACTCATAAATTTCGTGTGGTCGGTTCTGGACGCTCATCACTCACATGGCGATTGAGACCTTTCAGGTTCCAGTTATGGCGGATGCCCTGCGCTCATCAATTGCGACCTTTCACACAAAGAAGATTATTGTCACTGATTCAACCAAGTTCTTCTTCATTGGGTCCATTCCTGAATCAATGTACCAAAGTGCCGCTACAGTTAGCAATGTCATGGCTGAATACATAAAACTTCCTCCAACGAGACCAAGACAATTGACTCCGGAGATGCAACTTGCTCTAGACGCGGTAGACAAACCAACAAAGAGAGGGAAGAAACCAGATTCCAAGAAGAAAGAAACTGAAGGTCCTTCATCACAAGCTGAAACGCCCAAAAAGCGTAAAGCTGACAAAGCAGCTCCTTCGGCTCCAAAGAAGAAAAGGGTTAAGAAGATGGCAAAGAAACCGAAGGCATCCTCGCCTGATGACTCAGATTATGTTCCTTCTGATGATGATCAAGAGAAGACAGCCGAAGGTGAAGATGTTCACAATGAAGACTCACCAAGGGGAAACACGCCTCCATGTTCTCCAACTCCAGAGGTACCACTTAATGATTCAGTTCCAACCCCTCCTCCTTCTCCAAATCATATTTATGTTCCTATTACCATTTCACCACTTCCACCACCTGTTTCTTCTATACCCATTTCAACTATACTTCTACCACCCCCCCATCATTACTCAAGCAACTTCAACAACAACAACCCCAACCGAACCTCTGGTTCGTGTCAACGTATCTGATACGGGGGCACTTACCTCAGGAACCGAAACCCCAGTTACAAACCCACCTCCATCACCATCACCCTCAACCGAGTCTGAACCTATTCTTGGTGGAACTGACATGGGCTTTGACTCATTTTATTATAGTCCGTATCGACTTCAATGTGACGAAGATGATGATGATGTTCCTCTTACCAAGCGTCACTTGAAGGATCTCAATGACAAGCTTGATCAGCTACTGGGATCTTCTGCTACTTCCTCCACTTCCGCATACTCTGATGTTGCTATAAAGGCTTTGGTTGAGACCTTGATCAAACAACATGATCAATCGATTAATAAAGCTACTCAAGCTATTGAAGCTGCCACTCTCTCTTCCAACAACGCTATTGCTGAGGTCAAAACTCTTATCTCGGATTCAAATACATTCATGGAATCTCATCAAAGCACTGCATAGGCCAATACCATTAAAGCAAATAGTTGTGTGAGTGATGTGCATCTACTTCTTTCAAATCTTTTGGATGCTCACCATTCGGTTCTTACAATCACTGTCCGACAACACTTAAAGGAAAAACTTCTTCCTGCTTTGGAAATGTTAAGTCGGATAGAGGGTGTTCTGGAGCCAATTGCTACTCCGCAACAAGGGGGAGAAGATTCTTAAAATCCTCCCAAAAATTCGAAGGTCACCACTAAACCGAAGGGTAATGAAGCTTCGGGTTCTAGTGTGTTGGACAAAAAGAAGGATACTATGGGTCATAGTGATGATGAAGAGGAAACGGAGGAAGACGCATTAAAAAGAAAGAAACGTGATAAGGAACTCGATGAAATTCTAAAAGTGGCCAGAGAAGAAGAAGAAGAGAGAGAGAGAGAGAAAAAAAAAGGAAAAAGAGGCACATGATACGCTGGAATGCAAGAAATCTCTATTTCCTTCATGGACCAAGGAGAAGTTGATAAAAGAAGCAATTGAGTTTCCAAGCACTCATTGGTTAGAACCGGTTACTTCGTTTGATTGTGAAAACACCAAGGACTCACAGTTTGATATGCCTATAACCCGAAAGACCTTTGTGTTTCACAGTTTTGATGCGACTATAAAAATTCCTTCTCCAGACCCGAAGGTTGATCGGGAGCTTATTGATTTTTATCTTAAGTGCTCACAACCACAATACTTGACGTGGAGTGCACAGAAGATTACATCCGTCAAAGTATTGAAGCCTACTTTGGTTGGGCCTTTTGTGAATGTTGGTTTAAGGGTGACCCGAGGGTCAGATGATTCGGTTCATATGTTTACACTGGCTGATCTACCGAATCTGAATCCCCATGATTGGATTCTTCTCAACAACATTCTGCTTTCTAATCCACAGCAGTACGAGCCCATTATCGATCATATCAAGAGAATGCTAGCTTCCTACATTCATGAGGTTGCTAAGATGGATCAGGAGATTGCTCTTGTTATGAGGAAAAGGCCTACAATCAAACCCATTGGGACTTCATGCAATGCTACCAAGATGAAGATGGGCAAGATTGATTCTAAGTATTGTGTTGTCATGTTCACAAGACAAGACAATTAGAAGTTCGTGTTCTATCTTGATGACAAACACCTATTTTCCACGGCTTGCTTGGAACATATTTTGGACATTATCCACAGGTGTAAACAGAACGAAGTAGCAGATAAGAAGAGCTTCACGGATATGCTTCGGTTGTACATAGACTTCCGTCATACTCTTCTTGCCATCATACCAAAGCTCTTCAAGACAGTGAAGAAGGGTGCTGTTGCCCAACCCATTTGACCTCTCGCCTCTATTGACGCAAAGGGGGAGATTGTTGGGTCTGGGGTGTTGCGTCTTTAGGCTCGTGTTATAGTCCATTTTGTATTCACGGTTTGGGCCTGTCCAACCGTGTTTAGTATTTAGGGTTTATATATAGTGCATGCATGCTTAGACTAGATACGCTTCTCATTAATTGTTTTGCATTGAATAACACTGTAACCCTAGCACACCTCTACAGTCGAAGTTCTTCATCGAGCTCTTCTGAGGTGGAGCATAATTTAATCATTCGACATCCGTTTGATTCATTCTCGTGTTCCTTTGTTACTTTATATTTGTTTATATGTTTAGAATCTGTCGATCTAATAGCGCAATAATCTCATCAGGTAAGTCGAAGGAGACCGGTTGTGATGTAAGACTACAGTTATTTTGGTAGCATTCACCTCTTTGCGTTGGATTCAGTGGCGACAGATTGTCAGCCTATCATGATCGGATGGATCGAATGGATTGAAGGAGCCATGAGTGGTTGTATAGATAGTGCAGTTATCGTTAAAGAATGTATCCTTCGGAGGTCGAACGGGACTGCTACGTGTGTTTTTGACCCAACAATCGGTTAGGTGTCTGATGTTCCGAGTAGTTGATAGATAAAGTGAGATCAGAGAGGTCTCGGCTGCTTTCGAAAAGCAGCAAGTGGTAGCAAGAAGAATCGAAGTGGGTTCGGTAACTTGGGATCGTGTGTGGAGTTGCCTGTCATTGGGGCATATACTAAGTTGGTCCTAAATAATATCAGAAGTTGAATAAGCAGTTGGGAGATAAGTGCAGTGAATTTGGCAACGATTCAGTGTGGGCGGTCTGTCAGGGAGACAAACCATCTTAAGACTTCAGGTTTCGGGCTGAGTAAATGGGATCATGTTACAAGGAATTCGTTTCATCTTCGGTTTTTTTTAGAACCCTACGGGGTTTGTTTTGGTTGCCTTGGAGAGGCTATGGTATGCTCGGGACTGTGGCCATGTTGCTCAAGTTATTTGGCATGTGAGGAGTGGTAAGGAATGATTTCGAGGACGGAATCTAATTTAAGTGAGGGAGAGTTGTAACATCCTATTTATTAAATAAATAAATAGATAAAATTGATGAACGAATAGTCGCCCTAAATCCATATTATTTAGTGGAGTGTTGGTTTTGGAGAGTCGAATGTTATAATTTGGATTATTCGGGGGTTAAAGCGTAATTTTGGGGCTTATTTTGTATAGATTTTTGAAGACAATGTGTGTTTGGTATCATTTGGACTTGATATGAAAGGATTTTGGATGGCTGGGGCTAAAAGGGTAAATTATGTACCTTAGTTGAAAAGAATTTGTCAAGCAGGGGCTGATTGGTAACATTCAGACTTAATTTGTAGAGGGTTTTAGGGGGCGGGGTTTAATTGGTAAATTATGGGATTTATTTGAAAGGAATTAGGTTGGAGGGGATGATAGTGTAAATATGGGAAAGTTATTCATAACGGGGTATATAAACCCTACGAAACCCTAACCCTAAGGGACATGTCTCCAGCCGCCGCCTTCACTCTTTTGACCTCCGGCGCCGCACCACCACCTCCGTTGAGGTCGCCAACCACCGAAGTCGCCGCCCTTGTGTCGCCTGCCGTTTTTTCCATCAAAACACCACAATCACTACGTCGTCGGACGCCAAGTGTAGCTGGGAAGAACCACCAAGACCAACGCCGCTATCGGGGGAAGATCAGTCGAGGGTGATGCGGTTAGGTTCCGTCGTTGCTATCGCCGCCATGCGGCTGTTTCGCGGGTGTTGCTGCCGTTCCCGGAAACACCCCACCTTTTCTCTTGTTCTGCCACCATTCACGTCGCTGGTATCCCTCTAGGACCGCTGATCATCATCGTTATGTTGTCATCGGCGAAACCGCAATGTATGAATCTGACATCCATCCAAGGGCAGTGGAGGATTGAGACAATATGGCCCTTTGCTGTTGCTTCCGACGATGGCTAACCATCACTTTCCCCGTCCCCGTGTCGCTACATTCCAGCCACGACCGCCATCGGCCGCCGCTGTTGCCGCTAGTCTGCTGCTACCGTTGCCGCCCACCACAGGTGGGTGTTGGGTTCACTTTGCAAGAAAAAATGCATGTGTGTGTCCCGGTTGTAGTGTGTGTGTTGTGTGTAATTTCATTTGGCCGAAAAATCGAGAACAGCCACCACCACCACCATGAGGTGGTGACTGCCACCATGTACCACCGCCGGCCACCGCAAGGTGGCTGTGTGTGTGTGTGTGTGTGTGTTTATGTTAGTTAGTGTGTGTGGTTATTTTTGGATTAAAGCATTGTAATTGTAATTACCAAAAGAATAATGTAAAGAAACTCAAAACCACCACCGTAAGGTGGTGGCCGCCGCCGAGAGCCGTCGTGAGCCGCCGTTGACCACCACTACCCGAGGTGGTAGTGGGTGGTGTCCGCCTTATGAAACCCTAATGGGCCTTATGAGAGCCTAGTAGGCCTAATGAATCCCTAATTGATCTAAGGACTTAGTTTTGGGCCTATTGGGCTATGATTGGGTTGGAAACCATAATTAGGGTTTAGAAAACCCTAATTTTGGGATTATTGGTTTGGACTTATCGGGACCCGCATTTTGGACCATTGGAGTGAAGTTATGACTCAAGCCCGACTTCATTGTATGTTTGGACTTAATGGATTAAGTCCTTAATAGGTCAAGTAGGAACACTTAACCATAATCGTCATTTTATGTGAAAAACCCTAATTGGGTTTGGATGCTTGTTGGGCCATTTACTGGACTAAGCTGTTGTGGGCCTTTGTGGGCCAATTGGGAACATATTTATGGACCAAGGGAAATTATTGGGCTTCAGGATAATACCCATTAGAGAGGCTTGGGCCCAATTTGGAAAATTGGGCCATAAGTAGGCCATAATTGGGCATTGAGGATTATTAGCTATTGGGCCATCAGAATGTCAATTGTTGGGGCTAGAATAATTGGTTGGGCCTTAATATAAGTCCATGTAGAGGTTTGGGCCCAGTTTGGAAAATTGGGCCATATGTTGGGCTTTGGCCCATTACTTGTCTATTGGGCCTTTGGAGTGTGAGTTGGACCTTGGGCTTGGAACCCAATTATTAATTGGGTGTCATTTTGATGTTGACAGTTCGGGAATTTTTCAACCAGCAATGGAAGTTTTATCCGCGGGACTTCAACAGTGCCAGGTGAGTCTTCTCATCATACCAATGGGTCTAAGGCACCAAGGCCGACCCATTTTATGATATGTGGTACACTAGCTGTAGTAGAGATATGTGGTATGATAGTTAGCTTTATGTTAAGTGGTATGCTAGTTATTATGTCATATTGGCATGGAAGACCCCGGGGGGAGCCCGTGGCAGTTGGATATAAGACCATGTGGGGGAGCCCATGACATTCCTAGGTAAAGACCATGTGGGGGAGCCCATGACATGATGGTATAAGACCCTGGGGGAGCCCACGTCATCCTTATATGTTTATGTATGTGTTATGTAGTATGATAGATACTCATGTGATATGTGATATGCTAGTTGATTATGTATGTTATTGCATGGAAGACCCCGGGGGGAGCCCATGGGAGTTGGATATAAGATCATGTGGGGGAGACCATGGCATTCCTAGGTAAAGATCATGGGGGGAGCCCATGACATGAAGGTATAAGACCCTGGGGGGAGCCCACGACATCCTTATATGTTGTATGCATGGCTTAAGTGGTAGAGATGGCTTGTATAGCTAATATGATATGTGGTATATGGTAGAGATAGCTTGTATAGCTAATATGATATGTGGTGTGTGGTAGAGATAGCTTGTATAGCTAATATGATATGTGGTATGTGGTAGAGATAGATTTTATAGCTAATATGATATGTGTTATGTGGATTGTGTGTGGGGTATGCTATGGGGGACTCACTAAGCTTTATGCTTACAGTTTACAGTTTTGGTTTCAGGTATCATCAATTTGGAAAAGAAGGGATCAGATTGATCGCAGTGCACACACCTATGATTTCCGCAATGAATGATTTTGGGATGAACTCTGATAAATGCTTTACTTAATGATGATTTGAGATGTTTGAACTAAATGGTATCACTGTTTTAGCTATATTAAAAATGAAATTTTTACCCTTGATTTTTGGGTCGTTACAATGTGATGTATATGTTGTGTGTGGTATGTGATGCATGATGTTTTTGAAAACTTAGTTGTTGATTTGGTTTATGAACTTTATTTTGATGAATGATGTTTTTGAAAATAAACATAACATTGGTGATGTTTTCTTTAAACTTTAAATAAGACTTCCGCTAACATATTCTGTTAAATAAAGGTTTTGAAAAAATATCGGTGAAAAATCATGGTGTTACAAAATCTGCAAAACAACCCTGTCATGTGAGGGTCCACTATGGACTCGGTAATTATTTATGTAAAAGAGTTTTGGTTATCTTTTGGTGTAACAATTGGTAAAAATTGGTTAGAGCTCGACAGTTAAACCACCACGAACCGCTATGTGTTAAGGACCAATTGTGTGTAAAATTTATGTTATAATGTATATTAAGAATATTATATTCATAATTACCTTTAAAACGTCTCAAACAACCCAAACCATTTATCGTGGGGAATAGAATCGAAAATTACAAAAAAATTAAATTTATTCGTGACATTAAAAATAAATTGTTGCATTAAGTATATTTGAGAGTTATGGATAAGAAAATTTAATAGATTACGATCTACTGATTCCGTGGATATAAAGAACGTTCATAACGGAGATCGTATGAGAAAGTTACGCCTATTTAAAATTATAAAAATCAGTACTTATCTGATTTCTTGAATCGAACCGTGCACTATTTCGTTTGGAATAGCTACGAGTCTCGTAAACCGTTTTGAACATGTTTTTGAATTCAGATTATGATATATTATTTTATTGTATTTTATAATATTTTTAATCTCGACCAAAATCAAATTTGTAAAATTTGTCGAATCCGAAGCAATTAATCGCGAAACTTTAAACATTTATATCCCGAAGATTGACCGGTTTTGTGAAATATATTGAATTGTAAACAACTGAACGAGATACTCTATTTGTTGTTTAAACATGAATTCGGGGTATAGGAACTTCATTTCCGTGTATTTTTTGAATTATCATGTTAGACACGTATGAGATGATTAAAGGAATCAAGTTGATTTATTGTAAATTAAGACGACTGAAATAACGTAACTTTTATAAAAACATATATGTGTTATTTACTCTTGAAAATACTCAAATACATGTGTGATATATAATTGTATTTATATATGAAAACCTAAATACATGTACATATAATATTATGTATTATGTATAATTTCAAAAGACCAAATATTAGAATGTAAGACAAATGTGGCATCTCTAGTTCCAAATCTCGATTTCTCTATATCACACACACACACACACACACACACACACACACACACACACACACACACATATATATATATATATATATATATATATATATATATATAATCTCAAAATGCATGGATGTATATGTATTGTGTGTATGAAATTGCTTCCAAATGTCTTAAATCCACACGCACACATACATACCATCTTATAGGATTTGAAGTGCACACAAAAGTCAATAGAATTAGACTAATCAACCATTCACTCCCTGTAATCTCACAAACTCATGTATTCTACCTTATACAAACAAATACACAATCAATAAATCACACCTATACTACACATGTAAAATATCTAAATGATTATTGCCTTGTACCTTCAAATCTCTTAAATATGATCACATAGGTACAACTAGATCATAGAAAAATATGAGGAATTATAACTCCTGAGGATGCAATCCATCATCCAAAGCTTCACCCAATATTCTACCCCACTCTAATCTCGATCTCACTCTCTCCATTTCTTTTCTTTGAAGGCAAAATCAAGAACCAAAAAGGTGGTTGTTGTCCCTTTTAGTTCCAACTTCTTTCCCCCTTTTTTTTATGAGATAAACAGACTCCAAACACCCTCTGAAAATCTCTGATGTTGCTATCCCTATTCTTCTTTGTTTTCTGCCAAGAACACCATCGGGTGTGGGCTATTTTCGATGAAAAAGAGGGTAGCAACCCTCTTCCATTTTACTGTGTGTATTATCAACTTCACAGCAACCCAAACACCCTCACGTACCTTGCTTTGTTGTCCCTTCCATCGAGACCCAAAAAAGCCTCAAGGAGATTCAGAAATCGAAAGAAACTAGCAAGGAAAAACCCCACCTGCGGCCGGAGTTCGAAGCCACAGCTCCGATGAGTGAATTAGCAACCAAGAAAGAAAACTTACCACAAAAATGGGACCCTCTGTCACTCCTTGTGATTTCCCAGCAACCACTGGAGCTCCATCGATCTGCCCTTCGTTCGTTTCGTCCTGCTCGATCAGATGGAGACGGAGACCCACCCTGTTTTTCTTCCTTCATTTCCTACCGATTGGGGCTGCTCTGTTCCTTTGTTTCCCTTACTATCGGCAACGTTGAATAAGAATAAGCCCTCAGAGGGTCGTCGGAGGTGGGTGGCCCCTCGTTGCCTTCATCTTTTTCGTTGCCCCGCTTATGTCTCCTTCTTCTCTGATCAACAGAGAACCTAAGCTCCCTCATCGATTTCGCGTCCCTTCTTCTCCCGATTTGATTGAAGAAACGTAGACGAACACCCTTATTCTACCTTTTGTATCATTTTGGAAAAACCAACCCTTATCTTTATTAAATGATCAGTTCAGTTGCAAAACCCCGGTTTTCAGGTATTCTCAAATTCATCCCTTGGTTTTAAGTTATGTCATTTTGGTCCTTGGATTGGAAGGAAGTAGCCCTAAGAAGCCCTAGTGGCAAAATGGTAATTTTGGGGCAGGTGGTGTACGCTAAGCGTACATGTGAGTACGCTAAGCGTACTAAGGCGCGCCCTAATACGCTGGGCGTACACATATGTACGCTGGCGTACTTATGTCCGAGTGAAACCCTAATTTTTAGGGTTTGTGGGGTATTTAAGCACCTTTATGGATTATTTACCCTCATCTTTTCAGCCTCCATGCCCTTGAGTCGTTTTTGGCAAACCCTAACCCCATAATAGAGTGTTTTGAGCTAAAAGTGTGTTCTTTGTGTGCTTAAGGAAGAAGGAGTTGCATCAAGGAGCTTAGAAGCTGAAGCAAGCTTGTGGATCTTGGATCATCACCTTCTTGGGAAGCTCCAGAAGGTAAAAAGTCCCCACCTTGATGCTTTGTTTGCTTGGATCTCACTTTGGTAGCTTTATGATGTTCTTCTTGTCACAAAAGTCCCATTTCTATGCATGTTTGGTTTTAGACGTTTTGGGCTGTCCTTTCAGACCCTCGGAAGGGTTATAAGCCATTAAAATGAGGTCCCTTTAGCTAGTTTGGCTCCATGCTTCTTGTAGAAGGTCTTAATGGATTAAGACCTTGCATTAAGGACTTTTGTGGACGTGAAAAGTCATAAAGTTGGGAACTTTAAGACCCTAGTATGCCTCTAGACCTTGGATTTGAAGTGTGAGCTCAAGTGATAAGGTCATTAAGCACTTAAGGAAGGAAATGGATTTGCGAGGGTATGCCCCGCGTAGACTGGTGTACGCCCCGTGTACCCGGTCAGCCACCCCGATGGTGGTTTCTGTAAAGCCTTGTGTACGATGTGTGTACCTCCGGAGTACGCCCCGCGTACTCGCATGGATCAACCAATTTCAAGTTAACTCGGTTGGGTTGACCCGGTTGGGTTGAATCGGCTGGGTTGACTCAGTGGATTTATGGACTTTGACCAGTTGACTCTGAGTTTGACCAAGTTTGACTTTTGAGGGTATTTTGGGATTTTGATGGAATTGGTCACTTGGTGGTTGTAGGCATGTGAGTTGAGAGCTGAGATTCGGAGTCGGGCCTTATCAGTTTTGTTCAGATGTGAAGTGAGTTTTCCTCACTATACTTTCGGGTCGAAGGCACCAAGTCCGGCCCATTGGTTTTATAACCTGATATTGTTGATATGCTGAGTATGGAATAGATATGCATGCTAGTCTTGATATGCTAGTCTGGTAGATCTGTAGGACTACCTGTGATATTGTCTGTTTATCTATATATGATATTATATGTTATATGTCGACATATTGTGTGGGTTGGATTAAGGTTGCACTGCTCCGTGTTGTAGCCAACAAACCCTGGAACAAACTAGATATGAGCTGAGGGTCGGTGAGGGCATGCCAGACTCATACTGAGGGCTCACGATCATTCCATATACGAGTTGAGAGACAGGAAGGGCATGCAAGGCTCGTACTGAGGGCTTAGTGGTATTCTGTCTGAGGACTGATCATGCCGGGGAGCAAGCCATACATAAGATGTGGGTCGAGGGGAATCCAGACTTATGATGTGGGCTCAGGGGTAATCCAGTCTGTTAGTTATGGACCCTTTGCATGTTGTTATTGTATTTTTGCTATTTGTTTGTGTATTGGTATTTTAGGGGAACTCACTAAGCTTTGGGCTTGTAGTTTTGGATTATGTTTCAGGTACCTCAGATGATCGCGGGAAGGCGAAGGCGTGATCGTGCACCTCCTCATGTTTTGTTTCATGATTTTGGGATTACTCTGATATTAAACCTGTTGATAACTATTTATAAACAATGATGATTTTTGGTTTGTTTTAAAAGTTTAAATTTTTCATGAATTTTATGGATGTTACAAGTTAGTATTAGAGCCTTGGTTTGAGTGAATTGGAGAAACACTTGTGTGAATCCAGTCTCAAACTAAGGAAAAAGATTTTTAAAATGAATTTTCAAATGGTTTTCATAATAATCAAGGAGGATGCGATGTGTACGATCAGTAGGAGCCAGTAAGTAGACCCCAAAATACCATATTGTTATTTGATATTGTGATATGTTAGAATAGCATGCTAGTGATAGGCTAGGGATCTTCAGGATTTTGCATGATAGAATTGCCTGATTACATGATGCCTGATAGCCTAGGGTTCTTCTCTAATGACATTGACATCATTACTGTAGTTTTTTTAGTGTATGCATCATGGTCATGCCTAACTAAGATTTTTAGCCTGAGAATGTTTGGTCTTGCCTTATTTCATGTTCTTGTTTGATGAAGGGCTTAGGGTAGGATCATATATTCGACTGTCTATAGGGTCCAGTATTATGTATGGCTAGCATACACGAGGGCTGCAGGGTTAGTGGAAGTTTCATGGATGAGTTGTGTGGAGTCATCCGGCTAGTTTTGAGATGTTTAGCCTTTCCTTTAGGGAGTGAGGATTGAGTGTATGGTTATGCTAGTGAGTATTGTTAGGATGTTGTGATGATCTTTTGAGACAAATACGGGTGGGTGTGGAAGGTAGTATGGGATCGTACTACTGAAAGCACAGGATCTGTATGCGTAACAAGGAAGTCACAACCCCTAGGCTTTGTTGCGAGTTGGTTCCTCGTTATGATATGTATGTTATCTGATGTCCTCCTGGTTTATTTTAGTATGGTGACTACGCGTCAAGTTGAGCCAGGGTTCGGTTCGGGATCAGGAGCTAGCCGTCAGGGTGAGTCAGCTGCGTTGGATGACAGGATCAGGGAGATCCTGCAGGAGGAGGTTGTTGTTCGTTTCCGAGCTCAGTTGCCAGACATTTTTAGGTCTATCAAGACCGCCATGATTGAGTACTTTAATGAGTGCTATGCTGCTTTGTCTGAGACTGCTGATGCAGCAGCCACTACAGTCGTTACGACTGAAGGGGTTGGATCGGTTCGGGTTTTTCAGTATCGGGACTTCGATAATACGAAGCCCCCGACTTTCGATGGGGTACAGGACCCGAGGCTATCTGATGTGGAGGGGTGTTTCTTCACTTGTTCTTTTCCAGCTGACCAGAAGGTCAGGTGCGCTCTGAACCTTCTGAGCACCGGAGCGAAGGATTAGTGGAGGCTTGCTACTAGTTCATATTCTGCTGAGCATAGAGTTGTTGTGTCTTGGGAGTAGTTCTATGAGATGTTTCGCTCCCGATATGTGCCACTGGTGGAGCATGAGAGGTTGGCCTAGGAGTACCTGGATTTGAGGCATGGTTCTGAGACGGTGACGGAGATCACCAAGATGTTCACGGAGAGGGTTATGCTTTGTCCTGAGTTTGCTGCATCTAAGCAGGATCAGATGACCCGTTACTTGATCATGCTCAAGACGGAGATCAGACGGATTGTTTCCACCTAGCGCTATGGTACTTTGTTGGAGATGTAGGAGGCCGCCAGGTGGTGTGAGATTGAGATTGATTTGCAGACAAGGGAGCAGAGGTCGGCCCCGATGTAGTCGCAGTCGCAGCCTGCGCCAAAGTGGTTTAAGATCGCTGATGTTAGATATGGGGGCTGGAAGGGCCGCACTTGTGGGAAGTGTGATAAGGTGGATGAGGGTGCTTGTCGATCGTCTTTTGGGTGCCACAATTGTGGCTGGCAGGGCCATATGGCGAGGGATTGCCGCCAGAAGGCCCCAACACTCAGTTCCAGGATTTGTTATCATTGCGACCAGGTTGGCCATGTGAAGGCCAACTGTCCCTCGCTTGCTGCCAGGTCGGCGCAGCCTCCAACGCCAACTACTTTGAGGATCACTGATGGGAGTCACGGCAGGGTGGAGCCCCAGAGGGCTCGAGTTCGCGCTTTCCAACTTACCGCCAAGGAGGCCAGAGTAGCTCCAGATGCTGTTACTGGTATGTTTCTATTCATTATTCTATTGATTATGTTTTATGTTATGCTTATCTATGTACCTCTATTAGGTACGTTCTTAGTGAACTCTTTGTCTGCTCTAGTGTTGTTTGACTCGGGTGCAAGTCGGTCTTTTGTGTCTCAGTCGTTCAGTAGAGAGTTTGATATGCCTAGTGGGGAGTTAGAGTGTCCGTTGCGAATTTCTATCGCCAACGAGCATGGGGTTTCTGCATCATCAATATATCAGGGTTGTGTTCTAGAGATCTTCAAGGTGCCTTATCCGATCGATTTGATCCTTATACCCATGTGGGATGTCTGCGTGATTGTGGGTATGGATTGGTTGAGCTGTTTTAGTGCTATGATTGATTTTGAGGGCCAGCACATGGTAGTTCGAACCCCAAGTGGGGGAGAACTGGTTATCTATGGAGAGGGCACCAGGATGGGTTTAGGGTTTTGTTCTACAGCCAGAGCTTGGTAGTATATTCAGCACGGGTGAGTGGGTTATTTGGCTTATGTGGTGGATACGCGTGTTCGGTATCAGGTTTCAGTATCAGAGGTCCCGGTTGTCAGGGAGTTTGCCGATGTGTTTCTGGAGGACTTACCTGGTGTGCCTCCTGAGAGGCAGGCTGAGTTCAGGATTGACCTCGTGCCTGGTATGACCCCGATTGCCACGTCGCTATACCGCTTGGCACCGCCTGAGATACAGGAGTTGTCATCTCGGTTGCAGGAGCTTCTAGGCAAGAAATTCATTTGACCGAGTAGTTCTCTGTGGGGAGCGCCGATTTTGTTCGTCAAGAAGAAGGATGGCTCACACCGGACGTGTATTGATTGCCGGGAGTTGAAAAGGCTAACGGTGAAGAACCGTTATCCCCTTTCGCAGATTGATGACCTCTTTGATCAGTTGCAAGGTGCATCTTGGTTCTCCAAGATAGATCTGAGGTCCGGATATCATCAGGTAAGGGTGAGAGAGGAGGACGTGGAGAAGACCGTGTTCCATACTCGTTATGGGCATTACAAGTTTGCGGTGATGCCATTTGGTCTCACCAATGCGCCTGCGGTATTTGTGGATTTGATGAATCGAGTATGTAGGCCGATGCTCGATCGTTTAATTATCGTATTTATTCATGATATCTTGGTATATTCCAAGACCAGAGAGCAACATGAAGAGCATCTTCGTGAGCTTCTGGTGGTTTTGAGGCAGGAATAACTTTATGCTAAGTTCTCGAAGCACGATTTTTGGTTACGAGAGGTTTAGTTCCTTGGACACCTCGTTGATCAGGATGGGATATTGGTCGATCTGGCCAAGATCGAGACTGTGATGTAGTAGGAGGTTCTGAAATCTCCCTCAGATATCAAGAGTTTCTTGGGTCTGGCAGGGTACTATCGAAGATTCATTCAGGATTTCTCCAAGATTGTAGTACCCCTCACTCGTCTGTGTTAGGGTGCAAAGTCACTCTTGGATGTAGTGTTTTAGGCTTTCCCCTCTTGTATGTGTAAATGGGTTGAGTCTTTCCTATAAATAGGAAGTGAGTGACTCCCATTATGTAATGAACCATTTGGAGTGTTAGACTAGAGAGAGAAACTTTGTACAAACCCATTTGTATATTCTTTCTAGATCTAATATGAGCTTACACAGATTTATTTACTCCTTGTGTTCTTGATTTTACATGATGATTCACTAGATCTTTCTAATTCCGCACATGCCATCATAATCAACACCACTACGATTGGTATCAGAGCGGGTGTTCTTGATTGGATCAAGAATTGATCCTTGATGGCTTTCTATATTTGGTGATTCTTTGTTTTTGATTTTTGATCATCATGTTTTAGAGAGTTTGGATTCTAGAAATCGAATTCATCATTGTTTCTATTCAGAATTCGATTTTCTTCACTAGAATTCAAGTGATTTTTACTTTCTCTCTCTAGAAATCTTCAAGTTTTTGTGATCATGGTGAACTTGCCGTATAATTCTTGGATTGTGATCGTTGAAGATGTCAAATACAAAGTCAATAAAAATCAATATTATGGGTTGGTGTTAAACAAGTTGATTTCATGGGGAACTATGGTTTCTTATGCAGGATTGAAGGATGATCATGGAAGCTTGATATTTCAACCACTTTGTGAGATCAAATGGTTGGTTGATATTACATGGTCCATATCATCACGTAGTAGTGATAAGATTGGAGAAGAAAAAATTCGTTCAGAAAGAAATATATTTCTCTTATTGAAGACCCAAATGATCTTCGTGCTCTTAAGGTTGTTGAAGTTGTTGACAATGGAGTTCAATGTGATGTTCTTGATGTTCTTGAAGTTCATGATAAGAAGATTCAAGTTGATTCTCAAGATGAAAAAGTTTTTTTCTCGATTGGAGTTCAAACCGATGATATTTTGTGTTCTTGTGATTCGTTTGAAGGAATGATTCCTTATCGGAAACCGGTGATCCAAGAAATTCACAAGTATCAAACTCCAAAAGATTTGATTCAAACTCATAAAGTTGAAGTTGTGGAAAGTGGGTTTGTTCATGAAATCAAGTCTTCAAGATGCAAAAAGATGAGAAAGAAAAAGAAGAAGAAGATTAATCGGAAGAACAAGCGGGTTAACTCACCAAAATCGTTAAATGTTGTGAAGCCGAAATCCGTGAAGCAAATTTGGGTTCCAAAGCAACAATATCCAAAGGTTGCATTGAATTTGAAGTCGAAACCCAAAAGTGTTGGTGGTTCTTTTGAAGATGTTCTTGGATCGTTGAAGAACACGAAGAACGAGTTGTACATCTCGCATAATGGGTGGTACAATGTTCAAATTGGAGATTTTCTCATTCCAACAAAAGAACCAAGATCTTCTATATTTGATTCGTTCGTTGCAAATGGATCTCGATTCGTCAAAAAGGTATCTCAAATTCTTCAATGGATTCCAAAACGTTCATAAATTTGATTCGTGCGTTTGCCTTTTTCAATATTGATCGTTTTGTTTCGTTGGATCTATTTTGTTCTAAGCCCCATTGTTGATCCAACATAATTTTTTTAAGATCAAAACCATAATCAAATTTTTTTAATCTCGAGTACTATTCTTTCATTCAGCTAATTTGGAAATTTTTCATTTGATTCAATTCGAAGCCCAATTTTATTGATCTGTTACTATTCACAACATGGTTGAGCCCAAATTCTCATATCCGATCTGGTTATTGCTCCTTTTGTGTGTGAGTCCACAAATCTATTAATTCGATTGAATTGTCAATAGTTGTTCATCATTTTGACTTGTACACACGCATCCTATTCTTGTACCATTGGCTCATAATTCTTCATGATCAGTTGTTCTTGTGTTCTTCTTCTCGTTTTCTGATTTTTTTTTCAATCGATGATGAATGCTTATCTGAAAATGAGTTTCGATTTCTTGTAAATTTGGAATCAAAATTGAACGATGGATGGTTGATTCTAAATGAAGAACATCAATAACGGATGCGAATGGAAACGAAGAAGGATTTTCGATTCAAAGGTTTTCTCAAAGATTTCGATTTTGACTTTTGAGTATTGATTGCGGTTGGAAGGCTGTATAATCGAAACATTTGAAATCGATGTTTGATGATTTTGGAGTTGCGATTCCTTGGTTTTTCAGTCACTGAATTTTGTTTCGATTTTTGAGATTAAAGGATCGATGTTAGATGTTGGACGAAGCATTGAGTATCATAGTCGTTGATTTTGGATTTGGAATTGATAATCGATTTTGATTGAAGGGTTGGAATCGATGGTTAGTTTGTGATGTCGAGTCGCTGTTGATGAAAAGCGAAGACTCTTAATTTTGAGTTGAATCGTTAGGAATCAATGATGTCAAGGATCGAAGATTTGGAAATCTTTGCGGATAGTTGATATTTGAATGAGAAACGATGGTTTTGAAATGGAATGGTTGTTGATTTTGGGAAAGATTTGAAGATAGTCACAGGTTGGAATCGATTGTTGATGTGAAGAAAAAGCGAAGTCTGGAATGAATTTGGATATCGTTTGAGTTTAGTTTGTTGTTGCTGGGCTGGTATCAATGAAGGGTTTAATGACGATTGTGTTGAATGAAAAGCGAATGAATGGCTGATGGATGTAATTTCGAAGGCTGTGATTTTGGGAATCGACATCAGGAAGTCGAACTCACAGTCGATTTTGGAGTCAAATTGGTTAAAATGGTCGACTGGATTGGTTGTTTGAAAAAGCGAAGATTGCGTTTTGGATTATGATTTCGAAGGTTTTACTGTCGATTTCAAATGGGTTAATGAAAGAGGCTAATTTTGAAGAACCGAAGTCATGGAGTCGACTAGGATATGTTGGGATGTGATTTCGAAGGTTTTGTTAGCAAATGGGTTTGATAAAACTTTGAAATTTCATTTTTGATTTGGAGTACCTGGATTCGCATCTGAGAATTTGTAAAAGAGATTCTCAATTAAGTATTTGGGTTGATGTTCGTTAGTTTCTTTCTATAAAGCAAAGGATTGCTGGGTTGTCGACAACTTGGAATCAAGATATAAAATCGAACTGTATTTGGGAAAGAATTGGTTTGCTGATTGATACAGTGAAAGCGACGAACGAAAGTTGGAGTCGATTATACATAACGATGAACTGTAAAAACGAAAATTTGATTTTGGGTTGAATGTACGAAGTGAAATAATTCGATTTAGAGGTTGGATGATTAAGAGGTTACTGTTCATTAAGAGGCTTCGAATGCCTTCGAATTCGTGTGTTTGGGAAAATTTTCGTATGAAGAGGAGATGCTTTCGTACGAAGCGTTGCAAAATTTCGTATGTTTGGAATGGAAAAGCAAAATTTTCGAATGTAGTCCCTCAAGTTTCGAATGGTTGACAAATGGAAAAAGGCTTCGTATGAATGATCCAAATTTCGTATGTTTTGATCAAGAAGCAGAATTTTCGAATTCAGCCCTCAACTTTCAAATATTTGGCAACCTCATCAATTAATTGAAGTTTCAAATGTTTGACACTTTTCACCCAAATTCGAAAATTTTCTGAAACTTCGAATGTTTGGGATAACTCTTCGTATGTTTGGAACACAAATGGCAGAATTTTCGAAAATAGTCCCTGAGGCTTTGAATGTTTGGCGGTTCATACCCAAATTCGAAAAAGGATTGTTTTTGTTGAAAATTGAAGAAAATGCATTTCAAGCCCCTGCAGTTTGTGCAAATTGACGCTTTCTACCCAGCTTTGGAAAAGGGGGAGAGTTTTGCATATTTGGTTGTTTTGGGCGCAACGGGTCCCTGCAGAATTCAGAAAGTGACGATTTTTACCCGGTTTTTGAAAAATCTTGCAACTTTCACCCAAAAAGTCAAAAAATTTCATAAATTGGAAATTTTTTGTGGCTTTTTCGTGATTGTTTTTCCGTGCAAGATTTTTGGTGATTCATTTTTGGTACACATCAAGGGGGAGTATCGTGAAGACTATTCCTCGGGAGCTTCTCACCCTTAGTGGGTTTTATAATCATTTTTTTAATTATAAAAAGGGGGAGAATGATGGGTATTCGAAGCTTCTCAGGTTTGTCGGATATTCATTAGCGGATTTGAAGACCGGTGTTTCTTCGAGGGGGAGTTTGGTCTTGATCGCGCGAGCTCGTTGGATACTGAAGCTGAGACATCCAATCCTAACTTTGAGGGGGAGAATGTTAGGGTGCAAAGTCACTCTTGGATGTAGTGTTTTAGGCTTTCCCCTCTTGTATGTGTAAATGGGTTGAGTCTTTCCTATAAATAGGAAGTGAGTGACTCCCATTATGTAATGAACCATTTGGAGTGTTAGACTAGAGAGAGAAACTTTGTACAAACCCATTTGTATATTCTTTCTATATCTAATATGAGCTTACACAGATTTTTTTACTCCTTGTGTTCTTGATTTTACATGATGATTCACTAGATCTTTCAAATTCCGCACATGCCATCATAATCAACACCACTACAGTCTGACGAGGAAGGGGGTGGATTTTCGGTGGGGCCCTGAGCAGCAGTCAACATTTGAGACCTTTCGGAAAAGATTATGTGAGGCCCTGATTTTGACCCTCCCAGAGGGAAATGAGGATTTTGTGGTATTTTGTGATGCATCCATCACTGGTTTGAGGACGGTCCTCATGCAAAGAGGACGGGTGATAGCTTATGCTTCACGACAGCTAAAGCCGCACGAGACGAGGTATCCCATGTATGATCTGGAGTTGGGGGGAGTGGTTTTTGCCCTCAATATTTGGAGGTATTATCTTTATGGGGTCCGTTGTACTATTGACACGGACCACAAGAGTTTGAGACATATTATGGATCAGCCGAAACTAAACATGAGGCAGCGCAGATGGCTGGACGTAGTTAAGGATTATGACTGTGAGATCCTTTACCATCTGGGTAAAGTGAACGTGGTGGCGGATGCTTTGAGCCGCAAGTCGGCTGGGTCTTCAGACGGGGTATCGTGTATGAGGATATCAGTGGATTCTCTGCTTTTGGGATTGATTAGACAGGCTCATGCCGAGGGTGTTCGAGAAGAGAACTGGAAGATAGAGAGGATCAGGGGTGAGATCGCCAAATTTGTTCTGGATAGTCGTGGATTGTTGACCCGTTGTGGTCGGGTATGGTTTCCTCTGTCTGGTGGGGTCAGAAAGATTGTGTTGGAGGAGGCTCATAGGTCTCATTTTTCTATCCATCCGGGGGCAACCAAGATGTATCGGGATCTGAGATTGAGCTATTGGTGGCCGTGTATGAAGAGGGAGATTGCCTAGTACGTGGAGAGGTGCATGACCTGCAGAATGGTCAAGGCCGAGCATCAGAGGCTACATGGCAAGCTGCAGCCTCTGGAGGTTCCCATGTGGAAATGGGAGCAAATTTCGATGGATTTCATCACCAATTTGCCAAAGACGGCAAAGGGTTTTGATGCTATTTGGGTCATCGTGGATCGATTGACCAAGAGTGCCCACTTCTTGGCGATTCGGGAGAGTTCTTTGGCCAAGAAGTTGGTCGATGTGTATATTCGCGAGATCGTTGCTCGCCATGGGGTTTCGATCTCCATTGTTTCAGACCGTGATGTTCGGTTCACCTCCCGTTTTTGGCAGAAGGTCCATGAGGAACTGGGCACGGGGTTGCACTTTAGCACATCTTATCATCTGCAGACTGACGGCCAGAGTGTGCGGATGATACAAACCCTTGAGGATATGTTGCGGGTCTGTGTCATAGATTTTGGTGGGAGCTGGGACTCCTACCCACCACTTGCGGAGTTCTCCTACAACAACAGTTTTCACTCCAGCATTGGTGCTCCGCCTTTTGAGCTCTTGTATGGGCGGAGATGTCGTACCCCGGTTTGCTGGGGCAAGGTTGGTCACATGGTGATGGGGCGGACCAAGGTGGTCCTTCAGACGACGGAGACGATCAAGCAGATCAGGAAGATATTGCAGACTGCTTAGAGTTGGCAGAAGAGCTACGCCAACCGGCGCCGATCCGAGTTGGAATTTCAGGTCGGCGACATGGTGCTACTGAAAGTCTCACCTTGGAAAGGTGTGATTCGCTTTAGGAAGAGGAGGAAATTGGGTCCCCGATATATTGGGAAATTTTGGGTTATTTCCAGGGTTGGCAAGGTTGTTTATAGATTGGATCTTCCTGAGGAGCTCAGTCAGATTCATAGCACTTTCCATGTTTTGTAGCTGCGATAGTGCGTGTTGGATGAGGATGCGGTGGTTTCCTTGGATGATATTCAGGTTGATGAGTGCCTAAACTATGTTGAGAGGCCAGTAGTTATTCTGGAAAGGAGGTAAAGGTTCTGCGTAGCAAGGAAGTACCTTTGGTAAAGGTACGATGGCAGCATCGGAGGGGCTCCGAGTGGACCTGGGAGCCGGAGGCTGAGATGCGGGATCATTATCCGGATTTGTTCTCGACAACAAACTTCGAGGACGAAGTTTAGTTCAAGTGGGGGAGAGTTGTAACACCCTGGTTTTCAGGTATTCTCAAATTCATCCCTTGGTTTTAAGTTATGTCATTTTGGTCCTTGGATTCGAAGGAAGTAGCCCTAAGAAGCCCTAGTGGCAAAATGGTACTTTTGGGGCAGGTGGTGTACGCTGGGCGTACACATATGTACACTGGGCGTACTTATGTCTGAGTGAAACCCTAATTTTTAGGGTTTGTGGGGTATTTAAGCACCTTTATGGATCATTTACCCTCATCTTTTCATCCGCCAAGCCCTTGAGTCATTTTTGGAAAACCCTAACACCATAAGAGAGTTTTTTGAGCTAAAAGTGTGTTCTTTGTGTGCTTAAGGAAGAAGGAGTTGCATCAAGGAGCTTAGAAGCTGAAACAAGCTTGTGGATCTTGGATCATCACCTTCTTGGGAAGCTCCAGAAGGTAAAAAGTTCCCACCTTGATGCTTTGTTTGCTTGGATCTCATGTAACGCCTGGGTTCTGGTACGCTTTTATTCATAAATTATTCATTTTATTAGAGCTACTCGACGAGTTGGAAGCCTCATAATCGTCGAGTAGAAACGAGTTTGGACGCGGGATTTAAGCTATCTACTCGACGAGTCGAGAGCCTTCGACTCGGCGAGTAGGTCTGCCTGAAGGAAACCCTAATTTCGGGGTTTTTCACCCTATTTAAGCATCTTAATCTCCACCTTTTGGCCTCAGTTCCATCCTCCAAGTCCTAAACCCTAATCCACGAAACCCTAAAGCATTTTGTGAGTGTGTGAGCCATTCTTAAGTGATTTTGTGTGTTCTTGAAGCTAGAAGAAGAAGGAGGAGCTAGAAGGTTCAAGGAGAAGATAGTAGATCCAGGGATTTCCTTCCATCCTCATCACTTTCTGGTAATCAAGTCTCTAACTTGATCATTCATTCATTAGATCTACTTACTTCCATTTTTATGAGGGTTTTGGTTCAAGAATCTTGGTCTTTGGGATTTGGACGTCCCAAGTGACTTACATTTCAGATATGGGATATAGAAGGGGTTCCATGGCATAAAGGTGCAAACTTTAGCCCTAAAAAGCCATGCATGGAAGGAAAGCTAGGAACTTTACGTGTCCAACTGATGTCCAAGGCCTAGATCTATTATAGTGTGCTTTGGTTTAGAGTATTATGGCTTTTGAACCAAGATCTATGTTCTAGAGAGCTAGGGTTTGAGCTAAACCCATTAAGAAGGACTAATAGCGGGTAAAGTTGGAAACTTTACCCTTAAAAGTGTATTCCCAGTATGTAGATGAAGTATGGAGTTTGGATCTAAAGGATAGAAGCTTAATCCATTGAGATGGCTCAATCAGACAGAGGAACTCGGCGAGTCCATGGAAGGACTCGACGAGTTGAGTTGGTTTGTCCCGATTCTGTACAAGGTGGAACTCGACGAGTTTGTGAAGGGACTCGACGAGTTTGTTTGTGTTTTCACGACTAAGAGTAGCAAAGGAACTCAGCGAGTCAAGGGATTGACTCGACTAGTTGAGTCAACTCAAACTGTTGACTTTGACTTAGATTGAACGTTGAATTTGACTGGGACTTTGACTTGACCAAGGTTGACCTGTGAAGGGGTCTTGACATAAGAAATGGTCATTTTTCCGTTAGAAGGGTTATCGGTTTTTGATTAAGTGATTATTGTAATAATGATAGTCGGGGAGTCGTTGGAGCAGCCACTAGAGATTCCTCACACGAGATTTCAGCAGCCAGTGTGAGAGGTGAGGTTTCCTCCGGTAGGAACGGGTCTAAGGCACCAAGGCCGGCCCGTTTAGTTAGTAGTAGTTCCGGACTACGGTCCGATATCGGGCGGGGCCCGATGTAAGTTTATACGTTTTCTTCCGGATTTCGATCCGATGCCGGGGCGGTCCCGATGAATGCTTGTATGCTTGATGTCTTTGTGATTCTTGCATGTGTTTGTGTTGGTGGTTTTATCACCAAATATATTTTAGTGTAATGGACTTAACAAGTGTTTCAAGAATAATATTTTAGTTATAATACAAGTTAGGAGGTGCGGGAGTGCACACTTGTATTTACTAAATATTGTTAGTATCGAACCCTAATCTACTGTGTCAAGTCGGGGGTCCCGCTTTGGATAAGTCGGGAGTGCACACAAGGTTTAATTTGTCATTCTTGAAAGACATTACAATGTCTAATTTGTCATTCTTGAAAGACATTACAAGGTCTAATTTGTCATTCTTGAAAGATGACAACTGTTTTGATTTATCCGTTGTTGGATAAGTCTGGTAAAACGGCCTATTGAAACACAGAGAAAAACACAGAACGATTTCTTTTTCATCTTCTTTAATTGATTCTGATTTAGTGCCTAAAATCGGAATTGCTGCATCAGGAATTATCCCAGTTTGGATTTCGTGATACCCAAGGCATATAGGGTCGAAATATCAAACAAGGAAAGTGTTTACACGATTCCTGTTTGTTATCCAGATTTCCCAAAACCCTATTTCAATTTCCCCAACAGTTTGTACTTGTATGTTTCCGGATCACGATCTGATGCCAGGGTGATTCCCGAGGAATGTTAGTATGCTTCCAGATTACGGTCTGATGTTGGGCGGGGCCTGATGAATGTTACATGTTAATGTTATATGTTTTAGGTTTATGTGTATTATTTGATTATGTTCATATGTATCCGAGATGTGCTCGATGCCGGGCGAGGCTCGATGTCGGACAGGGCCCGATGTCGTATAGGGTTCGATGCCGGGCGGGGCCCGATGTCGGGAAAGCCGATGTCGGGCAATGACTCGATGTAGCATGGGTGGGGCCTAATATATGTTTATGTGATATGTGTATGGTATGTGGTAGTTGGGGAGACTCACTAAGCTTCATGCTTACAGTTTTCAGTTTTGGTTTCAGGTACTTCCGCTAGTAAGGGGACGAGCTCGGGATGACTGAATGGCACACACCACAGTTTTTAGCCTGGGAGGATTTACTCTGATGTTTGACACATGATTTTGATACATTGACAGATATTATGTTATTTTTGAGAAACATGGTTTATGAATTTTATACGATGGATGGTATTTATGGTTTTTACTAATTGATTTAAACAAAAATTTTGGACCATATTTTTTGGATGTTTGAAGTTGGTATCAGAGCCTTAGTTTGACGGATTCGAGCACACTCTCGGGTGTGTCCGAACTCAAACTGAGTATTTGGTATGAAAATTTTCAAAATAAAATCATTTTTTTAAAAGAATTTTGAAAGGCATTTTAAAAAGAGAAAAGGGTGTGGTGCATGCAATCAACTGAGCTCAAGTAAGTACTCCCAAATTACCCATACAAGTTTATGTTATGATATGTTTATGAGAACTGCATGCTAGATTAGGACTAAGGATCTAGGAAGGATGCCTTATGTGCCTGTTATATGTGTATCAGCTTTATGAACTGCATGCTAGTACAGATGAGTCATTGATATGTGTAACGCCCGCAGATCCGGGCTAGTCAATTTAGAGATAATAGGGGTCGAAAATGACTTTTCGACAAAAGATTATTTAGAATAAATAATCTTAACCAAGTTGTAGAATATGTCTCAAGGGTTCCGTACATATGAAGAACGCCGAAATCCGAGTTATAACGAAGAAATTATGGCACGTCGAAGTTTTACGGCAAAACCGGCACGACACCGGGAGACGTAAATAGTGAATTTTTGATAAAGGACTTTTTAGCCTTAGAAATCTAAACAAAAGTTGTAGTATACATTAAACTGAGAACATACAAAAAAAAGAACGCCCAAATCTGACTTCGTATGAGGAAGTTACGAATTTTCTAAGATTTGGCATAGCAGTGCACGACCCGAAACTCGAATTTTAGATCGAGCGGTTTTTGGCCTACGCGACCTAAATGAGAATTGAATATCTCATTAATAGGAACTCAACGGTAAAAAGACACACGAAAACAGAGTCCGTATGTAGAAGTTATGAATTTTACGCGGACATTTAACAGTATAATCTCCTCGTACTGTTAAATTTAGGATCGGTCGAGAATTAGCCGACGGAGTCAAAATGAAAGTTGTAGATCTTATTTTTACCTACGCGTGGATATAAAGAACGTCAAAAACGGAGGTCGTATGTGAAAGTTACGGATTTTAGAAGTCGGAAGTGTGCTGTGCGAAAATGGGTGATGTGGCACAATCTTGGCCATTGCTTTCTCCCCAAGTCTTGCCACTAGATGGTGACATGTGGCACCAAGGTCAGCCATTTTTCACCCTATAAATAGATCCTCTCCCACCCTCATTTTCTTCACACATTTCTCATTCTTTCTTCTCTTTAGTCTCTCTCTAGAACCTCTCTCTAGCCCCGAACCCCCCGAAAAGCCTAAGGAACCTCCCTAGCACGAGGCGGAAGCCCCGGAGTGCTCGACGGCTCCGAGAAGAAGAGCTTTTCGGCTCGGGAATGCTGCTCCAAGCAAAGCCCGGATTTCTATAAAACCCGCTGTAAGTGAGCTACGCCTACGCTATTTTTAATATAGCTTTTATTTAATTATAGTAACGTTATTAGGAACTTATAATAAGTACTTGGGCTATTATTATGGGTTATATAAGTATTTTTTTACGCATATATAATAGTAATAATAGCTAGACTATTAATTAGTCTCGGCGAATAATAGACTAAACTCTAGTGGTAATAATACTAGGTTTCGTCGAAGGAAATTATTTTTTTTAAGAAGCGAAGCGCTGTCTGAGTTCAGAATCACCACCTTTTCAAGTGAGTGCATAGTTAATTTCATCTTACACATAGATATGAAGTATTTAATATAAATTACGTGCTATGTGTGCATATTATCTGTATACTTGCTATCTATGCTGGATGAACGTTTTTATACATGTTTTAACTGATTTAAGTTGTATACGTATTTTATATCTACAAATATGTTGGGTATAACATGGGTAGATGAATGATGAGAGATAAAAGATGATGTGAGTAAACACCTGCAGCTATGGACTTAGTGCCTATTGAACAAACGATGGTAGCTATGGACTTAGTACCTATTAGGTAAACATAGGTAGCTATGGACTTAGTACTTGTTAGGTGTTGGTAGCTATGGACTTAGTACCTGGTAGCTATGGACTTAGTACCTGTTAGATAAACGTTGGTAGCTATGGACTTTGTACCTACACTGGTAGCTATGGATTTAGTACCCGATGAATGAACTTTTGCAGCTATGGAATTAGTGCATTGGCAGCTATGGACTTAGTGTCGGTCTTATAACCCTGGAAGCAAGGGACTTCAGAATAAACAAGTAGATGACTATTAGGGTAGACCCTTGAGAGTAAGGAAGATAATGGGGATGGGTAAATGGGGTTGATTGTTTGTTGATTAAACATAATAATTATATTATTGTGGGTTGAAAACCCTATGTACTCACCAGGTTTCCCAACCTGACCCACTCAAGCTTATTTGTATCACAGGTGTCGATATGAAGCTACTTTACACTGAGAGATTTAAAAGAGATGTAGATCACTAGTGTAAATGAATGTAAGTTCTGTTTATGCTTATGTTTCTGTATTGACGATGACATCCCAATGTTTTGAAAATGAATGAAATACATTTCTTCGGAAATGATTTGATAACATATTTATCATGTTTTTCTGGGAACAAATTCCGCAACATTTTTATTAAAAGAGGTACTCTGATTTTTATAAAGCATAAACAAAAATCGGTCTTTTCTGGTCGTGAAAATGGGGATGTCACAGTTGGTATCAGAGCATTAGTTTAAGCGAACTAGGAATTTGTAGGAAATTTCTAGACTTAAACTTAGAGTGTTAAGCGATGATTGTGAGATGAGTGTCTGCTATATTTTAGACACGAGCACTAGTTTATTTTAGGAAAGATGTCTAAAATGTTTTATGTGCTAAATGTTTTATGTTATAGCCATAGAGATGTCTTATATGCTATTATTTGTTCGGATCTATGGTCTATTGTCGACCGGATCTGGAAATTTTATGTGTTCAGATTTCTAAACGTTTAATTCCGATATTAGAACTGGCATGTAACTTTTCGGAGTAATAGGGAGATTTATACGTCTATCGTAAATAAAACTTTCCTATCTTAAATTCTCGCCTCGGTACACCGAATGTCTACTTTGGTGTACAAAACGTCATGGTGAAGACAGACTAGGAAATATCCGAGGAAGATGACAACCTGAGCCGAAGAATGTGACGGGTCACGCATCGGTCGTTGCGCCTGTACCCGAACCTATCACAATGGCAGAATTTCAGGAAGTGATGCGAACCATGATAGACTGATAAAATAGAGGAAATAATAAGGCTTACGATAGTGAATGATACCTATCAGAAGATATCGTAAGAGAGGTATCTTGCCTTTAGAATGCGTCTAATAAATAATATGTCTAGTATGGGAGAAGTACACTTTCGATTGGCAGAAAGAAAGAATTCTTGGTATAATCCATAAAGTTATCCCATGGTCTTGAATTTCCAATACCAACCGAGTTGAAGCAGAATTGATGATTGAAGATGTGCATGGAAGAAGTCCTAGTAGAGTCTAGGGAAATTTTTTTCTATTATTATTTGGACACACTCGTATGTATTAAATTGTTTTGTGATTTTAGGACTTGGGGACTGCGAGACAATACTTGGGACGAGTATGAGTAGATGTGAATGGTAGTAGATGCATATACTACCGGAAGCACAGGACTCACACTTGGATCAGGGAAAGTCACAAGCTTACCAAGAAGCTAGTAATTGATACCATTTTATTCAAGTATGTCGTTACCATTGTTTCGGTAATGACTAAGAATATTGTTGTTATTCCGACCCTAGTGGTCATATCAAATTGAGTCCGACTAAGACGAGTATGTTACATGGTTCAGAGAACCAAGTCCGATGTAGCATCTGACTTAAGCTAGAAGATTGAAATGAAAGACAATAAAAGCGATCAGTAGAGGTATCCTGATAGTTGCTTGTAGCTAGGAATGCTACCTTTTAAGATGTGATCATATCACATTAGAACATGAAGGAAGGTATGGCATGTTCTGGAATTTGACTCTAAAAGACCTGAGTCCAAGCAATGCATCATACGATGAGAGGTCATTAGAACATGACCCATCGGTCTATTATGATAATCGAAGGAAGAAACTTATCTCAAGTTTGTTAAAGAAGGAGTCTCCAATAAAAATCGAGATCGTGACATGAAGATCATGATTGGAAGTCTAACTTGAGATAGAGAGCGGGTCCAAGATCGGGCACCGCCTGCAGTCAGAAAGTCTTAGAGTTAGATACTCGTTCGAAGAAACATCAAAGTTATGATTATTACTTAGGATGAAGAGATAACTTATGGATTTATCATGTGAGCCCTGTTTCGTTGATGATTCCGGGACGTAATCATCCTAAGGGGGAGATAATTATGACGCCCGCAGATCCGGGCTAGTCAATTTAGAGATAATAGGGGTCGAAAACGACTTTTCGACAAAAGATTATTTAGAATAAATAATCTTAACCAAGTTGTAGAATATGTCTCAAGGGTTCCGTACATATGAAGAACGCCGAAATCCGAGTTATAACGAAGAAGTTATGGCACGTCGAAGTATTACGGCAAAACCGGCACGACACCGGGAGACGTAAATAGTGAATTTTTGATAAATGACTTTTTAGCCTTGGAAATCTAAACAAAAGTTGTAGTATACGTTAAACTGAGAACATACAAAAAAAAGAACGCCCAAATATGACTTCGTATGAGGAAGTTACGAATTTTCTAAGATTTGGCATAGCAGTGCACGACCCGAAACTCGAATTTTAGATCGAGAGGTTTTTGGCCTACGCGACCTAAATGAGAATTGAATATCTCATTAATAGGAACTCAACGGTAAAAAGACAGACGAAAACAGAGTCCGTATGTAGAAGTTATGAATTTTACGCGGACATTTAACAGTATAATCTCCTCGTACTGTTAAATTTAAGATCGGTCGAGAATTAGCCGACAGAGTCAAAATGAAAGTTGTAGATCTTATTTTTACCTACGCGTGGATATAAAGAAGGTCAAAAACGGAGGTCGTATGTGAAAGTTACGGATTTTAGAAGTCGAAAGTGTGCTGTGCGAAAATGGGTGATGTGGCACAATCTTGGCCATTGCTTTCTCCCCAAGTCTTGCCACTAGATGGTGACATGTGGCACCAAGTTCAGCCATTTTTCACCCTATAAATAGAACCTCTCCCACCCTCATTTTCTTCACACATTTCCCATTCTTTCTTCTCTTTACTCTCTCTAGAACCTCTCTCTAGCCCCCGAACCCCCCGAAAAGCCTAAGGAACCTCCCTAGCACGAGGCGGAAGCCCCGGAGTGCTCGACGGCTCCGAGAAGAAGAGCTTTTCGGCTCGGGAATGCTGCTCCAAGCAAAGCCCGGATTTCTATAAAACCCGCTGTAAGTGAACTACGCCTACGCTATTTTTAATATAGCTTTTATTTAATTATAGTAACGTTATTAGGAACTTATAATAAGTACTTGGGCTATTATTATGGGTTATATAAGTATTTTTTTACGCTTATATAATAGTAATAATAGCTAGACTATTAATTAGTCTCGGCGAATAATAGACTAAACTCTAGTGGTAATAATACTAGGTTTCGTCGAAGGAATTTTTTTTTTTTAAGAAGCGAAGCGCTGTCTCAGTTCGGAATCACCACCTTTTCAAGTGAGTGCATAGTTAATTTCATCTTACACATAGATATGAAGTATTTAATATAAATTACGTGCTATGTGTGCATATTATCTGTATACTTGCTATCTATGCTGGCTGAACGTTTTTATACATGTTTTAACTGATTTAAGTTGTATACGTATTTTATATCTACAAATATGTTGGGTATAACATGGGTAGATGAATGATGAGAGATAAAAGATGATGTTAGTAAACACCGGCAGCTATGGACTTAGTGCCTATTGAACAAACGATGGTAGCTATGGACTTAGTACCTATTAGGTAAACATAGGTAGCTATGGACTTAGTACTTGTTAGGTGTTGGTAGCTATGGACTTAGTACCTGGTAGCTATGGACTTAGTACCTGTTAGATAAACGTTGGTAGCTATGGACTTTGTACCTACACTGGTAGCTATGGATTTAGTACCCGATGAATGAACTTTTGCAGCTATGGAATTAGTGCATTGGCAGCTATGGACTTAGTGCCGGTCTTATAACCCTGGAAGCAAGGGACTTCAGAATAAACGAATAGATGACTCTTAGGGTAGACCCTTGAGAGTAAGGAAGATAATGGGGATGGGTAAATGGGGTTGATTGTTTGTTGATTAAACATAATAATTATATTATTGTGGGTTGAAAACCCTATGTACTCACCAGGTTTCCCAACCTGACCTACTCAAGCTTATTTGTATCACAGGTGTCGATATGAAGCTACTTTACACTGAGAGATTTAAAATAGATGTAGATCACTAGTGTAAATGAATGTAAGTTCTGTTTATGCTTATGTTTCTGTATTGACGATGACATCCCAATGTTTTGAAAATGAATGAAATACATTTCTTCGGAAATGATTTGATAACGTATTTATCATGTTTTTCTGGGAACAAATTCCGCAACATTTTTATTAAAAGAGGTACTCTGATTTTTATAAAGCATAAACAAAAATCGGTCTTTTCTGGTCGTGAAAATGGGGATGTCACAGTTGGTATCAGAGCATTAGTTTAAGCGAACTAGGAATTTGTAGGAAATTTCTAGACTTAAACTTAGAGTGTTAAGCGATGATTGTGAGATGAGTGTCTGCTATATTTTAGACACGAGCACTAGTTTATTTTAGGAAAGATGCCTAAAATGTTTTATGTGCTAAATGTTTTATGTTATAGCCATAGAGATGTCTTATACGCTATTATTTGTTCGGATCTATGGTCTATTGTCGACCGGATCTGGAAATTTTATGTGTTCAGATTTCTAAACGTTTAATTCCGATATTAGAACTGGCATGTAACTTTTCGGAGTAATAGGGAGATTTATACGTCTATCGTAAATAAAACTTTCCTATCTTAAATTCTCGCCTCGGTACACCGAATGTCTACTTTGGTGTACAAAACGTCATGGTGAAGACAGACTAGGAAATATCCGAGGAAGATGACAACCTGAGCCGAAGAATGTGACGGGTCACGCATCGGTCGTTGCGCCTGTACCCGAACCTATCACAATGGCAGAAGTTCAGGAAGTGATGCGAACCATGATAGACTGATAAAATAGAGGAAATAATAAGGCTTACGATAATGAATGATACCTATCAGAAGATATCGTAAGAGAGGTATCTTGCCTTTAGAATGCGTCTAATAAATAATACGTCTAGTATGGGAGAAGTACACTTTCGATTGGCAGAAAGAAAGAATTCTTGGTATAATCCATAAAGTTATCCCATGGTCTTGAATTTCCAATACCAACCGAGTTGAAGCAGAATTGATGATTGAAGATGTGCATGGAAAAAGTCCTAGTAGAGTCTAGGGAAATTTTTTTCTATTATTATTTGGACACACTCGTATGTATTAAATTGTTTTGTGATTTTAGGACTTGGGGACTGCGAGACAATACTTGGGACGAGTATGAGTAGGTGTGAATGGTAGTAGATGCATATACTACCGGAAGCACAGGACTCACACTTGGATCAGGGAAAGTCACAAGCTTACCAAGAAGCTAGTAATTGATACCATTTTATTCAAGTATGTCGTTACCATTGTTTCGGTAATGACTAAGAATATTGTTGTTATTCCGACCCTAGTGGTCATATCAAATTGAGTCCGACTAAGACGAGTATGTTACATGGTTCAGAGAACCAAGTCCGATGTAGCATCTGACTTAAGCTAGAAGATTGAAATGAAAGACAATAAAAGCGATCAGTAGAGGTATCCCGATAGTTGCTTGTAGCTAGGAATGCTACCTTTTAAGATGTGATCATATCACATTAGAACATGAAGGAAGGTATGGCATGTTCTGGAATTTGACTCTAAAAGACCTGAGTCCAAGCAATGCATCATACGATGAGAGGTCATTAGAACATGACCCATCGGTCTATTATGATAATCGAAGGAAGAAACTTATCTCAAGTTTGTTAAAGAAGGAGTCTCCAATAAAAATCGAGATCGTGACATGAAGATCATGATTGGAAGTCTAACTTGAGATAGAGAGCGGGTCCAAGATCGGGCACCGCCTGCAGTCAGAAAGTCTTAGAGTTAGATACTCGTTCGAAGAAACATCAAAGTTATGATTATTACTTAGGATGAAGAGATAACTTATGGATTTATCATGTGAGCCCTGTTTCGTTGATGATTCCGGGACGTAATCATCCTAAGGGGGAGATAATTGTGACGCCCGCAGATCCGGGCTAGTCAATTTAGAGATAATAGGGGTCGAAAACGACTTTTCGACAAAAGATTATTTAGAATAAATAATCTTAACCAAGTTGTAGAATATGTCTCAAGGGTTCCGTACATATGAAGAACGCCGAAATCCGAGTTATAACGAAGAAGTTATGGCACGTCGAAGTTTTACGGCAAAACCGGCACGACACCGGGAGACGTAAATAGTGAATTTTTGATAAATGACTTTTTAGCCTTGGAAATCTAAACAAAAGTTGTAGTATACGTTAAACTGAGAACATACAAAAAAAAGAACGCCCAAATATGACTTCGTATGAGGAAGTTACGAATTTTCTAAGATTTGGCATAGCAGTGCACGACCCGAAACTCGAAGTTTAGATCGAGAGGTTTTTGGCCTACGCGACCTAAATGAGAATTGAATATCTCATTAATAGGAACTCAACGGTAAAAAGACAGACGAAAACAGAGTCCGTATGTAGAAGTTATGAATTTTACGCGGACATTTAACAGTATAATCTCCTCGTACAGTTAAATTTAAGATCGGTCGAGAATTAGCTGACGGAGTCAAAATGAAAGTTGTAGATCTTATTTTTACCTACGCGTGGATATAAAGAACGTCAAAAACGGAGGTCGTATGTGAAAGTTACGGATTTTAGAAGTCGGAAGTGTGATGTGCGAAAATGGGTGATGTGGCACAATCTTGGCCATTGTTTTCTCCCCAAGTCTTGCCACTAGATGGTGACATGTGGCACCAAGTTCAGCCATTTTTCACCCTATAAATAGAACCTCTCCCACCCTCATTTTCTTCACACATTTCTCATTCTTTCTTCTCTTTACTCTCTCTCTAGAACCTCTCTCTAGCCCCGAACCCCCCGAAAAGCCTAAGGATCCTCCCTAGCACGAGGCGGAAGCCCCGGAGTGCTCGACGGCTCCGAGAAGAAGAGCTTTTCGGCTCGGGAACGCTGCTCCAAGCAAAGCCCGGATTTCTATAAAACCCGCTGTAAGTGAGCTACGCCTACGCTATTTTTAATATAGCTTTTATTTAATTATAGTAACGTTATTAGGAACTTATAATAAGTACTTGGGCTATTATTATGGGTTATATAAGTATTTTTTTACGCTTATATAATAGTAATAATAGCTAGACTATTAATTAGTCTCGGCGAATAATAGACTAAACTCTAGTGGTAATAATACTAGGTTTCGTCGAAGGAAATTATTTTTTTTAAGAAGCGAAGCGCTGTCTGAGTTCGGAATCACCACCTTTTCAAGTGAGTGCATAGTTAATTTCATCTTACACATAGATATGAAGTATTTAGTATAAATTACGTGCTATGTGTGCATATTATCTGTATACTTGCTATCTATGCTGGATGAACGTTTTTATATATGTTTTAACTGATTTAAGTTGTATACGTATTTTATATCTACAAATATGTTGGGTATAACATGGGTAGATGAATGATGAGAGATAAAAGATGATGTGAGTAAACACCGGCAGCTATGGACTTAGTGCCTATTGAACAAACGATGGTAGCTATGGACTTAGTACGTATTAGGTAAACATAGGTAGCTATGAACTTAGTACTTGTTAGGTGTTGGTAGCTATGGACTTAGTACCTGTTAGATAAACGTTGGTAGCTATGGACTTAGTACCTACACTGGTAGCTATGGATTTAGTACGCGATGAATGAACTTTTGCAGCTATGGAATTAGTGCATTGGCAGCTATGGACTTAGTGCCGGTCTTATAACCCTGGAAGCAAGGGACTTCAGAATAAACGAATAGATGACTCTTAGGGTAGACCCTTGAGAGTAAGGAAGATAATGGGGATGGGTAAATGGGGTTGATTGTTTGTTGATTAAACATAATAATTATATTATTGTGGGTTGAAAACCCTATGTACTCACCAGGTTTCCCAACCTGACCCACTCAGGCTTATTTGTATCACAGGTGTCGATTTGAAGTTACTTTACACTGAGAGATTTAAAAGAGATGTAGATCACTAGTGTAAATGAATGTAAGTTCTATTTATGCTTATGTTTCTGTATTGACGATGACATCCCAATGTTTTGAAAATGAATGAAATACATTTCTTCGGAAATGATTTGATAACGTATTTATCATGTTTTTCTGGGAACAAATTCCGCAACACTTTTATTAAAAGAGGTACTCTGATTTTTATAAAGCATAAACAAAAATCGGTCTTTTCTGGTCGTGAAAATGGGGATGTCACAGTTGGTATCAGAGCATTAGTTAAAGCGAACTAGGAATTTGTAGGAAATTTCTAGACTTAAACTTAGAGTGTTAAGCGATGATTGTGAGATGAGTGTCTGCTATATTTTAGACACGAGCACTAGTTTATTTTAGGAAAGATGCCTAAAATGTTTTATGTGCTAAATGTTTTATGTTATAGCCATAGAGATGTCTTATATGCTATTATTTGTTCGGATCTATGGTCTATTGCCGACCGGATCTGGAAATTTTATGTGTTCAGATTTCTAAACATTTAATTCCGATATTAGAACTGGCATGTAACTTTTCGGAGTAATAGGGAGATTTATACGTCTATCGTAAATAAAACTTTCCTATCTTAAATTCTCGCCTCGGTACACCGAATGTCTACTTTGGTGTACAAAACGTCATGGTGAAGACAGACTAGGAAATATCCGAGGAAGATGACAACCTGAGCCGAAGAATGTGACGGGTCACGCATCGGTCGTTGCGCCTGTACCCGACCCTATCACAATGGCAGAAGTTCAGGAAGTGATGCGAACCATGATAGACTGATAAAATAGAGGAAATAATAATGCTTACGATAGTGAATGATACCTATCAGAAGATATCGTAAGAGAGGTATCTTGCCTTTAGAATGCGTCTAATAAATAATACGCCTAGTATGGGAGAAGTACACTTTCGATTGGCAGAAAGAAAGAATTCTTGGTATAATCCATAAAGTTATCCCATGGTCTTGAATTTCCAATACCAACCGAGTTGAAGCAGAATTGATGATTGAAGATGTGCATGGAAGAAGTCCTAGTAGAGTCTAGGGAAATTTTTTCTATGATTATTTGGACACACTCGTCTGTATTAAATTGTTTTGTGATTTTAGGACTTGGGGATTGCGAGACAATACTTGGGACGAGTATGAGTAGGTGTGAATGGTAGTAGATGCATATACTACCGGAAGCACAGGACTCACACTTGGATCAGGGAAAGTCACAAGCTTACCAAGAAGCTAGTAATTGATACCATTTTATTCAAGTATGTCGTTACCATTGTTTCGGTAATGACTAAGAATATTGTTGTTATTCCGACCCTAGTGGTCATATCAAATTGAGTCCGACTAAGACGAGTATGTTACATGGTTCAGAGAACCAAGTCCGATGTAGCATCTGACTTAAGCTAGAAGATTGAAATGAAAGACAATAAAAGCGATCAGTAGAGGTATCCCGATAGTTGCTTGTAGCTAGGAATGCTACCTTTTAAGATGTGATCATATCACATTAGAACATGAAGGAAGGTATGGCATGTTCTGGAATTTGACTCTAAAAGACCTGAGTCCAAGCAATGCATCATACGATGAGAGGTCATTAGAACATGACCCATCGGTCTATTATGATAATCGAAGGAAGAAACTTATCTCAAGTTTGTTAAAGAAGGAGTCTCCAATAAAAATCGAGATCGTGACATGAAGATCATGATTGGAAGTCTAACTTGAGATAGAGAGCGGGTCCAAGATCGGGCACCGCCTGCAGTCAGAAAGTCTTAGAGTTAGATACTCGTTCGAAGAAACATCAAAGTTATGATTATTACTTAAGATGAAGAGATAACTTATGGAGTCATCATGTGAGCCCTGTTTCGTTGATGATTCCAGGACGTAATCATCCTAAGGGGGAGATAATTGTAACGCCCGTAGATCCGGGCTAGTCAATTTAGAGATAATAGGGGTCGAAAACGAATTTTCGACAAAAGATTATTTAGAATAAATAATCTTAACCAAGTTGTAGAATATGTCTCAAGGGTTCCGTACATATGAAGAACGCCGAAATCCGAGTTATAACGAAGAAGTTATGGCACGTCGAAGTTTTACGGCAAAACCGGCACGACACCGGGAGACGTAAATAGTGAATTTTTGATAAATGACTTTTTAGCCTTGGAAATCTAAACAAAAGTTGTAGTATACGTTAAACTGAGAACATACTAAAAAAAGAACGCCCAAATCTGACTTCGTATGAGGAAGTTACGAATTTTCTAAGATTTGGCATAGCAGTGCACGACCCGAAACTCGAAGTTTAGATCGAGAGGTTTTTGGCCTACGCGACCTAAATGAGAATTGAATATCTCATTAATAGGAACTCAACGGTAGAAAGACAGACGAAAACAGAGTCCGTATGTAGAAGTTATGAATTTTACGCGGACATTTAACAGTATAATCTCCTCGTACTGTTAAATTTAAGATCGGTCGAGAACTAGCCGACGGAGTCAAAATGAAAGTTGTAGATCTTATGTTTACCTACGCGTGGATATAAAGAACGTCAAAAACGGAGGTCGTATGTGAAAGTTACGGATTTTAGAAGTCGGAAGTGCGCTGTGCGAAAATGGGTGATGTGGCACAATCTTGGTCATTGCTTTCTCCCCAAGTCTTGCCACTAGATGGTGACATGTGGCACCAAGTTCAGCCATTTTTCACCCTATAAATAGAACCTCTCCCACCCTCATTTTCTTCACACATTTCCTATTCTTTCTTCTCTTTACTCTCTCTCTAGAACCTCTCTCTAGCCCCGAACCCCCCGAAAAGCCTAAGGAACCTCCCTAGCGCGAGGCGGAAGCCCCGGAGTGCTCGACGGCTCCGAGAAGAAGAGCTTTTCGGCTCGGGAACGCTGCTCCAAGCAAAGCCCGGATTTCTATAAAACCCGCTGTAAGTGAGCTACGCCTACGCTATTTTTAATATAGCTTTTATTTAATTATAGTAACGTTATTAGGAACTTATAATAAGTACTTGGGCTATTATTATGGGTTATATAAGTATTTTTTTACGCTTATATAATAGTAATAATAGCTAGACTATTAATTAGTCTCGGCGAATAATAGACTAAACTCTAGTGGTAATAATACTAGGTTTCGTCGAAGGAAATTATTTTTTTTAAGAAGCGAAGCGCTGTCTCAGTTCGGAATCACCACCTTTTCAAGTGAGTGCATAGTTACTTTCATCTTACACATAGATATGAAGTATTTAATATAAATTACGTGCTATGTGTGCATATTATCTGTATACTTGCTATCTATGCTGGATGAACGTTTTTATACATGTTTTAACTGATTTAAGTTGTATACGTATTTTATATCTACAAATATGTTGGGTATAACATGGGTAGATGAATGATGAGAGATAAAAGATGATGTGATTAAACACCGACAGCTATGGACTTAGTGCCTATTGAACAAACGATGGTAGCTATGGACTTAGTACCTATTAGGTAAACATAGGTAGCTATGGACTTAGTACTTGTTAGGTGTTGGTAGCTATGGACTTAGTACCTGGTAGCTATGGACTTAGTACCTGTTAGATAAACGTTGGTAGCTATGGACTTTGTACCTACACTGGTAGCTATGGATTTAGTACCCGATGAATGAACTTTTGCAGCTATGGAATTAGTGCATTGGCAGCTATGGACTTAGTGTCGGTCTTATAACCCTGGAAGCAAGGGACTTCGGAATAAACGAATAGATGACTCTTAGGGTATATCCATGAGAGTAAGGAAGATAATGGGGATGGGTAAATGGGGTTGATTGTTTGTTGATTAAACATAATGATTATATTGTTCTGGGTTGAAAACCCTATGTACTCACCAGGTTTCCCAACCTGACCCACTCAAGCTTATTTGTATCACAGGTGTCGATATGAAGCTACTTTACACTGAGAGATTTAAAAGAGATGTAGATCACTAGTGTAAATGAATGTAAGTTCTGTTTATGCTTATGTTTCTGTATTGACGATGACATCCCAATGTTTTGAAAATGAATGAAATACATTTCTTCGGAAATGATTTGATAACGTATTTATCATGTTTTTCTGGGAACAAATTCCGCAACATTTTTATTAAAAGAGGTACTCTGATTTTTATAAAGCATAAACAAAAATCGGTCTTTTCTGGTCGTGAAAATGGGGATGTCACAATATGATGGCCTGAGTAGGATATGCTTGATTATGTTTACTCGATGCTCGAATGCTGATTGCTTTGTGCTTTTAGGAGTCTTAGTTATCTATTACTAACTAGTAAACAAATATGTTAAGTTACATATTGCAAGGATTAAATAATTTCAGAAGGTTAGGTCTAGCTCTATTTCGCAGCTCTTATTTGAGTCCAACCGTTGTAGGGTAGGATCTCTCATTCGAAGAATTATCTAGTCTTAGTGATATGTAATAGTATTTGCAAGCTAGTTAGGGGGAGATAGCAGGGACTTCTTATGCAGCTGATAGCGAAGAGTGGGTTGGTGATTACCCTAGGGCAAGCCTATGATGAGATTAGCGTGAGAACAACAGTAGCAGTAGAAGGGACTTGGTAGAGTCAAGGCAGTTCTTGAGGAAAGTACTGATAGATGTGGAAGGTAGTATGGGCCCGTACTACTGAAAGCAGAGGATCCGTAATCGAACCAATGAAGGTTGATATGAATCCAGGAAACTTGTAGTAAGTGAGATCCCTCGAGTTATGATGAGTATACTGATGTTTGTTATGGTAACACTATGCACTAGGCCATGCGGCAGTTTAGGCGCCGGTAAAGGATCAGGCTCGGGCTCTGGGGCCGGGCAGCTGGATGAGCAGACGAGAGAGTTCATCTCGTCTAAGATGACACGCATCATTCTATACCAGACTCATGTGATCTTTGGATCGGTCAAGGAAGGCATCTTGGAGATACTTGATGAGAGGTCGGGTGCATTCCGCACCGAAATGGTGGCCATGCTAGGGCGCGCACACTGACATTCAGGGAGTTCAGGGCTTGTGGAGCTCCTGATTACCATGGGGATCGGGACCCCATTGCGAGTAACAGATGGTTGGCGGATGTCGCCAACGCATCCCGCACCAACAGATGTCCCGAGGGGGACAAGGTCCGACTTGCATCCTGTCTTCTGAAGGACAGGGCACATGATTGGTGGGAGGAGGTCGGACGAGCTATTGGGGATGATGCGGTTTTAGATGTGATGATCTGGAGTGATTTCTCGGCTAGGTTCAGGGCCGAGTTTGCGCCCGTGATTGAGGTGAAACGGCTAGCTAAGGAGTTCCAGGATCTTGAGCAGGCGACATAGACAGTGGCAGAGATCACCGCTAAGTTTAGGGAGAGGGCCCTTCTCGTTCTTGTTGGGTTATGAGCATTCTAACACTCCTAAGTGTACATGCAACCCTAAATACCTTGGATCTATGTTTTCTCTATTATACATACAATTATGAACATCCAAGGTATTATCCTAATCTAGCATACAAAATAATAAATATAACAAGATAGAATACATACCTCTTTGATGTAGAATGTCTTAATGAAGCTTGAGTGCCTAGTGCCCCAAGTGTGACACCTCAAATGGTTCACACAACACCAAATACACTTGGAATAACTTGAGAGAAACTTGAACACTCCTTAAAATCGTCTAGCCCTCACACTCACACATTAGTGCCCGATTTCTTGAGCCATGGGATTCTTTTATATGGTGGCTATTAGGGTTAACCTCCATACACCATGTAACTCATAACTTTACCCATTCCTTATGCTCCATGGATTTTAACCTCCATGGAGTATCCATGGGTCACCCCATGGACTTAGTCCAACATAAGGAATCTTGGATCACAAGCCCACATATATAAGAATGAATGATTTACACAATCAACCCATATATTTAATTAGTCTCCTTTTGATCACTTAATTAATTCCAAATTAATTCTTGATCAATACTAATTAAATATCCTTATTAATATATTAGAACTTATAATATATTAACCAACTTTAAGTGTTATTTCTCTCATTATAGTCTATCCAAATGCATGATGCCATGCAACCCAAATGGACCATGCCGGGTCAGGTCAAGTCTTACCAATTATAGTTATGGACTTAGACATTAATCCAACAGTCTCCCACTTGGATAAGTCTAAAACTATTATTGCGTATGACTTCAGGAACCGATCAGCAATCGTAGCTCTCAAAAGCTTCTGTCGAACTCTGACCTTGTCGATGAACTCTGACCTTTGTCAATGACTTGTCCATTAGATAAGGGATCATATATTCCTCCATTCTAGATATCATATGGACTGAGACATGGATTATCAATCAGTCTCTCTGACCATTTGTTGTTTCCCGATTTTCGATTCATGATGACTGACTGATTGAACAAATCAAATCAGTCCTGGCTTGGCCAAGCACTCACATGTATCATCTTTAAATCATCGAGGGGCCCACAGATATCGCTTTTATCCCGAAGGTAAAAGGAATGGATAAACTTCGACTCATATGGCTTGTTCTACTACTTGTTGAATCATACACAAAGGCACGTTTTATAACATCGAGTTACCAATGCGTTTTCGTGCAATCAATGTATAACCAACTCATAGTAACAACTCATATCTCTAGTTTTGAAGAATATAAGATATTATCGTCTCATGATCACTCGTGATAAAATCCATGAAGTGATTCAAATGAGCGCGGGTTGAATCCAATACTCAGAACTTATGAGCACTCATGAGTGTTGTAGCACCACTTTGTCCACCAACTTGGACCTCTACAAACCAACCCATGACAGTCTTGATTCATATCTACTTCCAACATATGACCGACTGTGGATGGTTTGAATAACTTAATCATTCAGGAAGGGCGACTTAGTTATTCTGGAAGTCAAAACATGCAAAGTGAAACACAAGAATAAATGAATCAAATATGGTATCAAACCCTATGAATATAAATAAACACTTTTATTTATCACCATACTGATTACTCATTATTCATTGTTTCGGTTTTATCAACTTTATACTTGAATTTAAAACAATAGTTGTCCCATGCTCCAAGCATGTACACTATGTTTTCTAAACACTAGTCATGCCATACACCAAGTATGCATACTATGTTTGTCTATGATCTTTACTTTGTAAAATAGATCAATTGAACATCACTCCAATGATCCTCTTTTCACAGTCCCAAATCCTTACTGCAAATGCAAGAATTCCAAATTCATGCCATTTACTGAAATCTGTTAGATTCTAAACTTATATGCATTGATCCTCTTAATGATTATGCATGAAGTCAGAAAGACTTGACAACAATCATTACAGAGCATTCCAAAGGAGATCAGCTCCTTGGAAACATCCTTCTTTCATTAAGTTTCCTAATCTTACACAGATTGACTAATTTCTAACTTTGAAACATTTCCATATTCCATTTTGACTATCACTTCTGAACAAGAGTTGCCTCCTTACAGATTATGTCAATATGGTCCTTCCAGAATTAACATTATACTTCCAACTGTCCTTGAGCAACCAATCTTTGGTAAACCTTAGATTGTCCTCGACAATTGCTTAATCATTTTAGTCATATCCAATTCTAGACCTTTTCCCTTCATAATGCCCCAGGCATTTGGAAAATTTTAGAAAGGATGAATATAGCACATATAATCGATCCTATATCTGAAGCATATGGGACACGATTCATGATGTCTCACATAAAGACTAAACCAGTCTTTTGCTATAATATTTCCATTTCAATTTGCCAAGTTCTCAAAATTCAGATTATGAAAAGGGATGCCGTAATCATAATCGAATTTTAGAACGCAAATAATGGACCCATATATAGAATTTCCTTATGTTGAGCCATTCCAACATGAAATTCATATATATATCCTTGATTAAATACGATTAAAATCTCAATCTAAGCTTTTAGAATTGAAATGAAGTATAATTTCCTCTCCTTTAATTATAGCAAAACAACTTTTTCAACCCCTGCAACCTCACGAATTGAAACTTTTGTTTTCTATAATTAACATTGCTAACTTGCAACCTTTGTCATAATTATCATGCTCCCACTAACATGATGATTATTATCATAACACTTATGCTCCCACTAGCTTTGACATGTACTCAGAAATCAGCTGACTTTCTTACCAAAGTTCAGATTTCTGATACTAGATTGTTTTGATAAAACTTTATCAAAATCATACACCTCTCTTAGATAGCTCACATGTGTGTCTAAACAATTTTAGAACTATGAAAAGGGATGCCGTAATCATAGTCTCAATTGTTTAGACCTTTGCCACTTCTCACAAGTCCATGTTAGTGTGCCGGTAAACCACACACGCTCCACTAACGACTTTGAGAATGCAAATATCACAATTGCTATCTAGCTAAAATCTACTTAGTGAAAGTGTTTCCTCACCATCATTTTCATGAATCGGAGAGAAACCTTATGACACTTAGATTTAATAGTGTATGTGTTCTTATCCATGTGAATTTGTCAAAACCATAATCACAAGACAAGGTTAGTGACAAATCCAAACTCATATTGATTAAACTTGTGCAATCTTAAATTCTTGCCATTTGGCAGCTCAGGTGCCTGCCATTGCTTCCAAGTAGTTGTGCAACCAATTGAGAACTCTCAGAACTCCTATGCAAAGCCAACTTGAATAGGCACAAAAATTTCAACACGATAGGTTATAAACCTCAAGTCGTGTGCTAGTGAAGGACTTTAGGTTTTATTCTTGATTAAGTCTTGAAACGTTCAAGAGCTTTAAGACTCCCACTGTCCTCTTGACATATAAGACTCCCTTGTCAAATATTCAAGAGATAGTGCGGATTCTTTATCAAGACTAACACTTTACACAATTGGCCTAAGTTGGTCTCTGTTTTATCCAAAACATCACAACTTACCAATTTCAAATGTACAAGAGTAGATAACCTTTTACTCTTACATTTGACTAGTGTTAACAAACCCTCTTTAAGATATGTCACTCAAGTTACAATCTTGGAGTATGACTCTAAGAATTGTTTTGGAACGAAGTATGACTCATCTTTTTGATTTAACCATTTCAACAATTCATGACTCCTCTTCTTAGTCATAAGAATGCACTAAGATGACTTTAGATGACCAATTGTGATATGGTATCTTAATCATTAAGATGATCATAAACATGATACTAAAGTACTCTCCCATCTTTTCAGATTTGAGAAACTTTTATCTTTCTGCCATACTTTGATTCTTCTTATTCGTTCTGTCTCACATTGAAACTTCTCCAATGCTACAGACTTATACTTAAACTTATAAGTATAACCATATTTACTGAACTTAAGTAAATCATGACGAATAGTCTTCTTGATCTTTTGTGGTGGACTTGACCAGTGCACAAGAATGTGTACTCGATCCCTTAGTCCTTTCCTTATTCACATAAGGAATTAGTCTTAATTTTCCAAGCTGAAAGTTCTCATTCATCATACTATACAACTTGCATGATTCCAAGTTTCGGTCCAATTGAACCTTGGGTGATGAGAATCTTTCCTTATTTGGTAATATTAGACACTACCACAACCGAAAGAATCAAATCCATTTTTCCAATATTGCTATCAATGGAATCTTATAAGCAACAACTTTTCACAAATGCCATTGTAAGGATACTTAAAATAAATAAAATCAAAACCTTTTTCTTTTATTTTAAAACTTTGCGGAAAAACTTATCCTTACAATCCATATGAAAACCTTGTTGTTATCTATTCCTAAGCAATATAAATATCATAACTCTTAAGTAATAGCCCAAAATTCTGATCACCGAACCATGCGATTGAAATCCATCTTCGCGATCAGAATCAGCATGTACTTAATAGAGTTAGACAATGGACTTTACTTGAAGTAGAGCCAAACTTATTGACTTTAACATCCTTAGGTAAATTTGGCAGCTTCGTAACCAATGCCCCTTCCTTTGGCAATAGTTACCTATGGACCCTTGATAATGGGACTATCTCAGACTTCGCCTCTCTCTTTACCATTGGGTCAACCGAGTTGACTATGGCCGATCCCTTTCCATTGGGAAGAGAGAGCTTTACTGGATATCCAATGTCATCATTGTCAAGGTCCATAGCGTTTTAGGAAGTTGATCTTAGCAAATAGATAAGATCATTAAGGGTCTTGTCTTAGTCTGTTTCATAGGATTCCCAAAAGAACTCACTATGTGACTTAGAAAGTAGTTGAGCCACCAACTTTCTCAAGACTTTGACACCCAACTCTCCCGGCTTGTCAATATGTGACTACATCTCCAAGATGTGATCACACCTAGACCTTGCCTTGCCAATAGGGCTTGAGTGACCTTAAACTTTTTAGGAACTTGTGGGTTAGGGAGAATAATTGGAGGAGGTGAAAGAAGTATGATATCCATGGGACATCATCTTCATTTAGGAAAGCTTGTTTCAAGAGATTTGGGAAGATCATAAATGTCTAGACCAGACATCTTTTTGGGAGATATTCAAGATAGTTGATTTAAAGTCCTTAATATGACACCCAATATGAAATATTAAGGCTAGGACCCAACAAACTATTTTATAACTTAGAAGAGGGATGCCGTAATCCAAGCTATAAAATATTTGAAGGTAGGTGAATGACGATTCACCAATTTCCACCATGAAAAACGAAATAATTTATTAGGTTTAAATTGGATTTGAAAGTCCTAGATCTTTGAGATTCATTGAACTGTTCAAAGGCATGTTTCAATCTCGAGTGTGCCCTTCAGGTTTTGTGACTGGGATGCCGAGGATCACAAAACAAGGTGTGAATAACCATGCAAATATACTTGGTACCCTTAATATTTACCCCTTAATCAGTGTGTCGGTTAACCACACACGCTCCACCGATACTATGATAAATATTAAGTTACCCTTTGCCTACCTTGTTAAGTCCAGGTTAGTGTGCCGGTTAACCACACACGCTCCACTAACGACTTAAGCAAAGTGCAAAGTGTAATTTCATGGGTTAGCACCAAATTCACATTTTCCTAAGTAACTAAGATTGGGTATTAATAAGAGTTTAGTTACTTAGTATTTATCATTAATACTTTTAATGAAAGGAGAATTATAGTCTTTGTCCTACCCGTTCGGCTAACGACCCTCCACCAGTCAAGGAAGCGGTGAGTGAGAGTGGACACCCATTAAACTGCCATTTTATAGGCAGTAACCTTATACCCCCCTTATAGACCGGCTTCGTGAATGAGGCCTACTAACGGTAAGACTGACTTTACTCTTATACATATATATAAATATTATTAACTTATAATATTATAAAGTATAAGGGTCGAATTTTAACTTTTAAAATTCTAAGGGCTAACTTGGAATTAAAGTATTCATAAGTGAAAACTTTTCAAATTCCAAAACTTGAGGGCAAGTTTTGAAACTATTCAAAACTAATTAATTCCATAACTTATGAGTTTAAAGTAGTTTTAATTAAAAAAAACTCTTCAAGTTCCATATCTTGAGGACAAGTTATGGAAGACTTTAAACTAATTAATAAAAAAAAAATAACTTTTTTTATTGTAACTTATGGAACTAATTAAGGTTACACTTTTTTTTTTAATTTAATGAAGAGACTCTTGAACCTCCATAACTTGAGGACAAGTTATGGAGTCATAAAACCATTTAATTAGAACTAGACTCTTCATTTTGTAACCTTTGCCAACTTTTATGAGTTTTATGATTCTTAAAATGTGACTTTTCATATAACTTGAGGACAAGTTACAAAAACACACTTTGGAATCAACTCTTAGATTAAAATGGATTGAAAACAACTATTTCACACAACTTTTCTATTAATCTAAGAACCTCATAAGAACAAGATAATTCAAATCATCAATCTTCAAGAAATTAGCATGAACATACAAACTAATACAAATCTTGAAATTATGACAATTATCTTAGAAATTGGATTAGCATGAACATTACCACATCAAAAACAAGTTTATAAGTCCAAAAACATCTTAGGGTAATGTTCCTAGTCCAATTCCAGCCAAAACAATCGAATATATGCATCCAACTCGATTTTTCAGCTACTTTTGCAAGTATAACAAGAAAACAAGCCTAGGCTCTGATACCACTGTTGGGTTATGAGCATTCTAACACTCCTAAGTGTACATGCAACCCTAAATACCTTGGATCTATGTTTTCTCTATTATACATACAATTATGAACATCCAAGGTATTATCCTAATCTAGCATACAAAATAATAAATATAACAAGATAGAATACATACCTCTTTGATGTAGAATGTCTTCATGAAGCTTGAGTGCCTAATGCCCCAAGTGTGACACCTCAAATGGTTCACACAACACCAAATACACTTGGAATAACTTGAGAGAAACTTGAACACTCTTTAAAATCGTCTAGCCCTCACACTCACACATTAGTGCCCGATTTCTTGAGCCATGGGATTCTTTTATATGGTGGCTATTAGGGTTACACCATGTAACTCATAACTTTACCCATTCCTTATGCTCCATGGATTTTAACCTCCATGGAGTATCCATGGGTCACCCCATGGACTTAGTCCAACATAAGGAATCTTGGATCACAAGCCCATATATATAAGAATGAATGATTTACACAATCAACCCATATATTTGTTGGATATAGTGTCTAAGTCCATAACTTTATTTGGTATGTACTTGACCCGACCCGGCATGGTCCATTTGGGTTGCATGGCATTGCAATACTTGGATAGACTAAATGAGAGAATAAGGCACTTATGATTATTAATATATTATAAGTTCTAATATATTAATAATAGTATTATTTAATTAGTATTGATCAAGTATTAATCTAGTATTAATTTGGTGATCAAAGTGAGACTAATTAAATATATAGGGTTGATTATGACAATCATCAATTCTTTTATGGTGGATTAATGATCCATGGTTTATGGGTTTGGTTATAACCATATGGAGCTCCATGGATAGTCCATGGGAGTTACAAACCCATGGGTCATGGGAAATCAAGAGTCATGACAATTAAGGGCATTCATGTGTAAACCCTAATTGTGACAACACTATAAAAGAAACCCTATGGCTAGCAAAATCATGACCTAGTGTTACTAGAGAGGGCATAACCGATTTTGAGGCTAAGTGACATTCTCTCGAGTTATTCCAAGTCTTGTGGTGTTGTGTGAAGCATTTGAGGCACAACATTTGGGGTGCTAGGCTCACAAAGTCTTGAAGGAATCCAAGCAACAACAAGGTATGTATTTCTACTAGTTTTATGTTCTATGTAATCCCCATGCCATGCTAGTTAGGAAATAACCTTGAAAAGAAATTTGCATGTATATAGAGAAAACGTAGATTCAAGGTTATTAGGGTTGCATGTACACTTAGGAAGTGTTAGAATGCTCAAAACCCATCAGTGGTATCAGAGACTAGGATTGTTTTCTGTATACTTGATGCAAAACTGCTTAAAAATCGAAAATTCTGCACTCTGACGACTGGACTCGCCGAGTCCATGGGGAGGACTCACCGAGTCCATGAACAAATTCATTCTACTTGCCGAGTAGAATAATGCACTCGGCGAGTAGGAGCGTGCTGGGCAGTTTTTTCGAGTTTTGTTGCTGGAAATGGATTAAGATCATTATCCCAATCTGTTTTGGACTTGTAAAATCTGTTTTTCAAAATGATAATGATTATGTTAACCCATTTTACATGGCTTTTATCAATTTTCAAGTATTGTATATAGTTATATGATTTCTTGAAATTGCTTGACATGAATTTGTGTTCTTATGAGTTTTTAGAAGATCATAGGAATTATATGTAACCTCCATGTATGTTTAATTCATGATCTTAATGGCAATGATGGTGTCCATAACTTGTCCTCAAGTTATGGATAACCAAAAGTCACTTCTTTAAATTGTGATTAAAGAACTAAAGAAGTTTCATAAAATGAAGAGTCTTCATTTTTATGAACCATTAAAACTCATAAGTTACAAATTGAAGAGACTTTGAATAGTTTCAAATCTTGCCCTCAAGTTTTGGAATTTGAAAAGTCTTACACTTTAATACTTTAATTCCAAATTAAACCTTAGATTTTTAAAAAGTTTAAAAATCAACACTTATACTATTATTATAATTTTATTATATAGATATGTATAAGAATATGTCATTCTTACCGTTAGTAGGCCTCATTCACGAAGCCGGTCTATAAGGGGGGTATAAGGTTGTTGCCTATAAAATGGTGACTTAATGGGTGTCCACTCTCACCCACCGCTTCCTTGATCGGTGGAGGGTCGTTAGCCGAACGGGTAGGATACGACTTTAAATACTTGTTAAAAGTATAATGAATTATAAAGTAACTATACATTATAAATTCCAAATCTTAGTTACTTTAGGAAAATGTGAAATTGGTGCTAGCCCATAAAATTACACTTTGTACCTTACCAAGTCGTTAGTGGAGCGTGTGTGGTTAACCGGCATACTAACATGGACTAGTAAGAGTGGCAAAGGGTAACTTGACCTTATTATAGATCGGTGGAGCGTGTGTGGTTAACCGGCACATCGATTAGGTAATATTGTTGAGGGTACCAAGTCAATTTGTATGGTTATTCACACCTTGTTTGTGATCCTCGGCATCCCAGTCACAAACTTGAGAGGGCACAATCGAGATTCAAACATGCCATTGAAAAGTTCAATGTATCTCAAAAGATCTAGGAGTTTCAAAACCAATAAAACCTAATAATAAAATATTTCGTTCTTATGGTGGAAATTGGTAAATCGTCATTTACCTACCTTCAAATATTTTATAGTATGGATTACGACATCCCTCTTCCAACTATAAATAGTTTGTTGGATCCTAGCCTTAATATTTCAATTGGGTGAATTATTAAGGATTCCTAATCTAATGAAACTTGTCTTTCTTTCCTTTCAGATGTCTTCCAACAATGTTTCTGGCTCAAACCCAACAGGCTCCTTTTCCCTTATGAACTTGTGTGGTAAGGTCATCTTTGATGGATCCAATTTCAATGAGTGGATCAGAAACATCAGAATGATTACCCGCTATGAGGACAAAGAATATGTCCTCGATAGGGAGCTTAAGGTTGTGAGTGAAGCCACTGCTACTCCTGAAGAGTTTGCGGAGTTTGTTGCACATGAAAAGGATGCTACTAAAGTAGCATGCATCATGATGGCCACCATGACTCCTGAACTTCAAAAATCCTATGAAGATTTCTACCCCTATGAGATGCACCTGGATCTGATGGAAAGGTACCATCAGAGCGCGCGCCAGGAGAGGTATGAAATCATCTCCTCCATGATAACCGCAAGGATGAAGGATGGTGAACCCATCACCGGTCACTTGCAGAAGATGCAAAGGTTCGTTGACCGGTTGCTGAAGCTAAACGTTGACTTTCCTGAGGAAATGGCGATTGACATCATTCTCCATTCCTTACCTCCAAGTTATGATCAGTTTCGTATGACTTATCATATGAACAAGGAGGAAGTCACACTTAGCAAACTTCAAGGACTCTTAAGGACAGCTGAAAATGGCCTTAAGGGTAAAGCGGTTGCTACTTCTACTCCTTCAACAGCCCTTGTTCTGGCTATTGGGCAGGGAAAGGGTAAGAAGAGGAAAAGCCCTTCGAAGGGTACCAAAGGTAAGACTCTTGATGGTTCCTCTTCAAGTGGGACAAAGAAAGGTCCCATTACTCCTTCTTCAAACCCAAAGGAAGCACAGTGCTTCTATTGCCAGGATAAGGGACACTTCAAGCGAAGCTGCCCTAAATATCTGCAAGATGTAAAGGATGGGAAGGTTAAACCCACCCATGCAGGTATTTACACAATATTGTCTAATAACTCATCTAATGCTAATTCTTGGGTGCTTGATACAGGTTGTGGTATTCACATTTGTACTGATTTGCAGGCACTAAGAAGAAGTGAGCAAGTGGAGCACGGGAAGATAAACTTAGTCATGGGCAACAGGAAAGCATCACCTGTTACCAAGATAGGAGTTTATTCTTTATTGCTTAATAATGGGTTAATGTTAGATTTGAATAAGTGTTGTTACTCGCCCGAAATGGCGAGAAATATTATTTCTTTTCATGGCTTGTACAAACAAGGTTTTTCATTTTCATTTGATAATAAAAATGGTGCTATTAATGTTTATTACAATGATGTATTTTACTTTAAAGCATTACCTTGTGATGGTGTATATGAAGCCGTGAATGTTGTAGACAATCTAGGAAATAATGTGTTGTATATTGATTCTTCAGATAGCTTGGATAAAGCATCCTTGTGGCATTGTCGTCTTGGACATGTTAACAAGAAGCGCATAGGCCAACTCCAAAAGGCTGGAATCTTGGAATCATTTGACCTCAAGTCAGATGATAGTTGCGAGTCTTGTTTACTTGGAAAAATGACAAAGTCACCCTTCACAGGTACTTGTGATAGGGGTGAAGGTTTGTTGGACCTTGTACACACGGATGTGTGTGGGCCCTTCAGAGTTGCTACAAGGGATGCTAATCGCTATTATGTGACTTTTACTGATGATTATAGTAGATATGGATATATTTACTTAATCAAGCATAAGTCATAAACCTTTGAAAAGTTCAAAGAGTTTAAGCAGGAAGTGGAGAATCAATTGGGCAGGAACATCAAGATGCTCTGATCCGATCGGGGAGGAGAGTATCTTAGCATTGAGTTCCTTGACTATCTTAAGGAATGTGGGATTGTCTCACAATTGACACCTCCCAGAACACCACAGTTGAATGGTGTAGCTGAGAGGCGCAATCGAACCTTGTTGGATATGGTTCGTTCCATGATGAGTCGAGCTTCGTTACCAATCTCTTTCTGGGGGTATGCCTTAGAGACTGCCGCCCATATCCTTAATCTAGTCCCTACTAAAAAGGTTGCCAAAACACCTTACGAGATGTGGACTGGGAAAGTTCCCAATTTGGACCACATCAAGATTTGGGGTTGTGAAGCTTTCGTGAGGCGTGAGACTCATGATAAGCTTGAACCTCGAAGTGAGAGGTGTATTTTCATCGGCTACCCACAGAGATCATTTGGTTACCTCTTCTACAGACCCAGTGATAATGTGGTCTTTGTAGCAAGAAGAGGAGTCTTTCGTGAGAGAGAATTCATAAGCCAACGGGACAGTGGGAGGCAAATTGACCTTGAAGAGCTTCAAGAGTCAAGTGGTGAAGGAAACTCATATGCTATCGACCAACCTGAGGAGGAAACTCCTGTTGATCTGATAGATGAGTCTGTACCTCCAAGACGTTCCACTAGGGTGAGGAACACAGCTGATTTTTATTATGGTTATCACATCACCACTGAAGGTGATACATTTATTAGTGATAGTACACTAATAGATTTGGATGATCCTAATAATTACAGGGAAGCCATGGCAGGCCCTGAGTCTGCTAAGTGGAAGGAGGCTATGGACAGCGAGATTCAGTCCATGTATGACAATCAAGTTTGGAACTTGGTTGACAATGTACCAGGTTGTAAGACAGTTGGGTGCAAATGGATCTTCAAGAAGAAGACCGACATGGATGGGAAGGTACATACTTACAAAGCACGACTGGTTGCGAAGGGCTTTACTCAAACTCCGGGAGTTGACTATGATGAGACCTTCTCACCAGTAGCTAAGATTAAGTCTATTAGAGTATTGTTAGCCATAGCTGCATTTCATGATTATGAAATATGGCAAATGGATGTCAAAACCGCTTTCCTTAATGGGAAGTTGGCTGAGGATGTTTACATGGCTCAACCAGAGGGTTTTGTCGATACAAGACACCCTAATAGAGTGTGTAAGCTTGATAAATCCATTTATGGATTGAAACAAGCATCTCGCAGATGGAATCTTTGCTTTGATGAGAAAGTCAAAGAGTTTGGCTTTTCTAGGAGTGAGGATGAGTCTTGTGTGTATGTCAGGGCTAGTGGGAGCATAGTTAGCTTCTTCGTGTTGTATGTGGATGACATACTTCTCATAGGAAACGACGTCCCAACCTTGCAGGAGGTTAAGTCCTGGCTTGGGAAGTGTTTCGCTATGAAGGACCTTGGAGAAGCTGCCTATATCCTAGGGATAAGGATATTGAGAGATAGGAGTAAGAGACTAATTGGACTTAGTCAGAGTACTTATGTGGATAAGGTACTGAAGAGGTTCAGTATGCAAGATTCCAAGAAAGGAGAATTACCAATCCAAAGTAATGCCAAGCTGAGTAAGACTCAGAGTCCGAGTACAGAGGCTGAGATAGCTGAAATGAGTCATATACCATATGCTTCCGCTGTGGGCTCGATCAGGTATGCTATGACTTGTACTCGCCCTGATGTGGCCTTTGCTTTGAGCATGGTCAGTATATATCAAGGGAACCCTGGCAGGGCACACTGGACAGCGGTAAAGAACATTCTCAAGTATCTGCGGAGGACTAAGGATTGGGTCCTTACCCTCGGAGGCAGTGATGACTTGAGAGTGGAAGGATATAGCGATGCTAGCTTCCAGACTGATAGGGATAATTTCCGCTCTCAGTCAGGCTGGGTCTTTATCCTAAATGGAGGGGCAATTACTTGGAAAAGTTTCAAGCAGGAGACAGTAGCTGATTCTACTTGTGAATCAGAGTACATAGCAGCAAGTGAAGCTGCTAAGGAGGCGATATGGCTAAAGAACTTCATCGGAGACCTTGGAGTTGTACCAGCTATAAAGGAGCCAATGGAAATTTTCTGTGACAGCGAAAGTGCGGTTGCTTTGGCTAAGGAACCGAGAGATCACGGGAGATCTAGGCACATTGACAGAAAATACCATTTCATCAGACATCGAATAGAAGAAGGACTCCTCGTGGCTAAGAGGGTATCATCAGATGAGAACCCGACAGATCCCCTCACGAAGGGACTGAGCAAGGTTAAGCATTTACAGCATGCGAGGCGCTTGGGCTGAAGGATGATATTAGTTTCAATAATTAGATTCCTGAAACTTGTAAAATGTAATTGACATTTGATGATAAATAAAAGTTGTTATTTATTTATGAGTAAGGTGTTGCTATCTTGTGTTGATTGTTTACTATGTTTCAATTTTGCATGTTTTTACTTCCAGAATAATTATGTTATTATTCAAACCATCCACAGTCAGTCAAACTTTGGAAGTAAGTATTGATTTAAGACTGTCATGAATTTGGCTTGTATGATTTGTCTGAAAGTGCTTTGGACAATGCAATGGTTGCTACAACATTCATGAGTACTCATAAGGGCTGAGTATTGGATCCAACCTACGCTCACTTGCATCACTTCATGGAATTTATCTCGAGTGATCGTGAGACGGTAATATCATATAAATCTTCAAACCTAGAGATATGAGTTGTTGACTATGAGTTGGTTATTCATTGATTGTACGAAAACGCATTGGTAACTCGATGTCATAAAACGTGCCTTTGTGAATAATTCAACAAGTAGTTAGTACAAGCATATCAGTCGAAGTTTATCTGTTCCTTCTAGAAATAGAAGCGATATCTGGGCCCCTCGATGATTTGGTTTTGACGTATGTACCGGGCCCGGTCAGAACCTAATTGATGTGTTCAATTTAGTTCTATGTCGAAACAAATCAGAGATCGAGAAACAAATGTTGGACAATAAGTAAGACCATGTTCCATGTGTTTGTCCGGCTGATATCATGAGAACAGAGGATTATATGATCACTTATCTTAAATGGCGTATCATCATCATCTCAGTTCCGAGAGACTTTGAAAGAGCTACGATTGCTAGTCGGATTTTGAAGTCATATTTGCAAATATAGTTATTAGACTTATCCAAGTGGGAGACTGTTGGATATAGTGTCTAAGTCCATAACTTTATTTGGTATGTACTTGACCCGACCCGGCATGGTCCATTTGGGTTGCATGGCATTGCAATACTTGGATAGACTAAATGAGAGAATAAGGCACTTATGATTATTAATATATTATAAGTTCTAATATATTAATAATAGTATTATTTAATTAGTATTGATCAAGTATTAATCTAGTATTAATTTGGTGATCAAAGTGAGACTAATTAAATATATAGGGTTGATTATGACAATCATCAATTCTTTTATGGTGGATTAATGATCCATGGTTTATGGGTTTGGTTATAACCATATGGAGCTCCATGGATAGTCCATGGGAGTTACAAACCCATGGGTCATGGGAAATCAAGAGTCATGACAATTAAGGGCATTCATGTGTAAACCCTAATTGTGACAACACTATAAAAGAAACCCTATGGCTAGCAAAATCATGACCTAGTGTTACTAGAGAGGGCATAACCGATTTTGAGGCTAAGTGACATTCTCTCAAGTTATTCCAAGTCTTGTGGTGTTGTGTGAAGCATTTGAGGCACAACATTTGGGGTGCTAGGCTCACAAAGTCTTGAAGGAATCCAAGCAACAACAAGGTATATATTTCTACTAGTTTTATGTTCTATGTAATCCCCATGCCATGCTAGTTAGGAAATAACCTTGAAAAGAAATTTGCATGTATATAGAGAAAACATAGATTCAAGGTTATTAGGGTTGCATGTACACTTAGGAAGTGTTAGAATGCTCAAAACCCATCAATATTTAATTAGTCTCCTTTTGATCACTTAATTAATTCCAAATTAATTCTTGATCAATACTAATTAAATAACCTTATTAATATATTAGAACTTATAATATATTAACCAACCTTAAGTGTTATTTCTCTCATTATAGTCTATCCAAATGCATGATGCCATGCAACCCAAATGGACCATGCCGGGTCGGGTCAAGTCTTACCAATTATAGTTATGGACTTAGACATTAATCCAACAGTTCTGCAGTACGTGGCGGACGAGCAGATGAAAAAGGCCCGATATCATGAGATGTTGCGGAGTGATATCTTCCGGTTTGTGAGCCGCTCCAGCTGCAAGAAGCTGGAGGATATGATTTCTAGGGCTCGAGAGAGGGGGTTGGATTTGGAGATGGAGAGGAAGAGGAAACCAGATGGGGTTCAGACAGGCAGTTCGGGCAAGAAGCCCAAGGTATCAGATCACATATCGAGGAGCCAGCAGGGTCATAGCCGGTGTGGCAAGTGCGGCAAGATGTACGAGGGGGCGTGCAGGGCGGGGAGTTCGGGCAGCTTCAAGTGCGGCCGAACTGGTCACATGAGCAGGGATTGTACAGCTACCACCACCACCACAGCAGTTTCAAATCTAATTTGCTTTCAGTGCAATCAGAGGGGCCACAAGAAGGCCCAGTGTCTGAGTCTAGCTGCAGCAGGACAGGTGGCGGCACCCGCTCCTGCCATGTTGAGGATTACAGATGGCCGTCAGGGTCGGGCAGAGGTGCCTACGACGAGGAGCAGGGTTTTCCAGCTTACTGCAGAGGAGGCACGTGCGGCTCCCGATGTTGTGACGGGTATGTATTCTCTCTTTATCTGTTTACATGTATTGTTTATCTCTTATGTGTACTTGTTTTATTATAGGATCGTTTTTAGTGAACGGTATGTCAGCTCTGGTATTGTTTGATTCGGGGGCCAGCCGATCTTTTGTGTCGCTTGTGCTTAGCAGGCGATTTGTTGGAGATCCGGGGGAGCTAGACTGTCCACTTGATGTGGAGATAGCAGATGATAAGACCATCCGGGTTGCGAGCGTGTGCAGACCGATGCTAGATCGGTCTGTGATAGTCTTCATTGATGATATCTTGGTCTATTCCAAGACTCAGGAGCAGCATGAGGAGCACCTGAGGGAGGTGCTGGAGACTCTGAGGAAGGAGAGACTTTTTTTCAAAGTTCTCCAAGTGTGAGTTCTGGTTGCGCGAGGTGCAGTTTCTGGGGCACCTTGTCAACCAGAAGGGTATTCTGGTCGATCCGACCAAGATAGAGGTCGTGATGCAGTGGGAGGTTCCGAGGTCTCCAACTGAGATTCGGAGTTTCCTTGGTCTAGCGGGTTATTGATGGGTTTTGAGCACTACAACATTCCTATGGTGTACATGCAAACCTTAAAGCTTTGGATCTAGTTTGTCTAATGAACATGCAATAATCATCCAAAGTCATAAACCCTATATCTAGCATATTATAATCAATATAAACATAAGAATAAGGTTTAGATCTTACCTTGATTGTTATGTAGCAATAACAATCTATTCCTTGTTGTAATTGGCTTCTAAAAAGCTTAGAGTCAGAAATGTCACTCCTCTAATGGCTCACAAACACCAAGAGCAAGAGGATGAAGAAGGAGAAGAGGAGAGGCACTCAAAAAAATCTAGAAACCTTAAGGAATAAGATAGCCACGTTTTTGGTGCCCTAGGGGTGCTTAAATAGTGAGGCTATTAGGGTTATCTAACAAGGAAACCCTAATTTGACTGCTTAGGCCCTAAGCAACCCATGGACTCCTCCTTTAGAAGCCTTGGACGATTTCTAATGGGTTTCCCCATAGAATTCGTCCACTCCTCTAATAAGGAGTCCAATAGCCTAATATTCAACTATCACACAATTGACAGTTCTAGTCCCTTAAGTTTAATTAATATCTTTTAGCCACAAAATTAATTCATAATTAATTATTGACCAATATTAATTAAACAATATGATTTCTCCTTTAATATATTATTCATATAATATATTAATAAATCATAATTAATCCTCTCTCTCCATAATTCATCCTATCAAGTTGCTTTGGTGAAGGCAACCCAAAAGGACCATGCACCATCGGGTCAAGTACATACCAAAATAGTTATGGACTTAGACACTAATCCAACAGTCTCCCACTTGGATAAGTCTAATAACTATTCTGCGTATGACTTCAGATCTTGATCCGCAATCGTAGCTTTCAAAAGCCGCTGTCAACCCTGATCTTATCATATACGCGTCCTTTAGATAAGGGATCATATATTCCTCCATTCTAGATATCGTCTAGACGTGAGACATGGATTGAAATCATTCTCTCAGTCTATGTGTCGTTTCCCGATTTCTGATTTATGACAACTGACTAATTAAACAAATCAAATCAGTCCTGTCCCGGCCGAGCACTTTCCTTTGTCATCACTAAATCATCGAGGGGCCCACAGATATCGCTTTTATCCCACTTTGGGTAAAAGGAACAGATAAACTTCGATTCGATGCTCGCTTGTACTCACTCACCGAATCACACACAACAATACGTTTTATAACACCAAGTTACTGGTGCGTTTACATATTATCAATGTGTAACCGACTCGCAAGATACAACTCACACATCTCGGTTTCAAGAATATAAGATATTATCGTCTCACCAATCACTCGTGATAAAATCCATGAAGCGATCCAAGTGAGCGTGGGTTTAATCCAATGCTCAAATCATATTCGTAAGCACTCATGAACGTTGTAGCAAACTTTTGCTATGTCTAATACACTTCAGACAATCTACACACCAATTCATGACAATTTTCTTTCATACCTACTCCCAAAGTATGAGCGACTGTGGAACGTTCAAATAATTCGATTATTCTCAAATAACTCAATTATTTAGGAAGTCAAAACATGCAAATTGAAACACAAGAATAATACTAATCTTATATGGCCCTAAACTTTTGAGTATAAATAAAACACTTTTATTTAATCACCATATTGATTAATCATTATTTGTTGTTTCGGGTAATCAACTTCTTACTTGAATTATAACGACAATTGTCCCATGCTCTTAGCATGCACACTATGTTTACTTATGGTCCTTTCTCTGTGAAATAGTATAATTGAATAACATTTTCAATCACACTCATTTTACAATTCCGAATCCTTACCACAAGTGTAAGAATATCAAATTCTTGCCACTTATAGAATATGATAGATTCTAACACTTTATGCAACAGTCCTTTCGTAATGTTATGGCACAAAAGTCACCAAGACTCGGCCAATGAAATTACAAAATTCTCTATTGGAGATTTTTACAAGACAATTCCATAGACATGAAGTCTCACTTTCAAAGTACATTTCTTAGAACATCCTTCTTGCATAAAAGTTTTTCTAATCTACACATAAACTCTTAACGTCCAACTCCCAATAAGGAAACATTTCCATATTTTTCATATGACAACTCATTATTAATAGAATCATATCTAATAATAATAATGTCAATATGGTCCTTCCATTACTATACTTCCAACTGTTCACAAGCGACCAATCCTTGGCGAACTTTAGATTATCCTTGACAGTTGTTTAACTAATTCAGTCAAATCCGATTCTAGTCCTCTTTCCCTCTTAATGCCCTAGGCATTCGGAAAATTTTAGAACGGTCGAATATTACAATGACATGATACTTTACCAGTCTTTTGCTATAATATTTCTATTTGCCATGTTCTCACGATTCGAACTATGAAAAGGGGTGCCGTAATCATAATCGAGTGTGAGAACGCAACAAATATTTCCATATATATAATTCTCTTACGTTGAATCCTTTCAACATAACATCCATATATCTTTTTGACTAAATCTGATCAAAATTTATCGATCTAAACCTTTAGATTTGAAACGAAGTATAACATTCTCTCCCTTAATTATAGCAAAACAACTTTTCAACCTATGCAACTTTGCAAAGTGAAACTTTTGTTTTCTATAATTAATTTTGCTAACTTGCAATAATAATCATGCTCCCACTAACATGATGATTATATCCATACTAGCATAACATTTATGCTCCCACTAGCTTTGACACGTATTCAGAAACCAACTAAACTTCTAGAAACCAATACTTATTGACTTCCAAAGTTCATTGTTTCTAATACGATATGCTTTGATAAGCTTTTATCTAAGCATCTCAAACTCATACACATTACTTTAGATAGCTCACATGTGTGTCTAAACAATTCCAGAACTTATAGCAATAAGTCTCGATTGTTCAAACTAATTGCCAAATCTCACAATTCGAATTATGAAAAGGGATGCCGTAATCATAATCGAATTTGAGAATGCAATTTACATAATCGCTATCTCCTTAAAATCTCTCTTAGTGAAAGCTTTTCCTCACAATCATTTTCATGAAGGAGAGAAACCTTATGACACTTAGATTTTATGGTGCATCTGTTCCTATCCATGCAAATTTGTCATAAGCATAATCATAAGATAATGTTTGTGACAAATTCAACCTCTTATGGACAGAACTTGTTCATTCTTAATTTCTTGCCATCAAGGGTCCCACCATTGCTTCCAAGTTATTTAGCAGCTCACCTATGCCAGTCAATGTACTTTCATTGATCAAGGTGTTTGCCCTTATGCATTCAATTGAGAACTCGTAGAACTCATATGCATAATCACTCAACTGGATTGGCACAGAAATAAAATTTTGTCAACACGATAGGTTACAATCCTCAAGTCGTGTGCTAGTGTTTAAGAGGTTTACTTCTTGATTTGTTCTTGAAACTTTCCAAGATCTTTAGACTCCCACTGACCTCTTGACATATAAGATTCTCTTGTCGAGAAACATTTCTTGACAAAACAAATATTCAAGAGTCAGTGTATGTCTTTATCAAGACAAACACACAATTTGGTATTAGCTGGTCTTTGTCTTATCTAAGACATCACAACTTACCAAAATGTGCAAATGTAGAACATTCCTACTTAAGATTATGTCACTCAATTCACAGTCTTGGAGTATGACTCTAAGACTTGATATTGGAACGAAGTACGATACATCTTATTGAATTAACCATTTCTACAATTCACCATTCCTCTTCTTAGCCAAACTAGTGCACTAAGGTATCCTTAGAGGATGAATTGTAATATGGTTCCTACAATAACCAAGACGATCATAAAACACGATACAAAAGTACTCTCCCGTCTTCTTAGATTGGAGAAACTTTTATCTTTCTGCCTAATTGATTCTTCTTATTCGTTCTACTATTCATTGAAACTTTTCAATGATTCAGAATTACACTTAATCTTGAAAGCATAATCACGTTTACTAGACTTTTAGTAAATCATGACGAATAAACTTATCGTTCTTTGTGGTGGACTTGACCAGTGCACAACATTGTGTACCAGATCTCCTAGTCCTTCAGTTGACTCACATACTTATGTGAACAAAGAATTAGTTTCAATTTCCTAAATACGAAGGTTTTCATTCATCACACAATACCAGTTGCATGATTCCAAGTTTCTGTCCAATTGAAACTTGGGTGATGAGAAACTTTCCTCATTTGGTAAATTTATGACATTTCCACAAATAACATAACTAAGAATCAAATCCATTCACAATATTGCTAACAATAGAACCATTCAAACACCAATTTTTCATAAAATCCATCGCAAGGAAACATAAATAAGATAAATCAAAATTTATTTTATTGCGGAAAAATATTGTCCTTACAACGAGGTTACAAATGAAAAACTATGCAAATATTATTTAGCAATCTATCCTAACTCTAAAGTAGTAGCTAAAATAAACCGATCTTTGAATCATGCGATCAAGATCCACTTCTTTATGATCAGATTTAGCTCACTTCTTTCCTTTTAAGCTTCATTTTTCTTCGATTCTACAAAACACCAAATGTAATCTTATCACATCATGTATCAAGAATCTAAAAGGAACTTAATAGAGTTAGATAGTGGATTTTACCTGAAGCAGAGTCATACATCTTAACTCTCCCATCTCTTAGATCTCTCAGGTATTCAGGGCAGCTTCGTAACCAATGCCCCTTCTTTTGGCAGTAGAAACACATGGATTCTTATGGAATGGTACACGGGACTATCTCAAACTCAACTTTTCTCTTGCGTAGAGAAAACTTTTCTGGACTTCCAATGTTGCCATTGCCCATAGAAGGTTGGGATATTGATTTACCAGACAAATTTGCTGACCAGTGCGCCAAATCATTTCTGATTTAGCAGCAATAAGCAAATAAGTCAAATCAATAAGGGTCATGTCGCGGTCCATCATATAGTACTCTCATACCATATGATTATGGAAGTGACTTAAGAACCAAGTCAACAGCCAACTTACTTTAAGCATCGACACCTAACAATCCCAATCTATCAATATGTAATCTTTTATCTAAGACATGAGCACATATAGACTTTCCATTTTCATGTCTTTTGCCAATAGGGCTTGAATGACCTTGAACTTTTCAAGTCTTCGAACATGTGGCTTAGGGAGAATTATTGGAGGAGGTGGAGGAAATGAAGCGTGATTTCCATTTCTACAATACAATCGTGGAACATCATCTTCACATGGAAAACTTTTTTCCAACGGATTTAGGAAGACCATAGTTGTCAGACTTTGACATCTATGAAACGGGAGAAAATTCAAGTTTAGTTGATTGAGTCTTTAATAAACCACCCAAATGAGATATTAAGGCTAGGACCCAACACAATATCCTACAAATTGGAAGAGGGATGCCGTAATCCAACTCGCAGAACATTTGAAGGTAGGTAAATGACGATTTACCAATTTCCACCATGAAAAACGAAAAGAAGGTTAAGTTTTAAATGAATTGAAACTCCTAGATATTTTGAGAATTATTGAACTTTTCAATGTCATGTTAAATCTCGATTATGCCCTTCATTTGTGACTGGGATGCCGAGGATCACAAATAATGTGTGAATGACCATGCGAATGTACGTGGTGCCCTCAATGTTACAATCACCTAATCGACGTGCCGGTTAACCACACACGCTCCATCGATCTATGACAAACATCGAGTCATCCTTCGCTACCAATGCCAAACCCAACTTAGTGTGCCGGTTAACCACACACGCTCCACTAATTGTCTCGACAAGGGTACAAAGTGTAATTCCATGGAATTGCATCGATTTCACTTTTTCCTAAAGTAACTAAGATTTGGGAATTTAGTAAAAACATTTAGTTACATTATTCATTAAACTTTTAATGAGGAGAGGGGTTTGCCCTATCCTACCCGTTCGGCTAACGACCCTCCACTAGTCAAGAGTGCGGTGGGTAAGAGTGGATACCCATTCAATCACCATTTTATAGGCAATTTCCTTAAACACCCCTTATAGACCAGCTTCGTGAATGAGGCCTACTAACGGTAAGACTAGCAGTTTAAGTTATACATATATAATATTAGACTTTTATTGTTATATATAGTATAGGGTGTATTTTACACTTTTAAAATACTAGGTGGTTTAATTTTATAAATTACACTTTTAATTTAAATTAAATATAAACCATATCAAAATGGATTTTATTAACTTTCTTTTAATTATACCTATAATTATCTTAATAAAACCATAAGGGTGTAATTTGAACTTTTCAAAACTAGGGTTTTAGAATTTAAAATTTCAAAAATTAAACTTTTAATCAAAAATTTAAATTCCAAAACTTGAGGGCAAGTTTTGAAACATTTCAAAACATTAGGGTTTAACTATTTAAATTTCAAAACTAAAACTTTTAAGGTTCAAATTTAAACTATAAAACCTAATGGGTAAAAAATTTAAACTTTTCCAAACTTTATCAAGAACATTCTAGATCAACAATTCAAATAAGGCAATTAACAATTAATTTGGTTATCTAATTTTGACCTAGTCCAATTACTTGCAAGATAATTCACCAAATAACTAAAATAATTAAACATTATCTTATAAGGCAACAAATATTTGATTAATTGGCAATTATCTACTATTTTGGCAAGGATATTCACTCAAAATCAATAAAAATCTGATTTTACTAATTAAAAACGTTTATGGTAAGTATCCCAAGCCAAAATAGCAAGAAAATCGCGAAAAAACGCTGTCAGACCCTTTGACTCGTCGAGTCCAGGCCTGGACTCGTCGAGTACAGCCGACTCGGCGGGTTCACCAAGTGACTCGGCGAGTCAAGCAGTCAGAACAAAAAAAAATTCGATTTTTAAGCAATTTTCGATCAATTAAGCATCAAATTCATTAACAAACAGCCCTAGGCTCTGATACCACTGATGGGTTTTGAGCACTACAACATTCTTATGGTGTACATGCAAACCTTAAAGCTTTGGATCTAGTTTGTCTAATGAACATGCAATAATCATCCAAAGTCATAAACCCTAGATCTAGCATATGATAATCAATATAAACATAAGAATAGGGTTTAGATCTTACCTTGATTTTTATGTAGCAATAACAATCTATTCCTTGTTTTAATTGGCTTCTGAAAAGCTTAGAGTCACAAATGTCACTCCTCTAATGGCTCACAAACATCAAGAGCAAGAGGATGAAGAAGGAGAAGAGGAGAGGCACTCAAAAACATCTAGAAACCTTAAGGAATAAGATAGCCACGTTTTTGGTGCCCTAGGGGTGCTTAAATAGTGAGGCTATTAGGGTTATCTAACAAGGAAACCCTAATTTGACTGCTTAGGCCCTAAGCAACCCATGGACTCCTCCTTTAGAAGCCTTGGACGATTTCTAATGGGTTTCCCCATAGAATTCGTCCACTCCTCTAATAAGGAGTCCAATAGCCTAATATTCAACTATCACACAATTGACAGTTCTAGTCCCTTAAGTTTAATTAATATCTTTTAGCCACAAAATTAATTCATAATTAATTATTGACCAATATTAATTAAACAATATGATTTCTCCTTTAATATATTATTCATATAATATATTAATAAATCATAATTAATCCTCTCTCTCCATAATTCATCCTATCAAGTTGCTTTGGTGAAGGCAACCCAAAAGGACCATGCACCATCGGGTCAAGTACATACCAAAATAGTTATGGACTTAGACACTAATCCAACAGTTATTACCAAAGATTTATTCAGGACTTCTCCAAGATCTCTGTTTCTTTGACCCGACTGATCAAGAAGTCGGTGACTTTCCGCTGGGGGGCTGAGCAGCAGGCATCTTTCGAGACTCTCAGACAGCGGTTGTGTGAGGCACCGATCCTGACTTTGCCGGAGGGTGTCGATGATTTTGTGGTTTATTGGGATGCTTCGATTACGGGCTTGGGTGCAGTTTTGATGCAGTGAGGTCATGTGATAGCTTACGCTTTGAGGCAGCTAAAGCCTCACGAGGCTAACTATCCGATGCAATGTTTAGAGCTCGGGGCTGTGGTTTTCGCCCTCAAGATTTGGTGGCATTACCTCTATAGGGTCCGTTGTACCATTTACACGGACCACAAGAGTTTGAGGTACCTCATGGGTCAGCCGAATCTGAGCATGAGGCAGCGTCGGTGGTTAGATGTGGTGAAGGACTACGACTATGAGATCCTTTACCACCCGGGCAAGGCCAATGTGGTGGTCGACGCCCTGAGCCGCAAGGCGGTAGCGGCCCCGATTTTAGACATCTGTCTGAGGATGACAATGATTACTCTATTGCTGGAGCAGATCAGAGAGGCGCAGGTAGAGAGCCCGAAGGAAGAGCGCCAGAAGTGCGATAGGATCGTAGACCGGGTGGCCTCATTTGATTATGATAGTCGCGGGTTGCTGACCCTGCATGGGAGGGTCTGGGTTCCGTACTGGGGCGGAGTACGACATGTTCTGATGGATGAGGCCCATAAGTCAAGGTTCTCCATCCATCCCGGGGCGACGAAGATGTATAGGGATCTTCGCCCTGATTACTGGTGGCCCTGCATGAAGCGGGATGTAGCATGGTATGTAGAGAGGTGCTTGACCTGCAGGAATGTCAAGGCCGAGCATTAGCGAACCCACGACAAGATGCAGCCGTTAGAGATTACCGTGTGGAAATGGGAGGATATCACCATGGATTTCATCACCAAGCTTCCCAGGACCGCACGTGGAGTAGATCCGATATGGGTCATCGTGGATCGGTTAACAAAGAGTGCTCATTTTATCCCGATCCAGGAGAGCATATCGGCCGAGAAGTTGGCCGAGATATACGTACGTGAGATAGTGGCACGACATGGGGTGCATGTCTCGGTGGTGTCAGACCGAGATGTCTGTTTCACTTCCAAATTTTGGAAGCAGTTCCACGACGAGATGGGTACTCGACTCCACTTTAGCACCGCTTTCCACCCTCAGACGGACGGACAAAGTGAGAGGACGATACAGACTCTCGAGGACATGCTGCATGCATGTGTTTTGGATTTTGGTGGCAGTTGGGATACGTATCTTCCGTTAGCGAATTTTCGTATAACAAAAGTTACCACGCTAGCATAGACCGACCTCCATTCGATATGCTCTACGGGAGGAAGTGTAGGACCCCAATCTGTTGGGGCGAGGTTGGTCAGAGAGTCATGGGGAGTTGAGGTAGTACTCAGAACTACAGAGCGGATCCAACAGGTCCGGAGCAGGCTCCAGACTGCTCAGAGTCGGCAGAAGAGCTACGCCGACAAGCGGCGTTCAGACTTGGAGTTTCAGGTGGGCGACATGGTCCTCCTGAAGGTGTCACCTTGGAAAGATGTCATCCGGTTTCGGAAGCGGGGGAAGCTGGGCCCCAGGTACATTGGTCCTTTTAGGGTTATAGCCCGGGTGAGCAAGGTGGCGTATCGGTTGAATCTTCCAGTAGAGCTCAGCCAGATCCACAACACTTTCCATGTTTCACAGTTGCGGAAGTGCTTAGTGGATGATTCAGCGATTGTCTGGAGAGATCAGGGAGAAGGGTCTGCTAGAAATGTTGAGACCCAGATCAGGGAGAAGGGTCTGGAGAGATCAGAGGTTGGTGAGAAGAGGGAGTTTGGTGGGCCTTCAGGGTCCAACAAGAAAAATAAATTCTCAAAATCTGGTTCGAGAGGAGGAGGAGAAGATGAAGCAAGATGGTGCGATAAGTGCAAGAAGAAGCACTCGGGAAAATGTGGCGCGGAGGTGACATGTTTCAAGTGTGGAAAGCATGGGCACTACGCCCATGATTGTATATTCAACAAAAAGGTATGTTACGAATGTAATGAAGAGGGGCACTTCAAGCAAGACTGCCCAAAAAGGAAAGGAGCTACGAAGCAAAATGCGCCACCAAAGGCAAGAGCATTTCAGATGACCCTTGACGAAGCAGATAACAACGCGAGGAATTAAGGATGAGGACTTCATACCCGAATATCGAGATATGAAGTAGTAATGTGAATAATAACATGTGGTGTAGCCTATTACGGGTATAGGGTAAACTTGAACCTCTATGTAATCGTTTCAAGTAATAATATGAACCCTAGTTTTGTTATCTGATGTGTTGAATGATTGTGTGATTTTCGTGTATGGTGACTTGGATTGACTGCGGGACAATACTTGGGACGAGTATGAGTAGGTGTGAATAGTAGTAGAGATCTATACTACTGGAAGCACAGGACTCACGCTTGGATCAGGGAAAGTCACAAGGTTACCAAGAAGCTAGTAATTGATTCCGTTTTATTCAAGTATGTCATTACCATTGTTTCGGTAATGACTAGTAAGATGGTTGTTATTCCGACCCTAATGGTCATATCAAATTGAGTCCGACTACAATGAGTTTGTTACGTGGTTCGGAGAACCAAGCTCGATGTAACATCTGACTTAAGTCAGAAGGGTGAAATCAATGCGACCAATTGTATCGCGCTCATTGTTAAAGAAGATAGTAGCTAGAAATGCTACATGCTAAAATGTGATTATATCACATTAGAATATGAAGGAAGGTATATTCCATTCTGGAATTTAACTCTAAAAGACCTGAGTCTAAGCGTTGCATCATGCGATGAGAGGTCATTGGAGCACGACCCATCGGTCTGTTACAATAGATAAAGGAAAGTATTTATCCTAAGAAGAAGAAGGAGTCCATAATAAGGACTTATTTTGTAACTCGAAGGTTACGATTGAATGTCCAGCATAATACGAAAAGCAGATGCAATATTGAGCATCGTCTGCAGTCAGGAAGCCCTAGAGATAAATACTCATTCGAAGAAAAAAATAGAAGTTACGATTATTACCTAGGATGAAAAGATAATGTATGGAATCATTATACAAGTCCTATTTTCATTGATGATTCCGGAACGTAATCATCCTAAGGGGGAGATAATTGTAACGCCCGTAGATCCGGGATAGTCAATTTAGAGACGATAAGCATCAAAAATGACATTTTGATGGAAGATTATTTAGAAGGATTAATCTTAACTAAGTTGTAGTATATGTTACAAGGATTCCGTACATATAAAGAACGCCGAAATCCGAGTTATAACGAAGAAGTTATGACCTGTCGAAGTTTCGCGACAAAACTGGCACGACACATCGCGACGTAAATAGTGAATTTACGATAGAGCGATATTTAGCCTTAGTGGTCTAAACGAAAGTCGTAGAGTTCGTTAAACCGAGAGCGTGCATGAAAAGAATGTCTAAATCTGACTTCGTATGAGGAAGTTATGATTTTTCGAAGTTTCGACTTAGCGGTATGCAGCCCAAAGTTCGAATATGAGATCGAGTGGTTTCTAGCCGAAACAATCTAAATGAGAATCAAAGATCTCGTCGATAGTAGTCCAACGGTAAAAAGACAAACGAAAACGGACGTCGGATGAAGACGTTATGATTTTATAACGCAGTTTTCCTGTCCCGGCCTACTAAAAATAATATAATAAAAATAAAGTCAAAATTAGCCAACGGAGTCTAAACGAGAGTTGTAGAGCATGATCTCACCTACGCGTGCATATAAAGAACGTCGAAAACAAAGTTCGTATACGAGAGATATGAATTTCTGAAGTTCGGAACACAATATTCGAGGCTGTGTCAGAACTCACGAGGTGAGCACAGTGCTCACGACATGAGAACAAATTGGACGTCCTCCAGAGCAAGTGGACGAATGACGAACGCAGTGACCGACTGTGCTCACGACGTGAGCACTTAAAACTCACGACGTGAGTACAAAAAATGACCCTATAAATAGAAGTTGAAGGCCAACCAAGTTTTGTTGCTCGATTCCTTTCCTCTCTCCCGTATTACATCGTTTTACGTGCAATTTAACCCCCCCGAAGCCCCGGTATCATCCCGAAGTACCCCCGAAGCCCCGGTATCATCCCGATACCCGAAGCGAGTTCCGAAGCCCCGAAGATCCCGAGGAGAAAAGAGTTTCCGAGCCGAAACTCTGCCAGCGAGAAGCCCGGTTTTCAAGAAAGCATCCCGGTTTCACCAAAGAATTTCTACTCGAAGAGCCGTAGTGTTGTCCGAGCATCGTCTAATCAAGTGAGTGTGTAGTCACTTTCTTCCAACACATAAATATGAAGTATTTGCTATGAAATACGTACTATGTGTTAATAAATTGTTTGTTTATCTGAGATGGGTGTTGAATATGAAGCTTTGGCTATAAAATACGTGATATGTGTTAATAAGTTGTTTGTTTATTTGAGATGGGTGTTGAGTGCAACGTTTGGTACAGGTTTTAAATAACTTAAACTGTATATGTATTTTATATATACGAATATGATGGGGAAAACATGGGTAGATAAATGATGAGGTATGAAAGATGATTAAAGGATAATGTTGGCAGATGCGCCTAATAGTGAATGTCGTAATCCTGCCAGATGCGCTTATAGGATAAGGTCGGCAGAAGCGCCAAATAGAGAATGTCATAATACTAGCAGATGCGCTTATAGGATAATCCAGTCAGATGCATTTATAGGATAAGGTCGGCAGATGCGCCAAATAGAGAATGTCATAATACTAGCAGATGTGCTTAGAGGATAACGTCGGCAAATGCGCCTAAAAGAGAATGTCATAAACCTGGCAGCCGCGCCTCATGTAGCAATGGACTTTATGCCAATTCCTTAGGTCAACCCTTAGGAATGAATGAATGAAGTGTAGTTGATTCTTAGGGTAAAACCTTAAGAAATAAAGAAGATAATAGGGATGGGTAATTGAGTTGATTGTTTGATGATTGAATATAATAATTGTATTATTGTGGGTTGAAAACCATATATGCTCACCAGGCTCCCAAGCCTGACCCACTCAGTTTTCTTTGTATTACAGGAAGTGGCTCAAGAGCATAAGTTGGTTGACATGACGAGAGATAATGGATTATAGGCCAGTAGTTATAAATAACTGGTGTAAGGTCTATATTATACTATTTATGCTTTTGGTCTGTATCGGAACATGACATCCCGAGATTTTGTTATTTAATGAAAATACATTTCTTTAAAGAAATGCTTTGATAAATTCTTATCATATTTGTTTTGGGAACAAATTCCGCAACAGTTTTCTTTAAACGATTACTCTGATTTTAAATCAAAGCATAAACAAATCGGTCTTTTTCTGGCCGTGATTTTGGGGATGTCACAGTTGGTATCCGAGCATTAGTTTAAGCGAACTAGGAATTTTTAGGAAATTTCTAGACTTAAACTTAGAATGCTAAGTAATGATTGTGAGGAGTGTGTCCAAAATATGTTAGGTAGTACACCTAAATTGACACAAGCACTAGTATATTTTAGGAATGATGCCTAAAATGCTTTTATGTGCTAAATGTTATATGTTTGCCATATATGATGTTATTTGTTCGGATATATGGTCTGTTGCCGACCGGATTTGGAAATCTTATGTGTTTAGGATTCTAAGCATATGACGACGGTATTAGAAGTAGCATGTAAACGTTTCGGAGTGATAAGGATGATTTGATTTTCTCTCGTAATTGAGGATCTAAATTCACCTTATCCGGTGTATAGATCAAGAATGGCAAGAACAAGAAGCGGAGTTGGAAACGCGAACGAAAACAGGAATCAACCACATGTAATCGAGCAAGCACCTGTTGTAGCAGTAGCACCTGAGGCAATGACAATGGTTGGTGTACAATTGATGATTCAGACGATGTTGGATCGTCAGATGGAAGAAATGAGACGTCTGCTTCAGCTGAATCGTGAAGAACCTTCGATGCCGATTGTGCAGCCCGAATTAAGTGAAGGGCAGTCGGAAGGAGGAAACTTCAGTGGGACTGTTGGTCAAGCCAACCCACCGATTGTTAGACAAAACAATCGTGATGGAGGAAACGACGGACGTGGATGCAAGTATAAAGATTTCATGGAATCCAAACCACCATGTCTATATTATACTGTTTATGCTTTTGGTCTGTATCGGAACATGACATCCCGAGATTTTGTTATTTAATGAAAATACATTTCTTTAAAGAAATGCTTTGATAAATTCTTATCATATTTTGTTTTGGGAACAAATTCCGCAACAGTTTTCTTTAAACGATTACTCTGATTTTAAATCAAAGCATAAACAAATCGGTCTTTTTCTGGCCGTGATTTTGGGGATGTCACAGTATGCTTCCGGATTACGGTCCGATGTCGGGCGGGGACCGAGGAATGTTTACATGTTAATGTTATATGTTTTAGGTTTATGTGAATTATTTGATTATGTTCGTATGTATTCCGAGATGTGCTTGATGCCGGGTGAGGCTCGATGTCGGGCGGGGCCCGATGTCGTATGAGGTTCAATGTCGGGCGGGGCCCGATGCCGGGAGAGCCGATGTCGGGCAATCACCCGATGTAGCAGGGTCGGGGCCCAAGATATGTTTATGTGATATGTGTATGGTATGTGGTAGTTGGGGAGAATCACTAAGCTTCGTGCTTACAGTTTTCAGTTTTGGTTTCAGGTACTTCCGCTAGTAAGGGGAAGAGCTCGGGATGACTGCATGGCACACACCACAGTTTTTAGCCTGGGAGGATTTACTCTGATGTTTGACACATGATTTTGATACATTGACAGATATTATGTTATTTTTGAGAATCATAGTTTATAACTTTTATATGATGGATGGTATTTATGGTTTTTACTAATTGATTTAAACAAAATTTTTGGACCGTATTTTTGGGATGTTTCATCTCACTTTGGTAGCTTTATGATGTTCTTCTTGTCTTAAAAGTCCCATTTCTATGCATGTTTGGTTTTGGACGTTTTGGGTTGTCCTTTCAGACCCTAGGAAGGGTTCTAAGCCATAAAAAGGAGGTCCCTTTAGCTAGTTTGGCTCCATGCTTCTTGTAGAAGGCCTTAATGGATTAAGACCTTACATTAAGGACTTTTTGGACGTGAAAAGTCATAAAGTTGGGAACTTTATGACCCTAGTATGCCTCTAGACCTTGGATCTGAAGTGTTAGCTCAAGTGCTAAAGCCATTAAGCACTTAAGGAAGAAAATGGATTTGCGAGGGTACGCCCCGCGTAGACTGGTGTATGCTCCGCGTACCCGGTCAGCCACCCCGTTGGTGGTTTCTGCGAAGCCTTGTCTACGCTGCGCGTACCTCCAGAGTACACCCTGCGTACTCGCATGGATCAGCCATTTACAAGTTAACTCGGTTGGGTTGACCCGGTTGGGTTGACTCAGTGGGTTTATGGACTTTAACCAGTTGAATCTGAGTTTAACCAAGTTTGACCAAGTTTGATTTTTGAGGGTATTTTGGGATTTTGATGGAATTGGTTACTTGGTGGTTGTAGGCATTTGAGTTGAGAGCTGAGATTCGGAGTCAGGCCTTATCAGTTCTATTCAGCTATGAGGTGAGTTTTCCTCACTATACTTTCAGTCCGAAGGCACCAAGGTCTACCCATTGGTTTGATAACCTGATATTGTTGATATGCTGAGTATGGAATATATTTGCAAGCTAGTCTTGATATGCTAGTCTGGTAGATCTGTAAGACTACCTGTGATACTGTCTGTTTATCTGTATATGATATTATATAGATAATTTTGACATATTGTGTGGCTTGGGTTGAGGTTGTACTGCTTCGCGCTGTAGCCAAAAAACCCTGGAGCAAACCAGATATAAGCTGAGGGTCGGGGAGGGCATGTCAGACTCATACTAAGGGCTCACGAGCATTCCAGATACGAGCTGAGGGCCGGGAAGGGCATGCCAGACTCGTACTGAGGGCTTAGTGGTATTTAGTTCGAGGACTGATCAGGCCGGGGAGCAAGCCAGACATAAGCTGTGGGCCGAGAGCAATCTAGACTTATGTTGTGAGCTCAGGGGTAATCCAGTCTGTTAGTTGTTGACCTATTGCATGTTGTTATTGTATTTGTGCTATTTGTTTGTGTATTGGTATTTTGGGGGAACTCACTAAGCTTTGGGCTTACAGTTTTGGATTATGTTTATGGTACCTCAGAGTTTCGCGGGAAGGAGAAGGCGTGATCGTGCACCTCCTCATGTTTTGTTTCATGATTTTTTGATTACTCTGATATTAAACCTGATTTGAAAACTATTTGTAAACAATGATGATTTTTGGGTTGTTTTAAAAGTTTAAATTTTTCATGAATTTTATGGATGTTACAAGAGCCCCTGCCTTGATAAGTTGTTGGAAATAAGCCATAGTTTGTATTATTTTGCCTAAAAACAACCCTCATTTAAAATAATTGAAAAAATCAGCCCCATGTGCTAGAAAATTACAAATTAAATTTAAATTATTTCAAAACAAGTCCCGGTAGTTCAAAAGACTTCAAAATGCGGTTTTTCACATGAAACTTCACCAAAACCGAACCTGGATCGAGATCACAAATCGAATGTGAGTTTCTACAACCCCTCTTTTAACGGTTTTAATATATTTTTTTTGGTGGGGGGGAATATATGCATGTCTATTAAATTTTGATGATTTTCAAGTTTTTTATACAAAATAACATCATACTTTATTATTGGTCAAACGTTTATGAAATAGCAATCTAAAAATGTGATAAATCACCGGTAAATCTATTAAGTTAAAGTAGATTGTTAAAAAATGATATATTTATACCTTATGTGAAATATGAATATAATTATTAAGAAAAATCACAAGATTATAAGTAGATTCCTATAATAACACAAGTTGATATTATAAGTCACAAAAATGATGATTTTATATGTATAAGTTAAAGTATCTCATGGAAGCATGGAAAGATATAAAAATGACCAAAAATATTATTCGCATATAAAACGAAAGTACATTGTCATATTTAAAGTTGTTTGTAAGGAAAAACTACAATGTTATGATTAACTAAAAAGTAACATAAAATCGGTTATATATATAAATATAAATAAATATATATATATATATATATATATATATATATATATATATATATATATATATATATATATATATATATATATATATATATATGGTTACAGAGATGGTATAGTAGGTTGCATGTTTAGTGAAAGAATGTAATAGATGCTTGATAAATATGATAGGGGTTTCCCCGATAAATAATATAGTGTATATATTAATGACTTGCATATTTCAACAATATTATGGAATAAAAATCAAAATACAATGTATGTATATACATATATACGTGACTAAAATGAGTTAATGTATATTTGATCCATAATAGTATAAAAGGGTAATTGGAAATGAAAACTCTGTGATTATCGTGTGAAAGGTCGTTTATCTAAAAATAAACGCCGTACTATTACGTTGGCGGAAATTATATGATATTAAAACTGTGAGTTTTAAGTAAAGTCGAATAAGAAATTATTGTGATTAGTCATATTAATAATGCGACATTAAAATACGACTAATATATAAATTCCAACAGTTATTGGCATTACTGGACGCCGTTTCCCTAAACGACAAATAAATTATAATATTTTAGTAAAATACTAACAACGAATGTCAGAGCTAGGATACCTACGTTCACCGTTAGAACCTACCACATCCGGGTATCCCAATATGAACCATTTTATAGGGTAAGTCCAAAACCGCAAAGTTCTTTGCTAAAAACTCTCCCGATTATAACTGTTAATCCGTAGACAACGACCAACGACAAGTATAAATGTTATATTAATGGCCTTATATGGTTCGACTGCCGCCTTGGAGTTGCTAACTACAACTACGTCTGACGAGACGGATTTTTGGCGTTGACGTTAGTACCATTTGAACATTACATTGTGTTATCCTAAGGTGAATGGCTCGATCATGCCCTATTAAGGTGTCAATGCAAAGTGTGGTGTCATAAGTTCGGTTATAAATCATTATATAAACCTGGAAACCCCAATATTGTACGAAAATCAAAACAATTTCTATTCAGGGACCATCACCCCACGATTCGGTAAAGAAACAAGGAAAGTAAGAGGAGTTTACCTTACTGATACCCCGTTGGCTTTCAAAGTAACCATTAATATGATTCGGTTAAGAATCAAGAAAAGTAAGAGGAGTTTACCTTACTGATACCCCGTTGGCTTTCAAAGTAACCATTAATATGATTTGGTTAAGAATTATGGAAAGTAATAGGAGTTTACCTTACTGATATCCCGTAGAGTTCAAACTAACTGATATACAAACCGTTAGTAATAATTAACATATGATAACTTGGGGATCTAAAAATATATTTAATTATTAATTCTTATACGAATCATGTGACAGTTAAATAAAGTTCGAAAGGGGAAAAATGGTTATTTTGATGTCTCGAAAAATAAATGAAGTTTTCCATTTTATATACGCTAACTCTTTCCATACAAATATATTTTCCATCTATATATATATATATATATATATATATATATATATATATATATATATATATATATATATGGAGTCAAAACCTGTAGAGCTCACCAACAATTTTGTTGACATATTTTAAATGCATGTATTCTTAGGTTATTTAGCAGGTCGGAAGTGTTCGCTCCGAAGGCGCTCCGTTATCTCTATTATACCCTTGTAAACGCTGAATTGTTAGGCGTGTGTTTCGATTTAACAATGGTTTTGTCAATGTAATTTCTATTTCGGTAATAATAGAAGATTATATTTGTATTGTTCAATGTATTTTCAATAACCGTGATTACTGGTTTACGTCGCACACCTCGACATTTTCGGCGGCGACCGGGTTTGTGACATTTTGCATGTAGGATTATTTTTTGAATGCATTAAAATATTGTATTGTACAACTTCATAAAACATAAATTGTTGTGTATTGAGAAAAATTGTTGTGTACGAATAACTTTTCTTTTTAAAAATTATTATATATAATAAAAAGTAACAAATATATGAATAATATACTTTTGCCTTTTAGAACTTTGTTATAATAGTTTTAATTTTTAGACTTTTGCCATTATATTTTTTTATTAGTTTTGTATGTTTACAATTTTGGTCCCTATATAGAAAAATAAATTACAAAAATTGTCCCTGTAATTTTAAAAAAATATCTATGTCCATTTTTTTTCTTATTGTGTTTTAGACTTTGCCCACTATATTTTTGTATGTTGGCAAGTTTGGTTCCTGTGTAGAAAAAATATATTACAAAAGTAATATGTGTAATGCATGGAAAAGGTCCCTATGCAATTTTTTTTACAGATGTGATCCATATGTTTAAATAGTATATTTTTTGGGTTTGAAACTTTGGCCACAAGACTTTCTTATGTTGGCAGATTTGATATCTATTTAGAAAATAAATTATAAAATTATTTCTTTAATTTATAAAAAGGTCCATATACACAAATTTGTCTACATGATACATGTGTTTAAAAAAAAAATTAAAAAGATGATCATAGAAAATTTTTTAAGGTTATGCGCCCCCGTAAAGAAAACATAAATAAACTTTCGGTCTCCATCGGTAAAACGGGGAGGGGAGAATTTGTAGTTTTATTTTATAATAAAAGCATGTTGGTAGAAAGAAATAGAAAAAGAAAAGAAAAAGAGTCGACAGTTGGGCTTTTAGAGTCAAGAATGGGCTGCTACTGAAGGTACAGTCCCGATGTCCAGAAACAAACTGAGGAGTTGTGTTTTGTGTATCTATATTCCAGTATCGTTTATAAAGGGAGGGAGACATACATCAAGTGGTTCAACGATTCGTAGATTGTCGTCAACTTCGGCCAGCTCTTCCTATTTCGCCGCTGATCGGAAAGTTGTGAGTAGGTATCATTTCCGACTTATATCTAAATCGAAATTTATTTTTGATCAATTTACTTTGCCTATGGTTAAGCATCAAATACATATATATCTCGTTCACAGTTAGGTTTTCCTCTAGATCAATAAATCTGAGTGTTAAATCCTTCTGGACGAAATTCTGTAAAATTTCGTTTACAGATGTTTATAAATTAGGGCGTGATCTTAGGTTGCGTCTATGTGTTTTATGGTTACAGCTCTTGTTTAATCTGAGAATTGCTACAAAATTTGATATCGCTAATCGTAACTACATATCTTTTTTCCTAATTAAAGCCTTTTTGAGTTATAGGAAAGAAGATGTGGGGGCTTATAAGGCAAGAAGTTGGTGCCAGGGGCTTATCTGCTTTGGTATGGAAAAATGTTGCAGCACGTTTTTTTGAAGTATGGTGATTTTTAGGAGAAGTAATTTTTTGTATGGTTATGTGTTAGGTCTCTGGGAATTATGTGCAGAGTTTAAGGCCTGTAGCAGCAACTAGAAGACATTATTCATCTGCAACAAAGGAGGTGATTATTCTTATACCTTGTAGGATTTATCTACCGATTTAGCTTTTCTATCTGATCTTCACCATAGACCTAGTAATAATATTTATTCCAACGACATTGATAATTGATTGTGATTATTTACTTGCTATGTATGCAATTTATAGCCACCTAGTCCCAAATGAATGAAGTTTGGTTAAAGTGTAAACATTAAGATATTATGCTATATATTCTCACAAAGATAAAACTTCATTTCTGTCCAAAATATTGAACATTATGAGCTGAGCTATCATATATGAAACTGGTATCTTTTCATGCCCTAAAGTACATCACTTAGTGACAGTGTTACCATTATTAGTTTTGGACAGAATTTTTTTTTTCTTTTAATTTGAATTGGAAGGTGTTACAGATGACAGTAAGAGATGCTCTCAACTCTGCTCTTGATGAGGAAATGGCTGCTGACCCTAATGTGTTTATTATGGGTGAAGAGGTAAAGATATTTTTTTCAGTGAGTGTATGTTGAGAGGGTGAGGCGTCTTCATATGTCATAATGCCATCCTTGTTTTGTTTTGCAGGTTGGAGAATACCAAGGTGCATATAAGGTTAGAATTTTGAATGAGGCTTGGTTTTCTGAAATCAAAGCTATGTGTTTGTGTGTGGTTGTGGTTGTGGTTGTTAAAAATATATAATGGATTTGTTTTGGGTTTGATAGATATCCAAGGGGTTATTGGACAAATATGGTCCCGAGAGGGTTGTTGACACGCCTATCACAGAGGTAAAATTGGTATTTCTATGAATTTTAATAGACAAAATTAATTTGTTTGGTTCTTGAAAATTGAAATGATAAGTTAAGTTGGTTTTCAGGCTGGGTTTGCAGGGATTGGTGTTGGTTCCGCATATCATGGTCTGAGGCCTGTTATAGAGTTTATGACTTTCAACTTCTCCATGCAGGTTAGGTTACCTAGGACATTATAATAATCTCTTGTCTTGGAAATTTATTGGCATAAGAAAATAGCAATTATAAAATGATACGTTGTTGTTTTGCAGGCAATTGATCATATCATCAATTCTGCAGCAAAGTCCAACTACATGTCTGCCGGCCAGATCAATGTGCCCATTGTTTTCAGAGGACCAAATGGTCCTGCTGCTGGTGTTGGTGCCCAACATTCACAGGTACACAGACATATCATATCATATGTTTTTTTTTTATTTGGATCCAAACAAAACATAACAAGTTAACCTTTTGTTTTTTTTTTTGGCAGTGTTATGGTGCATGGTACGGTTCAGTCCCTGGCTTGAAGGTGCTTGTACCTTACTCCTCTGAAGATGCTCGTGGACTTCTAAAAGCTGCAATCAGAGACCATGACCCTGTTGTTTTCCTTGAGAACGAGCTCTTGTCAGTAACAAACAAAGACAAATTAATTATTTATTTTTTGTTCTCAAATCTCAATAGCTGTGTGTGTGTTTTCTATTTAGATATGGTGAGTCGTTCCCAATTTCTGCTGAAGCCCTAGATTCAAGTTTCTGCCTCCCCATAGGAAAAGCCAAGGTAACAACAGTGTTGGAAGTTTTTTCTGAATTTGATGAGTTGGTGATTATGTATGTACATTGATATGATAGATTGAAAGAGAAGGAACAGATATCACAATCACAGCTTTCTCCAAGATGGTGGGATATGCCCTTAAGGTCGGTTAAGTTTCAATAGCCTCTGAGCCTCCTCTCCACAGTCCACACATATAATATATATATATTGTTTTTTTGTTTTATTTTATTTTTAGGCTGCAGAAATACTTGAAAAGGAAGGGATAAGTGCGGAGGTGAGCTACTGGTCCTAAAAGAAAAAGAGAAATTTGTTTTGGTTAAAATGTAAATATGTAATTTAACTTGTACAGATAATAAACCTGCGGTCGATCCGGCCACTAGATAGAGCCACAATAAACGCCTCTGTCAGGAAAACAAACCGACTGGTGACTGTGGAGGAAGGCTTTCCTCAGCATGGTGTTGGTGCCGAAATCTGGTATGTATTAATTATTAATTATAATTACTAACAGAGTTAATGAAGGGATTTGTGTTGTGTTGTATGTAGTGCATCGGTGGTTGAGGATAGCTTTGCTTATCTTGATGCACCTGTGGAGAGGATCGCCGGGGCTGATGTTCCCACGCCTTATGCTGCTAATCTTGAGAGATCTGCTTTTCCTCAGGTCTTGCTTTTCTTTCTTTTTTTTTTTTTTCTTAAAATAAATAAAAATAAATAATAAGTAAATTAGATTTGTTTTGTGTTAGTTATTGAACATGAGCATGATGATATGGTTTGTTTGTGTTGTGTTGCAGATTGAAGACATTGTTCGTGCAGCTAAAAGAGTATGCTACAGATCTGTACCCATTGCTGCAACCGCTTAACTTTAATTAATTATGCCCTTTTTCTTTCCCATCCATCCAAGTTTTGGGTTTTCTACCTGTACCTTGTACCTGTACCTGTACTTGTACATGTCTTCCAAAAGAGTTAAAGACATGCTGTTTTTAATAAGCTTGAAAGGAATTCCTCAGTTTAACTTTCCTTTTTTCTTCATTTTCTCTTCTTCTTCCATGCTTTTATTTTTATATTTAAGTTAAAAACTGTTAAGATTTTAAATTAGGGAACACAGGTGCTGTGCTCTGGATTTTCTATTTCCTATTTCCTATTTTCAACACGATGGTATGTGGCTGGTATTTGACGGGATGGATTATCTACAGCACACCACACCCTATGAAATTCAAACTATGCAAAGCATTCCATTAAGGCTACAGGGAGTTTTCTCGGCGGCAAACAATGTGCCATATACTCGGCATGCCGAGTTTGGCAATGGGCTTCTAACGAGAGAGAGATGTTAGGTTATTTTTTTTACCGCTTTAAACAAATACTATATTTAAAAAAAAAAAGCCAAAACTTCATAATATAACTATTTTTTTCAAATTTTCAAAATTTAAACCTTTCATCAACTATTATAAATACCAACATACTTCTTTATTTTTCATCATATTAAAACCTTCTTCATTCAACTCCTAATCTTTTATATTTTCCATCATCTTCAATCATTCAATATCTAAAAAATAGCTCAACTTTAGACCACGGATGAAGAGATTATGTTCCCTTGTGTATGGATCTACATAATTGAAGAGTCAATCAACATCAACGCTATAAATGTGTCTACTTTCTGGAGGAGAGTCATACAAAGATACAACCGCGAAACTGGTCGACGTCGAAGTAAGAACAACTCTTCTCCAAATGAAGACATACAAACATAATTGCAGTGCAGTTACATATATTATGTTTCTTAGGATGAAACATGAAACAGTAAATAGTGAAAATGAAGAAATTTTGTTGGTCAATGCTCTTGAGCCTTTCAGTGAAAAAGCTAACAAACCTTTTAGTTTGTTGAGTTTTGACAAAATGTGAGGCAGAGCGACAAATGGGATCAACATGTTGAATGAACTTGTGTTGTGTTTTATTTTAATTTGAAGTTTGTTATAATGTTTTGCATGTTTTAACTTTAAGTGTCTTATGTGTTTTTTAATCTTAAGTTCGTTGTCTTTTAATTTCAAGTGTATTTGTTCTTGGTATTTTAATGAAAATTTTAGTTTCATATATTAGTTTTTATATAATATATATATATATATATATATATATATATATATATATATATATATATATATATATATTTAAAAAAATGTATTGCATGACAAAAGTGGCAAACATGTTCTCTAAATGACAAACTTTTAAAAAAGTATGAAAAGTCCTAGGTGGTGCTTACATGGCAACAAAAATGTTTTGACAATAATGACACTACTCTCTCTAGCCTAACTACTCTTAGGCTATACGGAGTGGTAGTTGTTCTACATGTGAAATGCTGAGTTAGACCCCTGGAGACGCGTGGACACCAGTCACACCACCTTTAGGGTGGGTGGGTTGGATGTGACGTGGGTGGTAAGACGGAAGAAGACGTGCAATATGATTGGCTAGCCTTTGTATTCGACCGTAGCTCAATTTCGACCGTTTCAAGCATTTAAAAAAATCAATTCATTATTTCTTTAATTTCTCTCTATATATACATTTATTTTACACATAATTTTCAAACTAAAACACACTCACACACACTCTTTCAAAACAAACACACATATTCAACAAAAAACACTCTTTTCTCATATATTTTTATGGATCCAAATCAAAATACCCCACCCACTCCAAACACTCCAAATGATCCATTTCTAAATCTTAGTTACATGTAATTGATAACATCTCCAATCCAACAACGACCTCTCTTCACCAATCTTCCATACCACCAAAACTACTGCCAACAACAAACACTACCACCATTCAATCAACCCCAATTTCTAGCCTTTCAAACCCAAGCTTCTCAACATCAACAATTTCAAGCACAATCTTCACAGCCATCTCAAGTTCCATTATCTCAATCTTAACCTATAAACCTCGACAATGACGAAGACAACGAACGGGTTGAAGAAACACAACCAAATCATAGAAGGCAAAAAAAATCAAAAGATCCAAGAAAAAAGAAAAGTACGTAGTAGACCGAAGAGGATGAGGAAACTTTGGCTAAAACTTGGATTTTCGTATCACAAGACGGGGATGTCGGCAACGCGCAAAAGAATCAAAGTTTTTGGAATCGTGTTTTAGACCACTTTCACGCGTTATTAGAAAGGCAAACAAACCGTACATACAACTTGGTCAATGCGAAATGGCGTGACTAGGGATGGAAATTTCACCCGACCCGGTGGGGAACCCGGTTGACCCGCCCCAATCGGGAACAGGTATTCCCCGCTAAAACGGGTTCGGGTACGGGGTCGGGGATTCCCATTATGCTAAATCTGGGGATGGGGCCGGGGCCGGGTATAACAATCCCCAACCCGCCCCGCCCCCGCTTTAATGACTATATATATATATATATATATATATATATATATATATATATATATATATATATATATATATATATATATCATTTATTGAATTTGAATTAAGTCTACTAAAATGAATTGATCTATATTAGACCGTCAGAGAAATAGCCCGTATATCAAAATATGTTCCCAATTCCAAGAGTTCGTCAATCGTCACTTCGTTCGACGATCTGTATACCAAATCGTCACTTTTCATTTTGATGCTTGTTAAACTTTATGATTGATGTAAACAGAATCTGATTATGGCATCTGGTTTTGATCGCTTATTAAATTTGGTTTTTTTTGTGTAAGTTAGAGTTTATTATGTTGATAAACTGGGGATAGGTTGGGGATGGGTCGGGGATGGGCTGGGGAAAAGCCCAAAATACAAAGGGGATGAGATTTGATTCCCCGCATCTGTCGGGGGTGGGGATGGGGATGGGGACGAGGTTAGACACTCGGGGATGGGGACAGGGATGGTCAACCCCACCCCAAACCCGCCCCATTTCCATCCCTAGGCGTGACCTTCGAGCAGCTTGCACCAAATTTAACGACATATTTGACAATCTTAAAAATATGCATAGAAGTGGTAGCAACGATTTCAACATTTTATCAAACGCGTTGTACCAATAAAAAAATTACAAACAATGGTAAACCATTTGCCAACCAAAAAGCGTGAGAAGTTTGTCGTAATGGTCCAAAATTGGTCCTTTATCCGGAAACAGCGCATGCGGGATCTACCACCGGCTCCAACAAAAAGGCAAGAACTTCCGAGTCGAACATTGGTGTTAGCCTCGACCTCAATGATGAGTTTGACATCACCGAGGGGGAGGGTCCACCGGACGTCCAACTTCGTTGACCATCGGGAAGGGACAAAGCGAGAAAGGGGGCGTCTTCAAGCGGAAAATCAACCAACGAGGACGTACTAGCGGAGAAAATAGACAAAACTCTAAGTTTTTTAGAAAGAAAATTTGAATCAACGGAGGAAGCTCGTCGGCGAAAAACGACACTCACCGATCTTCAAATTGTAAACACGGTACCGCTTCTGAATCTCAACCCGAAAAATTTAAGCGCGTTTTTAAAAAATCAACAACAAGTTCTCGACAAATATCGCAACTAGATTCTATGTTTTTTATGTTTTTTTTAGTAATTTAAGTTTAATTTTCTATGTTTTTTTTATGTTTTTTTTTATGTTTTTTTAGTAATTTAGGTTTAATTTTCTATGTTTTTTATGTTTTTTTAGTAATTTAGCTTTAATTTTCTATTTTTTTAGGTTTAATTTTCTATGTTTTTTTAATTAATATAATGTGGTTTTAATTAATGTAAAATATTTTATTATGTTTTTTATTTAATTTAATCATAAAAAAATAAAAAACTAGAAAAAAAGACTATTGTGGAGTGGTAACCATTTCCAATGTGTAATAAGTTGGAGGTGGAGCTGACGTGACACTGAGTTGACAGCGTTTTTCCGATGGCTTGACTGTGACCACTCCCCACAGCCTTATAGTATTATTGTCTAGGAGTACTTTAAAAAAATGTTAATATACTGTAACATCCCAATTTTCAAGACCAAAAATTTCATTTTGATATAATAATTTAGAAAACATTTATAAGAAAACATCATCGAGTCACATCATTTCATAAAACCATAATCTCATGTCTCAAAGTCATGTCATAAAAATAGTAATAAAATCAGAGTACAATCCCATAAATCTCAAAATGCGGAATCCTGTGTGAATGTGATGTGCAACTACCGCGTCGGCTCCTTCCCCTTCGCTGAAGAGGTACCTGAAACAAAACTGAAAACTGTAAGCATGAAGCTTAGTGAGTTCCCCCATCATACTACATACCATACGATAACATACTGTCAGGCATATCTGGGTGCCTGACCTACCCTGCTGAGCATACCGGGGTGCTCAACCTACCCCTGTCAGACATACCGGGGTGTCCGACCTACCCCTCGGTCCTAACAACCGAACTTGGGGACTATTCCCCTCCTACTACCACTACCACATAAAACATATCATACTAGCACATAAACATCTCAGGTAGTAGCACACCTAGATGAATATCACAAAGACAATCATCTAACATACAACTCCTACTGGTGGGCTGACATTGTGGCCATAGACCCACCACTACTGGAAGGTAACTCACCTCGATGTCGCGTAGTGTCTGCACAATCCTCGGTATGGAAATCCTCTCGTCTCAACTCCTCAATCCCTACACAACAACCCTCCCTGATTACTAATTCATACCCACAACCCTCCTTAACAAGGGTCAACTCAAGTTCGGGTCAAAGTCAAAGTCAAAGTCAACTTTGGTCAAAGTCAACCTCCAGTTGACTTGACTCGTCGAGTTGGTCCACCAACTCGTCGAGTCCCTATACTTTCAAAATGATAGAACCCCCGACTCTACTCGTCGAGTCTAGCAAGAACTCGACGAGTTCTCCTTCAACCATAATATCGGGACCACTTTCAACCGACTCGCCGAGTTCATCCTTGAACTCAGCGAGTTCATCTTCATCATATGATTGTGTCCAGTCTATGACTCGCCGAGTTATATGAACAACTCGTCGAGTCCGTCATCATGAGTTGGGAGATTGCCTTGGACTCACCGAGTTTGTTCATACACCCGCCGAGTCCCATGATTTCCAGGTCCATAATTACGTCCATCTTGTTGAGTCCCCTTCTAGACTCAACCAGATCCCTCAGAAACAGAAAGGGTTGGGGAACCAATACCCGACTCGCCGAGTCCCCCAAAGTCCATGTCTATAAACTAGATTTCTGCTAAACTCAATTCATCTAGAGGGTAGATCTGACCTCCTAGGGTCGATATAACACGTAAAGTTACGAACTTTACGTCCATGCATGGGTCTTTAAGCTCAAAAGAACCAAAATGAGGTCTACAAGATGCATGGGGCTCTCATGGCCATAAAGTTGGCACCTTTATGCCATGAGAACCCTCCAAGGTTCAAGATCTGAAGCCCTTTCTCTATATTACACTCTAAGACCCGAAAATGGCTTAGAAATGCCCCAAAGATGTCAAGATTCAAGCCCTAAAGTAGATCTAACAAGTAAGAAGTCAAGGTAGGAGCTTTTTACCTCAAACAAGCTGGAAATGCAACCAAACCTCTGGATCTACTGACTCCCTCTTGAATCTCCAAGTCTTTCCTTCCCTCTTCAAACTTCAAATCACAAAGAATGGCACAAAATAACTCAAGAACACTCAAAGGTTGATTAGGGTTTCGTGAACAGGGTTTGGAGGTGATGGAGGCTGGGGTGGAGGCCTCATAAAGTGTTTAAATAGGGTGCAAACCCTCAAATTTAGGGTTTTACTCAGACAGCTCCTACTCGCCGAGTCGGTCTCCCGACTCGTCGAGTAGGTCACTTAATCCCCCCTGATCCACAGCCGATCCTACTCGACGAGTTGGGCCTCCAACTCGTCGAGTCCTAGTGTAAAATATAAAGTTTTGCTCGAATTTAAATACGTACCTAAAACCGGGTGTTACATAAACATACCTTTATCACTCATATAAATTATCAAATCATAAAAGATACAGGAAAGAATTTACCCAAAAAAACCCCTTAATCTTAAAAAAAATGTCTAGTGTCATTTAAAGTCCTATCAAGTTATAAAAAAAATTATAAAAAATATATGTATTTTTTTATTTTTTTCAGCGATTTTTTATAAAAAATAGTGATTTTTAATTTTGTAAAGTAAAAAAAAATAGATATCTCCAAGTATTTTTTTATACATTTTTAGGTTTTTTTAGGGTTTATGCATTATATATATATATATATATATATATATATATATATATATATATATCAAGGTTGTAAAAATCGTTCGGCGGTTGACTAGGGTCAAACGATTAAGCGGTTTGGCGGTGATTAATCGTGAGGTTAATTGGGGACCCTAAATTACTAATAAAACTATTTTAAAACTTAATATATTCTAAGAAAATTAGTATTTGAAAATTTGAAAGTTTTAAATTTTGAAATTTTGAAATATTTATTATAATGTTTGAAAATTTGAGTATTTAAAAATTTAGAAATTTGAAATTTTGTAAATTTGGGTGTAATATTTGAAAATTTGAATTTTTCAAATTATTCCCTCCTAGGAGCGCCGAGGACCGCCTAGCCCGAGTTTCACCGATATTGATCAATTTCCGCCAAACACCCCTAATCGTAATCAGTTGGAGACCGTCTACCGCCTAGGCTGATATTACAACACTGATATATATATATATATATATATATATATATATATATATATATATATATATATATATATATATATATATATATATATATATATATATATATATATATATAGGGAGATGATCAAATGAGAACACCTAAAAGGTTGAGAACGCGAGAACAGTTCTGGACCAATCATTTTATAAGGGTATAGTAGTAACTTTATATAAATATTAATTAATGATTTCCTAAAATCTAGGGATAATGATTTTAATTACCTAACAAAATTAATATTTCCTTTTAGTTAATAAAATATATATAAATATTTTTTTTATGATTTTTCCCAAAAATTATTTATGACCGTTTCAAAAAAATTACCTAAAAAAATTAATATTTCCTTTTATTTTAAATCTGAAAAGAAAATCTTAAAAAAAAATTATTTTCTACTATTTCACGTTTTTTTTTTCAAAAAAAATGAATTGAAATCCAATCCCAAATCAATACACTTCCAATCATAAATGAAAACACATCAAATTACAAATTATTCAATGCATTTTTCATAAATTGAAAATAAAAAATAGTGTAAAAATTATCATTTTTTCATAAAATGAATACCTCTAATCATAAATAAATACACTCATTCACATGAATACACTACTATTCATAAATAAATACAATCATTCACACACGAATACATTGCAATTCACAAATGAATACACTGTTATTTATAAATTAATACACATTCTATCATAAATGAATACACGTGCTATTCATAAATGAATACAACCATTCACACATAACTACAATGTTATTCATAAATGAATACACGTGCTATTCATAAATAAATACAACCATTCACGCACCCCCTTCAAGAAATTATTACCAAAAAATTCGAAAATTAGGATTGTGTTTCTTTCTTTGCCTCTGTTCTTCAGAAATTTTTCCAGTTGGTCCTCCCATTGCAACCATTCTACCTCCTGAACACTCAAGCAAAGATTAACACTCAAACAAAATCAACACTCCACGGTAAAATCAATATGTATAATTATAAAATCTTTTTGTGAGATATGGATGATCAAGAAACAAAAACCCACCGATTCACTATAAAACATCAACACCCAAATATCCATACCTTCATCAGTTTCTATCAAAACAAACAAAGAAAAAGGAATTTTCATTGTTCTTCTTTTCATCTCTATCAATTTCTGTCAAACAACCAAACCCAAACACCCATCTAAACCTATTTATTAAACTTCATTGATTTACAGTCAAAATAAAAAGAAAAGAGAAGAGAATCATTACCGATCGAAGCAACTGCCCCATCGAGACCCCTTCCCTCATTCCAGTCGAGACAGAAGAAGCACCCTCCAGCCGCCATTGCTGTTTTCATTTTCTCCTCTGCGAAACAGTGAAGCACCGGAGGTGCTTCTCCCACCCAACGATTAATCGCCTCCCCTCCTCGTGACTGCGTGACCACCGAACAACCCATCCGCTCATCTTCTATCGACTGGAGCAAAGCACCCACCAAGACCGATGACTCACACCTCACAGCCGGAAGAGATAAGCAAAACTTCGCTGCTTCTTCACGCCCAACGGCGGCTGGAATGAGAGGAGGCCCTAGGGTTGTGAAAAATGCAGAAGCAGGGATATAGAGGGAGAGATACGAGAGAAAGAGAGAGAGAGAGAGAGAGAGAGAGAGAGAGAGAGAGATTGTAGGAATTGCTAAACATAGGTAAACAATCAATTACCATTTTACCCTTATGACACTTTTAAAGTTACACTTTAATTCCTATAATTTTAAGAATTTACATAAATGGCCCATTCGATAATAACCTTAGATTTAGTTTTTTAAATGGTTCAGATGTGTTCTCGCGTTCTCAACCTTTTAGGTGTTCTCATTTGATCCTACTCCTATATATATATATATATATATATATATATATATATATATATATATATATATATATATATATATATATATATATATACATATATATATATATATACATATATATATATATATATGTATATATATATATATATATATATATATATATATATATATATATATATATATATATATATGTGTATATATATATATATATATGTATATATATATATATATATATATATGTATATATATATATATATGGCTAGGTTATTTTGTTTTAGGTAACTATTATATGCATGTAAGGAGAATTCTGGACCAATAGATGAAAATAATGAATGACTATGATTTTGAGGGTCTATGATATTACAATGGAATATCATGTACCATAATATCACTCAAATTTAATTAAAAGGGCATTTTAGACAATTAACTATATTTTAAAAAGAAAATTTTCGAATTTGTAGGGATAATTCTGATTTTAAAAAAATGAATTCAATTTCAATTCTAATTTAATTTTTAATCATAACCGATTATAACTTATTTTATTCTATCAGAATGTGATTCTGTTAGAATGAAATTCTGTTCGAATAGCAGTTTATAACATCCTTTAAGAAACCATAAATAAGTACATTATGAAACAATATACAAAATCGATTCTTGAACTAATAATATATCAAATAAATATATTCTATGATTGCGATACAAAAAGAACATTCTTGAATAATAACAACATTCTGAAAGAATAACTAGTGTAATTCTTAAAAAAAACAACATTCTTAAACTGTGACTATGATCAATCTTTGATTCATTCTGCACGTCATTCATATAAGGTCTTCAAGCCATTCCTATCACAAATGCAACAAAAACATCAAAATCCAACAAAAAACACTAATTCATTCTGAAATAATAATGTTGCTAAGATCCATTTTATACATTCTGACGGAATACATTCTACTATAAGACACTCTTGTTCTCCATATTTTCTTTCTTTTCCACATGAATGACAACTTCTTCAAAACCTAAAAAGAAAAAAAAACATTAAAATCTAACAAAAACACTAACCCGTTCTAAAATAATATTATTGATAAGATTTGTTTTATAAATTTTGGCAGAATACATAAAATACATTCTGCTAGAATACAAACATTCTGAAAGAATGAATTTATATAAATAAATTATGACAGAATACACACAAATCCATTCACACCTCATACTCAACTTTCACATCATAATAGACTAATTTCTTCTAAAAAACAACACCAATTGGGTTTTTTTATACATTGCAAGAGATAAAAAGTAGAAAACAAACATTAATGGTATCCTAATGAGAATTACAAGTTTAATAATGCATAGATTCTTCAAAATCTTGATATATATTCTGGTAGAATACATAGAATATGGCAGAATACATGGGTGTGTTAGCAACTTCCATCAATTTCAAACCATAATGACTCTCGAAGCCATGAATAACAATTTAAGAAAACCGATGATAAGAGTTACCTAACGATTGTCATATTTGGAGCCCGAATCAAACTTCTGACTATTGCAATTGAGAGATGAGATGATAAACTTTTCTGGTCACCAGTTCCATTAGACGTCTCCATCGCAAAAAAGGACACTTGAGGTTCGATTTCCTACAACACATAATATTCTTAAACTTTTCTCCAAGAATCGTTTTGAATATTCTTAAAGAATTTGTATTATCAAGAGTATGAAATAACTAATCATAAGCAAATTAAATCAAATAAAAAACTATAAAGTAAGCACATGTAAGATTAAGATAGTGTTCAAATTATACGAACACTTCAACTTCACACAATCAAATAAAAAACTGGAATCTCAATTTAGTTCACAACGAAAAACAACAATTGAATAATTGGAATAAAAATTAATCTAATTAAGAAACATACCTGATACATATCAATCGACCACCAATGATCTTGTGACAAACTCGAATTATTAAAAAACATAAATGGTGGTATGGACTTGTATCGATGGATGGTGAAGGCTCAGGTTTGAGTTTAACCCAAAATCTTGATTCTTGATAGTTAGGGATTTGAAGTCGAGATGAAGATAAAAGCACTAACATATCGATTTCTACACTAATCCAAACCTAACAGATCCACTGAGGATGATATGGAAAATCCTAAACTCATGGAATACTGCCACTGACCACCTAAATAAAAAATCCCCATCTATCTCTTCACTGTGAAATTAATCACATCAGGGTATTTATGAGCATACCTACAACTATTCGGTACCTGCATAGTTTCTTGAAGCCCTTTGATTCCTTGAAGAACGAAGAATTTGGTGGTGGTGTGTATGTGTGTGTGGTGATCGGCGATGGAGATGATGGTGGCGGTGGTCGGCAGCCAAGATGATGCTGGTTGTGTACGATGGTTTTTTGAGAAAGAGGGGGAAGGAGTGGTGATGTTATACGGTTGTGAAACTGTGAAGCCGACTCCTTTAATAATAATCAGGTCAAACCTAAATAATTTTGTTTCCTTAATTGAAAGGATTTAATTAAATGGTCCCATTAATTTAATGTGCCAAAAACCCAAAAATACCCTTATTGATTTAATAAATTAGTTAAGTTTTTGCTAATTTGTGATTGGTTCATTCATGCACACAATATTTGTTAGAAACATTTGAACCTATATATATATATATATATATATATATATATATATATATATATATATATATATATATATATATATATATATATATATAATGTTTTTGGATGATTTGATTGTATATTTTTGTTAAAGATTCCATCCTCACTATATAAAAATTAAAATGGCCAACACCAAAAGGAAAAAATAAAGGACCATTGTTGTAACTTTTATATTTGAGAAACATATAGGGATAATGACTTAAAAGGGTAACATATTTTCCGATTTGTACACATTTAGTCACTAAGTTTTTTTTTGTTCATATTTTACCATTGAACTTGTTGAACTGTTCAAAAAACATCCTTGTGACTTGCTATAGGAGGTGTAGCCGGTTTTCCGGCATTCTTGTGAGTTCCGGCGAGTCTCCGGTCATCTTCTTTGGCCAAACATTAATTTTTCCGGCAACTTTGTCATCTCCAGAAACCAACAAGTTTGAAAGGTTCCAAATTCGTGGGTTTTTAAGAAAGAAAAATACCATAGCAGATGTGGTGTTCTTGGTTACAAGAACCCAAGAACTCATATTTCGATTTCAAAAGAAGAGGGCTATGAAGATAAAGGGGCTGTGAATTTTGGGTTTTTTGATCAGAAAATCAAACGAAGATGTTTGGAGATCTGAAAATCGAATGAAGAGATCTGGGTTTAAACTCGAATGAAGAGATCTAAAAATCGCTACAAACCTTAAACATCATTTGATTTCAGATCTGAACACTTCTGGAGCTCTTTTTTTTGGGAAGAAGATGAACATGATGAAGACGAACACCTTACTGAAAATCGATGAACACACCATGTTTGAAGGTTTTCAAGGGAAGCTTCGAGCATCAGATCTGGGTTGAAGACAATAAACATTAGATATGGGTTGGAGTTTGAAGATGATGAACATCATATATGGAACAACACTCAGATTTCAAAACACGATGTAGCTTCAAACCCATTTTCCAAAACACGGTCCTAGGCTCAAGAAATTGTTTCAGGTTTGCTTAAGAACACTATGGCTGGAGGTTGAAGACGATGAATAGTGATCTGATGGAAAATCATGAATGTCAGAGTTTTTGAGTTCGCCGGAAAAATCAGGAACGCCGGAGAAGATGACCGGAGCTGTCAAATACGCCGGAAACCGGCTAAACCTCCAATAGCAGGTCATAAGGATGTTTTTTGAACAATTCAAAAAGTTCAATGGGAAAATATGGACAAAAAAAATTCAGTGACTTAATGTGTACAAATCAAAGAATATATTACCCTTTTAAGTCATTATCCCAAAGATATAATATCACTAGTGAAATATCAATTATCAAATTTGAACAAAACAACAATCAAAAAACATAAATATTTTTTAAATAACTGTCTTTTGTTTCAAGTCAAATATATAATCAATAGAAAACATAATTTAGTGGAGTTTTAAATATTAATAACGTGTTATACTATCTGGCGACGAATCATGTTACGATATCCCTCTGTTAATCGTTTTGAAAAAAAAATTATTTAATTTAAGAACTCGTATGAAACTAAATTAACATTACAATTTTTGTTAACATTTAAATAATCCGACATTATAAATTATAAATTGAGAAATATATAAAAGTGTTGTGTAGTTTGAATCTTAATTTATGCAAAATTAAATTAGTTAATATTTTTAAATTTGAAGTATATTTGTTATTGGGAAATATATATATATATATATATATATATATATATATATATATATATATATATATATATATATAGGGGATAGGGAATATATATTACAGCCCCACCTAAGTTTAGGTACTAAACTTCTAAAATATGTCGTTTTAACATGCTAGATATACCCGGTTTGGTTTCACTTGGTAAATATAACTTCACCCAAGTGAACATTACTAAAGCCTAAACCTAAACCCTAAACCCTAAATTTAAACCCTAAACCCTAAACCTAAACCCTAAACCCTAAACCCTAAACCTAAACACTAAACCCTAAATCTAAACCCTAAACCCTAAACCTAAACCTAAACCCTAAACCCAAAACCCTAAATCTTAACCCTAAACCCTAAACCCTAAACCCTATTGTGTCGATCTTGAATTTACATCTTGAAGTATTAATCGTGAATCCATTAATCATAATCTTTATATAGTAAAACAATGTATTTTCAAGAGATTTAGTACCTAAGCTTAGGTGGGGCTGTAATGTATATTCCCTTTTCCCATATATATATAATACGAAAACATAAATACTTTGCGAAAATACGAAAACATATTTTATTTTATAAAAATCAAACACATGTATTTTAGAAATTAAATTTATTAACAATAAATTAAAGATAATAAGTTAACATGAGAGGGTGTTATGGTAATATAAATTTAAAGATGGTTTTAACAATCATTTTTTTTTCACATCATTAACCACTTTTAAATTCAAGTTTTTATAATAAAAAAGGTCAAAAAACATGTTTTGCTAATATGGAACAATTTCTCATGTATTATCGATTATCATCATGTAGTTCAAAATTTGAATGAATTCTTGTACAAAATATAACGTTGAGGTGACACAATCTCATAGGTTTTCCTTGTTTTCGTGTTTTTGCAAATTATTTCCATTTTTGCATGAGTTATATATATATATATATATATATATATATATATATATATATATATATATATATATATATATATATATAGGATTAGTGAATCTATCACTGTCATATATGTAAAGTTACATGTAGAACCTATCAAAACTATATAATTTTCTCTAAAATTTGATTTAAAACATTTTTTTTATAATTTTTTTTTAATTTAATGTCGATTATAACTTTCTTAAATTACGTCCAATTTCTCAAACATAACATTGGTTAGTTTTGGTTAATTTACTAACCTAAAAAAAGATAAACATATCTTTGGTTAAAACATATCTTTGCTTTCAACCGTTGGCACATGAATTTCTATTGTCTCAATAAATTTATATATCTTTGAGACTTTGCTTTCAACTGTTGGCACATAAATTTATATATCTTTGAGACTTTGCTTTCAACTGTTGGCACATGAATTTCTACTGATTCAATAGACTAGGTGTAAGATCCATGTATTACATGGGTTAATTAAAAAAATAAATATAAAAGTCTAAATATTTAAAAACTTTGGATTTATAAGAAAATATGAAAAATAATGAATTATTAAAATTGATTTTTTTATTTTTTAAATTATAATAAATATACAAAATAAACTAATGAGCTTTAATTTGAGAATTTTGAAATAAGAATGTGAGTCCATTAATGAAATTGATATTCATTTATTACTACATTTATTGTAATTATTACATTAAAGTATTATGTAGAACTAGTTGTGACACCCATGTATTACATGAGTTAATTTTAAAGAAAGTTAAATATAAATATCAAAATATTTGAGAACTTTGAATTTATAAGAAAATAAGAAAAATAATAAATTATTATAATGGAAATGTGTTTTATCTTTTAAATTTAAACAAATAATTTAAATAAATAAAAAAACACATGAGCTTTAATTTTAGGAATTTTGAAATTAAAAGGTAAGTTCATTAATGAAATTGATATTAATTTATTATTACGTTTATTGCAATTATTACATTAAAATATTATGTGGAATTTAATAAAATAGAAAAAAGTCATAAAATGACATATGGAAAAAAATTCAAAATAACCACAAAATGACATTTGACAAATTGAATGAGAGTGTGACAAGTGGCAAAAAAAAACCTTCATTTATTAGAGAGAATTTATTAAAATAGAAAAACTCATAAAATGATTTGTGGAAAAGAAATTAATTCAAAATAACCACAAAATGACATTTGGCAAATTGAATGAGAGTGTGACATGTGGCAAAAAAACCTTCATTTATTAGAGTAGATTTATATAAGTTTTTCTTTTATTAAATACCCATCCAATGTCAATATTTATGAACACTAAAATTTCTTATGTCAATTCTTATATATATATATATATATATATATATATATATATATATATATATATATATATATATATATATATATTATTAAAGTTGGACCATTGTTAGGAATAGTAAACTTCCTAAGATTTTGGCAGAAATGGTCCCTTGATTATGTGTGTGGTTGCAATTCTGGGTCGTTACTTTTAGGGGGGCATATTTTGCTATTATCTATATTATGTGTCCACGTGTTGTTTTGGCTTTCTTTCACCGTTTTTTTTCCACCAATAAGGATTCGATTTCTGTTACTCTATTTCCTTTCCTACATGGTTACGTCTTTTGCTTCCCGATCCTTCCACCACCGTTCACTTTATCTTTCCTTTGTCGATCCACCCTCATCCTTTTTGTGTTTTGGATCCCTGGGCTTCCCCCTCACCGTCGGATATTTCAGGTACAGTGGAAAGAGAGTGCAGCGATAGCAGGTCCACAGGAAAACGAGGTCTTAGATATCAGTCGATAACCCTTCGTTATTTTCTTTGTTGCTCCGTCGCTTCACCTCCGATTACTTGCTTCTGTAGCTCTTCCTTCTGTTGCCTGCTTATGTAGCTCTTTCACTAGCTGCTTCCATCATTCTTCCGCTTTTCATTCTACCGAATCCCGTTCTTCATCGACTTCCAAGAACCCTAAATCAAGAAGTCGTATAAATCGATGATCACAAAAGCTTCACGACCACCGTCTTTGACATCTGCAACGGGTATACTGATGGTTTCACTTACTTCTCGGTTGCTTCTGATGCCATCTTCTGTGTTGCTTCAGTAATAATCAACAACCATATAGGTGGCTCTGTGATGGCGGTGGAGCTACCAGGTCAGTTTCCGATGATTCATCATACACATAGGTCATTCTACGACTGATTAGGGTTTTTGTTTGACATCGAACCATAAACAAAGATTTCTATTGGTCTGTTATTTACTTATGATGTTCAACTCTTTTAGTAAAGAAACCCGTCTTGAAAATTTTCAGAAATCTTGATAGTGATGATACGAATGATCTCAGTTCTTAACATGATTTTAAATTAGCGAATGGCTAGGGTTAGGAACTAGTATAATCAATCAAAACCAGCTACAAGTAAGGGCAGGTGCGTAAATTTACCGGTCGAATTAAGGATTGTTGTTTAAACTTTAAAATCCTTATAAATCACCTTAAAATTGGCAGATAGATGTTGAAGCAAATGTTGTAAAAGGAGTTGCAGAGAAGCTATGTCCAATGACAATTGTGTTGGATAGGGTTGTTTCGACTTCAACAGGTGTGCTTTTGGGATGCTGGCAGGTGCTTCTTCCTCTAATTTTCCCTTTTTCTTTTTGAAACCCACCCTAAGGGTGTTTTCATTATATAATTTTTTTTAAAGATTTGATTGAGTTTTTTTTCTTATTTAGGTGATCTCGGGGTTAGATCCTGTTACTATCCGTTCTGAATTGAGAAATGCTCTTCCAAATGCTCCAGTAAAGCAACTTGTAAGAACCTTACCAAATTACTTACTTTACCCTTCAAATCTAAGGGGGAATTTAACTGTTATTGATTTGTATGATGTAGTATGCTCCTGCCATACTTCATACATCACTTGCAAGAATTATTGGTCCCCTTTATAATTCATCCGAGGTTGGTTTTTTATTTTTTATTTTATTTGTGATGGATGAGATGACCCTTATTTATTGGATTTTATTTTAAAATTGTTGCTTTAACCAAATGAAGAATTTGAAATCACCTTTGCTTTTGGTATTGAGTTGTCCTGTATCATAGGATACGTCCCTAAAATTCGATTTGGGTGGTGAAAATTCACAGCCCATAGGGTTGAGTACATACCAATTCAAGATTCTATCAAATCTGGTGTTATATCACATAATATGGAGTGAGTAGGATCAAATAATTTTATTTTAAATCAATAAATTAATTACATCAAATCCATATTGTAAAATATAAATACAGGAGGATCTATTTATGCACGAAAAAAATGGGCTGCTGATATCGCAATAATTATACATATATTTCGAGCGACATTTATGTATTTTTAGCTATATTTTGGTATGATTTAAGATAAAAGGTACTTATAAAGTTTGAAATTCCATTTTACAGCTAAAAATCATTTCTGAAGAAAAAGGAGAAGAAAATGTGCAAAAATCCGCAAAATGAAGTGAAAGAAATTACACGAAGAAAAACGAGATCAAAAAGTCAAAGAATTCAAAGATAGCCGCGTTGGAAAGACGAGAAAACAAAATAAAAATATAAAAAAAAGAATTTAAATTAATTAATGAGGTTTAATTAAAATAAATTATTGGGAATTAATTATTTAATTTCTAAATAATTTATATTAATTAAATTAATTTAATTTAATTTAAATTGGAAAAAGAAAAAAAAAATAGAAAAGAAACAAAAATCTAGCCCAAACCCGGAAGCCCAAAGGTCTGATCCGTTCTCGCAGCCCAGATCCGGAAGAACCCGAACCGAATCCGAAAACCGACCCGCAACCATTTCGTCTCACATGAAGATCCGCGCCTTAACCTGGTTTCCGACCCGACCCAGAGCTCCGACCCACTTTGGATCCGCGTGTTTCTTCGTTGGTGACGTCATTTGTGACGTCATAGCACCCGATCCATGCCCAACTCCATACCCGTCCGCCCCGAGAATCCGATCCGTTTCCTCTCACATAAGGTCCGCGTGTCGACCCGATTCCGACCCGGTTTCAGACCCAAGTCCGATACGGTACTGTTCAGTGCTAAACGACGTTGTTTTGAACTCCAGATTTGCCAATTCCGATTCCATTCCGTTTTTAACCATTTTTCCCCACTTTTTCTTATTTTAAACCCATTCCTTTCCAACCAATACTCAATAATTCACCACCTTTAAACTTTCCAACCTTTTATTCTCATCTTTTTATTTCTTTTTATTTCTTTTTCATAAGATTTAGATTGGATCTTAGATCCAATCTCAATTTATTTCTTTTTGGTATTTAATTCTCCCAATTTTTTCTATAAATACCACCATTTTTCACCACAAAGGGGGAGGAAGAAAAGAGAAGACATTGCAATCATACACTTTGATACACAAATTTCTCCATACAATTTCTTACCATATCACCACTATACCAAATTTCATCCAACCTTTGAACCACAATTGGGGATTCAAGAGTCAAAAAGTTAAGGAATTGAAGATTGCAGTGGCATTAGGGACTACATCGGGTTTGTTTTATCGACATGTTTAACATTCTCAATATGTTTTCTATGTATGTTGTAACCTTAATTATGAGCTAAATTCTCTTTGCTTTCACTTGGATAATGAAACCTTGAAAATATGATTTGATTTATATTATTCGGATATTAATTGTTATTTATTTTATCATGCATATTTGATCATTTATTTGTATATGTTAAGTTTTTGTAATTAATTTTCCCATAACTAAGTTAATATTTTTAAAAGATCACTTTAATTATATTATCTTGAATCATAAATTTTTCATAACCATTGATATTTATGACTAGTAAAGGACAATATTCTAGGAATTGGGCAAAATAAAATACTAAAAATTTAACATGTATATTTTATATCGTACGACCAACTTACGATTCCTATTTGTTTTACTACCACTAAAATGAATAGTTTGATCAAATGTTTGCATGATACGAATTAATTATTGTTAATAAAATTGTTAATTGCATGAAAATTGTTTTTAATTAATTTTATTATCAAAACGGTAAAAAATTTAGATCATGATTTTTAACCAATTTTAGAAATCGGTAAATAACTAATAATATCCATTGCACTTAATATAAATCATTCATTACTAAAAGGTGGAATTAAATCTAAGTGAAAGCATCCTTATCATTCTTGATTCTTAAAAACCAATTCTTGTTCTATATTTATTCTACACTTTAATTGTTAAAATTCTCATTATTGTCTTGTTACTAGAAATTCCCCCAAGTTACTTATTTTTTAAGTTAATTAGCGACAAATAGTCTAATATTAAATCATACTCGTTTCCCCAAGTGTTCGACATCCGTTCTTACCATTGCTATATTACAAATTCAATTAGGTACACTTGCCTAAGTCGATAGTAAATTCTAGTATCGGTAATTTCAACCTTATAAATTTAAGACTAGATAAATTAACACATCAAGTTTTTGGCGTCGTTGTCGGGGAAACGGTTTTATTTGGTTTAGTCTTATTGTTTGTTAGTTAACGTAAAAAAAAAATTTTAAAAAAAAATTTTTAAATTTTTTTAAAAGAAAAAAAATAAGAAAAAAAAGAAAAAAATAAAATAAAATAAAATAAAATAAAAAAAATAAATTGAAAAAAAAATAAAAAAAAATAAAATAAATAAATAAATAAAAAAAAGAAAAAAAAAAGAAAAAAATAAAAAAAAGAAAAAAATAAAAAAAAGAAAAAAAAATAAAAAAAAATAAAAAAAAAAGAAAAAAAAATAAAAAATAAAAAAAAATAAAAATAAAAAAATAAAAAATAAAAAAAAAATAAAAAAATAAAAAATAAAAAAATAAAAAAATAAAAAAAAAATATAGGAACCAGTTGGAGATTTAATATATATATATATATATATATATATATATATATATATATATATATATATATATATATATATATATATATATATATAAATGAAAGAAAAAAAATGAAAAAAAAAAAAAACAAAATATAAAAAAAAAAAAATTTTATTTTTTTCTCTTTTTTTATTTTATTTTATTTTATTTTTTTATTTATTTTATTTATTTTTATTTTTTTTTTTATTTTCAGAATTTTACACATCAAGTTTTTTGCGCCGTTGCCGGGGAAACGGTTTTATTTGGTTTAGTCTTATTGTTTGTTAGTTAACGTTAAAAAAAATATATATATATAAAAAAGAAAAATTAAAATTTTTTTTTAATTAAAAAAAAACGAAAGTGATTTAAAATATTAAATTTACTTATTAAAAATTAAAAAAAAATAATAATAATAATAAAAAAATTAAAATTTTTTTTTCTTTTAATTTTGTATTGCATACATTTCCTTAGTTAAGTTAATTATAGGTTGTTAAATTTCCTTAGTTAACTATAGATTGTTAAATTTACTTATAAAAAAAATAAAAAAATAAAAAAAATAAAGAAATATATATACATATTTTTTATAAAAATAATAATAATAATAATAATAAATAATGGTATCAGAGCCATGTTTATATTGCATGAATAACCTTATTTAATTCACGTGTAATACGAGTAATTCTACTTACCAGAACAAAGTTTGGAATTGGTACGTTGGTTTTGGTTGCTGGATTTCAGAAAAGTTATATTTATAATATACACCGAAATGATCCTGCCTCCCGGCTGCCTCTCTCTGTCTGCTCTCTATTTGATAGTCAAAGTATTACACAAAAATTAAATAAATAATTTATGCAGTATAATCAATTCACTTTATTTAATTTAAATGATTTTAAATTTCGAATTGAAAGGACAATTTCTTCACCTTCTACGAGAAACTCCTTTTGCAAAAAGAGAAAGAGGATATACCCCTCCAACTCACTGAAAACAATTAAGTGAGGGGTAGAGTCTGGCTCATGACTCATTTAAAAAGAAGCGCTTGCGGGAGGCAACCCGATGTTTTGATTTTTGAATTTGGTGTGTTTATTTTCAGTATGTTTGGTGTGAATTTTCTTTTTAGTTTGTGTTTTTGTTTTCAATAAAAGTGATTTTTAATGGTTTATTTTTTCTGTGAAAGTTACTTTTCAGCTTAGAAACAGGTGATGGTCAGAATGGTGTAAAGTAAATTTCTGAAGTGCAAATTACAATTGGAGCAATGGCATCACATAAGTGTGGGGTGATTCCCCACAAAGAGCAGGATGGAAAACTGAAGCTGATGCTGACCAACGGGAAAGCATTATTCGAAGGATGAAGCAAGTGTTCGGCCGACACAAGTCAAATCCAACTCACTCAGCGAAAAGGAGTAATTGATCTAATAACGCAATGTGTACTTGGCCAGTATACAAAGCGTTAACTTCAAGAATCGCGTAGAGAATCCCAATAATTGCATTACGCAACGTGTCCAAATCTTATACGCGACACGTAAATGCACCTGTTCAGAGAAATTGTGCGGAAAAAGATTCAGATGCCACACTTACCTAAATCTCCAACTGGTTCAAAAAGAAAAGATTTACATGCACTTCAACATCACAAACAGAAAAGTACACTCAACACTTGTCCCACGCAAATCAGAATTTCGACCTCGCCACTGCAATACCCCAGGGGAGTCTGTTCCTTTTTCTCCCTTTTTACTTTTATGTGCTTTAATTTTACATACAATGGGGACATTGTATGATTTAAGTGTGGGGTAGGGGGTCGAATAAGGAAACCAAGCATTTTTGATAAAAATTGAAAATTTTGAAATTTTTTGCTAGATTCACATTTATTGAATAATGGTTTAATTCAGAAATCTAGTAAAAATTAAAAAGTTTTATTGTGTTGAAACTTAAGTTGTTAACGTTGTGTGGGATGATCCAATGCGAACTCAAATGTTTAATTGAACCAATAGTATGTTATAGTACATTTGTGGCTTCCCTATCCTAGTGAAATCATGGAACAAAAATACAACTTTGCTTAGTTTGAGGGCCATAATATGTTTAACATCGTGTACCAGAAATATATCCAAGAGAGCTTATGTAGTCATTGCACTCTAGACTAATATCTCTAACCAATAAGAGTTGAAGTTAAGTTCCCTTGCTTAAGCATATGTTTTTATTATTTTGGATTTTTAGTTTAAAAAAAAAATAAAAAAAAATACAAAGTTTGAGAATAAGAGTCTACAAAGCTATGAAGATCAAAAAATATCATGAAGAAAAGTTCCAAAAATCAATGAAGATTCAAGAATAAAGGCAATTTGCCAAGTTATTATTGTAATTTTTATTTCTAGGTTGTTTTTCCATATGTATGCTTGGGGACTTAGTCAAAAATTACCTTGAGGTTAAGAAAGATTTCTGAGGATATATTCGGAGGGATGCATAAAATGAATGTTGTTCAAAATAAGTGAGCAAGTGTTTTTGAAGATTATTTAGGATTGGGGAAGTTTTAGGAATCATCAGACACAGATGTATGCATTGAGGTTTCGATGTAATGGCTGGGTTCAAGACGGATTGTCTTGTGCGATGTTGGTGATGAAAGTTTTGATATGATGACATGCTAAAGTCAGTTTTGCTTGAGGACAAGCAAAGTTCAAGTGTGGGGTATTTTGATATCGCAATAATTATACATATATTTCGAGCGATATTTATGTATTTTTAGCTATATTTTGGTATGATTTAAGATAAAAGGTACTTATAAAGTTTGAAATTCCATTTTACAGCTAAAAATCATTTCTGAAGAAAAAGGAGAAGAAAATGTGCAAAAATCCGCAAAAAGAAGTGAAAGAAATTACACGAAGAAAAACGAGATCAAAAAGTCAAAGAATTCAAAGATAGCCGCGTTGGAAAGACGAGAAAACAAAATAAAAATATAAAAAAAAGGATTTAAATTAATTAATGAGGTTTAATTAAAATAAATTATTGGGAATTAATTATTTAATTTGTAAATAATTTATATTAATTAAATTAATTTAATTTAATTTAAATTGGAAAAAGAAAAAAAAATAGAAAAGAAACAAAAATCTAGCCCAAACCCGGAAGCCCAAAGGTCTGATCCGTTCTCGCAGCCCAGATCCGGAAGAACCCGAACCGAATCCGAAAACCGATCCGCAACCATTTCGTCTCACATGAAGATCCGCGCCTTAACCTGGTTTCCGACCCGACCCAGAGCTCCGACCCACTTTGGATCTGCGTGTTTCTTCGTTGGTGACGTCATTTGTGACGTCATAGCACCCGATCCATGCCCAACTCCATACCCGTCCGCCCCGAGAATCCGATCTGTTTCCTCTCACATAAGGTCCGCGTGTCGACCCGATTCCGACCCGATTTCAGACCCAAGTCCGATACGGTACTGTTCAGTGCTAAACGATGTCGTTTTGAACTCCAGATTTGCCAATTCCGATTCCATTCCGTTTTTAACCATTTTTTCCCCACTTTTTCTTATTTTAAACCCATTCCTTTCCAACCAATACTCAATAATTCACCACCTTTAAACTTTCCAACCTTTTATTCCCATCTTTTTATTTCTTTTGAATTCTTTTTCATAAGATTTAGATTGGATCTTAGATCCAATCTCAATTTATTTCTTTTTGGTATTTAATTCTCCCAATTTTTTCTATAAATACCACCATTTTTCACCACAAAGGGGGAGGAAGAAAAGAGAAGACATTGCAATCATACACTTTGATACACAAATTTCTCCATACAATTTCTTACCATATCACCACTATACCAAATTTCATCCAACCTTTGAACCACAATTGGGGATTCAAGAGTCAAAAAGCTAAGGAATTGAAGATTGCAGTGGCATTAGGGACTACATCGGGTTTGTTTTATCGACATGTTTAACATTCTCAATATGTTTTCTATGTATGTTGTAACCTTAATTATGAGCTAAATTCTCTTTGCTTTCACTTGGATAATGAAACCTTGAAAATATGATTTGATTTATATTATTCGGATATTAATTGTTATTTATTTTATCATGCATATTTGATCATTTATTTGTATATGTTAAGTTTTTGTAATTAATTTTCCCATAACTAAGTTAATATTTTTAAAAGATCACTTTAATTATATTATCTTGAATCATAAATTTTTCATAACCATTGATATTTATGACTAGTAAAGGACAATATTCTAGGAATTTGGCAAAATAAAATACTAAAAATTTAACATGTATATTTTATATCGTACGACCAACTTACGATTCCTATTTGTTTTACTACCACTAAAATGAATAGTTTGATCAAATGTTTGCATGATACGAATTAATTATTGTTAATAAAATTGTTAATTGCATGACAATTGTTTTTAATTAATTTTATTATCAAAACAGTAAAAAATTTAGATCATGATTTTTAAGCAATTTTAGAAATCGGTAAATAACTAATAATATCCATTGCACTTAATATAAATCATTCATTACTAAAAGGTGGAATTAAATCTAAGTGAAAGCATCCTTATCATTCTTGATTCTTAAAAACCAATTCTTGTTCTATATTTATTCTACACTTTAATTGTTAAAATTCTCATTATTGTCTTGTTACTAGAAATTCCCCCAAGTTACTTATCTTTTAAGTTAATTAGCGACAAATAGTCTAATATTAAATCATACTCGTTTCCCCAAGTGTTCGACATCCGTTCTTACCATTGCTATATTACAAATTCAATTAGGTACACTTGCCTAAGTCGATAGTAAATTCTAGTATCGGTAATTTCAACCTTATAAATTTAAGACTAGATAAATTAACACATCAGCTGCTATTGGAGCTTAGTGAGGCTGACCCTCCAAGGTTATCTTTTTTTACCAATTTAAAAAAAATCTGAAGAGGGTATTTATGTCTTTTTACAACCATGGGTAAAGGGTATTTATGTCTTTTCAAAAATATGGGTAGATGGATAAACCATGGGAAGCCTCCTGGTGCAGATATTGCAGCCATAGTAAATGCTCCTGGAATTAGGGCACAAGTCTTATTCACCATAAGGTTACATTTTTTGTTCTCTATGTTTTTTATGTGATTTGTCTTATTCACCATAAATTACATTTTTTTTCTCTCTGTTTTTTTATGTGATTTGAAATTAGAACATAATTTATTTAATTTTTTAAATTAAATGCAGTTTCTCAGGGGATTTGTATGAGTTTGTTAGGAATTTAAAGCCATTATAGAAGAAACACATATGGAGTAAAGAATCGGGTCAAGACACTGCTTTGACACCATCGAGTCCTTGTAGTTTACACTGAAGAAATGGGCCTCATTCCGATTCACTCTTTCTGTTGACCAAAGTACGGAATCAAGAAACGGATGGATTCCATTCCGTAGTGTATTTGTTTGCCAAATGGACGAAAGTTTAGGTGAAGTAGAACACAACATCAACATGAGTGATGGATTTTGTTGTGGAAAGGTTGCTCAGCTTTGAAATAGCAACACACCATTCCATTTAGCTCAATAAACTTTCTAATTTCCTTCCACTAAGCCATATCTTGCCTGCCACATCAGCATGGTAAAGCAATCCAAAATTAGAATTTTTAGTGACCTAAGATGGCAAAAATGGAATAGTTGGTTTTCATTTCCATGATCATAACTTTAAGATGAATGAATGTTTACCCTTAGCTCCTAAATAGTATGCAACAGCTGTAATTGGAAAGAAGATGATTATTGTTGGTGGTGAATCTGGAAATGGATTGTTAGACGATGTACATGTAGTATATATATATATATATATATATATATAATATTTTTCCCTTTTATTTGTATTCAATTGTTGTAGAATTTTAGCAATATAATCACTTGGTAAATCATGAAATGCTTTTTGGCGTCTACATTGATAGATTTTGTGCTTAAAAATGCACTTGATGTGTAATACTAAGAGTTGTGTATGCTTTTTCAGTTTCTCAATTTTGAAAATTTTTCATGGACAACAGTTTCATCAAGATTATACCTTTCACCATCTACTCTTGCACTCAAGATTCCAACATGCAAGGGTCGTTGTTTGGTATTTATTAACTATTATTAGAATAAACAAACAAATACATTGCTATTTCTTGATTTTAATTATAAATTTAATATTTTTTTGTTGTATTAGGTTCCTTGGGAAAAGAAACTGGTTATGTATCCTACGGTTTATGAAGTTTTGTAATACGGTAAGGGGTAATTATAATTGTTAATTCGCTATTGTTTTTTTTTGTTTCTGATATTCCACTTCATCACTTAATAGCTAAAATGGTTGTAACATGGTTCTATGTAGTTACAAAAGAGGAATTCCCCAGGAGATGATGACTGTGAGCAGCTTTACTCCCACCAATATCACACCCAAACTACAAACATTAGGTAGAAACATGAAATTAGTCACTGTTTTGTAATTAATAGCCATGGGTAAAGTTTTTTGATAATCGTGCTTTGTATTGTAGGTCATGTCCTGTTTCCGGTACCAATGTTTGTCTCTAATCCAGCTCCACAAAGTTCTCAGCCACGTAGAACAATGAATTTGCCCCAATTAATAAACCAAAATCAACTGTTGAAACAACATGTCTTTCAACACAAGGTGTGACATCCCCATTTTCACGGCCAGAAAAGACCGATTTTGTTTATGCTTGTTTGAAAATCAGAGTAACATTTTAAATAAAGTGTTGCGGAATTTGTCCCAAAACAAAATATGATAAAGATTTATCAAAAGCATTTCCAAAGAAATGTATTTCATTAAAAGACTCGGGATGTCATGTTCGATACAGATCAAAAGCATAAACAGTACAACATAAGCCTTACTACATTATTTCGTATTTACAGGCCTATAATCCCTTATCTCTCATCCAAACATCTATGCTCATGCGCCACTACCTGTAATACAAGAAACTGAGTGGGTCAGGCTTGGGAGCCTGGTGAGCACATAGGGTTTTCAACCCACAATAAATAAGTTTATTAACTTTATCAAACCAAACAAACCCGATTACCCGTTCCCGTTATCCTCACTTTACGTCCCTAAAACATCTAACTCAAGGGACCTAGTCTAAGGACTTTCATCGGGGCGACAACACATGCTTCGGGGATTCCTCAGCAATTCATGTCAAATAAGGCAACCATGTGGGGGATGGAGTACTGTTGGTAAACACACAGTTCAAATAAACACCTACAGGTTGCGAGCCTGCTAGTGTTCCACTGGACTGTCTAGAATAGTCCGTGGTCGTCATCCATACTCCGCTAGATGACTGGATCATCAATAACATCTATAACGAGGCCTCTCATTATTTTATTTTGTCACACAGCAACTATTACATCTACCCATGTTTTACCCAACACATTTTGTAGATATAAAATACATATACAGTTTAAATCATTTAAAACGTGTATAAAAATATTTCACCCAACATAGACAACAAGTATTCAGACAATATGCACACATAGCACGTAATTTATATTAAATACTTCATATCTATGTGTAAAATGAAAGTAACTATGCACTCACCTGATTAGGTGGTGACTCGGTACTCGAACAACACTTCGTCATCTCAAAACAATTTTTCCTTGACCAAAACCTAGTATCAATACCACTAGAGTTTAGTTTTTTTAACGTTAACCGCGACTAATTAATAGTCTAGCTATTATTATTATTATATAAGCGTTAAATAACACTCAATATAACTCATAATAATAGCCCAAATAATTATTTTAAGGACCTAATAACATTACTATAATTATTTAAAAGCTATATTAAAAATTGCGTAGGCGTAGCTCACTTACATCGGGTTTTCTTAAAAACCGGGCTTTGCTCGGAGCAGCGTTTTCGAACCGAAAAACCCTTTTTCTCGGGACTCCGGGAGCCTCGGGGCTTGCTTCGGGTGCTAGGGGGGTTCCCTAGGTTTTAGGGGGAGTTGGAATGGGTTAGAGAGAGAAAGAAGTTAGAGAGAGAAGTGGAAATGTGCAAGAAATCCGGCTGCCTTCGCAAGGTATTTATAGTGCCAAGCTCCTCGGGTACGCAGGGCGTTCCTGCGAGGGTACGCATCGCGTTCCTCGTACGCAGGGCGCTCCTGGTCTACGCTGTGCGTTCGTACTGCCACGCGTCCAAAGTCTGCTAGGTCTACGTGGTCATCTCCGGTCCGTGTATCCGAACGCGAGGCGTTCCATCCTTCTACGCGGGGCGTTCCTCGGACCGGCTCGCAAATTGCCATCCCGTCTTCTAAAATTCATAACTTTGGCATACGACCTCCGTTTTCGACGTTCTTTATATCCACGCGTAGCCGGGAATGTACTCTAAAACTTTTGTTTAGTCTCCGTCGACTAATTTTGAATTTATTTTAAATTTATATTTTTAACAAGTCGGGACAGGATTGGTCCGTTAAATATTCATAACTTCTTCATCCGACGTTCGTTTTTGTCTGTCTTGTTATCATTACGCTACTATTAACGAGATCTTCGATTCTCTTTTAGGTTGTGTCGGCTAAAAACCGCTCGATCTCATATTCGAACTTCGGGCTGTACACTACTAAGTCGAAACTTCGAAAAATCATAACTTCCTCATACGAAGTCAGATTTGGGCGTTCTTTTTATGGAAGCTCTCGGTTTAACGTTTTCTATGACTTTCGTTTAGATCTCTAAGGCTAAAAGTCGCTCTATCGTAAATTCACTATTTACGTTTCCCGGTGTCGTGCTGGTTCCGTCGCGAAACTTCGACGGGCCATAACTTCTTCGTTATAACTCGGATTTCGGCGTTCTTTATATGTACGGAACCCTTGAGACATATTCTACAACTTGGTTAAGTTTATTTATCCTAAATAATCTTTTGTCGAAAAGTCATTTTCGACCCATATTATCTCTGGATTGACTAGCCCGGATCTACGGGCATTACAATTATCTCCCCCTTATGATGATTACGTCCCGGAATCATCAACAAAACAGGGCTGTATAATGACTCCATATGTTATCTCTTCATCCTAGGTAATAATCGTAACTTCTATGTTCCTTCGAATGAGTATCTAACTCTTGGACTCCTTGTCTGCAGGTGGTGCTCGATCTTGCACTTGCTCCCTATCTCACGTTATACTCCAAATTATGACCTTCAAGTCACAATCTCGATCCTCACTGGACAGGAACTTAAGATAAGTTCTTTTATTACTACGATGGACCGATGTGTCATATTCTAATGACCTATCATCTTATGTTGCAACGCTTAGACTCAGGTTTCTTAGAGTCAAATTCTAGAACAGACTATACCTTCCTTATTGTTATAATGGGATATAATCACATCTTAAAAGGTAGCATTCCTAGCTACAAGCAACTATCATGATACCTCTACTGATTGCTTTGATTGTCTTTCACTTCAAGCTTCTAGCTTAAGTCAGATGCTACATCGGACTTGGTTCTCTGAACCACGTATCATACTCACCGTAGTCGGACTCAATTCGATATGACCACTAGGGTCGGAATAACAATCATTTTCTTAGTCATTACCGAAACGATGGTAACGACATACTTGAATAAAACAAAATGAATTACTAGCTCCTTTGTAACCTTGTGACTTTCCTTGATCCAAGCGTGAGTCTGTGCTTCCGGTAGTATATGCATCTACTACCTTTCACACCTACTCATACTCGTCCCAAGTATTGTCTTGCAGTCCCCAAGTCCTAAAATCACAAAACAATTTAACACATATGAGTGTGTCCAAATAATCATAATTTTTTTTCCCTAGACTCTACTAGGACTTCTTCCATGCACATCTTCAATCATCAATTCCGCTTCAACTCGGTTGGTATTGGAATTTCCAGACCATGGGATAACTTTATGGATTATACCAAAAATTCTTTCTTTCTGCCAATCGAGAGCGTACTTCTCCCGTACTAGACGTATTATTTATTAGACGCATTCTAAAGGCAAGATACCTCTCTTACGATATCTTCTGATAGGTATCATTCACTATCATAAGCCTTATTGTTTCCTCTATTTTATCAGTCTATCATGGTTCTCATCACTTCCTGAACTTATGTCATTGTGATAGGTTCGGGTGCAGGCGCATCGACCGATGCATGACCCATCACATTCTTTGGCTCAGGTTGTCATCTTCCTCGGATATTTCCTAGTCTGTCTTCACCATTACGTTTTGTACACCAAAGCAGACATTTGGTGTACCGAGGCGAGAATTTAAGATAGGAAAGTTTTATTTACGATAGACGTATAAATCTCCTTGTCACACCGAAAAGTTATATGTCAGTTCTAATACCGTAATCAAACGTTTAGAAATCTGAACACATAAAATTTCCAGATCCGGTCGGCAATAGACCATATATCCGAACAAGTAATAGCATATAAGGCATCTTTATAGCTATAACATAAAACATTTAGCACATAAAACATTTTAGGCATCTTTCCTAAAATAAACTAGTGCTCATGTCTAAAATATAGCAGACACTCATCTCACAATCATTGCTTAGCACTCTAAGTTTAAGTCTAGAAATTTCCTACAAATTCCTAGTTCACTTAAACTAATGCTCTGATACCAACTGTGACATCCCCATTTTCACGGCCAGAAAAGACCGATTTTGTTTATGTTTGTTTGAAAATCAGAGTAACATTTTAAATAAAAGTGTTGCGGAATTTGTCCCACAACAAAATATGATAAAGATTTATCAAAAGCATTTCCAAAGAAATGTATTTCATTAAAAGACTCGGGATGTCATGTTCGACACAGATCAAAAGCATAAACAGTACAACATAAGCCTTACTACATTATTTCGTATTTACAGGCCTATAATCCCTTATCTCTCATCCAAACATCTATGCTCATGCGCCACTACCTGTAATACAAGAAACTGAGTGGGTCAGGCTTGGGAGCCTGGTGAGCACATAGGGTTTTCAACCCACAATAAATAAGTTTATTAACTTTATCAAACCAAACAAACCCGATTACCCGTTCCCGTTATCCTCACTTTACGTCCCTAAAACATCTAACTCAAGGGACCTAGTCTAAGGACTTTCATCGGGGCGACAACACATGCTTCGGGGATTCCTCAGCAATTCATGTCAAATAAGGCAACCATGTGGGGGATGAAGTACTGTTGGTAAACACACAGTTCAAATAAACACCTACAGGTTGCGAGCCTGCTAGCGTTCCACTGGACTGTCTAGAATAGTCCGTGGTCGTCATCCATACTCCGCTAGATGACTGGATCATCAATAACATCTATAACGAGGCCTCTCATTATTTTATTTTGTCACACAGCAACTATTACATCTACCCATGTTTTACCCAACACATTTTGTAGATATAAAATACATATACAGTTTAAATCATTTAAAACGTGTATAAAAATATTTCACCCAGCATAGACAGCGAGTATTCAGACAATATGCACACATAGCACGTAATTTATATTAAATACTTCATATCTATGTGTAAGATGAAAGTAACTATGCACTCACCTGATTAGGTGGTGACTCGGTACTCGAACAACACTTCGTCATCTCAAAACAATTTTTCCTTGACCAAAACCTAGTATCAATACCACTAGAGTTTAGTTTTTTTAACGTTAACCGCAACTAATTAATAGTCTAGCTATTATTATTATTATATAAGCGTTAAATAACACTCAATATAACTCATAATAATAGCCCAAATAATTATTTTAAGGACCTAAAAACATTACTATAATTATTTAAAAGCTATATTAAAAATTGCGTAGGCGTAGCTCACTTACAGCGGGTTTTCTTAAAAATCGGGCTTTGCTCGGAGCAGCGTTTCCGAACCGAAAAACCCTTTTTCTCGGGACTCCGGGAGCCTCGGGGCTTGCTTCGGGTGCTAGGGGGGTTCCCTAGGTTTTAGGGGGGGTTGGAATGGGTTAGAGAGAGAGAAAGAAGTTAGAGAGAGAAGTGGAAATGTGCAAGAAATCCGGCTGCCTTCACAAGGTATTTATAGTGCCAAGCTCCTCGGGTACGCAGGGCGTTCCTGCGAGGGTACGCAGCGCGTTCCTCGTACGCAGGGCGCTCCTGGTCTACGCTGTGCGTTCATACTGCCACGCGTCCAAAGTCTGCTAGGTCTACGTGGTCATCTCCGGTCCGTGTATCCGAACGCGAGGCGTTCCATCCTTCTACGCGGGGCGTTCCTCGAACCAGCTCGCAAATTGCCATCCCGTCTTCTAAAATTCATAACTTTGGCATACGACCTCCGTTTTTGACGTTCTTTATATCCACGCGTAGCCGGGAACGTACTCTAAAACTTCCGTTTAGACTCCGTCGACTAATTTTGAATTTATTTTAAATTTATATTTTTAACAAGTCGGGACAGGATTGGTCCATTAAAAATTCATAACTTCTTCATCCGACGTTCGTTTTTGTCTGTCTTTTTATCGTTACGCTACTATTAACGAGATCTTCGATTCTCTTTTAGGTTGTGTCGGCTAAAAACCGCTCGATCTCATATTCGAACTTCGGGCTGTACACTACTAAGCCGAAACTTCGAAAAATCATAACTTCCTCATACGAAGTCAGATTTGGGCGTTCTTTTTATGGAAGCTCTCGGTTTAACGTTTTCTAAGACTTTCGCTTAGATCGCTAAGGCTAAAAGTTTCTCTATCGTAAATTCACTATTTACGTTTCCCGGTGCCGTGCCGGTTCCGTCACGAAACTTCGACTGGCCATAACTTCTTCGTTATAACTCGGATTTCGGCGTTCTTTATATGTACGGAACCCTTGAGACATATTCTACAACTTGGTTAAGTTTATTTATCCTAAATAATCTTTTGTCAAAAAGTCGTTTTCGACCCATATTATCTCTGGATTGACTAGCCCGGATCTACGGGCGTTACACAAGGTTTTCCAATAGTGTGACATCCCCAAATTCATGGTCATTTTAAAAATTTTATATATGCTTATTTGAAAATCAGAGTATTCATTTTAAAGAATAATATTGCGGAACTTGTTCCCAGAAAAACATAATAAATATATTGTCGAAGCATTTCCGAAGAAATGTATTTTGTTTATGCTAAAACTTTAGGATGTCATCGTCAATACATAAACATAAGCATAAACAGACCTTACTTTCATTTACACTAGTGATCTACATCTCTTTTAATCTCTCAGTGTAATATAGCTTCGTATCGACACCTGTGATACAAATAAACTGAGTAGGTCAGGTTGGGAAACCTGGTGAGTATATAGGGTTTTCAACCCATAATAATATAATTATTATGCTTAATCATCAAACAATTAACCCAATTACTCATCCCTATTATCTTCATTTAATCATCCCTAAAGATTTACCCTAAGGGTCATCTCCTATATCGTATTTACCTCTCATCTCCTTACATCGCATTTCCTTATATGTTTGTTCCTAAGGACTTTTCCTAAGGATCATCGCCTACATCGCATAGACAATATTGATTCGGGGATTACTCCCTCAATACGTGTCCAGTAAGGGTTAGGGTATCATCGCATGAATACGTAGTTACAACATCGCCTTAACTCGTAATTCATAATAGGGGTTAGAGTATCATCGCATGAATACGTAGTTACAACACCGCCTGAACTCGTAATTCATAATAGGGGTTAGAGTATCATCGCATGAATACATAGTTACAACATCGCCTGAACTCGTAATTCATCACCTACAGGTTATGAGCCTGCAGGTGTTTCCACACGACTGTCTAGAATAGTTAGTGGTCGCCATCTATACTCTGGTAGATGACTACATCGCCGGTCAAGGTTATGGTATCTCCTCTCATCTCACATCACCTATTTATCATCACCTTATCATCACATTACTATCATCACCTATTTCTCATCATCTAATTATCATCACCTTTCAATTATCACCTATCTCTCTTTACCTAATTATCATCACCTATGTTTCATCACATTATTTCATCAGACACCAACTATTTCATCTACCAATGTTTTACCCCCAACATATTTGTAGATATAAAATACATATACAGTTTAAATCATTTAAAACATGTATAAAACATTCATCCATCATAGATATCAGGTAAACAGATAATATGCACACACAGTACGTAATTTATGTAAAATACTTCATATCTATGTGTAAGATGAAAGTAACTATGCACTCACTTGTAGCGTGCTTTGATAGAATCTAACTCAAAGCGGTCAGCGGTTCGTGATCGCCGGGCTCGGGACGCGGAATTCCTTCAGCAAACGAGAGAGAGAGAGAGAGAAAAGAGATTTAGGTGTAAAGAAGATGAGGGTCGAACTTGCTATTTATAGGCTAATTTTGGCTCTCTCACTTCGTGAGCCTCACATGCTCACGTTGTGAGCTTCCATGAGTCATCCCGTAGCCTTCCCAGGTGTTTTGTAACCTTGATTAGTGTCCGTTTGACTCCTCACGTCGTGAGAAATCATGCTCACATCGTGAGTAACGTAGACTTGCCATCTGCATTCTATCCTTGAAAATTGGTGTTTTGACTCCTCACATCGTGAGAAATCATGCTCACGTCGCGAGTCCATTTAGATTAGGGTTTCTGACACGTGTTATGCTCTCAGACAGCTGTATCTTCGGAATGTCATAACTTTTGCATACGAGCTCTGTTTTTGACGTTCTTTATATCCACGCGTAGGTGGAGACGTACTATACAACTTTATTTTAGACCCATAAGGCTAAAAAGTACTTTATCGTAAAATCACTTTTTACGATTCCCGGTGTTGTGCCGGTTTTATCGCGAAACTTCGACAGGTCATAACTTCTTCGTTATAACTCAGATTTCGGCGTTCTTTATATGTACGGAAACCTTGTGACATATAATACAATTTAGTTAAGATTATTTATTCTAAATAATCCTCTATCAAAAAGTAATTTTTGATGCTTATCGTCTCTAAATTGACTAGCCCGAATCTGCGGGCGTTACAAATAGCCACCAACATCCCTCAAAAACTCAATCAACCATCATGTTTGGTCACCAGAAGAACAATAACAAATGTCATCAGATATCTAAAGAAGTCATCTATAAAACCAGCAGACACTGAGGCAACAAATTAGTAATACAAGCCATTTAACACCATACAGTTCATCCATCGCGGAACTTTTAGCTGAACCTTAATCAAACATTTTGTGATTATTTTTGCAGTGGAGTATTGGAGGCTCGCAAGGTATGATTTTATACCCAAGATATTTTAGAAAAATCAAATAGTCTTCAAAAAAATGTCTTTCATGCAACTTCAGTCAACCTCTTTTTGTAATGCTAAATACATTTCTCAGGTTAACAAACTGTATCTTTCATTAGCATCTGGAGAATATTCTGTTAAAACTGGTGTTATCATTGTATCCTCATCTGCATGGATCATTTAAAGGATAGATGGATGGAGGAGCAACATCTGATCCTGGATGTCGGGGTGAAAGGTGGAATACTGTAGGGCAAGCTACTGAAAGGTTTTTATCATACATACCTTATGCATAGTTGATTTTTTTATTTTATTTATTTATTTTTATTTATTTATCTTTTTAAACAGTTATAGAAACACAAACATACTTACAACTTATATATGTGATGTATTTTCATTCAAGAACAATAAAAAATTTGAAGGGTATGCTATTTAAATATTTGCATAACAACATGATCATTATTCATTAAGGTATTGAGACATGAAATTGTATAGCTACTAATTACTCTATTTGAAAATTTTGCTTATTGTGTTGTTGCAAAAAAATCAGTTGGCAAACAAATATCAATTCATTTCTTCAACGTGTGAGATCAAGCTTCAATAAAAGATATGGAGATATGGTGGTGTTAAGCTGATACAACAGTTTCCAAAAGTCTCAATAAGGAATTCGGGTACTTATAGTCAACATTAGGTTAGTTTATTATTTTTTTATATTGAATTTAACACTCTTTATTTTACTTTTCAAGCTATTGATAGAGGACAAAATCTTCCAATTTCAAACGACAATGCTGAAAAACTGTGTCATTCGGTACGTGCATTTTCCTATTTGGGTAATCAACCTTCGCATATGTATAACGTATTTTACTAAAAAAAATTGTATTTTTTCAGGCACTAAAATTTAAGAAAACAAGAACAATTAAGTCATGTATGGGTAATGATTTATGTATACATAAAGTTTGTTTCTTCTGTAGAATAAATTGTTTGAATAAGAGTAAAATTTTAATTTCTAATATTCATTAATTGAGAGGGAAAAAAGAAAATAGGTAAAGGGTGACGGTATTAACCTATTAAATCATATTTGTTTGGATGAACCTATAAAATCAATTTGTACAGATTAATCGACAAGGAAATAGCCATGTTTAAATTTTAGTTGTTTATATGAGTATTTTGTTTCCTTTTTTTCTCAGGTCGAGCTAAAAAAGGACACAGCATCCGCATTTTCCCCACATCAATACCACATCTGGTAGGTTTTTCGAAAATTTCCCTCTATTTTACTTTCTACATGTTATGTTGTAGTAGAAATAGTTTGATGGATCAATAGCCTGCCTTTACTCAATCAGAGGGTCTAAGAGGGTCTAACTGAAGGTGTATTAGATGCTTATGTTCATTTATGGGTGTTTCGGACAAATATACCCCTGCTTCTTTGTTGTTGGTGTAATCGTTCATTGCAATTTCAGTTGATTTTACCCTTGGGATTTTATTTTGGGTCAACCTATTGTTGTATTTTATTATAGAAAAAATTTGAGATAAAACAAAAAATAATAAGTCGTTCATCCAACCTGTAACGCCCCATTTCTGGTATGTGATTTAAATAAAGTAATTTTCTTTTCTTAAGGGGTACTCGACGAGTCAGTAGCCCGACTCGTCGAGTAGAGACGGGATTTGCACGCAAATTAAGTAGGCGACTCGACGAGTCCATATTCCCGGACTCGGCGAGTCTGCCAATCTGGATGAAACCCTAATTTCAAGGGTTTGCACCCTATTTAAACATCTTATATGCCCCAAGACCAGCCTCCCTCACCCACAAAGAGTCCCATACGAAACCCTAGCCGTTCTTAAGCATTTTTGGAGCATTTTCTCACTTGTGAAGGTTTTAGTAAATCTTGGGGATTTGGGGAAAGAAGAGAGAAGAGAAGTATTCAAGGGGAGCAAGTAGATCTGGATTTCTGGTTGCATTTCAGTCCCCTTTGAGGTATCAAGCTTGAATATTTGCTTATTATCAATTAGATCTATTGAGAAGTTTGCTCTTGTTGATTTTGAGCCCTTTCTAGACTTTAAGGTCGAATTAAGAGTTAATATGATGAATGGACTTCAGATCTGAGCTTTCCAGAGCCTCTTAAGCTTAAGGTTGCCACCTTTATTGAGTCAAGTTTCCATTCCAAGCTTAGATCTCTTCCTTTAGCTTATTCTAGGTATTTGAGCTTCTTATTAGCATGCATGCACGTAAAGTTAGAAACTTTACGTGAAAAACCAGCCCTAGGAGCCCAGATCTATGAATGGAATGCACTGGATTCGAGCAGAATTGACTGTTTAGTAATGTCATGCATGGGACTCGGCGAGTCGTTCTTCAAACTCGACGAGTCGAGTCGCAAGTCCCCGGTTTTCCCCATTTGAGAGTTTAAGGTGGAATCAGTGAGTAGGTAATGGACTCGGTGAGTTAAGGCTCAGATCTAGTAGTGGAGGGACTCGACGAGTTGTTCATACAACTCGGTCTGTCAAGGACTGATCTCATTCATAGGATGAAGGAGGACTCGACGAGTTGTTCATACAACTCGGCGAGTCAGATGAAGATGAACTAGATGTTAGTATCGAAGAAGAACTCGTCGAGCCTTTGCCAAACTCGACGAGTAGAAGCGGGTAGAGGATTAGAAAGGATGATAGGTGTGACAACCCGAAATTTTCTTTTGTACGAACTCTACAGTCAAACACCTCAATTAAAAGTCAAATTCATTTCTGCAAATTTTTAGCTCGGTTTAAAGTCCGTTTGGGTATTTTTAAATATTTATTCTTCGAGAGAATAAACGAAAGGAAGTATTTTTTTAGAATAATCGGGGAACAAACAAAACAAATAACACCTTAAGGAAGGGTTCGGCCAAACATATGGGGTTTGGGCCGAAGACCCTCCTTTGACCGAGAACTCACGCTTAAGGCATGAGTCTACTCCTCCTCCCCTCATTTCTTACTTCCAAACTCAAGAACACCCACTTTTTCTCTCAAGTATCATAAGAGCATCTTCCAAATCTTCCAAAAATGTAAGTGTTTCTCTTCTTGATTTGTTGATACAACACTTCTTCTAGTAGTTATACATGATTTCATCCATGAAATCTTCTCTTTTTCTTAGATCTTCAAGTGTTCTTCAAGAACACCAAGAACACACACTAGTGTGTGTTTGGCCGAAAACACCTTTCTTTGCTTCCACATTGTAAGTATCTACTTCCTACACTGTTATCTAGTAAGGATACTTGATTTAGAAGCCTTGAAATCGTCTTTTCCAAGAACAAAAGGAGTTTTCGGTTTAGTGCATCTCCTTAAACCGAAAACCCCTAAAGAAAGGTCCCTTTAAGACCTCAAAAATCACTTAAGACTTCGGATAAAGCTTAGAACCCCTTTGCATGTTTGAAAGCCCTTGAAAAACACCACATGCACCGAGGATCCTGAGTTTTCGGTCTTAACCGAAAACCCTAAAAACTGAGAACCTCTTCGGACCGAGAACCTCTTCGGACCGAGAACCCTTCGGACCGAGAACCTTTTTGGACCGAGAATACCATTAAGACCGAAAGCTCCTAGGAACATACCACTTGGACCGAAAGCTCCATTTGGTGACCATACACTCCTTTTATGCAATCCTTGTGATTGTAACACTTCCATGTAAGTGTTTCCTAGACTATAAGAATGTTATCCCTCTTGATTAACCATATAAACACTAATTGCATGCATATATGTGTCTTTATATGCTAAATAGGATCCGTGTGTGCTCAAGTCTTCACTTGACACTTAGCATCCTTTTTCCGATCTTACATTCGCACCACTCATTTCAGGTGAGTTCATACCCCTTAATCAACTTTTGAAATGATTTTAAATGCTTTTATGGGGGGGGGGGAGTATAAGTTGAAACATTCTAGTTATTGATTTAATCATATGTGATTGATAACTAGAACAAACAGAAAGATTTACTAATACTTTCAAAATTGCTATTAAACTTATGGATTTCAAGCACTTCAAAATCTTTTATTAAACTCTTTTAGATGCTAAAAGTGTTCCCAAACTCTTTTAAACTTACATGATTTTCAAACTAATATCTACACCAATATATTTATATAAGTATGACTTGAAGGACTTAGGACTGATAGCTCACCTTATTTCCTGTTCCTTGTTTGGTTGTGGACTTAGGGTATCCTGTTATTTGTCCGAATGTCGTTGAAATCTTAGTTATATATCCTATATATAGGTGTTAGATATAAAATATTTCACTTCAGTTCAGTACCTTTGTGTAACAAAGGCATACAAACAACATTACTATTTAACTATAATAGGTATAGTTAAGGGATTTCTACTCACTACTACTATTACAAAGATACATACAAGAGTCAGTACATTTACGAGTCGCTACATGAGTACTACAGTGGGAAACAATACACACTATATACTATACAAGAGAACACACTATACACTATACAAGAGAACATACTATATACTAGTAAAGAGAAAACATCACTACACTATGACATACTATACAAACTTTTGAATACTATAAACCGAATGTGACATACTACTTCTCGATACGACACTTCATTGTGGTATCACTTTGTAACCAGAGTCTCCTGGAGGGAGAGCGGGCATTATGTGTATAGATCTATACGGTACAGACACTCCCACATCCCGACTGCTAGCTATAGTCCCAACCGATAAGGCCAAGGGGTGACAGAATGTTACCTCACTACACATGACCTGGAGGGTCATCAGTTATTCAGCCGTCGATCAGCATGGTTACATACGAGTTCACATTTAAACCTTTAATTATCCAATTAAGAATTAAAGGCAAAATAGACTCTCCGAGGCGTATTGTTCATTTAATACCACCTGGAGTCTGCATTTCTTTCATTAGACTTTCCGAGGCGTATCATTCATTTGATACCACCTGGAGTCTACATTTTATTACTCTAGACTCCCCGAGGTATACTGTACATTTAGTACTACCTGGCGTCTGTGTGTTATCACTTTATAACCAGCAGTGTCACTGCTGAGGTAAAACATTATTTTCCTATTACACTTACTTGTGACCTTGTCACATACGCATTAAAGTAAACTATATTTTCATACCGACAATTTCACTGGGGAAAACTCTTACTGTTACAAAAGAACAAACATACAAACAGTCGGGTCTTGGTAGAAGACTACATTTTACTGGAAAATATAGGATTTTCTAGGGAGTATACTATTTACAAACATTTACAAACAATTATGAACATTTACTCCACGTTGTTACAAACATTTTCATACAAGCAATGACACTAAATACTCATGAACTCACCAGCTTTATGCTGATACTCGCTTTCAAAATAACTTGTATTCTCAGGTCATCAGTAGACAGGTACAGATGCAGCTTTTGAGAAGATGGAGCACATACAAGACTCCTCTTTATTTTGATTATACTTTTGGTGTCTAACAAACTGTACAGAACACGCTTGTATTACAATTATTATATTAATGCAATGGATGTTGTTGCTTGTCTTTACTATTATGCATTGTTATGATACTGTACATGACGTCCTCCACCCCAAAACGTATTCCGCCGTTCTTGGTTTTGGGGTGTGACAGATTGGTATCAGAGCATTGTTTATAGTAAATCGAGTATATCAACCCATAAAAGATATACGAACTATAAACACATCGGGATTAAAACACTCTGAACAAGAATATATATTTTTAATAATAAAATATTTAACTAAGTATATATATGTACAATCCATTCATACAAGGGGTCAGTATCATACTAGAACAGAACAAAAGCATTATGATTGTTGAACAACACGATTAGGCTTAGAGACATATAGTCAAATCTAGGGGGATATAGCCTGATCAACTATATTTTCAGAGGAGTGACTAGCATGTGCCTAAGAATGATCGTGGTGTTGCAACAAGTCTAAAAACTTACCAACACTACTACAACGGGAACATCAAAACATAACATAAACCTAAAATACTATGGGAGTATTTTGTTTTACTATAAATTACTTATGTGAGAACTAAAAAGGTCGTTACTAGTAGGGCAATAGTTGCTAGGTGGATACTCTAAGGTTACATGTGACTGAGGCGCTATAGACTTAGAATCTGTGATCTTTGCTTTATTTCCTGTTCCTTGTTTGGTTGTGGATTTAGAGTTAGGGTCACTTATTCGAAGGTCTATCCTGTTTTGGTTGCATGTAATTGGTATGCATTATGCAAGTATTGAATTAACTAATAACGATCATCTTATAATTATCTTAGATTAGTACGTCTATTAACTATTCTTTCCCCTATTCTCGCGTAGCTAACATGGCTAACTTAAGGGTTCGCCCAAGGGGTGCCCGTCGCCAGTAGGGGATTAACTGCTCATCCTTTCTCTTCTTAAAGGAATAGCCTTTCTCTTCAGTGTCTCTGTTTCACTTGTCTGTAAAACATTCCTATCTTTTAAACTACTCTAACTAGGTTGCTAGGCTGCGAACATTTTCCCTTATGGTTTGATGTAAGACCTACTGTTAGGTCATTTTTTTCCCCGAACTCATTTTACATCATTAATACCAGTAATATTGGCAGTTATCTATTCTATGTGAAAGTCTTTACCTTTGTGTTTCCCTACTCTAATGTTATGCCTCTATCTAATTGTTGGACTATGGCGATTTAGTCCATGAAACACTCTCATCATACTTACAATTGATTCTTACTATGGTTATCATCCCTATCAACTTTCAGTAAAAGATGCCGCCTCGTCCGCGTCCGACCAGGGGCAGACCTGCAAATCAAACTCCACCACCACCCCCTCCGCAGTTCGATGCGGTGATGTTTCAGGCAGCTGTGACCGCAGCTGTGACTGCCGCCATGGCCCAAGTAAATTCTGGCGGTGTTAGTGGAACGGGTACTGGCACCAACTCTAGCCATGGTGAAATCCATCCACGTGCACGGGAGTGCACCTATAAAGATTTCATCAGCTGCAAACCTACGTACTTCAACGGAACTGGAGGGATCATTGCACTGTCCCAATGGATCGAGAGAACGGAAGCAATCTTCAAGATGTGCTCATGCCCTGAAGGAAGTAAGATTAAGTTCGCTGCTTGCACCTTCACTGAAAGGGCCCTGACATGGTGGAATGGCCATGTCAAATCACTCTCACTGGTAACAGCTAACGCCATGGGCTGGGATACACTGAAGGACCTAATGACAAGGGAGTACTGCCCGAGGGGCGAAATTCAGAAGCTCGAGGAGGAACTGTGGAACCTCAAGATGAAGGGTTCCGACATAGTGGCTTATACAGCCAGGTTCTGCGACCCGGTAACTCTATGTACCAACATGGTCCCCACCGAAAACAAGAAAATCGAAAGATACATCTGGGGTCTGGTACCCCCATATCAAGGGAACGTTCTAGCATCACACCCTGCGACCTTTGATAGCGCCAAGGAATTGGCCCAAAGGCTAATTGATCACGAGGTTCCCTCTACTCCACCCGCAACTACAACAACTGCCCCCGCACCAACCAAAACAGCTGACAACAAGAGGAAGCGTTGGGACCGAAAGAAGGGCAAATCAGCTCAATCCTCTTCCAAAAACCAACATGCAGTGGCTGTCCATGCTGCCACTACTCCTGCTGCCCTTGTACCAGCCAAACCATATGCAGGGAACCTACCAAAGTGCACCAAGTGCTCCTTCCATCATAACGGCCCCTGCCGGGAAATGCACTGCACTAATTATGACCGGAAGGGCCATACCGCCCGGTTTTGCAGAACACAACCCAAACCCATCACTCAGGTTCCCAGTACAGGAGTGAGCCAGGCCTGCTACGGGTGCGGCGAGACAGTGCACTGTTAGATTAGTGTCTAAGTCCATAACTATCTTTGGTATGTACTTGACCCGACCAGGCATGGTCCATTTGGGTTGCATGGCATCATGCATTTGGATAGACTATAATGAGAGAAATAACACTTAAGGTTGGTTAATATATTATAAGTTCTAATATATTAATAAGATTATTTAATTAGTATTGATCAAGAATTAATCTAGTATTAATTAAGTGATCAAAAGAAGACTAATTAAATATATGGGTTGATTGTGTAAATCATCCATACTTATATAGTGGGCTAATGATCCATGGATTGTCAAGTTGGGCTAAAACCCATAAGATGCTCCATGGATGCTCCATGGTGTATTTGTACCCATGGATCATGGAAATGAAAGGCCATGACATTTAGGGTTTACATGGTGTAACCCTAACTATATAATGATCTTATTCTTGGAGAAAATAGGCCACTATGTGTGATAGAAAGGGCTAGCCGATTTCTTGAAGTGTGGATTTCTCTCTAAGTTATTCCAAGAGCATTTGATGTTGTGTGAGCCATTTGAGGTGTCACATTTGAGGCACTAGGCACTCAAGCCCCATGGAGTCAAGCTACACTACAAAAGGTATGTATTCTATCTATATTATTACCCAAGTATCTATGATTGTATGCTAGATAGGGTAATACCTTGGAATATTAGCATTTGCATGTATATTAGAGAAAACATAGATCCAAGGTATTTAGGGTTGCATGTACACCATAGGAGTGTTAGAATGCTCAAAACCCAACAGTGGTATCAGAGCCTAGGCTTGCTTTCTCTTATACTTGATGCAAATTGATTTTTCGAAGCCAAGAATCTGTCAGAACAGAAAACTCGACGAGTTCATGTATTTGAGCATGAACTCGACGAGTTTGACTTCCTGTTGGCAGATTTTCGACTGTTTGGCTGGAATTGGACTAGGAACATTACCCTAAGCTGTTTTTGAACATATAAACTTGTTTTTGATGTGGTAATGTTCATGCTAATCCAATTTCAAAGATAATTGTCGATAGATTCATGTTTTGTATTAGTTTAAGTGTTATGCTAATTACATGAAAAAGTTTGATTCCAATTATCTTGTTCATATGAGTTGCTTAGATTAATAGAAAAGTTTGATTGATTATGTGTTGTTGATCCATTTTAATCTAAGAGTGGATTCTAAAATGTGTTTGTGTAACTTGTCCTCAAGTTACATGAAAGTCACATTAAAGTTTCTTAAAACTCATAAAAGTTGGCAATGGTTACAAAATGAAGAGTCTTGTCCTCATTAAATGGTTTTATGACTCCATAACTTGTCCTCAAGTTATGGAGGTTCAAGAGTCACTTCATTAAGTAATAAAATATGTAACCTTAACTAATTCCATAAGTTACAAAATAAAGAAAAGTTACATTCTTTTATTAGTTTAAAGTCTTCCATAACTTGTCCTCAAGTTATGGAACTTGAAGAGTCTTTTAATTAAAACTACTTTAAACACATAAGTTATGGAATTAATTAGTTTTGAATAGTTTCAAAACTTGCCCTCAAGTTTTGGAATTTGAAAAGTTTTCACTTATGAATACTTTAATTCCAAGTTAGCCCTTAGAATTTTAAAAGTTAAAATTCAACCCTTATACTTTATAATATTATAAGTTAATAATATTTATATATATGTATAAGAGTAAAGTCAGTCTTACCATTAGTAGGCCTCATTCACGAAGCCGGTCTATAAGGGGGGTATAAGGTTACTGCCTATAAAATGACAGTTTAATGGGTGTCCACTCTCACCCACCGCTTCCTTGACTGGTGGAGGGTCGTTAGCCGAACGGGTAGGACAAAGACTATAATTCTCCCTTCATTAAAAGTATTAATGATAAATACTAAGTAACTAAACACTTATAAATTCCCAATCTTAGTTACTTAGGAAAATGTGAATAAGGTGCTAATCCATGAAATTACACTTTGCACTTTGTTTAAGCTGTTAGTGGAGCGTGTGTGGTTAACCGGCATACTAACCTGGACTTAACAAGGTAGGAAAATGGTTACTTCACACCTTGTTTTATGATCCTCGGCATCCCAGTCACAAAACCTGAAGGGCACACTCGAGATTGAAACATGTCATTGAAAAGTTCAATGAATCTCAAAAGATCTAGGAGTTTCAAATCCAATTAAAACCTAACAATACATTTCGTTTATCTTGGTGGAAATTGGTGAATCGTCATTCACCTACCTTCAAATATTTTATAGCTTGGATTACGGCATCCCTCTTCTAAGTTATAAAATAGTTTGTTGGGTCCTAGCCTTAATATTTCATATTGGGTGTCATATTAAGGACTTTAGATCAACTATCTTGAATATCTCCCAAAAGATGTCTAAGTTCAGACATCTATGATCTTCCCAAATCTCTTGGAACTTTACTTCCTCCTCCTCCAATTATTCTCCCTAACCCACAAGTTCAAAGGTCACTCAATCCCTATTGGCAAGCAAGGTCTATGTGTGATCGCATCTTGGAGATGAAGTCACATATTGACAAGCTGGGAGAGTTGGGTGTCAAAGTCTTAAGAAGGTTGGATGTTCAATCACTTTCTAAGTCACATAGTAAGTTCCTTATGAACTACCATGTAAAGGACTATGACATGACCCTTAATGATCTTATCTATTTGCTTTGGGGTGCTTAATCAACAATGATTTGGAGCACTGGCAGAGTAAATCTGATTAGTAGATCAACTCCCAAAACCTTCAATGGACATTGACAATGGTAACATTGGATACCCAAAAAAAGCATTCTCTTCTCAATGGAAAGGGATTGGCCATAGTCAACCCGGTTGACCAAATGGTAAAGAGAAAGGCTAAGTCTGAGATAGTCCCATTACAAAAGAGTCCATATGTTTACCTTGCCAAAGGAAGGGGCATTGATTGCAAAGCTGCCTATTTACCTGAAAGATCAAAAGGTTGATCAAGTCAAGAAGTTTGACTCTTCTTCAGGTAAAAGTCCACTATCTAACTTTGTTAAGTTTCTGTTATGAGATTCTCATTACATGATGTGACTGGGTCACATGTTGATGCTTTAAGAATCAAAGAAAAGTGAAGAAACTTAAAGGAAGTACATGCTGATTCTGATCGCGAAGATGGATTTCGATCGCATGGTTCGGTGATCAGAATTTTTGAAGCTGTTACTAAGGAGTTATGATAAATTGCTTAGGAATAGATAACAACAAGTTTTTCATATGCATTTGCACTGTAAGGATAAGTTTTTTCCGCAAAGTTTTGAAATAAAATAAAAGGTTTTAATTTTATATGTATTTTAAATATCCTTACAAGTGACATTTGTGAAAAATGGTTGTTTATATGATTCCATTGATGGCAATATTTGAAAAAAAATGGACTTGATTCTTTCGTTTGTGGTAGTGTCATAATTTACCAAATAAGGAAAGATTCTCATTCCCAAGGCTTCAGTTGGATAGAAACTTGGAATCATGCAAGTTGAATAGTATGATGAATGAGAACTTTCAAGCATTGGAAAATTAAGACTTGTTCACATGGATGTGTGAATCAAGTGAAGGACTAAAGGGATCGAGTACACATTCTTGTGCACTGGTCATGTCCACCACAAAGCTCGTTAAGACTATTCATCATGATTTACTAAAGTTTAGTAAATATGGTTATACTTATAAGTTTAAGTATAATTCTGAAGCATTGGAAAGGTCTGGATGTATGGCAGAACGAATGAGAAGAATCAAATTAGGCAGAAAGATTAAAGTTTCTCAAATCTGAAAAGATGGGAGAGTACTTTAGTATAATGTTTTGTGATCATCTTAATGATTAAAGAACCACATCACAATTGGTCTTCTAAGGACATCTTAGTGCATTCTTATGACTAAGAAGGGGAGTCATGAATTGTTGAAATGGTTAAATCAAGAAGATGAGTCATACTTCGTTTCAAAACAAGTCTTAGAGTCATACTCCAAGACTGTAAGTTGAGTGACATATCTTAAAGAAAGGTTCAAAACACTTGTCAAATGTAAGAGTAAAAGTGTCCTACTCTTGTACATTTGAAATTGGTAAGTTGTGATGTTTTGGGTTAAACAAAGACCAACTTAGGCCAAGTGTGTGAAGTGTTTGTCTTGATAAAGAATCTGCACTATCTCTTGTGCGTCAAGAGGACAGTGGGAGCCCTAAAGCTCTTGAAAGTTTCAAGACCTAATCAAGAATAAAACCTGGAATTCTTCACTAGCACACGACTTGAGGTGTATAACCTATCATGTTGACATTTCTGTGCCTATTCAAGTTGACTTTGCATAGGAGTTCTGAAAGTTCTCAATTGGATGCACAGCTACTTGGAAGCTATGGCAGACCCTTGTGCTACCAGGTGGCAAGAACTTAAGATTGCACAAGTTCAATCCATACGAGTTTGGATTTGTCACTAACCTTGTCTTGTGATTATGGTTTTGATAAATTCATATGGGTAGGAACTCATACACCATAAAAATCTAAGTGTTATAAGGTTTCTCTCCGATTCATGAAAATGATGGTGAGGAAACACTTTCACTAAGTAGATTTTTAAGTAGATAGTAATCTTTGTATTCTCAAAGTCGTTAGTAGAGCACACTAACATGGACTTATGATAAATAGCAAAGGTCTAACCAATTGAGACTATGATTACGGCATCCCTTTTCATAGTTCTTAAATTGTTTAGACACTCCAGTGAGCTATTTACAATAAGGTGTATGATTTTGATAAAGTCTTATCAAAGCAATCTCGTATCAGAAGTCTGAACTTTGGTAAGAAAGTCAATAAAGTATTGATTTCTAGAAGTCCAGCTGATTTCTGAGTACATGTCAAAGTTAGTGGGAGCATAAGTGTTATGCTAATAATCATCATGTTAGTGGAAGCATGATAATTATGATAAGTATTGCAAGTTAGAAATGTTAATTATAGAAAACAAAAGTTTCAATTCGTGAAGTTGCAAGGGTTGAAAAAGTTGTTTTACTATAATTAAGGGAGAGGAAATTATACTTCATTTCAATTCTAAAAGGCTTAGATTGAGATTTGAATCATTTTAGTCAAGAATATATATATGAATTTCATGTTGGATTGGTTCAACTTAAGGAAATTCTATATATTGCGTTCTCAAAATTCGGTTATGATTACGACATCCCTCTTCATAGTCAAATTTTGAAAACATGGCAAACAAAAATTATTGTAGCAAAAGACTGGTCTAGAATCATGTCTTTATGTGAGACATCATGAATCGTGTCCCATTTGCTTTGGGTACAGGATCGATTGCATGTGCTATAATATTTGTCCTTTCTAAAATTTTCCGAATGCCTGGGGAATTAAGAAGGGAAAAGGTCTAGAATTGGATATGACTAAAAGGATTAAGCAATTGTCGAGGACAATCTAAGGTTTTGGAAGGACCATATTGACATATTCTGAAAAGAGGCATCTCTTGTTCAGAAGTGATAGTCAAAATGAGAATATGGAGTTGTCTCCATAGGTGGAAGTTATCTGTGTAAGATTAGAAAACTTAATGCAAGAAGCATGTTCAAAGCAATGTACTTTGAATATGAGACTTAGTTTCCATGGAGTTGTACTCCATTGGAATACCTTATAATGACTGTTGACAAGTCTTTGTGACTTTGTACATATTCATTACAGGAGGGCCAGTGCATATAAGTTTAAAATCTAAACAGATTTCGATAAATGATAGGAATTTGAAATTCTCACATTTTTCGATAAGGATTTGGAAGTGTGAAATTAGAATCATTGAAATTATGTTCAATTAGTCTATTTCACAAAGTAAGGATCATAGACAAACATAGAGTGCATACTTGATGTATTGCAAAGCTATTGTTTAGAAAACATAGTGTACATGCTTGGAGCATGGGACAACTAGTGTTTTCTAAATTCAAGTATAAAGTTGATAAAACCGAAACAATGAATAATGAGTAATCAGTATGGTGATAAATAAAAAGTGTTTTATTTATATTCATAGTTTGATACCATATTAGATTCATTTATTCTTGTGTTTCATTTTGCATGTTTTGACTTCCAGAATAAACTAGGTTATTCTTCCTGAATGACTAAGTTATTCAAACCATCCACAGCCGGTCATATGTTGGAAGTAGATATGAATCAAGACTGTCATGGGTTGGCTTGTAGAGGTCCAAGTTGGTGGACAAAGTGGTGCTACAACACTCATGAGTGCTCATAAGTTCTGAGTATTGGATTCAACCCGCGCTCATTTGAATCACTTCATGGATTTTATCACGAGTGATCATGAGACGATAATATCTTATATTCTTCAAACCTAGAGATATGAGTTGTTACTATGAGTTGATAGTACATTGATTGCACGAAAACGTATTGGTAACTCGATGTTATAAAACATGCCTTTGTGTATGATTCAACAAGTAGCAAAACAAGCCATATGAGTCAAAGTTTATCCATTCCTTTTACCTTCGGGATAAAAGCGATATATGTGGGCCCCTCGATGATTTAGCGATGACACATGTGAGTGCTTGGCCAAGCCAGGACTGATTTGATCTGTTCAATCAGTCAGTCGTCATAAATTAGAAATCGGGAAACAACAGATGGACAGAGAGAATGATTTATAATCCATGTCTCAGTCCATATGATATCTAGAATGGAGGAATATATGATCCCTTATTTAATGGACAAGTCATTGACAAGGTCAGAGTTCAGTTACAAGGTCAGAGTTCGACAGCGGCTTTTGAGAGCTACGATTGCCAGTTGGTTCTTGAAGTCATACGAAATAATAGTTTTAGACTTATCCAAGTGGGAGACTGTTGGATTAGTGTCTAAGTCCATAACTATATTTGGTATATACTTGACCCGACCAGGCATGGTCCATTTGGGTTGCATGGCATCATGCATTTGGATAGACTATAATGAGATAAATAACACTTAAGGTTGGTTAATATATTATAAGTTCTAATATATTAATAATATTATTTAATTAGTATTGATCAAGAATTAATCTAGTATTAATTAAGTGATCAAAAGAAGACTAATTAAATATATGGGTTGATTGTGTAAATCATCTATACTTATATAGTGGGCTAATGCTCCATGGATTGTCAAGTTGGGCTAAAACCCATAAGATGCTCCATGGATGCACCATGGTGTATTTGTACCCATGGATCATGGAAATGAAAGGCCATGACATTTAGGGTTTACATGGTGTAACCCTAACTATATAATGATCTTATTCTTGGAGAAAATAGGCCACTATGTGTGATAGAAAGGGCTAGCCGATTTCTTGAAGTGTGGATTTCTCTCTAAGTTATTCCAAGAGCATTTGATGTTGTGTGAGCCATTTGAGGTGTCACATTTGAGGCACTAGGCACTCAAGCCTCATGGAGTCAAGCTACACTACAAAAGGTATGTATTCTATCTATATTATTACCCAAGTATCTATGATTGTATGCTAGATAGGGTAATACCTTGGAATATTAGCATTTGCATGTATATTAGAGAAAACATAGATCCAAGGTATTTAGGGTTGCATGTACACCATAGGAGTGTTAGAATGCTCAAAACCCAACAGGCACTTCAAAAGAAACTGCCCTAAAGCTGGGAATGCGGGAGGAACAGGAAGACTACTTGCTATCGGCCACAATGAAGCCGTGGCAGACCCTACGGTAGTCACAGGTACGTTCCTTCTCGATAACTCTTATGCTTGTATCCTATTTGATAGTGGGGCAGAGAGGAGCTTCGTAAACCACAAATTTAAACACTTACTTAATCAAGCACCGCAAGCACTAAAAGAAACCTTCGTTGTAGAAATGGCCAACGGAAAAATAGAGAATTCTAACAAGATTTACATAGGTTGTTCCCTCACGCTAGATAATCATTCATTCCCAACCGACCTCATACCAGTAGCAATCAAGAGTTTCGACGTCATTATACGCATGGACTGGCTGAGTCTTTATCGCGCCGACATCCTGTGTTTCGAGAAAGCAGTCCACCTAAACCTACCGAATAACGAAACCTTATTGATCTACGGAGACAAACCCAGTACGAGCCTTCGTATCATCTCAAGTATTCAAGCCCAGAAGTACTTGCGTAAGGAATATCGTGCATTCCTGGCACACGTTGTCGATACGAGCCGGAAAACAAAAGACTTGAAAGACCTTCCCGTTGTACGCGACTTCCCCGACGTCTTTCCGGAAGAGCTACTGGGTTTACCTCCCCAACGTCAAGTCGAGTTCTGAATCGACTTAATTCCAGGGGCTACCCCCGTAGCCAAATCGCCCTATCGTCTAGCACCTGCTGAGATGCAAGAGCTGTCCGGTCAACTTAACGAACTGCTCAGCAAGGGCTTTATAAGACCAAGATTCTCACCGTGGGGAGCACCAGTCTTGTTCGTGAAGAAGAAAGATGGATCGTTCCGTATGTGCATCGATTACAGGGAACTCAATAAGCTTACAGTCAAGAATCGTTACCCTCTTCCTCGCATAGACGATTTATTTGACCAGCTGTAAGGGGCGAGCTACTTTTCTAAGATTGATCTAAGATCCGGGTATCACCAGTTACGAGTGCTTGAGGAGGATGTTCCGAAAACAGCCTTCCGAACTCGTTACGGACACTACGAGTTCGTAGTGATGCCATTCGGATTGACCAATGTGCCCGCAGTATTCATGGACTTAATGAATAGGGTATTCCGTCCTTACTTGGATCAGTTCGTTATCGTTTTCATCGATGACATACTTATCTACTCTCGAAGTAAGGAAGAACATAGCGATCATTTACGACAAGTCCTAGGAACCTTACGATCAGAGAAGCTCTATGCGAAGTTCTCTAAATGCGAATTTTGGATCCGAAGGGTCGAATTCTTAGGACACGTGGTTAGCGAAGAAGGAATCCACGTGGACCCTTCCAAAATTAAAGCCATCGAGAACTGGTCAGCACCGAAGACGCCTATAGAAATTCATCAATTTCTAGGCCTCGCTGGCTACTACCACAGGTTCATACATAACTTCTCTCGAATTGCGAAACCCCTTACAACATTGACCCAGAAAGGCGTAGCCTTCGACTGGGAAGAGAAACAAGAGAAGGCGTTCCAAACGCTGAAGCGAGCCTTATGCACCGCACCGGTACTATCCCTCCCCGAAGGGATAGACGACATATTGTGATGCATCCAACCAGGGGCTCGGCTGTGTTCTGATGCAACGAGGTAAGGTCATCGCCTACGCCTCAAGACAACTGAAGACGCACGAGGTCAACTACACCACCCACGATCTCGAATTAGGACCGGTTGTATTCGCCCTGAAGATCTGGAGACACTACCTGTATGGTACGAAGAGCACTATCTTTACAGACCACAAAAGCCTACAACACATATTCAACCAGAAGGAGCTTAATATGAGACAACGACGGTGGGTCGAGCTACTCAACGACTATGAATGCGAAATTCGTTATCATCCGGGTAAAGCCAACGTGGTAGCAGACGCCCTAAGTCGAAAAGAATATTTTGGACGAAGAGTCAAGTCAATAACTATGACTATCCATTCGCATCTATCCGCACAAATTAAGGAGGCTCAGTTCGAAGCCTTAAAACCTGAAAATGTGGCGGGAGAATCCCTATGCGGAATGGATAAGAACTTGGAAGTCAAGGGTGGCAGAGGCTTATATCTCATGGACCGGATTTGGACACCGAGACACAGTGGCTTCAGAGACGTGGTCATGAAGGAAGCACGCAACACTCGTTATTCCGTCCACCCAGGTTCAGATAAGATGTATCTGGATCTTAAAAAGCTATACTTGTGGCCTAACATGAAAGCAGAAATTGCTACCTTCGTGAGTAAATGCCTTACTTGCGCAAAGGTTAAGGTCGAATACCAGAAACCATCAGGTTTACTTCAGCAACCAGAGATACCAGAATGGAAGTGGGAGCAGATCACTATGGACTTCATAACCAAGCTACCCAAGACAACGGGTGGGCTTGATACCATTTGGGTCATCGTCGACAGATTGACCAAATCCGCACACTTCCTGCCCATCAAAGAGACCGAAAAGATGGAGAAGCTCACAAGAACCTACATTAGGGAGATCGTTCGACTGCATGGTGTTCCTATATCTATTATCTCCGATAGAGATAGTAGATTCACTTCGAGGTTCTGGCAGTCGCGACAAAGTTCCCTAGGAACTAGGCTGGACATGAGTACATCCTATCATCCACAAACCGACGGACAAAGTGAGAGGACTATTCAAACATTAGAAGATATGTTGCGAGCCTGCGTGATTGACATTGGGAAGGCATGGGATACTCATTTACCCCTTTTCGAGTTTTCCTACAACAACAGTTATCACACGAGCATAAAGGTTGCTCCATTTGAAGCCCTCTATGTCCGGAAGTGCATATCCCCTCTGTGCTGGGCCGAGGTGGGTGATACTCAGTTAGCTAAAGGACGAGTTCCTGACAACACTCTCACGGGTCCGGAGATCATTCAGGAAACGACAGAGAAGATCGTTCAGATTCGTGAACGATTGAAAGCCTCTAGAGACCGACAGAAAAGCTACGCAGACAAACGGAGGAAACCTTTGGAATTCCAGGTGGGAGACCGAGTCCACTTCAAAGTCTCACCCTAGAAGGGCTTGATACGCTTCGGAAAGCGTGGAAAGCTAAATCCAAGATACATAGGGCCTTTCGAGATTCTCGCTAGAATCGGCCCAGTAACATATAAACTCAATCTACCCCACGAGCTTAGTAACGTACATCCTACCTTCCACGTCTCGAACGTGAAAAGGTGCCTATCCGACGAGACTCTAGTAATCCCACTCGACGAGATCGAGATCAACGAGAGCCTCAATTTCGTGGAAGAACCTATAGAGATCATGGACCGAGAGGTCAAGCGAACGAAACAAAGCCGCATCCCAATCGTGAAGGTTCGCTGGAATGCCAAGCGAGGGCCGGAATTCACTTGGGAGCGCGAGGATCAAATGAAACTTAAATATCCTCATCTTTTTACTTAGTTATTTGTAATAACTTAGTTGCTTGAACTCTAATTTCGGGGCGAAATTCCGTCTAACGGGGGGATGATGTGACAACCCGAAATTTTCTTTTGTACGAACTCTATAGTCAAACACTTCAATTAAAAGTCAAATTCATTTCTGCAAATTTTTAGCTCGGTTTAAAGTCCGTTTGGGTATTTTTAAATATTTAGTCTTCGAGAGAATAAACGAAAGGGAGTATTTTTTTTAGAATAATCGGGGAACAAACAAAACAAATAACACCTTAAGGAAGGGTTCGGCCAAACATAAGGGGTTTGGGCCGAAGACCCTCCTTTGACCGAGAACTCATGCTTAAGGCATGAGTTTACTCCTCCTCTCCTCATTTCTTACTTCCAAACTCAAGAACACCCACTTTTTCTCTCAAGTATCATAAGATCATCTTCCAAATCTTCCAAAAATGTAAGTGTTTCTCCTCTTGATTTATTGATACAACACTTCTTCTAGTAGTTATACATGATTTCATCCATGAAATCTTCTCTTTTTCTTAGATCTTCAAGTGTTCTTCAAGAACACCAAGAACACACACTAGTGTGTGTTTGGCCGAAAACACCTTTCTTTGCTTCCACATTGTAAGTATCTACTTCCTACACTGTTATCTAGTAAGGATACTTGATTTAGAAGCCTTGAAATCGTCTTATCCAAGAACAAAAGGAGTTTTCGGTTTAGTGCATCTCCTTAAACCGAAAACCCCTAAAGAAAGGTCCCTTTAAGACCTCAAAACTCACTTAAGACTTCGGATAAAGCTTAGAACCCCTTTGCATGTTTGAAAGCCCTTGAAAAACACCACATGCACCGAGGATCCTGAGTTTTCGGTCTTAACCGAAAACCCTAATAACCGAGAACCTCTTCGGACCGAGAACCCTTCGGACCGAGAACCTTTTTGGACCGAGAATACCATTAAGACCGAAAACTCGTAGGAACATACCACTTGGACCGAAAGCTCCATTTGGTGACCATACACTCCTTTTATGCAATCCTTGTGATTGTAACACTTCCATATAAGTGTTTCCTAGACTATAAGAATGTTATCCCTCTTGATTAACCATATAAACACTAATTGCATGCATATATGCGTCTTTATATGCTAAATAGGATCCGTGTGTGCTCAAGTCTTCACTTGACACTTAGCATCCTTTTTCCGATCTTACATTCGCACCATTCATTTCAGGTGAGTTCATACCCCTTAATCAACCTTTGAAATGATTTTAAATGCTTTTATGGGGGGGGGGGGGGGGAATACAAGTTGAAACATTCTAGTTATTGCTTTAATCATATGTGATTGATAACTAGAACAAACAGAAAGATTTACTAATACTTTCAAAATTGCTATTAAACTTATGGATTTCAAGCACTTCAAAATCTTTTATTAAACTCTTTTAGATGCTAAAACTGTTCCCAAACTCTTTTAAACTTACATGATTTTCAAACTAATATCTACACCAATATATTTATATAAGTAAGACTTGAAGGACTTAGGACTGATAGCTCACCTTATTTCCTGTTCCTTGTTTGGTTGTGGACTTAGGGTATCCTGTTATTTGTCCGAATGTCGTTGAAATCTTAGTTATATATCCTATATATAGGTGTTAGATATAAAATATTTCACTTCAGTTCAGTACCTTTGTGTAACAAAGGCATACAAACAACATTACTATTTAACTATAATAGGTATAGTTAAGGGATTTCTACTCACTACTACTATTACAAAGATACATACAAGAGTCAGTACATTTACGAGTCGCTACATGAGTACTACAGTGGGAAACAATACACACTATATACTATACAAGAGAACACACTATACACTATACAAGAGAACATACTATATACTAATAAAGAGAAAACATCACTACACTATGACATACTATACAAACTTTTGAATACTATAAACCGAATGTGACATACTACTTCTCGATACGACACTTCATTGTGGTATCACTTTGTAACCAGAGTCTCCTGGAGGGAGAGCGGGCATTATGTGTATAGATCTATACGGTACAGACACTCCCACATCCCGACTGCTAGCTACAGTCCCAGCCGATAAGGCCAAGGGGTGACAGAATGTTACCTCACTACACATGACCTGGAGGGTCATCAGTTATTCAGCCGTCGATCAGCATGGTTACATACGAGTTCACATTTAAACCTTTAATTAACCAATTAAGAATTAAAGGCAAAATAGACTCTCCGAGGCGTATTGTTCATTTAATACCACCTGGAGTCTGCATTTCTTTCATTAGACTTTCCGAGGCGTATCATTCATTTGATACCACCTGGAGTCTACATTTTATTACTCTAGACTCCCCGAGGTATACTGTACATTTAGTACTACCTGGAGTCTGTGTGTTATCACTTTATAACCAGCAGTGTCACTGCTGAGGTAAAACATTATTTTCCTATTACACTTACTTGTGACCTTGTCACATACGCATTAAAGTAAACTATATTTTCATACCGACAGTTTCACTGGGGAAAACTCTTACTGTTACAAAAGAACAAACATATAAACAGTCGGGTCTTGGTAGAAGACTACATTTTACTGGAAAATATAGGATTTTCTAGGGAGTATACTATTTACAAACATTTACAAACAATTATGAACATTTACTCTACGTTGTTAAAAACATTTTCATACAAGCAATGACACTAAATACTTATGAACTCACCAGCTTTATGCTGATAAACTCTTTCAAAATAACTTGTATTCTTAGGTCATCAGTAGACAGGTACCGATGAAACTTTTGAGAAGATGGAGCACATACAAGACTCATCTTTTATTTTGATCATACATTTTGGTGTCTTACATACTATACAGACCACGCTTGTATAAAAATTATTCTATTAATGCAATGGATGTTGTTGCTTGTCTTTACTATTTTGCATTGTTATGATACTGTACATGACGTCCTCCACCCCAGAACGTTTCCGCCGTTCCGGTTTTAGGGTGTGACAATAGGGACTCGGCGAGTTGGCGGCCCAACTCGGCGAGTCCGGTCAACTGAAAGTTGACTTTGTCCAGGAAGTTGACTTTGACCAGGATGTTGACTTTGACCAAGGGTAAAATAGTCATTTTACCCTGAGAGTAGTTATCAGTATCTGATTTAGTGTTTATGGGATTTGTAGCCGGGGAGTTCCGGAGCAGTAGTCAGACAGTTTCAGATTTAGCATCTCAGCAGCCAGCATTACGAGGTGAGTTTCCTTCCAGTAGGAACGGGTCTACGGCCACAATGCCGGCCCGTTTAATTAGCAGTAGTTCCGGACTTCGGTCTGATGCAGTAGTTCAGTGTGTTTGATGTCTTTGTGATTCAAGCATGTCTTTGTGTTATGTGTTACGGGCTTCGGTCCGATGCAGTATGCAGTATCTGTGTTTATGCTAGTAGTTATGATTATGCTATGCTATGTTCAGTCAGTTCCGGACTTCGGTTCGATGCAGAGGGCAAGGCCCTGGTTAGTTCCGGACTTCGGTCCGATGCAGTTTCTAGACTTCGGTCTGATTCAGAGGGCAAGGCCCTGGTTAGTTCCAGACTTCGGTCCGATGCAGTTTCCGGACTTCGGTCCGATGCAGTGGGCAAGGCCCAGTAGTTGCTTTATATGTTATTGTATGGTATGTGGTAGTTTGGGGGAGCTCACTAAGCTTTGTGCTTACAGTTTCAGTTTTTGGTTTCAGGTACTTCCGCTAGTAAGGGGAAGAGCTCGGGATGATGGCATGGCACACACCACAGCTTTAGTTAATCCTGGGAGTTTTATTCGGATATTTTGATATGTTTTGACATCGGTTGATTCGATAAATTTATTATGACATTTTGAGGCGCATGATCCATGGATTTATCTTTTAATGTTTGATATTATGGTTTAGTAGAGTTTTCAAACGAAAATTTTTGGGTTGTATTTTTGGGATGTTACACAACCACCTAATGTCCCGATGTATACTTTATAATTAAAGAAAAGTCCATCAGACACTATTGTCTTAGGTCCACTGTGAAGTGAACATAAAGTGGTCATAATTGGTTAAACATTATTGTCTTAGCTGGAGGAACTACGCGATTACACCAGGATTAGCAAAAAGATTAGAAAAGGAATTACATAATCTTCTGTCTTCCTCTATATTTAATGCAATTTGTGTTATTGTGTCCCAATACGGTGATTTGTAACCCAAAGTTACTTTTTGAGAAGGTATTTTCTTATGCTCTCTCTTCATGTATTTTTTAGAAAATTGTATATGATTATTTGACGTTTTGCCTAAAATACCCTTGTATTGTAGGCAAAAAAGATGGCCCATACATTTAGGAAAAGAATTGCTCAACCAAAAGCAAGGGCTCCTGCTGGCATGCTTACGTTCCAGCATGAGGTATTGTATTATGTAAAATAACCTTCTATAGAGTTTGTGTTAAAAAGACAGAAACACCCTTTCTGACAACCCGAAATTTTCATTTGTATAATTTCCACAGTCAAACACTTCAAATATTAGATAAAAACATTTCAGTACATTTTTGGCCGGATTTAAACCCGTTTGGTGTTTTATTTTAGTTTTCGTCAAACGATTTAATAAATGGAAGTGACGTAATTAGTGGCGTTTAATAAACCGGGCAACCCGACACCTTAGCTAGGTGTTCACGGCCAAACATGGGGTGTTTGGGCCGTAAACACCCTTTCCCCATGCACTCATGCTTATAACATGGGTTTACCCCTTGCCCTCACTTTTTACCACCTTCCACTCAAGAACACAAGTTTTTCTCTCAAGTATCATCATCTTCTTCTTCCAAATCCGCCCAAAAATGTAAGTTTTCTTCCTAGATCCTTTTAAACAACACTTAATCTAGTGTTTCTACACCTTCTCATCCAAAGGATTCCGATTTTTACTTAGATCTTCAAAGAATCTTCAAATCTTCAAGAACACCAAGAACACATTTGCGTTTTTGGGTCCTAAAACACCTCTACAAGCTTCCTATAAGTAATTATACTTCATCTAACTAGTTATTGGCTTAGTATTCATGGATTAAACACCCAAAAAACCCCAAGAACATGGGTTTACGGTTTTGGAACATTCCAAAACCGTAAACACCCCAAAGAAGGGTTTTGAAGCTACAAACTCCTTCCAATGCTTGAGTAATGAACTAAGGACTTACATGCATGAACTAGGAACCCCAAAAAAAACGTGTAAGGATGAGACAAACATGAGTTTACGGTTTGGGAAGGCCTCCTAAAACCGTAAACACCTTCTAAGAATGTTTAAGTGCCTTAAAAACCTTCCTATGCTTGTGTAAGTGACTAGAACCTTGCATGCATAGCCTAGAACCACCAAAACACCAGAGAAATGAACCAACATGAGTTTACGACCGTAAACTCATGTGTTTACGGCCGTAAACTCCCAAGGGGGTGGTCCAAGGACCGTAAACTCCAAGAAGTGTCCATTTCTAGCCCCAATCACTTCCTAAGCCATGGATTCGAGTCTAGCATAATTCCTTGAGTAGTTTAAGACCTTTGAACACCCAATGGCACCATTACCATGAGTTTATGGTCGTAAACTCATGGAGACAATGGTCCAGAAACCGTAAACACACTTAAGTGTAACCAATTGAAGTGTAAACTCCATAATGAGGCCATACACTCCTTAGATGCAACCTCTAGCACTCCTTGCACTTGAAACAAAGTGTCTTCATGCATTAGAGTGTCTTTACTTACCTAATTAGTGACTAAATAACTAATTAGATACATTTATGTATCACTACATGTTACATAGGATCCGTGTGTGTGTTCAAGTCCTCACTTGACACCTAGCATCCTACCCGACACTTCCATCCACTTCACTCATTGCAGGTGAGTTCATACCCCTTAATTAACCTTTTAAATGTTTTTAAATGCTTTTATGGGGGGGGGGGAATACAAGTTTAATCAATAAAGTTATAGTATCAATCACATGTGATTTATAACTTGCAACCAAAAGGATTTTTATACTTTTAACTGCTCTACCAACAAAACTGCTTTAAGTGTTTATCAAACTCATTTTCATGTTAAATTGTTATAAAAATATTTCTAAACTCATTTAACTCCTTTTGTTCCCAAACCATATCTACACCAATATATTTATATAAGTAAGACTTGAAGGACTTAGGACTCATAGCTCACCTTACTTTCTGTTCTTGTTTTATTGTGGACTTAGGGTATATTGTTATCTGTCCGACTGTCGTTGAATTCTTAGTTATATATTATATATATTTGTGTTGAATATTAAAGTCTTCACTTCAGTTCAATACCTTTGTGTATCAAAGGCATGCAACCAACCTGACTATTTAACTATAATAGGTATAGTTAGGTATTACTACTCGTGTATACTATTACAATGGTACCTACCAGAGTCCGAACAGTTATGAGTCAATACATGTTAAACACTATAAAAAGAGAATACTATATACTATACAAGAGAACACCCTATACACTATACCAGAAAGTACATTATACATTATACAAAGAGAACATACTACAACAGAATGTGACATACTATCTCTTGATACGACACTTCACTGTGCTATCACCGTGTAACCAGAGTCTCCTGGAGGGAGAGCGGGCATTATGTGTATAGATCTATACGGGACAGACACTCCCACATCCCGACTGCTAGCTACAGTCTAAGCCGACTAGGCCCAGGGGTGACAAAATGTCACATTTCTACAGATGACTCGGAGGGTCATCAGGGATTCGATCGTCAATCAGCATGGTTACATACAAGTTCACATTTCGACCTTTAATTAATACATTAAGAATTAAAGGCAAAACAGACTCCCCGAGGTGTATTGTACATTTAATACTACCTGGAGTCTGTATTTTCATTTCATTAGCTGGCAGTGATATTGCTGGGGTAAAACACTATTTTCCCAATTACTTTACATGAATGAAGTCTAAAACTATATTTTCCTACTAATAGTTTCTCTGGGAAAACTTTTACATTTTCAAAGGATCAAACATACATACAACCGGGTCTTGGTAGAAGACCACTTTTACTGGAAAACATAGGGTTTTCCTAGGGAGCATACTATTTTCCAACATTGAGATCAATTATTATACTACATGGTTGTAATCATTTTTATACAAGCAATGACACTAAATACTCATGAACTCACCAGCTTTATGCTGGTACTCGCTTTCAAAATAACTTGTATTCTCAGGTCATCAGTAGACAGGTACAGATGCAGCTTTTGAGAAGATGGAGCACATACAAGACTCCTCTTTATTTTGATTATACTTTTGGTGTCTAACAAACTGTACAGAACACGCTTGTATTACAATTATTATATTAATGCAATGGATGTTGTTGCTTGTCTTTACTATTATGCATTGTTATGATACTGTACATGACGTCCTCTACCCCAGAACGTATTTCGCCGTTCTCGGTTTTGGGGTGTGACAGATTGGTATCAGAGCATTGTTTATAGTGAATCGAGTATATCAACCCATAAAAGATATACGAACTATAAACACATCGGGATTAAAACACTCTGGGCTTAGAGACATATGGTCAAATCCATTCATACAAGGGGTCAGTATCATACTAGGTATATATATGTACAATCCATTCATACAAGGGGTCAGTATCATACTAGAACAGAACAAAAGTATTAAGATTGTTGAACAGCACAATTGGGCTTAGAGACATATGGTCAAATCTGGGTGGATGTAGCCTGATCAACTACATTTTCCTAGGAGTGACTAGCATGTGCCTAAGAATGGTTGTGGTGTTGCAGCAAGACTAAAAACTTACCAATACTACTACAAGAACATCTGAATAAGAATACTATAGGAGTATTCTGCATTTCCTGTAACTTACATATGTGAGAACTAAAAAGGTTGTTACTAATAGGGCAATAGTTGCTAAGTGGATACACTACAGTTACATGTGACTAAGACGCTATAGACTTAGAATCTGTGATCTTTGCTTTACTTCCTGTTCCTTGTTTGGTTGTGGATTTAGAGTTAGGGTCACTTATTCGAAGGTCTATCATGTCTCGATTACATGTAATTGGTATGCATTATGCAAGTATTGGGTCGACTAATAACGATCATCTTATAAGTATCTTAGGATTAGTACGTCTACTAACTATCTTCTCTCCATTCTCGCATAGATACAATGGCTGATTCAAGGGTAACCCAGAGAGGGGTGCCCGTCGCCAGCAGAAGATTATCTACTCATCCTCTCTCTTTCTAAGAAGAATAGCCTTCCCCTTCAATACCTCCGTCTCACCTGTCTGTAAAACATTCCCGACTTTGAAAGTACTATAACTAGCCCTCTAAACTGTCAACATTCTCCTTATGGTTTGATGTAAGACCAATTGTTAGGTCGTGTTTCCTGAACTCATTTTACATCAGTAATACCAGTAATATTGGCAGTTGTCTAATCTATTTGGAAGTTCATGCTCTTGTGTTTTCTTACTCTATTGATATGCATCTATCTAATTGTTGGACGATGGCGATTTAATCCATGAAACACTCTCATCATACTTACAATTGATTCTCACTGTTGTCATCATCTTTTAAAATTTTTCAGTAAAAGATGCCTCCTCGCAAGCGTCCGACCAGACGCATGCCTGTGGATCAAACACCACCACCACCTCCCCCACCGCAGTTCGACCCGGTGATGTTTCAAGCAGCTGTGACCGCCGCGCTGGCGCAAGTCAACTCTGGTGGTGTTAGTGGAACGGGAACTGGCACAAACTCCAGCCATGGTGAAATCCACCCACGTGCACGAGAGTGCACCTATAAGGATTTCATCAGCTGCAAACCTACTTACTTCAATGGAACCGGAGGGATCCTTGTACTGTCCCAATGGATTGAGAGAACCGAAGCGATCTTCAAAATGTGCTCATGCCCCGAAGGAAGCAAGATAAAATTTGCTGCTTGCACCTTTACCCAAAGGGCCTTGACGTGGTGGAATGGCCATGTCAAATCACTCTCCCTGGTCACAGCCAATGCCATGGGCTGGGACACACTGAAAGAGCTCATGATGAGGGAATACTGCCCGAGGGGCGAGGTTCAGAAGCTTGAGGAGGAACTCTGGAACCTCAAAATGCAGGGTACTGACATCGTAGCCTATACGGGCAGGTACTACGACTTGGTGGCTCTATGCCCTAACATGGTGCCCACCGAAAGCAAAAAGATCGAGCGATACATCTGGGGTCTAGTACCCCCATATCGAGGGAACGTTCTATCATCAAAACCTACGACCTTCGAAAGTGCCAAGGAATTGGCCCAAAGGCTGATTGATCATGAAGTTCCCTCCACTCCATTAGCTACTACAACCACCACTTCTGCCCCAACCCACACCTCCAACAACAAAAGAAAGCGGTGGGATCGAAAGAAAGGAAAATCAGCCAAATCCTCTTCCAATAACCAACAAACAGTGGCTGTCCACGCTGCCACTACTCCTACTGCCCCTGTGCCCGCCAAAACATATGCGGGGAATCTACCCAAGTGCGATAAGTGCTCTTTCCATCATAATGACCCCTGTCGTGAGATGCAGTGCACCAATTGCAACCGGAAGGGCCATACAGTCCGATTTTGCAGAGCACCTCCCAAACCCATTTCCCAAATTCCTAGTTCGGGAGCAAGCCAGGCCTGCTATGGTTGTGGCGAAGTCGGACATTTCAAAAGAAACTGTCCAAAGACTGGCAACGCGGGAGGAGCAGGTAGACTACTTGCTATTGGCCACAATGAGGCTGTAGCAGACCCTACCGTAGTCACGGGTACGTTCCTTCTCGATAACTCTTATGCTTGTATTCTATTCGATAGTGGGGCAGAAAGAAGTTTCGTAAATCAAAACTTTAAACACTTACTCAAACAAACACTGCGATCACTGAAAGAAACATTCGTCGTAGAAATGGCTAACGGCAAGACGGAAAGTTCTAAAGAAATCTACATAGGTTGTACCCTCACGCTAGATAATCATTCGTTTCCTATCGACCTCATACCAGTAGCGATCAAAAGCTTCGATGTCATCATAGGCATGGACTGGTTGAGTCTCCATCGTACCGATATCTTGTGCTTCGACAAGGCCATCCGTCTGAATCTACCCAACAACGAAACCTTAATGATCTACGGAGACAAACCCAGTACGAGTCTTTGTATCATCTCTAGTATTCAAGCTCAGAAGTACATGCGTAAGGAATATCGTGTATTCGTTGCACACGTCGTCGACACGAGCCAGAAAATGAAAGACCTAAAAGACTTCCCCGTAGTACGCGATTTTCCCGACGTCTTTCCAGAAGAGCTACCAGGTTTACCTCCGCAACGTCAGGTCAAGTTCCGAATCGACTTACTCCCCGGAGCTACCCCCGTAGCAAAATCGCCTAGCGCCTGCTGAGATGCAAGAACTATCCGGTCAACTTAACGAACTGCTCAGCAAGGGCTTTATAAGACCAAGCTTCTCACCCTGGGGAGCACCAGTCTTGTTCGTCAAGAAGAAAGACGGATCGTTCCGCATGTGCATCGACTACAAAGAACTCAACAAGCTGACGGTCAAGAATCGTTACCCTCTTCCTCGTATAGACGATTTATTTGACCAACTGCAAGGGGCGAGCTACTTTTCCAAGATTGATCTAAGGTTCGGGTATCATCAGTTACGAGTGCTCGAGGAAGATGTTTCGAAAACAGCCTTCCGAACTCGTTACGGACACTACGAGTTCGTAGTAATGCCGTTCGGACTGACCAATGCGCCCGCAGTATTCATGGACTTGATGAATAGAGTATGCCGTCCTTACTTGGATCAGTTCGTCATCGTCTTTATTAATGACATACTTATCTACTCTCGAAGTGAGGAAGAGCATAGCGATCATCTGCGACAAGTCCTGGAAACCCTACGATCGGAGAAGCTTTACGCAAAGCTCTCTAAGTGCGAATTTTGGATCCGAAGAGTCGAATTCTTAGGACACGTGGTTAGCGAAGAAGGAATCCACGCGGACCCATCCAAGATTAAAGCTATTGAGAACTGGTCAGCACCAAAGACGCCTACAGAAATTCGCCAATTTCTAGGCCTCGCTAGCTACTACCGAAGGTTCATTCAAAATTTCTCTCGGATTGCGAAGCCTCTTACGACATTGACCCAGAAAGGCGTGGCCTTTGACTGGGTAGAGAAACAAGAGAAGTCATTCCAAACCCTAAAACGAGCCTTGTGCACCGCACCGATACTGTCCCTCCCCGAAGGGATAGAAGACTTCGTAGTATATTGTGATGCATCCAATCAGGGGCTCGGCTGTGTTCTGATGCAACGAGGTAAAGTCATCGCCTACGCCTCAAGACAGCTGAAGACACACGAGGTCAACTACACCACGTACAACCTCGAACTAGGAGCGGTTGTGTTCGCCCTAAAGATCTGGAGACACTATCTGTATGGTACGAAGAGCATCATCTATACCGACCACAAAAGCCTCCAACACATCTTCAACCAGAAAGAACTCAACATGAGACAACGACGGTGGGTCGAGCTACTCAATGACTACGAATGTGAAATTCGTTATCATCCAGGTAAAGCCAATGTAGTAGCAGACGCTCTAAGTCGGAAAGATTATTCTGGTCGAAGAGTCAAGTCATTAACACTGACTATCCATTCGCGTCTCTCCACACAAATAAAGGAGGCTCAGTTCGAAGCCTTGAAACCTGAAAATATAGCAGGAGAATCCCTGCGAGGAATGGATAAGAACCTACAGGTCAAGGGTAACAGAACCTTATATCTCATGGACCGGATCTGGACCCCGAGACACGGTGGCTTCAGAGACTTGGTCATGAAGGAGGCGCACAACACTCGATATTCCGTCCACCCGGGTTCAGATAAAATGTATCTGGATCTCAAGAAATTATACTGGTGGCCTAATATGAAAGCGGAGATCGCTACCTTCGTAAGTAAATGCCTTACTTGCGCCAAGGTCAAGGTCGAATACCAGAAACCATCAGGTCTACTCCAACAACCGGAGATACCTGAATGGAAGTGGGAGCGGATCACTATGGACTTCATAACCAAGCTACCCAAGACAACGGGTGGGCTTGATACCATATGGGTCATCGTCGATAGATTGACCAAGTCCGCACACTTCCTACCCATCAAAGAAACTGACAAGATGGAGAAACTCACAAGAACATACATCAGGGAGATCGTACGACTGCATGGTGTTCCTATATCTATTATCTCCGATAGGGATAGCAGATTCACTTCGAGGTTCTGGCAGTCCCTACAAAGCTCCCTGGGAACGAGGCTGGACATGAGTACAGTCTACCATCCTCAGACTGACGGACAAAGTGAGAGAACCATCCAAACTCTGGAAGATATGCTGCGAGATATGCTGCGAGCATGTGTGATCGACTTTGGTAAGGCTTGGGATACCCACTTACCCCTCGTCGAATTTTCCTACAACAACAGTTATCACACGAGCATCAAAGCTGCTCCATTCGAAGCCCTCTACGGCCGAAAGTGCAGGTCCCCTCTGTGCTGGGCTGAGGTGGGTGACACTCAATTAGCTAAAGGACGAGTTCCTGAAAGCACTCTCACAGGTCCAGAGAACATTCGGGAAACAACGGAGAAGATCGTTCAGATCCATGAACGATTGAAAGCCTCCAGAGACCGACAGAAAAGCTACGCAGACAAACGAAGGAAACCTTTGGAATTCCAGGTAGGAGACCGGGTCCTTTTGAAAGTCTCACCCTGGAAGGGCTTAATACGCTTCGGAAAGCGTGGAAAGCTAAATCCAAGATACATAGGGCCTTTTGAGATTCTCGCTAGAATCGGCCCCGTAGCTTACAAACTCAATCTACCCCGCGAACTTAGTAACGTGCATCCTACCTTCCACGTCTCGAACTTGAAAAAGTGTCTATCCGACGAGACTCTTGTAATCCCACTCGACGAGATCGAGATCAACGAAAGCCTCAACTACGTGGAAGAACCCGTGGAAATTATGGACCGAGAGGTCAAATGAACGAAACAAAACCGCATCCCAATTGTGAAGGTTCGCTGGAACGCCAAGCGAGGAACGGAGTTCACTTGGGAGCGCGAGGATCAAATGAGACTTAAATATCCTCATCTTTTTACTTAGTTATTGTATAATAACTTAGTTGCTTGAACTCTAATTTCGGGACGAAATTCCCTCTAACGGGGGGATGATGTGACAACCCGAAATTTTCATTTGTATAATTTCCACAGTCAAACACTTCAAATATTAGATAAAAACATTTCAGTACATTTTTGGCCGTATTTAAACCCGTTTGGTGTTTTATTTTAGTTTTCGTCAAACGATTTAATAAATGGAAGTGACGTAATTAGTGGCGTTTAATAAACCGGGCAACCCGACACCTTAGCTAGGTGTTCACGGCCAAACATGGGGTGTTTGGGCCGTAAACACCCTTTCCCCATGCACTCATGCTTATAACATGGGTTTACCCCTTGCCCTCACTTTTTACCACCTTCCACTCAAGAACACAAGTTTTTCTCTCAAGTATCATCATCTTCTTCTTCCAAATCCGCCCAAAAATGTAAGTTTTCTTCCTAGATCCTTTTAAACAACACTTAATCTAGTGTTTCTACACCTTCTCATCCAAAGGATTCCGATTTTTACTTAGATCTTCAAAGAATCTTCAAATCTTCAAGAACACCAAGAACACATTTGCGTTTTTGGGTCCTAAAACACCTCTAAAAGCTTTCTATAAGTAAGTATACTTCATCTAACTAGTCATTGGCTTAGTATTCATGGATTAAACACCCAAAAACCCCAAGAACATGGGTTTACGGTTTTGGAACATTCCAAAACCGTAAACACCCCAAAGAAGGGTTTTGAAGCTCCAAACTCCTTCCAATGCTTGAGTAATGAACTAAGGACTTACATGCAAGAACTAGGAACCCCAAAAAAAATGTGTAAGGATGAGACAAACATGAGTTTACGGTTTGGGAAGGCCTCCCAAAACCGTAAACACCTTCTAAGAATGTTTAAGTGCCTTAAAAACCTTCCTATGCTTGTGTAAGTGACTAGAACCTTGCATGCATAGCCTAGAACCACCAAAACACCAGAGAAATGAACCAACATGAGTTTACGACCGTAAAATCATGTGTTTACGGCCGTAAACTCCCAAGGGGGTGGTCCAAGGACCGTAAACTCCAAGAAGTGTCCATTTCTAGCCCCAATCACTTCCTAAGCCATGGATTCGAGTCTAGCATAATTCCTTGAGTAGTTTAAGACCTTTGAACACCCAATGGCACCATTACCATGAGTTTACGGCCGTAAACTCATGGGGACAATGGTCCAGAAACCGTAAACACACTTAAGTGTAACCAATTGAAGTGTAAACTCCATAGTGAGGCCATACACTCCTTAGATGCAACCTTTAGCACTCCTTGCACTTGAAACAAAGTGTCTTCATGCATTAGAGTGTCTTTACTTACCTAATTAGTGACGAAATAACTAATTAGATACATTTATGTATCACTACATGTTACATAGGATCCGTGTGTGTGTTCAAGTCCTCACTTGACACCTAGCATCCTACCCGACACTTCCATCCACTTCACTCATTGCAGGTGAGTTCATACCCCTTAATTAACCTTTTAAATGTTTTTAAATGCTTTTATGGGGGGGAATACAAGTTGAATCAATCAAGTTATAGTATCAATCACATGTGATTTATAACTTGCAACCAAAAGGATTTTTATACTTTTAACTGCTCTACCAACAAAACTGCTTTAAGTGTTTATCAAACTCATTTTCATGTTAAATTGTTATAAAAATATTTCTAAACTCTTTTAACTCCTTTTGTTCCCAAACCATATCTACACCAATATATTTATATAAGTAAGACTTGAAGGACTTAGGACTGATAGCTCACCTTACTTCCTGTTCTTGTTTGATTGTGGACTTAGGGTATATTGTTATCTGTCCGACTGTCGTTGAATTCTTAGTTATATATTATATATATTCGTGTTGAATATTAAAGTCTTCACTTCAGTTCAATACCTTTGTGTATCAAAGGCATGCAACCAACCTTACTATTTAACTATAATAGGTATAGTTAAGGATTACTACTCGTGTATACTATTACAATGGTACCTACCAGAGTCCGAACAGTTATGAGTCAATACATGTTAAACACTATAAAAAGAGAATACTATATACTATACAAGAGAACACCCTATACACTATACCAGAAAGTACATTATACATTATACAAAGAGAACATACTACAACAGAATGTGACATATTATCTCTCGATACGACACTTCACTGTGCTATCACCGTGTAACCAGAGTCTCCTGGAGGGAGAGCGGGCATTATATGTATAGATCTATACGGGACAGACACTCCCACATCCCGACTGCTAGCTACAGTCCGAGCCGACTAGGCCCAGGGGTGACAAAATGTCACATTTCTACAGATGACTCGGAGGGTCATCAAGGATTCGGTCGTCAATCAGCATGGTTACATACAAGTTCACATTTCGACCTTTAATTAATACATTAAGAATTAAAGGCAAAACAGACTCCCCGAGGTGTATTGTACATTTAATACTACCTGGAGTCTGTATTTTCATTTCATTAGCTGGCAGTGATACTGCTGGGGTAAAACACTATTTTCCCAATTACTTTACATGAATGAAGTCTAAAACTATATTTTCCTACTAATAGTTTCTCTGGGAAAACTTTTACATTTTCAAAGGATCAAACATACATACAACCGGGTCTTGGTAGAAGACCACTTTTACTGGAAAACATAGGGTTTTCCTAGGGAGCATACTATTTTCCAACATTGAGATCAATTATTATACTACATGGTTGTAATCATTTTTATACAAGCAATAACACTAAATACTCATGAACTCACCAGCTTTATGCTGATACTCGCTTTCAAAATAACTTGTATTCTCAGGTCATCAGTTGACAGGTACAGATGCAGCTTTTGAGAAGATGGAGCACATACAAGACTCCTCTTTATTTTGATTATACTTTTGGTGTCTAACAAACTGTACAGAACACGCTTGTATTACAATTATTAGATTAATGCAATGGATGTTGTTGCTTGTCTTTACTATTATGCATTGTTATGATACTGTACATAACGTCCTCCACCCCAAAGCGTATTCCGCCGTTCTCGGTTTTGGGGTGTGACACCCTTGTGTTAAATGAATTAATTATTTTATTTGTATGTTTGCAGAGTGGTTTGACACTTACTGCTGATGGTATATTAGGTCCACTGACTGGATATTTTCCTGCATAAGGTGTGGATTTGAAGATTGACTGATAAATAAAACCACATTTCTCACCACATAAGAAATGTTGTATTTTGTTTGGTGAATGTATACACCCTGGACTTTTGTTATGTGGATCAAACAAGCTTCAAGTCCTGAACTATATGTACATAGTTAGAACAGTAATAATGCTTTGTAGATTGGATAATAATAAAACAATACAAATTAACCTTTCACCGAAGGTTTCCAACCCCCGCAAAGCGGGGGCACTTATCTAGTTAGGATGAAAATTGAGATAACGATCCTAACAAAGTCAAAATAAGAGTAATAACCTAAAAAGTAATTTCTTCTAAGATATAAAATTGAGGAAAAGTGGATTGGAGATGAGATAACCGATATAAGAAATAGGAAAGATATTATATTTAAAATTGAATTAAATAGGAAATATATTATATTTAAAATTCCAAATTTGTATTTATATCATACAGTTTTATGTCAAAACGACGTATTTAGAAGTTCTATACCTCATCGTACATAAATTACAACACATATTCACTTTTTCCATATATATATATATATATATATATATATATATATATATATATATATATATATATATACACACACACACACACACACACCCTCTCCCAACATCACGTTTTCGTCAAGTTGAAAGATATGAAACTAATCGTTATATATATATATATATATATATATATATAAACGATTAGTTTCATATCTTTCAACTTGACGAAAGCGTGATGTTGAGAGAGTCACGTGAGGAGGAGGATGAAGAGTTGAAGAGAGAGGATGTCCAGTTCCACCATTTTCTAAGGAAGGGAAGACATTTTCACATTGGCTTGAAAGTGGAATACCATCTCTAGAAGATTGAATAAAACTATTTCCATAAGAACGAGGAAGACCATCATTGTCTTGATTTGACATCTAAAATTGGGAGAAAAGAGAATTCAAGTTAGTTGATTTTAATCCTTAATTATTAACCCAAAAATTAAATTAAGGTTAGGATCCATATTTTCGATTCAAACTTTGAAGAGAGATGTCGTAATCAAATTCAAACATATTTTAGGTAGGTAAGACTTTTACCAATTTCAGTCTTATGAAACTCTTAGATCTTTTGAGATTCATTAAATCTTATCAATGACATGTTTAATCTCGATTATGCTCTTACCAATTGTGATTGGTATACCAATAATCACAATTAAGATGTGAATAACCATGCAAACTCGCTCAAACACCCTCGATCGATTTATAATCTCCCATTGATGTGCCGATTAACCACACATGCTCCATCAACAATTATAAGCACGATTTGTTTCATCATTTCATCTTTATAGTCCCAAATTAGTGTGCCGGTTAACGAGACATGCTCCACTAACGAATCATAAAGAAATTATGTGTGTTTTCATGGATTAACATACACTTCACATTTTTCCTAAAGTAACTAGAGTTGGGATTTATGTAAAAGGTTTCAGTACTTTATATCATCATACTTTTAATGAGGTTATGTCCTATCAAATCTGTTCGGCTAACGACCCTCTACCATACAAGTGAGCGGTGGGTGAGAGTGGACACTCATTCATTGGTCATTTTATAGGTCGTTTCCTTATACCCCTTATAGTGTGATTTCGTGAATGAGGAGTACTAGTGATTTGACTAACTTTTCTTATACATATAATATATTAAACATTTAATCATAAATAGTATAAGGTGTATTTTAAAACTTTTTAAAGCACAAGGTTTAAATATTATTTATCTAAATTAATCATATAATTAATTAATCACTTAAAACCTATCATGGATTTATAATTATCTTTTAATTAGTCTTATACTTAAACTTATTATTAAATTCACAAGGATAATTCAATTTAATTAATCTTATAATTAAATATATAATCTTTCCAAGATTATCACACTAGCATAAAAGGTCGGGGCATGTTTACCGAAGTCTATCACACAAGAAAATCCCATGCATTACCAAAGTCTATCACACTTGCACGGGACATGTTTTCTAGCTTTTTTATCGTCCTTTCACTTTGTTCATCCGTTTGAGGGTGATATGAAGTACTCATGTCTAGTTTGGTTCCTAGGGGGTGTAGTTTGTCATATTTGGCTTAGGTTGCCTGGATGCGTATACAATGACTTTATTTCGTTGCATCAATACGCATCCTAACCCTTGGTGAGAGGTGTCACAAAATACTACGAAGTCTTCTGTTTCCTCTGGAAGAGACAAAATTGGTTCACTGCACAACAATTGTCTCAATTTCTGAAAGGCAGACTCTTGGCTGTCTCCATAATCAAATTATTTGTCTTTCTAGGTTAGTACGGTGAGAGGGTTAGCTATGTTGGAGAAGTTCTCGATGAATCTCCGATAATAGCCGACAAGCTGTAGGAATTGACGTATTTCGGTTGGCGTCGTTGGTGCTTTCCAATCCTTAACCGCTTCGATCTTTGTGGGATCGACATGAATCCCTTTACTGCTGACCAAATGGCCGAGGAAATACACTTCGTTAATCCAGAATTCACATTTAGAAAACTTTTGTCACACCCCGGCCGTCGGCGGAAACACCGGGCGGTGTAACGTCATTTCTCGTATCATAGTTATCAACTTCCTGAAAACACATGCATTTAAAAATACGTCAACATAAAGTTGGTGAGTTCACAGGTTTTGACTCCATATAAAAATAATATATTTTCCAAGTTTCAAAAAGTATAGTTTTGAAAGTATCATTTTGATTCTCCAACATTTAGTATATATATATATATATATATATATATATATATATATATATATATATATATATATATATATATATATTAGGTATAATGGTTTACTTATTAAATAAGTAGTTTACCTATAAGTCTCATATAGTATGAATATAATGGTTTGTAATTCCATACAAACGAAAGTTGCTACGTATAAATCTTATTTCAATTCTATACGAGTAAAACCGTTACGTATAAATCTATTTCAATTCTATACGAGTATGTGTGTTAGGTATAATTATCTACTTAATATACAAGTAGTACCTAGGGTATAAGTAGGGGGAAACTTATACTTAACATTAATACTTGTATAACGACAAAGTATAATGCTTCTAACAATTTGCTACCATGAGTCCGTAACCGCTGCTTGACAACAAAACCTCTGACAAAACAATACACTCATGATTTACCATGAGAAACAATACACTCATGATTTACCATGAGAAACAACACCGCGCGCTTCATCGACGCCGGAATAAAAATAAAAGGAACGAATTGTCACTCGCTTGTCTTGAGTTGTAATTAACAACCACGAGTGGGGCCGTCAACCCGTAACTTATTCATACACGACTTTCTCGCTCACACGGGATTAACGGTTACAGGTCAGAGGACTTCCAATAAGATCCCCAATCTTAGTTGATGAATGAGGTAGCTCATGTAGACTTTGACGGCTTCCTATAACTCTAACAACAAAAGCATTTTCATGTCTAAAACCCTAAGTCACTTAACTATGCTTTTAAACATTACTCCTAACTTCATAACATTTAGGCAGTATAACAGTTATATCTTGGAGTAACACCAGGTTTTATATTGACCTAAAACCAATAATAACAACATATAACGTTCCTAGTTTTATCTTGACATAAAACTATCAATAGCAATACTAAGTTTTATCTTAACATAAAACTAACAATAACAACATATAACATATCTAGTTTTATCTTGACATAAAACCAATAACAACAACATATAACATACATGGTTTTATCTTGACATAAAACCAACAATAACAACATATTTATCAATTAACATATAGGACTTCCGCGTATAACTCTGGAACTATATCGCACACAACACATATATATAGAATCCTAAGTATAACTCAAGATCTACATTAGTATACTACTATAACAATAACATGCTAACAACTTTACGATAGTTGTATACTTTCAGATACGAAATAACTATATCCCGGTTATTATAACTATCTACGTTGATACTAATATATTATCATATAATAATAACGTATATATAATATTTAGCATGCGTTTTCCCCCGAAAATATTAGAAAGTGGGGCCGTGAAACTCACCTCAGTAGCGTGATTATAGAATCTAAACGGTCAGAGGCTCGTCGTTGTCAGGCTCGAGAAGGGAAAACGGCCTTCGGAAACGAGAGAGAATGAAAGGAGAAGGTGTAAGGATTGAATGAGCTTTGATCGCTATTTATAGGGTGTTCTGGGGCCATTCACGTCGTGAACATGATAGGTTCACGTCGTGAACTTCCATGAGTCACCCCATAGCCTTAACGCGTGTTTTCTAGCTCCGATTAGTGTCTGTTGACTCCTCACGTCGTGAATTTTTGATGCTCATGTCGTGAGTTCAGTCAAATTAGGGTTTCTGACAGCTGCATCTTCGGAAGGCCCATAACTTTTGCATACGAACTCCGTTTTCGGCGTTCTTTATATGCACGCGTAGGTAATTCCGAGTACTACGACTTTCGTTTAGACTCTAATAGCTAATTCTAAGTCTATTTTAAATTCCTCTTGTTATAAGGCATTATAGCGTTAGAATTTATCATAACTTCTTCACGCGAAGTCAGATTTAGATGTACTCTATATTTTTGTAATCGTATGAACGTATACTTTGAGTTGTATCATTAAAGTTCATACTTTAACATGAATTACATAGTAAGTTTATCACATTACTAGTTTAACAAAATCACATTACATGATTGGCATAATCACATGTGATTGTTATTGACCTAATTTTGACGGGTGTTACATTCTCCCCCCGTTAGAATAATTTCGTCCCGAAATTTATCTTGTGGATGGGGTTTTATTAAATAGTTGGGGGGTCTTTTTGTTTCATCTGATCTTCATATTCCCAAGTAAATTCAGGTCCTCGTAAAGAGTTCCATCGAACTTTCACTATGGGAATACGACTTTGTTTTAATCATTTGGTGTATCGATCCATGATTTCGACAGGTTCTTCTACAAAGTTGAGTTTGGTTATGACTTGTATCTCGTTGAGAGGTACAACAAGAGTGTCATCGAATAGACATCTTTTGAGAGTTAACACGTGAAAAACATCATGTACATTGCTTAGCTCTTGAGGTAACTTGAGTTGGTATGCGACAGAATCAATTCTTGCTAGAAAAGGTCCTATATACCGTGGGTTTAGTTTGCCTCGTTTCCTGAATCGAATTACGTCTTTCCAAGGAGAGACCTTCAACATTACTTTATCTCCAACTTGGAATTCCAAAGGCTTACGTCTTACGTTAGCATAGATCTTCTGACGATCACGTGCTGCCTTTAATTGATCCTTAACTTGCATGATCTTTTGAGTTGTCTCGTGGATTATTTCTGGTCCAGTACGTAAGGTATCTCCTGTACATTCTCTGGCCATCTGCGTATCTCCATCTTCTGCCCAACACACTGGGGAACGACATTTTCGTCCATAAAGAGCCTCAAACGGTGTAGCCTTGATGCTGGTGTGATGACTATTGTTGTAGGAAAACTCAATTAATGGTAAATGAGTATCCCACGCATTTCCAAAGTCTATTACACAGGCTCGGAGCATATCTTCTAAAGTCTGAATGGTTCTCTCACTCTGACCATCAGTCTGTGGATGATAAGCTGTACCCATGTCTAGACGTGTTCCTAAGGATTTTTGTAGAGATTGCCAAAATCGTGAAGTGAATCTACTATCTCGGTCAGAAATAACAGAATTTGGAACTCCATGCAATCTGACAATTTCCTTAAGATAATTTCTAGTTAGCTTTTCCATCTTGTCGTTCTCCTTAATTGGTAAGAAATGGGCGGACTTAGTCAATCTATCGACTATTAACCAAATAGTGTCGAACCCACTAGGAGTTTTAGGTAACTTAGTGATGAAGTCCATTGATATCTACTCCCATTTCCATTCAGGTATTTCCGGTTGTTGAAGTAAACCTGAAGGCCTTTGATGTTCTGCCTTTACTCTAGAACAAGTTAAACATTTGCTCACATAAGTAGTAATTTCTGCCTTCATGTTTGGCCACCAATAATGTACTTTTAAATCTTAGTATATTTTATCAGAGCCTGGATGCACGGAATATCTGGACTTGTGGGCTTCTTCTAAGACCAAGTCCCTAACTCCACCGAACTTAGGCGTCCAAATTCGGTTCATAATGTATCGCGTTCCGTCATCTTTTTGTATAAGTTGCTTTTCCATTCCTCGCAAAGCTTCGTTCTTGATATTTTCTTCTTTTAGAGCCTCAAGTTGAGCTTTTCTAATTTGTGCGGTAAAGTTAGAATGGATAGTTATAGTTAATGCTTGTACCCGTCGGGTTTTAATATATTCTTTCCGGCTCAAGGCATCTGCTACCACGTTTGCCTTTCCGGGATGATAACGAATCTCACATTTGTAATCATTCAACAATTCGACCCATCTTCGTTGTCTCATATTAAGATCTTTTTGGTTGAAGATGTGCTGGAGACTCTTGTGGTCGGTAAAAATAGTACACTTAGTACCGTATAAGTAATGTCTCTTAAATTTTTAGTGTAAAAACTACAGCTCCCAATTCAAGACCATGGGTAGTGTAATTATTCTCATGCACCTTAAGTTGTCGTGATGCATAGGCGATAACTCTTCCTCTTTGCATCAACACACATCTCAATCCTTGATTTGATGCGTCGCAGTATTCGATGAAATCTTATGTTGGCGTCTTTGGTGCTTCTCAATTCTTGATTGCTTCAATCTTGGAGGGTTGGACATGAATCCCTTTGTTACTAACCACATGTTCTAAAAATTTGTACTTCTCTAATCCAAAATTCACATTCGGAGAATTTGGCGTACAACTTTTCTTTTCTTAGTAGTTCCAAGATTATTTGCAAGTGTTGACCGTGTTCTTCCTTGGTTCGTGAATGTATCAATATATCATCGATAAACACTATCACAAATTTATCCAAGTACGGTTTGCAAACACTATTCATGAGATACATAAACATTGTTGGAGCGCTGGTCAATCCAAAGACTTAACTAGGAACTTAGATTGACCATACTGAGTCCTAAATGTTGTCTTCGAAACATCGTCTTCTTGTACTCCGAGTTGATGGTATCCTGATCTGAGATCTATCTTTAATCTTCTAGAATCTTTAGGTGTTTTAGTCTATCAACCACCGTATCCAAGTTTAGTTGTGCATCGGCCTGACCATAATTAAACATAGGTGATCAGTCTACATTTAGTTGTGGTTCGTACCATGTACAATAAAACTCGACTAAGTAGTTTGACCTAAAACCTTGCGTTGAATTCCTATCGAGGGTTTGGGTTTTCTATATTTTTGACATGTGTTCTCATCGTGGGACTGAGTTCATACATAACTCTATATCTTTGTGTTTGTTGTATTCATGGGTATTATTAATTATTGTTTGTTACTTCAGGTCTAGCTGATAAGGCACCGGCCAGTCAGGACAGTCGAAAGGGCAGGATCATTTTAGCATATAGCCGTTCTGAAATCCAGCAACCCAAATCGACATGTCTATCCTTGTCACCGCTCCCGTAAGTAGTCCTTCAGTAGTATAATTACTAATACTTTTTATTTGTAGGTTAAGGGATATACCTAAACCTAACAGAGTAAGCCCTAAACTATAGTCGTGCTTTCATACGAAAGTACTAATTCACTATAGTTAATAGCTCTGATACCAATCTGTCACACCCCGGCCGTCGGCGGAATAACCGGGCGGTGTAACGTCATTTCTCGTATCATAGTTATCAACTTCCTGAAAACACATGCATTTAAAAATACGTCAACATAAAGTTGGTGAGTTCACAGGTTTTGACTCCATATAAAAATAATACATTTTCCAAGTTTCAAAAAGTATAGTTTTGAAAGTATCATTTTGATTCTCCAACATTTAGTATATATATTAGGTATAATGGTTTACTTATTAAATAAGTAGTTTACCTATAAGTCTCATATACTATGAATATAATGGTTTGTAATTCCATACAAACGAAAGTTGCTACGTATAAATCTTATTTCAATTCTATACGAGTAAAACCGCTACGTATAAATCTATTTCAATTCTATACGAGTATGTGTGTTAGGTATAATTATCTACTTAATATACAAGTAGTACCTAGGGTATAAGTAGGGGGAAACTTATACTTAACATTAATACTTGTATAACGACAAAGTATAATGCTTCTAACAATTTGCTACCATGAGTCTGTAACCGCTGCTTGACAACAAAACCTCTGACAAAAAAATACACTCATGATTTACCATGAGAAACAATACACTCATGATTTACCATGAGAAACAACACCGCGCGCTTCATTGACGCCGGAATAAAAATAAAAGGAACGAATCGTCACTCGCTTGTCTTGAGTTGTAATTAACAACCACGAGTGGGGTCGTCAACCCGTATCTTATTCATACACGACTTCCTCGCTTACACGGGATTAACGGTTACAGGTCAGAGGACTTCCACTAAGATCCCCAATCTTAGTTGATGAATGAGGTAGCTCATGTAGACTTTGACGGCTTCCTATAACTCTAACAACAAAAGCATTTTCATGTCTAAAACCCTAAGTCACTTGACTATGCTTTTAAACATTACTCCTAACTTCATAACATTTAGGCAGTATAACAGTTATATCTTGGAGTAACACCAGGTTTTATATTGACCTAAAACCAATAATAACAACATATAACGTTCCTAGTTTTATCTTGACATAAAACTATCAATAGCAATAGTAAGTTTTATCTTAACATAAAACTAACAATAACAACATATAACATATCTAGTTTTATCTTGACATAAAACCAATAACAACAACATATAACATACATGGTTTTATCTTGACATAAAACCAACAATAACAACATATTTATCAATTAACATATAGGACTTCCAAGTATAACTCTGGAACTATATCGCACACAACACATATATATAGAATCCTAAGTATAACTCAAGATCTACATTAGTATACTACTATAACAATAACATGCTAACAACTTTACGATAGTTGTATACTTTCAGATACGAAATAACTATATCCCGGTTATTATAACTATCTACGTTGATACTAATATATTATCATATAATAATAACGTATATATAATATTTAGCATGCGTTTTCCCCCAAAAATATTAGAAAGTGGGGCCATGAAACTCACCTTAGTAGCGTGATTATAGAATCTAAACGGTCAGAGGCTCGTCGTTGTCAGGCTCGAGAAGGGAAAACGGCCTTCGAAAACGAGAGAGAATGAAAGGAGAAGGTGTAAGGATTGAATGAGCTTTGATCGTTATTTATAGGGTGTTCTGGGGCCATTCACGTCGTGAACATGATAGGTTCACGTCGTGAACTTCCATGAGTCACCCCATAGCATTAACGCGTGTTTTCTAGCTCCGATTAGTGTCTGTTGACTCCTCACGTCGTGAATTTTTGATGCTCACGTCGTGAGTTCAGTCAAATTAGGGTTTCTGACAGCTGCATCTTCGGAAGGCCATAACTTTTGCATACGAACTCCATTTTCGGCATTCTTTATATGCACGCGTAGGTAATTCCGAGTACTACGACTTTCATTTAGACTCCAATAGCTAATTCTAAGTCTATTTTAAATTCCTCTTGTTATAAGGCATTATAGCGTTAGAATTTATCATAACTTCTTCACGCGAAGTCAGATTTAGATGTTCTCTATATTTTTGTAATCGTATGAACGTATACTTTGAGTTGTATCATGAAAGTTCATACTTTAACATGAATTACATAGTAAGTTTATCACATTACTAGTTTAACAAAATCACATTACATGATTGGCATAATCACATGTGATTGTTATTGACCTAATTTTGACGGGTGTTACAACTTTGCCTAAAGTTTCTCTTTTCTTGAAATTTCCAGAATTAAACGCAAGTGTTGGCCATGTTCTTCCTTGTTCTGTGAATATATTAATATGTCGTCGATGAAGATGATTACAAATTTATCCAAGTAGGGTTTACACACCTGATTCATAAGGTCCACGTTGGTCAGTCCAAATGGCATAACCAGAAACTCATAGTGACCATATCGAATTCGGAATGCCGTCTTTGGAATATTTGCTTCTTGAACTCTAAGTTGATGGTAGTCGGATCTTAGACTGATCTTTCGAGTGGTAGCATGATTCCTTGGAGTTGGTCGAACAGGTCATCGATCCTCGGGAGTGGATATCAGTTTTTGATGGTGAGCTTGTTCAACTCTTGATAGTCGATGCACATCCTGAACGATCCATTCTTTTTTTGACAAACAATATCGGGGCTTCCCATGGAGAGAAGCTTGTCCGGATAAAGCCTTTGTCATGAAGTTCTTGAACTTGACTGGATAGTTCTTGCATTTCCGATGGAGCCAGTCGATAAGGAGATCGTACCACTGGTGTGTCACCCGAGATTAGGTCAATTCGGAATTCGACATGTCTGATTGGAGGTACTCTGGGCGGATCCTCTATAGATACGTCCGGGTAGTCGCACACTTGCGGTGTGTCTTTTATTTCCTTACCCTGGTCTTGTATATCCACCACGTGGGCCAAGAAAGCGAAGCATCTCTTCTGCAAATACTTCCTTGCCTTCATGGAAGTGATGAATCTTAGGTTCTTCCCTGATTTATATCCGTAAATGATGAGAGCCTCGTTGTTGGGTAAAGGTATTCAGAAAGATTTTTCGTATCATTGAACCTCCGTTCGATGAGGTGATGACCAATCTATTTTGATGATTACATCGAACTTTCAATTATCATAGGCATTAGGTCGACGTGAAAAATGTGGTTATTCAGGGTGAGAAGGCAATTGGTGAGTATTTCTAAAGTGTTTTCTATTTGGCTGATTGCCATTTCTATTGTGTAAGTTTTATTAAGTTTGCAGAATTTATGTTTTATCGTGTTTCTAAAACTATGGTTAATAAAACTTATATCGGTATCAATATCAAATCATACGGAAACATAAATATTGTTGATATGAAACATATCAGTAACCACAGCTGGGTCCTGGCGAGCATCTCCTGCACCAATTACCATGTTCTTCCTTTGCCATCTTGATTCTTCAACTTAGGACAATCCTTCTTGAAGTGTCCCGGTTGGTTGCATTTGAAGCAATTACGCATTTTTCCTACAACAGTGGTTGAGGTTGTAGTAGTTGTGTAACATCTCGATTTTCAAGTATTTACCTTTTAACCCCTTAGTATGAGAATTGAGTGTGTTTTGGCCCTTAGTGGCATTTTCGTAATTTTTAGAAGTAGGATGTGTACGTTGGGCGTACATGCATGTACGCTGGGCGTACCGCGTACATGGGTTTTGTGGATGATGTTGGGCGTACATTTGGTACGCTGGGCGTACGTGGTCAGAGTGCAAACCCTAATTTTTAGGGTTTAGACCCTATTTAAGCATCCTTAAGTCCCAAGTCATCCTTCTTTTATTAGCCTCCAGCCCCAACTTCGACCCTTCCAAACCCTAATTCATTTTGAGCATTCTTGAGCCATTTATGGGTGTTTTGGTGTTCATAGAGGAAGAGGAAAGAAGAGAAAACAACTTAAAAGCTTGGAACAACCTTGGATCTTGAAGCTTTGCACCCTCCTACATCTTTGGAAGGTATAAAGTTCATACCTTGATGCTCATTTGGTTAAATCTAGCTCATGTGGTGTTATTATGTGCTTTTGTCCCCAATCAATGTTGTCCTTGAGTATAGCATGCTCTAGATCATTCAAGCTGTCCTTTCAGACGTTTTAGAGCATTTAGAAGCATAAAAATGTAATATTGATTGCTAGTTTCCTTCCATGAATGATTTTCAAGGTCTTAGTGGGTTAAGTAGTTAGGGTTTTCGTTGTTGGGAACTTATTAGCCATGCAAGACCATAAAGTTGGAAACTTTATGGTTAAGGAAGTTAGTTTAGGGTTGGATCTGAAATTTGAGCAAAAGAGCTTAATGAATAAGCTCTTAATGGCAGAATTGATGCAGGCAGCATACGCTGGGCGTAACCCAGGTACGTCGGGCGTACTAAGCCAACCAGCCTGTAATTCGGTCAACACTCGTGTACGTTGGGCGTACAAGATAAGTACGTTGGGCATACTCAGCTGTGTTGACCAAGTTTGACTTTTGAATTTTTCCGACTTTGACTAGGATTTGACCAAGTTTGACCTAAGGGTATTTTGGGTATTTTGAGTTGTGTTTGAGGTTGGTCACTATTTGATGTATAGGTGATGGGTAGAGCTGATATTCGGAGCAGAGACCTGTTCAGCTATTTGTTCGGACTGAGAGGTGAGTTTTCCTCACTGTACTTACAGGTCGAAGGCACCAAGGCCCGCCCATTGGATTAGTATCCTGGTTTACTGTATGTTGCTATGCTATAGTGATCAGTTAGATCTGTATCCTGGTTTATTGTATGTTGCTATGTTGTAGTGATCTGTGAGATCTGTATCATGGTATATAGGATGTTGCTATGTTGCAATAATCTGTTAGATCTGTATCCTGGTATATAGGATTTTGCTATGTTGTAGTGATTTATTGGATCTGTATGACTACATGTATCTGCTAGCTATTGACTGTTATGGTGTATGTTGATATGTGATGGTTTAATGGGTTGAGGCGGACCGGCTGAGACTGAAGGCAAGACACCCAGGGTGGTCCAGATATACTGAAGGCCTGCGAGGCGGACCAGTCAGGCTGAAGGCCCGGAGAGTGGTCCAGATAGGCGGAAGGCCTGGTGAGGCGGTCCAGTCATGCTGAAGGCTTTGAGAACGGTCTAGATAACATGTAGGCCTTCGAGGCAGTCCAGTCATGCTGAAGGCTCATGTATGCATGTTGTTGTTGGTATGTCGTGTGGTGGTACTTTGGGGAAACTCACTAGGATTCGTGCTTACAGTTCAGTTTATTGTTTCAGGTACTTCAGAGGATCATGGGAAAGTGAAAGTGTGATTGTGCACATATTCCTGTTTTTATGACATTGGATCTTGGGATACTCTGATTTTGAATAATACTTTTGAAAGATTGGTTTTGTAAACACTTTATGGAAAAAATGGGTTGTTTTTGAAAATTTAAATCTTATTGTGATTTTTGGGATGTTACATGTTGGGGTTTTTTTGTAGAACTTAGAGGTGTGACCTCTTAAGTTACAGTTGTTACAGACCATGCAATTTTCGACATTGTGGAAATTACACTTGGTACAACGGGGTAAAGTCCCAGAGTAGGATTTGGACGGAGTGGGAGTGTTTATGTTTGCGTTGTAGATAGTCATAGGTTCTAATTTGGGCTAGAGGAGTTTGAATTTCCCTTTGGACTCCTTGTGGTACTTCTGTTTCGTACCCTCTGTCTGGTTCTACTTCGTCTGTTGGGTTGTGGTACTCGGATGGAGATATTGTTCAATCAAATGATAGGCCAATTGTTTAACACTATCAAAGGTAGTGGGTTTGAATGCAGCAACCATACATTGAACTGGGGGAGTTAGCCCCCAAATGTACCTTTCAATATTTTGTATTCCGAGTTTACTATACTCGGGCATAGGTTGGCGAGGTAGTTAAATCGGGAGGTGTAAGCAGTCACCTCCGACTCTTTCATAGTAAGGTTCAACAATTCTTGTTCTAGGGCATAAATTTTTTGTCGAGGACAATACTCTCGATCAACATCTGTTTCAGGGCTTCCCAAGTAATGGCACAAGCTGCATCGATTTTCTATAGACTTAGTATGGTTCTTCTACCAATTCAGGGCGGAATCCATTAGCGTACAAGTGGCATACTTAACACGATAGTCATTAGCGAAAGAGCTGATATGGAACATTGTCTTCATTAATTCTATCAACGAGATAGACAAATGGCTCCTTCCCTACCGAATAAGGATTAGGGTTGGTTGGCTAAGAACTTCTTGTATGAACAGGATCTGGGGATGTTTTTGTTAAAGACTGGAATACTGTCACCATTTCTACTGTTCACGAAAGATTCGTTCTGGGCAGCCTCATACGAAAGGAACAAGAAGGGTCTTCGAATGGAATGATGCAAACAAGAAAATATCGATGGTTGTGGTGGACTTACAATACATAGCAAGCAGTAGAGGGTGGTGCACAGTGACAGTGAACGATGGTGAGGGTAGCAGGGTTTGCTCCGACAGTTTTGATGCCCTGTTTTCTGCTTTCTGTCGGTGATCAATGAAGGGAGGGGGGGGGGAACCAGGAGGTGGCAGGGGCCGTGGGGTGGTGGTTCGATGATGATGATGGGAGGTATAAGGAGGTGCTAGTGGTGGTATAAGGTGGTGATGTTGTGAGGGGATATATTTGCAACAGTTTTCCGGTGGGCTGCCTTGCTCGAGATTTTGGCACCGATGGGAGCTATTCCAGGAGGGGTGGCAGGGGTATGTCTTAGCTTCCTTGGAGTTTTAGGTGGTGGTGGTATAGGGCTGAGATGCGGGAGGTATGGGGCTATTTCCGGCACGGGGTCAAAACCGGGAATTGGAGAATTTTCAAGCACAAGAGAGAAAAAGAGAGAGATCGGATGTTTGAACTGATTTGGTGTGAGTTAAGGGGTCTCCAAGGCTTCTTATTTATACTAGAAGAGTCCTCTCTCATGCAATGCAAGCCCTTACCTCAAATGTAAGTCAAACACTCAAGGTAGCCCATGCTATGTACTTTGGGGGTGAAGTGTTGGGCAAAGAGGAATGTGAGGAAAGAGTGAGAGGGGTTGGACGTGGGTGAGGGGGTGTTAGGGACCTTCTCATGGCTGATTTCCTGATTCCACAAGGTGGGGCCCATCAAAGTGACCAGTCAAGCCTTAAATGCCCTAAAAATGCTTCTCATTTTGCGTATCGGGTTCGGAACATCTAATATTTTTTTTCCCGAATGTGTCGTTTGATAGAGTTAATTTCAAGGATTCTAAAAACCCGAACGGATTAATTTTTCGAGTTACGGAACTCCGGGAAATCGAGTTTAAAGTTTCGCGTCTAAATAGCCCGTAACGCTCGTTTTTTCGACTTTTGCAAATATTTTTGCTAAAAATATTTTTTCAGTATGAAATTCAAATTAGGCCATAGCTTGAGTCCAAAAACTCTCTTGGAATTTCCATCGGAGGTGTGCAAGTGCGTCAACAGAACGATTCAGTTTTACGCGATAAAAAAATCAGTGTTTTACTGTCTGCTTTCTTAAAAATGTCGTATCTTTTGCATACGAACTCCGTTTTGGACGTTCTTTATATTTTCGGAAACAGGGGCACATGTTATATCATGTTCAAATGTTTGCTTTGCTCATAACAGCTTAATACGAATTTTCAGTTTTTCAGACGCATTAACCAGTTTTGCAATTTGAGCTGTTTGATTCGTTTGACAGTTTACACATTTGGAAGTAATGTATCATTTGATATCTTATAATATTTGAAATGGACTCATTTATTTTACATTAGATGCACTAAAACTCAATGAGTTAAATTACAAAGAGATTTATTGTAATTTAGTCGTTCACAGTCTATGACCTAAATTCCGGGATGTCACAACTTTCGCCCACCTGGTTCCAATATCATGGGTTCCTTAGCACCTGCATATTAAAAATACAATTTTGAACAACCAAAAATAACAAAATTTTCAATTTATAATGGAAGTTAAATGATCAAACCTCTCTTATTTTGGTTTATTTCTTAAGGAAATAAAAAATTTCAAAACTAATCTGTGACATTTCAGCACTGATCGTTTGTAGATTTCAGATTTCATAAACCAAAATGAAACCAATTAATCTTTCGTTCCATGTTCAAGATCTATGAATCTTCAGACTAATATATGCAATTTTGAGATAATATTTACGTGGTAAAAAAGAAAAACCCCAACTGATGCACCAGAATGTTGGGAGAAGAAGAAGCCCTAATCGACACACCAAAAACATCATCGATAAGTAGTTGTGGTGACAGAGATCGGGGGAAGAAGAAACCCAAATCGACACACCATAAACATCATCAATAAGCCGATTTAGGGTTGGAAAACATAAATTGGTAGAATACCCGAAGATGGTGAGATGATGAACACATGAAATGGGTTTTACTTGCAAATCAACAACATTAAATCAAAAAATTTAGGAATTTCAAACGGAAAATCAAAAGAAAACAAAACTTTAAGGATTACAAAGAGATGGGAGAGAGAATAGGGTTTAATTGAAATCGATTCGATTGATACTCTAGAGAAGAGGAGGGGAGATGAGGAAATTTCAAAAAAGTTCAAATCCCTTTTACAAGTTCATATGTATATTCACTTTTGTAAGCCAACTTGTAATGAACCTTTGAAAGACAAATGAAGTCAACAAGCCATCAAAGACTCAAAGGAGTCAACACAAGTTCAAGTAATATGTCTATGAGCATGCTATAGTATAATACTTAAGGATTTCAAGTTTTAGAACCTTGGAACACCCTTGGACCGAAATCAATTAGTTTAAAGATGTTAGGACCGAAAACTACTTCATGGATTCACATAGGACCGAAAACACAAAGCCTATAGTCCATTAAGGCCGAAAACCCAAACATATGGGACCGAAATCTCTTCTTTTAGGTCCATTATGTGACAACCGTCAAATTCAAGTCAACAAGTCAGAGTCAACAATTCAAAGTCAACAAGTCAAACCGGTCAAACTTAACTTGTACCTCTATGATAAAAGTTATTCTATGTATAAAAATGTGCATTTGTATGTCAAAAATCCAAGTGTCTCGGAGAATCTATGTGTTTATCAATGTGAAAACCCTAAGAAGGGAGTTAAACGCATCAAAACACGACTATGGACCCTTTTGGGGACTTAAAACAATCATAAACGAAGCATAACGGGGTTCACGAACCTTGCATTACAAGATTATACGATAATAATGGCTAAATTTAAATCTCTCTCAAATCTCTCCCAAATCTCTCCCAAATCTCTCTCAACTTTTTATAGTCATCCGGGTCATCCCGACCCTTAACTTGGCCAAAAATCACTCAAAGCGGGAAGATTATTAGAAAAACAGCTTAAAGGAGGCGAAGCCTCATAGAACCGAAAACACCTCATTAGGACCGAAGTCAGCTGCTTAGGACCGAAGCCGAAGGTCCCTTTCGGATCCGAGGCCCTGACGAGCCGAAGCTGCTCCGAGCGAACCAAACCACCGAGACCGAACCCGAAGCTCGCTTCGCATCAGCCTTCGCCTTCACTTCCGGATCCTGTCAGCAAGTTCGGACCGAACCTCGCACCCTCGGCCCTGACCTCAGAACCTCGCAGGTTCGCTCCTGATTCCCGGTTTTCGACTACTTTCTCCTGTTAAGCCCGTTTTTTACGGGGATTTTTCACCAAATTCGTACTTTTACCATTTTAAACCCCCAAAACTCATATTTTATTCATTTCTCAAGGATTTATTAGTTAAAAGTCATTATTTTATATTAAGAGGAGTATTTTACCCCACAAGTGGGTCAAGTGTGTCCACTTGCCTCCATGTGTTACTTCCTCATTAGCCCAACCCTATCCACATCACACAAACCAATGCAAACATCCTTTCATCTTTGCAACTTGCTCTAGCAACCTTCTATATAAAGAAATCATTGGAGGATTTCTTGATTTACTATGATCATCTCCAAACTTATACACTTCTCAAACCATCAAGAGAGCCTCTTTTTCCCTCTACTTCCCACCACTTTGTGAAGGTGTTCTTGAGCTATTACTTCACTTTTTGGTAAGTATTCCATCTAAACTCAAGTGTTATTCCATAATTTCACAACACTCTTGGATCCTCGACTCATATCTTAACACCAAAAATCGTTCTTAGGATCATCCAAGCTTTCACGTGTTCATCAAGTGTTCTTGACTTGATACTCCTTGTCTTCAACCTTACACTCTTCAAGAAATCACTCAAGGTGAGTTCATAACCCTACATTTTCAAGTTTTCTTTAGTTTTCAGGGGGGGGGGGGAATACAAGTTAAAACACCAAAACATACTTAAAACTTAACTTGACAGCTTACAACAGAAAAGTTGTGACCTGTTCACGAACTGTTTTACCCAACTTAAAATTAATATTTTTAAAAACTGTTTAATATGCATGTAGTTCAGGTTTATACCTTTAAAATTACTACTTTCACATCTCTATACAATTTTTCTACAATTTATGGTGATTTTTACAAAACTGCCTATCATTGCAGCATCAAAGTCGGACCAGGTTGTGAAGATGAACATTTTAACCCTGTTTTGAGACCACCAAAAATTATAGGAAAATTTATGGATACAGTAGACTCTTTTTCCAAATACTCAGAGTTTACAGATTCAGTTTTCGACTTACGATGATTTTTCTATAAATATTCTAAAACAGTGACAGTTAAGGGTAAAACTGTCAAATACATGTTTAAGGGTTATTCACACCTTGTAACATGCTGAGCAAGGTGTGTACGATTTACACTTAATATTTTAAATGTCATTTTATGGAAATACAAAGACATTCATCAAACACACAACACTTTTGATAAACTATAATAGGTATAGTTTGAGCACTTCGTTTGACATAGAAAACAATAACTCAATCGACTTGCAAAACAAGTATTTCATTACACACTACGTGAACTTGTTAATAAATAAATTTGTGAGACATTCTCCTTCAGGGTACTCTTAAGTACCACAGTAAAGTCCTGTAGTTATAATCAGAATCTCCTAGAGGGAGAGCGTGATAGTTGTGTATAGATCTATATTGGGTCTGACAAACCCGCACCTAAGCTGCTTGCAACAGCTAGACCGGCAGGTCTGTAGTGACAAGTGTCATAACATTCCGACGCCTGAAGAACGTCGAATACGAGGTCCTCGAGTTTTAGCATGGTTATAACAACTCACATGAGAAATTAACAAAACACACAGTTCACGGGAATTTAAGGAGTTTTTATTTAAATATAAAAACCACACATACACATAAGTATGACAATTTACTTACATATACTAAATCTTGGTTCAGTTAAGACTATAACAACCCTTTAGAAAATATTGGATTTTCTGGACATAAACTTGTAACAAACAAAAAGGAACATCATTCATTTTTCATTCATAAATTACTTATGAACTCACCAGCTTTATGCTGATACTCTTTCAAAACAACTTGTATTCTCAGGTAATCAGTAAAACAGGTAACCACAAGATTTCTGAAGTCAAGACGCTAAGGCGTAGATTCTTTTGCTATATTTTGACATCATATGTAATTTATTTGGAAACATATACTTTTGAAACGATGTAACCTTTTAAATTATATTTATGATGGTTGTGTTTACTTTCTTCACTATGGTTATGATACTGAGCATGACGTCCTCCGCCCCGAACGTTTCCGCCGTTCTGGTTTGGGGGTGTGACACATTAGGACCAAAATCACTCTTTTGTGAGTGATTTAGGATGATTTCGGTCATGGTGGATAGCAAACATATCCTTTTGGCCGCAAACACCCTTAAATATCTTCATATCTTATCCTTATTTAGTTTCCCAATGTGATATGATACAGTTACCAACGTAAACTTCACATCACCTCCTCATTTTACTTCCTATTTAAGATACTTAAATGAGATCACTCTTCATTTACAATTCCAGTGAACGAAATTATCCGTACCTTCTCTCAATATATCACACATCTTTTCTCTCAAGTCCTTCACAAACATTCTCCCAGGAAGTTTATTGATCCATACTTCTCCTTAATACTTTGGTAAGTATTCTTCACTTGTTCTATGATTATTCAACACATAAGTTCTAGTTTCATCAAATATTCACAAATTAATATGCGTATAAACCATTAGGATTTACGACATCCTTCCCGTATTCTAGCCCGAAGTCACCGTTTCTATCTCGTTATCAAACAACGACTACAAATAAGGTGAGTTCATACCCCTACACTTTTTATAACTTTTTTTATGTTTTAAGGGGGGGGGGGGGGGGGGGAATACAAGTAAAACACAAGGAAACTTGTGTAAATATACATAACAATTATTTATGTTTTCGTATCTTTTATAAGCATTTTACGTAAAATTACTAAATATGAGAAACAACGTTATTACCAACTTTATAAATATTTACATGCAAACTATGTTAAAACACAACGGTTTTCATTCTCAACTAAACATACATTTTAAACTATAATAGGTATAGTTTGGGGAACATTCACATTATTCTACCCTTTCGGGGCAAATGAACGATTATATAAAAATACGATTATTTTTATATTTTATAAACATAACAAAAAGGGGTAAAAATTACACACATGAATACTTTCAGTTCGAAAACAGGTAAACTCGTTGGATAAGGTTGTGAGTCAATGTCTTCGTCTTACCTACCAAGGTATACAAGCAAGTCCTGTATTATAACCCGAGTCTTCTTCCGGTGAACGTGATAATTGTGTATAGATCTATACGGGATTGATGACCCCGCACCCTGGCTAATAGCTACAGCCAAACTGGCAGGTTATGGGTGACAAATATCAAACAGTGCGACGCCTGAAGAACGTCGAGACAGACAAATCATTCGCTAGCACGGTTATGAAAACTCACATGGGATAAACGACTATACATGGATTTTTACGTAAAAACACATCTCTTCAAATGGTTTTATATACAAATAAAACTAGTCATAACTATTTTAAGTATTGATAATACTTGTACTTTCCGGTCTTGGAGCATATTAGACTACAGTTCAGTTTTATAGAAAATATGGGATTTTTCGGGATAAACACAATTACTTTACAAGTAAACAGCTCACAGTTCAGTTTTATGGAAAATATAGGATTTTCCGGGATAAACACAATTACTTTACAGGCAAACAGCTCACAATTCAGTTTTATGGAAAAATATAGGATTTTCTGGATAAACTCACTTACGTTTTTAAGGAACAAAGATCATACTTTTACATACCAAATGCTTATGAACTCACCAACTTAAATGTTGATACACTTTCAAAATCAATTGTATTCTCAGGAAAACCAGTAGTCAGGTACATGCACAGATTTTGTGAAGACGGAGCATAGCAGCGTTACGTCTTAGTTTTTGCTTTATACTTTTGGAGTCAATCAATCTATGTTATGAACACAATGTAAACACTTTATTATCAATGTAATGGTTGTTGTTGCTTTGATTACTATTATACATTTGTTGTGATACTGTACATGACGTCCTCCGCCCCCGAACGTTTCCGCCGTTTAGGTTTAGGGGTGTGACAGAGGGCATATTAGGAAGATCACTTTTGTAAATTTTTGGGAGGAAAAAAAATTTAGAGAGGAGCTGATCAATTGACACGTAGCTATAATACTACTCTTTTATTAGAGTAGGATGTACAACATAAAAGGTAAAACTAACATGGTACACCTTATGCTTAATCAAATACAAATCAATGCTAGTTTTTTTTAAAGAATGATAGTGGGTACCACGTGTAAGACTCCCTTTTATAAGACCACATAAATGGGTAGGATCCGTCCGATCTCACGTTCGAAACAACCCATTTAGGGTTCGCTCGTCATTTTCTAAAAACGCAAAAAATTAGTTTTATTTATTTATTTATTTTATGATTTTATGATATACTAACAAATAAATTATCATTTTTGTTAATATCCCCTTTTTTTTTTTTTTTTTTTTTTTTTTTTTTTTTTTTTGTTAGTTAACCATATATTCATAAAAAAAACAATTTCCAAATATCCAAATTACGTGACGAATAGTGAAGTATTGCGCGTTAGCGTGACAAACACAGGCGACTTCTCCTCAACATGAAAGTTAAGATGACGATCGACAGTTGAACAAACATCGCATTTGATCTCTCCCTTTGACTTTTGACCTTTGAATTCACGATCATCATCTTCTCCATTTGCCCCCCTCCATAATTTTATGCCAATCTTTGCAGAAAACCTATACCCCATTATCTCTGCATAATTTTCCATTCATTCACCCAACACAACAAATGAAAACTCCCTTTAAAAAACTGCGTGGGTTAGGGCTACACAGGCATAATACTCATCGACCTCCCGCTCAGTTGGATGAGCTTTCGCAGGCTTCCCAGGTTTAATTTCTATTTTCCCTTTCCGTAGATAGGAATTTCAAACCAACAAAATTGGATTTTGAGGGTAATTTCCGTTTTCCCCTCACAATTCGTTTTTAGGTTTTTATCAATTGATTTTCCAAAGGGGCGAGTTTTTAGTGCTCGTCGATCATAAATTTATGCTAGGCTTTTTGTAATTAAATTAGATCTTATTCAGACTTGATATTGACTTTCAGTCAACGGCTTCATCGATTATCTTAGTCTATGCTCAAAGCAAAAATTAGGAACAGCCTTTTTAAGATCAAAATCTCCTATCGTAAATTCGCGAAGCAAACGTATAATTGCGATTGTAGATTATTATGATTTCTTTACTATTTTTGTGTTTTGCAGGACATGCATGACATGAAAGATTGCTATGACAGTTTACTTTCTGCAGCAGCAGCCACAGCGAACAGTGCTTACGGTATTTGACTGACACCTTTTCTGAACAAATAAAAATTATGCGTGGATTGATACATGATGCTGATAATCTGTTTCAGAGTTCTCGGAATCACTACGGGATATGGGAGATTGTCTTCTCGAGAAAACTTCATTAAACGATGATGAAGACAGCGGTGAGTTTGAAGCTTATGAGTTTCATTTCATTCTAAAACCCTAAACCCAATGATTTTGCAGGTAGAGTCTTGCTAATGCTGGGAAAGGTGCAGTTTGAAATCCAGAAGCTGGTGGATAATTATGTGAGTTGCTATTTCATTTTTAATTTTCAAGTTATATAGTAGTAGCACCACACATTTAGTGACGGCTGCAAGATGTTCCTTTTTCAGCGTGCACATATTTCTCGCACAATCACAGCCCCTTCAGAGTCCCTTCTCAGTGAATTGCGTGTTGTTGAGGTATGTAGTTGTAGTTGATTTTTTATGACATGAAAAGGGTAGCTTACTGTGATGAATGCTGATGATTGTTGTTTCAGGACATGAAAAGGCAATGCGACGAGAAGAGGTCTGATTCTGAAACTTATTCATTCAAGTTGAAATTTTGTCAAAAGAAAAAGAATGTATAGTAAGCTATTGGTATTGTATGGATAATAATTGTACCAGGATGACGTATGATGAGATGAAAATACGACACAAAGACAAGAGAAAATCAGGAGGAGGAGAATACGTGTCTTCCCATCAGCTGCGAGCAGCTCAAGAAGAATTTGATGAGGACGCCACTTTATTTGTTTTCCGCATGAAGTCTTTAAAAAAGGGTCAGTCCCGTAGTCTTCTAACACAGGCTGCTCGCCACCATGCTGCTCAGATGTGTTTTTTCAGGAAGTCTCTCAGATCTCTTGAAGCGATCGAGCCTCATGTTATGTTAGTAACCCAACAGCAGCATATCGATTACCAGTTCAGCGGGCTTGAAGAAGACGACGATGATGATGACAGAAACTCTGTTTTTCTTACTGATGATGACACTGAAGATGATAGCGAAGTAGACATGCATCAAGATGGTGAATTGAGCTTTGAGTACCAGAGGGGCGATCCGAAAAATGAAGCTTCTAGCTCAGAAAACTCCATGGAGGTGAATCTGATGCTCTCTAATCAGGCTGTTGTTGGTTCGTTGGTTTTTTTTTCTCTCTCTCTCTCTCTCTCTCACACCAAACTTGTTTGTTTGTTTTTCTTTCTACAATACACAGTTGGATAGCGCAGCAGACATTACCTTTCCACAAGTTGCAGTGAAGGCAAACATGGAGGAGCAGAGGAAACCCCTATGGAACTCATCTACATTTGGTGTAGAGGTGAATGCAGGCAGCAAATGCAAATCAGCACCACTTTCTGCTTCTGCTGCGAGCAGTAATATGAATATGGAGCGGGACCCAAGACAGATGAGGCAGTCATCTGCTCGAAAGCTGAATACATATGTTCTCCCAACGCCAACGCCACAAAAAACAAATAATAATAAGAATAATTTGTGGCATTCATCACCTTTAGTATCCAGCAGCAGCTCAGGACCAATTCATCCATCAAACGCACAATCAGTACTCAGCAAACCCACTCCACTACCCTCTCCAACAGCAAGTCAAATTGAGCATCATCCAAGTGTTAGTGCCAAAAAAATCAAAAGATATGCTTTCTCTGGTCCTTTGGCTGGAAGTAGTAGTAGTAGTAGAAACAAGGCTCCTTTATCTGCGACTGTGAGTGGTCCTATTCCTATCACACGCACACCATTGGCCTCAACCACAAAACTATCCGGTGGTAATACTAATAGCAACAGCTTTGTTTCATCACCTAAAATCAGTGAACTCCATGAGCTCCCCAGACCTCCTGCAAACTTAGCCTCTATCAAAGTCAAACCACCTTTAAAACCTGCCTTCTCTGCTCCTTTGGTTACAATTACAAACAAGCCCCTTGGCCTCCATGCATCTTCTCAACGAATGCTTTCACCTTCGCCTCCTCAGACACCCGTCTCCATCTCCATAAGGAACAGCTAAGCTAGTCGCTGTGTTATTACTTATATATAGCATATAGGTACTTCATCTTTCTTTCCTTTGCAAATCTATACATGATCAAACTGTGGATATATATATTTTTGACTTATATGTAATTCATTTATGGAGTATTATAAAAGCCCTGATTTAAGTTTGGTAGTATTTTGCCATCTCGCTTTTTCTTGAGATATATATAATACTAATAGAGTGTGCAAAGATGAAAACGGAAGATGATTGATTGATTGGAGCAAATGTTGCAACTGTTTGTGTAGTCAACTGTGAACCTACATCTTTTACAATTTTGAAAAAGGAAAAAAAAAAAAAACATTTAGATTTAGCAGTAAAAATGTAAAGTCCTAGATAAAGCGACGCATGGGCCAGCCTGGTTGATCGCGTAGCGGCTTCATGACACAGTATCCGGCGGCGGTGGAAGAAGAAGAAGGAAGACGGTGATGGAAACATCTTCTGCGGAGGTTGTTGTGGTTCCTGAGAATACAAGGGGAGTTGATCCTGTGGTTTAGTCTTACAGGAATTGGCATTGCATCGAGTCCCATTAGCCTACCCACGGCACCCGGTGTGCACCAGATCACCCTCTCCCCTGCAACTTTTGCAGGCAAACAGCTTCTCAGATCCACTGCTACGGATGTTGGGTTTCGAAAGGAAGATCGATACATGGCATCCTTCCCATCAAGAGAAAACCTCGGGTACTGATTCAGTGCGTTTCGGGCACACCGTAAGATGTCTGAGCTGTTGACACACGACATCCTATGCTGCTGCACATCCCCATCCCCATCCTCTTCTTGTAGCTTTGCTCTTGCTGCCATTTTCTCCTCCAAGTCCAACCGCATGATCATCTCCTCCAGTGTCGCCTGCTGCTGGCTGTTTGCGGCCGCCATGGGTGGAGACTTTTGCTGCTTCAGAGTGGAGGTGGAGGTGTCCCCCGTGCACAGGTTCTTCAACCCCTTGTTCATCTTCAAACCAAGGGAGTTGTGGAGGCCAAGGAACGACAGGTCTTTCATCACAATGGAGGTAGAGGTGCTGTTGTTGACTGTTGAGATATAGATACATTGGTTGGAAAGATATTAAGGCAATCACATGAGACGGAGTAAAGAGGAAGGGAGGAGGGTTCACAAGATGTTTGCATGGAATTACTGATTTCACAATTACTAACCAACCAACCAACCAACCAACCATGTAAATACAATTCATGTTTTGCTAAATCTTTGTTGGAAAAATACTACCACCAATTAAGGAACTGAAAATAATCACAACCGATTGGATTAAAACCCAACTATAAGTTACTAGAACTAGGATCGGATAACATCTAGAAAAATGGTAACAGCCGTTAGAATAAATTTTCGTCATATTCAGTTGAATTTATCATATAAAATATTATGAGACGATGACATGATATTTGGTAATTGTTTGCGACATTTTGAAATTATACAAAAGATGTAAGAGTAAATTACATGAATGGTCCTTATGATTTAGGGTAATTTGCATGTTTGGTCCCTAACTTTTTTTTTTTAACTCGGAAGGTCTCTATTGTTTGTTTTTGTTACGTGTTTGGTCCCTATCTTACCTAAAAAACTATTTTGCCCTTGATTATTTTAAATTTATTTAAATAAACACACCCCCAACCCCATCTCACTCACCTTAGCTTACATACCCCACCATTTTTCCTATTTAAATAATAGTCTTCTTAGGTAAAAGAGGGACCAAACGCGTAACAAAAACAAACAGTAGGGACCAAGCACGTAACAAAAATAAACAGTAAAGACTTTCCGAGTTAAAAAAATAAGTTAGGGACAAAACGTGCAAATTACCCCAAACCATAGGGACCATTCTTATAATTTACTCAAGATGTAAAATGTTTAAAGGGTAAAAAAATCAAATATTTTAGGCTACTATGCACTCCAGCCCACTTTCAATGCTACATGTTAGCTTTGTTAACTCATTGTTTTTTTTTTCCAGGGAAATCTTCGAAAAAGTTCCAATATTTTATCCTAATTTACAAAAAAGTCTCAAACTAAAATTTGTTTACGAAAAAGTCTCAATTACCGGTAAAAACGACGATTTGGCCATATTTTTCCGGTTTACCGGTTTCATTACTTACCCGGTTTTAATAAAGTCCCATTATTTTACAATAATTTACGAATAAGTCCCAAATTATGGTAAAATAATGAGACTTTAATGAAAATTATGGTAAAATAATGAGACTTTAATGAAACCGGGTAAGTATTGAAACCGATAAACCGGAAAAAAAGGGTCAAATCCTCATTTTTTCCGGTAATCGGGACTTTTTCATAAACCAATTTTAGTTTGGGACTTTTTCATAAATTAGGGTGAAATATTAGGATTTTTCCAAAGATTTCCTTTTTTTCCATACACACTTTTTTTTAGTACCTATTATTATTATTTTCTTTTTATAGAAATGGAAGTTTTTAACTTTTGAATATATACAAAATAAGGAGAGTGTTTGAAAAATAACTTAAAAATGTTTAATTTTATACAAATAAAAAAAAACTAAAATTATCTCCAAATGTCTAGAATATGTAAGGGATACAAAAAGTTTTTTTTTAAATAAATATTTTAAAGATCACATTCTAATTAAAATCATTTTTATTTATAAAAATATAACAAAAAAATCGTCTTCAAATTCAAATAAAAATTAAAAGGTTTTTTTTTATCTTACTAGTTTACTCATATATATATATATATATATATATATATATATATATATATATATATATATATATATATATATATATATATATATATATATATAAAAGGTTTCTTATATGTACAATAATATATTATGATTTTACACAGAGAATTTTTTTTTTCAAAAATAAAGTAGTTTAGATATCACATTTATCTTATATGATTGTATGTTTAAAAAAAATATTAAAAATGCTACGATCCAAAATAAGATAATTCAAAATATTTATGATAAAAAATCATGATTCAATATGTTTATGATCCTTAATTTATTATGATAAATATTATGATTGAAAATCATTAATATCTATACTCGTATCTTTTATGATTTAAAATTATATGATTCAAAAAATAATACGAGACAAAATTTTATCAATCTAAAATTATATATCCAAAATGTTATGAACCAAACTTGTTATTAAAAAAAGTCTATGTGAAATTTTTTTTATTAGGTTGAATATGTTATTATTCATGAACACCGTTCCGTCTTTTGTGGTACCACACATGATGCGAGTTGAGCGGGTTCATGAACCTGCTGCTCCCAAAGTCCAACACTCTTTTGTATCTCACTTGTACTATATGCATACTAAGTTGTACCATAATGTGTGGGTTGAAACAAATGGATTTAAATGAGTTATAGGTTGGAATGGATGGAAGTATGAAAAAAAACCTAATGTGATACATATATGGCATGTGTGCTGGGGTGACCTATCATTCAAAAAAACTAAAAAGAAAGTAAAAACAATTGAAAAATAAAATGCTAAATTTGATTATAAAACAATAAAAAAATGAAAGTAAAGGAAAAACAAAACAAATACAAAAAAAGTAAAAGAAACATTAGAAAGCCAAAAAATACTATACAAAGAACTAATAAAAGTGCTAAATTATAATATATGTATATGCGTAGCAAATTCCATAGACGTCCAGTATTATTAAAGATTGTGTTTGATGTTTGTGCGTTTTTTGAAATGATTGGTCGAGAATTGTACTTCTATAACGTCCCAAATTTCAAACCAAAATTCTCATTTTTAAAATAAGATAAATCGTTCAAAACATCTATATAAAACATAGATTAAAAAACCTATTTGTTCAACAATAAAAAACCTATTTATCAATATATAATTATTGTTGAGGATTTAGGTGACAAAGCACAAAATACATTAATAAGTCACCAATGAACACTTACATCAACATATTTTCGTTTTATGAAGATTATTCTTTAAATTTAGACAAACTTATACAAAAAGAATGACCATTACATAATTATAGTCACACATTCAATGACCATACTATAATTATATGGATCAGACATTATATATATATATATATATATATATATATATATATATATATATTCTATATTAGATTTAATTATAGACACACATAATAATTGTAACCATAACCAAATGCAACTTATACTCACAATATTTGTTTTTTTTCAAAGCCAATTCATCATATTTTGACACACATGTTAAAAGGCACATGACCATAAACCACTAAAAGTAACTTGTTTTCTTGCTTTTACTAAGTCACTAGTAAACACCGCCCTATGGACATACAAATATTTAATGTGGCCATATATATATCACCTGTTAGCTATATTGAATTTCATGTGTCTAAAAAGGCAGCATGATACAGAAACATATACAATTGTCTCATGTCATCATATATCTAACTATTGTCTCATATAAAAAAAGTATCATAATGTTAATCAGTAATCGTGGTTGATGGTGACATATGGCCACAATGTTCGAGTGTGGCTAATAATTGTCACATTTGGTATAATTAAGTGTGGTTAATGTCACAACTGGCAAAATTAGGTTAAGATGTGAATTCATGTACAATATAATCTCCTTGAGTAACCTTACAAAATCTCATCTAGCGAAATTCAAAACTTCAATGCCATTTAAGTTCATACTTTCATATATTGCGATTCAAACCCAAAATTCGATCCAATAAACCAAACTCAATCATTTTGGGCCTTAGCCTAAGAATTCTCGACCCAAATCCTTTACTGGACCAAGACTTCGCTATTAGGCGCTATTGGGCCGATACTTTCTTCAAGTGGTCTTTTTGAACAACAAACCTCTCTTTGGGCCTTAATGGGCCGAAAAACTTCCATTGAACTTTCCATTGGGCCGATAATTTCTCCTTTTGGCCTTGTTGGGCCGAAGACCTCTCTTTGAGCCCTTTTAAACCAAAAACCTCATATTAAGCATCAATGGGTCGAAAATCCTTATTCGGTCAAGCAAAAATCGAAGCCCACTATTCTTGGGCCATCCTTTGGGCCGAGAACCCTCTTTGGGTCAGTTGGCCTAATTTAAAAAAAAGGGAAAATGGTGGGATAATAAGCTTGCCACCTCATGTTTGTCCAACATACATCAAGACAATTAACCTCCATGTATCCATGCAAGTGTCATTCAAGCCTCCAATCACCATAGTTAACTTCTCCCCTCTCTCCTCTCTTATTCTCGGCTATAATACACACACTTCACAAATCTCATTCTTCTTCACCAAACACTCAAGAAGCAACCTCCATATTCTCTTCAAATTTTCGAGCATCATCATCTTCAAAGACCAATCCTAGGCTTTTTGGTAAGATCCATACTAAACTCAAGTGTTTTGTTTCATATTTATGCTTAGAACATTCAATTTACACACTTTGTTGTGTGTTAAACTCTTTAGAACACACATAACTTCGAGATATCTTCAAGGCACAAACTAGGACTCAAAAATCCCCCTCCTTCTTCATCTACATCTCAAAAACCCCAAGGTGAGATTCATACCCCCATATCTTTCGTATTTTTCATGTTTTCGGGGGAGGATACAAGTCAACTCTCGTTTAACCGTTGGATATTTGCATGTACCATTGTGTTATGTGTTTAACTTTTAGATCTTTACTTGAACATGAAGTTTATCACTTAGATCTTTACAAAAACCATGAGAAAAGTATGTGTTGTCATATATATTACATGTAAACTTGCAGATCTTGGATTATACACTCAAAATAGCAAAAATAAGTGTTGTGTTCAAACATGCATAACCTAAACTCGAAAATCAGCTTTTAACAGAAACGTTTTGGTCTAATTACTGACTGTTTTGAACCCCTTGATGGTTTTATTTTTCAAAACTGTTTTACATGAAAAAAGTTCAGGTTTATACATTTAAAATGACTTCTCTCACGCGTTCATATGATTTTTCCATAAATTTTGGCGATTTTTACAAAACTGCCTATCATTTCAGAAATGATTTCGGACCAGTCTGTGAAGATGAACATTTTCACACTGGTTTGAGGCCATTAAAAATCTTAATAAAAATTATGAATAAATTAGACTCATTTTCCAAACTCTCAGAGTTTACGGATCCGAATTTCGACTTACGATGATTTTTCTATCATTTTTCTAAAAACAGGGACAGAAGGGTCAAAAATAAGAAATTATTTTTATCATGCTAAAAGCTCTTATATCTGTGTTAGATGCAAGTTTGTATAACTTATATATACTTATAAAACATCTAGACATGTTAACTTATATGTATTTAATATATATATATATATATATATATATATATATATATATATATATATATATATATATATATTTATATTCACGTCCTTATTGGGCCTGGAAATAATATACATGTTAAATGGGGCGTAGTTGTCCTTTTACATGTATATTGGGCCCGTGACATATATATTCTCATTCTTTTTGGGCCTGGAAATAATATACATGTTTAATGGGCCTTAGTTGTCCTTTTACATGTATATTGGGCCCGGAATATACATTTCTATTTCTTTTGAGCCTGGAAATAATATACATGTTTAGTGGGCCTTAGTTGTCCACTTACATGTTTATTGGGCCTGGAATATACCTTATATGTTTTTCTTTCTTTTTCCGCGTAAATTCGATTAAGGATCTAGTGAGACGTGTCTACTGACACCTATTGAGTGTACAATCGTAGCCTATAGTTATAACCAGAGTCTCCTGGAGGGAGAGCGGAAGTTTTTGTATAGATCTATACGGGGGTGACACCCCATACCTGAGCTGTTCGCTACAGTTAGACTAGGTCAGTCTAGGGTGACAAAAACCTTACCTTATTCCGTCGGCGTCCGAAAAACGCCATGACATGCGAAATTGTTATTATCTAGTATGGTTATAACGGCTCACTTAGAGGAATTAACGTTATAAAACTTACGGGAAACCTTCTTTTTGGATAACACGGTAACCTATACGCGCTGGTTCTCAACCTCAGGGGTTGAGAATCCAACATTCTCTTACGCAGACAACATCGGGTTGTCTGGGATCATTCTATTTCTATTCTCGCAAACATTAACACATATGCATTAATATAAGATCGGACACAAACATTTCAAAACATTTATTTTTAGAAAATATCGGATTTTCTGGGAATATTCGTTTCACTTTTACAAGCAAAAGATAACCTAGGACAGGCATGCATATATTCACAGTTTTAGAATGAGACTTACAAATTATTTTTATAGAAATATTGGATTTCTGAAAGCACTATGAGAACTACTCTAAACAAGTACAAAACCATTTTATACAAAAATGCTTATGAACTCACCAACTTTTTAGTTGACGCTTTTTAAAACGACTTGTATTCTCAGGGATCCAGTAACAGGTAATAAGCTCGGCTATGACATCAAGTGGTGCGACTTCAAGAAATTTTACTTTTCTTACTTTTGTGTAACTGATGAACAAGTTCAATATGTAAAATATGTAAGTGTGTATTTCCAGTGTATGATGTTTGGTTGCTTTGTTTCATTCATATTCAATAGTTATGATACTGTACATGAAGTCAGTCGCTCCCGGACGTTTCCGCCGTCCCGGTTCGGGGGTGTGATAGATTGGTATCAGAGCATTGTTTATAGTGAACTAGTATATCTAACCATACAAGATATACAACTATAAATACAATGAGACTAAAAACACTCTGACTAAAAGTATACCTTAAGAATATAAGTATCTTCTAAAAGTATACATACTTGCTAGAACCGTATCATAATAAGAACAAAACACAAGTATTTAGATGTTGAACACTACAGTCAAACCTGGGCAGTTATGTAACCATATATGGAATAAATATAGCCTGATCAACTATATTTATTTGAGATACGACCAACATATGCTTGGGAGTGAGGGTAGCGTTGCAATGAGTCTAAAACTTACCGACCTTTCATGCAAAGGAGCATTAGAGCCAAATCTAAAGTTTAAAATACTATAGGGGTATTTTATGATACTAAACAATAACAACAAGTCTAAAAACTTATCGATTTCGTACACCAGGAAACCTTAGGATCAAACATGTAATGCCATAGTAGCATTTTAGAATACCATATGACCTCCACACTTAAATCTTCTACATGTATCTCATATCTCCATTCTCACAAAGGCAACATGGCTGAGCTTCATCCCAAAGACCCCTACTACCCTGCGGTAATAGCCAACGAATGGGTCGAGGGAGAACCAGAGGAAGTGCAAGGGGAGAGCCCAGAAGTAAAAGAACCAAGGAAAACCAAGTAACAGACTACGAGAGAGAGGACTCTGATGAGGGAACAGACGTGGGAGAAGACGCCGGAGAGATCCCTAGCAAGTCTCACCCTTCGGGAGCAATACCGAACCAGCAAGCAGCACAAGAGGACCTTACCAACCGACTACGCCCTCTAGAGGAAGAGGTGATCACCCTAAGGCGACAACTCATTGAAACTGAGACTAGGGCAGCCTTAGTAGAGCAGAGAGCGGAAGAGGCCACTCATGAAATGAGTGAAATGGTTGGACACCTTGTACGCTATTTAGGCATATGAGAGTCACTACCCTATTCGCACAAAGTCCTAGGTTTACCATGTAATTCTTCACAACTAGTAGTAGTAAATCAAGAGAGGTACGCCCTCCAAGAACTCGTGTAACCTGAGCCAACTTAAGGATCTGATATCCATGATCTATTAGGATAACTTAACATTTATACAATACCTATTTCTACATACTACTATTAATACATCATAGGGATGTAGGTTGAAACAACGAGAAACGTGTAACAAAACATGTGATTTATATGCGTACATGTATAAGTTCATACCAATAATCATAGATGAGATATGACTAGAAATAACCATAGTTACTCACGAACCTGTTTCTCATCATGCAACAGAATCATGTCTTCCCATGGAAACAACCAGCTAGCCAACGAAACACCAATTCTGCAGATGGACCCCACAACCTTCCAAGCCGCTGTAACAGCTGCCGTGACAGCCGTCATGGCACAACTCAATGCCAACAACCCAAATAGAAATGGAAATGGTGTCGATAACTCCAACCGTAGTAACAACCAAGGAAACCAACGAGGGAAAACTTACCAAGACACCCCAAACTCCAAACCTAAGGTGATGAAGCGAAAGCTAGGGAAGAATAAAGGAAGCGGTTCGACTCAAGGGACTACCAAAAGGCAACAAGTTGTAGCAGCCCCTACCCCTACTGGCCCCCCTACCCCAACACCGAGAAGACCATATCATGGAAATCTCCCGCTCTGCAGCAAGTGCAGCTACCATCATCATGGAGTCTTCCAGGAATTTCATTGCAATAGGTGCAACTAGAAGGGGCACACCGCCCCGCTATTGTAGGGCACCGACCTCATGCGTCACTCCAACCCCCAAACCAGAAGTAAGTCTTATATGCCACACATGCGGTGAAACGGGACACTTCACGAGGAATTGTCCAACAGAGAAGAATGACGGAGGACCAGGAGGAGTTTAACAACTGGATGTGAAAGGGACAACGAGGAACCCTACCGAGATTTTTGGTACGTTTCCAAGCAAAAAAAATACTTGCGGAAGTTATGATAACTTAGTATAAACGTAAGGCCGTGTGTAATTAAGATTCTACAAGCTTAGAGTGCGTAGTTCCGGATTAATTCCTGTTTCTTGTCTGACTGTGGAATTAGGACATAACCACTAAGTCTACAATCTTTTCAATCTTAAATTATGTACGAATAGGCTACATCAAACCATCATAGAGATGCCTAATAGAAATCACACTACAAAATCACATCGTTTATACCAAGGCACTTGTATTGCTAGGACACTCTAAAAATTCAGAACGAAATAACCACAGTAGTAATACCAAGGACGAAATTGGTAACATTACAAACGTGTACATAGAGCACACTATCATTTCGAACAACCATCCCTTTCAGATCAATCCAACATCTATTATAATAAGGAACCCAATGGTGTCAGTTGACATGGGCTGACTTGATCCTCACCATACGAAATTCATGTGCCAACGAGGTTTTTCGCCTTAACCAATCAATTAACGAAACCCCTACAACTTGTAACGACAATCCTCGAATTATCCCGAACATCTAGACCCTTAGGTACCCGTGCAAGTAATACCACACTCTTTCCTAGCCCTTAATAGGGATAATAAACAAGGAGCAAAGGATACCGAGGGTAACCTAGAGATTTATAACCCCCCTAAGATGTTTCCAAAGCCCTTTCGGAAATATCACCTACATGCCAAGTTGAGTTGGGAGATCGAATCAACTCATGAAGCCATTCTCATAGCCAGACCACCAAGACCACTTAGCACCAACATAAACACCGAAGGTATCCGGTCAATGGAACAACCCAGTAAGTATGAGAGTTATCAAACCATGACTTGAACCTCAGAGAATGCCTAACCAACTCATAAATAGGAAAGGCTAAGTGTCCATAGGACCACTGACTATTAAGAATCAATCGAAACCATCCTCAAGGATCGATATCCCCTATCCCGAATTGAAGACTTACTCGACCAGAAAAAAGCAAAGATCGATTTCCCACTGGTTCGGAACCCCGTAGTAAGAAACTCCCAAGACAACTTAAGAATTATAAGACCAACTACGTCACACGACCTTAACTTTAGTGACAATAGTGTTCGCCCTACGGGTTAGAGGCACTACTGTTGGAACGCCAAGTAAACAATCTTCAATTACCATGACCATCCATTCACTTCACCATATAGGACCCAACTAACCAAAGGAGCAAGGTCAAAGGCCAGTAGCAAAGGTCCGCTAGAACACTAAGCAAAGACTTAAATTCTCCTAAGAACGAAGTGTCTAGAGAAAACTGAGACACTCACACTTTTTCCTTTGTACTTGGGATGCTGCTTTAGAATGAATTTCGGGACGAAATTCCCTTTAACGGGGGGATGATGTCACAAGTGGAAAAATTAGGTTAAGATGTGAATTCCTGTACAATATAATCTCCTTGAGTAACCTTAAAAAATCTAATCTAGCGAAATTCAAAACTTCAATGCCATTTAAGTTCATACACTCTGGTCCTGTTTATCAGAAAGAAAGACGGATCTTTCAGAATGTGCATCGATTATCGGGAGTTAAATAAGCTTACTGTCAAGAATCGATACCCACTCCCTCGAATCGATGATCTATTCGACCAGCTCCAAGGAGCCAGTTACTTCTCCAAGATAGATCTGAGGTCCGGATACCACCAACTAAGGGTCCGAGAGGAGGATATTCCAAAGACTGCTTTCCAAACCCGCTATGGGAATTTCGAATTCGTAGTCATGCCTTTTGGTCTCACAAATGCACCCGCAGCCTTTATGGACCTGATGAACCGAGTCTGTCGGCTGTTTCTCGACAACTTCGTGATTGTTTTCATCGATGATATACTCATTTACTCTAAGAGTGAGGAAGAGCATATCCAGCATTTACGACAGATTTTGGGAACTCTGAGAACGGAGAAGCTTTACGCAAAATTCTCCAAGTGCGAGTTCTGGATTCGTAGAGTGGAGTTCTTGGGGCATGTAGTCAGTGAAGAGACAATACATGTGGACCCTACCAAGATCAAATATATTGAGGGCTGGGCAACCCCAAGAGCACCAACCGAAATCCAACAATTTTTAGGCCTTGATGGTTATTACCGAAGGTTCATCCAGAATTTTTCCAAAATCGCCAAGCCTCTCACCACCCTCACCCAGAAAGGTGTACCATTCCATTGGAATGATAAACAAGAAACTGCTTTCCAAACCCTGAAACAAGCTCTCTGCAGTGCTCCAGTACTCTCTTTGTCAGAGGGAATGGAAGATTTCATAGTGTACTGCGATGCTTCTAATCAAGGGTTAGGCTGTGTGCTTATGCAACGCGGAAAGGTGATAACTTACGCATCTAGGCAACTAAAGACCCATGAAGTAAACTATACCACCCATGATCTCGAGCTGGGAGCTGTGGTCTTCGCCTTAAAGATTTGGAGGCACTACCTATATGTCACACCCCCAAACCAGAATGGCGGAAACATTCGGGGGTGGGTGACTTCACGTAGTATCATAACAGTTGAATATTTGTAAAGAAAGTAAACACAACCATCATAAATATAATTTAAAAGTTACATTGTTGCCTGTGATACATGTTTCAAAAGAATATTACAAATATGATGATTTAATAGGTTTTGATAACTGACGCCTTAGCGTTCCTTCTCAAAAAGTTGATGTTTTACGTGTATTACTGATTCCCTGAGAAATACAAGTAGTTTTGAAAAAGTGTCAACAATTAAGTTGGTGAGTTCATAAGCGTTTTTGTACTAAAATTTGTATGTCTTTCGGTAAAAATAACTGAGCGTGTTTCTAGAAAATCCAATATTTTCCATGTATGTGCGGTAGTTGAAAAAGTTCCAAAGACTTGAATGCATAAGTATCTTCCGTACTAAAAGTGGTGTAAATGGATTTATACATATATAATGTGATTACTGAATGCATTTAATAGTCTCGTAAATCAAAAATATTTTGACACTCCATGTGAGTTTTATAACCATGCTATTGACCCAGACTGCCTGTAACAACGTTCTTCAGGCGTTGCAGTGTTATGACATTTGTCACCCCAGACCTGCCGGTCTAACTGTAGCTAACAGTTTAGGTGCGGGATTGTCAATCCCGTATAGATCTATCCACAAGTATCACGCTCTCCCTACAAGAGATTATGGTTTATAATACATGACTTGAAATGCGTACTTGAGAGTACGGTGAAGCCAGATGTCTCACAAAACTTAGTATCAATAGATTTACGAAATGAAAAGTCCACACTTCTTGTAAATGAAAGTATTTCCTTTTTATAGTGTTTATGTAAAGATGTCATGAATAACTTGTAAACTACACCCATTATAGTTTTTCGAAAGTGTGTTCCATTTGGTGATAAGAACTCGGTGTACTACCAACTTTGCATGTAAAGTGTAACTTTGGTAGTAATGTTGTTTAACATTTATGAACAAAATGTAGGTAAAGTATTTGAAACCATATGTAACGATGCGTATTTTAACATAAGTTTTTCTCGTGTTTCACTTGTATTCCCCCCCCCCCCTAAAGCATGAAAAGGCGTAAAAATGTAGGGGTATGAACTCACCTGGAAAGTGTGGTGATTTGAAGAAAACGAGATTTTTCTCGGGCAGCACTTCGACCGGAAAGTGGTGAATTTTTCGGGAATCTCGGAGCTTCGGACCTTCGTCGGAACTTGGATACGGAACCGGGGCGTCGGGGTAGTCTCGGGATAGTAGAAGTATGAAACTAGGGAGAGAAATTGGTGAATGAGCAAGTAAATCCTGGAAGTCTCGCATGCTATTTATAGGAGGGCTGCCAGGCTTCGTACGCCGGCCGTACTCCGAAGTACGCGGGGCGTACCTCGTCTGCAGCTCGTATGCTGGGCGTACCCTCGTACGCGGGGCGTACGTCAGAGATGACGTCATCGGTCGTCGGTCTTCGGATGGGACGGGAGTAGAGGGCATAGGTGCGACGTGGTCGATCCGAGGCCCTTCATTTGCGTACGCTGGGCGAACCCTCGTACGCGGGGCGTAATCCTTCAGATAAGCCTCGAAGTGTGTGCCCAAATCTTTGAAAATCCGTAACGTTCGCATACGAGCTCCGATTTTGACGTTCTTTATATCCACGCGTAGATGAGAATATACTCTACAACTCTCGTTTAGACTTCGTCGGCAAATTTTGACTTTAAATTTAATTATATAATTTTTAATAGGCCGGGACTATGAATGTTTCTTTTAATGGTTGGGAGTTTTGATTTAGCAAATGTTTGAAATTATGGCTCACTAAGCTCTTCTCAGCACCACAATCAAATAGAATGCATGCATAAGTGTTGTTGAGAAGGAACGTACCCGTAACTACTGCGAGATTTGCCACTGCTTCTTCCTGGCCCAAAGCTAAAATTCTCCCCACTCCACCTGCATTTCCAACTTTAGGACAATCTCTCTTGAAATGCCCCACTTCACCACACTGATAACATGCTTGACCAACTCCAGCCGCAGGTACTTGGTTAAGTGGTTGGGGTGGTGCTCTACAAAATCGGGCGGTATGCCCTTTTCTGTTGCAGTTACGACACTGCATTTCTCTGTAATTTCCATTATGGTGAAAATTGCACTTGTTGCACTTAGGGAGATTACCATCATATGGCTTAGCTGGTGCTGGATTAACAGGAACAACAGTAGGTACAGTCGCAGCGTTGACTGTAACCAGTTGTTGTTTCTTTGAGGAATCCTGTGAAAACTTTCCCTTCCTCTTGTTCCGACCCTTGTTGTTGTTGTTGTTGTTGTTGTTGTTACTGTTGTTATCGTTGTTTCCCTTTTGTTGTTCTGGTGTAGCAACCACCGAGTGTTGATGGATTCCATGATCAATAAGAGATTGTGCCAGCTCTTTGGCACTATCAAAAGTAACAGGCCTTGAAGCTAAAACACTAGATTGAATTTAGGGCGACAGTCCCCAAATATATCTCTCAATCTTTTTGCTCTCTAGAGCAACCATATCCGGGCAAAGAATTGCCAGATCACAAAATCTACTAGTATTGGTTGATATATTAGAACCAACAATTGAGAGACCCCAGAGCTCCTCCTCAAGTTTCTGAACTTCACCTCGCGGACAATACTCCCGCATAAGCATACCCTTGAAGTTCTCCCAGCTGATCGAATTTGCCACTACCAGAGTAAGTGACTTAACGTGACCATTCCACCACGTCAAAGCTCTTTCAGAAAAAGTGCAAGCATCGAACTTGACTTTTTTGTTGTCAGGACAGGAGCAAATTTCAAAAATTGCTTCTGTCTTCTCTATCCACTGCCTTAATGCCATAACTCCTCCAGTTCCATTAAAGGTCCTGGGTTTGGCATTGGTAAAATCTTTATAAGTGCATACTCGCGAATGCCCATGACCTTCACCCTGGTGAGGGGGATTTGTACCAGCTCCAGACCCACTAGCACCAGAAGTATTGATCTGAGCCATAGCAGCAGCTACAGTCGCCGTGACCGCCGCTTGGAATATAGCGGGGTCGAACTGAGGAGGTGGTGGTGGAGGTGGTACCGGTGGTTCATTAACATTTTGACGTATTGGATTTCTACGAGGAGGCATCTTTTTCTATAAAAGTCAAAAGATACAAAGATGATAAGATATCAAGAGTGAATATGAATTCTGATATCTCTGAACTAAAACATATAGTTCGATATGAATCTTGGAATGAATTGGAAATAGAAGTCTATGACAAGTATAACTTGTAACTGAATAATATGAAAGTGAATGGTTATTTTTCAATTACTAAGAAAATGCATGTCGATTACATTGGCATATTGAATACATAAGTCTGGAAAACTTGACCCTAGACAGGTCTACAATACACCAAGTTCTGAGAAAAATATCGACATCATACAGACCTATCGAAAATCAAATTTTCGTGGTCTTACTGAAAAATCTGAAAAATATCACTAAAACCTATCCATAGACTTAACTATAACCAAAAGAGTGAAATAGGAAACGAGTAGAGTATTTCCTAATGGCGACGGGTATCTTTTGGATGAAACCTCAACTCAGCCAGTGTTATCTAAGCGAGAATAGGGATAAGAGATATAGAATATAGTTAGTAACGATTGACTACAAAAGAGACCTATAGTTATCAAGTAATGTATTATGTATGACATGTTCTTAGGTATTTCTATAACTATAAAGTGTATACTAATTATATATAACTTGGGTATAACCGACTTTCGATTATATGACCCGGCTCTAAATCCACAACCAAACAAGGAACAGGAAATGAAGCTAAATCACATATTCTAAGTCTATATAACTTTAATTATATATAATTGTAATATACCCTTAATATTTATAGTTCTACCCTTAATTGTTCTATTGTTTTCACATGTTTGTTATTAGTATATAGTGCCTAAAATACCCCTATAGTATTTTAATCTTTATGTTCTGTTCTAAAGTTCTTCTGAGTATGTATGGTAAGTTTTAGACATGCCACAACACCACTATCACTCCCAAACACATGTTGGTCATATCTCAAATCAATATAGATGATCAGACTATATTAATCCCAAAAATGATTAGATAACGGTCCAGGTTTGACTGTAGTGTTCAACATCCAAATACTTTTAAGTTCTTATGACTGTGATACTGTACTTGTAGGTATGAGTGTTAGTATACTTCTTGTAAAAATACTTAAATTTTTAAAAGTATACTTGTAGTCAGAGCTCTTAGCCCCAAATGTATTTATATTTTATATATCTTTTATGGATTGATATACTGAGTTCACTATAAACATTGCTCTGATACCAATCTGTCACACCCCCAAACCAGGCGGCGGAAACTGCCGGGGGTGGAGGACTTCATTTGTAGTATCACAACACATGCAATATAGTAATCAAAGTACAAACAACCATTGTATTAAAAAGTATAAATATTTACATGTCTTTCACATTGTATACTGAAACTATAAAGTTGAAAAGAGAGTAATTTGAAAAAAGAGTATCAACATAAAGTTGAGTGAGTGCATAAGTTTTTATGTATGTAAGAATATCTTCTGTTTCTTGAATATGTAAACTGTTTCCAGAAAATCCTATATTTTCTGTTGTATATAAAAAAGCAGTTGTATTTGTATAAAACTGTTCTATTTGTAAACCAATTATCTGTATTTGTAATCTTTATGTAAACTTGTATCTTGTTAACTGTATCTTGTAAACTGTATCTTGTAAACTGTATCTTGTAAACTAGTACTTTGAAAATGTACTTAAGTTTAGTTAAATATACACTAACGTATTGTTAATATCTTTTAAATGAGGTATTATAACCATACTAACTAGATGGCCTGATCCAACGCTATGAATGCGCTGAAAGTTGATGATAACAATTGTCACTCACAGGCGTGTATGCCTGACTGTAGCTAGCAGTCCGAGTGCGGGATTGTCAATCCCAATATAGATCTATACACCCATTGTTTCGATCCCCTACTGGAGACTCTGGTTATAATATCAGGACTTTACTATATTGTTTAAAATGAATTAAACAAACTGTACTACTTGTCTCATAAAAGCATATAAACGTTACATGTATATTAGTTATGAAAACCCAATCATTCTGAAGTAAATAATCGATAGTATGCTCTTGAATTAGTACTCTTAACATGTATCTGAAAGAATGTATATCCTTGAATAGTTTTGAATCAATCTTTGTTCTTGTAAAACAATCTACTCTAGTATGCTTGAATCATGAATTATTGTTCTGTGAATCATAAATTATACCTATTATAATTTATATGTACTTTCTGTATTGATACTTAGTATTAATGAATACAACCCCTTGCTCAACTTGTTACAAAAGGGTAATTGAAACTAAATGAATAAACTTTTATACTTGTATACATATACAATATATATAAATAAATTTAAATGACACTCGGACAAATAACTAATACTTGTAATCCCACATCCAAACAAGGAAAAGGAACCAAAGTGGGTTATCAGTCCTAAATCTTTCAAATCTTATTTATATAAATATATGTATACTAGTATGATTTTTGGGGAAAAATATAAGTTTATAAAATATTTAAAAGAAGTTTCATATTTTGAAATCCATTTTGGTGACTTGACGTCTTTTTGAAACAATCACTTAAAACCACTTCATTTGATGATACTGAAATTCATTTTGATAAGATGTTTGAAACCATTTGTTTTGATAACTGTAATCCATTTGAAATCATTTGTTATAACACAAAATCTTTGTGTTAGACTTGTATTCCCCCCCTTAAAACAGTAAAAACTATAAAAATACGGGGGTATGAACTCACCTGTAGTGAGTGATACGGAAGTATGTTTGGAAATAGGATGTAGGGTGTCAGGTGAAACCTTGAGCACACAAAGATCCTAATAAACATATAATGACATGTATGTGTATTTGATTGGTGTATAAACAACTAATTATAAGGGATAACACCCTAATAGAGTAGGAAACTCTTAGATTGAAGGAATACAATCACATATGATTGCATAACTAGGGTATATGGCCACCCTATAGAGTTTACGGTCCAAATGACATGACCAAGTGATTTACGATCCAAGTGTTCACGGTCCAAGTGTTCACGGTCCATGTGTTTACGGTCCAATGACCTTACAGTCATGGAGTTCACGGTCTAAGGAGATTCAACCGCAAACTCACCAAATCTTTCACAAATGATGGTTTTCAAGGGCTTCAATCAAAGACATCGGATTCTAGGGACCATGCTTAGCCTTAGGAAGGGTAAAGGCTATAAGAACACCCTTTATAAGGGTTTACGGTCTATGAAGATGCACTCGACCGTAAACACCTTTTGTTCTTGAGTTTCTTGATGTTTTCTAGGTGTTTAACAACCGATTCAAGTATATAACAAGCCATGGGTAGTATACTTACGATTTGAAGGCAAATGAGGGTGTTTAAGGTCCAAAAACACTAGTGTGTGTTCTTGGTGTTCCTTGAAGATCTAACCAAAATAGATGATTTCATGGATGAAATCAAAGGGTTGTACTAGATAAAGCTTAGTATCAACAAATCAAATGGAAAGAATTCTTACGTTTTTGGAAGATCAAGATGAAGATCCTATGATACTTGAGAGAGAAATTGGGTTTCTAGACTTGAAATGGAAGAGAAATGATGAAAAATGAAGAAAATCTATATATGTATTCGAGGGTTTATGGCCGAGGAGTTTGCGGTCCGAAGTCGGCAAGGCGTTTACGGCCGAAGCCTCGTTTACGGTCTGCGAGGAGTTTACGGTCCGAGGAGTTTATGGCCGTAAACTCTTTGCGGTCCAAAGCGAAGGGATAATTGCGAAGTTTCTGGGATTTTTAAGCCTTTTCCTTCCAAATTCAATTGTAAATATTTTAAGGATTTTAACAAATAAAGGTTATTATTATAACCTAAATAGAAAACCCAAACAATAAAAAGGGCTTTAGTTGACCTTTGTTTGACTTTGGTTGACTAGAGTTGACTTTACAAACAGAAAATAACGGGATGTTACATTATCCCCCCGTTAGAGAGAATTTCGTCCCGAAATTAGAGTTTAAGCAACTAAGTTATTACAAATAACTAAGTAAAAAGATGAGGATATTTCAGTTTCATTTGATCCTCGCGCTCCCAAGTGAATTCAGGTCCTCGCTTGGCATTCCAACGAACCTTCACTATCGGGATATGGCTTTGCTTCGTTTTCTTGACCTCTCGGTCCATGATTTCTACAGGTTCTTCCACGAAGTTGAGGCTCTCGTCGATCTCGATCTCATCGAGTGGGATAACAAGAGTCTCATCGGACAGACACTTTTTCAAGTTTGAGACGTGGAAAACAGGATGTATGTTACTTAGTTCTTGAGGTAGACGGAGTTTGTAAGCTACGGGACCGATTCTAGCGAGAATCTCAAATGGTCATATGTACCTTGGATTTAACTTGTCACACTTTCCAAAGCGTATCATGCCTTTCCAGGGTGAGATCTTCAACATGACGCGGTCACCAACCTGAAACTCCAAAGGTTTTCTTCTTTTGTCAGCGTAGCTTTTCTGTCTATCTCTGGAAGCTTTAAGTCGCTCCCGGATTTGTACGATTTTCTCCGTGGTTTCGCGAATGATTTCCGGACCAGTGAGGGCACCGTCGGGAACTTGACTTCTAGCTAACTGCGTATCGCCCACTTCAGTCCAGCAAAGAGGGGATCTGCACTTACGGCCATAGAGAGCTTCGAAAGGAGCAACCTTTATGCTAGTGTGATAGTTATTGTTGTAAGAGAATTCGACAAGGGGTAAATGAGTATCCCATGACCTACCAAAGTCTATCACGCAAGCTCGCAACATATCTTCTAAAGTTTGAATCGTCCTCTCACTTTGTCCGTCAGTCTGAGGATGGTAGGCTGTACTCATGTCCATCCTAGTTCCCAAAGATTTTTGTAAAGACTGCCAGAAGTGAGAAGTGAATCTACTATCTCGGTCGGAAATAATAGATATTGGAACACCATGCAGTTTAACGATTTCTTTGAGATAAGTTCTTGTTAGCTTCTCCATCTTGTCTGACTCTTTGATTGGTAAGAAGTGTGCGGATTTGCTTAATCTATCGACGATTACCCAAATAGTATCATAACCACCCGATGTCTTGGGTAACTTGGTTATGAAATCCATTGTTATCCGCTCCCACTTCCATTCAGGGATTTCAGGTTGTTGCAATAAACCTGAAGGTTTCTGGTATTCTACCTTTACTTTGGTGCAAGTAAGACACTTGCCCACAAAGGTAGCGATTTCGGCCTTCATGTTAGGCCACCAATACAGTTTCTTAAGGTCCAGATACATCTTGTCTGAACCTGGATGAATGGAGTATCTGGTTTTATGGGCTTCATTCATGACTATTTCTCTGTAACCACCAAACTTAGGTGTCCAGATCCGGTTCATGAAACAATAGATTCCATCATCCCTGACTTTGAAATTTTTATCCATTCCTCTCAAAGTTTCACCTGCCACATTTTCAGGTTTTAAGGCCTTGAGTTGAGCCTCTCTAATCCGTGTGGACAGATGTGAATGGATTGTCATGGTCAACGACTTTACTCAGCGTCCCGAGTATTCTTTTCTGCTAAGGGCGTCAACTACAACGTTAGCTTTACCAGGGTGATAAAGAATCGCACAATCGTAGTCATTCAGTAGCTCCACCCACCGTCGTTGTCTCATGTGCAGCTCTTTTTGATTGAAGATGTGCTGGAGACTTTTATGGTCCGTGAATACTGTGCATTTCGTGCCATATAAGTAATGTCTCCAGATCTTCAGAGCGAATACCACTGCTCCTAGCTCAAGATCATGTGTTGTATAGTTGACTTCATGTGTCTTTAGCTGTCTTGAGGCATAGGATATCACCTTTCCTCTTTGCATAAGAACACATCCAAGCCCTTGATTTGAAGCATCACAATACACTACAAAATCCTTTGTCCCTTCAGGGAGAGACAGGATTGGTGCACTACACAAGGCTCGTTTTAGCGTTTGAAACGCCGTTTCTTGTCTTTCTCCCCAGCTAAAAGTTACACCCTTTTGCGTCAGAGTGGTAAGAGGTTTAGCTATTCGAGAGAAATTCTGGATGAATCTGCGATAATAGCCAGCAAGACCTAAGAATTGACGAATTTCTGTAGGTGTTTTGGGTGCTGACCAGTTTTCAATTGCCTTTATTTTGGAAGGGTCGACGTGCATTCCTTCTGAACTGACCACGTGACCTAGGAAATCAACCTTCCTGATCCAAAATTCACACTTTGAAAACTTCGCATAAAGTTTCTCTGTTCTAAGAGTTTGCAAAACTTGACGAAGATGTTGGCTATGATCCTCTTCACTTCTTGAGTAGATAAGGATATCGTCGATGAAGACTATGACGAATTTGTCCAAGAAAGGACGACACACTCTGTTCATTAAATCCATGAACACAACAGGTGCATTCGTCAATCCGAATGGCATCACTACGAATTCATAATGACCATAACGAGTTCTGAACGCGGTTTTGGGAATGTCTTTCTCCAAAATTCGTAACTGGTGATACCCGGATCTTAAGTCTATTTTTGAGAAGTAGCTCGCACCTTGAAGTTGGTCGAACAGATCGTCTATGCGAGGCAGAGGGTATCGATTCTTAATGGTAAGTTTATTCAGCTCGCGGTAGTCTATGCACATACGGAACAATCCATCCTTCTTCTTCACGAACAAAACCGGTGCTCCCCAGGGTGAGAAGCTTGGTCTTATGAAACCTTTGCTAAGGAGTTCGTTAAGCTGGCTAGACAATTCCTGCATTTCTGAAGGTGCAAGACGATAAGGAGGTTTGGCGACAGGGGTAGCCCCTGGAATTAAATCGATTTTGAATTCGACTTGTCGTTCGGGAGGTACTCCTGGAAGATCATCGGGAAAAACGTTGAGAAAGTTACAGACTTCAGGAATTTTCGCGATATCTATCACTTCTTGCTTTTTGTCTACCACGTGAGCTAAGAAAGAACAGTACTCTTTGCGAAGGTACTTCTATGCCTTGATGCAAGAAATGATTTGGAGGTTCGTTCCGGGTTTATCGCCGTAAATAACAAGAGTTTCATTAGTTGGGAAGTTCAGACGAATGGCTTTTTCATAACATAGGATGTTAGCACGGTTAAGACACAACCAATCCATACCTATTATTACGTCGAAACTCTTGATAGAGACCGGCATAAGGTCAATTGGGAACGAAAAGTTATTCAAGGTAAGAGTACATCCTATGTATATTTCGTTGGTGGATTCGGATTTCCCGTTAGCTATTTCGAATGTGAATGTTTCTTTTAATGGTTGGGAGTTTTGATTTAGCAAATGTTTGAAATTATGGCTCACAAAGCTCTTCTCAACATCACAATCAAATAGAATGCATGCATAAGTGTTGTTGAGAAGGAACGTACCCGTAACGACTGCGGGATTTGCCACTGCTTCTTCCTGGCCCAAAGCTAAAATTCTCCCCACTCCACCAGCATTTCTAGATTTAGGACAATCTCTCTTGAAATGCCCCACTTCACCACACTGATAACATGCTTGACCAACTCCAGCCGCAGGTAATTGGTTAAGTGGTTGGGGTGGTGCTCTACAAAATCGGGCGGTATGCCCTTTTCTGTTGCAGTTACGACACTGCATTTCTCTGCAATTTCCATTATGGTGAAAATTGCACTTGTTGCACTTAGGGAGATTACCAGCATATGGCTTAGCTGGTGCTGGATTAACAGGAACAACAGTAGGTACAGTCGCAGCGTTGACTGTAGCAAGTTGTTGTTTCTTTGAGGAATCCTGTGAAAACTTTCCCTTCCTCTTGTTCCGACCCTTCTTGTTGTTGTTGTTGTTGTTGTTGTCGTTGTTTCCCTTTTGTTGTTCTGGTGTAGCAACCACCGAGTGTTGATGGATTCCATGATCAATAAGAGATTGTGCCAGCTCTTTGGCACTGTCAAAAGTAACAGGCCTTGAAGCTAAAACACTAGATTGAATTTGGGGCGACAGTCCCCAAATATATCTCTCAATCTTTTTGCTCTCTAGAGCAACCATATCCGGGCAAAGAATTGCCAAATCACAAAATCTACTAGTATAGGTTGATATATCAGAACCAACCATTAAGAGACCCCATAGCTCCTCCTCAAGTTTCTGAACTTCACCTCACGGACAATACTCCCGCATAAGCATACCCTTGAAGTTCTCCCAGCTGATCGAATTTGCCACTACCAGAGTAAGTGACTTAACGTGACCATTCCACCACGTCAAAGCTCTTTCAGAAAAAGTGCAAGCAGCGAACTTGACTTTGCTGTTGTCAGGACAGGAGCAAGTTTCGAAAATTGCTTCTGTCTTCTCTATCCACTGCCTTAATGCCATAACTCCTCCAGTTCCATTAAAGGTCCTGGGTTTGGCATTGGTAAAATCTTTATAAGTGCATACTCACGAATGCCCATGACCTTCACCCTGGTTAGGGGGATTTGTACCAGCTCCAGACCCACTAGCACCAGAAGTATTGATCTGAGCCATAGCAGCAGCTACAGCCGACGTGACCGCCACTTGGAACATAGCGGGGTCGAACTGAGGAGGTGGTGGTGGAGGTGGTACCAGTGGTTCATTAACATTTTGACGTATTGGATTTCTACGAGGAGACATCTTTTTCTATAAAAGTCAAAAGATACAAAGATGATAAGATATCAAGAGTGAATATGAATTCTGATATCTCTGAACTAAAACATATAGTTCGATATGAATCTTGGAATGAATTGGAAATATAAGTCTATGACAAGTATAACTTGTAACTGAATAATATGAAAGTGAATGGTTATTTTTCAATTACTAAGAAAATGCATGTCGATTACATTGGCATATTGAATACATAAGTCTGGAAAACTTGACCCTAGACAGATCTACAATACACCAAGTTCTAAGAAAAATATCGACATCATACATACCTATCGAAAATAAAATTTTCGTGGTCTTACTGAAAAACCTGAAAAATAACACTAAAACCTATCCATAGACTTAACTATAACCAAAAGAGTGAAATAGGAAACGAGTAGAGTATTTCCTAATGGCGACGGGTATCTTTTGGATGAAACCTCAACTCAGCCAGTGTTATCTAAGCGAGAATAGGGATAAGAGATATAGAATATAGTTAGTAACGATTGACTACAAAAGAGACCTATAGTTATCAAGTAATGTATTATGTATGACATGTTCTTAGGTATTTCTATAAATATAAAGTGTATACTAATTATATATAACTTGGCTATAACCGACTTTAGATCATATGACCCGGCTCTAAATCCACAACCAAACAAGGAGCAGGAAATGAAGCTAAATCACATATTCTAAGTCTATATAACTTTAATTATATATAATTGTAATATACCCTTAATATTTATAGTTCTACCCTTAATTGTTCTATTGTTTTCACATGTTTGTTATTAGTATATAGTGCCTAAAATACCCCTATAGTATTTTAATCTTTATGTTTTGTTCTAAAGTTCTTCTAAGTATGTATGGTAAGTTTTAGACATGCCACAACACCACTATCACTCCCAAACACATGTTGGTCATATCTTAAATCAATATAGATGATCAGGCTATATTAATCCCATATATGATTACATAACTGTCCAGGTTTGACTGTAGTGTTCAACATCCAAATACTTTTAAGTTCTTATGACTGTGATACTGTACTTGTAGGTATGAGTGTTAGTATACTTCTTGTAAAAATACTTAAATTTTTAAAAGTATACTTGTAGTCAGAGCTCTTAGCCCCAAATATATTTATATTTTGTATATCTTTTATGGATTGATATACTGAGTTCACTATAAACATTGCTCTGATACCAATCTGTCACACCCCCAAACCAGATGGCGGAAACTGCCGGGGGTGGAGGACTTCATTTGTAGTATCACAACACATGCAATATAGTAATCAAAGTACAAACAACCATTGTATTAAAAAGTATAAATATTTACATGTCTTTCACATTGTATACTGAAACTATAAAGTTGAAAAGAGAGTAATTTGAAAAAAGAGTATCAACATAAAGTTGAGTGAGTGCATAAGTTTTTATGTATGTAAGAATATCTTCTGTTTCTTGAATATGTAAACTGTTTCCAGAAAATCCTATATTTTCTGTTGTATATAAAAAGTAGTTGTATTTGTATAAAACTGTTCTATTTGTAAACCAATTATCTGTATTTGTAATCTTTATGTAAACTCGTATCTTGTTAACTGTATCTTGTAAACTGTATCTTGTAAACTGTATCTTGTAAACTAGTACTTTGAAAATGTACTTAAGTTTAGTTAAATATACACTAACGTATTGTTAATATCTTTTAAATGAGGTATTATAACCATACTAACTAGATGGCCTGATCCAACGCTATGAATGCGCTGAAAGTTGATGATAACAATTGTCACTCACAGGCGTGTATGCCTGACTGTAGCTAGCAGTCCGAGTGCGGGATTGTCAATCCCAATATAGATCTATACACCCATTGTTTCGATCCCCTACTGGAGACTCTGGTTATAATATCAGGACTTTACTATATTGTTTAAAATGAATTAAACAAACTGTACTACTTGTCTCATAAAAGCATATAAACGTTACATGTATATTAGTTATGAAAACCCAATCATTCTGAAGTAAATAATCGATAGTATGCTCTTGAATTAGTACTCTTAACATGTATCTGAAAGAATGTATATCCTTGAATAGTTTTGAATCATTCTTTGTTCTTGTAAAACAATCTACTCTAGTATGCTTGAATCATGAATTATTGTTCTGTGAATCATAAATTATACCTATTATAATTTATATGTACTTTCTGTATTGATACTTAGTATTAATGAATACAACCCCTTGCTCAACTTGTTACAAAAGGGTAATTGAAACTAAATGAATAAACTTTTATACTTGTATACATATACAATATATATAAATAAATTTAAATGACACTCGGACAAATAACTAATACTTGTAATCCCACATCCAAACAAGGAAAAGGAACCAAAGTGGGTTATCAGTCCTAAATCTTTCAAATCTTATTTATATAAATATATGTATACTAGTATGATTTTTGGGGAAAAATATAAGTTTATAAAATATTTAAAAGAAGTTTCATATTTTGAAATCCATTTTGGTGACTTGACGTCTTTTTGAAACAATCACTTAAAACCACTTCATTTGATGATACTGAAATTCATTTTGATAAGATGTTTGAAACCATTTGTTTTGATAACTGTAATCCATTTGAAATCATTTGTTATAACACAAAATCTTTGTGTTAGACTTGTATTCCCCCCCCCCCCCTTAAAACAGTAAAAACTATGAAAATACGGGGGTATGAACTCACCTGTAGTGAGTGATACGGAAGTATGTTTGGAAATAGGATGTAGGGTGTCAGGTGAAACCTTGAGCACACAAAGATCCTAATAAACATATAATGACATGTATGTGTATTTGATTAGTGTATAAAAACTAATTATAAGGGATAACAACCTAATAGACTAGGAAACTCTTAGATTGAAGGAATACAATCACATATGATTGCATAACTAGGGTATATGGCCACCCTATAGAGTTTACGGTCCAAATGACATGACCAAGTGATTTACGGTCCAAGTGTTCACGGTCCAAGTGTTCACGGTCCAAGTGTTCACGGTCCATGTGTTCACGGTCCATGTGTTTACGGTCCAATGACCTTACAGTCATGGAGTTCACGGTATAAGGAGATTCAATCGCAAACTCACCAAATCTTTCACAAATGATGGTTTTCAAGGGCTTCAATCAAAGACATCGGATTCTAGGGACCATGCTTAGCCTTAGGAAGGCTAAAAAGGCTATAAGAACACCTAAGGCTGAAAAGTGAAACATCAAAGACATCGGATTCTAGGGACCATTCTTTTTATACACGTATACGGTTTAACATAATTTACGAATTCCGTTTAGATACCTAAGGCTAAAAAGTATTTTATTGAAATTTTACTTTTCACACTTAGACAATGTTTTTACCGGTTTTGTCGCGAATCTTTGATTAGTCATAACTTCTTCGTTATAACTCGGATTTGAGTGTTCTTTATATTTATGAAAACCTTGATACGATATCTAACATTTTATGTAACCCAATCGAGACTTTTGAACAATTCGTTTTTGACGCTATTTTTATTGATTCCAAAATAGATTATAATATTTGACTTTTTGAACATTACATTGACTTGAAATATCAGGTTGTCACATCATCCCCCCGTTAGAGGGAATTTTGTCCCGAAATTTAATCAAAGATAGAGTTTATGGAATAGGAAAAAGATGCGGGTACTTTTGTTTCATCTGATCCTCGCGCTCCCAGGTGTATTCAGGTCCTCGCTTGGCATTCCAACGGACCTTCACAATGGGTATGCGACTTTGTTTAGTTCTTTTAATTTCCCGATCCATGATTTCTACTGGCTCTTCTACGAAGTGGAGACTCTCGTTGATTTCGATTTTGTCCAGAGGGATGACGAGGGTCTCATCGGACAAGCACTTCTTTAGGTTCGACACGTGAAAGGTAGGGTGTACGTTATTGAGTTCCTACGGTAATCGAAGTTTGTATGCCACCGGGCCGATCCTGGCAAGGATCTCAGATGGTCCGACATACCTAGGGTTTAGTTTCCCACGCTTTCCGAAACGTATTAATCCCTTCCAGAGTGAGACTTTCAATAGCACCTGGTCCCCAACCTGGAATTCCAAGGGTTTCTGTCTTTTATCCGCATAACTCTTTTGTCTGTCTCTTAAAGCCTTTAGTCGTTCTCGGATTTTGACAATCTTCTCGTTAGTTTCCCTTATGATTTCCGGGCCAGTGAGAGTGTTGTTGGGTACTTGACCTCTAGCTAGTTGCGTGTCACCCACTGCAGCCCAACACAGAGGTGATCTGCACTTGCGGCCATAGAGGGCTTCGAATGGAGCAACTTTGATGCTAGTGTGGTAGCTATTGTTGTACGAGAACTCGACCAATGGTAAATGGGTATCCCAAGCCTTAAAAAAATCGATCACACAAGCTCTTAGCATATCTTCTAAGGTTTGAATGGTTCTCTCACTCTGACCGTCGGTTTGTGGGTGGTAGGCGGTACTCATGTCTAGCCTCGTTCCTAGAGATTTTTGTAGTGACTGCCAGAACCTCGAGGTGAATCTACTATCTCGGTCCGAGATAATGGATATTGGTACACCATGCAGTCGTACAATCTCCCTGATGTATGTTCTAGTTAGTTTCTCCATCTTATCTGTTTCCTTTATTGGTAGGAAGTGCACGGATTTGGTTAACCTGTCGACGATCACCCATATGGTGTCAAGCCCACCCGCTGTCTTGGGTAACTTGGTTACGAAATCCATGGTTATCCGCTCCCACTTCCACTCGGGTATTTCAGGTTGTTGCAATAAACCTGAGGGCTTTTGGTACTCTACCTTGACTTTGGCGCAAGTCAGATATTTGCCTACATAGGTAGCAATTTCGACTTTCATGTTTGGCCACCAATACAGTTTCTTGAGATCCAGATACATCTTGTCTGAACCGGGATGTACAAAGTATTGAGTCTTATGGGCTTCATTCATGACAACATCTCTAAATCCGCCAAACTTCGGCCTCCAGATCCGATTCATGAAGTAACGAACTCCGTCATCCTTGACTTCAAGATTCTTATCCATTCCTCTTAAGGCCTCCCCCGACACATTTTCGGATTTCAAGGCTTCTATTTGAGCTTCCTTGATTTGTGTGGACAAGTTTGAATGGATCTTCATTGCTAAGGATTTCACTCGGCGGCCCGAGTATTCCTTTCGGCTGAGGGCATCAGCTACTACATTAGCTTTTCCGGGATGATAACGAATTTCGCATTCGTAATCGTTTAGTAGTTCTACCCATCGTCTTTGCCTCATGTTGAGTTCCTTTTGATTGAGGATGTGCTGAAGGCTCTTATGATCGATGAAGATTGTACATTTCGTGCCGTAGAGATAGTGTCTCCAGATCTTTAGAGCGAAAACGACTGCTCCTAGTTCGAGATCGTGCGTGGTATAGTTGACTTCGTGCGTCTTGAGCTGTCTCGAGGCGTATGCGATAAATTTTCCTCGTTGCATTAGAACACATCCAAGGCCCTGGTTTGACGCATCACAGTAGACCACAAAGTCTTCTGTTCCTTCTGGCAAGGATAATATAGGTGCGCTGCATAGGGCTCGCTTCAGTGTTTGGAACGCAGCGTCTTGTTTTTCTCCCCAGCTGAAGGTTACACCTTTCTGAGTCAGGGTGGTAAGTGGCTTAGCAATCTTCGAGAAGTTTTGTATGAACCTTCGGTAATACCCAGCAAGGCCCAAGAATTGTCGGATTTCTGTTGGAGTCCTTGGAGTTGACCAGTTCTCGATTTCCTTGATTTTGGAAGGGTCCACATGTATCCCTTCCTTGCTGACCACGTGTCCTAGGAAATCTACTCTCCGAATCCAAAATTCGGACCTTGAGAATTTCGCGTATAGCTTCTCTGTCCTTAATGTTTCCAAGACCTTTCGGAGGTGTTGGCTATGTTCCTCTTTACTCCTTGAATAGATGAGTATATCATCAATGAACACGATCACAAATTTGTCCAGGAAAGGATGACATACTCGGTTCATCAAGTCCATGAACACTGCCGATGCATTTGTCAACCGGAAGGGCATTACTACAAACTCGTAGTGACCATAGCGAGTTCGGAATGCCGTCTTGGGAATGTCACCTTCTAGAACTCGCAGCTGGTGATACCCAGATCTTAAATCGATCTTTGAGAAGTAGCTCGCTCCTTGTAGTTGGTCGAACAGATCGTCTATGTGTGGTAAGGGATATCGGTTCTTGATCGTGAGCTTGTTCAGTTCCCGGTAATCGATGCACATGCGAAAAGATCCATACTTCTTCTTTACGAACAGAACCGGTGCTCCCCAAGGTGAGAAACTCGGCCTGATGAATCCTTTGCTGAGAAGTTCGTTCAGCGGGATGGACAATTCTTGCATTTCTGCCGGTGCTAGACGGTACGACGATTTTCCTACTGGGGTAGCCCCGGGAATCAAGTCGATTCTGAACTCGACTTGACGTTCTGGTGGGACTCCTGGAAGATCTTCAGGGAAAATGTCGGGGAAGTTGCAGACTTCTGGAATGTCTTTAATGTCTTTCGTTTCTCGTTTCTTATCTACCACGTGGGCTAGGAAGGCATGATATTCTTTGCGCAGATATATTCGGGCTTTGACGCAAGAGATGATTTGTAAATTGGTACCGGGTTTGTCACCATAAATGACAAGAGTTTCACCACTTGGCAGATTTAGGCGAACGACCCTTTCGTGTCACAGAATATCGGCATGGTGAAGGCTTAACCAATCCATACCGATGATGACATCAAAGCTTCTTATAGTTATCGACATTAGATCGATTTGGAAAAAGTGTTCATTTAGAGCTAGTGTGCAGCCTACATACAATTCGTTTGCGCTTTCTGTTTTACTGTTTGCCATTTCTACTGTAAATATCTTATTGACTGATTGGGGTTTTTGATTAAGTAAGTGTTTGAACTTATGGCTCACGAATCTCCTCTCCGCACCACAATCAAAGAGTATGCATGTATGAATGTTGTTGAGGAGAAACGTACCCGTAACCACTGTGGGATCGGCTATTGCTTTGTTCTGCCATATTGCCAGCACTCTTCCTACGCCGCCAACATTCTTTGCCTTAGGGCAATCCCTCTTGTAGTGCCCAGTTTCCTCACACCCATAACATGCCTGGCTCACTCCAACACCAGGAACTTGGGTGATTGGTCGCGCCGGTGCCTTACAGAAACGGGCAGTGTGCCCTTTCCTGTCGCAGTTTTTACAGTGCATCTCCCGGCAATTTCCGTTGTGATGGTAATTGCATTTGTTGCACTTTGTTAGGTTCCCAACATATTTTTTTACCGGCATAGGGGTAACAGGGACAGCAGTGGGGGCAGTAGCGTCATGGACCGCCACTATTTGTTGTTTCTGGTTCTTGTGAAGATTGACCTTTCCTCTTGTTCCAAAACTTCTTGTTGTTGTTGTTGGCATTGCTGTTATTGTTGTTGCTTCCTCTGGTTGGTTCTGGGACGACGGTCATGACATCCTGGTAGACTCCATGATCAACGAGGGACTGTGCCAGTTGTTTGGCACTATCGAACGTCGTGGTTTTGGAAGGTAGCACACTTCCTCGAAGATGGGGCGACAGCCCCCAGATATATCTTTCCACCTTCTTGCTTTATAGGGCCATCATCCCTGGGCAAAGTATTGTCAAGTCACTGAACCTATTTGTATAGGTTGTGATGTCCGAGCCCACCATAGTAAGGCCCCAAAGCTCCTGTTCAAGCTTCTGAATCTCGCCCCTTGGGCAGTACTCTCGCAGTAGCATTTGCTTCAGGTTCTCCCAACCCATGTAGTTTGCCACCACCAGAGTTAGTGACTTGACGTGGCCATTCCACCACGTTAGGGATCGTTCGGAGAAAGTACAAGCAACAAATTTTATTTTTCTCTCTTCTGGGCATGAGCAGATCTCGAATACGGCTTCCGTTTTCTCTATCCATTGGGATAGAGCCATTACACCCCCAGTTCCATTAAAGGGTATGGGTTTGCTGTTGGTGAAGTCCTTGTAAGTACATTCCCCGGAACGACCCTGGTTTTGGCCATTAGTAGAGCTATTTATTCCTCCTCCTGATCCGTTTTTACTCATTTGTGCCATTGTTGCGGTTACGGCAGCTGTTACAGCAGCCATAAAGGTAGCAACATCCATCGATGGAGGTGGTGGTGGAGGTGGTGTTGGTGCTCCTGCAATATTGAAGCTTCGGGGATTCCTTCTTGGCGGCATGATTCTGCCATAAGTCAAGAGACGAATTCTTGATAAGTCTTCAGAAATGATTATGGAAAGTCTTAGTATTATATGTTTTGCGTTCCGAATATTACCGAATTTTGTAAGTTAATGGAAACTTACAATAATAAGTGTATGATTTCCTTAGTATTTTAAGAACTTAATAGAATACTCAAAGAAATAATAAATTCGTGTCAATCTCATTGATATTAATATTAGATACAACGATCAGGAAAATTTGACCTTACATAGGTCTAGGGTACATCGATGAAAGCGGGAAAATTTTGACAGCATTCAGACCCCCGAATCGTGCACTCACAATCCGTCGGGTTTACATTTATAAAAGAAAGAGTAGCACCAACGCTTAGTCGATAAGTATATACATAGCGCCAGAAGTACGCGCTCTACTCCGAGCGGGTGGTACGTTGCAGACCATGGTATGTGGTTGTGGAAGTCTAAGCTCATGCTACTTGACGTTCAACCTCGATGATGCGCCTCTCCATTGCGGCTTGGCTTTTACGGAACTCCCTCACTTCGGCTCTAGTAGCAGTAATGTCTTTCGGAAGGGAAAATGTGTGCTCTATTGTCCGCTCATGCTCCTCGTCCAGACGACGAAGACGTGCTGCAGTGACTGTAGCGGTGTCGCCAATGTCCAAGAGCCGGTCGGCGTTCACTCTTGCTTACTCGCCTTGGTTGGCGATGCGACGAACCATGACAAGGAGTGCCCTGTCAGCCGAACCTCCGTTGTTGAGGTTATAAAAGCCTCGTCCCATGCCGTAAGGTGGTCGCTGTCCTTGTTCCTTGCTCCATCGTTTCAGGTCCACAGCCCAGCGGGGCGCCGGGCCCTGAAAGTTCCTTCGGGGATTTGCTGCTCCTCGGGGAGGATTGTAGATCTCTGGTTCCGAGTCAGTACTCCCACCATCTCCTTCCTCTTCCGAATCTTCGTCTGGGTCTTCCTCGGGATCCTCTTCGGAATCCTCTTCTGGCTCTTCCTCGGGAATCACTTCGGGATCTTCTTCTGGGACCTCCTCAATCCAGCCTCCATTACTCTGGTTAGGGTAGTAGGGATCCCCGGGAATGTGAAATCCTGCCATTTCGTCTGATCGAGAATAGAGGCAAGAGAATTATATATAAAACTTGGGAGTAAAAAAGGAAACTTTTGATAAGTATAATTCTATTTATTTGACGATTCCTATTTCTAACTAAATATCGAGGTTCGCACGATTATTACAGTTCTTATAGTACCATAAAATACTCCTATAGTATTTTAAATTTGTAAGTTTGATCCTAGTGTTTTCTTTGGTAAGTTTTTGACTTGTTGCTCACTACGACCATTCCCCGACATACGTTGGTCATATCTCGGATAAATATAGTTGATCAGGCTATATTTATTCTCGATCTGTTTACATATCCCGAGGCCTAATCGTAGCGTCTCAACTTGCCTTAATACTTTTGTAAAATTTTGGCTATGATACTAGACCGATGCATGCATGCACTTATACTTTTATAAAACTAGCATTTTATTTTCTCAAAAGTATAGTTTGTGAAAACGTTTTGTCAGAGGGTTTTTAGTCCCTTTGCATTTATAGTTTGTATATCTTATGTGGTTCGATATACTTATTTCACTATAAACAATGCTCTAATACCAATCTGTCACACCCCCAAACCAGAATGGTGGAAACATTCGGGGGTGGGTGACTTCACGTAGTATCATAACAGTTGAATATTTGTAAAGAAAGTAAACACAACCATCATAAATATAATTTAAAAGTTACATTGTTGCTTGTGATACATGTTTCAAAAGAATATTACAAATATGATGATTTAATAAGTTTTGATAACTACCGCCATAGCGTTCCTTCTCCAAAAGTTGATGTTTTACCTGTATTACTGATTCCCTGAGAAATACAAGTAGTTTTGAAAAAGTGTCAACAATTAAGTTGGTGAGTTCATAAGCGTTTTTGTACTAAAATTTGTATGTCTTTCGGTAAAAATAACTGAGCGTGTTTCTAGAAAATCCAATATTTTCCATGTATGTGCGGTAGTTGAAAAAGTTCCAAAGACTTGAATGCATAAGTATCTTCCGTACTAAAAGTGGTGTAAGTGGATTTATACATATATAATGTGATTACTGAATGCATTTAATAGTCTCGTAAATCAAAAATATTTTGACACTCCATGTGAGTTTTATAACCATGCTATTGACCCAGACTGCCTGTAACAACGTTCTTCAGGCGTTGCAGTGTTATGACGTTTGTCACCCCAGACCTGCCGGTCTAACTGTAGCTAACAATTTAGGTGCGAGATTGTCAATCCCGTATAAATCTATACACAAGTATCACGCTCTCCCTACAAGAGATTATGGTTTATAATACATGACTTGAAATGCGTACTTGAGAGTACGGTGAAGCCAGATGTCTCACAAAACTTAGTATCAATAGATTTACGAAATGAAAAGTCCACATTTCTTGTAAATGAAAGTATTTCCTTTTTATAGTGTTTATGTAAAGATGTCATGAATAACTTGTAAACTATACCCATTATAGTTTTTCGAAAGTGTGTTCCATTTGGTGATAAGAACTTGGTGTACTACCAACTTTGCATGTAAAGTGTAACGTTGGTAGTAATGTTGTTTAACATTTATGAACAAAATGTAGGTAAAGTATTTGAAACCATATGTAACGATGCGTATTTTAACATAAGTTTTTCTCGTGTTTCACTTGTATTCCCCCCCCCCCAAAACATGAAAAGGCATAAAAATGTAGGGGTATGAACTCACCTGGAAAGTGTGGTGATTTGAAGAAAACGAGATTTTTCTCGGGCAGCACTTCGACCGGAAAGTGGTGAATTTTTCGGGAATCTCGGAGCTTCGGACCTTCGTCGGAACTTGGATACGGAACCGGGGCGTCGGGGTAGTCTCGGGATAGTAGAAGTATGAAACTAGGGAGAGAAATTGGTGAATGAGCAAGTAAATCCCGGAAGTCTCGCATGCTATTTATAGGAGGGCTGCCAGGCTTCGTACGCTGGGCGTACTCCGAAGTACGCGGGGCGTACCTCGTCTGCAGCTTGTACGCTGGGCGTACCCTCGTACGCGGGGCGTACGTCAGCGATGACGTCATCAGTCGCCGGTCTTCGTATGGGACGGGAGTAGAGGGCATAGGTGCGATGTGGTTGATCCGAGGCCCTTCATTTGCGTACGCTGGGTGTACCCTCGTACGCGGGGCGTAATCCTTCGGATAAGCCTTGAAGTGTGTGCCCAAATCTTTGGAAATCTGTAACTTTCGCATACGAGCTCCGTTTTTGACGTTCTTTATATCCACGCGTAGGTGAGAATATACTCTACAACTCTCGTTTAGACTTCGTCGGCAAATTTTTAATTTATATTTAATTATATAATTTTTAATAGGCCGGGAGAGGATAAATCCGTTAAAAATTCATAACTTCTTCATCCGATGTCCGTTTTCGTCTGCCTTTTTACCACTGTACTACTATTGTCGAGATCTTCAATTCTCGTTTAGGTTGCATTGGCTAAAAATCGTTCGATCTTTATTTCGAGTTTTTAACTGTCTACTGCTATATCCGAAACTTAGAAAAATCATAACTTCCTCATACGAAGTCAGATTTGGACGTTCTTTTTATACACGTATACGGTTTAACATAATTTACGAATTTCGTTTAGATACCTAAGGCTAAAAAGTATTTTATTGAAATTTCACTTTTCACACTTAGACAGTGTTTTTATCGGTTTTGTCGCGAATCTTTGATTAGTCATAACTTCTTCGTTATAACTCGGATTTGAGTGTTCTTTATATTTCTGAAAACCTTGATACGATATCTAACATTTTATGTAACCCAATCGAGACTTTTGAACAATTCGTTTTTGACGCTATTTTTATTGATTCCAACGTAGATTATAATATTTGACTTTTTGAACATTACATTGACTTGAAATATCGGGTTGTCACACTATATGGTACGAAGTGTACCATCTTCACAGACCACAAGAGCCTCCAGCACATTCTGAATCAAAAAGAACTGAACATGAGATAGCGGAGATGGGTCGAGCTATTAAACGACTATGAATGTGAGATCAAGTACCACCCATGCAAGGCTAACATGGTAGCCGATGCCTTAAGTCGAAAGGAATACTCGAGTCGCCGAGTAAAGACGCTGACAGTGACCATCCATTCCCAACTGCCCTCACAAATCAAGGAGGCTCAGCAGGAAGCCTTGAAACCAGAAAACGTCGCCAATGAGGCATTGTGTGGAATGGAAAAGAATCTGACGATCAAAGAAGATGGAGCCTATTACCTTATGGACCGGATCTGGACACCGAGGTTCGGTGGTTTTCGAGATGTGATAATGAATGAGGCTTACAAAATGAGGTACTTTATCCATCCCGGTTCCGATAAGATGTACCTGGATATCAAACAACATTATTGGTGGCCGAACATTAAAGCGAAGATTGCCACTTACGTGGGCAAGTGTCTCACTTGTGCCAAAGTTAAAGTGGAATATCAAAAGCCCTCGGGTCTACTTCAACAGCCCGAAATAACCGAGTGGAAATGGGAAAGGATAATAATGGATTTTATAACCAAATTACGCAAGACGGCAGACGGTCTGGATGCTATCTGGGTGATCGTTGACCGATTAACAAAATCCGCCCATTTATTGCCAATAAAGGAGACGTACACGATGGAAAGGCTAACACGAATATACCTGAAAGAAGTAGTGAGACTCCATGGGGTGCCAATATCTATTATCTCTGATAGAGATAGCAGATTCACCTCTCGTTTTTGGCAGTCGCTCCAGAAAGATTTGGGAACCCAACTTGATATGAGCACTGCCTACCACCCTCAGACTGATGGCCAAAGCGAGCGAACCATTCAAACTCTGGAAGACATGCTCCGAGCATGTGTAATAGACTTCGGAAAAGCTTGGAATACTCACCTACCACTAATCGAATTCTCATACAACAACAACTACCACACAAGTATAAGAGTCGCCCCCTTTGAGTCCTTGTATGGCCGGAAGTGCAGATTTTCCCTCTGTTGGGATGAGGTGGGAGACACCCTGATGGAAAAAGGGCAAACGCCCAACAACACACTCACTGGACCTGAGATTATTCGAGAAACAACAGAGAAGATAGTTCAAATCAGAGCACGACTCCAAGCATCGCGGGACCGACATAAGAGTTATGCCGATAAAAGGCGAAAGCCTCTGGAATTCCAGGTAGGGGATCAGGTGCTATTAAAAGTCTCCCCTTGGAAAGGGATGATACGATTTGGAAAGAGAGGTAAACTGAATCCCCGATACATCGTACCATTCGAGATCCTTCCACGGATCGGTCCGGTAGCCTACAAACTCCAACTACTCGCAGAACTTAGTAATGTACACCCCGTATTCCATGAGTCAAACCTAAAGAAGTGTCTATCGGACGAAACCCTCACAGTTCCACTAGATGAGATTGAAGTAAACGAGAACCTTCTATTCGTTGAGCAGCCTGTCGAGATTATGAATAGAGAAGTCAATCGCACGAAACAAAGCCGCATCCCCATTGTGAAGGTTAGATGGAATGCCAAGCATGGACTGGAATTCACGTGGGAACGCGAGGATCAAATGATGCAGAAATACCCTCACCTTTTCGCTAGTTCGTGAGAATGACCTCTGTAGTGACTAAAGAACATGGTTTGGCATGCGGAATTAAAGATTGCACAATGAACATGGTGATTTGGGTGTTCAAGAGATGTATTGATTATGTATTGTGTTACAAAAAAAGGATCTAGATCTAGTCTACATAAATAACACACACTTATGCACTCAACTTTTACACCTCTCAAGCACACCTCTACAAGTGGTATGAACCCACTATTTATAGAGGTGTTTACATGTCTCTCTCTCGCTCTCTATCTCTCATGGGTCAAAAGGCTAATGCACCACATGCAAGTGGGTTTTATAAAAGTCAAACAATTACAAAGTCAATCATGAATAACTTTGTACCCCAACATTCTCCCCCTCAAAGTTAGGAATGAATGACCCACTTCAAATCTTCCAAAATCGAGCAACTACACGACCCGAGCCTCAAGCGTGACACATGTCGAAACGAACTTCAATCTTCAATTCTTCCATGATTCTTCAATTTGGGCTCTAGGATGTGAAACCATACAAACTGAGCAGCAACGAATGATTAACTCCAAATAATCACTCAAAAGTTGCGCATAAAAACACATCCCAAAAATCTTCAATAAAACCAAACCCATTTCGAAAATAAATCATTTTCGAACTTCCAATTGCATCATTTCATAAGCTTCAAAACTTCAAGATCACTTCGGTCTTCAAATCCGCGTAATATGAAAAATTCAAGTTCGAATTTCCATATAAAACATCTCCCCCTTTTTATAATCGAAATTTGATTATAAAACTCCCAAGGAAAAAGAGCGTGCTCTATTCGGAATTTTTTGAGTTAAAACTCCCCCTTAACATGTGGCATAAACTATGTGCTTCAATCCGGAAAATCCAAAAAATATTGAATTTTTAGCTTCGTTCACGGATCGCCTTTGACAAAATTTCTCAAAAATGGGTAGAAATTGTCAATTTCAAAATTCTGCAGTGACCCGGTGCGCCTAAAACAGCAAAATATGCAAAACACTCCCCCTTTTCCAAAGCTGGGTAGAAAGCGTTAATTTACACAAACTGCAGGGGCTTAAAATGCATTTTCTTCAATTTTCAGCAAAAACAGTCCTTTTTCGAATTTGGGTATGAATCGCCAAACATTCGAAGCCTCAGGGACTATTTTCGAAAATTCTGCCATTATGCACCAAACATACGAAGAGTTGTCCCAAAAATTCGAAATTTCAGAAAATTTTCGAATTTGGGTGAAAAGTGTCAAATATTCGAAACTTCAATTAATTGTTGAGTTTGCCAAACATTCGAAATTTCAGGGGCTGAATTCGAAAATTCTGCTTTTTGATCAAAACATACGAAGAGTAACCCCAATTGTCAAAGTTGCCAAACATTCGAAGGTTTAGGGGCTGTTTTCGAAACTTTTGCTTTTCTTCTTCAATTCATACGAAGCATTATGCCAATTCATACGAAATTTTTATCAATCATACGAAGGGTTTGGAAAAAATGTCTAATTGTCGAAATTTCAAGGGCCATTTACGAAAATTCGTTTTTCTTTATCAATTCACATGAAAATTCAACATGTCGTACAAAATCCTATCTACCCCTTCGTACGAAATTCAACTGCATCCTTCGTTCAATAAACCCAAATACACCCTTCGTACAAATCATCAACTGCCCTTCGTATAAAACTCAACAATCCCTTCTTTAGATTCAATCGGCACCAAACTAACGAAAATTTCTCACAGCCATTTTAACAAATGCTTGTCTTTCTTCGTTAATTTTGATCAAGTGACCCTTCGACTGATTCATACGCACCAAAAATTCTTCGTTTCTTAATCCTTCGTATCTCAATCACCAATTATACCCTTCGTTCCTTAATCATGTAAAGCCCTGAACATCAAAATAACCAAATCCAACCCATTGATCAAATAACTAAGACTTCATTCGTTCAAGTTCCAGTTCATCAACACCAGTCAATCGTATACTGATTCCAACACATCAATTTTCTTCGATTCCAAATTTGAGTTCTGTTCATCCCCAAAACATCGAACAACCATTGAACAATTGACTAACCCCAAAATCGAAAATCAACATCACAAAGACCATTATCAATTCGATCTTTTGCAAAAACCAAACTTGACCTATCATTATTGGTATCTTCTTCTCGACTCAACATCAGACACGAACAATCAACACCATATGAGACAAATTCGATTTCAATACTTCCTTCCTTGTGGATTCGAACATATATCTACCATCCAAGTTGAATTGTAACACTCAATTGAATCAGATGTATCAATCAACAGCCAAAATTCGAAGTTGACTTTTCGATCTTAAAAGTCAACAAACACAAAGATCGAAATTCTCACATAGATTTTCAAATCAAAACTTGATTATCCAAATGTTCTTTATCTCCTTCAAGTATTCTCGGTCCGTTTCATAGAAATCAAAGAGATCAATTTCATGTTTTTTAACTGACTTGATCATGATCGATTTGTGTGATTAAACACAATATATAAAATCGATTCACAAGTTAGACTCAGCAATCAAAGTCAATCGAATTCAAGATATAAAGAAATGAAAACAAAGGTAGAATCAAATGCAAACGATTAAGAATCAAGAAACGATCTGTGTGAGTTCGATGGTACAACTATTTGATGTGTGTGACTAGATCTGGAACAAGACTAAGTGATCATATGATGTAAACAAATTTTGGGCTCACAAACGGATTATTAACAGTAACATCTCAACTGTTGGGCTCAAATAAATCGGATAATGATTTTGGGCTACTATCACAAATGATGAACAGTAACAAACTCGAGTAATGGACTGGATCTCTGAATAAACGAAATGTATTTACTTTTGAATTTGTCTTTGGGCTTGAAATTCAATCTGATGAACAGTAAAATTGATTTTGTTTTTGGTTTGAATTTGATCTAAACAAAAATTAATTGGATCATCAATGGGGTTTTTCAAGAAAAATTTGATCCAACGAGTCAAATGATCACAAATCAAAAAACGTAACGCACGATTCAACATGATTAAGAGAGATCATAGAGAGAGACTCACCAAAAATGCTCAAATTGCGACAAAAATTGCCAAACCGAGAATCGTTCTTCAAAAATCACCTTGATCTTGAAGACCCGCTCTGATACCAATTGCAGTGACTAAAGAACATGGTTTGGCATGCGGAATTAAAGATTGCACAATGAACATGGTGATTTGGGTGTTCAAGAGATGTATTGATTATGTATTGTGTTACAAAAAAGGATCTAGATCTAGTCTACATAAATAACACACACTTACACACTCAACTTTTACACCTCTCAAGCACACCTCTACAAGTGGTATGAACCCAGTATTTATAGAGGTGTTTACATGTCTCTCTCTCTCTCACTCTCTATCTCTCATGGGTCAAAAGGCTAATGCATCACATGCAAGTGGGTTTTACAAAAGTCAAACAATTACAAAGTCAATCATGAATAACTTTGTACCCCAACAACCTCTAAAGAGTTTCAAGACGAAATTCCCTCTAACGGGGGGATGATGTTACAACTGGAAATTTCAAGTCCAAAAACCAAGCCAAAGGAGTCCCGTATATGTAATAGTTATAGAGATACTATTATTATGTTATGGTAATGTAAATTTTTGAGAATTATGTTACCCTAGAACTCTCATGAGCTATGAAATTAAATGGGATGTTGAACTTACGTCAAATATAAATCACATAAACAATAGAACCAACATATTAAAGTTTTCTATACATCAAGACCATGAACACTTCCCTAGGAAGTCTCCATGACCGTGAACTACTCCTTAGTGAACATGTTGGCCGTGAACAACTTACAAGGAAACACTTTGGCCGTGAACCAACCTAAGCTACTAGCCTAGGCCGTGAACACCATTTGAGGAAGGAAACCTTGACCATGAACACCATTCTAAGCCACTTTTAGGCCGTAAACACCATAAGGGACCGCCCTTAGGCCGTAAAACACCTTGGTGGACCTCCATTAGACAATAAACCTTAGTTTAAGGTCCATTTAGACCGTGAACCCCCTTCCCAATTCAAGGGTGTTTATGGATTGTGAGCTGTTAATTAGCTATTTCCAATACAAATCTCAGTAACCCATGTATTACCCAACAGTAAACCAAGCAAACATCTTATCAATTTCCTTATCCCATATGAAGGGGCGTAAACCCCATTCCTAATTATACAACCTCATTTCACTTTCTGTGAATTCTCTCAAGAACTCAAGACTTAGCTCCAAAAGCCATTACTTCACAATTCTTCCTAGTCCTTGGTAAGAAGTTCATGCCTAGTAAATGATTCATACATTTAGTTATTGTGATTCTTCTACTCACACATAAATTTATGTGTTAACAACCTTATGGTAGCAAAAATCCTCAAGAAGTTCATCCAACACATCAAGTGTTCTAGGCTCAAATTTCTCACCTCATCTCTTCAACTACACTATCTTCTACCTAAGGTGAGCTTCATACCCCTATTTTTGAGTTTTCATTGTTTTTGGGGGAGGATACAAGTCATAGCCTTGTTTAAATCTTTATATATTTGCTTGTTATGCATGTATGCTAAGTTATGTGTGTTAAAGTTATGAAAAATCCATATGAATTAGTTCAAGAACTCGAATTCTTGGGCAAGCCTCAAGAGCTTGAACCATATTTCACAAATTATGTATAGAAACAAGAACTAGTATGTTACAAAATATAAGACACAAATTGTTATGACAAAAACCATAAGGATTTGCTTCAAAAATTTCTTAAACAAGTTGTTGGACATAATATTTTGGAAGATGTTAAATTATGGAAATAATAATATTTTGGACCATTTTCGGCCATATATATATATATATATATATATATATATATATATATATATATATATATATATATATATATATATATATATATATATATATATATATATATATATATATATATATATATATATATATATGTAAGGATCAGTTTAGAACATGGGATAAAATTGAGGAATTATTGAACATCTTAATTTCTAAAGGACCAAATATGGAATTTTTGGATACACAAGGGCCTTTTTGAATATTTTCATAAATATAAGTCTAAAATGAACATTTTAGAAGAAATAGGCCATTTTCAACAATTCACCTAGTTTTGAACCACTTATGACACCTTTTGACAAATATGGGTCTTATTTGATAATTTATAAAAAAAGGGTCATATTTCCCAATGTCGATAATATTGGGTCATTTTTGACAAATATGATTCGAAGTGGATTATTTTCAACAAACGAAAATGATATATCTAGTCAACGAGTACAACTATTGTTATTTAATTAATAAATAACGGATTTCAACGATTTGCACAAAATCTGTTAGTATTCTAGTCAGACGCATCTTCACTGTACCTATATATACATATTAGTGTATGTTTAAAGTCCTGTAAGAGTTATAACCAGAGTCTCCTGGAGGGAGAGCAGGAATTTGTGTATAGATCTATACGGGGTTGACACCCCGCACCTTCGCTGTTCGCTACAACTAGACCGGCCAGTCTAGGGTGACAAATGTCTTAAATGAATCTGACGCCTGAAGAACGTCTAGACAGGCACTCCGTCATATTAGTATGGTTATAACGACTCACTTAGAATATAACAGTATGATTTTAGAAATTTACGCAAGTTACACCTTTCGATCATAAACAACTATTGTTTGGATACTTAAAATGAAGCTTTTACCACGCCAGTCTTAGGGTTTAAGACCACTATTTTGTACATCGGAAAATATAGGATTTTCTGGATGAAACGATTTTATACGATTTCGAAAACGATAAACTAAAACACACATGCAACTATACTTGATTGGAAACAAGACTTACAACTATTTTGACAAGAAAATATCGGATTTTCTGGTTTTCTAACTATCACAGATTTTTATACAAAATGCTTATGAACTCACCAACATATTTTATGTTGACGCTTTTCAAATGACTTGCATTCTCAGGAAATCAGTAAGTAGGTTAATGGAATGCGGATGCAGAATTATTTTGTTGTATTTTGGAATTTACTCACTATTGTCTCTTTTGTGTAATTTGAGAACATAAACATGATGTAAAATAATGTATGTTTGTTATCTTTATGTATGATGTTTGGATTTGCTATGTTTCATTTATATTCAATTGTTATGATACTGCACAATGAAGTCACCCGCCTCCGGACGTTTCCGCCGTATGGTCCGAGGGTGTGACAATTTATATCTCCGGAATCCTTGTCACGACCACTAAAACTCTCTTCTTAGATATCGGGTTTATCTATTATTTTATTTTTGACGCTTATTTTCATTCTTAATTTATTATATCGTTATAAACAAGTATATAAACACCTAATTCACATAATATTCACATAATTCCTCTTTATTACTTAAAAATGAGTTACAATGGTTGACCCTGACTATTACATCATTATACTAATGCTTAGCCCAGAAACACGGGCGTTACAATTCTCTCCCCCTTAGGATGATTCCGTCTCGGGATCATGCATCGGCAAACAGATATGGATAGCGACTCATCATGTCACTTTCTGTCTCCCAGGTGGGTTCGGCCCATTCGTATGTTTCCAACACACAAGCACTAAGTCGACCATCTTGCGTCGTAACTTCTTAGTCTTACGGTCAATGATTGTGTCGGGCTCTTCGATTAGCCTCTTATTCTCATCCATCCTTAACTTTGAGATTGGAATTATGTCGGGAACTTCTCCCGCTAACTTCCTCAAATAACACTCATGGAAAGTGTTATGAATACCATCTAGTTCTTCGGGTAATTCGAGCTTGTAAGGTTGGTTCCCAATCTTCTGAAGAACTTTGACGATCCCGAGCTGCTAACATTCTTTCCCTAATCACCTTCAACTTTTTAGTAGTCTGATTGACTATCTTAGGGCCCATAAACTGCTTTTCTCCAACTTCAAGCCAACAAGACGGCGTACGAAACTTCTGTCCATACAAAGCTTGATAAGGTGCCATCTTGATGCTCGAGTGGAAACTATTGTTGTAGGAAAACTCTACCAAAGGTAAGTGCTCATCCCAATTACCTTGGAATTCCAGGGCACAGGCTCTCAGCATATCTTCCAGTGTTTGAATCGTTCTTTTGCTCTGACCATCAGTCTGCGGATGGTAAGCTGTACTCAAACACAACTTCGTACCCATTTCTTCTTGTAGACTCCTTCAAAACCTTGATGTGAAACGACTATCACGATCTGATACAATCGTTAGAGGAACACCGTGAAGTCTTACAACTTCCTTCACGTAAGCATTTGCAAGCTTATCCATAGACCATCTCTCATTGGCTGCTATGAAGTGTGCACTCTTGGTGAACCGATCCACGACTACCCAAATCATGTCGTGACCTTTCTTCGTTCTGGGCAGTTTAGTCACAAAATCCATGGTGATGTCTTCCCATTTACCCATGGGTACAGGTAAAGGTTCTAAACTCCCATACGGTTTCTGATGTTGTGCCTTGACTCTTGCACATGTTACACACTCGGCCACATACTTTGCAACATCGAGCTTCATCGTTGGCCACCAGTAGTAGGGTTTTAGGTCCCTATACATTTTAGTGCTACCGGGATGAATCGAGTACATGGTCTTGTGAGCTTCTTCCATCATAATATCTCTTATTCCTCCCGTCTTAGGTACCCAATTCTATCTTGGAATACCTTCAGTCCTTCACTGTTTGTACCGAACACTAACGTTTTTCCCAAACGTTCTTGCTACCGGTCATTTTTCTCATAAGCTTCTTCTAGAGCTTTCTTGATGCTTTCCACAATCGTCGAGACAACTTCGATTCTTAACGCTCTTGGCCTTTTTCTTTCAAGATTTACTTTTCGACTGAGAGCATCAGCGACAACATTGGCTTTACCAGGGTGGTAAAGTATCTCACAGTCGTAGTCCTTGAGTAACTCTAGCCAGCATCGTTGCCTCATATTCAATTCCTTCTGATTAAAGAGATACTGGAGACTCTTATGATAAGTGAAAAGTTTCCACTTCGTGCCATAGAGATAATGCCTCCATATCTTTAGAGCGAAAACTACCGCTGCCAACTCCAGATCATGAGTGGGGTAGTTCTTTTCATGCTCTTTCAATTGTCGAGATGCATATGCTATCACCTTTTCTCTTTGAGTTAGAACACATCCTAACCCGACTCCCGACGCATCACTATACACTGCGAAGTCTTCAACTCCATCGGGTAGAGAAAGAATCGGTGCTTCACATAACTTCTTCTTCAGCTTCTCGAATGCCTCTTCATGTTTCTCACTCCATGTATATGTAGCTCCTTTGTGGGTCAAAGCTGTCAATGGAGTACCTATCGAAGAAAAGCCTTGGATAAACCTTCGATAATATCCGGCTAATCCCAAAAAGCTTCGAATTTCCGTGGGACTTTTCGATCGTTCCCACTTCATCACAGCTTCGATCTTTGCTGGGTCAAACATTATCCCTTCTTGGTTAACCACATGACCCAAGAATTGGACTTCTCGAATCCAAAAATCGCATTTGGAGAACTTTGCATACAACTTCTCATTCTTGAGGACTTCTAATACTTCTCACAAATGCTTGTTGTGCTCCTCCTGGCTTTTCGAGTAAATCAGAATGTCATCTATGAACACTATCACGGATTTATCGAGGAATGGTTTACAAACCCTGTTCATCAAATCCATGAACGCTGCTGGAGCATTGGTTAGTCCAAACGACATAACCAAAAACTCATAATGTCCATATCTTGTTATGAATGCAGTTTTCTCAATATCCTGACCTAAGATCGATCTTTGAGAAATAGCTCGAACCTTGCAGCTGATCGAATAGGTAATCAATCCTTGGCAATGGATACTTGTTCTTCACCGTTTCCTTGTTAAGCTCTCGGTAGTCTATGCACATCCTCATGGTTCCATCCTTTTTCTTTACGAATAACATCGGAGCTCCCCCGGGTGATGAACTAGGTCTAATGAAACCATTGTCCAACAACTCCTGAAGTTGCGTCATAAGCTCCTTCATCTCCGTCGCTGCTAATCGGTATGGTGCTTTCTCTATTGGTGTCGTTCCTGGCAACAAGTCTATTCAGAACTTAACTTGTCTATCAGGCGGTAATCTGGGAAGATCTTCGGGAAAGACCTCCGGATAGTCACACACCACCTGTATACTTTTCATCTCCTTTTTCTCCTTCTTACCATTGATCACGAATGCCAAATATGACGTGCATCCTTTGGACAAACATTTTCTGGCTTTCATTAGGGAAATAATTCCAGAATTCACTCGGCGTTTGTCCCCGTACACCATAAATAACTCTCTTCCAGGTGGGTTTACTCTTACTATCTTCTTTCGGCATAATATCTCGGCGTTGTTGGCGCTAAGCCAATCCATTCCCAAAACAATGTCGAAACCGTTCAACTCTATGGGCAACAACTCTTCGTGGAATTCGTTTCCGTTTAAGTCGATGATGATTTTCTTAATACGATCACTAACATGTATGAACTTTCCACTAGAAACTTCCACAATTAGGGCATTATCAAGTTTTTATACAGGCAATGCTAGTTTCCCACCAAATCTATGCGATACAAAGGAGTAGTTTGCTCTCGAATCAAATAATACATTGGCATGTAATCCATTTACAAGAAAGGTACCTGAAGCGACATCTGCTTCCTCCTTCGCAGCTTCAAGTGTCATTTGGAAGGCTCTCGCCTTCGGCTTCAGTGGAACATTGGGTCTTGCTCCCTCCTTCTTCTTCGGGCAATCCCTTGAGATGTGCCCCTCTTTATTACACCCATAACTGACTTTCTGGGTGAGGGTGCATTCATTGGCATAGTGCCCAAGCTTTCCACACTTAAAACATGTGAACTCCCTGTCACATTTCCCATGGTGCTTCTTCTTGCATTTGTTGCACCATTTGGCTTCACCTCCTCAAGACTTCTTCGTACCAGACTTTGAGAACTTTCTCTTCTTGCTGAATTTCAACGACCCATCAAATTTCCTTTTCTCACCAACCTCCGCTTTCTCCAGACCCTTCTCTCGTATCTGGGTCTCCACATTCTTAGCAGCGCAGATGGCGACTTTCAGAGTGGTTGCTTGCTTGACCATCGGACCAAAGTCCGCTGGTAATCTGTGGGCAAACTTGTTAACCTTGGAGACTTTGGTTGGAACTAGGTACAGAACAAGCTTCATTTTCTCTATAAAACTTGTAGCGTATTCAGTGACGCTCCTTCTTCCCTTCTTCAGATTTTGGAACTCATTGTTGATTTCCAGAAGATCTTGCTCCGAGTAGTATTGCATCTTCAGTTGCACCAGAAAATCCTCCCAAGACATCTTGCTCGCTTCACCCTTGGGCATTGAATAAGCTAGTAGCTTCCACCAGCTTAGTACTCCAGATTTTAATAGGGTAACCGCGAGAGCGGTCTTCTGTCTGTTGCTACATTCGCAGCTCTCAAACATTGTCTCCATCTCGGAGATCCAGTCCATAACTTCCAACGGTGTTGGGCTTCCAGATAGACACGGTGGTTTGGATGCCATGAAATCCTTGTACTTGCATCCACGTCCTTCATTTCCTCTATCCTGGTTGTTTCGTCTAACTATCGGTGGGTTGGCTTGACCAACAGTCTCACTGTAGTTCCCTCCTTCTGACTGCCCATCATTCAGTTTGGGCTGTTCGATCAGTATTGTAGTTTCCTCTCGATTCTGTTGAAGTAAACGTCTGGTCTCCTCCATTTGACGATCCAACATCATTTGGATCATCACTTGTACTCCGGTCATCGTGATTGGCTCAGGAGTGGCTGCTACAACAGGTATTTGCTCAATCACTGGTGGTTGAGGCTATTGATTCCTATTTCCATTCGCGTTCCCGACTCCACTTCGGGTTCTTGCCATTTTGATCTATACACCGAAATAGGTGAATTTAGATCTTTATTTTCGATACACGTTTAAAAAATCCTTATCACTCCGAAATGTTTACATGTTAGTTCTAATATCGTAGTCGTACGTTTAGAATCCTAAACACATAAGGTTTCCAGATCCGGTCGGCAATAGACCATAGATCCGAACAAATAATAGCATATAGCACATAAAAGCATTTTAGGCATCTTTCCTAAAATAAACTAGTGTTTGTGTCTAAAATATAGTAGACACTCATCTCACAATCATCGCTTAACATTCTAAGTTTAAGTTTAGAAATCCCACAAATTCCTAGTTCGCTTAAACTAATGCTCCGATACCAACTGTGACATCCCCATTTTCACGGCCAAAAAGACCGAGTTGTTTATGCTTCGTTTGAAAATCAGAGTAACCTTTTAAAGAAAAGTGTTGCGAAATTTATTCCGAAAAGATAAAATGTGATAAAGATTTATCAAAGCATTTCCGAAGAAATGTATTTCATTATATTAAAACCTCGGGATGTCATGTTCAATACAGATCAAAAGCATAAACATAACAACATAGACCTTACAACATTTATTCATATCTACAGGCCTATAATCCGTAATCCCTCATCCAAACATCATATTTATGCTCGAGTGCCACTACCTGTAATACAAGAAACTGAGTGGTTCAGGCTTGGGAGCCTGGTGAGCACATAAGGTTTTTAACCCACAACAAATAAGTTTATTAATTTCATCAACCAACAATAACCCGATTACCCGTTCCCGTTATCCTCACTTTACGTCCCTAAAACACCTATCATAAGGGACCTAGCCTAAGGATCATCATCGGGATGGACACTACTGGTAAGGGGGTTCCTCAGCAATAAATGTACTTAAGGCAACCATGAGGGGGATGGAGTACACCGGTGAACACATCGTTCACAAACACCTACAGGTTTCAAGCCTGCTAGCGTTCCACTGGACTGTCTAGAAGAGTATGTGGTCGTCATCTATACTCCGCTAGATGACTAGATCAACATCGACATCGAGGCCTCTCATCATTTTATCTCATCACACACCAACTATTACATCTACCCATGTTTACCCAACACATGTTGTATATATAAAATACATATACAGTTTAAATCATTTAAAGCATGTATAAAAACATTCATCCAGCATAGACAGCAAGTATTCAGATAATATGCACACGTAGCACGTAATTTATATAAAATATTTCATATCTATGTGTAAAATGAAAGTAACTATGCACTCACTTGTTAAAGTCACGACTCGAAATTCGAGCAGCGCTTCGCTTCTTAACAATATGATTTCCTTCGACGAAACTTACAGCGGGTTTTGCTAAAAACTGGGTTCCGCTGGAGCAGAGCTTCTGAGTCGAAAGCTCTTTTTCTCGGAGCCTTCGGGCGCTCCGGGGATTTCCTCTAGCACCTTGAGGTTACTAGGGATTTAGAAGGGGTTTTGGGAGTCTAGAGAGAAGTTAGAGAGAGAAAGAAAGGTTTATGGTGTGAAGAAAATATGAAGGATTCACCCTTTATTTATATGGGTTTTATCGTAGAGTAGGCCCTAATTTTTGTCCGTATCTTCCGCGTACGAGCTCCGTTTTCTACGTTATTTATATCCACATGTTGTTATTTACGAGTACTACAACTTTCATTTAGACCCCGTCGGCTAATTCTCATTCTATCTCCGATTTACAATACTGTATCGAATTTATCGCGCTCGAAGAGTAGGGACTAAGTTTCGTCCATATCTTTAACATACGAGCTCTATTATCGACGTTATTTATATCCACGCATTGGTATTTACGAGTACTACAACTTTCATTTAGATTCCATTGGCTAATTCTCATTCTAACTCATATTTACAAAAGTGTATCGAATTCGCCGCGCTTTAATAGTAGGGACTAAGTTTCGTCCATATCTTTCGCATACGAGCTCCGTTTTCGACTGTATTTTTATCGTTGAACTCCTATTAACGATATCTTCATTTCTTGTTTAGATTATTTTGGCTAAAAATCGACCGATCTAAAATTCAAATTCCGGTATGTGTACTGCTATGCTAAATCTTAGAAAAATCGTAACTTCCTCATACGAAGTCAGATTTGGACGTTCTTTTTATGCACGCTCTCGGTTTTACGTATACTACGAATTTTGTTTAGATCGCTAAGGCTAAAAAGTATTTTATCAAAAATTCAGTTTTTACGTTACGCGGTGCCGTGCCGGTTTAGCCGTAAAACTTTGACATGTCATAACTTCTTTGTTATAACTCGAATTTCGGCGTTCTTTATATCTCCGGAATCCTTGTCACGACCACTAAAACTTTCTTCATAGATATCGGGTTTATCTATTATTTTATTTTTGACGCTTATTTTCATTCTTAATTTATTATATCGTTATAAACAAGTATATAAGCACATAATTCACATAATATTCACATAATTCCTCTTTATTACTTAAAAATGAGTTACAATGGTTGGCCCTGAATATTACATCATTATACTAATGCTTAACTCAGAAACACGGGCGTTACAACTTTTACATCGTGAACCCTCATGTTCACATCGTGAAGCATGACAAATTAGGGTTTCTGCCACGTGTCATGCTCTCAGACTGCTAGATCTTCAGAAGATCATATCTTTTGCATACAAACTCCGTTTTTAACGTTCTTTATATCCACACGTAGGTATTTCCAAGTACTACAAATTTCTTTTAGATTCCAATAGCTAATTCTCATTATATTTTAATTTCTTTTTATTATAGAGATTTATAGTGTTAGAGTTTATCATAACTTCTTCATGCGAAGTTAGATTGAGATTTGTTAAAATCTTTTGGAATTGTATGGACGTGTACTTCTCATTTATACCATAAAGTATGTATGAAAGTTCATATTTGTATTAGAATTTGTCATGAACTACAAAGTAACTTTATTACATTACTTGTTTGACATGATCATATGTGACTGTTGTAGACCTATTTTGACTGGTGTTACACAATCTTAGCATTAAGACGCATATTATCATTGACAAGAAGATTTCTTTCACTAATTGATATAGCACATTTGTCATTAAGGATAATACATTCATCCCTAGCTTTTACAAGTTCATGTTCTAAGGATTCAATCTTAAGCTTGTTGTCTTCGAAACCTATTCTAAGTCTGGTTAACTTACTGTCCAGCTTCTCACTCACATCTACGGCATACTCATAGGCTCTAAGAATGACAATTATATATGATTCAATTTGAGTTAGATAAGGTTCAGAAACAGATAAATCAAAATTATTTTCAGTAATCATAGATTTTACCTGCTGGATGATGCTTCTGCCTGGTGAATCATTGGTTTCCATGTAGCAATAGTTTGGCTCAGCATCCACATCTTCATATTCGAAACCAGAAGACCAGTAGCCTTCATCACACTCAATGGTTATTGTAGCCATAAGACACAAATTTCTTAGAAAGTTTCCTTCACCCTCCTCACCAAATGGCCAATACCCATCTACATTTTGAGAAACTATAGTGATAAATTTCTTCTCACTCTCTGCTAGCTCTTGTCTACGACGAGCATAGTAAGCAAAGTCTTTCACCTTTGGTTTATGAGGAACATAAGCTAAGCAATCTTTAGAATAGTGGCTTCTAACACCACATTTGTGAGATAAAATCTTGGGTTTAGCTGAGGTCGGAATTTCTTGAGGTTCCAAGGCATGATTCTGAAGATTAGGTCGATAAGTTGGTGGGTTTTCGGTAGGTTTCGGGTAAGGTTGAGGATTGTTTTGGTAAGAAGCTTGAAATCTATTCAGAGGAGGTTTTTGATTGGGATTCCATGGTTTCCTTTACTCCATCAACAGAAGTGCAAACTCCTACTGGAAACGAAGTTAAGAATCAACAGATTCTGGATCAAAGTTTTCTTTATAAGGGAAGTTCGGAACAGGTGGAATAGGTTGAACCGGTGGAACGGGTGGGACAACTCTGAATGGATCCGAGATGATTGGCTTTGGAAGAAGTGGATTGACCGAGCTGACTAGAGCAAGAGAACCTCTAGAGAGTTCTCTTAAGGTTCGAGCAACATTAGACTCGTGACCTTGCAGTTCGTCGAACAACTGGTAGAGCTTTAGTTTCATCATAGATCCTTTACTTTGAAGACATGATTTGACATTTACCCATCCTTTTCTGAGACTGTCGATGATCTTGAGATTGTACTCGAGAGGAGTTCGGAAAAATCCATGCGCTGTCATGTTGTTCACCATAATTTTGTACCGATATGATGCAAAGGCAACAAATTCTGTAGGAGTGGTAGTGAATGTGTCAAATTCATTCACCATGGACATTAAACTATTTTCCTTCCTGTTTTCTGAACCTTCAAACAGATCTTAAAGAGTGTCCTATATCCCCTTTGCAGATTTTCACAACTTAATGTGCTCAAAGAGAGATGGTGGAACACCAAACACCACTACGTAAAAATCAATCTCATCTGCATGGATTTTTTGACATCAATGGCAGCTAGAGGTGCCGAATGGAGTTCATCCTAACCCATAAAAGTAGCACTAATATCTCTAACCATTTTCCTGACATTAACATGAGGACCTTCTTTCACAAACCTCTATATTTATTCACCATTTTCTTTTCCAAACAAAAATCTCTCCATTCTAACTTTCCAGTGATCATAATCTTCGACAACTAGCAATGGGGATCTTAAATGGAAACCCACACTATTCGCGATTTGCATTGAATACGTTTGTTGAGACTGCTTAGAACCAGCCATTGTTGTTAGATATAAGTGTTGAAGTGGTATATAGAAGAACTTGTATCCTGAACACAAAAATGATTGAGATACCAAGGTAATCTTCAACCAACTATAATATATGCTTATTTATTCAAAGGACAACCACTTAGGCTCTGATACCAATTGCGAGTTCATAGATTTTCACGGATAAGGTTTAAAAACTTGAACCTTGAGTTAAATAATGATAATGGTTGCTTGTAATATAAGTCCAGTCAAGTCTGGATAAAGCAATCAAGCCTTGAATAATATAACTCAAAAAAGTGCTCAAAGTAAAGTAAAGAAAAGTAAAGTATGAACAATGAACAATATTAAGAACAAAAAGAATGTTAGATGAATGATTAACTGAATAATTCTTGATTTGATAGAAGTGAAGTAGTTCTTAAGTTGCACACTGATTACAAAGGCTCACACTCCTTTTATAGTCAAAGGAGTTACAAAAGACAAACTCTAGTAAAGTGTGCATGGACTGAAGATCAATAGCCTTAGACAACCGTTTGTTGTTGATCTTGTCGAGTGTAGGATACTAAATAATAAACACTAAACAACAAAATGTAGTTTTGCTAATTTCAGAAACAACAGGAACTCTGAACTCTATTCTTCTCAGAAACTCTTTGCATATCAGAATAAGCACTATCTCGGAAATAGAATTGGATCGAATTGACTAAGGGTCAATTTTCATGAACTAACATGCAACGCTGTAGAAATCATATCAGATGTGTATCCTGCAAGCTTCATCATTAGTCAATCGAGAGGGTTCTCATCGCCACGTCATGGATCATAAGATGTCATATAAAGGAGATCTTTTATGCATAATTATTCTCTTCTTCTCCTCGATGGAAGCTCCATCCTCCAAGTTTCCAGCTTTGCTCAATTTTGATCCCTTTTCTCTGAGAATGTCCTTCTTTGGCTATAAAATAGAATTTATACTTTATAAGTAGCAAATATCTTTGTATTTAACCAAAATAAAGCTAAAATTATTGAAATAATGCATAAATATATGTATAAATATAACAATATCATCTATCTAGTTCCTATATCAATGATGGGATTTCCACTTAACCGAACAATGAAAATGGGAGTACCTTTTTCCACTTCTATTTATCGATGTGATATTCGAGATTGATAGGGGTCGGGATAGTTGCATGCATTGCATTATCTATTCGAGTTGTTTCTTTATAAAACAATTTTTTTGAAAAGTATGGGGTTTTGTATATTGGTTTCCAACGAAATATCGAATCCTAATGTTTTGAAATCATGTGAGTATTTATGTATCTATATGATTTTGGTGTGAGTTTTTGATCGTTGAGAATTGCCTAATTAAAGCACACCTACTTTGTGTTGTTTATCTGATTGTGAAGTTTATAAGAGATTTCATACTTACGAAAATGTACTTAGAGTATTGTTATATTTAACCCCATGCTAACTTTTGATGATGATTGTTGTTTTGAGAAGGTACGGGTTTGTACATTGTATATGAACCAAAGTGTTCACTCATACACTGTCCATAAAGTCTAACCTTGGGATTGAACGCACTAGGCTCCCTAAAACATAACCCACTTGTTTGATAAAATTTTGCTTGTTAATGATTATCAGAAGCTTAGAAGACTTATAAGCTTAGATATTTAGAAGACTCTTGATTTTTAGAGACTTCTTAAACCTTGGTTCTGATACTTGTTATGATATTCTCATATGTTTTGATTTTCCAAATCTAAATATATTTTGCAACTTATGTTTTGGGACCATTATCCCGCATATGAACTCTGAAAAATAGTTTGAATTTAAACATTGGGACCATTTTCCACAAAATTAAACTCTAAAAATAATTTAAAGATTTTAATAAAGGTTATTTCAAATGGTCCCATGTAAGGGGTGTTTTAAATAGAATTCTTGAATTTTAAAATTAAATATTCAACACATGCATTGGAGATCTCAGTAGACTTGAAAATACAAAAGTTTAGTAAAATAAGGTTGTTGTTACATCCCAAAAATCATAGAAATTTAAAATTTTCAAAACAACCCATTAACCATAAAGTGTTTATAGAACCATTGTTTCAAAAGTATAATCATAGTCGAGTATCCCAAGATCCAATATCATAGAAACAGGAATATGTGCACGATCATGCCTTCGCTTTCCCATGATCGTCTGAAGTACCCGAAAAAGTAAGCTGAAATCGTAAGCCAAAGCTTAGTGAGTTCCCCTAAAGTAGCACCACAAAACATAACAAACAACAACACCCAAATACGATCCTTCAACCTGTCTGGACCGCCTCGCAGGGCCTACAACCTATCTGGACCGCTCTCCGGACCTTTGACCAGACTAGACTGCCTCGTAGGGCCTACAGCTTATCCGGACCGCCCTGGGTATCTTGACCTTCAACACAAAGCAGGACCGCCTCAACCCATCCACAATATGTCGACATACACAACAGATAAACATAAACACATATCCAACAAATACTGTAGTCATACAGATTTATTAATCTATCATACAACTAGCATAACATCATCCTATATACCATGATACATAACCTAGTGGGTCGGCATTGGTGCCTTCGACCCACATGTACAGTGAGGAAAACTCAGCTCTCAGTCTGAACAAATAGTTGAATAGATCTCTGCTCCGAATCTCAGCTCTACCCATCACCTATTCAATAAATAGTGACCAATCTCAAAATACCCAAAATACCCTTAGGTTAAACTTGGTCAATGTCACAAAGTCAAACTTGGTCAACACAGCTGAGTACGGCCAGCGTACTCATCTTGTACGCTTAGCGTACACGAGTATTGACCAGATCGCGATGGGTTGACTCATTACGCCCAACGTACTTGGGTTACACTTAACGTACGCGACTGAGTCGTTCCGTCTTGTTAAGAGCTTAATCCTTAAGCTCTTTTGCCCATAATCTAGATCTAGTGCTAAACTAATGTCCTTAACCATAAATTTTCCTGTTGGGTTATGAGCATTCTAACACTCCTAAGTGTACATGCAACCCTAAATACCTTGGATCTATGTTTTCTCTATTATACATACAATTATGAACATCCAAGGTATTATCCTAATCTAGCATACAAAATAATAAATATAACAAGATAGAATACATACCTCTTTGATGTAGAATGTCTTCATGAAGCTTGAGTGCCTAGTGCCCCAAGTGTGACACCTCAAATGGTTCACACAACACCAAATACACTTGGAATAACTTGAGAGAAACTTGAACACTCCTTGAAATCGTCTAGCCCTCACACTCACACATTAGTGTACGATTTCTTGAGCCATGGGATTCTTTTATATGGTGGCTATTAGGGTTACACCATGTAACTCATAACTTTACCCATTCCTTATGCTCCATGGATTTTAACCTCCATGGAGTATCCATGGTTCACCCCATGGACTTAGTCCAACATAAGGAATCTTGGATCACAAGCCCACATATATAAGAATGAATGATTTACACAATCAACCCATATATTTAATTAGTCTCCTTTTGATCACTTAATTAATTCCAAATTAATTCTTGATCAATACTAATTAAATAACCTTATTAATATATTAGACCTTATAATATATTAACCAACCTTAAGTGTTATTTCTCTCATTATAGTCTATCCAAATGCATGATGCCATGCAACCCAAATGGACCATGCCGGGTCGGGTCAAGTCTTACCAATTATAGTTATGGACTTAGACATTAATCCAACAGTCTCCCACTTGGATAAGTCTAAAACTATTATTGCGTATGACTTCAGGAACCGATCAACAATCGTAGCTCTCAAAAGCTTATGTCGAACTCTGACCTTGTCGATGAACTCTGACATTTGTCAATGACTTGTCCATTAGATAAGGGATCATATATTCCTCCATTCTAGATATCATATGGACTGAGACATGGATTATCAATCATTCTCTCTGTCCATTTGTTGTTTCCCGATTTCCGATTCATGATGACTGACTGATTGAACAAATCAAATCAGTCCTAGCTTAGCCAAGCACTCACATGTATCATCTTTAAATCATCGAGGGGCCCACATATATCGCTTTTATCCCGAAGGTAAAAGGAATGGATAAACTTCGACTCATATGGCTTGTTCTACTACTTGTTGAATCATACACAAAGGCACGTTTTATAACATCGAGTTACCAATGCGTTTTCGTGCAATCAATGTATAACCAACTCATAGTAACAACTCATATCTCTAGGTTTGAAGAATATAAGATATTATCGTCTCATGATCACTCGTGATAAAATCCATGAAGTGATTCAAATGAGCGCGGGTTGAATCCAATACTCAGAACTTATGAGCACTCATGAGTGTTGTAGCACCACTTTGTCCACCAACTTGGACCTCTACAAACCAACCCATGACAGTCTTGATTCATATCTACTTCCAACATATGACCGACTGTGGATGGTTTGAATAACTTAATCATTCAGGAAGAGCGACTTAGTTATTCTGGAAGTCAAAACATGCAAAGTGAAACACAAGAATAAATGAATCAAATATGGTATCAAACCCTATGAATATAAATAAACACTTTTATTTATCACCATACTGATTACTCATTATTCATTGTTTCGGTTTTATCAACTTTATACTTGAATTTAAAACAATAGTTGTCCCATGCTCCAAGCATGTACACTATGTTTTCTAAACACTAGTCATGCCATACACCAAGTATGCATACTATGTTTGTCTATGATCTTTACTTTGTAAAATAGATCAATTGAACATCACTCCAATGATCCTCTTTTCACAGTCCCAAATCCTTACTGCAAATGCAAGAATTCCAAATTCATGCCATTTACTGAAATCTGTTAGATTCTAAACTTATATGCATTGATCCTCTTAATGATTATGCACGAAGTCAGAAAGACTTGACAACAATCATTACAGAGCATTCCAAAGGAGATCAGCTCCTTGGAAACATCATTCTTTCATTAAGTTTCCTAATCTTACACAGATTGAATAATTTCTAACTTTGAAACATTTCCATATTCCATTTTTGACTATCACTTCTGAACAAGAGTTGCCTCCTTACAGATTATGTCAATATGGTCCTTCCAGAATTAACATTATACTTCCAACTGTCCTTGAGCAACCAATCTTTGGTAAACCTTAGATTGTCCTCGATAATTGCTTAATCATTTTAGTCATATCCAATTCTAGACCTTTTCCCTTCATAATGCCCCAGGTATTTGGAAAATTTTAGAAAGGATGAATATAGCACATGTAATCGATCCTATATCCGAAGCATATGGGACACGATTCATGATGTCTCACATAAAGACTAAACCAGTCTTTTGCTATAATATTTCCATTTCAATTTGCCAAGTTCTCAAAATTCAGATTATGAAAAGGGATGCCGTAATCATAATCGAATTTTAGAACGCAAATAATGGACCCATATATAGAATTTCCTTATGTTGAGCCATTCCAACATGAAATTCATATATATATATATATATCCTTGATTAAATACGATTAAAATCTCAATCTAAGCTTTTAGAATTGAAATGAAGTATAATTTCCTCTCCCTTAATTATAGCAAAACAACTTTTTCAACCCCTGCAACCTCACGAATTGAAACTTTTGTTTTCTATAATTAACATTGCTAACTTGCAACCTTTGTCATAATTATCATGCTCCCACTAACATGATGATTATTAGCATAACACTTATGCTCCCACTAGCTTTGACATGTACTCAGAAATCAGCTGACTTTCTTACCAAAGTTCAGATTTCTGATACTAGATTGTTTTGATAAAACTTTATCAAAATCATACACCTCTCTTAGATAGCTCACATGTGTGTCTAAACAATTTTAGAACTATGAAAAGGGATGCCGTAATCATAGTCTCAATTGTTTAGACCTTTGCCACTTCTCACAAGTCCAGGTTAGTGTGCAGGTAAACCACACACGCTCCACTAATGACTTTGAGAATGCAAATATCACAATTGCTATCTAGCTAAAATCTACTTAGTGAAAGTGTTTCCTCACCATCATTTTCATGAATCGGAGAGAAACCTTATGACACTTAGATTTAATAGTGTATGTGTTCTTATCCACGTGAATTTGTCAAAACCATAATCACAAGACATGGTTAGTGACAAATCCAAACTCATATTGATTAAACTTGTGCAATCTTAAATTCTTGCCATTTGGCAGCTCAGGTGCCTGCCATTGCTTCCAAGTAGTTGTGCAACCAATTGAGAACTCTCAGAACTCCTATGCAAAGCCAACTTGAATAGGCACAAAAATTTCAACACGATAGGTTATAAACCTCAAGTCGTGTGCTAGTGAAGGACTTTAGGTTTTATTCTTGATTAAGTCTTGAAACTTTCAAGAGCTTTAAGACTCCCACTGTCCTCTTGACATATAAGACTCCCTTGTCAAATATTCAAGAGATAGTGCGGATTCTTTATCAAGACTAACACTTTACACAATTGGCCTAAGTTGGTCTCTGTTTTATCTAAAACATCACAACTTACCAATTCCAAATGTACAAGAGTAGATAACCTTTTACTCTTACATTTGACTAGTGTTAACAAACCCTCTTTAAGATATGTCACTCAAGTTACAATCTTGGAGTATGACTCTAAGAATTGTTTTGGAATGAAGTATGACTCATCTTTTTGATTTAACCATTTCAACAATTCATGACTCCTCTTCTTGACTTTAGAGGACCAATTGTGATATGGTATCTTAATCATTAAGATGATCATAAACATGATACTAAAGTACTCTCCCATCTTTTCAGATTTGAGAAACTTTTATCTTTCTGCCATACTTTGATTCTTCTTATTCGTTCTGTCTCACATTGAAACTTCTCCAATACTACAGACTTATACTTAAACTTATAAGTATAACCATATTTACTGAACTTAAGTAAATCATGACGAATAGTCTTCTTGATCTTTTGTGGTGGACTTGACCAGTGCACAAGAATGTGTACTCGATCCCTTAGTCCTTTCCTTATTCACATAAGGAATTAGTCTTAATTTTCCAAGCTGAAAGTTCTCATTCATCATACTATACAACTTGCATGATTCCAAGTTTCGGTCCAATTGAACCTTGGGTGATGAGAATCTTTCCTTATTTGGTAATATTAGACACTACCACAACCGAAAGAATCAAATCCATTTTTCCAATATTGCTATCAATGGAATCTTATAAGCAACAACTTTTCACAAATGCCATTGTAAGGATACTTAAAATAAATAAAATCAAAACCTTTTTCTTTTATTTTTAAAACTTTGCGGAAAAACTTATCCTTACAATCCATATGAAAACCTTGTTGTTATCTATTCCTAAGCAATATAAATATCATAACTCTTAAGTAATAGCCCAAAATTCTGATCACCGAACCATGCGATTGAAATCCATCTTCGCGATCAGAATCAGCATGTACTTAATAGAGTTAGACAATGGACTTTATCTGAAGTAGAGCCAAACTTATTGACTTTAACATCCTTAGGTAAATTTGGCAGCTTCGTAACCAATGCCCCTTCCTTTGGCAATAGTTACCTATGGACCCTTGATAATGGGACTATCTCAGACTTCGCCTCTCTCTTTACCATTGGGTCAACCGAGTTGACTATGGCCCATCCCTTTCTATTGGGAAGAGAGAGCTTTACTGGATATCCAATGTCATCATTGTCAATGTCCATAACGTTTTAGGAAGTTGATCTTAGCAAATAGATAAGATCATTAAGGGTCTTGTCTTAGTCTGTTTCATAGGATTCCCAAAAGAACTCACTATGTGACTTAGAAAGTAGTTGAGCCACCAACTTTCTCAAGACTTTGACACCCAACTCTCCCGGCTTGTCAATATGTGACTACATCTCCAAGATGTGATCACACCTAGACCTTGCCTTGCCAATAGGGCTTGAGTAACCTTAAACTTTTTAGGAACTTGTGGGTTAGGGAGAATAATTGGAGGAGGTGAAAGAAGTATGATATCCATGGGACATCATCTTTATTTAGGAAAGCTTGTTTCAAGAGATTTGGGAAGATCATAAATGTCTAGACCAGACATCTTTTTGGGAGATATTCAAGATAGTTGATTTAAAGTCCTTAATATGACACCCAATATGAAATATTAAGGCTAGGACCCAACAAACTATTTTATAACTTAGAAGAGGGATGCTGTAATCCAAGCTATAAAATATTTGAAGGTAGGTGAATGACGATTCACCAATTTCCACCATGAAAAATGAAATAATTTATTAGGTTTTAATTGGATTTGAAAGTCCTAGATCTTTGAGATTAATTGAACTGTTCAAAGGCATGTTTCAATCTCGAGTGTGCCCTTCAGGTTTTGTGACTGGGATGCCGAGGATCACAAAACAAGGTGTGAATAACCATGCAAATATACTTGGTACCCTTAATATTTACCCCTTAATCAGTGTGCCGGTTAACCACACACGCTCCACCGATACTATGATAAATATTAAGTTACCCTTTGCCTACCTTGTTAAGTCCAGGTTAGTGTGCCGGTTAACCACACACGCTCCACTAACGACTTAAGCAAAGTGCAAAGTGTAATTTCATGGGTTAGCACCAAATTCACATTTTCCTAAGTAACTAAGATTGGGTATTAATAAGAGTTTAGTTACTTAGTATTTATCATTAATACTTTTAATGAAAGGAGAATTATAGTCCTTGTCCTACCCGTTCGGCTAACGACCCTCCACCAGTCAAGGAAGCGGTGGGTGAGAGTGGACACCCATTAAACTGCCATTTTATAGGCAGTGACCTTATACCCCCCTTATAGACCGACTTTGTGAATGAGGCCTACTAACGGTAAGACTGACTTTACTCTTATACATATATATAAATATTATTAACTTATAATATTATAAAGTATAAGGGTTGAATTTTAACTTTTAAAATTCTAAGGGCTAACTTGGAATTAAAGTATTCATAAGTGAAAACTTTTCAAATTCCAAAACTTGAGGGCAAGTTTTGAAACTATTCAAAACTAATTAATTCCATAACTTATGAGTTTAAAGTAGTTTTAATTAAAAAAAAACTCTTCAAGTTCCATAACTTGAGGACAAGTTATGGAAGACTTTAAACTAATTAATAAAAAAAATAACTTTTTTTTTATTGTAACTTATGGAACTAATTAAGGTTACATTTTTTTTTAATTTAATGAAGAAACTTTTGAACCTGCATAACTTGAGGACAAGTTATGGAGTCATAAAACCATTTAATTAGAACTAGACTCTTCATTTTGTAACATTTGCCAACTTTTATGAGTTTTATGATTCTTAAATGTGACTTTTCATATAACTTGAGGACAAGTTACAAAAACACACTTTGGAATCAACTCTTAGATTAAAATGTATTGAAAACAACTATTTCACACAACTTTTTTATTAATCTAAGAACCTCATAAGAACAAGATAATTCAAATCATCAATCTTCAAGAAATTAGCATGAACATACAAACTAATACAAATCTTGAAATTATGACAATTATCTTAGAAATTGGATTAGCATGAACATTACCACATCAAAAACAAGTTTATAAGTCCAAAAACATCTTAGGGTAATGTTCCTAGTCCAATTCCAGCCAAAACAATCGAATATATGCATCCAACTCGATTTTTCAGCTACTTTTGCAAGTATAACAAGAAAACAAGCCTAGGCTCTGACACCACTGTTGGGTTATGAACATTCTAACACTCCTAAGTGTACATGCAACCCTAAATACCTTGGATCTATATTTTCTTTATTATACATACAATTATGAACATCCAAGGTATTATCCTGATCTAGCATACAAAATAATAAATATAACAAGATAGAATACATACCTCTTTGATGTAGAATGTCTTCATGAAGCTTGAGTGCCTAGTGCCCCAAGTGTGACACCTCAAATGGTTCACACAACACCAAATACACTTGGAATAACTTGAGAGAAACTTGAACACTCCTTGAAATCGTCTAGCCCTCACACTCACACATTAGTGCACGATTTCTTGAGCCATGGGATTCTTTTATATGGTGGCTATTAGGGTTACACCATGTAACTCATAACTTTACCCATTCCTTATGCTCCATGGATTTTAACCTCCATTGAGTATCCATGGGTCACCCCATGGACTTAGTCCAACATAAGGAATCTTGGATCACAAGCCCACATATATAAGAATGAATGATTTACACAATCAACCCATATATTTAATTAGTCTCCTTTTGATCACTTAATTAATTCCAAATTAATTCTTGATCAATACTAATTAAATAACCTTATTAATATATTAGAACTTATAATATATTAACCAACCTTAAGTGTTATTTCTCTCATTATAGTCTATCCAAATGCATGATGCCATGCAACCCAAATGGACCATGCCGGGTCGGGTCAAGTCTTACCAATTATAGTTATGGACTTAGACATTAATCCAACATTTCCAACATTATGGTCTTGCATGGCCATTAAGTGCCAAATAACGAAAACCCTAACTACTTAACCCATTAAAACCTTGTAACTCATGCATGGAAGGAAACTAACAATCAAGATTACGTTTTATGCTTCTAAATACTCCAAAATTTCTAAAAGGACAACTTATATGGACTAGATTAATATATACTCATAATACCAAGCTTATGGGACCAAAAGAACATAATTTCATGGATAAACAAGATCTAATCAATGCATCAGCAAGTTCAGGGATTTTTACCTTAAAATGGTGTCAAATGATGTTGCTATTCTGGATCTAAAGAGTTCAACTTCTCCAAGACGACCTTCTCTTCTTTCTCCTTCCTTCAAAATCACCAAAACACACTCAAAGGCTCACAAATGCTCTCAAATGGATTAGGGTTTGCAAGGGGGGTCGAAATGGAACTGGAGGATGATGAAAGGAAGAAGACTTGGGGGTTAAGGATGTCTAAATAAGGTCCAAACCCTAAAAATTAGGGTTTGCACCCTAGCCATGTACGCCCAGCGTACGCACCCCACTTCCAAAAATTACAAAAATGCCACTAAGGACCCAAAATGCAATTAATTCTCATACTTAGGGTTAAAAATAGAAATACCTCAATATCAAGATGTTATAGTTGTTTTCTATCCGATGGACAATTTGTGACAAAAACATCGTAACGTTCTCTACATAATTTAAAAAAAGAGTTTACGATTTTTTTATAAAAAAACTACATCTCTATAGCTTTCCAAGCATTTAACATACATGTTTGTTTTGAGTTCTGGATCATTCTTGACTTCTTGTTGAAGTTGCTTAAAAATACACATACATAATTTTGACAAAAAAATAAATTTTATTAAATAAAATCATGAATAACTCATAAATATTAAACAATTCAATACATGCATAGAAGACCTCAAGAGACTTAGAAGCCAGAAAGTTTTGTCAAATTTAATTGTTTTCTATCCACTGGACACACTGTGGTAAAAATGTCATAACTTCCTCTACATAATTCTGAACGACTTACCATATTTTTACTATAAAATACAGAGCTAATGCTTTCAGTGCATATAAGATACACAATTTTTTGACTTCTAGGTCATTCTAGACTTCTTAATGAAGATTGTCAAAAAACAAAGTTTTTTTGATTTCTTCAACCATGCCTCTTATATTAGGAACATCTCTAGATATACAATCTCAACATAACCTTCTTCGTCAAAATCTATTCAACCTTCATCTTCTTTGTCGCCTTTCTATAACAACAAACAAAAAATGATATGCTCAAAATTATGTGGACCATAACAAAAAGAAAAATTCTACTCTTATTGATAGTAACTCAAGAACATAAACCATGATAATATAACAAAGACTTAATAAGCATTGATGATAGAAAATTGTCATCAAATGACCAAATGCAACTCGTAATCGCAACCAAGTAAATAGTCTCTCACAATTGAACGTCACATTAGAAAATGAAGGCCTCCCAGAAGTCATTATTTTGAAATAGAGTTCAATAAAGCATGTCATGTCGCCTTAAATCACTCTCGTTGTGATAAATAAGCAAAAGTTCTCTTAAATTATGTAGGAATATAGATTTGTATTGCATATTTAAGGGGGTGATTGACTAAGCTTCTTAAAACAACTTATTAGGTTCCACACCACTATAAGTTAAAAATGTGTTTGAATGAAAAATAACTTATTCCGGTGGGGAACCTCTAATAAGTCATTTTTTCATAAGTTATCATACACTTACTTATTAGTTTATAAGCTAATAAGCAATAAGTTTTTTTTTGCCAAACACCCCTAAGTCAATTATTTGTTGCGACAACCACCGATCTTTAATAAGACGTATATTTTTATGTTTTTGTTGGCGAGTTGCCACTGCTCCCTTATAAAGAGTTGAGAAGTCAAAACTGTTAGATCGATCAAAGTTGCCTTGGTCATTTTGCTAAACTTCATAAGTAAATAAAAAATTGTTTTGAGAGAATTCATAGTTGATTTACGAAATGACAAGAGATTTACTTTTCTTTTTTATATTTTTAGACAAACTCTGGTCGTGGTGTGATTGATTTTGATATATCCTTTTCTCCTTCCTCATTATTAAAAAAATAATAATAAATAAAATAAACCGATTAGTTATGCAGGTAAATGTGCACTATTTAGAGGTATCTAAATAAATAAAGAAATGGATATGAAAAAGGTAATGAGAGTCAGTCACAGCTTTTCTTCAAGATTCACGCTTTAAACCCAAGCTTAAGTCATTCCATGCCCATGCACTGTCACAAAAGCCCACGCCTCACGCCTCATGCTCCTACTACACTCATGTCCCCCGGGCCCCATCTTTCAGTCTTCTCATGCAATGCATTTTAAATTTTGAAGTTTTAATCAGGCCACCTTCCAAATTATTCATTAATTTCTAGCTCGCTAAAACTATATATAAACAATAAGCATAGAATGTTTTCATTATTTTTTAGTACGTCAGCAGATTTATTTTTATATCAAGAATCTTACAAAACTAGAATAGATTACAACACCAACATTCTAGTTAAGGTTGGACAGTCCCGATTTATATTTAAACAAACACAAATGAGACATGTACATCATCACACATGCACCTATATCTCATCCATAAGCTTGGAGCTCCGGATCTTACAATTCCGGAAAATGAAAAATATGTTAATGTCTCATTTGTTTGTTTAAATATAAAAGGTGATATGTTTTAGAATATTTCAATTTAAAATATGTTAAAATTATTGTTTTAGAATATTAGAATATTATACATATTTAATTTTTATGAACATTAAGAATATTAGAATATTTCAGTAGAAAAAAATGTTCTTACGGTCTCACAAAATTAAACCGTCTCACATGAACCTATATATATATATATATATATATATATATATATATATATATATATATATATATATATATATATATATATATACTATGATGCATGGAAACACCATTCCAGTAGCCGTACCCGTATCTGATACTTGGAGGAAACGGAAACGACAGGGAAACGGCAGAAACGTTTCCTGAACGTATCAAGGGTTTCAAGAAACATATCTGGTAAGTTTCCACAAAGTTTCCTATTTTTTTTTGTATGGGCTTCTTTAGTCAAAATAGGATATTGGTGTAATGGGCTATACCAGATTACCCTACAACTATTAGTATATTACCGATCGTTGCCCTGCCTCCCTAAGTCCTTAAATTTTTAATCGATTCAATATATTATCGTTTACAGTTTACTAATTACTGCTTGCGCACTTGGCTGTCGACGTTCAAGAACAAGAAAGAATTCACCACTCACGAATTCAGAAATCGATTATTATGGCTTCTAGTTCTCAAGAATAAGAAACACAAGGATCAACTACATCGATTATTATGTTTTTTCATATTTGTATATTGCCGTATCTGTGCCATATCCGTATCTTGAATTTTTGAGTTTTGCCGTTTCCGTTCCGTATCCGTTTCCCGTTGCCGTATCCTTTTCCGTGCAACTTAGTATATATATATATATATATATATATATATATATATATATATATATATATATATATATATATATATATATATATATATAAACAACAAAGAGATCTTTTTATTAATATTAACAAACAACACATATGCTTTGTCACCCTTGTATATATGATAGTATGATACCAACTACGTACCAAGTAATGCCAATCATAAATGCCATGCCATATCACCTTTTGCAGATGTGATTAACCTAATTTCTTATTTTTTCTCAGAAAATGGTCGATGCAATTTGACGTATTTGTTTTTGTTCTATTATTATTATTATTATTATTATTATTATTATAATTGTAAGTAGGAATTGGTGAGCATGCAGCATTTAAAGATTTGAAGTTAGTTTAAAATTAATGGTACACAAATTCAGACATGCAGAGGAATCAAACTAATAAACCGCTTTTAAAGCGATAAAGCCGATGAGCAGCAGCAGCAGCAGGCGACAATGGCATGGTCTGACTTTCACATAACGATATTCCCTCCCTCCCTCCCACTTCAATTCATTATAATATATTGCATTGGACCCCGTCTCAATTCAGTTCCTCCAATTCCTGGTTTCCATTACACACACACAAAAAAAAAGGATATATACAACCACAACAGCTATGATCCGTTTTCAACTTGTTTACATATTATATATGCTATGCTACTCCTTTTACTCTTTAATTAACATGTGTTTACTAAACCTTTCATCAGTGAATTATATCTCCCTCCATATGCCCACACACACAAAAACAAAGACACAGTAGTACCGTACAAGTAATAACCAATGGGGAAGTGGTGGAGGGCACATGCTCTTTGAGGAATGTCCCCTCCTACTCTTATAAACATTCTCACTCCTTTAAAGTAGACTTTTATATATATATATATATATATATATATATATATATATATATATATATATATATATATATATATATATATATATATATATATATATATATATATATATATATCCCTTTCTAATAAATAAATAGGTTGAATCTCTTTTGACATATATCACTTAAATACAATTCTTCATTCAACATATCAAGGAGATATATTAGGCAACGCTTCAAAATTCAAATTTACTTTTTCTAATTATATGTTAAATTTGAAATTATAATAACTTTAAAATTTTGATATATCTCTTATTTAATAATTTATTTAAAATAATTGATTTATAATTATAAATTTTTACTATGAAAGTTGAATTAATTTTATAACCTGTGGTTACCACGGGTTATAAACTAGTATATATAATAAAAGAATAGTTTTATTTTCGTTTTGACATTTGTCATCTTATTAGACCTCCTAATTAATGCATATTTTATTCTTTTTTTGTCATTTGTCACTCTATTATGTTTTCTAATTAATACTTGCCATTTGTCAACATATTGATTATTCATTTCAAATTTCAAATTTTAAATTTTTCCACTCTATCTACATTAAATTAATAACATTAAAATAAAATTAATACAAATTATAAAGTGATATAATTTCACATATTTATTTAAATCAAAGATTATAATTTTATATAACTAAAAAAATCTCTTAATTAATAATTTATTTAAAATAATTGATTAATAACTTTGAGTTTTTAATATAAAAGTTTAATTAATTTTGTAACCGTGGTTCTCACGGGTTATAAACTAGTATATATATATATATATATATATATATATATATATATATATATATATATATATATATATATATGGTTAGGTTATAATGTGGATGGACAACTATTGTGCTGACGTGTGGACAATTCTATTCTATGATAATTACTAAGAGAATAAGTTGTTTGCTAATGTGAATACGTTCAACCTAATATAATTATCGTCATTTTAATGTATTGTCACTAATTTTTATTCATTTTTGTTCTCACGCATCATTTTCACTAATTTTCATTTTTACAGAATACGACTCAATAAACATTATGACAGAATGAGTATATTAAAAAAAGTCTATAATAACCTTATAGACGATTTAATTAGTGAGAATGCATGATAATGACAATAGTTATGTATGATTGAACATATTCACATTAACAAACAACATATTTTCTTTGTCATTCTCATAGAATATCATTGTTTACACGTCCACACAATAGATGTAAATCCACATTTGAACCTAGCTCTCTCTCTCTCTCCATATATATATATATATATATATATATATATATATATATATATATATATATATATATATATATATATATATATATATATATATATATATATATATATATATATAGGGCTAGGTTATAATGTGGATGGACAATTATTGTGCTGACGTATGGACATTGCTATTCTATGAGAATTACTAAGAGAACAAGCTGTTTAGTAATGTGAATACGTTCAACCTCACACAACTATTGTCATTTCCATACATTGTCACTAATTCTTATTCATTTTTCTTTTCATGCATCGTTTTTCACTCACTTTCATTATTACAGAATACGACTCAATAAACATTTTGACAACATTCTGACAGAATGAGAATAATAAAAAAAGTCTATAATAACCTTATAGACGATTTAATTTGTGAGAATGTGTGATAATGACAATAGTTATGTAAGATTAAACGTATTTACATTTTCAAACAACATATTTTTTTGTCATTATCACAGAATAGCAATATCCACACGTCCGTACAATAGATGTCAATGCATATTTGAACCTAGCTTTCTCTCTCTCTCTCTCTCTCTCTCTATATATATATATATATATATATATATATATATATATATATATATATATATATATATATATATATATATATATATATATATATATATATATATATATATATATATATATATATATATAGAGAGAGAGAGAGAGAGAGAGATAGAGAGAGAGAGATAGATGTGTCCAATGGCGAACTCCTTCAGTGGAGCGAACCAGCGAACCAACATTACCAAATTTCAATTTCTATGGATAGAGATGGATCTAACAATCTTCAACTTCTAAAATTCGACACGGGACAATGTTAATGTATTGAAGCGGTTGAGGCTAAGCAATATTGAAAAATTATTAATTTTAAGTAAATTAAGAAGAAAAAAAAATCTTATGTATTTGATTGATGCATTGTTTTTCTTTTCTTATGTTTTTAGTAGAAAGCAAATTACTAAAATCATTTTTAGATTATATAGATTGAAAATTTATTAATTTTGTGTAAACCTTAATAAATATCTTATGCATTCGATTGATGCATTGTTTTTTTTACTTACAGGTTTTTTTCTGGAATTACTTAAACATTATGGCAAATGCGTTCTTTTCTTGATCGATCCTGCATATCAACAATTTGCATAAACATTGAAATATAAGATACTGTCCACTGCCCATTTCAATACGGTAACCAAAAAATCACTTTACAAAGTCAAATAGACAAAATACTTGCATTCTTTTCCTGCTAATCAAAAGTCAAAACTTAATCTTAGTGGAGAAACATCATCAAAGCGATGAAATTAGGAACATTCAAGGAAGAATTTCAACCCTAAATTAGAATTTGGAATAAATTAATGAAATAATTGTTTAAAAAAATTAAGATTAATCACCTGAAAATTGTTGGTGATAACTGGTGAGGGGTAGTTTGGGGATGTCATATAATACAAGTAACCAATTTAATGTAGCCAATAAATAAATTTGAATTCTAGGTTCATATTTTATTTTAATTAAGATTTTAAAATCTTGACTTGTCTCAACTAAAGTCTCTATTAGTAATAACTAATAACATAAAGTGATTTATTTAACAAATTTAGCAAATCATACTAGAAAAGTTTTATACTTCTAAAATCTTAACTATTTACACATGTCAAGAACTTTTTTAACATTATAGAAAAAAAATTGTGTTCAGAAAGCCAAAATGGAGAATGTCAATGAATGAAACACAATCCGTTTTTATTCATGCTACATTTCAGGAATATATTCCTTCAATACTAAATGTATGAGAATGAATATATAATAAGCAATGAGTTTTAAAGTATCTTTGTTGATGATACAGAGTCACATAGTAATATATGATAAAGAAAAAAAAATGAGTTTTGAAGAGAAGTTGTTTAGAGTTATATCTAAAATATATTAGAATTTAGAAGATTTATTTAACATGTGATCTTGAGTACAAACAGAAACATGTGAATGATCATTTGTCCAAAATTTGCACTTCTATTCTCTTATGTTGGACCCACACTCCTAAACCCCTGTTCCACGGGTTTAAGTGGTAAATTACCCTAATTAATTTAAATGCAACATATTTCTTACCTTAAATGACATACTTATTTCTTTTTCCTTATCGCTAATAATGGCAACATACTTATATTACTTTACTCATAATAGCAATTTACTTAAATTTACCCAAATATGGAAAATTTCTTTACTATTAATATATTGCTATTATCCGTAAATAAATATAAGTACGTTGTGATTACCGATATTGAATCGTAAATATGTTAATATTATGCGAAAAATATGTACATATGTTGCTATATTGGGTAAATATGCATATTCATATGCATATATGCATCTAAATACGCATATATAAGCATATGATATATATGCAAATAAATTTATACATATGCATATATGCATATAAATGTATACATATACATAAATTAATATGCATATGCATATGCATAAGAATAAGTATATACATATTCATAATTACATACACACACACACACACACACATATATATATATATATATATATATATATATATATATATATATATATATATATATATATATATATATATATATATATATATATATATATGCATAAGAATAAGTATATGCATTTGCATTTGAATAAGTATATTCATATGTATAAGAATAAATATATGCATAAGGCAATTAAATACATATACATATGTATTTGAATAAGTATATGTATAAAGGAAATTAAATATATATGATTATGACACTACATACTTTCACTAATTCATTAATGTTGCTAAATAACTACTACTTTCTATGGATTTAGTTACTACTAATTATAAAAAATAATAGTTTTGTGGCTAAATTATATTTAAAACAATGAAAAAATAAAATAAAATACAATTAATTAATTTTGTACCATTTTTTGTTAAATAAAGAAACAGATTTTGTGCATCCAGATAGACACCATTTACCCACAAAACACATAAAAGAAAAAAAAAACAACCTTATATGAACTTACATGATGCCCAAAAAATATCTTCATCTTTTTGTATTTTAAACCGCTGAAGCACTTTAATTAAGGTATTAATATAGTTGAACCTTCCCAACCATTATAAGCACATATAAGAGCAAGTGGTAGTTTTTACTTGTTATCACCTCAAGAAAATGGCTTTTGCAGACTCTAGAAGCTACAAAGTTCAATGGAGAGATAATTAGTTCAAATAATATTTAATAACCATAAAATGATAAAATATAGCCAAATGAAAAAAATAGACATGACACTTAAACTAGTAGCAACACTCATGATTAGATAAAACTAGTAGAAGATAACTGCCAATATTAATATTTTATCAAGCTTCAGCTAAAGTGGAAACACTAACTAGTTATGTCCTGCCAGAAAAATCTTTATCATTAGACTACTTCACTTCAATAGTTACCTTAACAAGATTTGGGTTTTTAAGCCAGAAAGATACGTTTGAACCATTCCACCAACTTGTTTTCTCATAAGAAAGTTTTTTAAGTTTTTCAAGTGACATGCACTTGCAAGATGACTGGTTGAATTCTCACTAATAGAAATAAGATAATATAAGTTGCTTAGTAATATAGAATAAGCATCATTAAAATGATACCTTAGTATCAAAGAACAAGACAAAGTTCAAAATTGTTTAAGATAGTTCATTGAAAGATAATTAAATAACATAAAGAGTTGAATAAATCATTATTTTATTAAAGAAAATGAAATTCAAAAGAAAAGATTAGTAATTTCACTATTTAGCAATTATAAAAGAAATAAATAATAACATTTCATGTTTTCACATACTTTAGAGTGAACATGATTTAATTAGTTTGGATACAAGGGCAAAACGTGAAGGATAGTTTCACTTAGGCATTTCATCAAACACCTAGAATGCAACTTCTCAATTTCTTCCTTAGGGCTACATAAAATGAGTTTTTCTTCCTGATATGGGCATAAACAACCAATCAAATAAGATTTAAATCAATCATACATGAATAAAACTCGTGATCCATCTCATGTTTTCCAGACCTCTGTTCCATAGCTGATTTTTTTTTGCAATTTCAGATCAATATTTAGCCTCAACATTAGCATAATAGTGAATTGCAGATTAATACTTTCCTTCATAGTGATTACATAGGTGGATGGAAGTAAAACTATATCGGAAAGGAGACATGGGTTGCGAAATACTTAAATAAGACCATAGAACATAATAAAAAACATTAAGCAATGGGAAATCAATAGATTGCAACCATGCATCTCTTTCGTCCTAAGCAAATTAATGTCTTAGAAGGCCAGAGCATGTTGGTTTCTTATCAGATGGTGGAGATGTTTCATCATTAATATCACAGAGATGAATGACCTACATATGTGATCGCGAATTTTTCAAGTGATCCTCTCTCAGTAACATGACGTGGTATGTGTTTGGAAGACAATACAGACTGGATTCAAAGGATGTCGAGTACATGAAGATGAGTAAGCTTGTAGATGAATGATATGGGCTTTTGGGTATGCTAAATTGGGCATACCACCTTCCATAGATGGCTGATTTTGACTTGCAAGAGAAATTAATCGATTTTTTAAATAAAAAAGCTTATGCATCTAACTGATGCATAGTTTGTTGGTTCGCTATGTTTTAGGGAGTTTGTTGGTGAACTTGATTATATATATATATATATATATATATATATATATATATATATATATATATATAATGAAAAAGTTGAATATACCCTACAAGGTATATAAGCTTAGATACCCAAACCCACCATAATACGGTGTTTTAGTATCATATATACATTGTAATCATCCAAAGTTCTTAAAATTCAACTCCTAACTTGATTTAGTTCAAAGATTCGTAGAAATTTCACTGTTATCTCCCTTTTACATCATAACGTTTTAGCAAACACCTACCAGACAATATATATTATAGTTCTAAATGAAAACTATATAAGAGGAAGATAATGTTGAAATTTCAATAAGTATTGGAAGTAAATCAAGTTAAGAATTGAATTTTGAGAACTTTGGACGATTACATGCATACATGATAAAAAAAATGATGTAGTCTGGTGAGTTTGGATAACTAAGCTTCTATAACTTATAGGGTATATTCACTTTTCTCTCTCTCTCTCTCTCTCTCTCTCTATATATATATATATATATATATATATATATATATATATATATATATATATATATATATATATATATATATATATATATATATAGCGAGAGAGAGAGAGAGAGAGAGAGAGAGAGAGAGACTCACACACACAATCATTTAATTAACATCTAAGGCTTATCACACGGTAGCAAAGTTATAAATATTTAATAATCAATAAACCATAAAGGGAAATTGTGTAATTGTCTCTAACATCGAATCATGACAGTTGAACATCATTTCCCTCTATCCCATAACATCTACAAACAATTTCAAAAAAGATTCATAACTTATTTTGATCAAAATTGTTACACGCTTCCTCGTTGTAGAAAACCCTCGAAATAAATTACATAAAGAAGTAGAAATTGTGCAAATTGTCGTCCAATGAAAACATAAACCAAAATACTTCGTCGTTGTAAAATATGAAAGGTGATCATCGTCGTTTTTTTCTTTTGAGTTTTGCATATTTACCATGATTTCTTAACTTACTAGTAATTTCCTTAGATTATTCGTAATCCTTGTTCGTTATTAGTTGATTTACACGTAGAAATCTTGTATTCTTACTAATTATTGTTTGTTTTTACTTCGGGGACTTGGCCACGACGTGGCTAAGAACTTACCACAATGTTAGATGCATTTTATATGCATCTTTTAGCACATTTTTTCAGTATTTTCCTACAAAAAGCTAACTATGTCCCTTGTATTGTTATAATTTGTGTATTAATCATTTTATTCATAGAATGCCCCGTGCTACTCACTTTTGTTATGATTTTTAGGGAAAAGTAAAGCGGAATAAGGATACGAAATTTTGAGGAAGAGTTTTATGAATCATCATAGCTTAATTGGAGTTGGAAACTGAAGGTGGATGTTGGGGAATGACTAGAAGCAACTTCATTGGAAAAATTACGACCGATTTGGAAAAAGGAAAACATGATCATGCTTTCCCTAAAGCATGTTCGCACTTTATGATCGAGGTTTTTCTGGGCACGAAAAAATCAATTGATCAAAATAGCAAAAAACATGATCGTGGTTTTGGAGAACCACGATCACATTGTCCTTTCATAGTCCCAAAAAGTGTAGAAACTGTAATGTACTTCATTTAAATGGGTAGGGATGCGTTTTTTTACCAAAAACATGATTGTAATTGTCAAAAGCAAGATCGTGGAAAGGTCCAATGACTTGCTGAGAATATAAATAGAGCATCATAACCCTCCACTCAACCCTATCTTCGATGCCAGGTGATTTATGGCGATCTTTCAGAAGGTTTTTTTTTTTTTGGCAAAGAACGAAGATGTATAGAGCACGACTCATTTTAATTTGTAATTTTAATTTAGTAAGATTTATCATTCAACACTTCCTTTTATTGTTTATAATTAGTTTTTAGCCATGTCATGCTAAAAACCCTGGATTTCAGATTCGCATAGACTCGACTTTTTGTGCAATTAATCTTTAGGCATGATTTTTATTGTGAATTCTGTTTAGTTTGATATGTTTTATGATTAATTGAATGTTTCATTTTGATTCAGTTTTTGTTGGGTACTTTAATTGTTATTGAGTCATTCAAGTTATCTGATTGTTTAGACCCGTATTTGTCTTAATTAATCTATAAAAGTAACAAATATTAGATTGGTTCTATGTCAAGGATTTAACTCTAACATAAACTAACCAGACAAGTTTTTACGCTTCCGAGCTTGTGAGACGTATTGAACTTTTAGTCTGACTTTTACACAATGTTTAAGGATACTTTTCTCAATTAATTAAGAGCTTGTTTAGTTAATTCAGTAAAAAGTATGGTTTAATTCAAAGAGCATGTTTTGGTTACACAATTTAGTAAAAGAAGATTGTTAGAGCTTATTAATGATTTTTAGTACCAGTTTAAACAGTACACAATTCAAATAATCGGGTTGAAGGTTATTTGGATGATTAGGAGAGTCACCGCAGAAATGAAATTGCCTTTTATTATATGAATTTTATCAAGTATTTAAATTGCATTTTTCTTTTATTTATTTTTATTTAAATTAGTTTTAATTTTAAAAACCCTACCCCCATTTAAATTTCTGTCAGACTAGTGTGTGCCTTACGCAAGAAAGGCATAGACTTTAGGGCGTATCCCTGTGGATTCGATCCTGCTTTCTCGTACTACCCTTTATTACATTTGAGCAACATTTTTATACATATTAATTATTTGTTTAGGCACTTACGACAAGTCTTAAAAAATTGGCGTCGTTGCCGAGGACACGACAAACACTAATTGTTTTATGCCAAGATCTTCACGTACATGTATCCTAGTAAGGCTTGATCCAGAAATAGAGAGAACATCAAGAAAACTCAGAAAAGAAGTAGCTCGGTAGAAAAAGTCAGTGAGTTTTTTTGCATCAACATCTTCTCTAACTTCGGAGAAAATGGACCCACAAGGTAGCCCCTTGTGGAACGATCTTGAAATAACATTTTCATCATTTCCTAAAGCACCTCCATCCCAAACTTCTCATAGTCCATATAAAACATACTCACCATCATCCTCTGTTAAATCAGAAACATCCGAACCCGCAGAACCCGACTCCTCGAAGTCAGCCATAACTGGCAGAGAACCCGAAGAGAAAACTCTCAGAGAGTGGTCCAGGAAAAAGGTTACGCAACATACTCTATGTATCAATTTTCCCCAAGCCTAGAACTTTAAGTTGAAGTCTGGATTAACCCATATACTCCCTACATTTCGAGGCCTTGAGAATGAGGACCCATACAAATTTCTCAAGGAGTTTCACGTCGTCTTCTTTGGGATGAAGCCACAAGCTATTAAAGAGGACTACATAAAATTAAGGGCATTCCCCTTCTAAGACGAGGATGCACCGAAAGAGTGGTTATATGAATTTCCATCCGGGTCCATCACCACATGGAACGAAATCGCGAAGCTTTTTCTGGAAAAATATTTTCCTGACACAAAAGTTTCAAATATGCGTAGGGAAATCCTCATAATTAAGCAGGGAAAAAGAAAAGCTCTCCACACTTACTGTGAACGTTTGAAGATACTGTTGGCTCGATGCCCCCACATGGGATAAGTAATTATCATTTGTACCAGTGCTTTTGTAAAGGCCTAACACATATGGAGAGACGGATTCTAGTGGTGGATCATTTGTAGATATGGGGCCAACTGAAATCAGAGCATTAACTGAAAACAGTAAATTGAGTCAAAACATTATACAAATGAAGAGGAATGGTACCAGGATCAACCAATAAGAGTAAAAGAGATCAACAATGCTCATCTCGAATCACAAATTTCAAAACTGACGAAATCTGTTCTCTTGCTGACAAAAAATAACGGTATCGAGATAAAAGTCAAAGCTTGTGGGATATGCTTGAAGACTGGGCACCCCACAGACATGTGCCCATTATTGTAAGATGACACTAAAGCTGTCTAAGCTATAAGGGGGTTACCATGGTCAACAACATAGAGTTTGACCAGCTTGGGGATATCAGAACAACTATTTGCAGCAGAGACCCCAAAAAATTTCCAACATAGACAATAGTACCATCAGCCACCTAGGTTTTCCCAACCCCCTTTTCATCAAAATCAGCAACAACCTTCTTTCCAGTACCAGCCATTCCAATAGGAAGCCAACAGTTCCAACATGTCTCTCGAAGACAGTGTAAAACGTCTAGCCACCAGCACCCTTTTCATCAAAATCAGCAACAACCTTCTTTCAAGTACCAGCCAGTCCAATAGGAAGCCAACAGTTCCAACATGTCTCTGGAAGACATTGTAAAAAGTCTAGCCACCAGCACCCAAGCCTTTTAGAATGGACAAAATCGAGTATCAAAAATATGGCACAACAAGTATCACAACTCGTGAACTCTATGAGCAAGCTGTAAGCGCAAGGAAAGTTCCCATCTTACAAAAACCAAAGCAAAATAATTGTGTTGTGACTCTTTGAAGTGGTAAAAACTACAAGGGACTGGACCAACAAGAAGTGAAGAAGAAGAGATGGTGATTGGGAAAGAACCTGAAGTGACTGAAGAAGTGCAAAAGAAAGATAAACCTACAAAAGCTGAGGTGAAAATCACTCCTACTCCTTATCCGTCAAGGTTGAGAAACATAAAGAAAGAGAAGGAGAACAATGAAATCATGGACTTTTTCAGAAAAGTCGAGGTAAACATCCAATTCTTAGATGCTATCAAATAGCTACCCCGATATGCCAAAATTTTGAAAGAGTTATGTACATAAATCTTTATTTTTCTAAAAATAGCAAAAAAAAATACATTGTTTTCCTGTTCTTGCATGTTTGCATGTTGCATTTATAAAAAAAATACAAAAAATATTTTCATTCAGCATATCTTTCTAAATATAACAAAAAACGCAAGATGATGATACTCTTTACTCTCGATAACTCTAAAAAAAATGGCAAATAAAAGTTCGAAGCGACCAGACCAATAGTGTTAAGTTGAGTAAGGGTTCTCATAACTAGGGGTCGCAAAACACCGTGAACTGAGGCGCCAACTGTTAAGGCCAAGATTCTCAATCCTATCCATGATCCTGGATCTCAAAGATATCTAGGGATCCTTAAACCTATCGAGGACCCCAGATCTTGAAGGAGTCTTAGGGTCCCGAATATACATCAGGATCCTGGACATTGCCATTATTATTTCCTAACAAGTTTAACGACTATATTTATTTTTTATTTCTCACATGTGCAGAAATGCTCAACATATGACTCATACACAACGAATAATCACTCCAACCAGGTTTAAAACCTGGGAATACCAAGTCAAAACACGTTGCAAATACCAGTTCAACAACATCCTAGAAATCTCAAAATCGTAATTACTTAACCTAGACTATAAATACACTTGTAAATGACACACAACATACACAATTCTCTGAAACATTACCCATTTAGTCTCACTTTATGATTTGCAATTGTATTATCAATCTTATCTCTTTAATTTCTCATTCAAATCAATAAAATCAAACAAGGCAAATAATGATTATCACCTCCCAAGATTTTATGCCGGATGTCCTAACAAGGATCATGGGCTTTCCTTGTAAACCACTCTTTTCATTTTAACTTCAATTCGATTCTTGTATTAGCTACAACACCACGACCTCTCATACAACTTGGTTGATCTTCATTTGATCGATTTTTAACCAAAACCATTTGGCGCCCACCGTGGCGCCGTGGTATTCATAATTCTCGAAAACCATGTCTACACAACCAACCCTATATTCTTTCTCTATTCCTACCATTTCCTCAAAAAATATGCCACCACCTCCAAACGGACCTCCTGGTTAGAGGAAAACTCCGAATACCTCTAAAAAGAACACCTCTCCGATCATCAGCCATGTGAATCCAGGATCCCTGGGATTCCAGGATCCTCCTGTTCCGATCTTTAGCAGCGAACTCTACACCATGGTGAAGATGGTAAAGCAACATTTGAATCAAAAACAGGAGAGCAATAAAACATTGTTCCATGAAATGGAAAGAATAAGCGTAGAGATCCACAGACCGCGTGGAACAATACCTTCGATTTTACAACCCGGAAGCCTCGATTTCAATAGGGCAAGATCCCTAGGGAATCGTCGAGATACTACAACCTCGGTACCTCTTCAACTTGGGGAGAAATAGCAAATAACCCAACCCCTGTGATGCAGGATCCTAACTAAAACTTCACTACCTTTAAAAACCAAGACATTGGTAACTTACTAAATAATAATGTATTTAATACTAACTCTGAGGATCTTGATGCAGGTATGAGTCCTATCACGGCTAGGACACTTCAACAACTAAGACAGATGATCTCGAGTGTACTAGGAATATCCCCCATTAAGCCGTACGATGAGACCAAAGATCTTGAAAAACATATCACATAATATATAGAGAGAATGGAGATCATTCCCATAGCACCACACTTAAAAGCAACCTGTTTATGCAAAGGCTTCAAATCGACTCTCACAGGATCTGGCTTAATATGGCTCCGCAATGTTCCTCCTAATTCCATTACTTATTTTTCTCATTTCTTTAATCTTTTTAATAACCAGTTTTCTTGTAGCAGGACATTCGAAAGGATCACTAGTGATCTTTATCGAGTAGTCTAGGATCCTAAGGAATCCCTTAGAGATTTTGTATGAAGGATCCTAAGGAATCCCTTAGAGATTCAGATGCTCCTTGATCTTCCACCTTACATCCGGATTACGAGCAGTCTAGTCCTATCCAAAACATCCATCACGATGATTATGAGCAGCCTATCCTTATACATGTTTAATTTCAGGATACGCCACAACACAACCCACCCCCTCATATTGACCCCAATGTCCCTATAACAAACAAACATTATCTAGGGCTCTGCTAGGACAGTTCTGATATCCGTCAGGAAATTTTTCACGTCCGTGCTGATCTATAGTGTATCAATAAAAATTTCTAGGATTTTAGGAATCCTTTCGACTTCTTCCAAGAGGAGCTGTTACGGCGGGTCATGTACCCGCCTGCACCCGTCATCAGTAGAGCCGTATCTCTCTTTTCTCCAAGCATTAAAGACAATTCTTAGTTTTAAGCTTGGGAAGGGATTTTTTGTATAAATCTTTACTTTCTAAAAATATAAAAAAACAAAAAATACATTTTTTTCCTGTTCTTGCAAGTTTGCATGTTGCATTTATAAAAAAATACAAAAGAATATTTTCATTCAACATATGTTTCTACATATAACAAAAAACGCGAGATGATGATACTCTTTACTCTCGATAACTCTAAAAAATATGGCAAATGAAAGTTTGAAGCGACCATACCAATAGGGTTAAGTTGAGTAATGGTTCTCATAACTAGGGATTGCAAAACACTGTTAAATGAGGCGCCAACTATTAGGGACAAGATCCTCAATCCTATCCAGGATCCTAGGTGTAACACCTCGTTATTTCCTTCTTGTAAGTCCAACCAATCAACCAAAAGTCAGTCTTAATTCTATTGCTTTCTAGCCTTGTTAAGGGTCTGTTTGAGTGTTCTAAGCCTAGTACATTCAAGGTTTGAGTTTAGGGATGAGTTAACTTAAGTTCTTCGTGTTGCATTCGAGCCAAACACTCCTTCAAGAGGAGTGTACGAGCACACACATGAGGGTATGGTCGTACACTCAATATGGCCGTGAACTCATGCCCATATATAAGTCCTTCCTTCGTTTTTCACCACTCCTCACACTTCCAACTCAAGAAACTCGATTTTCTCTCAAGTATCACCAAGAACACCAAGAACACACACTTGTTCTTGGGCTATGAACACCCTAAGGACCTCCAAAGTGTGAGTATCTCTTCTATCTTCTAGTTAAGCTTGAGAAACACTTGATTCCTAGCCTTGAATCTTCATCTAATGCAAGAACACCAAGGGTGTATGGCCGTACACCCCTCTTATGGTCGTAAAACCTTGTTTGGTGCATGTTTTGGCCTCAAACTCATCTTATGTCCCAACATAGGATATTGAACACTTAATGGATGCTAGATAGGGCCATAAACACCACATTTGCATGTTTCTTTCATGAGTGTACGGCCATACACTCTATGACCGTACACTCAATGGCCGTACACCACATTGGCCGTACACATCTTGGCCGTACACACCATTATGTGGTTGTAAACCCCTTTAGTACAATCACATGTGATTGTAACACTTTCTTGCAAGTGTTTCCTAGTCCATAAGGTAGTTTCCTTACATGTTAGTTGTGTTAAACACTAATTACATGCCTATATATGCCATTATATTTCATTTAGGACTCGTTTGTGTCACGGGAATTCATTCGTGGAACTTCTCATCCTTACGCGAATCTTCAATTGAATCACCCACATAAGGTGAGTTCATACCCCTTTAATCTACCTTTTAAATGCTTTTAAATGGGGGGGGGGGGGGGAATACAAGTTGAACACAATCTAAATTGTGTTAATAATTGTATGTGATATCAATCACACAAAGGAATTCCTTATGCTTTTAAGGATTACCAAATACTTCCAAAACGACTTAAAGTCATACTAAATCTTTAAAGTCATGTAAACTCTTTTTGAAATACTGTTAAAACTCTTTTAATGTTGTTAAACTCTTTAAAAAAAAGGTCTTACAAACTATTTCATATTATAATTGTCAAAATCAAGTTCACATATATGTAAGTATATAAATAAGACTTAAAGGGCTTAGGACTAATGAGTTGCCTTATCTCCTTTTCCTTGTTTGGATGTGGTTTAAGGTGAGGATATTTGTCCGAAGGTCATTTCCTTCTTAATTATATACATTATACATATAGGAATATAAAAGGTTACTTCATTCAGTATCATTGCCTTTGTATCATGATGAGCAAAGGGATACTTTCAGGATAGATCATGCTAATCAGATAGAATGTATAAATTATAATAGGTATAATTTATGAAACAAACGAGAAATCTATTTTTCCAAGATAAGTATACGAGGTCTAAACTACTTTATAAAGAAAAGGATATAATTTGATCTTTATTCAAAGTAAAATGTGATGGTACATATTCAGGACATAGCAATACTTGCTATGTTATATTCTTGTAACTAGAGTCTCCTGGAGGGAGAGCGGGCATTGTGTGTATAGATCTATATAGGACTGACAATCCCACATCCCGACTGCTAGCTACAGTCAGGCACACCATCCATGGGGTGACAAATGTCACATATTCAGTTTCAACACCGGTGGGTCGTCGTGTTCATTCTAGTCCAACATGGTTACAACTTTATCACATTTTAAACCCTAATTAACCAGGTTAATATTAGGGTAGTTATTCACCAGTAGTTTGTTCTTTTTAAGAAATACTACTGTAGTATTCACTTTCCATAATCAAAACGGAACGATTTTACGGGGAATTAAAACTACTTATCGAAACGGTTTTATGGGGATTTAAAACTACTTATCAGAACGATTTTATGGGGATTTAAAACCACTTTTTACCATTAAAACGGAAAACATTCTTTTCATAATTTTATGGATAGTTAAAATTATGTTAAACCTTATTATAAGTATAATATTACTTATATGGAACAGTTTTAAGGAATTAAAACTACTTATCAGTTGTAAAACAGAAAATATAAAATTTTCTCGAACGTCATCATTCGTTCACTTAAAGCTAATATAACATAAAGGACCTTAAATGGTTAATTTTATAATTCCTTAGTTTATACACCAGAGTTATACATAATTAATATCCGACTGACAGTGAAATGTGTGATTTCCGCCTTACTTCCTGTTCCTTGTTTGGTTGTGGGCTTAGGCCAGATTCACACATTTAACTGTCAGTTCTATATTAGGTTATATATGACTAGTATAAACTAAGTAATTATAGAGGGAACTATTATGGTTATCATATTGTCACGTCAGAACATATAGGATTTTCTAGAGGAACCAATTAACTTTTCCAAGAACTTAGAGTATACTTCATATAACTAAAATACTTATGAACTCACCAGCTTAAATGCTGATCTACTCTTTCAAAATAACTTGTATTCTCAGGAATCCAGTAGACAGGTACACTCCCGAAGCTGATGAGAAGACTGTGTAGTACCGATCTGCGACTCTTGTCTTCTACTGTATCTACTTTGATGTTTGAATATGTAATGTTTAAACACTTATGTAAAACTTATACTTATTAATGAAATGGTTGTTTGTACTTTGATTACTATAATGCATGTGTTGTGATACTTACATGACGTCCTCCGCCCCGAACGTTTCCGCCGTTCTGGTTAGGGGGTGTGACAGATTGGTATCAGAGCATTGTTTATAGTGAACTCAGTATATTAGTCATAAAAGATATACAACTATAAACACATTGGGCTAAAAACACTCTGACCAAGAATTATAATTTAAAATATAACAATATTTTATAAAAGTATAAATACATTCAAAATATATATATACTAGAACGAGTATCACAAGAAGAACAAAACAAAAGTATTTAGATGTTGGACATTGCAGTTAAACCTGGACAATTATGTAATCATATCTGGGATCAATATAGCCTGATCAACTATATTCATTTGAGATATGACCAACATGTGTTTGGGAGTGATTGTAGTGTTGCAACAAGTCTAAAACTTACCTAGGTACCAGAAAAATTGTAGAAGCAAACATAAAGATTAAAATACTATAGGAGTATTTTAGGATGCTATAACGACCAAATTGAAAACTTATAAACTTCCTATATCTAGAAGTTCAATAACCAATCATATAATTAAAATAATATAGAAGTATTTTAAATACCATAAATAAACTTTTGGGAAAATTTAAAAGATCTTTTCTGGTAAGTCTATAATTACTAAGTGGATACGTTAAGGTTATATATAGTTGAGATTTTATAGACTCAGAATATGTTATTTTCACTCTACTCCCTTTTCCTTGTTTGGATGTGGTTTTAGAGTAGGATTACTTATTCGAAGGTCTATTTGATCTGGTTTATATATAATCAGTACACACTATGTGATTATAGAAGGACCAGAAATGATCATCTTCGTAAAAATTTAAATTTTCTCATAGATTCTTTAGACATTCCCATTCTCGTATAAACCCCGTAGATAGATGTAGTCACTCCAGCAATCAATAGAAGAGTCTAGGAGGATCCAGCAAAATTCCATTAGGGGAATTCTGAGAAAGAAACGGATGAGAAGTAAAGAAACTATAGAAGTCATTTAGTGCCCTTACCCTATTAAGCACACCAATGAGAGGTTTGCATGAACTTCCGGGATTCAAACTCTTCATTATGAAGTAATGGAGATCAGTGTAAGAATCGGAAGTAAGAAGACATAGAAATTCAATATACCCACGAAAGAGAAGGACACCGTATAGATACCAGGAGAGAACAAATCGTTACCGCCCAGAATAGAACGGAGAACAGAGGAAAACCACGTGTGATTCATGTGAAGTGTTTGAGCGCCATTCCATCTCATTAATAACTAATAAATTAATGCAACCTAGTGAGTTAGTGGTTACATTACTCACATTAGGTATTGAGCTTATCGTCTTTTCCTAATCATGGCTAATAACAATAAATCGGATCACAGAAGTCTCAATTGAGAGTGATTACTTCTCAAATTCACAAGTCTATTTTATGTAGACTTTATTATGAATTGTTTTCAAATCTTTTCGAAAATTGGGAAAACGATATCCACCAATCGAAGGTAACTTAGGTCGGATGACACTCAGTTCATAACCATTCTAGAAACTTATTTCTGCTCTTTACCAGGACTGCATCATAGGGATGTAGGTCGAGTCATTGAGAACCGGATAACAAAATGAAAATTTTATATGTATATATAAATGTTTAGAATACATCTAGAGGCAACCATTATTGCTCACGAGCTCACTGTCTCATCGTGTAGCAGAATCATGCCTCCGAAGAAACGTATCCAACCCGCCAGTAAAACCCCAATCCTTCATATAGATTCAGCTACGTTTCAAGTTGCAGTCACAGCAGTCGTAGCAGCTGTCATGGCTCACCTTAATGCTAACAACCCAAATGTTAGTGGAAATGAAATCGGAAATCCCGATTGTGGTGATAACCAATTTCAGCAACAAATGCCTACTTGTAAAGACACTCTGGACTTCAAACCTAATATCCTGAAACGAAAGTTCAAGAACGAGAAAGGGAATTGTTCAACTCAAGGACCTACTGAAAGGCAACAAACTGGGGCAGTCAATACCCCCATCAACCCTGCTATTCCAACCCCGACCACACCATACTTAGGAAACCTCCCATACTGCAGCAAATGCAACTACCATCATCATGGAGTATGCCGAGTGCTGCATTGCATTAGATGCAACATGAAGGGACACACCGCCCGCATCTGTAGGACCCCAGTCGAGTTCATCACTTCAACTACCAATGTTGGAACCATTACAATATGTCACCTTTGTGGTGAAATAGGACATTTTAAGAGGGACTGTCGAACAGAGAAGAACGACGGGGGAGCAGGAGGAGTTTGACCCCAGAGAATGGGGAAGCATCAAAGAACCCTTCTATATTTTGGTACGCTTCCAAACCCCAATAATTAATTTTACTCTCTCGTTCAAACTAAATCACAACATTCATATAAAATTTGAAACCCTAACAGGTAAGCTATGATGGCTTAGTATATACATTAGGGTCATTTATAATTAAGATTTCTAGACTTAGAGTGAGTGATCCCGCCTCATTTCTTGTTCCTTTTTTGGTTGTGGATTTAGGGCAGGGTTGCTCAGTCAAAGGTCTTACCAATCTTAATTATACATGACTTGTATACACCAAGCGATTATAGAGAGACCTAGTACGGATCATTTCATGAAAGTTCATAATTTCAAATTATCAGAACCCTTGTATTGGTAGTACCCGCCAATTTCAAATCAAAAAGGGGATTCGTAACAGTAATAACAAAATAAAACCGGAAGCGTTGAAAACTTATGTACATAGGATAGTTCATCATCCTGGTAATCATTTCTCCCAGAACGACTTAATATCTATTTCATCAAGAAATTCTGACATCTTCATCTGACATGGTTTGGCTTGGTCCTTACCAAGCAAAATTCTTATGTTGTGTAAAAGAACTTTTTCCTTAATCAGCCGTCAGACGAAATTCTTCTAATCCATAACGAAAACCCTTATATCACCTCTCACTTCAAAACTTCAGAAGTACCCATGCGAAGGGTACCAAGCCCTTCTAGCCTACTCAGTAGATAGGAAACTTGAAATGAAAAGCACCGAAGTAGTCTCAAAAGTCAGTAACCACCGAAGTACCCCAATAGATCTCATAGGAAAATCATTGTACCGTAGGTCAAGTTCAAGAATAGAGACTAAGAAATCATTAGGTTAATCTATCGTTGCTAAGTGTATACGTGAGAGTGGTATATAATTTAGACTTAACAAGATTTAGAATGTGTGATTCCGCCTTATCTCCTGTTCCTTTTCTGGTTGTGGACCTGGGGCAGAATCACCCATCCGAACGTTTTGTCAAATCTAAATTATATACGACTTGTGTACATAAAGTGATGGTGGATAAGCCAAGTATGAGTCTTATCATGAACTTCTGAGCAAAAGCCCGCAGGCTTACTATAACAATCAGAGATATCTGAATGGGAGTGGTAGCGCATTATAATGGGCTTCATAATCAAGTTACACATGGCAACAGTTGGACTTGATACCATTTTGGGTGATCATCGACAGATTAGCCAAGTCCGCACACTTCCTGCCATTGTAAAGAAACAAGCAAAATAGAGAGGTTAACTAGAGCGTGTGTCCAAGAGATTAGTTAGACTGCACGATGTTCCAATATCTGTTGTCTCCGTTTGAGATAGTAGAATCATCTCCCAGTTCAGGCAGTCACTTCAGAAATCTCTGGGAACTAGGCTAATCATGAGCATAGCCTACCATCCTTAAATCAACAGACAGAATAAGAGAACGATTCAAGCATTAGAAGTCATGCTGAGAGCATATATGATCGACTTGGGTAAAGCATGGGATGCCCATTTATCAACTAGTCGAGTCTTTTACCATGCTAGTATTTAAAGTTGCTCCATTCGACACCTTCTGTGGTCGTAAGTGCAGATCCTCTCTGTGCTGGACTAGATTAGGTGACACACAACTAGCTGGAGGTTCAATTTCCAGACGGCACCTTCGTTGATCCGAAATCCATCTGACAAACTACCGAGAAGAGAGAGTATGAATCTGGAAGCGACGTAAAGCTTCCAGAGTCAATCAGAAAAACTACGCCTTCCATAAGATAAAACCCTTGAAATTCTAGGTTAGTGACCTTGTCATGTGAAGGTCTCAACCGGAAGGGCATGATACGCTTCGGAAAGCGTGGAATGCTAAATCCAAAGTACACAAGACCATTCGAGATTCTGGCTAGATTTGATCCAGTAGCTTGTAGACCATGACTACCTCGAAAATTTAATATCATACACCCTACCTTCCACGTCCTTATCTTTCAACCTGTTTGTCCGACGAGAATCTTGTTATCCCACTCGATTAGATCGAGGTAAGCGAGAGCTTCAACTTTGTCGAAGAATTCGTAGAAATCCTAGACAGTGAAGTCATTAGGACTAATCAGATCCCTATCCCGATAGTGAGAGTCCGCTTAAAGTGCATAGCGAGGACCCATATTCACTTGGGATCGACGGGATCATCAAAACTATGAGTATCTACCTTTTTCCCTTCGTCCATATATATACTTTTGACTAAATTTTGGGACGAAATTCTCTCTAACGGGGGGATAATGTAACACCTCGTTATTTCCTTCTTGTAAGTCTAACCAATCAACCAAAAGTCAGTCTTAATTCTATTGCTTTCTAGCCTTGTTAAAGGTCTGTTTGAGTGTTCTAAGCCTAGTACATTCAAGGTTTGGGTTTAGGGATGAGTTAACTTAAGTTCTTCGTGTAGCATTCGAGCCAAACACTCCTTCAAGAGGAGTGTACGGCCGTACACTCAATATGGTTGTGAACTCATGCCCATATATAAGTCCTTCCTTCATTTTTCACCACTCCTCACACTTCCAACTCAAGAAACTCGATTTTCTCTCAAGTATCACCAAGAACACCAAGAACACACACTTTTTCTTGGGCCGTGAACGCCCTAAGGACCTCCAAAGTGTGAGTATCTCTTCTATCTTCTAGTTAATCTTGAGAAACACTTGATTCCTAGCCTTGAATCTTCATCTAATGCAAGAACACCAAGGGTGTATAGCCGTACACCCCTCTTATGGCCGTAAACCCTTGTTTGGTGCATGTTTTGGCCTCAAACTCATCTTATATCCAAACATGGGATCTTGAACACTTAATAAACTACTTAATCAAAACAGAATTTTTGGCCTTGAAAATTAGGATGTTACAAGTTGGTATCAGAGCCTTGGTTTGAGGGATTCAGACACACCTTCGGGGGTGTCTGGACTCAAATCGAGGGTTTGAAGGATTTTTATAACGAATAATTTTTCTAAAATTTAAAATAAGGAGTTCGAGAAAGAACAAGGTGTGTGATGCGTGCGACCGGCCGAGCTCAATTAAGTTTTCCCAAGATACCCATACATGTTATGTTACGATATGATATGCTTATGAGAACTGCATGCTAGATTAGGGATAAGGATCTAGGAATGATGCCTTATATGCCTATTGTCTGTGTATGAGAACTGCATGCTAGATTAGGGGTAAGGATCTAGGGAGATGCCTTATGTGCCTGCTATATGTGCTTATTGAATTATATGCTAGAATTGATTAGTCAGTAATATGATGGTCTGAATAGGATATGCTTGGTATGGTTACTTAATGCCCGAATGATGCTTGCTTTGTGCTTTTGGGAGTTCTAGTTATCTTTAATTAGCTAGTAAACGAATATGATAAGTTACATATTGCAAGGACTAAATAATTTCAGAAGGTTAGGTCTAGCCCTATTGCGCAGCTCTTGTTTGAGTCCAACCGTTGTAGGGTAGGACCTTTCATTCGAAGAATTATCTGGTCTTAGTGATATGTAATGGTATTCGCAAGCTAGTTAGGTAAAGGTAACAGGGATTTCCTTATGCAGCTGATGGCGGAGAGTAGGTCGGAGGGTTACCCTAGGGTAAGCCTAGGATGAGATTAGTACAGAGAGTAGTAGTAGTAAAAGGGACTTGGTAAAGTCAAGGCAATCCGTGGGGAAAGTACGGATAGATGTGGAAGGTAGTGTGGGCCCTTACTACTAAAAGCAGAGGATTCGTACTCGAGTCAAGGAGGGTCGAGATAGAACCAGGGAACTTGTAGTATGTGAGACCTCCTGAAGTTATGTATGACCCTGACGGTTATGTGTTTTGTTTCAGAATGGTGATGATTACGCGTCATGGAGGATGAGGTTTAGGATCGGGATCAGGATCATGATCGGTTTCAGGATCAGGTGTCGAGCCAGTTGATGAGAGGTTACGTGAGTTTATTGCTTCTGAGATCACTAGAGGCATCCTTGAGTCGGCCCCGATGATTTTCGGGTCGATCAAGGAGGGGATTATCGAGATGATGGAGGATCGCCTCAGGGCATTTAGGAGTGACTGGGCGGCTATCCAGTCAGGGGCGCACACACTGTCCTTTAAGGGCTTCAGGGGATGCGGCACGCCAGACTTCCACGGGGTGAAGGACCCCATTATTGCCAGGAGATGGATTGCAGACATGGAGTCTGCTCAGTTGACTAGCTTCTGCCCCCAGGGGTCGAAGATTCGGTATGCTGCTGGATGTTTGAGGGACATGGCTAGAGATTGGTGGGAGTCAGTTGGTGATTCTTTGGGAGCCTCAACTGTTGAGGCGATGACCTGATCGGACTTTGTGACCAAGTTTAGGGCTGAGTTTGTGCCGGCTGTGGAGCTTCAGCAGCTAGCCAGGGAGTTTCTTGATATTAGACAGGCTACTGAGACGATGGCGGAGATTACCGCCAAGTTTCGGGAGAGGGCCTTATTGGTGCCTCAGTATGTAGGAGATGAGGAGATGCGGAAGACCCGCTACCATGATATGTTGAGAGCTAATATCCGGGAGCATGTCAGCTACTCAGCGTGCCTGGCCCTGGATTCCATGATTGTCAGGGTGGGGGAGAGGGAGATCGATATAGAGCACCTCCGAAAGAGGAAGGCGGAGACTGAGTAGGGTACTAGGGTTTCGGGGAAGAAACCCAAGGGATTCGACTCTAAGTCGAAGGGCCGGAGCCGCTGCGGGAAGTGCGGCAAGCCACATTAGGGGGCATGTAGACTAGGGTCATCGGGCTGCTATAAGTACGGAAAGACGGGGCACTTTAGCAAGGATTGTACAGCCCCGACCCCCATCATTCCGACATCGGAGTTGCTGTGTTTTCACTGCAACAAGCGAGGCCATAAAAAAGCCAACTACCCGAGATTGACAGCAGCAGCAGCGCCAGTGGCGGCGCCAGCTCCAGCGACCCTGCGGATCACTGATGGCCGACAGGGCAAGGCAGAGGCTCCAATGGTGAGGAGTCGAGCCTTCCAGTTGACTACCGAGGAGGCACGCGTCGCACCCGATGTGGTGATGGGTATGATTTCTTCTCCCTAGCTTTTATTATATGTTGTTTATGATATTTATGTGCCATGTTATGTGTTTTGTTTAGGTTCGTTCCATGTGAACGGTATTCCAGTTCAGGTGTTGTTCGATTCGGGTGCTACCCGATCATTTGTCTCTCTTGCACTTAGCAAGAGGTTCCATGAGTCTTCGGGCACGTTGGATTGCCCACTAGAGGTCGAGATTGCTAACGACCGATCACTTCGAGCATCAGAGGTTTTCAGAGATTGTGTTTTGAGGCTGTTCGAGGAGAGCTACCTGGTAGGCGTGGTTCCCATACCATTGCGTGGGAACAAGGTCATCATTGGTATGGACTGGTTGAGCCCTAATGGGGCTGTGATTGACTGCGCACAGCAGTTGGTACGCGTCAGGACCCCAACTGGGGGAGAGCTGGTGATTCAAGGCGAGAGGCCACAACGTGGACCAGCTTTATGCTCAGCAGCGAGGGATAGCCGCTACCTTCAGCAGGGTTGCGCCGGATATGTCGCCTACGTCATGGATACCCGGGCGAAGGGTAAGGTGACTGTGAGTGATGTGTCGGTGGTGCGAGAGTACCCAGATGTGTTTCCAGAGGAGTTTCATGGGATACCTCCCGAGAGACAGGTAGAGTTTAGGATCGACCTGGTTCCTGGTGCGGCCCCGATAGCCAGGGCACCGTATCGGTTGGCTCCTCCCGAGATGCAGGAGTTGTCTACATAGCTGCAGGAGCTGTTAGACAAGAGATTCATCAGACCAAGCAGTTCACCCTGGGGAGCCCCGATTTTGTTTGTGAAGAAGAAGGACGGGTCGCATCAGATGTGTATGGATTACCGGGAGATGAACAAGGTAACAGTGAAGAACCGTTACCCACTCCCGAGGATTGTCGATCTTTTCGACCAGCTACAGGGGGCATCTTGGTTTTCCAAGATAGATTTACGTTCAGGCTACCATCAAATGAGGGTCAGAGACGAGGATGTACAGAAGACTGCGTTCCGGACTCGCTATGGCCACTACGAGTTCGTGGTGATGCCCTTCAGGCTCACCAATGCCCCTGCCGCATTCATGGACCTCATGAACCACGTATACAGACCAATGATGGATCGGTCTGTGATAGTTTTCATCGATGAGATCTTGGTTTACTCCAAGATGTAGGAACAGCACGAGAGGTACTTGCAAGAGGTGTTGGATACCCTGAGGAGGGAGAGCTTGTATGCCAAGTTATCCAAGTGAGATTTCTGGTTGCGCTAGCTGCAGTTTCTGGGGCACCTTGTCAACCAGAATGGGATTTTGGTCGATCCGGCCAAAGTAGATGCCATCATGAGATGGGAGGTTCTGAAGTCTCCATCTGACATTTGGAGTTTCCTGGGATTGGCCGGCTATCACCGGAGATTCATTCCGGATTTCTCCAAGATTGTCGTACCCTTGACCCGGCTGACGAAGAATGTCGTTGTCTTTCCCTGGGGGCCTGAGCAGCAGGCAGCGTTTGAGACATTGAGATAGAGACTATGAGAGGTGCCGATCCTCGCCCTTGCAGAGGGCGTGTAGGATTTTGTAGTATACTGGGATGCGTCCATTTCGGGTTTGGGCGCAGTATTGATGCAGAGAGGGCATGTCATCGCCTACGCCTCAAGGCAGCTAAAGCCTCACGAGGCGAACTACCCGACGCATGATTTGGAGTTGGGGGCGGTCGTCTTCGCCCTCAAGATTTGGCGACATTACCTCTATGGGGTCCGTTGTACCATTTACACGGATCACAACAGCTTGAGGTACCTCATGGATCAACCAAATCTGAACATGAGGCAGCGTCGGTGGCTAGACGTGGTGAAGGATTACGACTGCGAGATCCTCTACCACCTGGGGAAGGCCAATGTTGTGGCCGATGGTATTAGCCGCAAGGCAGCCCCGATCAGAGATTTTTGCTTGCGGATGACAGTAGTGACTCCACTGTTGCAGCAGATCCGAGAGGCCCAGCATGAGGCTATGAAGGAGGAACATCGGAAGAGTGAGCGTATTGTAGGGTAGGTTTCCTCCTTCGACTGTGATAGCAGAGGGTTGTTGACACTACACCGCAGGGTGTGGGTCCCATATCATGGAGATGTGTGCTAGGTTCTGATGTAGGAGGCGCATAAATCCCGATTTTCCATTCATCCCGGGGCGACGAAGATGTACAGAGATCTTCGTCCGGATTACTGGGGCCCTGCATGAAGCGGGATGTAGCTTGGTACGTCGAGAGATGCCTGACCTGCAGGAAGGTCAAGGCCGAGCACCAGAGGCCTCACGGCAAGACGCAACCATTGGATATCCCTATGTGGAATGGAAAGATATTACTATGGATTTCATCACAAATCTTCCCAGGACCGCACGAGGAGGGATTCGATTTGGGTCATCGTAGATCGGTTGACCAAGAGTGCTCACTTCATACCGATCCAGGAGAGCATCTCGGCCGAGAAGCTCGCCGATATCTACATCCGAGAGGTAGTAGCTCGACACAGAGTGCCAGTCTTCGTGATTTCAGACAGAGATGTACGGTTCATTTCCAAATTGTGGAAGAAATTCCACAACGAGTTGGGTACTCGTCTACAGTTAACACCGCTTTTCACCCACAGACGGATGGTCAGAGCAAGCGGACCATCCAGACCTTGGAGGATATGTTGTGGGCATGTATCTTAGACTTCGGTGGTAGCTGGGATACCTATCTTCCATTAGCTGAGTTCTCCTACAACAATAGCTATCACGCGAGTATCGATCGTCCTCCCTTCAAGATGTTGTACGGAAGGAAGTGTAAGACCCCGATATGTTGGGGTGAGGTTGGGCATAGGGTCATGGGGAGTACCGAAGTGGTACTCAAGATGACAGAGATGATCCAACAGGTCCAGAGAAGGCTTCAGACTTCTCAGAGTCGGCAGAAAAGTTATGCCGACAAGCGCCGTTCGGACCTGGAATTCCAAGTCGGGGATATGGTCCTCCTGAAGGTGTCACCTTGGAAAGGTGTCATCCGATTCAGGAAACGGGGCAAGTTGCGCCCCAGGTACATCGGTCCCTTTAGGGTTGCAGCCCGGGTTGGCAAGGTGGCATATAAGCTGGATCTGCCAGCCGAGCTTAGTCAGATTCACAATACTTTCCACGTCTCCCAGCTGCGGAAATGCCTGGTAGACGACTCTGCAGTGGTGCCTCTCGAGGATATTCAGGTGGATGACAGCCTGAACTACATCGAGCGACCGATAGCCATTCTAGATAGCAAGACGAAGGCTATGAGGAATAAGGATTGGAGTATGAGGGAGTATTGGAAGAAGAGAAGAAGAGTTGAAGAAAGGATTGGAAGAAGAGAAGAAGAGTTGAAGAAGAAGAACTTGAGTATCTTGAGCTCAAGGATCTGGGACTATTGCATCTATTGGCACTCAAAGGAGATATAAAGCTCCTAACTTTCCTCTTAGAAGCATAGATCTAGGATTATGGAGATTTGGACATTTTTAGGTCCAAAGGTTGGATCTTTATCATGCAACTTCGTTTTTGAGCTTAGGGTTGCCACCCTTGGAGCTCAAAGCCTTCCTTTAGCAGTAAAGTTTCAACCTTTAAGGCCTTTATGTAACCATGCATGAGATCTAGCCATTTCTATGGAGTTAGTTGCTATTATTCAATGTTTGGGCTCATTTTGCGGGTTGCAAGCCACCAAGTGATCGACTCTATGGATCAAGACAATAAAGAGGACTTGGATCTGTAATTATAGCCTTTGTATTAGAGTATTAAGCACTTAATGGAAAAAGTGACTTAACGGGGAGGTACAATGGGCGTACATACAGGTACGCGCAACATACACACCATTTAGCCAGTACGCTTAGCGTACAGAGGAGTACGCCCCCACGTACTTAGAAGATATGGGTTCGACGTGTTTTGGGCCTCGGTTTGGCCGATACTTTGGATTTTGGGCCTTAAAGGGGTTGGGTCTGGACTATTAGGCCCTGTGGCCCACTGTGGAGTAGAGTTTTGGGCCCGGGAATTTGGAATTAGAAGTATTGAGACTTTTGGGCCATATTGGGCTATTCGAGATTATTCATTTTGGGCTAAGGACTTATTGGACTTGTGAAAAGGCCCATTTGAAGTGTTGGGCCCAATTTAGAAAATTGGTCCATTAGTCGGCCTTAGGGAGCCTTTAATGGGCCATGGGTGCACTAGGTTTAATAAGTTAGAATTGGGCCTTAGGATTGGTTCAAGTTAGGCCAAGGGGGTAAAATGAAAGTAGTGTTATAGATTCTAACTGAGTATTATTATGATTATGATAGACGGGAGTCACCGGAGCAGCTGCTAGAGATTACTTCCAGTGAGATTCGACACTCAGCTTTACGAGGTGAGTTACCTTCCAGTAGAAGTGGGTCTAAGGCCACAATGTCGGCCCACTAGTAAGACCTGTTTGTAAGATAATTGTCTTCGTGATAATTATCTAGGTTTGTTACTATTTGATATGTTTTATATACTAGCATGATATGTTGTTATGTGATAGTGGTAGTAGGGGGAATAGTGCCCGGTTACCGGTCGATAGGGCAGAAGGGGTAGTTTAGTACCCAGCTATGTTAGACAGTATGATTATGTTGTGATATTATGTGGTAGTATTAGGGGTGAAATAGTCCCCGCAACCGGTTGAGATAAACCGGAGGGGTAGGTCGGACACCCCGGTATGTCTGACACGGGTAGGTTAGGTACCCCGGTATGCCTAGCAGGGTAGGTCGGGCACCAAGATATGCCTGACAGTATGTTTATAGTATGGTATGTGGTATTATGGGGGAACTCACTAAGCTTCGTGTTTACAGTTTACAATTTTGTTTTCAGGTACCTCTTCATCGAAGGGGAAGGAGTCGGCATGGTAGCAGCGCATCGCACACACACCCGATTTCTGCACTATGATGACCTTGGGATTCTACTATGACATTATTATTACTCCATGACATGTTTTTATGACATTTGACTTATGGGTTATGAGTTTGATATGATATTGATGTTGTTTTTCAGTAAATGGTTTTAATAAATTACTTAATCAAAACGATATTTTTGGCCTTGAAAATTGGGATGTTACACAACACCTTCGATTTTGCAACCCAGGAGCCACGATTTAAATAGCGTAGGTTCCCCAGGGAATCATCGAGATACTAAAACCTCAACACCATCTACTGCTTCAACGTGGGGATCAATCGCAAATAATCAAACCCATGTGATGCAGGATCCTAACTAAAACGTCACTACCCTTAAAAACCAAGACACTGGTAACTTTCTAAATAATAATGCATTTAATACTAACTTTGAATATCTTGATGCATGTATGAGTCCTATCATGGCTATGGAACTTCAACAACTGAGACAAATGATCTCGAGTGTACTAGGAATATCCCGATGAAACCGTACGATGAAACCATGGATCTTGAAAAGCATATCACATAATATATAGAGAGAATGGAGATCATTCCCATTCACCCACACTCAAAAGATCCCTGTTTATGCAAAGGATTCAGATCGAATCTGTAACACTAGTCAAAATAGGTCAATAGACAATCACATGTGATTATGCCAATCATGTAATGTGATTATGTTAAACTAGTAATGTGATAAGAGTGTTATGTAGTTCATGATAAATTCTAATACAAATATGAACCTTCTTTATGATACAACTCAAAGTATACGTCCATACGATTCCAAAAATATAGAGAATGTTTAAAACTGACTTCGCATGAAGAAGTTATGATAAACCGAACACTATAAATCTCTATAATAAGAGGAATTTAAAATAGACTTAGAATTAGCTATTTAACTCTAAAAGAGAGTTGTAGTACTCGTAAATACCTACACGTGGATATAAAGAACGTCAAAAACGGAGTTCGTATTCAAAAGTTATGGCCTTCCGAAGATATCGCTGTCAGAAACCCTAATTTGACTGAACTCACGACGTGAGCATAAAAACTCACGACGTGAGGACTCAAACCGCCACATTTCAGATCTAGAAGGTGTGACGAGGCTGCGAGGGGATAAGATCCAAACTCACGATGTGAACAAGGAGTTTTTCACGACGTGAGGAGTCACATGGCCACCTTCCGAAGCTAGGGACGCAAATGGCAAGTCTACGGGATGAACATTCAGGACTCACGACGTGAGCCTTATAAAACTCACGATGTGAGGTTCTAAAATCATTACTATAAATAGCAGGTCCGACTTCAGCCATTCTTACACCTAAACTTCTTCCCTTCCTCTCCTTTGCTGAGGCCCTCTTGCATCCCGAGCCCCGACGACCTCGTACGCTGACCGTTTTTGCTTATATAACATAAAATCACGCTACTAGGGTGAGTTTCACGGCCCCACTTTCTAATATTTCGGGGGAAAACGCATGCTAGATATTATATATATATGTTATTATTATGTCTATATGATAGTATATAGTTATAATAGCCGGGTATAGTTGTTCTAAATATAATATTTTGAATATATACAACTATTATCAACTTATCAGTATGTTAATTTACTAATGTAGATCTTGAGTTATACTTAAGATTCTATATATATGTTGTGTGCGATATAGTTCCGAAGTTATATTCGGAAGATTTATATGTTAAGTTATAAAGTATGTTGCTATTAATAGTTTTATGTCAAGATAAAACTGGATATGTTATACGTTGTTATTGTTAGTGCCGGCTGTGGAGCTTCAGCAGCTAGCCAGGGAGTTTCTTGATATTAGACAGGCTACTGAGACGATGGCGGAGATTACCGCCAAGTTTCGGGAGAGGGCCTTATTGGTGCCTCAGTATGTAGGAGATGAGGAGATGCGGAAGACCCGCTACCATGATATGTTGAGAGCTAATATCCGGGAGCATGTCAGCTACTCAGCGTGCCTGGCCCTGGATTCCATGATTGTCAGGGTGGGGGAGAGGGAGATCGATATAGAGCACCTCCGAAAGAGGAAGGCGGAGACTGAGTAGGGTACTAGGGTTTCAGGGAAGAAACCCAAGGGATTCGACTCTAAGTCGAAGGGCCGGAGCCGCTGCGGGAAGTGCGGCAAGCCACATTAGGGGGCATGTAGACTAGGGTCATCGGGCTGCTATAAGTACGGAAAGACGGGGCACTTTAGCAAGGATTGTACAGCCCCGACCCCCATCATTCCGACATCGGAGTTGCTGTGTTTTCACTGCAACAAGCGAGGCCATAAAAAAGCCAACTACCCGAGATTGACAGCAGTAGCAGCGCCAGTGGCGGCGCCAGCTCCAGCGACCCTGCGGATCACTGATGGCCGACAGGGCAAGGCAGAGGCTCCAATGGTGAGGAGTCGAGCCTTCCAGTTGACTACCGAGGAGGCACGCGTCGCACCCGATGTGGTGATGGGTATGATTTCTTCTCCCTAGCTTTTATTATATGTTGTTTATGATATTTATGTGCCATGTTATGTGTTTTGTTTAGGTTCGTTCCATGTGAACGGTATTCCAGTTCAGGTGTTGTTCGATTCGGGTGCTACCCGATCATTTGTCTCTCTTGCACTTAGCAAGAGGTTCCATGAGTCTTCGGGCACGTTGGATTGCCCACTAGAGGTCGAGATTGCTAACGACCGATCACTTCGAGCATCAGAGGTTTTCAGAGATTGTGTTTTGAGGCTGTTCGAGGAGAGCTACCTGGTAGGCGTGGTTCCCATACCATTGCGTGGGAACAAGGTCATCATTGGTATGGACTGGTTGAGCCCTAATGGGGCTGTGATTGACTGCGCACAGCAGTTGGTACGCGTCAGGACCCCAACTGGGGGAGAGCTGGTGATTCAAGGCGAGAGGCCACAACGTGGACCAGCTTTATGCTCAGCAGCGAGGGATAGCCGCTACCTTCAGCAGGGTTGCGCCGGATATGTCGCCTACGTCATGGATACCCGGGCGAAGGGTAAGGTGACTGTGAGTGATGTGTCGGTGGTGCGAGAGTACCCAGATGTGTTTCCAGAGGAGTTTCATGGGATACCTCCCGAGAGACAGGTAGAGTTTAGGATCGACCTGGTTCCTGGTGCGGCCCCGATAGCCAGGGCACCGTATCGGTTGGCTCCTCCCGAGATGCAGGAGTTGTCTACATAGCTGCAGGAGCTGTTAGACAAGAGATTCATCAGACCAAGCAGTTCACCCTGGGGAGCCCCGATTTTGTTTGTGAAGAAGAAGGACGGGTCGCATCAGATGTGTATGGATTACCGGGAGATGAACAAGGTAACAGTGAAGAACCGTTACCCACTCCCGAGGATTGTCGATCTTTTCGACCAGCTACAGGGGGCATCTTGGTTTTCCAAGATAGATTTACGTTCAGGCTACCATCAAATGAGGGTCAGAGACGAGGATGTACAGAAGACTGCGTTCCGGACTCGCTATGGCCACTACGAGTTCGTGGTGATGCCCTTCAGGCTCACCAATGCCCCTGCCGCATTCATGGACCTCATGAACCGCGTATACAGACCAATGATGGATCGGTCTGTGATAGTTTTCATCGATGAGATCTTGGTTTACTCCAAGATGTAGGAACAGCACGAGAGGTACTTGCAAGAGGTGTTGGATACCCTGAGGAGGGAGAGCTTGTATGCCAAGTTATCCAAGTGAGATTTCTGGTTGCGCTAGCTGCAGTTTCTGGGGCACCTTGTCAACCAGAATGGGATTTTGGTCGATCCGGCCAAAGTAGATGCCATCATGAGATGGGAGGTTCTGAAGTCTCCATCTGACATTTGGAGTTTCCTGGGATTGGCCGGCTATTACCGGAGATTCATTCCGGATTTCTCCAAGATTGTCGTACCCTTGACCCGGCTGACGAAGAATGTCGTTGTCTTTCCCTGGGGGCCTGAGCAGCAGGCAGCGTTTGAGACATTGAGATAGAGACTATGAGAGGTGCCGATCCTCGCCCTTGCAGAGGGCGTGTAGGATTTTGTAGTATACTGGGATGCGTCCATTTCGGGTTTGGGCGCAGTATTGATGCAGAGAGGGCATGTCATCGCCTACGCCTCAAGGCAGCTAAAGCCTCACGAGGCGAACTACCCGACGCATGATTTGGAGTTGGGGGCGGTCGTCTTCGCCCTCAAGATTTGGCGACATTACCTCTATGGGGTCCGTTGTACCATTTACACGGATCACAACAGCTTGAGGTACCTCATGGATCAACCAAATCTGAACATGAGGCAGCGTCGGTGGCTAGACGTGGTGAAGGATTACGACTGCGAGATCCTCTACCACCTGGGGAAGGCCAATGTTGTGGCCGATGGTATTAGCCGCAAGGCAGCCCCGATCAGAGATTTTTGCTTGCGGATGACAGTAGTGACTCCACTGTTGCAGCAGATCCGAGAGGCCCAGCATGAGGCTATGAAGGAGGAACATCGGAAGAGTGAGCGTATTGTAGGGCAGGTTTCCTCCTTCGACTGTGATAGCAGAGGGTTGTTGACACTACACCGCAGGGTGTGGGTCCCATATCATGGAGATGTGTGCTAGGTTCTGATGTAGGAGGCGCATAAATCCCGATTTTCCATTCATCCCGGGGCGACGAAGATGTACAGAGATCTTCGTCCGGATTACTGGGGCCCTGCATGAAGCGGGATGTAGCTTGGTACGTCGAGAGATGCCTGACCTGCAGGAAGGTCAAGGCCGAGCACCAGAGGCCTCACGGCAAGACGCAACCATTGGATATCCCTATGTGGAATGGGAATATATTACTATGGATTTCATCACAAATCTTCCCAGGACCGCACGAGGAGGGATTCGATTTGGGTCATCGTAGATCGGTTGACCAAGAGTGCTCACTTCATACCGATCCAGGAGAGCATCTCGGCCGAGAAGCTGGCCGATATCTACATCCGAGAGGTAGTAGCTCGACACAGAGTGCCAGTCTTCGTGATTTCAGACAGAGATGTACGGTTCATTTCCAAATTGTGGAAGAAATTCCACAACGAGTTGGGTACTCGTCTACAGTTAACACCGCTTTTCACCCACAGACGGATGGTCAGAGCAAGCGGACCATCCAGACCTTGGAGGATATGTTGTGGGCATGTATCTTAGACTTCGGTGTTAGCTGGGATACCTATCTTCCATTAGCTGAGTTCTCCTACAACAATAGCTATCACGCGAGTATCGATCGTCCTCCCTTCAAGATGTTGTACGGAAGGAAGTGTAAGACCCCGATATGTTGGGATGAGGTTGGGCATAGGGTCATGGGGAGTACCGAAGTGGTACTCAAGATGACAGAGATGATCCAACAGGTCCAGAGAAGGCTTCAGACTTCTCAGAGTCGGCAGAAAAGTTATGCCGACAAGCGCCGTTCGGACCTGGAATTCCAAGTCGGGGATATGGTCCTCCTGAAGGTGTCACCTTGGAAAGGTGTCATCCGATTCAGGAAACGGGGCAAGTTGCGCCCCAGGTACATCGGTCCCTTTAGGGTTGCAGCCCGGGTTGGCAAGGTGGCATATAAGCTGGATCTGCCAGCCGAGCTTAGTCAGATTCACAATACTTTCCACGTCTCCCAGCTGCGGAAATGCCTGGTAGACGACTCTGCAGTGGTGCCTCTCGAGGATATTCAGGTGGATGACAGCCTGAACTACATCGAGCGACCGATAGCCATTCTAGATAGCAAGACGAAGGCTATGAGGAATAAGGATTGGAGTATGAGGGAGTATTGGAAGAAGAGAAGAAGAGTTGAAGAAAGGATTGGAAGAAGAGAAGAAGAGTTGAAGAAGAAGAACTTGAGTATCTTGAGCTCAAGGATCTGGGACTATTGCATCTATTGGCACTCAAAGGAGATATAAAGCTCCTAACTTTCCTCTTAGAAGCATAGATCTAGGATTATGGAGATTTGGACATTTTTAGGTCCAAAGGTTGGATCTTTATCATGCAACTTCGTTTTTGAGCTTAGGGTTGCCACCCTTGGAGCTCAAAGCCTTCCTTTAGCAGTAAAGTTTCAACCTTTAAGGCCTTTATGTAACCATGCATGAGATCTAGCCATTTCTATGGAGTTAATTGCTATTATTCAATGTTTGGGCTCATTTTGCGGGTTGCAAGCTACCAAGTGATCGACTCTATGGATCAAGACAATAAAGAGGACTTGGATCTGTAATTATAGCCTTTGTATTAGAGTATTAAGCACTTAATGGAAAAAGTGACTTAACGGGGAGGTACAATGGGCGTACATACAGGTACGCGCAACATACACACCATTTAGCCAGTACGCTTAGCGTACAGAGGAGTACGCCCCACGTACTTAGAAGATATGGGTTCGACGTGTTTTGGGCCTCGGTTTGGCCGATACTTTGGATTTTGGGCCTTAAAGGGGTTGGGTCTGGACTATTAGGCCCTGTGGCCCACTGTGGAGTAGAGTTTTGGGCCCGGGAATTTGGAATTAGAAGTATTGAGACTTTTGGGCCATATTGGGCTATTCGAGATTATTCATTTTGGGCTAAGGACTTATTGGACTTGTGAAAAGGCCCATTTGAAGTGTTGGGCCCAATTTAGAAAATTGGTCCATTAGTCGGCCTTAGGGAGCCTTTAATGGGCCATGGGTGCACTAGGTTTAATAAGTTAGAATTGGGCCTTAGGATTGGTTCAAGTTAGGCCAAGGGGGTAAAATGAAAGTAGTGTTATAGATTCTAACTGAGTATTATTATGATTATGATAGACGGGAGTCACCGGAGCAGCTGCTAGAGATTACTTCCAGTGAGATTCGACACTCAGCTTTACGAGGTGAGTTACCTTCCAGTAGAAGTGGGTCTAAGGCCACAATGTCGGCCCACTAGTAAGACCTGTTTGTAAGATAATTGTCTTCGTGATAATTATCTAGGTTTGTTACTATTTGATATGTTTTATATACTAGCATGATATGTTGTTATGTGATAGTGGTAGTAGGGGGAATAGTGCCCGGTTACCGGTCGATAGGGCAGAAGGGGTAGTTTAGTACCCAGCTATGTTAGACAGTATGATTATGTTGTGATATTATGTGGTAGTATTAGGGGTGAAATAGTCCCCGCAACCGGTTGAGATAAACCGGAGGGGTAGGTCGGACACCCCGGTATGTCTGACACGGGTAGGTTAGGTACCCCGGTATGCCTAGCAGGGTAGGTCGGGCACCAAGATATGCCTGACAGTATGTTTATAGTATGGTATGTGGTATTATGGGGGAACTCACTAAGCTTCGTGTTTACAGTTTACAATTTTGTTTTCAGGTACCTCTTCATCGAAGGGGAAGGAGTCGGCATGGTAGCAGCGCATCGCACACACACCCGATTTCTGCACTATGATGACCTTGGGATTCTACTCTGACATTATTATTACTCCATGACATGTTTTTATGACATTTGACTTATGGGTTATGAGTTTGATATGATATTGATGTTGTTTTTCAGTAAATGGTTTTAATAAATTACTTAATCAAAACGATATTTTTGGCCTTGAAAATTGGGATGTTACACAACACCTTCGATTTTGCAACCCAGGAGCCACGATTTAAATAGCGTAGGTTCCCCAGGGAATCATCGAGATACTAAAACCTCAACACCATCTACTGCTTCAACGTGGGGATCAATCGCAAATAATCAAACCCATGTGATGCAGGATCCTAACTAAAACGTCACTACCCTTAAAAACCAAGACACTGGTAACTTTCTAAATAATAATGCATTTAATACTAACTTTGAATATCTTGATGCATGTATGAGTCCTATCATGGCTATGGAACTTCAACAACTGAGACAAATGATCTCGAGTGTACTAGGAATATCCCGATGAAACCGTACGATGAAACCATGGATCTTGAAAAGCATATCACATAATATATAGAGAGAATGGAGATCATTCCCATTCACCCACACTCAAAAGATCCCTGTTTATGCAAAGGATTCAGATCGAATCTGTAACACTAGTCAAAATAGGTCAATAGACAATCACATGTGATTATGCCAATCATGTAATGTGATTATGTTAAACTAGTAATGTGATAAGAGTGTTATGTAGTTCATGATAAATTCTAATACAAATATGAACCTTCTTTATGATACAACTCAAAGTATACGTCCATACGATTCCAAAAATATAGAGAATGTTTAAAACTGACTTCGCATGAAGAAGTTATGATAAACCGAACACTATAAATCTCTATAATAAGAGGAATTTAAAATAGACTTAGAATTAGCTATTTAACTCTAAAAGAGAGTTGTAGTACTCGTAAATACCTACACGTGGATATAAAGAACGTCAAAAACGGAGTTCGTATTCAAAAGTTATGGCCTTCCGAAGATATCGCTGTCAGAAACCCTAATTTGACTGAACTCACGACGTGAGCATAAAAACTCACGACGTGAGGACTCAAACCGCCACATTTCAGATCTAGAAGGTGTGACGAGGCTGCGAGGGGATAAGATCCAAACTCACGATGTGAACAAGGAGTTTTTCACGACGTGAGGAGTCACATGGCCACCTTCCGAAGCTAGGGACGCAAATGGCAAGTCTACGGGATGAACATTCAGGACTCACGACGTGAGCCTTATAAAACTCACGATGTGAGGTTCTAAAATCATTACTATAAATAGCAGGTCCGACTTCAGCCATTCTTACACCTAAACTTCTTCCCTTTCTCTCCTTTGCTGAGGCCCTCTTGCATCCCGAGCCCCGACGACCTCGTACGCTGACCGTTTTTGCTTATATAACATAAAATCACGCTACTAGGGTGAGTTTCACGGCCCCACTTTCTAATATTTCGGGGGAAAACGCATGCTAGATATTATATATATATGTTATTATTATGTCTATATGATAGTATATAGTTATAATAGCCGGGTATAGTTGTTCTAAATATAATATTTTGAATATATACAACTATTATCAACTTATCAGTATGTTAATTTACTAATGTAGATCTTGAGTTATACTTAAGATTCTATATATATGTTGTGTGCGATATAGTTCCGAAGTTATATTCGGAAGATTTATATGTTAAGTTATAAAGTATGTTGCTATTAATAGTTTTATGTCAAGATAAAACTGGATATGTTATACGTTGTTATTGTTAGTTTTATGTTAAGATAAAACTTGGTATTGTTATTGATAGTTTTATGTCAAGACAAAACTAGGAACGTTATATGTTGTTATTATTGGTTTTAGGTCAAGATAAAACCTGGTTTTACTTCAAGATATAGCTGTTATACTGCCTAAATATTATGAAGTTAGGAGTAATGTTTAAAAGCATAGTCTAGTAACTTAGGGTTTTAGACATAAAGATGCTTTTGTTGTTAGAGCTATAGGAAGCCGTCAAAGTCTACATGAGTAATTGTATTCATCAACTAAGATTGGGGATCTTAGTGGAAATCCTCTGAACTGTAACCGTTAATCCCGTGTGAGCGAGGAAGTCGTTTATAATTAGTATACGGGTTGACCACCCCACTTGTGACTGTTAGCTACAGTCAACCAAAAGCAAGTGATGAACTATCCTTTTATTTGTTATTGTTCCGGCGTCGCTGAAGCGTACGGTGTTGTTTCTCATGGTAAATCATGAGTGTGTTTGTTTCTCATGGTAAATCATGAGTGTGTTCTATCAGAGGTATTATGTCATAGCAGCGGTTACAGGCTCATGGTAGCAAATTGTTAGAAACATTATACTTTGTCATATACAAGTATTAATGTTAAGCATAAGTTTCCCCTACTTATACCTTAGGATTAAGGAATGTTTAGGTATAACACTTAATTGATAAGTAAACTATTATACTTAATATACATACTAAATGTTGGAGAGTCAAAATGATACTTTCAAAAACTATACTTTTGAATGTGGAAAATGTATTATTTTATGGAGTCAAAACCTGTGGACTCACCAACTTTATGTTGACGTATTTTAAAATGCATGTGTTTTTAGGAACTTGAAAAGCTGGTATGTATTTGAACAGAAGAAGTTTTACTATTACCTTTCTGTTCATTAAGAAGTATGCCATTGTCGGATATTATGTAATAGGTTCTAGAAAAACAGTTATGTAACTTTCAGTTATCAATAAAGGTATGTATTTTCTTTAGTACTGTTCAATGTATCTTATATAATTGTGATACGAAGAATAACGTTACACTACCCGGTGTTTCCGCCGATGGCTGGGGGTGTGACAAAAATTGGTATCAAAGCTATTAACTATAGTGAACTAGTACTGTCTTAGGAAAGCACGTCTATAGTTAAGGACTTACTCTATTAGGTTTAGGTATATCCCTTAGCCTATAAATAAAAAGTATTATTAATTATTCTACTGAAGGACTACTTACGGGAGCGGTGACAAGGATAGACATGTCGATTTGGGTTGCTGGATTTCAGAACGACTATATGCTAAAATGATCCTGCCCTTTTGACTGTCCTGACTGGCCGGAGCCTTATCAGATAGACCTGAAGTAACAAACAATAGTTAAAGCATGAATACAATAAATAAGAATATAGAGTCATATGTAAAGACTCAGACACGCGATGAGAATACACCTTAATACCCGGAATGTTTTTGATCTCAAGGATTTAGATCAAATATTCCAACTAAAGTTTATATGTGCATATATCCTATCACAACTAGGTGTAGGTGCGCAACTACATTTTATTATGATCAGATCATATGAACTATTTAATTTGGGAGTAATATTTGATATACTAAAACTTTTTGGTGATCCAAAACGTATAGGAATTCGGCATGGCACATTCAAGAGAATGGATAATCATCGAGGACACGGATGAAGAAGAGGAAGTTTCATTCCCCATGATGGTAGGCGATCCTTACTACCCTATAAATCCAACCACCTTTCATCCAATACCTTCTGACGATGGAGCACCTTTACCCTCCAACGAATCGGAAGAGAGTGAACCAATGGAAGGAAGTGAATCCATGGAGGAGACAGAGTCGGTGACATCATCTTTACCACCACTGAACACTCTTTACCGTAAAGTTCCAGGAGGAGTAAAAATGAAACACACGGCACGTAAATCCATACCGATATGGCAAAAGATTAAGAAGAGTCAGAAGGCGACATCTTCAGGAAGTCATAGAGTTCAAGATGAACCTGCACGGATCGCACAAACCGTTAATAGGTGGGTGGCGGAAGAAAGAGCTGCCAAGATGTATGAGACTGGTCAATCATCTCGACCACATCTCCCACATTCTTCTTAAGATAACACTTTATCTCAATTGTTTGAGAAAAGTGTCAAAATTGAAGACAAAATGGAAATTGTCGAAGGGAGGGCTACTCATCTCTCTGGAAGAGTGCGAAGGCTAGAAGGACAAAGGACACGAGATCAAGAATCGGTGATGGATGTCCATCATCGTATAAATTTTGCTTATAATGACATGATTACTCACGATGCCAGGATTGCAGAGTTAGAGCTCTACAATCAAACCTCAAGAAATGAAGAACGCACGGGAAGTCGTGAGCAGAGAACTCAAGCACTTGAAGAGCAAGTGGTTAATGTCACTGACGTGCTGGGTCATCACTTAGGTTTCTGGTAGATAAGCTCCAACTAGTGGTTATGTAAATAGAGAAAATCAGACTAGTTAAGGCGAAAAGATGAAAGTTTATAGCAAGGATGTAGAAAACCTTGCAAATTTTGCAATGTTTATAGAAACTTTTCTCTTATAACCTAAATAAACTGATGTAACCACTGGTAATAATATGAAGCATATGTTACAGTAATCATTGTGTTGTCTATTACGTTTTACACTGTGAATAATAACTGGAGTATTTAGTACTTGTGTATTAAATGATTAACAAAACTCATAAAATTCTTATTATTTATAATAGGAACTAAAACAAAATGCCTAGAAGGAGTAAGCAGCTAAACCCTAACCGACCATCAGCACCACAACAACAACAACCGCAACCACCACCAGAAATAAACCCCTCAATAAGTACAGTACAACTTGAAGAAATCATAGCTCAAAGAATTGTTGCGGCTCTATCTAATGTCACAAGAGATGGAGTTAGAAATGAAGGCCATGTAGGGACCACTAGAACATGTACCTATAAAGATTTTATGAATTGCAGGCCGAAAAGCTTTCATGGAAATGAAGGGGTAGTTAATTTGACGAGGTGGATAGAAAAGACAGAGTCCGTCTTTCAAATAAGCTTCTGTCCAGATGATTGTAAAGTACGATTTGCAGCATGTACTTTCGCTGATGCCGCACTCACCTGGTGGAACAACCATGTGAATACCATGGGAATTGATACTGCAAATTCCATGAAATGGGAGGAGCTAAAAATGATGCTAGTAGAGGAGTATTGTCCTAGGGAGGAGATACATAAACTGGAACAAGAACTGTGGACCCTAACCATGAAGGGTTCAGAGATAAAAGCTTATACCGCTAGATTTAATGATCTTGCTGTAATGTGTCCAACACTTGTAACCCCTGAATATAAAAAGATTGAGCGATATATCTGGGGTTTAGCATCGCAAATTAAAGGCATGGTGATCGCATCAAAGCCTACGACTTATGACAGCACCAAGAGGATAGCTTATCAGCTAACCCTCACAGAGATCCAAGGAATAGAAGTGGTCTCAAAGGCTGAGTCTCCCAAATCTAGAACAAATAAGCGCAAGTTTAATAGGAAGAATCCCAAACAATCATCTGAGAAAAGACAAGAAGTGGTAACCAATTATGCAGCCACAACAGCAGTACCTACACAACCAAAATCTTCATGGTGCAATCAGTGCAACCGTCATCATCCAGGTGACTGTTTTGTCTGCATGAAGTGCAAGAAAAAGGGGCATACTGCTAGTTACTGCAGGAGCACAACACCTGCAACAGTCGATCAACAAACCAATAATGGGACAGGCCGTGGTGAAGGAAGAAAATGCTACGAGTGTGGGGAGGTTGGACATATCAAGAAAGAATGTCCAAAGTTAAGGAGTCAGGGAGGCATAGGACGTGGCAGAGCGTTTGTGATTGGAAGCAGAGAGGCTATCCAGGACCCTTCGGTCGTATCTGGTACGTTTCTTATAGATAATTTATATGCTTCTATACTCTTCGACTCTGGAGTAGATCGAAGTTTTATAACTCCAACATTTAGAAAATTGTTAAGTCATAAGTCTAGCAGATTAAAAGAAATCTATGAAGTAGAAATCGCTAACGGTCAAACTGAGAAAACACATGAAATCCTAGAAAACTGTCTGTTAACTCTTAATAACTACCTTTTTCACGTCAACCTCATGCCAATGCCTATCGGTAGTTTTGATGTCATAATTGGCATGGATTGGTTATCTTCACACCGCGCCGAAATTCTATGTCATGAGAAAGCCATACGACTACCCTTACCAAACGGCGAAGCCCTGATTATCTATGGTGATAAATCTGGGAAGAACCTCAAAGTCATCTCTTGTACTAAGACCCATAAATATCTACATAAGAAATATAGCGCATTCTTAGCCCACATTGTAGATAGGAAGAGAAAGACAAATGAAATCAAAGACATACCTCAAGTATGTGATTTACCTGACGTGTTTCCTAAAGATCTACCTGGAATACCTCCCGTCCGACAAGTCGAGTTTCGAATCGACTTAATTCCAGGAGCAACACCAGTAGCGAAATCTCCTTATCGGTTGGCTCCATCTGAAATGCAAGAATTGTCTAGCCAACTACAAGAACTTCTTGACAAAGGCTTTATCCGACCAAGTTTTTCACCTTGGGGAGCACCAATCTTGTTTGTCAAGAAGAAGGACGGATCCTTTCGAATGTGTATTGATTATCGGGAGCTAAACAAGCTAACGATCAAGAATCGTTATCCACTTCCGAGAATTGATGATTTATTCGATCAACTGCAAGGATCCAGCTACTACTCAAAGATAGATCTTAGATCAGGATACCATCAACTCAGAGTACAAGAAGACGACATTCCAAAAACAGCATTTAGAACACGTTATGGTCATTATGAGTTCTTAGTTATGTCTTTTGGATTAACCAATGCCCCAGCAGTGTTTATGGATCTCATGAATCGTGTTTGCAAACCATACTTGGATAAATTCGTGATCGTATTTATCGATGATATATTGATATATTCACGAACCAAGGAAGAACATGGTCAACACCTGCAAATAATCTTGGAACTACTAAGAAAAGAAAATTTGTACGCTAAATTCTCCAAATGTGAGTTTTGGATTAGAGAAGTACAATTTTTAGGTCATGTAGTTAGCAACGAAGGAATTCATGTTGACCCATCCAAAGTTGAAGCAATCAGGAATTGGGAAGCACCAAAGACGCCAACAGAGGTGCGTCAATTCCTAGGACTTGCTGGCTATTACCGTAGATTCATAGAGAATTTCTCCAAAATAGCCAAGCCACTTACAACACTAACCCAGAAGAATACGAAGTTCAACTGGGAAGACAAACAAGAAGCTGCTTTTCAGAAACTGAAGCAAATGTTGTGTAGTGCACCAATTCTATCCCTTCCAGATGGAACAGAAGATTTTGTTGTATACTGTGACGCGTCAAATCAAGGATTGGGATGTGTGTTGATGCAAAGAGGAAAAGTTATCGCCTAAGCATCACGACAACTTAAGATGCATGAGAATAATTACACTACCCATGATCTTGAATTGGGAGCTGTAATTTTTGCACTAAAAATTTGGAGACATTACTTATACGGTACTATTTTTACCGACCACAAGAGTCTCCAACACATCTTCGACCAAAAGGATCTTAATATGAGACAAAGAAGATGGGTTGAATTGTTGAATGATTACGAATGTGATATTCGTTATCATCCGGGAAAGGCAAACGTGGTAGCAGATGCCTTGAGCCGGAAAGAATATATTAAACCCCGACGAGTACGAGCATTAACTATAACTATCCATTCTAAGTTTACCGCACAAATTAGAGAAGCTCAGCTTGAGGCTCTAAAAGAAGAAAACATTAAGAACGAAGCTTTGCGAGGAATGGAAAAGAAACTTATACGAAAAGATGACGGAATACAATACTTTATGAACCGAGTTTGGACGCCTAGGTTCGGTGGAGTCAGGGACTTGGTCTTAGAAGAAGCCCACAAGTCCAGATATTCCGTGCATCCAGGTTCTGACAAAATGTACTTAGATTTAAAAGTACATTATTGGTGGCCAAACATGAAGGCAGAAATTGCTACTTATGTGAGCAAATGTTTGACTTGTTCTAGAGTAAAGGCAGAACATCAAAAGCCTTCAGGTTTACTTCAACAACCGGAAATACCTGAATGGAAATGGGAGCAGATATCAATGGACTTCATCACTAAGTTACCTAAAACTCCTAGTGGGTCCGACACTATTTGGGTGATAGTCGATAGGTTGACTAAGTCTGCCCATTTCCTACCAATTAAGGAGAACGACAAGATGGAGAAGCTGACTAGAGTTTATCTTAAGGAAATTGTCAGATTGCATGGAGTTCCAAATTCTATTATTTCTGACCGAGATAGTAGATTCACTTCACGATTTTGGCAATCTCTACAAAAATCCTTAGGAACACGTCTAGACATGAGTACCGCTTACCATCCACAGACTGATGGTCAGAGTGAGAGAACCATTCAGACTTTAGAAGATATGATCCGAGCCTGTGTAATAGATTTTGGAAATGCGTGGGATACTCATTTACCGTTAATTGAGTTTTCCTACAACAATAGTCATCACACCAGCATCAAGGCTGCACCATTTGAGGCTCTTTATGGATGAAAATGTCGTTCCCCAGTGTGTTGGGCAGAAGTTGGAGATACGCAGATGGCCAGAGAACCTACAGGCGATACCTTACGTACTGGACCAGAAATAATCCACAAGACAACTGAAAAGATCGTGCAAATTAAGGATCGATTAAAGGCTGCACGTGATCGTCAAAAGAGCTATGCTGACGTAAGACGTAAGCCTTTAGAATTCCAAGTTGGAGATAAAGTAATGTTGAAAGTCTCTCCTTGGAAAGGTGTAATTCGATTCGGGAAACGAGGCAAACTAAACCCACGATATATAGGACCTTTTGAAATTCTGGCAAGAATTGGTTCTGTCGCATACCAACACAAGTTGCCTCAAGAACTAAGAAATGTTCATGATGTTTTTCACATATCAAACCTCAAAAGATGTCTATCCGATGACACTCTTGTTATACCTCTCGAAGAGATACAAGTCAATACGAAACTCAACTTTGTAGAAGAACCTGTTAAGATTATGGATCGAGAAGTCAAACGATTAAAGCAAAGTCGTATTCCCATAGTGAAAGTTCGATGGAACTCTTTGCGAGGAACTGAATTTACTTGGGAACATGAAGATCAGATGAAAGAAAAATACCCCCAACTGTTTAACGAAACCCCATCCATAAGATAAATTTCGGGACGAAATTATTCTAACGGGGGGAGAATGTAACACTAGTCAAAATAGGTCAATAGACAATCACATGTGATTATGCCAATCATGTAATGTGATTATGTTAAACTAGTAATGTGATAAGAGTGTTATGTAGTTCATGATAAATTCTAATACAAATATGAACCTTCTTTATGATACAACTCAAAGTATACGTCCATACGATTCCAAAAATATAGAGAATGTTTGAATCTGACTTCGCATAAAGAAGTTATGATAAACCGAACACTATAAATCTCTATAATAAGAGGAATTTAAAATAGACTTAGAATTAGCTATTTAACTCTAAAAGAGAGTTGTAGTACTCGTAAATACCTACGCGTGGATATAAAGAACGTCAAAAACGGAGTTCGTATGCAAAAGTTATGGCCTTCCGAAGATATCGTTGTCAGAAACCCTAATTTGACTAAACTCACGACGTGAGCATAAAAACTCACGACGTGAGGACTCAAACCACCACATTTCAGATCTAGAAGGTGTGACGAGGCTGCGAGGGGATAAGATCCAAACTCACGATGTGAACAAGGAGTTTTTCATGACGTGAGGAGTCACATGGCCACCTTCCGAAGCTAGGGACGCAAATGGCAAGTCTACGGGATGAACATTCAGGACTCACGACGTGAGCCTTATAAAACTCACGATGTGAGGTTCTAAAATCATTACTATAAATAGCAGGTCCGACTTCAGCCATTCTTACACCTAAACTTCTTCCCTTTCTCTCCTTTGCTGAGGCCCTCTTGCATCCCGAGCCCCGACGACCTCGTACGCTGACCGTTTTTGCTTAGATAACATAAAATCACGCTACTAGGGTGAGTTTCACGGCCCCACTTTCTAATATTTCGGGGGAAAATGCATGCTAGATATTATATATATATATATATATATATATATATATATATATATATATATATATATATATATATATATGTTATTATTATGTCTATATGATAGTATATAGTTATAATAGCCGGGTATAGTTGATCTAAATATAATATTTTGAATATATACAACTATTATCAACTTATCAGTATGTTAATTTACTAATGTAGATCTTGAGTTATACTTAAGATTCTATATATATGTTGTGTGCGATATAGTTCCGAAGTTATATTCGGAAGATTTATATGTTAAGTTATAAAGTATCTTGCTATTAATAGTTTTATGTCAAGATAAAACTGGATATGTTATACGTTGTTATTGTTAGTTTTATGTTAAGATAAAACTTGGTATTGTTATTGATAGTTTTATGTCAAGATAAAACTAGGAACGTTATATGTTGTTATTATTGGTTTTAGGTCAAGATAAAACCTGGTTTTACTTCAAGATATAGCTGTTATACTGCCTAAATATTATGAAGTTAGGAGTAATGTTTAAAAGCATAGTCTAGTAACTTAGGGTTTTAGACATAAAGATGCTTTTGTTGTTAGAGCTATAGGAAGCCGTCAAAGTCTACATGAGTAATTGTATTCATCAACTAAGATTGGGGATCTTAGTGGAAATCCTCTGAACTGTAACCGTTAATCCCGTGTGAGCGAGGAAGTCGTGTATAATTAGTATACGGGTTGACCACCCCACTTGTGACTATTAGCTACAGTCAACCAAAAGCAAGTGATGAACTATCCTTTTATTTGTTATTGTTCCGGCGTCGCTGAAGCGTACGGTGTTGTTTCTCATGGTAAATCATGAGTGTGTTTGTTTCTCATGGTAAATCATGAGTGTGTTCTATCAGAGGTATTATGTCATAGCAGTGGTTACAGGCTCATGGTAGCAAATTGTTAGAAACATTATACTTTGTCATATACAAGTATTAATGTTAAGCATAAGTTTCCCCTACTTATACCTTAGGATTAAGGAATGTTTAGGTATAACACTTAATTGATAAGTAAACTATTATACTTAATATACATACTAAATGTTGGAGAGTCAAAATGATACTTTCAAAAACTATACTTTTGAATGTGGAAAATGTATTATTTTATGGAGTCAAAACCTGTGGACTCACCAACTTTATGTTGACGTATTTTAAAATGCATGTGTTTTCAGGAACTTGAAAAGCTGGTATGTATTTGAACAGAAGAAGTTTTACTATTACCTTTCTGGTCATTAAGAAGTATGCCATTGCCGGATATTATGTAATAGGTTCTAGAAAAACAGTTATGTAACTTTCAGTTATCAATAAAGGTATGTATTTTCTTTAGTACTGTTCAATGTATCTTATATAACTGTGATACGAAGAATAATGTTACAGTACCTGGTGTTTCCGCCGATGGCTGGGGGTGTGACAGAATCTCATAGGATCAGTCTTAATATGGCTCCACAATGTTCCTCCTAATTCCGTTACTTATTTTTCTCATTTATTTAATGTTTTTAGTAACCAATTTTCTTATAGCAAGACATTCGAAAGGATCACTAGTGATCTTTATCAAGTACTCCAGGATCCTGAGGAATCCCTTATAGATTTTGTAAGTAGGATCCTAAGGAATCCCTTAGAGATTCGGTTGCTCCTTGATCTTCCACCTTACATCCGGATTACGAGAAGTCTAGTCCTATCCAAAACATCCATCATGATGATTACGAGAAGCCTGACCTTATACATGCTGAATTTCTGGATACGCTACAACACAACCCATCCCTTCATATTGACCTCAATGCCCCTATAGCCAACCAATATTATCTAGGGCTCTGCTAGGACATTTCTGTTATCCGTCAGGACATTTCTCATGTTCGTGCTGATCTAGAATGTATCAATATAAATTTCTATGATTTTAGGAATCCTTTCAACTCCTTCCAAGAGGAGCTGTTATGGCGGCTCCTATACCCGCCTCCATCCCTCATCAGTAGATCTACATCTCTCTTCTCTCCAAGCATTAAGGAAAATTCTTAGTTTTAAGCCTGAGAAGGGGATTTTTTTGTATAAATTTTTATTTTTCTAAAAATAGCAAAAACAAAAAAAATACATTTTTTCCTATTCATGCGTGTTTGCATGTTGCATTTATAAAAAAATACCAAAAAAAATATTTTCATTCAACATAACTTTCTACATATAACAAAAAACGCGAGATTATGATACTGTTTACTCTCGATAACTCTAAAAAAGATGGCAAATGAATGTTCGAAGCGACCAGACCAATAGTGGTATGTTGAGTTATAGTTCTCCTAACTAGGGTCGCAAAACATCATGAACTAAGGCGCCAACTATTAGGGCCAAGATCCTCAATCCCATCCAGGATCCCAGATCTCAAATATATCTAAGGATCCTTAACTATCCAGGATCCCTGATCATAAAGGATTCTTAGGATCCCGTATATACATCAGGATCCTGAACATCGCCATTATTATTTTTGGGTAATTAACATTATTTATGGGGGTTTTGACATTTTTGGAACTTCTTACTCTATAGCAAAAACACACGCTAAGATGTACAAGGCGGAGAAAAAAATGACCCTGGAAGAACACATCGATAACATGAGAGAAAGAAATCACCTTCGATGAATAATATTGAGAAAAATATCCAAGATCCTTATCATGATGGATTGGTGATATCTCTCTACATCGCTTTGTCAGAAGGATCCGGGTGGACGGAGGATCCTCAGTGAACATCATACTCTTAGACGTTTTGACCAGGATGAACATTCTAGAATCCGAGATAATCAAGAGATCCTCAATACTAATAGGATTCAACGGTGAAACGAAACATACTATTGTAGGGATCAAGCTACACATATACACCAAATGGGTATATTCTATGCAACACTCTTGTGTTATTAATGCTTTGTCTTCTTACGATGTTGTATTAGGTAGGCCTTGGATCCATGACATGAAAGCGGTTCCAACGACGTACCAATAATGCGTCAAGATGCTTACCCGTTGGGGGACAGTGAAGATCATCGGTGATCAACAAGAACCCAAAGAATTCTACAAGACCTCAATGAGCCTGCCTCAGTACCACGACAAGTGTGACAATTAAAGCAAGGGGCACGAGGTATACTAGAAGCATGAGAAAATGAAGTGAAGGAAATGTTCCTAGGATCCTCATAGGATCGTAAATAACAGAACAAATCAAGCAAGAACTAATAAAGTTCTTAAAAGAAAGAAGGTAAACCTTCGTATGGAAAAAACATAGACATTACAGGTATAGATAGAAGTCAAGAACACATGATCATGGGACATAGTTAGGTGGTGTGAGCCTCTGGCAAAGCCGACTGGTAGTGCTGTCAACGCTTGTCAGGATCCTGCACAGGAAAGGAGAGAAGAAGAAGAATAGAAGAAAAAAAAAGGAAGAGGAAGAGAAGAAGAAGAAGAGAGAGAGAAGACCCTGGTTGGGGGTGATCAATCCTAGTGTTAGGTTTGATTAGTTAAAAATAATTTAACATTTTTTCCGTAAAACAATATATTATTTTTTTTAGGGGTTGATGAGCAACCCTTTCTAATTTCAGGCTATGGTTTCTTTGTATCTATCTCTTTGATCGTGTGTTTGATGTGACTGTGGTAGTAGGATTTCTGAGGATCTACAGATGGTTGGGATCCAAAAGAGTTCAGGTTTTACAAGAACTCTTGGGGGATCTCAATGATCTGCAATAGTTAGTTATCTGCTAAAGATTTCAAAGCAGTTAGGATCCTTATAAAAATAAACATGTAGTTATATTATAGGGAAATAGTTCTTAAGAAATAAGTATAGATAGAACCTGGTGATCCTTAGGCTTTATAAACTTTTGTCTTAGGAGAAGTCTTGAGTTATGATCCCTTTAGTTCCATATGATCTTTGGAGTTTGCGAAGAGAAGGATCCCTGCGAGGAGATCTTTAAAGATCCTTACTTTGCTTTTCCAACTAGGAAAGATACTATTTAGAAAAAGGCTGGGGAAGATCCTACTTTAGATAATACTTGGGGAAAATCCCACTTTGAATAATAATTGGGGAAAATCCACTTTAGCCAATAGCTAGGGAAAATCCCACTTTGAATAATAACTAGGGAAAATCCCATAATAACTAGGGAAAGTCCCAACTTAGGATAACATGATAATGTTATAAACCTTATAACTTTACTGGGGAGGATCCCAACTTAGAATAGCATGATCATGTTATAAACCTAGAACTTTATTGGGGAGGATCCCAAATTAGGATAACATGATAATGTTATAAACCTTAGAATTTTACTGGGGAGGATCCCAACTTAGGATAACATGATAATGTTATAAACCTTGGAATTAAACTTTAGGATCTTGAAATATGTTTAGAAATAAAAGGGTTGAGAAGTCACTAAAGCATGAAATGATCCCCTTATTCACATCCCATAGTTAGATATCATGCATTCGAGCGAGGCGTAGAAACCTTAAATCGTGTGAAATAGGTTAACACAAAATACCAAGGATCCCAATGCAGGTAAATTGGTACCTAAATGGGAAGGACCATATCAACTATTTTCAAACATCAAGGAACATATTTTCATACATTAAAGAACTATTTTCAAACACCACAAAACTATTTTCATACATCAAGGAACTATTTTCATACATCATGAAACTGTTTTCATACATCGAGTCCTCTATAGATCAGTAGTGAAGTCTCATTTGCCTACTTATGTACTTTTATTTGTTGTAACACTAAGAAAATTATCAATGAAATGTCGTTTCAGTAAAGGTGGGAGTACCTGGTCTCAGGATCCAAGAGACTTTTACTTTCATAGTAGATGGGATGTTGGTCCCTATTAAGATCCATGGCAAAAACTACACTTATAGTGTTTGAGGATAGTGAAAGGTATAAAAGAAGCGATTCTTCTTCAAGATGCCATAGAGAGGTTTACACCTCTTTGAGGATCTTGAGATGAATCTGTTTAGGGATGCTACTCTTCCCGTTAGTCTCTAAATATCCTTCATCGAGGATGGGGATCTTAAATCAATGATGGCCTTTATTTTCTCCGGACTTGCTTCTATTCCTCTTTTAGTTACCATGTATCCAAGGAACTTGCATGATATCATTCCAAAATGGAATTTGGAATTTTTTAGCTTCATGTTGTATTCTTCTAGTATGTTGAAAGCTTCTTCAAGATCCTTGAGTTGGTCTTCAGCTTTCTTTGACTTGACCACCATGTCGTCGATGGTGACTTCCATGGTGTCCCTAGTTTGTCCTTATAAATCTGGTTAACTAGCCTTTGGTATGTTGCTCCTGCATTTTTAAGACCAAAGGGCATAACATTATGGCAATATATACTTTTTGGGGTTATGAATGCAATATCCTCTTCATCAGATGGTTCCATTTGAATTTGTTGGAACCCTGTTGATCTATCCATGAATGTTAATAACTCATGGCCAGCCGTAGCATCTATCATGGAATCTATGTGTGGCAGGGGGAAAGGATCCTTAAGGAAAGCCTTGTTAATATCCGTATAGTGTAACACCTCGACTCCCAGGTACAAGTTTTATAGATTTATATTCAGAATTAAAGACCTACTCGACGATTTGGATACCCCAACTCGTCGTGTAGAAACGGATATGGTCGCGTGACTTAAGGGACCTACTCGACGAGTTGGAGGACCCAACTCGACAAGTTAGATCTGGAATGTAAAACCCTAATTTATAGGGTTTTGCACCCTTTTTAAAGGCTCATTAGCCACCCTCTGCCTCTCTTATCGCCTCCCTTGACCTCAGAAAACCCTAATTGTGTATTACTCCCCTTTGTGTGTGTAAAGGCTTGGAAGGTGGTTTGATATGTGGTTATTTGATATGTGTGCAAATGTTTGATTGGTGGTTGAGGCATCTGCTGGAGCATGAGCCAACAGACCTGGGCATTCCAACCCGATGGTTATGGGCCGAGAGTATTCCATCCCGAGGATGATTGGACTCTTAGTATTTTGGCATTCCAACCCGATGGTTGTGGGCCGAGGGTATACCATCCCGAGGATGATTGGACCCATAGTATGTTGGCATTCCAAATCGATGGTCGAGGGCCTGGGGCATTCCAACCCGATGTTGATTGGGCCCATAGTATGTTGTTATTGTATATGTGTTATACGTTGTGTGGGTATTTTGGGGGAACTCACTAAGCTTCGGGCTTACAGTTGTTGATTTTGTTTCAGGTACTTCAGACAATCGCGTGAAGGCGAAGGCGTGATTGTGCACCCCCTCATGTTTTTATGATTTGATTTCTGCGATACTCTGACATGAAACTATTTTGAAAACAATTTGTAATACTTATTTGGTTTTTGAATGATTTAAAAAGTTTTAAATTGGCTTGAATTTTAAGGATGTTACAAGTTGGTATCAGAGCCTTGCTTTGAGTGAATTGGATAAACACTCATGTGAACCCAGTCTCAAACCAAGGAAAAGATTTTCAAAATGATTTTTTCAAATGGTTTTCAATATACTAAAGGAGGATGCGATGTGTACGATCAGCCGGAGCCAGTAAGTAGACCCCAAAATATTGTACTGTTATTTGATATTGTGATATATTAGAACATCATGCTAGTACTAGGCTAGGGATCTTCAGGAATTGCATGATAGAATTGTCTGATTATATTATGCCTGATAGCCTAGGGTTCTCTTATATGAAATTGAAATCATTACTGTAGTTGCTTAGTGTATGCATCATAGTTGTATATAATTAAGATCTTATAGCCCGAGAATGCGAGGTTTGGCCTTATATCCTGTTCTTGTCTGATGAAGGGCTTAGGGTAGGATCAGGTATTCAAAAGTCTATAGGGTCCAGCGTTATGTATGGCTAGCATACACTAGTGATGCAGGGTTGGTGGAAGTTTCATGGGTGGGTTGTACAGGGTCAGTTGGCCAGTTATGAGATACTTAGCCTTCCTCTAGGAGTGAGGATTGGGCGCTCGCCATGCATATGTATATTGTTAGGGCGTTGTGATGATACTTGAGACAAATATGGGTAGGTGTGGAAGGTAGTATGGGCCCGTACTACTAAAAGCACAGGACCCATACGCGTAGCAAGGAAATCACAACCCCTAGGGCTATGTTGGGAGTTGGTTCCCCGTTATTATGCGGAGTATCTGATATCTTCCTGATATATTTTCAGTATGGTGGTTACAAGGCGATTTGTGACTGGATCTGGATCGGGATCAGGACAGAGCAGTCAGGGTGCCCCAGCAGTGCCCGAGACTATCAGCCAAGATAGGCCAGAGTTGACAGAGGATCGTGTCAGGGAGATCATCCGCGAGGAGGTGGTCGAGATTGTCCGGGGTCAGATTTCGGAGATGTTTGGGTCTATCAAGGCCGCCATGATGGAGTATTTTGATGACAGATATGCAACCATTGCTGAGACTGTGGCTGTAGGTTCGGGGGCAGGTTGGGTTTTTCAGTACCGGGACTTCGATAACACGAAGCCCCCGACTTTTGATGGGACTCAGGACCCGATTGTAGCCATGAGGTGGCTATCTGATGTGGAGGTATGCTTTTTCACGTGCTCATGTCCTACTCACCAGAGGGTCAGGTGTGATCAGAACCTGCTGAGTTCCGGAGCAAAGGACTGGTGGATATTGATGACAGGGTCATATACTGATGAGCAAAGAGCTGCGGTTACTTGGGAGCAGTTCAGGGATATGTTCCGCACTCGCTACATTCCACGGGTTGAGCGAGAGCGGCTGGCTTAGGAGTTTTTGGATTTGAGACAGGATCCATAATCGGTGACGAAGATCACCCGTATGTTCACTGAGAGGACGATGTGTTTCCTAGAGTTTGCTTCCGAGAAGGCTCAGATGACACGTTATATGAGCATGCTCAAGACTGAGATCCGACAGTTTGTGGCCACCCACCATTGTGATACACTCTTGGAGTTACATGAGGCCGCTAGGCGGCGTGAGCTTGAGATTGAGCTACAGTTGAGAGAGCACCAGTAGGCCCCGACACAGACACAGCTGGCGCCAAAGCGGTCCAAGACCGCTGATTCTAGGTCTGAAGGTCATCACGACCGCACTTATGGGAAGTGCGGGAAAACTCATTCGGGGGTTTGCCGATCTGGTGGTGGGTGCCACAAGTGTGGCAAGCAGGGCTACATTGCTAGGGATTATAGGCAGCAGACTCTAGCTTCTGGGTCAGACTTTGTTACCATTGTGAGCAGGTGGGCCATATGAAGGCCCAGTGTCCCCTACTGGCTATCAGGCCGGCGCAGGCTCCAGCGCCGACTACACTGAGTATTACTGATGGGGTCATGGTAGAGCAGAGCCTCCGAAGGCTCAGGGACATGCCTTTCAGCTTACGGCCGAGGAGGCCAGGACAGCACCCGACGAGTTGGAATTAAAGACCTACTCGACGAGTAGGCCTTTAATTTTACAACTTTATATTTAGAGTTAAAGGCCTACTCGACGAGTTGGATGCCCCAACTCGTCGTGTAGAAACGGATATGGCCGCTTGACTTAAGGGACCTACTCGACGAGTTGGAGGACCCAACTCGACGAGTTGGAGCTGTGTCACACCCCGGCCGTCGGCGGAAACACCGGGCAGTGTAACATCATTTCTTGTACCATAGTTATCAACTTCCTGAAAACACATGCATTTTAAAATATGTCAACATAAAGTTGGTGAGTTCACAGGTTTTGACTCCATATAAAATAACACTTTTTCTCAAGTTCAAAAGTATGGTTTTGAAAGTATCATTTTGACTCTCCAACATTTAGTATATATATTAGGTATAATGGTTTACTTATCAGATAAGTGATATACCTATAAGTTTCACATATTATGAATAAATGATTGTAATCCCATACAAACTAAGGTTGCTACGTATAAATCTTATTTCAATTCTATACGAGTAAAACTGCTACGTATAAATCTATTTCAATTCTATACGAGTAAAACTGCTACGTATAAATCTATTTCAATTCTATACGAGTAAAACCGCTACGTATAAATCTATTTCAATTCTATACGAGTAAGTGTGCTAGGTATAATTGTCTACTTAATGAGCAAGTAGTATACCTACAAGTTCCTTGTACTTAGAGTATAAGTCTTTGGGAAACTTATACTTAACATTCATACTTGTATATCGACAAAGTATAATGCTTCTAAAGTTGTGCTACCATGAGTCTGTAACCGCTGCTAGACATACAAACCTCTGATTAAAAGATATCCCACCAATGGTTCCTCCGTTGGTGCCACAATAAAACCGCCATTTGTGCCATAAAGGATTCCACCAAGGTAAATACTTCCCCCGTACGCTTCATCGACGTCGGGTCCATAACAATCAATATGACAGTTCGTCACCCGCAGACCATTGGGTTGTAGCTAGCAACCACGGGTAGGGTCGTCAACCCGCGTAGATCTATAGTCCACCGTAAAACCGATTGGGTTGTAGCCAACAACCACGGATGGGGCGTTAACCCACATAGATCCATACACAACTTCCTCGCTCACACGAGATTAACGGTTACAGGTCAAAGGATTTCCACTAAGATTCCCAATCTTAGTTGATGAATGAGGTAGCTCATGTAGACTTTGTCGGCTTCCTATAACTCTAACAACAAATCATATTCGTGTCTAAAACCCTAAGTTACTAGACTATGCTTTTAAACATTACTCCTAAGTTCATAATACTTTAGGCAGTACAACATCTATAACTTGAGGTAAAACCTAGTTTTAACTTAACATAAAACCAACAATAACAATATATAACATACCAAGTTTTATCTTGACATAAAACTAACAATAACAACATATAACATACCAGGTTTTATCTTAACATAAAACCAACAATAACAACATACTTATCAATTAACATATAGAACTTCCGAGTATAACTCTGGAACTATATCGCACATAACATATATATAGAACTCCCAAGTATAACTCAGGGTCTACATTAGTATAATATTATGCTAACATGTTTACGATAGTTGTATGTTTTCAAAATATCAGATTCAAAACAACTACATCCCGGTTAATATAACTATCTATGTTGATACAAATATACTATCATATAGACATAATATTAACTTAAATACAATATTTAGCTTGCGTTTTCCCACGAAAACATTTAAAAGTGGGGCCGTGAAACTCACTTTAATATCGTGCTTTGACAGAATCTAACTGAAAACGGTCAGCGGTTCGCGGTCGTCGGGCTCGGGATGCGAAATGGCCTCAGCAAACGAGAGAGAAAGAAGAGAAATGGTGTACTAAGCCTTGGGGTCGAAATGACTATTTATAGGCTGATTTTTGGCCTCTCACGACGTGAACCAAGCATACTCACGTCGTGAGATATGGCAAGAGTCATCCCGTAGCCTTCCCAGGTGTTTTCTAGCCTCGATTAGTGTCCTTCAGCGTCCTCACGTCGTGAGAAAACCTTACTCACGTCGTGAGCTTTTGGGTTATCGTTCCGTAGACTTCTAGCTTCGAAATGTGGCGTTTTGATTCCTCACGTCGTGAGTTTTGATGCTCACGTCGTGAGTTTTGATACTCACGTCGTGAGTTCAGTCAGATTAGGGTTTCTGACACGTGGCATGCTCTCAGATAACTGTATCTTCGGAAGGTCATAACTTTTGCATACGAACTCCGTTTTTGACGTTCTTTATATCCTCGCGTAGGTAATTCTGAGTACTACAACTTCCTTTTAGATTCCAATAGCTAATTATAAGCCTATTTTAAATTTCTCTTGTTATAGAGATTTTATAGTGTTAGAGTTTATCATAACTTCTTCACGCGAAGCCAAATTTAGACGTTCTCTATAACTTTGAAATCGTATGGGCGTATACTTTGAGTTGTATCATAAATTATGTATGAAAGTTCATACTTTAACATGCATTAAATAGTAAGTTTATCACATTACTAGTTTAACAAAATCACATTACATGATTGGCATAATCACATGTGATTGTTATTGACGTATTTTGACTGGTGTTACAAGCTGGAATGTGAAACCCTAATTTACAGTGTTTTGCACCCTATTTAAAGGCTCATTAGCCACCCTTTGCCTCTCTTATCGCCTCCCTTGACCTCAGAAAACCCTAATCATGTATTACTCCCGTTTGTGTGTGTGTGTGTGTGTAAAGGCTTGGAAGGTGGTTTTCGTGCAAGGAACTTGAAGACTCAAGATCTTGGATCAATGAGAAGCTTGTAGATCCAGTACCTACTCCATTTAGGCTACCATTTGAAGGTAACAATTTGTTACCTTGATCATTCTAGTGTTAGATCTCCTCATTAAAGGGTTTAAAGCCATTTCTAGCATGTTTGTGGGTTATTTATGGTAGTGAGCATGATCTGAAGTTGTAACTACAGATCTGGACTCCTTTAAGCCCTCATAGTCATAAAGTTATTGAATTTATCATGCTTTGGCCCTCCTCTTTGGCTTAAACGCCTTCCTAGGCTTGGTTTTGGCATTCAAGGCCTTGCATGCACGTAAATTTTGCAACTTTATGTGGTAACCATGCCCTAGGGACTCGACGAGTTGCATGATCAACTTGACGAGTCGGATGAAGATTGCCTGTTTTTGGTTCTGCATGGGCTTGGCGAGTCAGTAAGATGACTCGACGAGTTGGTTAGGGTTTTCCCCGTCTTTTGGACACTACATGAACTCGACGAGTTGTTGGGAAACTCGGCGAGTTGGCTCGGGTTTTCGGTCTCTGAGTTCTAAAGGAACTCAATAAGTTGCTTGGTGCACTCGACGAGTTGGGTCAACAAGGACTGTTGACCTGGACTGTCGACTTTGACTAAGTTTGACTTCAAGGGCATTTTGGTAAATTAGGCTTTATAGAATTGGTTCCATGCTAACTGTAGGTGTGTGAGTTGGAGCTATATTTGGGGAGTTAACATTATCATCTAGAGATACTTGTGAGGTGAGTTTTCCTCACTATACTCAAGGGTCTAAGGCACCAAGGCCGACCCTTTGAATTGTTATCCTGTTTTGTTACTGCTATGATCTGTTAGATCGGTATCCTAGCAGATACGATGTTTTTATGTGATTATGATTTTTTAGATCAGTATCCTGGTAGATAGGATGTTGGTATGCTTAGTGATCTATAGATCGGATTGATTGTATGTACACTGTTATGTGGTTATTTGATATGTGTGTACGTGTTTGATTGGTGGTTGAGGCATATGTTGGAGTATGAGCCAACAAACTTGGGCATTCCAACCCGATGGTTATGGGCCGAGAGTATTCCATCCCGAGGATGATTGGACTCTTAGTATATGGGCATTCCAACCTGATGGTTGTGTGCCGAGGGTATACCATCCCGAGGATGATTGGACCCATAGTATGTTGGCATTCCAACCCGATGGTTGATGGCCTGGGGCATTCCAACCCGATGGTTGATTGGGCCCATAGTATGTTGTTATTGTATATATGTTATATGTTGTGCGGGTATTATGAGGGAACTCACTAAGCTTTGGGCTTACAGTTGTTGATTTTGTTTCAGGTACTTCAGACGATTGTGGGAAGGCGAAGGCGTGATCGTGCACCCCCTCACATTTTTATGATTTAATTTCTGGGATACTCTGACATGAAACTATTTTGAAAACAATTTGTAATAATTATTTGGTTTTGAATGATTTAGAAAGTTTTAAATTGGCTTGAATTTTAAGGATGTTACATATAGTCCATACATACTCTCCATTTTCCATTCTTTTTCTGTACGACAGCCACATAGGCCAACCACCTGGGGAACTTGACCTCCTTGACCATCCCTGTCTTAAGAATTCTTTCCACTTCCTCTTGGATGATCTGATTCCTCTTGGGCGCAAACTTCCTTCTTTTTTGATGTATGGGTCTTAAAGAAGGATCAATATTAAGTTTGTGAGCTATAATATAAACCTTCTTTCTTTTAGGAACTTTATTATATCTTCTTCCATGTTTGGTGGTAGTGAGGATCCTATGAGTACATTCATATCGGGATCCTTAAGGTTTAGGGAAATTCTTTTGTTTCTTGTTCTTCAACTTCTAGTTCATCTCGTGCCATTTTCTTTAATTTCTATGCTTATCGTGGAATTATGGAAGTCTTCATCGAATTTTTTAGCATTCCTTGGATTCTTGTTGGTCACCTATGATCCTCACCGTCCCCATGGAGTGGGCATCCTCACACATTGATGGTATGTTAATGGAACCGCCTTCATATCGTGGATCCATGGTCTTCCTAATAAAACATTATAGGAGGACAATGTATAAATTACACAAAACTGTTGCATAGAGTTTACTCCCTCTATGTAGTTAGGTAGCTTTATTTCGCCGACCGTATGTTATGTTTCGCCGCTAAATCCTATAAGTACTGAGGATCTTTTGACTATTTTGGATTCTGGGATGTTCATTCTTTTTAAAAGCATCTAGGAGTATAATGTTGACTGGGGATACTCTGTCGACAAGGATCATTCTGACAAAATGGTTGGCGATGTAAAGAGTGATCACCAATCCATCATGGTGGGGATCCTGGACGTCTGATCTATCTATTTCGTCGAAGGTGATCTCCTTCTTTCTTGTAGTTGACATATTCTTCTGAGGTCTTTCTTCTTTCTCTATTTTTGACACTTTGGCATGCCTTTTTGCTGCAGAATAAGAGATACCACAAATGTCAGAACCTCTAGATATAACATTGATTACTTTGGCGTCTTCATGAGGGGATCCTAGTTTTTCTAGGATCTTATGAGGATACTGATCCTTTTCTTTAGATATTTTTTTCTTCTTCCAAGGATCTCTTTCAGGTATCCCTTTCTTAGTAGGTAACTGGTCTCCTTCCTAAGGGTTATGCAATCTTCCTTAATGTGACCAAATTCCTCGTGGCATGCACACCAACTGGACTGATCTTTCCAGGTGGTTGTCTTTTCTGCCTTTCTTATACATCTCGCTTTATCACCAAGATCTTGCATAGAAAGTATTAAACCTGAAACATCCACAGAAAAGCAATAGTCAGTGATCTTGGGAAATTCTTCTTCCTATCCTTCATCTTCAAGGGCATTAACCCAATGGTGACTAGGTTTATAATATGGTTTCAACTTATAGCATCTTTAAATCGAGGATTCGACCTTCCTATTGGGGTTATCGTATATTTGATGAGTTGCTCCTCTTCTAGATATCCTTATCTTCTTCGAGCGTTATGAAGGCTTCTACGACAGTTGTCATCTCAATGTTGGGGATACATAGAGCCTCCCTACCAAACCTGTTCAAAAAACCCCTAAGGGATTCTTAAGGATACTGAACTACTCGGTAAAGATCAATAGTAATATTTTTGAATGTTCTTCTACAAGAAAACTGATTGTTAAAAATAATAACTAAATGAGAAAATGAAGTAATATAGTAAGTAGGAATGTTAAGAAGCCATTTTAAGGCTGATCCTATGAGGGTTGAACCGAAACCCTTGGATGGACAAGCTTACTTCAAATATGTGGGAATGGGGATGATCTCTATTGTTTCCCTATATTGTGACACATGTTCTTTGGGATATGTATTTCCATCATAAGGCTTCATGCTAGGAGTTTGGAAGCGCTTTGGGCTTCAGTATCAGATATCGCAGGAGCAAATCTTGAGATCCTATGGCTCATGGGGGATAGCTCTAGTATAGGTTGGACCACTCTAGGCACACTTGAGATCATATGCCTTAACCGCTGAAGTTCTTTGGCCATAACCAGACTCATTCCTACATCATTGTCCATAGATTTAGTATTAATAGTATTATTATCCGCGAAGTTACCAGGATCCTTGTTAATGGGAGTGATGAAGGTTTCTCCAGGATCCTGGATCAGATGAGGTTGCTCATTTGGAGTTGCACCCCAAGCGGGATCAGGGGCCTACATTGAGGATCCTATCTCTCGATGGTTTTCTGGGGATCTTGTGTTGTCAAAGTTCACGATCTTCGGCTGCAAGATCGAGGGTGCTGCTTCTTGGGTTTATGGATTTCTGCCCTCATTCTCTCCATTTCCTTGAGCACCGTCCTGTTGTCCTCCTGTTGTTGAGTAACTTTTCGTTCAGTCTCTTCATCATTGTTGGAAAGTACTATAGGAGGATCTAATCCTTGGGTAGCGATCGTAAAAGTGTTTTTCTTTGGTGCCTCAAAAGTCTTCTTAGGCGCTCCGCTTGGAGGTGGTGGATGTTTTTTTAAAGGAAATGGTAGGAATAGAGGAAGAGGATAAGGTTGGTTGGATAAACATTATTCTTGAATGATTGTTAACACCACGGCCCCACGACAGGCACCAAATTGTTTTGGTAAAAAATTGATCAAGTAATATTCAATCAAATTGCTTGAGAGGTTGTGGTGTTTAAGATAGTGTAAGTATCGAATATTGATCTAAGTGAGACAAGTAAGTTACAAGGAAAGCCCTTGATCCTTTATAGGATCTCCGACATACAACCTTGGGAGCTGATAATGATCACCTGCCTTGTTGTTTTTTTTTATTTTAATTTAAGTTTATAGAAATGATGAAGATAATACGACTAAAAATGTAGTAATAGAGCTAATCGTGTCCATAGTATGTGTTTTGGTCAAAAAATGAACAAGCGAGAATCAACCAAATCATATGAGAGGCTGTGATGTTCAGAATAAAGCAAATATGAAATGATGATCAAAGTGACACAAGTTGTTTACAAGGAAAGCCCTTGATCCTTGCTAGGATCTCCGACACAAAACCTTGGGAGGTGATAATTATCACCTGCCTTGATGATTATATTGATTAAAAATGTCGATTACATAGATGAATGTATGAAAAACAAGTACAAGTATTGTGGTTCAGCTAAGTGTTGTGTGTATTGTGATGAATACATGTGTTTTTATAGTCTAAGCTAATAACAAGAAGTCCAACAATTTCGGGATCCTCCGAGATCAACTTATAGACGTTATTTGACTTGGTCTTCCGAGTCTTTTGCATGGTCATGATGACTATTCGTTGAGAATAAGTCTTTGGCTGACTATTTCTGTACATGTGAGAAAAATAACGAAGCATATAACCATTATAAATGTTAAGAGAATAAACAATAATAGCCACGATCATGTAGTATGTTTAAGCATACTGAGGTTTAAGGATGCTGAATGTAATTACGGGATCCTGGCCCTAACAATTGCCCCCAAATTATTCCTGCGAAATATTTTGAAGTTAGTTTGCCAATATTTAAAGGGATAATTTAAAAGAAATAAACGTGATAAGGGATTTGAATTTTAAACCCTAACGGTAACGGATAGAATTTATCCGTTCAATAACAATCATTAACCGGTCAAATCGAGCTTTCTCTCTCTTCCGGCATCAATATAAATAGAAGCAATCGATTAGAGCTATTCTTCCCCGCATATTTTAGCTTTCATCCAAGGGTTTACCAGTCATCTTAGAAGGTATACTTCTTACTTTTTCTCCTTAGTTTTCTTTTCACTGATCATGGGCAAGAAAATGACCCTTTCTCATAAGAAGATCCTTGCTCCTCCTGAGGTTGATTTTATCGACCAAAAAATCATGTCGCATGATGTGATCTGTTCTTTTGATGAGGATGATATCGAGTCGTTGAAATTGGCCGACGCTTTCTCCGATGATGATGTTTTCAAACCTTTCAACCCGAAGTATCAACTTGAATTCGTTTCCTCCTCTTGGGTCTGCTTCCTTGAATACCCTTTTACTTTGGGTTTGAAGTACCCCTTTTCTGGAATCATCTCCAAGTTCTTTGAAGTTACTAAAATCTCCTACATCCAAGCCATGCCTATTTTTTGGAGGATCTTGTTCTGGATCGACAAACTGAACCAATCGAAAGATCTAAACATAGGTTTAGCTGAGTTGGCTCATGTGTATGATCTTACTACCTTTGGAAGTTCTCGTTTTCTTCTCAGACTCAAATCCTACAAGTCCCATCTCGTTCTGAAGAAGGAACACAACGACGACGCTTGGAAGGAAAAATACTTTTTTTGTGAGAGGTGATTCAATCCTTGGTGGGGATTCCCTACCGAAGACCTGGGTTAAAAAGAGTAGGAATAATTTATTCTTGTACTGAGGATCATGGAATTCACATTTCATTATTTTGTTTGATGTTTTGCAGCTTTCAAGTTTGAGGAGCTCATTCCCGTTGCAGAGGATACCAAAGAGAAAATAGAGAAGTTCCTCGTTGTTTCTATAGCCGATAGGTCTTTCAAATTTGATTGTTCTAGTCTCCAAGAAGGTTCTTCCACCACTGATTTAATGGCTACCGGTAAGAATATTTATTTTTTCTGTAATGGTTTAGAATTTCCAAGGATCATGAACTAATGAGGATCTTGCGTGATGTATAGGATCCAAGGTTAATCGCTCCAATGCCTGATTTGGTTTGTCTGATATCGAAGACGATATGTCTAGCGGCCTGATTGTAGTCAAGAAGGAAAAAACTGTCTTTCCTCTTCCTCTCAATAAATCTCATATTGATCTTACTGTGAAGACCCCGGGCTATCGAAAGAGGAAGACCTCAGAAGCCACATATTTGAACCTGGAGAATCTTGGAGCCGAGGAGGCGCTTCAAAAGTTGCTTTCCTTTTCTCAAGCCATAAGTATTTGTTTGATTTCAGTTTATGACTATTACTTGCTTTTACTGATGCTACGCTTGTTTCAGGTTTCTGCTCACGTCTCCCAGTCTGTAGCCGATCTAAAGATCCGGGATGAGGGGGCTGAGCGAGCTCTGAAGGAGCAGGAGAAGGAATGGAAGGAGACCAATAAGGAACTTCTTAATAGGGTAGAGCTACTGAGCAAGGAGAAAGATGAGAAATAGGAAGAGCACGCTGCGGAGATGGAGGAGGTGGTTGTTGAGGTAAAGTTTAGTGCTGTTATGGCCGTCTGGGAGACCAATATCAAATTAGCTGAGGATGTGGCCAATGCAGGATCATGGGACCTGGCAGGGTGGCGTGAAGCTATTACCAAATTGACAGGTAAGCTTGTAACTATCAGTCAGGATCCTGAAGGGCAGCCGTCAAAGGAGTACGAGGTGGAGAAGACCACAGGCGATGATAACCAGTTAACGATTTAGGCCTGTAAGAATTTGGTTAAGTAGTTTTTGATTTTAAGGGATGCAAGACAATATTACTATTTTCCTTTTTGTGGGGGTTGGTGGGCAACCCCTTAATGCTATGGTTGTTTAATATTTCTTTGCATGCTTGATTAAATTGTGTGGTTGTAGCAGTAGGATTTTCAAGGACCTTTATAATCAGGATCCTAAGTAGTTTAGGGTTTACAAGAACTCTCAGGATCCGAATAACCTGAAAACAGTTAGTAATCCATTTAGGATCCCAAAAAAGTTGAGATCCATTTAGGATAAATCTTCAATCGTTATATAAGAGATACAACTTTAAGAATAAGGATAGATACAACTTGATTATCTTTGGACTTTGTGACCTTTGGTACCCACTTTCAAGAGAAACATAAATTTACATTTTTTTTTGCTCTATAAGATCCTAGAGTTCATTCATGGAAGGATCCTTGGTCGTTGAGGAGGATCCTTGATTGTCTTTAACTTAGTAAACTTTAAGGAGGATCTCTCCTTAGGAATCGACTGAAAATGACTCTAACTTGGAAAATAATTGAAGGAACTTTTGCAACATTATAATGCTACCAATTCTGCACATTTTCTCGGGAGTATCCCATCTTTAAGCAATACGTTGGTATCATAATTATTGAAGAAACTTGGGGAAAATTCCACACTTAGTAAATTACTGGGGAGGATCCCAAATAATCTGATAACTGTTTTGGTCAAAAATCGACTAAGTGAAAATTAACCAAAGTGTATGAGAGGCTGTGGTGTTGTTGATGAATCGATAAATAAAAGTAGAACAAGATTACACGAGTGGTTTAAAAGGAAAGCCCTTGATCCTTGTTAGGATCTCCAACATAAAATCTTGGGAGGTGATAATGATCACCTGCCTTGATGATTTTATTAATTGAAATGAATGATTACAGAGAAAATAGAATGAGTATGAGTACACGTGATAGTATTCTGCCAAGTCTCGTGTGTAGTGTGAGGATTACAAGTGTTTTATATAGTAAAAACCTAATAACTAGAACTCCGAAAATTCTGGGATCCTCCGAGATTATTTATAGTCATTTGCTTGACTTGGTCCTCTAGGTATTTTGCATGGTTGTTTCTGCACATGTGAGAAAGACAAAAGCACATATAGCCTTTATAAATAATAAAAATATTAGTCAGGATCCTGGAGTATATTAAGGATCCTGAGGTTCGAGGATCCTGAGCCTTTGAGGATCCTTAGACTTTAGGATCTCAAAGTAGTTCCGAGATCCTAGCCCTAACAATTGCTCCTAAGTTATTCCTGAAATAAGTGAGTTAGTTTCGAGAATATTGAAGGGATAACTTAAAGAAAATAAATGAAAAGAGATAATGGTAATTTTTGAATAATACCCTTAACGACTAGGATAATTCAAATTCTAACGGACGGATTACGAGCCGTTATCAAGCGGTCAAATCAGCTGTTGTTTTAGCATAAATAGAGATGATTTGTCTCACAATTTTCTTTACTCTTACTTGCTATCTTTCGATTACCGGTGATTTATTATAAGGTAATTTTCTCTTTTTCTTCTACGTTTTTACTTCTTCTATCATCGGTAGAAAAATGGCCGTTTCTCGCAAAAACATCTTGGCGCTCCCTGAAGACGACTTCATCGACCAAGGAATTATTTCCTACAAGGAGACGTGTTCCTTTGGTGATGATGACATTGAGTCTTTGAGACTTACTGGAGCCTTTCCTCCTGAAGCCGTTTTTAGGCGCTTCGATCCCCTCATCCATCCTGATTTGTTTTCTCCTACCTGGGTGTGCTTCCCCGAATATCCCTTCTCCCTGGGGTTGAAATACCCTTTCCCTGGGATCATCTCTAAATTCTATATGGTGACTGGGATCTTATATATTCATGCCATACCGATCATTTGGAGGATCCTTGTTGGATCGACCAGATGAATCAATCAAAAGACCTTAATATAAGTCTTTTTGAGCTGGCTTGTATGTATGATCTTACGACCTTCGGGAATTCTCGCTTTCTTCTCAAAGTTAAGACCCACAAATTTTCTCTTTTCCTGAAAACCAAACACAACGATGGAGTTTGGAAAGAAAAATACCTTTTTGTGAGACGTGAATCTGTTTTTGGTGGGGATCTCCTGTCGGATGCCTGGGTTAAGAAGGGTAGGATTCTATTATATTAATATAAGGATCCTGGAATTCACTTCTTCTTATTTTGTTTTTTTGTTGTAGCTTTTAAATTTGAAGAGCTTGTTCCCATCGCTCAGGATTCGGAAGAGAAGATTGAGAAGTTCTTGGCCTTTTCTGAAGCTGAGAGATCCTTTCGATTCGAACAATCCACTCTGCAAGAAAGCTCCTCTGCTACTGACCTCATGTCGACCTGTAAGGATCCCTGATTGTTTTTTCTTTAGATGAAGGATCCTAACATTTTTTGTTATATGTAGGATCCAAGATCACTCGTTCCAGTGCCCGCTTCACACTTGCTAATCTTGACACAGCCATGTCTAAGGATCAGCTAACGGTGAAAAATGAGAACATATCGTCTTCTCTTCCTCCCAAAAGATCAGCCAATGACTTAACAACGAAAACTCCGGGATCCCAAAAAAGGAAAAATGTTGAGTCTCCTAGTCTATCCTTAGAGAACCTTGGAGTTGAGGATGCGCTCCATAATTTGGTCTCTTTCACCCAAGCTGTAAGTGTTGGTTTTATTCTCGACTTATATCCTGCTTTTTGCTGACTCGCTATATTTTTGTTTCAGGTTACTGATCACACGTCCGCTGATCTAAGGATCCGATCGGAGAGGGCTGAATAAGCCCTTCAAGGACATGAGAGGATGTGGAAAGAGACCAAAAAGGATCTATTGAGGAGAGTGGAGCTGCTCAGCAAGGAGAAAACTGAAAATAAGGAAGAGCTCTTACTCGAGATGGAGGAGGTGATCTCCGATGTGAAGGTCAGCACTTCAGAGGCTATTTGGGAGGCCAAGATCCGTCTTGCGGAGGATCTGGAGAATGAAGGTTCGTGGGACGTGGAAGGTTGGCGCAAGGCACTGGCCAAGTTGATTGGCAAGCCTGCTACTGCCAATCAGGATCCTATATTGCAGCTGACTGAAGGAGGGGAGAAGAAAGACACAGTCGATGATGACCAGGCTAAGGTCTAGGCCTGCATAGATTAGTTTAAATAACTTTTTGTGTATTTGAGATGTAGAACAATTAATCTTTTGGTGGGTTGGTGTAAAGCCTGGTTCCTGGTATGCATTTAACTCATAATTTATTTATTTTAAAAGAGGAGCACAACAAGTTGGTGGCCCTAAATCGTCGAGTAGAGGGCAGATTATGCGCGGGGTTTGAGCTATCTACTAGACGAGTCAAGAGCCCTCGACTCGGCGAGTATATCGGCCAGAGTGAAACCCTAATTTTGGGGTTTTGCACCCTATTTAAGCTCCTTAACCCCCGCCCCTTAGCCTCATTTCCAGCCTCCATGTCCCAAACCCTAATCCACGAAACCCTAGAGCTTTGTTTGAGAGTGTGAGCCATTTTGAGTGATCTTTGTGTGCTTTTGAAGCTTGTGGGAGAAGAAGAAGATAGAGGGCTCAAGAGATAAAGAGTAGATCCAGAAACTACACTCTATTTGCTACATTTTCTGGTAATCAAGTTTCTATCTTGGCTATTAGTTCATTAGATCTCTTTATGTCCTATTTATGTAGGTTTTTGGTCCAAGAATGATATCTTTTGGAGAATGGTCGACCCAAGTGGGTATTCTTCCAGATCTAGGACCTAGAGGGGTTGATATGACGTAAAGGTGCAAACTTTATGCCATTGGAGCCCCCATGCAAGCCATAGAGTGTTATATTGGCCTTTTTAGCCCCAAAAGGCCATGCATGTGGGGAAATGTGGGAACTTTACGTGTCCAAGTAGTGTTAGATGTTTAGATCTGAGGTTGTAAGATTTAGTTTGGTGTATGGATGGTTTAAGGACCAAGTTCTAGGTCCCAAGGAATTAGGATTTGAGCTAAACCCTTTAAGAAGTGGTATTAATAAAAGGACATTTTTAGGTTTTATGTGAAGTATGAAGCTTGGATCTGAAGTGTAGGGGCTTAATCCATTAAGATAGCCCAAATAGACAGGGGAACTCGGCGAGTCCAGAAAGGGACTCGACGAGTTGGGGTCGGGTTGTCCCGATTCTATGACCAAAATGTTGACTTTGACCAGGAGTAAAATGGTCATTTTACCATAAGAAGGATTATCAGATTTTGATTAAGTGTTATTGTAAAATTGATAGTCGGGGAGTCGTCGGAGCAGCAGTCAGAGATTCCTCATACGAGATTGCACAGCTAGCATTCGAGGTGAGTTTCCTCCAGTAGGAACGGGTCTAAGGCACCAAGGTCGGCCTGTTTAGTTAGTAGCAGTTCCAGACTATGGTCCGATGCCGGGCGGGGCCCAATGTAGGTTTATATGCTTTTCCGAATTTCGATTTGATGCAGGGGCGGTCCCGAGGATTGCTTGTATGCTTGATATCTTTGTGATTCTTGCATGTTTTTGTTCTTGTATGTTTCCGGACTTCGGTCCGATGTCGGGGCGGTCCCGAGGAATGTTAGTATGCTACCAGATTACGATCCGATGTCGGGCGGGGCCCGAGGAATGTTTAAATGTTAATGATATATGTTTAGGTTTATGTGTACTGTTTAATTATGCTCACATGTATTCTGAGATGTGCTCGATGTCGGGCGAGGCTCGATGCCGGGCGAGGCTCGATGCCGGGCGGGGCCCGATGCCGAATAGGGTTCGATGTCGGGCGGGGCCTCATGCCGGGAAAGCCGATGCCGAGCCTGAATCGATGTAGCAGGGGCAGGGCCCAAGATATGTTTATGTGATATGTGTATGGTATGTGGTAGTTAGGGAGACTCACTAAGCTTCGTGCTTACGGTTTTCTGTTTTGGTTTCAGGTACTTCCGCTAGTAAGGGGAAGAGCTCGGGATGACTGCATGGCACACACCACTGCTTTTAGCCTGGGAGGATTTACTCTGATTTATGATATATGATTTTTGATACATTGACATATACTATGATATTTTTGAGATACATGGTTATGACTTTTATGTGATGGATGATATTGATGGTTTTATTTACTGAATTAAAACGAAAATTTTGGACTGTACTTTTGGGATGTTACAAGTTGGTATCAAAGCCTTGGTTTGAGGGATTCGGGCACACTCTCGGGTGTGTCTGAACTCAAACTAAGGACTTGGTATGAAATTTTTTCAAAAGAAAATCGTTTTTTACAAAAAGAATTTTGAAAAGAGAAAAGAACTTTGAAAGAGAAAAAGGGTGTGGTGCATGCAATCAGCCGAGCTCAAGTAAGTACTCCCAAATTACCCATACAAGTTTATGTTATGATACGGTTATGATAACTGCATGCTAGATTCGGGTTAAGGATCCAGGAATGATGCCTTGTATGTCTGCTATATGTGTATGAGAACTGCATGCTAGATTAGGGCTAAGGATCTACGAATGATGCCTTATATGCCTGTTGTATGAGCTTATTGAACTGTATGCTAGTACTGATTAGTCAGTAATATGATGGCCTGAGTAGGATATGCTTGATTATGGATACTCAATACTCGAATGTTGCTTGCTTTGTGCTTTTAGGAGTTCTAGCTAACTTTAACTAACTAGTAAACGAATATGTTAAGTTACATATTACGACGACTAAATAATTTCAGAAGGTTAGGTTTAGCTCTATTTCGCAGCTCTCATTTGAGTCTAACCGTTGTAAAAACCAACATAAATAAATATATATAAATCGAAACAACACACAGTATCAAGGTCCATCTATGCTAAATGAAAGCAACGGTTTCTTTCCCATAAATAAATCAAAATCACAATAAAAAAAGAAGTAAACTTTGAAACACATGATTGAAACAAAGAAAAAACAAAATGATTAATCACATTTATGCTCTCAATCTCCTCAAATCTCGTTCTTCAATCGATTTATGGCCTTCTTAGGGTTTCTAGGGAGTTTTTGGTCGTCTCTAATCCCAGAAAATCGCAGCTCTCTTTAACACTCCTTCAAAGTCTGACCTAATAATCAAATATATAAGTTTCCAAATTTTCATCGCCACATCGTGGTATATGGCTCACCACATCGTGGCGAACAAATCATTTATGTAACCTCCAAGTTTTATGCATACAACCAAGAATCTTCTGTGTCTGACATGTCACTACATCGTGACAAGATGTTGACCACGACTTGGCAACCATTTTCTCCACGTGCTCTTTCTTCTTTATGAATTCTTCCAATTTTTAAGCCCTTGGCTTTTGACAAATTTGCCTTATTCTTCAATTTCTTTAAGATCTTCATACTTTGATAGTTTTTATTACTTAAAAACTTTTGACAGCTTTTTTTTTCTATTTTTTTCTTTTTTCACTTTTTTTTCTTTTTTTCTTCATAACTCAATTTTTTTTTTCTCTCAAACTAAAAACCTAAAAGAAAAACATATGCTTAAGCAAGGGAATTTAACCCCAAACTTTATTAGTTCAAGATGTGAAAATTTTATATACATCAAAAAAGATAAATCATAGAATTATAGAATTATATCAAATATATCAAGTTTTTAGAAGTGGTATATTAACATTTAATATAAAATAGTTAACAAAAACTCAATTGTATTACGCCCAATAAAAAATTAAAAATAAAAACAAAAAATTAAAAAACTTGCGCCTTGAAAAAAACACGCGCCATAACGTGATAAGGCATGCCTTGACATGTTATTTGGATGTCGCACTTAATAAACTCGTCTTTGACGTTTTCATAACAACTACACCACGCCTTAGGGGTGAGCAAAAACCAAACCGCAAACCGAAAAAACCGCATAAACCGAAACCGAAAAACCGAAACCGAAATGAAAACCGATGGTGCGGTTTTTAGTTTTGCAAAAACCGAAAATGTTCGGTGCGGTGTGGTTTCTAGTCTTGCAAAAACCGCAAAAAACCGAACCGCACCGCAAATATATATATATATATATATATATATATATATATATATATATATATATATATATATATATATTACTTATTATGCAAATTTAGTCAAATGCTGAATTTTAAGAGGTATAAACCCTTATGCAATATGTACAACAACTTTGTGCATTAAAAAAATCATGAATCTTATTTTGGTCAACATTTGAAAAAGTCAAGATAAGAATCATGAATGGTTTGACGTTTGAATTAGTATTACTCACTTTCAGCCGTTTGAATCGGTCAAACCTTACTTTCAACCGTTTGAATCGGTCAACAAACGAATAAGCCAACAAATGAAAATCAATAGTTGCTCAATTTCAGCAGATTGAATGGTCAAAACCAATTGAATCTGTTAAAAATTGAAATAGTATTCCATGTTACATGATATCTCGCTACCCCTTCTACCTCTATAATCCTGATTATCTCCTTCTCCATCCTAGCACCCTCTCCCTTCCTCACCCTCACTCTCATCAACGACGCACCACCACTCCCTCAACCCATTCTTCTTCTCCATCCTCGCTTGCATCCTCTCATTACAGATCAGAGATTACCATAAACCACAACAACCACCGCTATTCGCCGCCATTGTCACCAATCACAATCACAACCGCATCACCATCTCTCTTTATAAATTCTCACAACCCTCTCTCCCTCTCTATCCGATGAATACAATCACCACAACCTATCGGAAATAGATGTTGGTGCTTCCATCTCCCTCTCTATAACTCTTCTCATGTTAGTTTTTTTTGGGCTTTTTGGTTTCTGGTTTTATTTGGTTGTTGTTCGATGTAATGTTTCTGTTCGGTGTTTGCCTCTGCAACCTTTGTAACGATCTGGTAATTTTGTGCACATGGTATGCTTTAAAATGTCTGGTATGTGTTTTTAAAGAAAGGCATCTCATATTTACGACCCTCTTTTGATTTAGGTCTTCATGTCGATGCTTCTGAAATTTTGAACCCTAGAATCGTTATGGTAATTTCTACATCTGTTTCATTTGTTCTTTTTTTGTTGATTTATTTCATCTTATATTTTTTTTAGTAATTTCAAATTTATCTCATTATGAAATTTTTGTTCACACAAAATCCATTGATTAACTCCTTTGTTTCATCTATTTGCAGAAAAATTTCATTTTGTTCAAGGAATTTTAGGTATACTTCCATTTTCCCTCTGTTTTCGGTTAATATATACATATTTATGTGTTGTGTTTGTGATGTTCATGTTTCTATTTCTTTTAAAACAAAAATATTTTTGTTCAATAATCTCATGAGTATGTGTGACGTTTGTGTGATGTGTGTATGGAATGGCTGATCCCTTCTAGGTTATTGTTGCTGCTACTGTAAGGTCTCAACCCAACAATCTCAAGGCGGTCATGCACGAATGAGCTTCCATTTGCATACGAACAGATTTTTGTGGTTATTTGGTAAATTATTTTTCATGTTTTCATCTCTTATTTGACTTCAATAATAATTAACTTCTAATTGGTTTAAGTTTATTCAAAATTTGGATAAAAGTTTTTTTCATTTCAACTTCAAATTTACGGGCTATCACCACCACCTCTAGAAACCCTATGCCTACCGGTTGCCTCACTGTTCTTCTTTAAAATCATAGATACCACATAAAAAAACACACACACGAACGTCTCAAAGATATGATTTTAAACCCTTGAATTGGTATATGTATAATACATGTGGATGAAATGCTTAGAAGTGTACATTCTGTGTTTGTGATCTAAGTACTAAGCCGATATGGTGCAATGGAGATGATTTTATCAACTATACTTTAAGTCTTGAAATAAAAAGTATGTTATAAATGTGTTATGTTCTGATTTTTGGATTTGATTTAGCATATTGGTTTGGTAAACGATTATGAATAACATACTTTTGTTTTGTTTGTTTCAGTTGGTTTAGCACATTAGTCATCCATTTGACACCACTTGTGTATGTGGCTTTGAGAGTTAAACCTATGTACTTTCCCTAAAGTAAAAGTTTTATAAAATTTAGCCTTATTATTGTTTATAATCCCTTTTATATTGTTTTTCTAGGGGAACAACTGTCAAATGATTGGATTCAAAGATGATGATGATACACCAGACATTTTGATGGTACACAAGGTAGACATACTGATTTAGATATACATGTGTCTTTATACTATAAAAGAACTTAATAAGATATATTTTGTGGGTATTGTGTTTCCATAGGCAATTATAATTTACATCACAAGGAAAATTTGAATGTATATTTGGCATCACAAGTCACACATATACCACACTGGTTTAATCTAAATGTATATTATTATTTGGTATCGTAAGAAAACTTGGCAAGTATTATTTCTATGAAATAAAGTAAATATATAATTAAGTAATGTGTTCTAATTAAAATAAAAAACATCAAAATTCTCATATAAAGATAACAAACTTTTTTTGTTTACTATAACCAACTCCCAAAAATTCAATTATGTTTGTCTCAAATCCTTTTGGCGTTATGGTTAATATAATTAATCGTTTTAGTTCCTAATAAAAGTGAGCAATATACCATCGTTAAAAATAATGTTCTAATGTATGTAATGTGTATTTTGATGACATTCTAAAAATAAAAATTGAAATTGTTTTAAATATTAAAGATAAATATGAAATTGTTTAATAAAGATGAAGATAAGGTTTAAAATACACATAAAACATTACAAAATACAAATAATATATAACATGTTTTCATATAATATCGTAATTGACATATTTTATATTTTAAAAATTATCAACTATGATTACATGTCAAATTTACTAAAAGGAAAATTATATCTGGTTTTATTGAATGTGTATATTAATTATGACTCAAAATAAGAATATATTTATATTTTTAAATAAAAAAGTAGGTCATAAGAAAACATAAACGAATTTATCAGCGTTTGAGATTCGTACGAACAAAAGAACTATCAATATTTTAACTTGGTTAATACATAATGGCTTTATGGTTTGATTTGATAGCCGAAAGGAAACAATTTACCGAAATGAATTAATCACCACTTGGAAACTAATTATCGAAAAGAAACTATTCAACACCTCCCCTTATCATTTTTTCGCAACAGCTAAAGGTTTTGAGAATTGACAAAGAGTTGTGAGGACATGGGGATTAAACACCTCATACACGAGTCAAATTCTGAGGTTGAAACGGAATCACAAAGAAAAACCCAAAGAATTTAGGTTTCAATTTTTTAATTTAAGAAATCTCACTGCTCACCTATCATATTGTTGTTATTCAACAGTTCAATGAATCTGAAATCTTTTTCTACTTATATATATGATACAGTTTCTTTTAACTTTGTTTCAGTTTCGTATTTGCTAGCATGACTCTTATTGACAATTGTTTAAATTACAGTAAACTATTGGCGCAAAAAAAAAATTTGCCTTTAAAAACTAGATTTTGAAAAAAAATATTCACATCCGTCGCTTGGCGCGGGTAAACGGCTAGTATATATATATATATATATATATATATATATATATATATATATATATATATATATATATATATTAAGTGTTGATATTTGTAAGACCCAAGAACTCATGACAATTAAAATTTCTATAAATATAAATATATATCTTATCTATCAGAGACTGATTGTATATTTTTTAGCATACATTCAGTGATATTTACAATACCAAAAAATGTTTATGATATTTTTTAATATTTAAATATAAAGAGTACTAGTGATGATAATATCATTTTTATGAATACATTAATTGATATTATCGTATTTACCTAGTGAAACAAATATTATATTTAATTCGTTTTATATTCAATCATTAGAGACATATTGGATGAGTGGTTATGTAATTTGATTTCAAACCAAGAGATGGTGGTATCGGTTCATCTCCAAGAAATGATTAGCACTCCTCATGCGAGTCAAAATAACTCGCTGAATTATCTGAGGTTTAGCAAAAAGGCAAAACAAAAACCAAAGAAAAAACTGACAAAAAACCGCAAAAAAAACCGAACCGCAAAAAACCGCAAAAACCGAACCGCATAAAAACCGAACGGTGCGGTTTCTAAATTTCAAAAAACCGAAGTTGCGGTTTGCGGTTCGGTTTTCGCCAAAGACCGCACCAAACCGCACAATGCTCACCCCTACCACGCCTCAGGCCATGGAATGCCTTGGGGCGTGCCATGGCGCAACTTTTAGAACTATGGTTAAATGCATTAGTCTAAAGTGCAATGACTACATAAACTTTCCTGGATATATTTGAGTACACGATGCACAACTTTTCAAAAAACCGAAGTTGCGGTTTGCGGTTCGGTTTTCGCCAAAAACCGCACCAAACCGCACCATGCTCACCCCTACCACGCCTCACGCCATGGAATGCCTTGGGGCGTGCCATGGCGCAACTTTTAGAACTATGGTTAAATGCATTAGTCTAAAGTGCAATGACTACATAAACTTTCCTGGATATATTTGAGTACACGATGCACAACTTTTATGTCCCTCAGACTACATACAAGTTACATTTTTGTCTAATTATTTATCTAGAAATAGGAAGCCACAAGTATCCTATAACATATTGGTTAAACTAAATTTTAGAAGTCTCATCAAGTTATCCCGCACAACACTAGCAAACTCTGTCCTAACATAAAATAAAATTTTAAATTTTACTAGATTTTTTTTAATTTAGACCATTTTTCTAGTATATATTTTATTTTTAATCATTCTAGCATAATAATGATTTATAAAATCAAGTATGCTTGTAATCCTTTTTCGACCCCTGCCTCATACTTATTTCATATGATGTCCTCATTGTATACATAAAAAAATTAAAGCACAATAAAAACTAAAAGGGAGAAAAAGAAACAGACTAGAATTAAAGCTATTATTGACACATTTCTTCTTTCGAACACTTCATTTCCTAGAATTAAAGTTGTTATCAATATATGTTTGCTCAAATTCCTCTCATACCCAAAATCGCACTACACACTTATTAATTTCCATGCCTCTCGGTAGTAATTGTTGAACTCTCTCTCTCAACCAATACTCTAAAATCAAATTCATTTTTTAGCTCCCTCAATTCCGCGATATCAAAATCAAAACAAGATCGAGTAATACAAAGGAAAATCATTCGGGGTTACAATCCAAAATAAAAATTAAAAACACACCACACAAAATAAAAAAGTAGTCTAAAACAAATAAACTAAAAAAAGCAAATAAAACATAAAATAAAAAGGATAGAATAACTCATCCTCATCGTCGGACTGACGAGCTCCACTCAGGCCCTCACCCTCATCGCGTGGAAATCGTTCGTTCCAGCCACGAACAAATTGCATGTGAGCATCAAATGGTGGTGAGTGTTCTAATCTCTTATGTTTCATGATAACCTCCAAAGAACTACCAACCCACTCATTGCGAGCCCAAATATCATCCATATACCCACCAAGCCCTTATACCCTCTCGGATAGTTGTGCAACCTATGAAGGTACAAATCGTAAATTAACAACACGTGGTGGCTCATGGATTGGTCTCTCGTATCTTTTTTCTAGCTTGTTGACGAGTTTGTGGGTTTGGCCTTGGTTCCTCAACTTCGTATCATCGACACCTCCGGATCACCGGATGGTATTGCAAATAAACCCCAAATATTTTCCATAATTCTCAGTGTCACTAATTTACCACTGTGAGGCGTTAACTTGGAATGAATGTCAACATTTGAAGCGTAGTCGGGTATAAAATTTCGTAAGATTTTCCAACTCGTGTCACAAAATGTCCCCTATATATGGGGCTTCCCAGTCGCGGTTTCATGACTCACGCGGCGGCTAAGAATCGTGCAATAGCATATGGGATATTGCAAAATACCCCGGGTGTAATGATAATCCATAAACAAAAGAAGTTCAAATTATGAATCTTTTTCCATGCCGTTTGTGATTGACAATAAAAGTATTGACATTGTGGAGAAAACGATGAATCTTGGACCATGTTTGGCTTTCTTGTGATGACCCCGGATCATACATCATGTTGGAAATAGTAATCCAAAATTTATAATTTTGAATTCTTGCTGAAATATGCCAAAGACTGACCTTTAAAAATGTGGTGAAAGATCATGTTTCAGTTTCTTCATGACCATAATGTCCCAAGCTCCAAGCTGAATCACTCAAACTACATACCTGGTATTGTCCTCCTAACCAAAAACTGATTTCCCTATGATAATTCAGATCTTCTGAGCTCTTCAAAATCTATAGTGACGAAAAACTCCATGTACAACTCCCTAAAAATTGGTTCTTAACTCATAAACAAGTTTTTTCAACCATTATACGTAAATAAAAATCCTTCCCCGATCAACAACTTGATTAAATATTCATTAATATGTCCCATCACACCATTTTTATTTAACCACTTCCAATTGATAATAGGCGATACGCCGAAATCCATGTTGTGAAGGCACCCGAACCAGTCATTGTATGTATTCAAACGGTCCGCCAAACTATTTATCGGAAATTAGTCAAATGGGTGCACACGTGGAACATTCGGGTTGGAGCAGGTCTTCTTCTAGGTGCCAATACCTGTAAAGCACAAAAAGTAACAACACCAAACATCCCCTCAAATCAGTTAAACAACAATAAACAATTTTTTTTTAACTGAGTTCCCACGACGTGGTGTGTATCGACGAACAGGGGCAACATATGGGACATGTTTTGACCGAAATAATCCATGAAATTCAAAGGGTTTCGTCTAAAAGCTAGTCTGAACACATTAAGCATAATATGCATAAAAATTCAAAAGTTAAAATTCCTAATTTTAAAAAACCATAACAACAAACTTGTGACTTTTCATTCCCATTCTCATCTAAATCGCAATCTTTTGTAAGATGTGGCCAACTACAATTGTCGCACACGAATCGGATTGCATGTGTTGTTTGATTCATCTTCTTTATGCTTTAATCCATAGTGTCGAGTTTAGCATTAATCGCTACAAATTCTTCCAATGCTCGATCTTCATTCGACCTTCCTCGTGTGACATCCTCTCTAGAATTGTGGTACTCTAGAGAATGCTTTGAAACTTCTTCAATCAACTCCTTATTTGTGGTTGGATTCTTCTTGGTGAGTGGATCTTGGTAGTCTTGTAATTGCCTTGTTCAAGCGTTAATTCCATTGTAAAAAGTTGAGATTTCTTGTTGCACATTGAGGTCATGTTGAGGACAATTTTCAAACATCTCTTTGTAGCGTTCTCACACCTCGTATGGAGACTCCCCATTGAGTTGTTGCAAGTTTAGAATGTTCTTCTTAGGCTTTGTAATTGTTGATGGAGGGTTAAATTGTTGAATGAATTAATCCTTATGGTTGGTCCATGTCGTGATTGCTCCTGGTGGTAGTGATTTCAACCAATTCTTAGCCATATCCTTAAGTGTGATCGGGAGGATTCTTAGCATCAACGCATCTCTCGTCACATTTGGAATGTTGAAATAGTCAGCAATATCAAGTACTTTGTCTATATTCTTGAAAGCATCCTCATGATTTTTACTGAAAATCGGTATCTCCTTAAGCATGTTAAGGATATGTCTATTAAGCTCAAAATTTATTGCAGACTGGATTGCCGGTCGCACGAAACCAGGTTCGTTGTCTTCTCCCATACGTCGGGTATACTCTTCCATGGTCATCTCTACAATTTCAGCCATGTTTCCTTCTGGTTAGCTTTCTTGTTTGTTGTCACTTTTGGTTCCAGTCTCTAGTTCTTGCCCGCTTTATTTATCATCTGATTTCTTTTGAAAGGAGATATAATGTCAGAAGTGAAGCATGTGTTGTCTTCTAGTTAGCTTTTGTCTTCGAAATAGGTTTCCGTTTTAGGATTGGGTTTTTCAAAATCATACTCCTCTACCTTCTTGTCCTTCTTTCTCTTATGAAACTCTGATTCCGGAGTGTTAAAACAAGTAAGTATGTTCGATGAGGATCCCTTGGTAATGTACTACTAAAACAAAACAAGAAAATACGCGTAAAACGAACAAAAAAATAAAAATAAACACTGTAAACTCAGGAACCACGTTGTGGTAATGAGAACACGACATCGTGGTCTCTGTAAAGAAAGAAAAACAAAAATAACTTTTTGTGGATTTTCACCATAAAAAAGATCATTCAACTAATGGCATATAATTTTCACTAAAATTAAGTTTTTCCCCGATAACGACGCCAAAAACTTGATGTGTTTATGTGCACTATTAGTTTTAAATTTATAAGTCCTATCGAATCTAAACCAACTAAAATACAAATAAGCAGTGTACTTAGTCGCGTAATAATAAAATTAAGATAAGAAAGGGTGGCGAACACTAAGGAAACAAGAATTATTCTAATAAAAACTACTCCTACTAATTAAGCTAATAATAATGCTATAAACTGGGGGCTTTTATCTAATTTTGCAAGTTTAAAAAAAACTTAAATTATCAACTAAAACGATTAAACTAACTACGACTACTTTATCTAAAGCAAGCAAACAGTAGACGATTTTAAACCAAGATCAAAGAGCACTTTCGTTTACCTTAGAATTACCAATCACCTATGGTTTATTTCTTATGCAATGAATTATTTAGTTGGTTACTGAATTCTACGGTTACTAATTATCTTGTTCCAATTTCCTAGCTTTTACCAATTTATGAACTAGTATTACAATGATCATGCAACAATTGAACACCTAATTGTTTTTATTATATGATCAAGACAATAAATCAAACACATAGCATGGATTACTAATGTTCTCTAACTCAATCAAAGTGACTAATTATTACCACCTAACCATATGATTTGTTCAATCTGTAGATCTAACAATTTAATGATCATAAATAGTTAAACATCAAGTTCATGCAATTGAAATGGTCATGTAACTACACATAACTTGCAAATAAGGATAAAAATCATAACTTTAATTTGCTAGGTTGATGATCTATCAAAAACAAGTAAAAACCAACATAAATAAATCCATATAAATTGAAGTCAACGAATATTATCAAGGTTCATCTATGCTAAACGAAAGCAAAAGATAAGTATCCAATAATTAAATCAGAAAAAAATAAAAACGAAGAAATTTTGAAACATATGACTGAAACAAAGCAAATCGAATGATTAATAGCGTTTATGCTCTTGATCTCTTCGAATCTCATTATTCAATTCATCTTTGGCCTTCTTAGGGTTTCTAGGGAGTTTTTGGTCGTCTATAATCGCAGATAATCGTAGCTCTCTTCAGCATTCCTTCAAAATTTGACCTAATAATCGAATATATATAAGTTTCCAAATTTCATCGTCAAGTCATGGTATATGGCTGGCAGACAAGTCCTTTACGTAGCATCCAAGTTTTCATGCAAACACCCGAGAATCTTCTATGTATGACATGTCACCACGTCGTGGCAAGATGTTGTCCACGACGTGGCAAACATTTTTTTGCATGTTCTCTTTCTTCTTCATGAATGCTTCCAATTTCTCAGACTCCAGCCTTGGATTTTGCTCTATTTTCCTTGAGAATGTCTTTTATGCTACCTAATAGATTTTAAAAGTAATAAGTATCAAATATCTTTACAAATGACTAAAATGTAGCTAAAAACACTTAAATATTGCATAAAATATATTATTATATATATAACAATATCAATGTTCGACAACCTTACTTACCTAAACTATGCTATTATTGATTAGGTACACTACTTTAAGCACATTAATTTTTTTGGCTCCATTATGTAAAGCAATGATTTCAAGTATATTTTATAGACTACCAACTACAGATCAAAGTTTTTGGCGTCATTGTCGGGGATATTCAATATTTCGTCGTTGGGGAAAAGATTTCAACTAATATTGTTGTATCTAATTATCAATCAACCGATCCTTTCTAAAAAGAAAGTTATTATTGTTTTTCGTGTGAGTTTTAATTTTGTTTTTGGTTGATAACATGTCACTTGTAGGAAAGGTATCTTGTTGTTGTGATGTGCAGGAATTAACGTAATTCAATTATAAGGTCATAACCGAAGAGACCTAATCAAAAAAGAGAAGAAACTTTTTAGACAAAAAATCATGATGCAAATTACCATTCATCCCACGAATTAACCTTTTTCGTCGTTGGTCACGAAACAATCTCTTGATCTCCCCATGAATTTAAAACAGAAGCAAAAAATTGCTTGATTTGTCTACTTGCATGGATATGTCGATTGCAAGCAATTAGAGAATTCTTCACCCACTTAGTCTACTAATTTGGTGACTTTTCCAACTCAATCGACGATACGTAGTATAACGAGGCGTATCACAGTGGTTAAGTGGAAGATCGAACTCTTGCTACTCTTGAGTAGTTTAGTCATATTTGTTCTACTTATTAGTTAATGGTGCGAAGAAACCAAAGAAAATAGCCTAATGGGTGTCAAATATTTTTTTCACAAACGGATTCTTGCATGCTAAATATTTAGTTAGATATCCCTACATTCAAAAATGGAGACCTCGAAAGACAGCAGCAACAACAAAACTTCTTTTTCTGATAAAGATGTTTATATTTTTATCTTTTCATTTTTTGATTATATTTTGAACTAATTAATTATTTTGGTGTGTTTTAAATTTAGTTTGCACAATAATTCTCTTTAACTTTTAGATTCTCTCAGACATATTAGCCTTCGCAAGCTAGCTTGAAGTTCTATGATTTGGACACATTATGAAAAATCAGAAAAAATGTGAAGTTTATGGCAAAAATTTGGGAAAAATGATAAAGGGGTTGGCATCACATAAGTATGGGGTTATTTTACAAGGAACATAAGAAAGATCTAACAAAGGAAGGAAGATGAGTGCCTAATAAACACAAGTCGATCCGAAAGTTATTATTAAAGAAAAATTAAGGGCAGTGTACAAAAACGCGCCGCGACTATCTACTACGCGACGTGAAAAATGGTCGCAACGAAGAAAAAAGACATTTGACATTAAAATGCACCGCGACCAGCTACATATTGCCGCGATTCTTCATTGATATTGGGACGTATGAATTTCAAGTACAAATCTATGGTTCCACATGACGATAATACCCCTCGAAGAGTGGAAATACATAATGAAGAGCTAAAGATAAAGAAGGAATCTTAAAAGAAAGGGAAGAAATGAGTGTTTAGTTCGCACACAAGTTGAATTCTTATCATTCACACAAGAAATGTACATAGTACTAATTAGAATGGAAGATAAGCTCACTTCAGTCCGAAATAATTAAATGAAGAAGATTCCACTTCTCACATACAACTATGAGACGCCAATGCTTCAACAATGAAGATATCCAAATTTTGTTATGCCGAAAAGAAAGAAAATGCAAGCGAATCAAGGAAGTTCCAAAAATAAAGAAGAAGTTTTCATCAATAACATGATGTCCTCAAGGAATATATCAATATTGCCACTAGCGACTTTGTTTCTTTTCCTCTTCCTTATTTGTTCTTTAATTTATTCGTATACAATGAGAGTGTTGTACGATTTAAGTGTGGGGTAGGAGGTTACATATGAAATAAATAATTAAAAATGTCTAAAAGCTATATAGATTAAATTTAAGTCCAAATAAAAAATTATTAAATGAAGTTAATAAAGTTATGTAGGATAATGTGAAATAAATCCTAAGATTTTATTTAGTGGATATGTTATAGTATATTTGTGGTTTTTTAGTTTTAGTGAAATAGTGAAACAAAAAAAGTGAACTTGTATGGTATAAGGATACTATTTATTTTGTATTGTTTGGTAAAATATACCCCACCTAAAAACATTATTAAATCAAAATAAGGGTTAAGGTCAAGTAACGAATGCATTATAAAATGAAGGAAACAAAATTCCAAATATTATTGTAGAAAGAATTTCCACATTCTATTTTTTTGTAAAATAAATAAGAAAGACAAAGCATAAGCAGTTTTTGTCTACGAACAAGATTGATCCATCTACAGAAATCATCAAAAATTGATATAGTTTTGACGGATGTAATCTGTAAAAATAATGATTATTTAGCTGATTTAGTAAAATAAATATTATTTATTATAAGGTATCTAATCAAATTAGATATATTTTTTTCTTTATAAAATATTAGGCAGATGAAAATTTTAGTTTTAATGAGAATTTGAATAACAAAGCATGTGTATTATGCATAGAAAGGTGCTTTTCGGCCCTAATAGAAGAAGTGGGAATGCATAGATTAGACAACAACGAATCCATCTTTGACGGGGGAATTGGGGATCAACTATATAATGAATTATGTGATACACTATGGTCCCAATATTTTTCATCGATTTGACAATAAAGTGTTAAACTTTATTTTTTGACAGTAAAGTCCAAATTACCGGCAGTTTTTGACACTTTTACCATTTTTTTCCGGTTAGCCGGTAATTAGGACTTTTTTTGTCAAAAAAATAAAGTTTAGGACTTTATTATCAAATCGTCAATTAGGCTTTACTGTCAAAAAAATAAAGTTCAGGACTTTCTTGTCAAATCGTTGAAAATATTGGGACTTTAGTGTATATATCTTTTTTTTTGTTAGAAATTTAATGGTATGATACTTTTAAGCATAAGAGTTATTGAAACATTCTCTAGTCAGTTAGATTCTATTTAAATCGTTAACGTTTGCTTCTTGTTAAATCGTTTTTTTAATCTCAACAAACCGATATTGGAAAAAAGGGCAATTTCGCTTTTTTCGGTTTCTTATTTCTCTATTTTTGGGACTGCAAAAAGCCAACACAACCCTAGTTCTTTCTTTCTTTCTTGATTATCTCCATTTTTTTCAATGTCGGTTTGTTGAGATTAAAAAAACGATTTAACAAGAAGTAAACATTAAAGATTTCAATAGGAGTAAGTTGACTAGAGAAGGTTTCAATAACTCTTATGCTTAAAGAGTATCATACCATTAAATTTCTAACAAAAAAAAGATATATACACTAAAGTCCCAATATTTTCAACGATTTGACAAGAAAGTCCGGAACTTTATTTTTTTGACAGTGTCGATTTGACAAGAAAGTGATAAACTTTATTTTTTTGACAAAAAAGTCCTAATTACCGGCTAACCGGAAAAAAAGGGTAAAAATGTCAAAAATTGCCGGTAATTTGGACTTTACTGTCAAAAAAATAAAGTTTAGGATTTTATTGTCAAATCGATGAAAATATTGAGACTTTAGTGTATATATCCCATTATTTAATTCACAATATATTTTCTTTTTTCAGTTATTATATGCATAAGGATATATAAGCTCCAAAAAAAGTTACCAACAACTTATATATCATATATGCAATTAAGTCTACAATATGTAGCCATGATTTATCATTGATTGGTAATATGTATATTCAATTCTAATCATTCTTTAAATCTGGTATCCTTTATTTTTGAAAATCTCTTCATAAAATATCTTTCTTACGGAAAAGTTAAAAAAAATTTGTGATAACTTTTTGATTAATTGCATGTTTCCTTTAACGAGTCGCTTGTGAATTTTAGTAAGAATTTGACATTGAATTATTACAATACAAATTAAATATCCTCTTACTTTTTCTTCCTACAAATCCTCCTACTAATTAAATAATGATATGTGTAACATTTAATGTTCATTTAATAATATTTTAATATACTAATAAGACACATGTTATCATTTAATTGGGTAGGAGGATTTGTAGGAACAAAAGTAGAGATTATTTTCTATTACTTTTTTTTGTATATTAGCGTTTTTTTATACTAAAAAATTTTATATAACAATCATTAGGAAATCATTTATATGATAATTAGTGAAATTAATTATCACAAAGTAGCATGAGAATGAGACGGGATTTGAATAATTAGAAGCCAAAAATTAAGCGCATCGATCATCTTAATAAAGATATTACTATATTAGAGGCAAAGCATAAGGGTAGTGCTCAAATTAATGGCAGGAAATGATGATATTACCTGGCTTTAATATTTCTATATCAACATGGACATGGTAGATTAATTACTAAATTACGGTTCATAATTATTAATAATATATGTGGTATGGCAGCACATCGTGGAGGTTGTTTGAACAGAATGTTAACTGAATATAATTAAACAATGAAGGATATGATATGATGATGTTTCGGCCTGAACCCCAAACAAATAAGGTACAAGAACCATGGGCCCTTCTCTTATATATATATATATATATATATATATATATATATATATATATATATATATATATATATATATATATATATATAGAGAGAGAGATTCAAATGTTTCTCTTATATATATATATATATATATATATATATATATATATATATATATATATATATATATATATATATATATAGAGAGAGAGATTCAAATGTTTCTCACATCTATTGTGTGTTACAATACACCAATAAAAAATTTTGTAAAAATTAAATTATTATTTAATCAAATTAAGATAAATATTAAATGATTTCGATAATTATATGTATATTAAATTATATCTATAATTATAATTCATTTTTTATGAACTAATTAAATTTGTCATTAATATCAGCAATAATATTATTTCATAATGAATTCACATCTATGTTTTCATGTATGGGTTCGTATTTTGTTTCATGACCCACTCACTCAATTAACCTATATTAACAAAGGAAATTTTTGGATTTTAAGGCATAATTAATTCCTTTATTTTTGAATATCTAAATTTTTTAAATAATTCAAATTTAAAAATCCGATTTTATTATGTCATAACGATAAAATGACAACAATAAACTAGTAAAGATATTATCGATATTATTCTTGCAGAATATAGTTCAAATTAATATATTTTTGATAATTAACCTAATATTATTGATTTTATTCTTGCAGAATATGGTTCCATGCAAGATATTTTTTATAGCTAACATGCTTAAAGAATTATACAACATATTATCAAGAATAAAATTTTCTAAAAAATACATATTTTATTCTTTAAAAATCACTAATTACATAATTTGGCAAAGAATAAGACTATAAACAATTATTACATTCATTCTGAAAAAATATGACTAATAATGGTTTAAGAATTACATTTATTCGTAAAGATAAAGCAGGAATGATCAAAAAGAAAAAAAAAACATCAAAATCTAACAAAAACACTAATTTATTCTGAAAGAATATTATTGTTAAGAAACACTTTATACATTCTGGAGTGGTTCAAACGAGAACCACAAAAGATTAAGAACCGTAAGAACCCCATTTTATAAGTAAATATGTACACAATACTTATTAAACATGTTAAAATCTGGATTGTTTTTGTATTTTTGGTACAAAAAAAAGGCAAAATTTTAATTTTTGTAGTCTAATATTTTCATTCATACATCGATTTTTATTTAACATAAAAATTATACAAAATACAAAATTTAATACAGTCCATTTATAGTTTAGTACACAAAATTCACAATTTAATACAATCATAATATCACTAATTCACTAATTTAGGAAAGCCAAACTCAAACTCTACCACCACCACCAACTACCACATGTCAGCACCATCCATGTATGCCAATGTGGTAACCATTATTCCTTTCAAACCAAATCTGTATATAAAATCATACATTGTTTGCTTAAATACTATATTCACTGTTTAATAAACATATTAATTCACTAATTTAGAGTTTAATGCAACAATTATAAAAACGAATATATTCTTACATATTTATACAACACAAAAAATAATTATATTCACAAAAAAAATAAATACAAAAATTAATACATAAATCATTCATATTTTAACACAAAATTCATAAAAAAAATCACAGTTTAATACAATCAATTCACATCTTAATACAATCATTTCATAGTTCAGTACACAAAATTCACAACTTAATATAATAAATTCACAGTTTAATGCACAAAAATTACAAAGTCATATTCTCAACTTAAAAGTTACATTTATACGTTTAGATCTATAAGGTAGTGCTTCTTTCAAAGTTTATTTACATAAATATTTATTGTTTAATTTGTAGATACTTTATTCATAATTATATAAAATCATAATAAATCATGCATTCATAACTTAAAACTTATGCTTTTCATTGAAGCAAACATTTATGCATAAAAAATCATACATTTCCAGCTTAATACTTATAAAAAACGAATGCATTCACAACTTAAAACCTTTGTATTTTATTGAAACAACCATACATATATTCACAACTTAAAATTTATAAAAAAATCATGTATTCACAATTTTAAACATCTATTTTCTTATTAATAATAGTTAAAACTAACATTAACATAACTAAATAATAAATGAAACATTAAAACATTACAATTCATAATTAAAAAAAAAAACCTAAGTTAACATTATTTGAGAAAATAGTAATATAAGAAAGTATAAAACATCAAAAAAAATCATGTATTCACAACATTCACATTTTAAAATTTATATTTTTCAATGAAGCATTCAGATGTGTATAAAAAAAATAATGCATTCACAACTTAAAACTTATAAAAAAACCATACATTCAAAGCTTAAAACTAATGTCTTATTTTAAAATTCATATTTGTATAAAAAATCATGCATTCACAGCTTAAAACTTATAAAAGTACGCATTTGTAGTTTAAAACTTATTGAAATCATGCATTCACAACTTAAAACTTATAAAAGTTATAATTAAAAAAAAAAACCTAAGTTAACATTATTTGAGAAAACAGTAATATAAGAAAGTATAAAACATCAAAAAAAATCATGTATTCACAACATTCACATTTTAAAATTTATATTTTTCAATGAAGCATTCAGATGTGTATAAAAAAAATAATGCATTCACAACTTAAAACTTATAAAAAAACCATGCATTCAAAGCTTAAAACTAATGTCTTATTTTAAAATTCATATTTGTATAAAAAAGCATGCATTCACAGCTTAAAACTTATAAAAGCACGCATTTGTAGTTTAAAACTTATTGAAATCATGCATTCACAGCTTAAAACTTATAAAAGTTCATGCATTCACAGGTTAAAACTTATATTTTCTTATTAATAACAATTAAAACTTCCCTTAACATAACTAAAGAATAACTGAAACATTAAAACATTATAATTCACACTTAAAAACCTAAATCAATTTATTTTATAAAACAATAACATAATAACACATATTCTAAACTCAATTTATTTTAGAAAATACTAACATTATGCAAATATTATAATAAAAATAATAAGAAAACAGACTTAGATTCACCACGTAATAACAGTAGATTCACAACTTAAGAGTTTATGCAAATATTATTACAAATAAGAAAACAAACTTGGATTTATAATTTAATAGCATGATTTCACAAATTAATAACAGATAAAACTAATTTAACAAAAGTACACACCAAAAGAGAGATTATAACACTAAATTCACAACACAACAGAAGGAATAAAAATAATAAAAAAAAAATCGACGTACCTGATGCATATATGTGGTGGTTTTCAACGAAAATCAAAGAGAAAGAGATGGAGACAAGCTATTGATTTTTCACTGGAGCGGCGAGGTAGCATGTGTGATGGCGGATGATGGCGGTCTTAGATCTCGTCGGAGCTCGTAGATATAGAGGCATAACTCGTAGATCTAGAGAAAAGTATCATAGATTTGTCATCAGATATCGTAGATCTATCACCAAAGAAGTATAATGTGGCTTTTTTTAGTGTTCCAGCGAAGAAAAAGTGGTGGATTCGAAGGCGGAGGTGGCAATGATGGCAAATCTGAAGGCGAAGATTCTAGATCTGACCAGATCTGGACAGATCTGGAGTAGGAAGAAGACTAGGGATGAGAAAAAGCACCAAAATCGTTTAGATCTAACTATATCTGAACAAGAAACACAAAGAAAATTGGTAGCAATCATGTTAATTCGAGGTGGAAAGCATAGATCTGAGCTTGGAATCGTAGAGTTGGAACCGTTGGAGCTTGTGGAGTTGATGGCGGCGGTTCGATGATGGTAGGAGGCAACATTTGTTTGCCGGCAGTAGGAGGCGGCGACGGTGCATGGTGGTGGTTGGTGGCAACTAGTGGTAAGTTATGTGTGTTCTTCAAGTTTAGTGGGAGAGCTTTCAGAGAGTTTGAGATATTTATTTCTAAAGTATCAGACATTGTTTAAAAAGATGATTTAGATCTGATACATATAAGTTGTTTTAGTGTTTATGTTATCGAAATGACTATAATGCCCTTATTGTTTTTTTTTTCATTTATCAAAACATACAAAAAAAAATCAAATGTTTGGAATTAACAAAAAAAATACACTTTGTATAAGTTAAAATAGAGTGGTTCTTAGAGTTCTTAATCTTTTTTGGTTCTTATTTTAACCTTTACCTATATATATATATATATATATATATATATATATATATATATATATATATATATATATATATATATATAGAAAAAGTTCAATAGACAACCATTATTAATCGATGAACCAGTTAACCAATCTAAAGCGTCGGAATTTAAATCAATCAACGACAAAATGAAGGGTTGTAGAATTTTACAATGGACGCACATGCACCAGATTATAACAAAACTCACTTTCTTTTTTCGTTTAATTTTTTTAGACCATGTTTTTTATCGAAAAAAACCGAATATACCATAGTTCATGATTTTTGTCTTCTTTCCATAGAGATCCATATTGATATACAAAAAATGAATTTTTTTTCAAAAAAAAACTCACTTCATATCTTTGTTTTTTGATAAAATTAAGGCATATTTTTTATCGAAAAAATTTAATAAACACATCAAATTTCATATTTTTTGATACTTTTTAAACATAGATTCATATTGATGTAAAAAAATGGAATTTCAGTATAGATTCACAATGTGAATAAGAGTAAGTCCGATTCACATTGTCAATGTTAAAATTGATATATTTACAATTCAGATTCACACTGTGAATCTAAACTGATCGAAGTTTTTATTGTTTTTTTAATCGATGTTGATATTAATTAATAGAGGACAAAAAATTAAAATTTTTGGTATAATCAATTTTTTTGGATAAAAATAAGTTTAAATATTGAAAAAAACAACAAAACGAAGTGAGTTTTTTCGAAAAAAAAAGTTTGTTTTTTATATATCAATATGGATCTCTATGGAAAGATGACGAAAAATCGTGAACAAAGGTGTATTCGGTTTTTTTTTTGATAAAATATGTGGCTTAAAAAAATTTAAATGAAAAAAAAGAGATAATTTTTTTAGTAAAGTGGTGGGTTAATGGTATAATACGGTATATGTGCGTCCAATGTACAAGTGTACATCAATTTCCTTGTCCGTTGATCGCTTTAAATTTCGATGCGCACGATTGGTTCATTGGTTCCTAGTTAATAATGGTTCTCTATTGAACTTCACTCTCTCTCTCTCTCTCTCTCTCTATATATATATATATATATATATATATATATATATATATATATATATATATATATATATATATGGGATGACTCATGCGAAAATACAAATAATTTGCGAAAACGTGAACACAAGAAAAACCTATGAGATTGTGTCATATCAAACTTATATTTTGGACAAGAATCTATTCAAACTTTGAACTACATGATGATAATCAATAATACATGAGAAAATTTTCATATTTCCAAAGCATGTTCTTTTGACATTTTTATTATGAAAACTTGAATTAAAAGTGGTTAAGGACATGAAAAAAAAAACGGTTGTTAAAACCACATTTAAATCTATATTACCATAACACCCTCCAAATGAAACTTATTATCTTTAATTTATTGCTAATAAATTTATTTTCTAAAGGTACATGTGTTTGATTTTTATAAGATAAAATTTGTTTTGTATTTTCGTAAAATATTTATGTTTTCGTATGAACATAAGTGGATAGTGGATATATATATATATATATATATATATATATATATATATATATATATATATATATATATATATATATATATATATATATATACACACACCGTTGAAAAATATTAAAGGTTAAGAAAGTAAGAATCTTTTATATTCATTTATGAATATAAATGTAACTATATATATATATATATATTAAAATAAAAAACGATAATGTAAAAACACTATATTTATGTTATTATTCTGTAATGAATGTTGTATATGTGCATTGTTGAAGTAATTTTAATATGAATATTAACGTTTGATTATTCATATATTCATTAGAATGTCATTATTCTATTATAAATTTATGTATCTGCATTTTTATAGTAAATTATAATTTTAGTTTTAACCTGTAACTATTCATTTATTCATTACTGAATAATGACATAAAGTTGTTGATACAAAATTCATTGCAGAATAATAACATAAAAATAGTGTTTTTACATTCTCACACTATTTACTTTTTTTATTTGAACTATCCCTTATATATGGGTCCGGATCCGGTAGGAACCCAAAAATTGGTAGCAACCGTGAGGAGTATTCTCCACTAATCATCTCGTCAAGGGAAATCTCCAGAAACGTCCTAAATGAAGGGTCCAGTTAATGGTTTGGTCTAGGCTTTCATTGGAATAGTTCATTATGAGTCTTTAGTATGTTTTTGGTGTTGTTTAGCTATTTACGGCCCAAGAGTGAGTTTACGGCCGTAAACCCAGTTTGCGGCCCAAGTCAAGTATATATAGAGGAGTTGTAGGTCTTTGTCTAGTTGTTGATGCCATAGAGTTCACGGTTCATTCTGTCGAGTTGTACCAGACGTTTTATGCAATAAACGTGTGCAAGTTTGATTTCTTTTCTTCTTCTACTTCTATTGTGATTGCTATTGATTGTTTGTTGCTTGATCATTGGTAAAGATCCGTTTCAGGACCTTACAATTGGTATCAGAGCAAGACCGGTGTCAAAGCTTCATTCAATCGAGTTTTCGGCTGTTTAGACTGACATTCTTTATTGTTCGAGATTGGTTTTAGTGTTTTCGTGGTTAAAGGGATTGAATCTACTCCAAAATCGTGTTTTCGAAGAACTTCTGGGAGTTTACTGCCTACCGTAAACTCAGTTTACGGCTGTAAACTCAAGAAACTTTAATCAACCGTAAACTGTGAATCTTCATTAACCGTAAACTAAGCTTCAATAACCGTAAACACTTAAACCGTAAACATCCAAACCGTAATCATCCGACCGTAAACTCAGTTTACGGCCGTAAACACATTAACCGTAAACGCAATTTACGGTCGTAAACACATTAACCGTAAACGTAGTTTACGGTCGTAATCACATCAACCGTAAACTCTTTTCTGACATTAATTTGCTTTAATTTCTGATGGAATCTCAAAGTCAAACTCATTTTCACGAACTTGATACTGTCATGGGCACTACTACGCGTATTCCAAGATTAATGTCTGCAGATGGTTTTCCTGAGTGGAAATACAAGATTGAAAAGTACATTAAAATGAAGGACTTTAAAGTCTGGAGAAGCATTCTTAGAGGCCCTATTAGAATCACTATGACGGTTGGAGGACAAGTGATTGACAAATCTGTTGAAAACTACACAGATGAAGAGTTTGAAAAGGTGGAAGAACAGGAAAGGGCTTTAGCCACTCTAACCATGGCATTATCTCCTGATATTGCTCAAGGTTTCCGAGAGTATAGTTCAGCTAAAGATTTGTGGGAAGCCCTAATTGAGGTATATGAAGGCAATGAAGATATGAAGGAGAGTCGCCAGGACATGTTGCGACAAAAGTTCAATATGTTCAACTACATTCCCGGAGAGACTCTTGAGGCACAGCTGCAGCGGTTCACAACTCTCACCACTAACATGAATATATCTGGGATTTTCTTGACCAAATCAGAGATTAACAAGAAGCTTCTGAATGCTCTTCCTAGGTCATGGGACATGAATGTTGCTGTGATTAAGAAGACCAAGGATCTGAATCGCCTCACTCTTGCTGAAATCATGGCGATCATCAAAGCTTGTGATATTGATGACAAACAGAGAGAGATTAACCATGTGAACTTGTACTCAACTGCAAATCTTGGAATCTCATCCAACAATTCTCTCTCATCAATCATGTCTACCTCAGGTCAAGTATTTGCTGCTCAACAACCTCAGATTCAGACCTTCGCTGCTGCATCATCCATTCCTCATTCTCAAAGCCAGCCATTTGTCACTCCACATGTTGTTCCCCCTCCAAATATGCCAGTTGTAGCCTCTTCCTCAAACTCGAAAGACACTGATGAAAATCTGGCTCTAGCCACTGGGCTTGTTAACTACTACAATGCTTTTGTAGCTGGAGAGCTTCCACCTCAGCTGTCATTTGCTGACCTGGATCAGATTCATCCAGAAGACGTGGAAGAGATGGACATTACATGGCAGATTGCTATGGCTGTTTTCAGGGCCAAGCAGTTTGCTAAAAAGACAGGGAAGAACAACTGGGGCATGAATGCTGACAAGAAGGTGGGATTCAACAAGGGCATGCTGCGATGTTTCAACTGTCATGAGCCGGGTCACTTTGCTCGTGAGTGTCCAAAACCAGATCGTAGGACGAACAACAATAGGACAATGGTTGCAGTGGGGAACAATCGTGCAGGTGCTGCGGTTAATGGTGAGACTGCTATGGTCGCTCAATCCTTTGACTGGGAGGACCAGATTCAGGCTTTGAATATTTCAGGGCCAGAAAACGCTTACCTAGCTCAAATTGATGACGCTCCCCTGAAGAATGATGCAGCTGATCCTGAAGCAGAAATGATGGAGCTGCAGTTTGCTCTGATGGTGTCTTCTACTTCCGAGCCCAGGAAGAGTGAGGTAAATCTACCTTCTTGTTCTCAGGCATGTAATGAATATGTTAAACTTCTTCATGATGAAATTCAATTATTACGTAGAGAAGTAGAGGACCTTAGATATGAGGGCTATCAACTCAGGAAAGGACAAAAACCCCTTAAGGCCCAGTTAGAAACAAAAATAAAAGATTTTAAAAGAATTCAGACAGAATACAGTGAAAAATGTGAACTTTATGATTATGTTAAGAGACAAAATGATGAGTTAACTACTGAGCTTGATACATTAAAAAGACAATTTGAAACTGCAAATTTTGATTTTAGAAAATTTGATGGATCAAGCGAGGTAGTTGCCAACATGATTGATCACTGCATGCAGTTCAAACGAAACCAACAAAAGGGTTTAGGATATGATAGTGTACCTCCTCCTTATAATCATACATATTAGTATCAACCCCTATCCAAGGATGAGATTGCCAACGAACCATTCATGGTTTACGGCAAGCCATCTGGTTTCGTTTCAGGAGGATTTATTAATTTTGAAAGTACTAACGTTTCTACTTCCCCTGCAGATCAATCCTTAGATCAGGGAAAGCATGAAGTTGGAGAATCTGTTTCTGTTTCTGATTCTAATATTTTTGTTTCAAATGAAAAAGTTTTTGTTTCTGATATTAAAACTGAGAATTTTTCGTGTGATGCTTCCACATCTGCTACTGTTGAATCTAATTTCTTTGATATGTTTAATGAACTGTTTGTTAATTATGATGCTTGTGATTCTCATGAAAACCCATCAATTCCACAAGTCACACCATCTGAGGCACCCTCACTTATCTCACAACCTATTTCTCATGCATGTTCTTCTGAGAAGAGTAAGAGTGTCTGTCAAGAAAATAAATCTGAGAAATGCAGTACAAGTTCAAATAATAAACGGATTTGTTTTAATTGTGGTGTTGGTGGTCATATAGCTAGGAATTGTCAAAATAGGATCTTTGTGAACTATATGTCACCAAGAGGAGAGAACGAATCTCGAGGAAGGTCTTTAATTAGAAAATCCTCAAGAACTCGTTCTCGAAATGATGATTGGAAAGATGATCGAAGCAGAAAAAGGGCTGTTTTTCAAAAGAATAAAAAGGTTCTTCATAACAAAGCTCCAAATAGTTTGCCAAAACCGAACAAGGTTCCGCCAAGATCGGTTTCGTCAAAAAGCAGTTTTGGATCTTCAACCACTTCTAGTAGAACATCCAGAGGCTCAGTGCAAACTAATAAGAAACCTATTTCAAAACCACCTGAGAATGTTATAAAACCTAAATATCATTGGATGCCCAAATCAATTTCCAATCCATCATCATCATCCTCTGAAGTGATTAGAAATGAGGATTCAAAATTGAAAACTTTAAAAGATGAATCAGAGAAAGCGAAAAGGAAACCCAGGACAACGATGACCTGGGTTCCCAAATCTAAATAATCCCGCTCATTTTGTAGGGACAGTTGCGGAGGAATGTCGTCAGACCTTGGTACGTCGACAGCGGCTGCTCCCGGCATATGACAGGAGACATCTCCCAATTGAGCGACATTCAATCTTTTAATGGGGGGTATGTTTCCTTCGCGGGCGGAGATGGTGGCAAGATCACTCAGAGAGGAACCGTTACAAATGGAGTGCTAAGCTTTGAAAATGTCAACTTTGCTCCCGAGTTAAAGCATAGCTTGTTGAGTGTTTCCCAAATTTGCGATAAAGACTATTCTACCCATTTTACCGATAAAGAATGCATGATTCTCAAGCCAGGCATTGTCATCCCGGAAGAATGGATTCTCGTCAAATCTAAGCGGGATGGGAATGCTTACATTATTGACATGAACAGTAACATACCTGAACAAGTCACTTGCCTATTTTCAAAAGTGTCCGAACAAAACGCAATGTTGTGGCACCGACGACTCGGTCATGCTAACGCGAAAAACCTAAATCGCCTTGCTAAGAATGAGATGGTCCGAGGCTTACCTGTCAGAGAATTTATTACATTTGAGAAGTGTGTCCTGTGCCCAAGGAAAACATCATAGAAAACCATACCTGCCAAAGCAAGTCAACTCAATCAGTCAGGTGCTCCAATTATTGCATATGGACTTATTTGGTCCGGTCAACGTCCTAAGCATCAACATAAGTTCGTACTGTCTAGTTGTGATCGATGATTTCTCTCGTTTTACGTGGGTCTTCTTCTTATCCAACAAAGTTGGGGTTGCTGATCTGATAAAGAAGTTCATTGTGATGATTGAGAATCAAACCAACAACCAGGTGAAGGCGCTTCGTACTGACAATGGCACTGAGTTCAAGAATGCGGTTCTTGACCATTTTTGCGCAGAAAAGGGGATCGTGCGTCAATACAGCTCTGCTCACACGCCTCAACAAAACGGTGTTGCTGAAAGGAGAAATAGAACTTTAAAAGACGCTGCAAGGACAATGCTTTGTGAGTCTAAATTACCTGTTTTCTTTTGGGCCGAGGCGATTAACACTGCTTGCTACGTGCAAAATCGTGTTCTAATCAACAAAGCTCAGATGAAGACACCGTACGAGATTCTCTATGGACACAAGCCTTCAGTCAGCCATTTCCGTGTATTTGGCTGCCCTTGCACCCTTCTTCACTTGGAATCCAACCCTAAATTCAATGCCAAAGCCGATGATTGTTATTTTGTAGGGTATGCTGCACGCACCGCGTATAGGGTTTACAAAAAGAAGACTAAACAGATTGTTGAATCCTATGACGTGCGCTGGTTGGAGGAGAATGAAACAGACGCTTGAGTGGGTCCTGACTGGTTATTTGATTACACATCGCTTTTCAAATCCTTAAATGTGTCTTCAGATGGTTCAAATGGATCCTCTTCTGGTTCGAAGATTGTTTCTGAAGACGAAGACGAAGAAGTTGTTTACAGACCTCCAACGGTTGAGGAGGAGTCCTCTGCTCCATCTGAGGGGGAGTCCTCTGCTCCACCTGAAGGGGAGTCATCTGTTCGACTTGATAGTCCAGAGTCTAAAGTTCAAAAGGAAACTCCTGATGCTGACGCTACACCTCTTACTCCTATTGAAAGAGAGTTCATGTCTAGAGATGCTTCCGGTGTCAGTCCAACTTTTATGGAACTACTCTTTCCTGAAGAAATTGCTAATGAGTTTGTAGCAGATTCATCTAATGTGGATCAATCAGCAAATGATGGAGGTTTCAACATTCACACTCTTCTTGTTTCACTCAATGATATCAGCCAAGACATACCTTCAAGAATTCAACGCGATCATCCGATCGAAAACGTCATTGGCCAGCTGGGTGATGGAGTTAAAACCAGAAGTCAGAGTCGAGATGTCAATGCATGTCTCTATTCTTGCTTTATATCTCAAATAGAGCCCAAGAACGTTGAAATGGCTTTGAATGAGCCCAGCTGGGTAGATGCGATGCATGAAGAGCTAAATCAGTTTGAAAAGCTCGGGGTTTGGAAATTGGTTGAGTTACCAAAGGGCAAAAGGTCTCTTGACACACGCTGGGTCTATCGAAACAAGCAGGATGATTCTGGTGTAATAGTGCGCAATAAAGCAAGGTTGGTGGTTCGCGGGTTTCGACAAGTTGAGGGTCTTGATTATACTGAGGTTTACGCACCAGTTGCTCGATTGGAGGCTATTCGTATCTTTCTCGCATATGCTTCCTACATGAACTTCACGGTCTACCAAATGGATGTTAAGATAGCCTTCTTGTATGGCAAGGTGAAGGAAGAAATCTACGTTGATCAACTCCCTGGGTTCGTCAACTCAAAGTTTCCTAATCATGTCTACAAGTTGGACAAGGCGTTGTATGGGTTGCATCAAGCTCCTCGAGCGTGGTATGCGACACTAACAAAACACTTGCTCGAGCATGGATACTCTCGCGGCACCATTGATCAAACCTTATTCATCAAGCACGTTGGTAATGATCAGATTCTAGTACAGATCTACGTTGACGACATTATCTTCGGGTCTACCAGTCCACAGCTATGCAGAGAGTTTGAAGGCGTGATGAAAAAGCGGTTTGAGATGAGTTCACTGGGCGAAATGACCATGTTTCTGGGGCTTCAGGTCAAACAAAATTCAACCGGAATCCTGCAACATCAAGCTAAGTATGTGGAGGATATTCTTGAGAAGTTCGGGTTTCAAGACGCAAAACCTGCATCGACACCAATGGCTGAAAGACCCCTGCTGAATCCAGATATTGATGGCGAATCTGTAGATCAGACACACTACAGATCGATGATCGGATCGTTGATGTATCTTACTGCAAGCCGTCCCGACATCATGTTTGCAGTTTGTCAATGCGCTCGCTATCAGGCTAATCCTAAACTTTCTCATCTTATTGCTGTCAAAAGGATTTTTCGGTATATCAAAGGCAGCCCAAAATTGGGTCTTTGGTATCCGAAGAATTCTGAATTTGATTTATATGCTTTTGCTGACAGTAATTATGGAGGCTGTGAGCTTGACAGGAAATCTACATCAGGAGGGTGCCAATTCCTTGGAGATAGGCTGGTGTCGTGGCAGTGCAAGAAACAGCATACCGTCTCCACCTCAACAGCAGAAGCAGAATACGTTGCTGCATCTGCTTGCTGTTCTCAAGTTATCTGGATCCAACATCAGCTGTTGGACTACAGTTTGAATTATCTAGAAACCCCCATTCACTGTGATAATGAGGCCGTGATTCAAATTACTAAAAATCCTGTCCAACATTCCAAAACCAAGCACATTGATATCAAAATTCATTTTATCAGAGATTGTTATGAGCGCTCGCTCATCCGGCTAGAACAGGTTCCCACTGCTAATAATGTGGCGGATCTGTTCACCAAGCCTTTTAACAAAGCTCGATTCGATGTGCTTGTGGGATTTTTGAAAATGATTCGTTTTGAGGATTAAATTTTTGTTATTGGTTAGGTTAGTTTAAATTTGTGCATTTTAGTGATTTCATTCTCACCCATGCACAAATTTAGGGGGTGAAATAAACAAAAACCAAACAAAAAAATTGAAAAATTAAAAAAAATCCAAAAAAAAACCTTTTGTTTCTGTTTTATTTTTTTCAGAAAACATTCAAAAATCCAAAAAACATTAAAAATTCAGAAAAATCAAAAATATTGTCGCTAACAGTTTTGCTTGTAGATATGGTACTGGGAAGTGATATTATCAAGTGATAACAGACAATCTGAGTCTGCGTAACGTGCCCAAAATTAAATTGTCTATGCTCTGTGTTTGATGCGCTGGTAGGCACGAAAGATTCTAAAAGGACTTGACTAGGCAGAGTTGAACTTAAGGAATTCATAGACTTGACAAATCTTGACCTAGTTAGATCCGTTTAGCCTGACAATATGACGCTTGGATAGGTTGAGCAGGGAGATAAATATGGGAATCTACTGGTCACATTAAAAGAAACTGTATCTGGAACCGTGGATTAACTTTTCCTTGATGTGCGGATTCTGTCCTTAATTCCGGTATTGATGGGGTGCTGGTGAATTCCGATAAATTAGGTCTGTAGAAAATTGTTTTCTCTCTATCTGTCTGTTAGTCATATGTTGCTTCCTTTGCGTGATCGAGAGATCCGACCTGGACTGTAACATATGCAACTCTATTTCTCTGCATCCTCTATCTATGCAATTCTTTCTATCTGTTAGCCATATATTGTCTCATTTGCGTGACTAACAATCCGACCTGGTACACAGTATATGCATCATTCTTTTTCTCAATCCCTATAAAACTTCAGTTAGTCATATGTTTCACCCTCTGCGTGATTGGAAGAGATCCGACCTGGGTGTATAGCATATGCATTCTAAATCTATCTTCTCTCTTAATAATTGTCTGCTCACCCGATGTAAGGAGTATTCTGGAAGTTCTTGATTACTGGAGCATATCAGGAAGCGGGAAACATGTTCTAGTACAATTAAAATTGAACACTTACAGATTGTCTATAGATCTCGCTGCTCAATTTAGGTGGACAACAATATCCCTGGTCGTTGTCAGCTGAATGGTCCTTAAGAAATATTATCTAGGAACTTAGGATCACTTTGTCTTGTAACTAATGGTATGTGCTAATTCTGTCACAATTTTTTGTGTTTAAGTGGACCACAATACCGGCGATCGACCAGACAAAGACGTGAAGATAAAGGTACCGACAAGTGGATTAAGGCTGTCTAACAACTTTGATCCCAATATTACAAAATTATTTTCAGTGACTTTTGAGATAAGTTTTTATCTGTATTTATTTTATCTCATTTTTATTTTTATTTTTATTTTTATTTTTATTTTATTTTATTTTTATAATTGTCAAAATTTAATTTTTTAATTCTTAAATTTTAGAAATTATTTTATTTTATTTTTAGTTTAATTTTAATTTTACTTTAATTTTAAAATCCTCAAAAGGCTTTATTTTTGAAAAATTAATTGGGATTTGGACTGTGCCTTATACTGTGTGGGAGACAGGTAAAATTCAAAGAAGGTATAAAAGGTGGAGTTTACTGTTGGAAACCCTTTTCACCCTACTTTTCATTCTTCCGGCCGCAAACCATCTCCACTCTCTCTCATCTCGAAATTTTTTTGTGTGTATTTGCAAAATCGTTTAGTCCACATCAAAGGTATGCTAAAACCGACTGAGGAAATGGTGTTTGTTCATCGATTCGACTGATACTGGGGGATTAATTGAGGTTTTTCAGTTCGTCGGCGTTTACGGTTTAGGGAGGGCTTACGACCGTAAACAGTCTGAGATTACGAACTAGAAGCTTACGACCGTAAACTCCTTTTGGAGCTTACGACCATAAACTCCGTTTACGGTCAGGAGATTACTGCAATGGGTTTACGGCCATAAACCCAATTTGAACCGTAAACCCTAATTTGACCATTTTTTACCGTAAACCCAATCTGGACCGTAAACCCAATTTTGACCTTGTTTGACCGTAAACTCAAAATTTTTGATCAAAATATTTCTTTTTAAGGCCAAAATGAAATTGATTAATTAAAAAAAAACTTAAAGCTTTAACTGCTCAAATCTTTTGTTTTCTTACTTGGTCTGGTTTAGTGCAGATCAATGGCAAGTTTGAAGTTTGCTGACATGCATAAACTGGATATTGTACTGGATGATCCTCCTGTTGCTCATGGAGATTTCAGATCGATGATCTACAGGCTGAGAGAATGCTGCCTAGCCTTTGCCATTACTGTGAACCCAGTCATTTATCAGAAGATTGTCAGTGAGTTCTGGCAGACTGCTAAGATGACAAGAGACAATGGAGTAGTTACCGTTGAAGCTATGGTGAAAGGATGCAAGATTATGATCACTGAGCAGTACATCAGAGAAACATTGTTGATTAATGATCAACCTGACTTTCATACTGACATCGGGATTGAAGATGTGCAAAAGATTCTCAAGAAGATGGGATATGAAGGCACCTATCCTCCCACTGTGAAAAAGCTTCTGCCACCCTACTAGAGATTCTTGGCTCATGTGTTTGTGAGTTGTATCTCGGGCAGAAGATCAGGTGCTAATGAAATCTCGCTCAGGAACACAGGGGCAATTGTTTCACTAGCTGCAGGAATCAGCTTCAACTTCTCAAAGTTCATATTGGATGAGTTCATAGTAAACACCAATGCTATAAACCGGGAGACCAGAGATTCTTTCTTGTTGTATCCTAGGTTCATTCAGTTGTTCATTGACACCCAATTTCCGGAGATGGTCAAAGAGGGAGACACACTAGATATGAAGTCGTTAGGCCCCCACACTGTTGGTCTTATTAAGCAGAATCGCAAGGGCAAGGTTGTCTTCCAAGGATTACATCCTCTTGTGAAATTCGGAAAATTTGCTGAGATAAATGAATCCTCCGAATCTCATGGAACGTCAGACAAAATGTCATCTGAGCCCACTTCTTCTGAGAGAGTCATTTCGGAAGATGATGTTATTACAGTGTCAGATCGTGCTGAAGAAGAAGAAACTCCAGCTCCTAATGTACAAGTAGCTGAGGAACATGAACTGACATCTGTTCAGGTCCAAAGTGATTATAATGAGGGGTCTTCAAAAAGCGGAACGGAGACTGATTTGTATGAAGACCTCGATCTCACTGGGTTTGATAAGGATGAAATTCCTTTAAATTTTGGTAGTAATGAAGACTTCATGACCGGTGAAAACCTCAACACGCTACTTGACAATATCGATGAAGTTGCTCATCCAGCAACACAGATAAGGGAAAATGAAGACGTTCTCGAAGCCACGCCTCCTCTTACCAATCCAATGGCGGAAATAGCAATTCCTATGGTGACAGTGTCAGGGACTCCTCCCCTTGATGTTGTTCCACCTACATCTGAGCCATTGGAGAGTGATCGCACAACTACGCAGGCCTCTCAACCTCTAATAAAGAGACGAAGACTTGACCCTAGACAGGGAATTCCTGATTCGGGTGTATTTCAAAGCTTTACAACTCCACCAACAACTACTCCTGCCATTGTTTCATCTGAACCCGTCAGTGAAGGTCCTAGCACCTTCTATGAAGCTGGTGGCTCTTCCTTCCCCACAGGTTTCTCTCCTCCCAGGCCAGACCATGATGCTGCTTCTGTGAGGCTAGCCAGTTATTTGGCCGAAGAACAATTCACAACGCCTCCCTCACGTGGCAAAGGAATTTTTATTGGGGGTGGCAGCTCAGGAGAAGAGAATCCTTCAATACTTGGACTTCAGAAGGAGATCGATGCACTGAATCAGAAAAATATTGATTTAGATCAGAAAAATATTGAGCTGGATATCAAGGTTGCAGACCTTCAGACTGAAAATGCAAAGCTCAATATTCAAGTTGCCGAACTTATTGAAGATAAAGCTCTGAAGACGAAGCAGATTACTGATCTTCAGACGCATTTTGGCTTATTGACTGCCAGCTACTACGATCTAAAGAAAAAGCTGGAAGAAGATTTTGGCGACAAATTCAAGTCATCTGTCGATGAGCCAAATATCTATCTTCCTGATCAAGATGCTCATATAGTTCCACAACCTACAAGAACAACCACCGTTTTTGATCGTTTTGACAAGGAACCGGCGCAGGCTCTGAATGTAGTGGCATTGAAACGAGCTAAATTGGCCAAGTCAGCTGAAAAGGGTCAATTTTTATTCAAAAGGAGCTCAGATCAGAATGCTCCCTGGGATCAATCAAAGATCACATTTACGGATCTGGGAGAAAATCGTTTCAGAGACGTTTATGGTGATAGGTCAGGGATCATTTCGTGGGGATTCCATGACACTATGAACATGTGGATCGTGAGAAGAAAGAGTGGCAATACTGAAATGTACAAAGATGCTCATGATTTTCACTCTTTGACTAGGATTGACCTTACGGAGTTGTCTAATGCTCCTTTCTCAAATCCATCAAATAATCCCAAGGCGACTCAGTTCAAGACTTTTTTGGAAGATCAAGTGGCTAAGGGCTTTCCTTCAATGAAGACTGCTGAGTCTATCATCAAGATTTACCCGAGTGTCATTGATCCCAAAACAAATCAGCCACTTCGGTCAGTGATGTGGCCCGCTACAGCTCAAGTAAAGCAGATTCCTGTCCTTCAGAATCATCCAGATGGATCTCTCAAATCCATGCAATACTGGGTGTTTGATGAAACTACAGCTTCTGCTGTCATCAAGCTTAAAGAAGGTTGTATTTGTTGGATTAATGTCTAAGTCCATAACTATATTTGGTATGTACTTGACCCGACCCGGCATGGTCCATTTGGGTTGCACTTCACCGGTACAATTTATATGGATAGTCTTTTGAGAATAGTATATTTATGATTTATATTAATATATTATAAGTTCTAATATATTAATATGGAATCATATTATTTAATTAGTATTGATCAAGAATTAATTTAGAATTAGTTAAGTGATCAAAAAAAACTAATTAAATATGGACTCTTATATATATGGAATGGGCCAAGTTCATTTAGGTTGGGCTAAGCTTTCATGGGTAGTCCATGGAGCTTTTAACCCATGGATCCTATGTAAATGAAAGGTCATGGGTATTAGGGTTTACATGGATGTAACCCTAATCCTCCATAATATATAAAGGGGTCATTGGCTCACAAAATAGGCACAAGTGTGTGAAAATAAGAGTGGGCTGATTTTAGTATGCATACATATTCTCTCAAGTTCTTCCAAGGTGTTTTGGTGATTTGTGATTCCATTTGAGGCTTCCACACTATTGGGGCTAAGCTCTTAAAGCTTGAAGACATCAAGCTACATTAAAAGGTATGTCATCTAACTAGAACTTTGTAGTATAGGTGCTTCATAATATGCTAGTTAGGATGAAACCTTGGAATAGTTAATATTTGCATGTATAATAGAGAAAACATAGATCCAAGGTTTATAGGGTTGCATGTACACCATAGGAGTGTTAGAATGCTCAAAACCCAACAGTGGTATCAGAGCCATGGGTTGTTTTCTGTTATATTGATGCAAATGTTTTATTTTCAAAGTTGGAAAAAAAGGAAAAAAACATGACGTTTGTCAAATTTTAAGATAATTACTTGTTTTTGTGAAAAACTAATTATTTGTAAAATTTGAATCATTTGCTATATGAGTTGAATTAGGTCAAATTTAGTAAAAGATAAAATGATATGATTATTTTATTAGTTTTAAAAGTTTGATCTAAAGAGTTTTTTGAAACCTCCATAAGTTATGGATATGAAAAGGTTTAAAAAAAAAATTGATTCAAAATTTTTTATGGAGTTACAAAAACTTGGTCTTAATGTTTTGAAGAATTCCATAACTTGTTCTTAAGTTATGGAACATGAAAAGTTTCATCATAAAACAAAACATTAAACTCCATAAGTTATGGAATCCAAAAGTTATTTTTTTTTTGTGTTTCCTTGATTTATGAGTTAGTTTAGATTAATGAAAAAAAAAATTTGTGTTTTAGTTGTTTTCAATCCTAATTAATCTAGAGGTAGTTCATAAAATGTGTTTTTGTAACTTGTCCTCAAGTTACATAAAAGGTCACATTTATGAATCTTAAAACTCATAAAAGTGTCATAGGTTACATAAAAAAAATGAAGAGTCTTTTTCATTAAATAGTATTATGACTCCATAACTTGTCCTCAAGTTATGGATGTTTAAGAGTCACTTCTTTAAAAGTGTTATTAAAGAATAAGAGGTTACATAAAAAATGAAGAGTCTTCATTTTAATGAACCATTAAACTCATAAGTTATGAAATGAAAATTTTTTAATAGTTTCAAAAACTTGCCCTCAAGTTTTGGAATTTGTAAAGTTTTCCCATGAATACTTATTAATAATATTTTGGAAATGAAAATTTATTAATAATATTTATATATATGTATAAGAGCAAGTCGTCTTACCATTAGTAGGCCTCATTCACGAAGCCGGTCTATAAGGGGGGTATAAGGTTACTGCCTATAAAATGGCATTTTAATGGGTGTCCACTCTCACCCACCGCTTCCTTGACCGGTGGAGGGTCGTTAACCGAACGGGTAGGACAAGGACTATAATTCTCCCTTCATTAAAAGTATTAATGACAAATACTAAGTAACTAAAAATTTATAAATTCCCAATCTTAGTTACTTAGGAAAATGTGAATTTGGTGCTAACCCATGAAATTACACTTTGCACTTTACTTAAGTCAGTTAGTGGAGCGTATGTGGTTAACCGGCACACTAGCTTGATTTAACAAGGTAGGCAAAGGGTAACTTAATGTTTATCATAGTATCGGTGGAGCGTGTGTGGTTAACCGGCACATCGATTGAGGGGTAAATATTAAGGGTACCAAGTATATTTGCATGGTTATTCACACCTTGTTTTGTGATCCTCGGCATCCCAGTCACAAAACCTGAAGGGCACACTCGAGATTGAAACATGTCTTTGAAAAGTTCAATGAATCTCAAAAGAATCTAGGTGTTTCAAAACCAATTAAAACCTAATAATACATTTCGTTTATCTTGGTGGAAATTGGTGAATCGTCATTCACCTACCTTCAAATATTTTATAGCTTGGATTACGGCATCCCTCTTCCAATTTATAAAATAGTTTGCTGGGTCCTAGCCTTAATATTTCATATTGGGTGTTATATTAAGGACTTTAGATCAACTATCTTGAATATCTCTCAAAAAGATGTCTGGTTCAGACATCTATGATCCTCCCAAATATCTTGGAAGTTCACTTCCTCCACCTCCTCCAATTATTCTCCCTAACCCATAAGTTCAAGGTCACTCAAGCCCTATTGGTAAGCAAGGTCGATGTGTGATCGCATCTTGGAGATGATGTCACATATTGACAAGCTGGGAGAGTTGGGTGTCAAAGTCTTGAGAAAGTTGGATGTTCAATCACTTTCTAAGTCACATAGTGAGTTCCTTTGGGACTACTATGAAACAGACTATGACATGAACCTTAATGATCATATCTATTTGCTTGGTGCTGCTGAATCAGCAATGATTTGGAACGATAGCAAAGCAAATTTGATTAGAAGATCAACTTCCCAAAAACTTTATGGACAATGACAATGGTGACACTGGAAATCCAGAAAAAACATTCTCTTCCCAATGGAAAGGGATTGGCCATAGTCAACCCGGTTGACCAAATGGTAAAGAGAAAGGCTAAGTTTGATATGACTAAAATGATTTGGGTACAGGATCGATTGCATGTGCTATAATATTTGTCATTTCTAAATTTTTCCAAATGCCCAGAGGCATTAAGAAGGGAAAAGGTCTAGAATTGGATATGACTAAAATGATTAAGCAATTGTCGAGGACAATCTGAGGTTTACCAACGATTGGTTGCTCAGGGACAATTGGAAGTATAGTGCTAATTTTGGAAGGACCATATTGACATATTTTGAAAAGAGGCATCTCTTATTCACAAGTGATAGTCAAAATGAGAATATGGAGTTGTCTCCATAGGTGGAAGTTATCTGTGTAAGATTAGAAAACTTAATGCAAGAAGCATGTCCAAAGCAATGCACTTTGAATATGAGACTTAGTTTCCATGGAGTTGATCTCCATTGGAATACCTTATAATGACTGTTGACAAGTCTTTGTGACTTTGTACATATTCATTACAGGAGGGTCAGTGCATATAAGTTTAAAATCTAAACAGATTTCGATAAATGATAGGAATTTGAAATTCTCACATTTTTCGATAAGGATTTGGGAGTGTGAAATTAGAATCATTGAAATTATGTTCAATTGGTTTATTTCACAAAGTAAGGATCATAGACAAACATAGAGTGCATACTTGGTGTATGGCAAAGCTATTGTTTAAGAAAAACATAGTGTACATGCTTGGAGCATGGGACAACTAGTGTTTTTAATTCAAGTATAAAGTTGATAAAACCGAAACAATGAATAATGAGTAATCAGTATGGTGATAAATAAAAGTGTTTAGTGTGCATACATATTCTCTCAAGTTCTTCCAAGGTGTTTTGGTGATTTGGGATTCCATTTGAGGCTTCCACACTATTGGGGCTAAGCTATTAAAGCTTGAAGACATCAAGCTACATCAAAAGGTATGTCATCTAACTAGAACTTTGTAGTATAGGTGCTTCATAATATGCTAGTTAGGATGAAACCTTGGAATAGTTAATATTTGCATGTATAATAGAGAAAACATAGATCCAAGGTTTATAGGGTTGCATGTACACCATAGGAGTGTTAGAATGCTCAAAACCCAACAGTATTCGCTTATATGACAAGAGGGATCTGCTTCAGTTTGGTAGGTGGGATATACATCAGCTCTCTATTCATCAGATCAAGGTGGATGAAGATCTTTTTGAGTCCGCTGCTAAGGAGTACACTTCGATGGTTGTTGAGATTATTCAGAAGGAGATGTGGAATGGAGCTATGGGAAAATCTGATGTGCTGGTAATTGACAAAGACTGAGTCCAAGCTAGCACCAAAGTAAGGGGGAGATTGAAGGGTCCAGTTAATGGTTTGGTCTAGGATTTCATTGGAATAGTTCATTATGAGTCTTTAGTATGTTTTTGGTGTTGTTTAGCTGTTTACGGCCCAAGAGTGAGTTTACGGCCGTAAACCTGTTTACGGCCGTAAACCCAGTTTGCGGCCCAAGTCAAGTATATATAGAGGAGTTGTAGGTCTTTGTCTAGTTGTTGATGCCATAGAGTTCACGGTTCATTCTGTCGAGTTGTACCAGACGTTTTATGCAATAAACGTGTGCAAGTTTGATTTCTTTTCTTCTTCTACTTCTATTGTGATTGCTATTGATTGTTTGTTGCTTGATCATTGGTAAAGATCCGTTTCAGGACCTTACACTAAAATTTTACCATAATTTACGAAAAAGTCCCAAACTAAATTTTGTTTACGAAAAAGCATGACTTACCGGTAAAAATGACGATTTGACCCCTTTTTCCCGGTTTACCGGTTTCATTACTTGCCTGTTTCATTAAAGTCCCACTATTTTATCCTAATTTACGAATAAGTCCAAAACTAAAATTTAGTGATGATTTGACCCTTTTCTCTATGTAACATATATTTTACTGGTTTCATTGCTGACCCGGACGCCTAGTCATTAAATAAGATGATGAGATGGATATGTTGAGTTATATAATGCTATGTTTAGCATAAAACTTGATATCCTGATGTATTGTATATTCTTTTAGAACATAAAATGCATCCAACAAAGACTGCAATAATTACATAAACTAGCAACAACTGCGTTATTTTTTACGTTTATAAGAAATATCAAATTGTCTATCTAATCTTATGTAACCCAATATATCCATCTCATGAGACATCAACTCATTTTCTACCCTTTTTTCCTGGAAACACACATTTTCTTGGTTTCATTGCTGACCTAGATACATAGTCATAAATGAGCCGATGAGATGGATATCAAATTTTACAGTAAATGTAGCATTATATAACTCATCGTATCCATCTTATCAACTAAGTTAATGACTAGGTGTCTAAGTCAGCAATGAAACTGATAAAATGTATGTTACATGAAGAAAAGGGCCAAATCATCACAAAATTTTAGTTTGAGACTTATTCGCAAATTAGGATAAAATAATGAGACTTTAGTGAAACTGGTAAGTAATGAAACCGGTAAACCGGAAAAAAGGGGTCAAATCGCCATTTTTACCGGTAATTCATGCTTTTTCGTAAGGGAAATCTCCAGACTAGTCCTAAAATTTTAGGTCAATTTATGAAAAAGTCCCAAACTAAATTTTGTTTACAGAAATCACAGAATACCGGTTAAAACTTCGAAAAAACCCTTTTCGGGCGGTTTCATAGATTTAGCCGGTACTCTGTCTTTTTTCGTTAGTTTGCTCAAAATTTTGGGACTTTTCCAAAAATTACTTGATAACCAAAATATTGGGACTTTTCTGAAAATTACCATGCAATTAATGGATATTATTATTAACAAATCATTTATAAACACAAAAAATATTTTTATTATAAAAAAGGAAATACATTTGTTGCTAATTTCTAGGAATAAATTGGTTGTCTAAGTACTCATCTATTGCTTGCTGACCACTCAAACTCTTTACGTTCCTCCTATGCATTGCTATGGATATGATGGTGAGATGTTCTCGGTTAGTGTTCCTTTAATGTTGGTGTTCATCTTATGTTGTTTAACCTAACTACCACTCAACATCCATACCTCACATGTTAACAACCATCAACTAACACACATCTATTAAATGCAAAAAGTGATCCATGAATGATAGTTTATATGGAAACAAGTGAAGGGTGACTATCTATTTAAATTGTCATTCAAAGTTTACTTTTTCACTCTCGATAGATGTGTGTAATTTGATGGTTGTTACCGGGTAATGTATGGAGGTTAGGTGGTAATTAGGTTAAAGAACATAATAAAATATCTATATGTTCAAGAATATAATCGTTGTGTAATGATATTTTCTAATAACATATAATCATATAGCGTCATGCCTAATAGCAAGTACACACTTTTTGATTGTGTATTAATAAATATTATCAAATCTTGAATTGGTCACGCCTAACAAGTTACTTCTTACTATGACACCCACAACGATACATAGGAGGAACATAAGGACTTTGAAGTGGTCAACAAACAATAGAGAAGTACATAGTCGACCATTCTATTCCTAGAAATTAGCTAAAAATGTATTTCCTTTGTTTATAATAAAAAAATTTATATGTTTATAAATGATTTATTAATAATAATATCCATTAATTCCACAGTAATTTTCAGAAAAGTCCCAATATTTTGGTTATCGGATAATTTTCAAAAAAATCCTAATATTTTAAGCAAACTAACGAAAAAGGACAGAATACCGGCTAAATTTTTGAAACCGGGCAAAAAGGGTTTTTTCGAAGTTTTAGCCGGTATTCTATGCTTTTCTGTAAACAAAATTTAGTTTGAGACTTTTTCATAAATTAGACTAAAATTATAGGACTTTTCTGGAAATTTCCCTTTTCGTAAACAAAATTTAGTTTGGGACTTTTTCGTAAATTAAGGTAAAATTTTAGGTGTTTTCTGGAGATTTTCCTTTCGTCAATGGCACAAACGTCAAACCCACTTACTTGGTCGTGACGCGTTCGGACGTGCATGGAACGTAATACAGACTCGAGGGAATAATCATGCGCGACGAACGTCCATGGAACGTCATTTAAATGAGTTTTCATTTTCTTTTTCGTTTATTTTGGTTTTTTTATTATTTTTTTTATTTTTCGTTAAAAAAAATTCAATTTTTTTTTCTTAAATAGATATATGCTCGGCTTTAACGGTTTTATATTTTTTTCGTTTTTTTTTAAATATCGTTTTTTTTTAAAAATCGTTTTTTTTGTTTTTTTTAATATCTTTACTACATACTTGAAGATAGTAGGGTTTTTTTTTTTAACTAAATATCGTTTTGAGTTTATAATGTTTAACAATTATAAAATTTTAAATAAGAAGAATATTAAGGATTATAATATTTTCCATTCATACTTTTTTTTTAATCATATTACTTTTGGATCATAAAATTTTGGATCATGGTATTTTGAATCATTACGATATTATGCATCATACATTTTTTGATCATATTGATTTGGATCATTTTAATTTGGATCATAATATATTGAATTAAATAAAGTTTTTGTTCAATACAATATTTTGATCATTATAATTTTTGAATAATTTAATTTTGAATCATAAAAAAGTATAATAATTAAGTATCATTAAATATTTGAATCAAAAAATTTTAGATCATAACAAATTAAGGATCATAAGCATATTGAATCATAATAATTCAAAGACAAAACTTCAAAAATGGTCCCTGTGGTTTTCGAATATTTGAAGTTTAGTCCCTAATTTTTAAAAACCTCACAGATGGTCCCTGTGGTTTCAAAACTTTTAACAAATGGTCATTTTCGCTAACTCTGTTACCTTTTGGCCGTTAATTGAAGGACATTTTTGTCATTTCACTACCACATGGACCATTTATGAAGTTTTGCCTTATTTAAAAAAAAGAAAAAATATAATTATTTAATATTAAAGGATCTCTCTCTCTCTCTCTCTCTCTCTCTCCATCGGTGCACATATTTGACGTCAAATTAACGGAAACAAAAAGAAAAACCAAGCTCACCGTAGAAACAAAGTTCGCCAGAGTTCATATCTTTCAGTGTTGCCAGAAGGATGAGAAGCAACCACGAACAAGAAAAATGCATCCAACCCAAGCATTACTCACGACATTAGCCCCATGAACAAAACAAACATCACACACTCTCTTTGCCAATGTCGCTTCTAGAGAACACGAATGTATCATTCTTATTCTCCCAATAATTTCAACATTGCTAGAAAGAGCATCCAAGAAAGGACACACAGTTCATTTCTACAAAGAACCAGCTCAACAAGTTGCCCCAACCGCGAATACAGGAGCGAGCCGCACTTGCTATGGATGCGGAGAAACAGGGCACATTAAGAGGGATTGCCCGAAAACAAGGAATGCAGGGGGAGTAGGAAGAGTACGGACAATGGGACAGGAGGAGGCAATAGCAAACCCAACCGTGGTCACGAATACGTTTCTCCTCAATGACTCTTATGCATGCATACTGTTTGATAGTGGAGCGGAGAGGAGTTTTATGAGCCACCAGTTTAAACATTTACTCAATCAAACACCAAAATCATTAAACGAAACATTCACCGTTGAAATGGCAAATGGACAGACGGGAAACACTAACAACATATACGTAGACTATACCCTCTCACTAAACAATCGTTCTTTTCAAATCAATCTCATGCCAGTCTCAATAAAAAGTTTCGATGTCATCATCGGCATGGATTGGCTATGTCCCCATCGTGCTGATATTCTATCTACGAGAAGGCCATTCATCTTAATCTGCCAAATGGCGAAACCCTCGTCATTTACGGCGATAAACCCAATACGAACCTTCGCATCATTTCCTGCGTCAAGGCTCGGAAATACTTTCGCAAAGAATACCACGTATTCTTGGCACATGTCGTGAATGAAAAGCAAGAAGTAAAAGACCTCAAGAGCATTCCTGAAGTCTGTAATTTTCCTGACGTATTTCCTGAGGATCTTCCAGGAGTACCTCCTATGCGACAAGTCGAATTTAGAATCGATCTTATTCCTGGAGCTACCCCAGTAGCCAAATCACCGTATCGTCTAGCCCCAGCTGAGATGTAGGAATTATCCAACCAACTAAATGAACTACTCAGTAAGGGATTCATACAACCGAGCTTCTCACCTTGGGGAGCACCAGTCCTATTCGTAAAGAAGAAGGATGGATCTTTCTGAATGTGCATCGACTATCGCGAACTAAACAAGCTCACCGTTAAGAACCGATACCCACTACCACGAATAGACGACTTGTTCGATCAACTCCAAGGAGAAAACTAATTTTCAAAGATCGACCTGGGATCTGGATATCACCAATTACGAGTCCAGGAAAGCGATGTTCCCAAAATGGCATTACAAACACGTTATGGTCACTACGAATTTGTGGTGATGCCCTTCGGACTAACCAATGCACTTGCAGTGTTCATGGACTTAATGAACAGGGTATGCCGTCCTTTCGTAGACAAATTCGTGATTGTGTTCATAGACGATATACTCATCTACTCGCGAGGCAAGGAGGAGCATAGTCAACACCTTCGACAGGTCTTGGAAACATTGCGAGCGGAAAAGCTTTATGCGAAGTTCTCAAAATGCGAATTTTGGATCCGGAAAGTAGATTTCCTAGGTCACGTGGTCAGTCAAGAAGGAATACACGTGGACCCCTCCAAAATTAAAGTAATCAAGAACTGGTTAGCACCAAAAATGCCCATAGAAATCCGTCAATTCTTGGGTCTTGCTGTCTATTACCGTAGAGTCATACAAAACTTCTCAAGGATCGCTAAACCACTTACTACCCTGACTCAGAAGGGTGTAACCTTCAACTGGTGAGAGAAACTAGAAACTACATTCCAAACTCTGAAGCAAGCTCTGTGCAGCGCGCCTATTCTGTCTCTTCCAGAAGGGACAGAAGACTTCGTTGTATATTGCGATGCATCCAATCAAGGACTGGGATGTGTACTTATGCAGCGAGGAAAAGTTATCGCCTTTGGCTCACAACAACTAAAAACTCACGAGGTCAACTACACTACTCATGACCTTGAACTGGGAGCAATAGTGTTTGCTCTAAAGATCTGGAGACACTACCTCTACGGCACGAAGTGCACCATCTTTACAGACCACAAAAGTCTTCAACAGATATTCGATCAGAAGGAGCTGAATATGAGACAACGACGATGGGTAGAACTACTCAATGATTACGAATGCGAAATTCGTTATCATCCCGGCAAAGCCTATGTAGTAGCAGATGCCCTCAATCGTAAAGAGCACTCGGGTCGCAGAGTAAAAGCACTAACCATGAATATCCATTCCCACCTATCAACACAAATCAAAGAAGCTTAATTGGAAGCCCTGAAACCAGAGAACGTGACCGGTGAAGCCCTAAGGGGAATGGATAAAAACTTAGAAACCAAGGGTGACGGAGTTCGTTATCTCATGAATCGGATCTGGACACCGAAGTTTGGTGGATTCAGAGAAGTTGTCATGAACGAAGCACACAAGACTCGATACTCTGTTCATCCAAGTTCAGACAAGATGTGTAACGCCCAAAAATTTCAAACAATTTTTCACATTTTAAAAACATAATTTCATTCACAATATTATAAAGATCTCATTGTATCACATAACACTCCAGAAAACATATCCCAAGATCACAAGTATAAAAAGCTCCTCATGTGTGTACTGATCATGCCGGCGCCTTCCCGCGATCCTCACTGGTACCTGAAACACATAACACAACACTGTAAGCATAAATGCTTAGTGAGTTCCCCAAAATACCACATGTAACACATATTAGCCACTCGAGGCTATAACTCTGTGGACCCTCCGGTCCTAACTCTGTGGACCCTCTGGTCCTAACTCTATGAACCTTCTGGTTCTAACTCTGTAACTCTGGAATACACACAACATATATCACATAGAAATAATACAATGCAACACCTCACATACATAACATACAAGATACTCTATCACATAGCTCTATTACCACTCAAGGTAAAGTATAGTGAGAAGACTCACCTCGGGTGACTCGGTAAATCTCGAACTCTGAATTACTGCGCTAGCCTTCGCCTAATCACATAAATAGTTACTCTAATTAATACAACTTCTAAAGGCTAGGTCAACCCCTCTCTATAAGTTCTCTAAGAAGGGCAAAAGACCAATCTGCCCCTCTAATGGCTCATAAGACCAACCACTGACTAAACCCTAAAAGTCAACAAAAGTCAACGATCAACATTGACCGGACTCGCCGAGTGGACTAGAGTGACTCGGCGAGTACATGTCTATACTCTACGTCCCTGGTCCTCCCTGGACTCGCTGGTCAACCCGGTGCTCCATGGGTCGTCACAGGTCGCGAGTCGCGGGGCAACCCGACTCGACTCGTCGAGTCCCTTATGGACTCGGTGAGTTCCTCCCATGAAAACCCTCAAAAGATCTCTTGAGGTCAGATCTGCTTCACCAAACAGTAGATCCATCCTTTTAACACTCAAAAGTCACGTAAAGGTGCAACCTTTACGTGCATGCATCCCAAATCAAGCCTCAAATGGAGAAATAACACTAGAAATGGCAACCTAATCTCCAATCCTCCATGAATCAGCATAAAGCAGAGTGGGAAAGGTCATCTAGACCTCTATGGGTCCAGATCTGATGTCATAATCCCAAAGTGGACCTGATACTCTCTAGATCTTCCATAAAATGAGGGTAAAAACCCTAAAAGCAAGAAATCCATCAATATAACACGAAATGGGAAAGGTTTATACCTCTAAAGATGATACCACAAGACGATTAGCTCAGATCGAGTCCCCTTCACGTTCTAGATGTGTGCTCCTATCTTCCTTCAAGCCAAACCACACAAAAAGATGAAGAAATAGCCTCCTTTTGCTCTCAACTCTCTTACTGCTCTCTCTAGGGTTCCTCTGGGGTGCATTGGCCGCAAATGGAGGCCATAAAGGCCTTTAAATAGGGCTCAGGCCCCGAGGATTAGGGTTTCACTTAACAGCGCGGACTCGCCGAGTCCACGCATGGACTCGCCGAGTCCATTTATTTAATACAGTCAGCAAACGTCGTTCCTACTCGGCGAGTTTAAGCGTCTACTTGCCGAGTCCTTCTCTAATATTCAATAAAAATACATAAAATAAGATACCTGGGAATCCGGATGTTATAATTCTCCCCCACTAGAATCAGACTTCTCCCTCGAAGTCCTGCTCATCGAACAACTCTGGATGCTGCTCCCACATCTCCAACTCCGGCTCCCAGGTCAGCTCGGACCCTTTCTGATGTTGCCACTGGACCTGCACCAGGGGCACTTCCTTTTTCCTCAGAACCTTGATCTTCCGATCCCGGATCGCAATCGGCCTCTCAGCATAATTCAGGCTCGCATCCACCTGAATATCCTCCAATGACACCACCGCCGACTCGTCGGCTATACACTTCCTCAACTGGGACACGCGGAAGGTATTGTGAATCTGGCTCAACTCCACAGGTAGCTCCAGCCGATATGCTACCTTGCCCACCCTAGCGGTCACCCTGAACGGACCGATGTACCGGGGCCCCAACTTGCCCCTCTTCCTGAATCGAATCACTCCTTTCCAAGGAGATACCTTCAGGAGTACGAAATCTCCCACCTGGAACTCAAGATCGGATCGTCGCCTATCCGCGTAACTCTTCTGACGACTCTGGGCCGTCAGTAACCTCTGTCTAACCTGCTGTATTTGCTCTGTCGTCCGAAGCACTATCTCATTGCTACCCATCACACGCTGCCCTACCTCTCCCCATCATATGGGAGTCCGACACCTCCTCCCATACAACAACTCGAAGGGAGGCATACCAATACTCGAATGGTGGCTGTTGTTGTAGGAAAACTCAGCCAACGGCAGATACGTAACTCAGCCAACGGCAGATACGTATCCCAACTTCCTCCGAAGTCTAACACACATGCTCGGAGCATGTCCTCGAGCGTTTGAATCGTTCGCTCACTCTGTCCGTCCGTCTGGGGGTGGTAGGCGGTACTGAAATGCAATCTCGTACCCAACTCCTCGTGGAACTTCTTCCAGAACCTGGAAGTGAAACGTACATCTCGATCTGACACAATCGAGATCGGTACTCCATGACGCAATACCATCTCCCGCACATATGACTCTGCCAACCTCTCAGCAGAAGAGTCATCACTGATGGCAAGAAAATGCGCGCTCTTCGTCAGCCGATCGACGATCACCCAAATTGCATCGACACCCCTCGCGGTCCTCGGCAATTTGGTGATGAAATCCATGGAAATATGTTCCCACTTCCACTGGGGAATATCAAGCGGCTGCAACTTGCCATGCGGACGCTGGTGCTCGGCCTTAACCTTGCGACAGGTCAAGCACCTCTCAACAAACCACGCGACATCCCTCTTTATACAGGGCCACCAATAATCTTTCTTCAGGTCCAAATACATCTTAGTGGCCCCGGGATGGATCGAGAACCTCGATCTGTGCGCCTCCTCCATCAAAGTGATGCGCGTCCCGCCTGTATACGGCACCCAAACCCGACCCTGAAAGGTCATAAGCCCACAGCTATTGGTAACGAACTCAGGTGCCCGCCCAATCACCCGCTCCCTCTTGCGGTTCTCCGGTCTCACGGCCTCTGCCTGGGCCTTTCGAATGGTGTCCAACACCGGAGTCATCACAGTCAATCTCAAGCAAACATCTCGCATCGGGGCACTCTCCGCCCTACGGCTCAGGGCATCAGCTACAACGTTAGCTTTGCCCGGGTGGTACAGGATCTCACAATCGTAATCCTTTACCACGTCCAACCATCTCCTCTGGCGCATATTCAGGTTGGGCTGATCCATCAAATACTTCAAGCTCTTGTGGTCCGTGTATATGGTACACCGAACCCCATACAGATAGTGACGCCAGATCTTGAGAGCGAACACCACAGCCCCCAACTCCAAGTCATGAGTAGGATACCTCGTTTCATGAGGCTTCAGCTGCCTCGATGCGTATGCTATCACATGCCCCCTCTGCATAAGCACTGCACACAACCCTGATATCGATGTGTCACAATACACCACAAAATCCTCCATTCCCTCTGGAAGGGATAACACCGGGGCTTCGCACAACCTCTGGCGAAGAGTCTCAAACGAGGCCTGCTGCTCAGGACCCCATGAAAAAGTAACGCCCTTCCGGGTCAACCTGGTGAGAGGCACGACGATCTTGGAGAAATCTTTAATAAATCTCCTATAATAGCCGGCCAACCCCAGAAAACTCCTGATCTCGGTGGGGGTCCTCGGCACCTCCCAGCTCATTACCGCCTCAATCTTGACCGGATCGACCAATATCCCATTCTGATTAACGAGATGTCCCAGGAACTGGACCTCTCGCAACCAGAAATCACACTTGGAGAATTTGGCGTAAAGCCTCTCCGATCTCAGAACTCCGAGGATCTCCCTCAAATGCTCCTCATGCTGCTCTCTGGATCTCGAATACACCAATATGTCATCGATGAACACGATCACCGATCGATCCAACATCGATCTACACACCCTGTTCATGAGGTCCATGAATGTTGCTGGTGCATTGGTGAGCCCGAAGGGCATCACCACGAACTCGTAATGCCCATAACAAGTCCTGAACGCCGTCTTCTGGATATCCTCATCTCGCACTCTCATCTGATGATATCCAGACCTCAGATCAATCTTGGAGAACCAAGACGCTCCCTGCAACTGATCGAACATATCATCGATCCTCGGCAAAGGGTAACGGTTCTTGACCGTTAACTTGTTCAACTCCCGGTAGTCAATGCACATCCGGTGTGAACCATCCTTTTTCTTGACAAAAAGGATCGGCGCTCCCCACGGCGAGTTACTCGGCCGTATAAACCCCTTTCCCAGCAGCTCCTGAAGCTGCGAGGATAACTCCTGCATCTCTGGAGGTGCAAGGCGATAGGGGGCCTTGGCGACAGGCGCTGCCCCCGGAACCAAATCGATACGGAACTCCACCTGTCTCTCGGGAGGCACACCCGACAACTCCTCGGGGAAAACATCCAAGAACTCACGCACTATCGGGACCTCATCGACCGACCTCGGTCTCTCTGCACCTACTCTCGTATCCACCACATAAGCCACAAACCCACTACAGCCCTGCTGTAGACTCTGCCTCGCACTTGCGGCTGAACAAAATGCCGACCCAGAACGGGTACCCTCGCCATAAACTATAAGAACTCCCCCACTAGGGTCTCGTATGGTCACCAGTTGTCGCTCGCAGTCGATAACCGCTCCAAATCTGCTTAACCAGTCCATGCCCACGATGACATAGACATCTCCCATAGCAATCGGGACCAAATCAATCGGAAACTCAACGCCGAAGATCTCGAGTACACATCCTCGAATCACATCAGTGGCATACACTGCTCTCTCGTCAGCTATGGAAACTCACAAAGGTCGACTCAACGTCTCTCGACGAGTACTGATGTGCTGACTAAAGGCTAACGACACAAAAGACCAACTCGAACCCGAGTCAAATAACACCAAAGCAGGTACAGAACACACAAGAAATGTACCTACGCATAACACAATATAAGCATAACACCACAATCCAAAATAAGCAGATGAAAGAATACATACCAGCCACGACATCAGGCGCTGCGCGGACCTCCTCCGCTATCAACTGGAAGGCTCTCCAGCGAGCCTTTGGCGCCTCGGCCTTCACTGGCCGACTCTCCGTAACTCGCACGGCAGCAGGGACAGATCCCTGAGAAGCTCCCTGGGTCGACCCTCGCAACTGCGGACACTCTGCCTTCCGGTGTCCGGTCTGGTTGCAGTGAAAACAAACTGCAAACCCCTTGGGGCAATCCTTGGCCATGTGCCCCTCCTTGCCACACTTGTAGCAAGACCCTGCTCTACAAACTCCCTCGTGACCCTTGCCGCACTTGCCACAAGTGCGGCCCTTCTGGTTCCCTGATCTCGAATCGGCGGGCTTGGCCCGCTTGGCTGCCGGCTGGGACTGTGCCGGTCGCCGATCTCTCCCCTGAGACTCCGCCTCCTCTCTAGCCTGAGTCTCTAGCTCTATCTCCCTCTTCCGGGCATTTGCCTGAAGCTCAGCAAATATCCGGTATGACGAGTTCGCCACGAACTCTCGTATGTCCCTCCTCAGAATACTCAGATACCGACTCATACGTGCCTGCTCGGTAGACACGTGCTCAGGGCAAAACATCGCCCTCTCATGGAACATCCTGGTGATCACAGTAACAGACTCAGTACCCTACTTGAGGGTCAGAAACTCCTGGGCCAAACGTTCCCTCTCCACCGGGGGAACGTACTCATCACGAAACATAGCGGTGAACCTCTCCCAGGTTACTGCGGCAGACTCTGCAGGTGTGTAGTGCGCCGTCACAAACTTCCACCAGTCCTTCGCTCCCAAGCGAAGCTGGTTCAGCGCGAACCGAACTCTCAGATGCTCCGGACAAGAACACATATAAAAGCATCCCTCAATATCAGAAACCCATCTCATCGCAGCAATCGGATCCTGCGTCCCATCAAACTCTGGTGGCTTCGTGTTGCTGAACTCTCGGTACAGCAACGAGTCACCCCCCTGCGGCCTGGCAGCAGTGACGGCTGCGGTGGCCGCAGCAACAGCAGCCTCAGTGAGAGCAGCGTACCGCTCATCAAAAGTCTCGATCAACGTGGTCTTGATAGACCCGAACATCTCTGGTATCTCAGCTCGGATGGCCGCGGCCACCTCCTCGTGAATCAGCCTACGGATCTCCTCATCACTGGTACCACTGGTACCACTGCCCCCTGGGTGATGGCGGGTCCCAACCATGATGTCTCTGAAATACAACACAAAAGGAATCAGAGACTCGCTCGAGTATATTCGCACTCGATACTCGACCCTACTTGCTCTCATAGTACCCAAAGGATTCTTACTTAGAGTGCGCACTGCTCCGGTGTCTTCAGTAGTACGGGCCCAATACTACCGTCCACAATGCATCAGTATTCACCCTAAGTCCTCCTCCTTGGATCCCAGGTCACCAGTACTCCATATCTCACTAAACTCAGGCTACTCTCTAGTAAACCACTTATAAGTTTCTCGCTGCTACCTACTTACTCTTGAGGCATCTCATAGTAGCAGTAACTCCTAGGCTAAGGCATCACAGATCAGGCCACTCTAGTCCTAATAGTAATACCTAGCCTACTCTAGCATGCATAGCATATCACATAATATCTCATAACGCATAATGTAAGGGTATTTTAGGAAATCACCGTTCGGGCGCTGGCTGATCGTACACACTGCTCTGCTCTGCTTGTTTCAAATCTTTTTACTCTTTTTAGAAAAATTTGTTCTATTTTGAAAAATTTTCCTCAAATCCTCAGTTTGAGTTCAAATGCGCTTGACGGTGCATCCGAATCCCTCAAACCAAGGCTCTGATACCAACTTGTAACACCCAAATTTTTCAAACAATTTTTCACATTTTAAAAACATAATTTCATTCACAACATTATAAAGATCTCATTGTATCACATAACACTCCAGAAAACATATCCCAAGATCACAAGTATAAAAAGCTCCTCATGTGTGTACTGATCATGCCGGCGCCTTCCCGCGATCCTCACTGGTACCTGAAACACATAACACAACACTGTAAGCATAAATGCTTAGTGAGTTCCCCAAAATACCACATGTAACATATATTAGCCACTCGAGGCTATAACTCTGTGGACCCTCCGGTCCTAACTCTCTGGACCCTCTGGTCCTAACTCTATGAACCTTCTGGTTCTAACTCTGTAACTCTGGAATACACACAAAATATATCACATAGAAATAATACAGTGCAACACCTCACATACATAACATATAAGATACTCTATCACATAGCTCTATTACCACTCAAGGTAAAGTATAGTGAGAAGACTCACCTCGGGTGACTCGGTAAATCTCGAACTCTGAATTACTGCGCTAGCCTTCGCCTAATCACATAAATAATTACTCTAATTAATACAACTTCTAAAGGCTAGGTCAACCCCTCTTTATAAGTTCTCTAAGAAGGGCAAAAGACTAATCTGCCCCTCTAATGGCTCATAAGACCAACCACTGACTAAACCCTAAAAGTCAACAAAAGTCAACGGTCAACATTGACTAGACTCGCCTAGTGCACTAGAGTGACTCGGCGAGTACATGTCTGTACTCTACGTCCCTGGTCCTCCCTGGACTCGCTGGTCAACCCGGTGCTCCATGGGTCGTCACAGGTCGCGAGTCGTGGGGCAACCCGACTCGACTCGTCGAGTCCCTTATGGACTCGGCGAGTTCCTCCCATGAAAACCCTCAAAAGATCTCTTGAGGTCAGATCTGCTTCACCAAACAGTAGATCCATCCTTTTAACACTCAAAAGTCACGTAAAGGTGCAACCTTTACGTGCATGCATCCCAAATCAAGCCTCAAATGGAGAAATAACACTAGAAATGGCAACCTAGTCTCCAATCCTCCATGAATCAGCATAAAGGAGAGTGGGAAAGGTCCTCTGGACCTCTATGGGTCCAGATCTGATGTCATAATCCTAAAGTGGACCTCATACTCTCTAGATCTTCCATAAAATGAGGGTAAAAACCCTAAAAGCAAGAAATCCATCAATATAACACGAAATGGGAAAGGTTTATACCTCCAAAGATGATACCACAAGATGATTAGCTCAGATCCAGTCCCCTTCACGTTCTAGATGTGTGCTCCTATCTTCCTTCAAGCCAAACCACACAAAAAGATGAAGAAATAGCCTCCTTTTGCTCTCAACTCTCTTACTGCTCTCTCTAGGGTTCCTCTGGGGTGCATTGGCCGCAAATGGAGGCCATAAAGGCCTTTAAATAGGGCTCAGGCCCCGAGGATTAGGGTTTCACTTAACAGCGCGGACTCGCCGAGTCCACGCATGGACTCGCCGAGTCCATTCATTTAATACAGTCAGCAAACGTCGTTCCTACTCGGCGAGTTTAAGCGTCTACTCGCCGAGTCCCTCTCTAATATTCAATAAAAATACATAAAATAAGATACCTGGGAATCCGGATGTTCCAAGATGTATCTAGACCTCAAGCAATTGTATTGGTGGCCGAACATGAAAGCAGAAATTGCTACCTACGTGGGCAAGTGTCTGACTTGTGCCAAAGTAATAGTAGAATACCAAAAGCCCTCATGTTTTATTACAACAAGCAGAAATACCCGAGTGGAAATAGGAAATAATTACAATGGATTTCATAACCAAGTTACCCAAGACAACAGGTGGACTCGACACAATCTGGGTAATCATCGACCAATTAACCAAGTCCGCACACTTCCTACCAATCAAAGAAACAGACAAGATGGAAAAACTGACCAGAACATACATCAGGGAAATAGTGTGATTACATGGAATACCAATATCTATTATCTCTGACAGAGATAGTCGATTTACCTCTCGGTTCTGGCAGTCACTTCAAAAATCCTTGGGAACTAGGTTGGACTTGAGTACAGCCTACCACCCACAAACAGACGGGTAGAGTGAGAGAACTATCCAGAAACTAGAAGACATGCTGAGAGCTTGTGTGATCGACTTTGGTAAAGCATGGGATAACCATTTACCACTTGTCGAGTTCTCATATAACAACAGTTATCACACCAGCATCAAGGCTGCTCCATTTGAAGCCCTCTATGGCCGCAAGTACAGATCACCTCTGTACTGGGCGTAAGTGGGTGATACACAGTTAGCTAAAGGACAAGTTCTTGACAACACTCTAACTGGTCCGGAGATCATCTGGGAAACTACCGAGAAGATTGTTCAAATTTGTGAACGACTGAAAGGCTCTCTAGATCGACAAAAGAGCTACGCAGACAGGAGACGAAAACCCTTGGAATTTCAGGTTGGCGACCGTGTTCTGTTAAAGGTCTCACCCTGGAAGGGCATGATACGCTTTGGAAAGCGTGGAAAACTAAATCCAAGGTACATCGGACCATTTGAAATCCTCGCAAGGATTGGTCCTGTAGCTTATAAACTTCAACTACCTTAAGAACTTAGTAATATACACCCTACGTTCCACGTGTCTAATCTCAAGAAATGTTTGTCAGACGAAACTCTGATTATCCTACTCGATGAAATCGTGATTGACGAAAGTCTACACTTTGTGGAAGAACCAGTGGAAATCATGGATAGGGAAGTCAAACGAACGAAACAAAGTCGCATACCAATAGTGAAGGTTCGCTGGAATGCTAAGCGGGAACCTGAATTCACTTGGGAGCGAGGAGACCAGATGCAACAAAATTACCCGCATCTTTTCCCTAGTCCATGAGTACACACTTTAGAATTAATTACGAGATGAAATTCCCTCTAACGGGGGGATGATGTAACAACCCGTTGTTTTGAATTAATAAAAGTCTAGACTACAACTATGTATAAGTAAATTCACAACCTAACTTGTTGTTATAGGAACTTTTAATGCCAAGAGTGCATGCTTATTTAAACTTAAGCTAAATTATGGTATTATAAATAAACATAAGTTGAAAGACTAAGGGTTTAAAATATAAATAAACCTCATATATGTGTTTTCGCCCAAAGTAATTAAATGAATATAGGGTTTACGGTTTGGAAATGTTCCAAGTTGGTGTTTTCGTTGACCAAAATCCGAAAACACCCCATTCATGAATGCCAAATTCGTAAACACCCCTTCTAGAAGACCCAATTCCGAAAACCCTTTTCACCTTGACCTTAAATCCGAAAAGTCCCTTCCATTTTGACTTTAGGGGCGAAAACCCAATAAGGAGGCCCATTATGAAGCGTAAACCCTCTTCCTTGTGGACCTTAAGGGGTGAAAACTCATTACTTGGAGTTAAGAGATCCGAAAACCCCTTAATATATAATGTTCATCCGAAAACACTCCTAAATATTTTGATATCTTATCCTTAATTCAACTTCCCAATGTGATTTGATTCAGTTACCAATGTAAACGTCAACTCAACCTCCTCATTAAGTTTCCTTCATATATAAGGTGTATTTTAGAGCATTTCTTCATTTATCACATCCAGTAAACAAGAACAACCCCATTCTCTCTCAAATAGCAAACCACATTTCTTACCTCTCAAGCTTAAAAGTTAACAACTCCAGGAGAAAGCCTTCTTCCATATAACTATAGCTATAAGTTTTGTAGGCATTCTCCATTGATTTAGTAGTTACTCAACACATGAATTCTTGACTTTTCAAATATTCACACATTATTATGTGTTTAAACATTAGGGTACGGTTATCGTTTTGTGTCCTAAATCGAAGTTCACAGTTTCTATTCCGTTATCAACCCCGTTATCACACTCAAGGTGAGTCCATACCCCTACATTTTCATAACTTTTGCTATGTTTTAGGGGGAGAATACAAGTAAAACACAAGAAATTTGTGTTACTATACAAATTATTGTTTTATATTTTATTACGTTAAAGTATCTTTACGTAGAAATATCAAACATGCGGAACAACATTATTACCAAATTTACAAACGATTACATGCAAAACACGTTCAAACGAAACAGTTATCATTTTCAACGGAATAATATCTTTTAAAATATATTAAGTATAGTTTGAGGAACATTTACATCATTTTACCCTTTCAGGGGAAAGAAACGATTATATAAATATACGATTATTTTTATATATTATAAACATAACGAAAGGAGTAACAATTTCATGTATGAATACTTTCATTAACAAAACACGTATCTAGTTGGAAATTTGTGAGTCATTCGTCTTCATCGTACCTACCAAAGGTATCCATGGAAGTCCTGTTTTATAACCAGAGTCTCCTCCTGGAGAGCGTGATACTTGTGTATAGATCTATACGGGACTGATGATCCCGCACCGTGGCTGTTAGCTACAGCACGACCGGCAGGTTATGGGTGACAAACGTCATATCATTTCGACGCCTGAAGAACGTCGAGGCAGGCAATTCATTAATAATACGGTTATGAAAACTCACATGATAAACGGCAATACGTTATTTTTACGTGAAATCGATAATACGTTTATTTTACGTAAATACCCAGCTCTTCAAACGGTTTTATTCACGAATAAAACTACATGTTATTAAATTAAGTATGACATTTATACTTGTACTTTCGGTCTGGAAACAATATAAGACTACAGTTCAGTTTACAAATCAGCTTTACGGAAAATATAGGATTTTTCGGGATAGATACAATTACTTTACAAACAAACAGTTTACAAATCAGCTTTACGGAAAATATAGGATTTTTCGGGATAGATACGATTACTTTACAGATAAACAGTTTACAGATCAGCTTTATGGAAAATATAGGGTTTTTTTCTGGGTTAAACACTCTCATTTTACAAACAAACGAATTACAACTCATTTTATAGAAAATATCGGATTTTCTAGAAACAAACGTGATTTCATCTCATTGAATGGCATGCATTTATTCATACAAATGCTTATGAACTCACCAACTTAAATGTTGACACTTTTTCTCAAATAACTTGTATTCTCAGGAAATCATTAAAAACAGGTTATCAACAGCTTTTGAAGATTTGACGCTAGAGTGTTAATCAAAACTTTTAACATCATATTGTAATTGACATTTTGGAAACATGTAACGCATACAATGATGTAACTTTTCAATTATGTATATGATGGTTGTGTTTTCTTGCTTTACTATTCAATTGTTATGATACTGCACATGATGTCCTCCGCCCCCGAACATTTCCGCCGTTCAGGTTTGGGGTGTGACAGATTGGTATCAGAGAACTGTTTATAGTGAACTAAGTATATCGAACCATATGATATACAACTATAAATTAAATGGGACTAAAATACACTGACCAAGAGTTATACTTTTTAAAATATATTAATATTTTTCTAAAAAGTATACATGCATACATTCATACTAAGAACAGTATCATAATAATAACAAAACAAAAGTATTCAAGATCCGTTGAGCACTACGAGTACGTCTGAGAGTATGTAATCAGGTCTGGAATGAATATAGCCTGATCAACTATATTCATTCGAGAGGTGACCAACATATGCTTTTAATAGTCGTAGTGGGCAACAAATCTAAAAACTTACCAACCTCATAAACTCGAGAACCAAACATAAAATTTAAAAATACTATATGAGTATTTTTGTAATACATTTAACCACACACTCAAAGTCTCTATGTACCTCTTACCCCTATTTCCCGAATAGACTTTATGGCAGGATTCCACTTACCTGGAGATCCCTACTTTCCTAATCATGGAAACGAAGGTTGGATCGTGGAAGACCCAGAGGAAGATTCCGAAGAAGAGCCAAAGGAAGACGAAGATGAAGAGGATTCGGAAGGCACCGACTCAGATCCGGAGGTTTACAATCCACCGCAAGCTGTCCGGTACCGTGCAACCAGACAGAACTTTCATGGTCCAACGCCAAGATGGGCCACAGACTCACATAGATGGAGCCAAGAACAAGGCCAACGCCCTCCTTACAGGATGGAAAGAGGATTTTATAACCTCTTCAAAGAAGGTTCAGCCAACAGGGCTCTCCCGGTTATTGTTCTCCGCATCGCTAACCAAGGAGGACAGGCAAAAGAATCCACCAACCAAATCATGGAGGTTGGTGTTACCGCTGAGATTACCGCTGTCCGTCTTCGCCGTCTGGACAAAAACCATGATCAAACCAGGAACCACACCGAAGCTCTTCAAAATGAAATGATCGCTGCCCGAGCTGAAATTAGAGCACTTCGGGAGCATCAGGCTACGCTGGAGCGACGTTTGAGGGAAGCAGGGCATGATGTGGCAGAGTCCAGTACTCAGAGTAGCACTCGCCACGAGTAGTGTTTACACTACTCACATTTTGATATAGATTAGGACTATGGATATGTGTTAAATATTACTCTTATCTACATATAAGCTCAACCCTGTGTCTAGGTGTTTACACTATTCAGGGTATCGTAATGCTGTTAAGATTTTCCTTTAAAACCTTTGATGTATTATAGACCGGTGTCAAGGTCAAATTTTCCAAAACATTATGTATCAATATATCAATGGAATTGACAAGCATTTTACCTTTATTAAGAGTATTACTATTGAAATTCATAAATTTATTCTTAAATAAATTTCCATTATGAATTGAATACGAAACATATTATGAGTCGGAACATAATGCATGTAGAAACTAATAAAAATTTTTTTGTTAGCACCCGACTTACATGTATTATTAAAGACTTACCGTCTTTTCACTTTTAACTTTATGGCAGAAAGATGCAGCCAAGAAAGAATCCTAGACGTTTCAACAATACTCCACCAACTCCACCACCGCCACCACCTCCACACTATGACTCCGTTGTGTTCCAAGTTGCGGTAACTGCTCCCGCAACAGCCGCCATAACACAGATAAACACAAGCAACACCAGTGGAGGGGGAAATGGTACTAACCACTCAAACCATGGGGATAGCCACGGACACCCCAGAGAATGTTCATACAAAGATTTCATCAACGGAAAGCCTAAAACCTTCAACGGAAGTGGAGGTGTTATCGCACTAATGCAACAGTTTGAAAAGATTGAATCAGTCTTCGAAATATGTGCGTGTCCAGAAACAAGTATTGTTAAATATGCAGCGTGCACCCCAGAGAATGTTCCTGACGTATTTCCTGAGGATCTTCCAGGAGTACCTCCTATGCGACATGTCGAATTTAGAATCGATCTTATTCCTGGAGCTACCCCAGTAGCCAAATCACCATATCGTCTGGCCCCAGCTGAGATGCAGGAATTATCCAGCCAACTAAACGAACTACTCATTAAGGGATTCATACGACCGAGCTTCTCAACTTGGGGAGCACCAGTCCTATTCGTAAAGAAGAAGGATGGATCGTTCCGAATGTGCATCGACTATCGCGAACTAAACAAGCTCACCGTGAAGAACCGATACCACTACCACGAATAGACTACTTGTTCGATCAACTCCAAGGAGAAAATTACTTTTCAAAGAACTACCTGAGATCCGGATATCAACAATTACGAGTCCAGGAAAGCGATGTTCCCAAATGGCATTCCAAACGCGTTATGGTCACTATGAATTTGTGGTGATGCCCTTCAGACTAACCAATGCACCCGCAGTGTTCATGGACTTAATGAACAGGGTGTATTTTAAACTTTTAAAATACTTTGTGGTTTAATCTATTAAAATACTTTGTGGTTTAATCTATTAATTAAACTATACTCTTAATTTAATTAAACTTAAGCGATGTGATTATGGATTTATTAATCTTCTCTTTTAATTAAACATTTAATTAATTTAATGAAATCCATAAAGATGTAATTTGAACTATTCAAAACATCAAGGTGCTAAATATAAAAACTCAAAATTAAAAACTATTTAATTAATTTTTAAGTTATGAACCTAAGAGTTGCATCTTTTGAAACAATTACAAGAGTTAAAGTTTTCATGAATGAGAATTTTGATATTCCATAACTTGAGGGCAAGTTATGAAACTCTTGAAAACCTTTGGATTCCATAACTTATGGACTTAATTTTGCAACTCCTTAAAAACATTTGAGTTCCAAAATTTGATGACAAGTTTTGTAACCTCTTAAAACATTTAGATCAAATTTAAAACTAAAAAATAATCATATATTCTTCATCTTTTACCAATTTGACCTAATGTAACTCTTATTGCAAAATGATTCAAATTTTATAAATAATTAGTTTTTCACATAATCAAGTAATTATCTTAAAATTTGGCAATCATCATGTTATTAGATGGGGATAATCATTACCATATCAACAAAATCAAATTTTATGAACCAAAACAATTTGTGGTAATGATCCTAATCCAAAACAGGCCAACAACTCGAAAATTCTGCCAACAGACTGCCCAAATCGTCGAGTCAGCTTATGGACTCGTCGAGTTTATGCTGGCAAAAAGCAGTTTTTCAATTTCTTTCAGCTTTGAAAATTTACAAATTCATCTATATAACAGAAAACTACCCTTGGCTATGATACCACTGTTGGGTTTTATGTAAGTTTTTTGTAGTTATACATGCAAAAAAAAATTATCCAAAGCATGAAACCTATAACTAGCATACAAATTGATATTTGAAACATAAAACAAGTTAGACAATTACCTCTTTGTTGTAGCTTGTAGAGTTTTGGCCTTTCAAGAGCTTAGCACCTCAAGTGTGATGCCTCAAATGGTTCACAAAACACCAAGAGCAAGAGGAGGACAAATGAGAGAGAGAGAGGTTATGAGCCACCAAAAATGGCTACCATCTTCTTCCAATGCACAAGTTCAATTTTAGGGTTTTAGGGGTTACACTTATAGTGTAGAATTCCAAGAGTTTCAACTTGTAAACCCTAATCCACTTCCTTGGGCCTTTAATCCAGTAATCCATATGCTAATCCCTTTGTACTAAATCTTCATGGAATCCTCAAAGATTTAGTCCACATAATCAACATGGATCATTAGCCCAAACTATAAGTATCACTGATTTACTTAATCAGTCCCCATTAATTTAATTAGTCTCTTTTGATCACTGAATTAATTCCAAATTAATTCTTGATCAATACTAATTAAATAATATGATTTCTCAATTAATATATTATACTTATAATATATTAATAAATCACAAATAACCTCTTTCTCAAATATCCTTCCTATCAAATTGCTTTGGTGAATGCAACCCAAAATGGACCATGCTACTCTCGGAGTCAATTACATACCAATTATAGTTATGGGCTTTGACACCTAATCCAAAATTTATCATGTCTTGAAATAGGTTGAGCACATATACTATCCAGATAAAGTGCATAAACTTAAGAAGCCTAATTAGAGGCTTGACGAAACATCACGAAATAGGAATTTGTACTTCCATGTGAAAGTTAAATGGTATTGATTTCTAGAAGTCCAATTGATTTCTGAGTACCTATCAAAGCTATTGTGTTATACATGGTATTGCATCTTGACAATACTATCGATAGGGAACAATGTCTCTAATGTGCAAGTTGAAAAAGTTGGGAACTGCTTCTCTATAGTGGACTTAAGGGAGAGGGCGTTCATACTTCATTACGAATCTAAAGGTTTAGATTGTGTAGTTTAATATAACTTGGTCAAAGGCATATATGAATAGCATGTTGAAATGCTTCAACATGGGAGATTCTATATATGGAAATATTATAGCAAGGAATTGAACATATATTGGACCCTTGTAATAATGAGTCGAGTCCCATATGCTTCAGAGATAGGATCGATTACATATGCTATAATATTCAATTATTTTGTTTTTCAAATTGTGTGAAAAGGATTAGAATTGCATGTGACTGAAGTTGTCAAACAACTGTCAAGAACGTTCTAAGTTTTTATCGAAGAATTGGTTGATTGTGGACAGTTTGAAGTGTGACATTATTTGGGAAGGACTATAGTGACACATTTTGGATTAAGATGATTCTTGGTTAGAAATGATGGTCATATGGGAATATGGAAATGTTTCCATAATGGGAGATATTTGAAGAATCTACATGTGAGTTGGAAACTTTAATGCAAGAGAAGTGTTAAAGGAGTGTGCCTTGAATTTGATACTTTATAACCATGGAATTGTTTTTGGTAACAAGTTTCAGTGAAACATTCTGTAATATCGAGGGCCCAGTTTCTGTGACTTTAGAACCATGACATCACAGAAAGGCAATGCATGTAAAGATGAAATTCCAGTACATCTTAGATAGCGATAATAATTTATTTACAAAGGAAGGACCTTCGAGAGGTATAGTATGCATGTTTATAACATGGCATGACTGACGTTATTTAATTCAAGTGGTTAGTTGATTACTCCAAACATTATAGAATGAATGAATTCATAGTTGTTATGGTGATTAAATAATAAAGATTTATTTATGATCAACGGGTATGATGTCATAGTTAATTAATTTATTATTGTGTTCACTTTGCATGTTTTTACTTCCCTGAGTAATTTAAATATTATTCAAAATTCCATAGTCGTTCAAACTTTTGAAAGTAAGTAGTGAATTAAGATTGTCATGAATTGATTGTAGATTGTCGATTGAGGTTAAGACATTGCAATTGGAATTGCTACAATATTCATGAGTACTTTGAAAAAAGAGATTTTAAGTATTGGATAAACCCACTCTTAGATATTAATTCATGGATCTTGTCACGAGTAATTCTAAGATGATAATATATTCTATTCTTAAAGCAGAGATATATAGTTCATTGTTTACTGATTAGTTATGCGTTGGCTTACTCAAATGCATCTCGTAACTGGATGTTATAAAGGGTAATTCCATGTGTGATTTGATGTGTGAATTGTATGACTACATAGACATAGTAATTCATTCCTTTTTCCCTAACAGGAAAAGCGATATCATTGGGCCCCTCGATGATTTGATGTTGACTATATAGTGTTGGGCCCAGCCAGGACTAATTGATGTGTTCAATTTGAAGTCCAATCAAGTCTTTACAAATCGGGAAATCGGGAAACATAATTTTGGACAATGAGATTGATTCTGATCCATGTCTCGTGTTCATACGATATATTGAAAAATGAAGGAATAGTTGATCACTTATCTTAGGGTCAATAGCTGATTTGAATCAGAGTTCGACAGTGGCTTTGGAAAGCACTATTTGCTGTTTATTTCAAGGTCCATACTTGAAATTGTAGTTACAGACTTATCCAAGTGGGAGACTGTTGGATTAAGGTGTCTAAGACAATAACTAAATTGGTATATTCTTGAATTAGAAGCAAAGTCGTTTTTGGGTTGCCCTCAAAAACTAGTAACTAATTAGAATGACAGTTGGAGATAGAGGATAATTTGTTAGTTTATTATATGAATAATAAACTAATTGGAAATTGAAATATAGGATTTATTAATATATTATATGATTAATATATTAATTAGAAATAGTTATGCTTAATAGATTAATTAGAATTGATTTGGATAACATGCTTCCAAGCAAGGTTTATAAACCTTAACTCGTGTGAAAGAGGTAATTAACTGTTTAAACCTTAGAGGGGATTAAGTACCCTTATTCGTAGGAGATATGACCCGTCTCTATTCTTAGGATACTCGTGTTATGAATCATAGGACATTTGTAGTTATGGAACTCTTAGGTGGCAGGGTCTTCAACCGTCAGGATCCTTGTTTGTCCTTGAATTTTCCTTGAGTGTAAGGATCCTTGAGTCCCTACGCATAGAAAACATTAGCTAGGGGTGGGCGTCAGTCTAGCTAACGCCCCTCCGATGCTTAAGTCAGTAATGGTATTCGAAGAGAGCAAATACTAAAAATAAAGGGTAAAAGATAAATAGCATGTGTACCTTGAGTGTGTTGGAAAATGACTAATCTTACTTACATGAAATAAGCTTCTAGATGTACAACATTCCAGGATCTTGGCAGGACGTTTCCATCGACGGTAGCCAACCAAAATGCCCCCTTTCCTACTTCGGCATCTATAAGATATCGTCATTCCCATTTAGGTGCCAATTTACCTCCACTAGGATCCTTGATGTTTTGGAATGTTTTCCTTAGTGCCAAGTCTCCTATTTGGAACCTTCTAACTTTTATAATTTTGTTGTACGCCTTGATGATCCTCTGTTGATGAGCATCGATGCGAATCTTGGAAAGATCCCTGTAACGCCCTTAAAAATCATGCCAATTTAAAACTTTTTTAAAACATTTAAAACCAATAATTATTACAAATTTGCTTTCAAAATAGTTTAAACATCAGAGTATCCCAAGAATCAAATCATAAAGATATAAGGAGGTGCACGATCATGCCTTCGCCTTCCCGCGATCATCAGAAGTACCTGAAACATAATCAAGAACTATAAGCCCGAAGCTTAGTGAGTTCCCCCAAAATACCAACACCATACAAATATAACCATATCATATAAACGAACAGCATGCATAATGAGCCATCAGCCTGACCGGACATCCTCACAGGCCATCAGTCTATCTGGACCACTCTCCGAGCCATCGACACGTCTGGACCGCCTATCAGGCCCTTCAGCCAATCCAGACTGCTCGTCGGGCCTTCGGCCTGACTAGTACGCCCTAACTGGGTCTGTAGTCTATCCGGTCCGCCCTGGGTATGTTGGCACAAGCACAAAGCATGACCGCCTCAACCCAACCCCCAATCAAACAAACATCTGAACATAAGTATCATACGCTAGCTAGCATGTATAGATAGTCATACAGATCTAACAGATCACTAACATAGTATCATCCTATAACCAGGATGCCGATCTAACCGATCTCTAACATGACAACCATCCTATAACTAGGATATCGATCTAACAGATCACTAACATAGCAACCATCATATAACCAGGATACAATCCTAAAGGGCCGACCTTGGTGCCTTAGACCATGTTGATATAGTGAGAAGAACTCACCTCACAAGTAACTCGGGATGATAAAGTCAACTCCTCCAAATACAACTCCAACTCAAACACTTACATCCATCAATAATCCATTTCCGTAAATTACCAAATTACTAAAATACCCCCAGAAGTCAACTGGTCAAAGTCAAAGTCAACAGTCAAGGTCAACAGTCCATGTTGACCCAAATCGTTGAGTGTAGCCCACTGACTCGTCGAGTTCTTTCAGGTCTCGAGAAATCATGAAAACCCTAGTTGACTCGTCGAGTTTCCAGGCAACTCTTCGAGTCCATGCGGGGTCCAAATGTCGGGAAAAACCCTAACGAACTCGTCGAGTCATCTCCCTGACTCGCCGAGTCCATGCATAACCAATACAGACAAATCTTCATCCGAATCGTCGAGTTGGCCAAGCAACTCGTCGAGTCCCTTCAGTCTATTTCTCATTCAGACGTTTTTAAGCTACCCCAAAGCTCCAAATTGCAAATCTAACTTCCTATGGTGAGTTATCACGTAAAGTTGCAAACTTTACGTGCATGCAAGGCCTTAAGAGGCTTAAACACCAAAATCCAAGTATAGAGTGAGGTTTAGGGCATGGACAGTGGCCAATACAAAATAAAGTTGATAGCTTTATGAATCTGGGACCTAGAGGAGTCCAGATCTGAGACCATGTCCTTGTGACAAGCTCAAACCCAATAGTGGCTCCATTAATCCCCAAAAATGACCATAAATGTCCATATAAGAAGATCTAAGCATGAAAGAGTCAAGGTATTAGCTTTATACCTCAGATTGGTTGCCAAAACGAAGTAGATGACAAATCCAATTCCTCCTTGTCGATCCAAGCTCCCCAGTCTTCAAGTTTCCCTTCCAAAGTCAACAAATACCACCTTTCAAGATCTCAACACACACAAAGGGGGTTTAGCACTCGTTTTAGGGGTTCCTCTGGCTGTAATGTTGATGAAGGAGTCTAGAACTAGCCCATAAGTTCTTTAAATAGGGTGAAAACCCTAACATTTTAGGGTTTCCATGCACAACCTCTACTCGTCGAGTCGGGGTCCTCCGACTCATCGAGTAGGAGTCATAAATCACGCGGGCTGACTAGGTTCGACACGATGAGTTGGGGCATCCAACTCGTCGAGTTCCTTCATTAAAATGAATATAAAGCCTTTAAAATTATACCTGGGAGTCAGGATATTACAATCCTTGAGTTCATATATAGTATCAAGATCCTGGGCCAGGATCTTGTCATTGTTTTCTTGGTTTTAGAGTACGTATCTTGCTGTTGGAATCACCACTTTAGTGGGAATCATTGCTTCCACTCCAAACACTAAGGAGTACGAGGTTTGGCCTGTGGCTATTTTGGAAGTCGTCCTATCTGCCTACCGTACAAAAGGAAGTTCTTCTGCCCATATTCCTTTCTTCTCGTCCAACCTTTTCTTTAAGTTATTGACTATGATTTTGTTGTTGGATTCTGCTTGACCGTTGGCTTGAGGGTGGACAGGAGTTGATATTACCATCATGATTCCCCAACTTATGCAAAAGTCCATTGTCCTTTTGCTTTTTGTAACGCTTGGTTTAGGCATTTGTCAGTTTTCAACATTTTTAGATTTTTGGACTGGGACTTGACGAGTTAGGGAGCTCCAACTCGTCGAGTAGAGATCAGTTTGGACGCGGGATTAAGGATCTACTCGACGAGTTGGAAGGCCCCAACTCGACGAGTAGACACTGGGAAGGAAAACCCTAATTTTCAGGGTTTTTACCCTATTTAAAGGCCTTAAGCCTCACTTGTAGCCTCCCTTATCACCCCCCCCTTTTTTCCAGAGAAACCCTAAATCGTGTCTCATCTCCCATTTTGTGTGTATGTGAGCTTGGAAAGTGATTCTTGGTACTGTTTTGGAAGGAACTTGAAGCTTGAAGAGGTTGGATTGAGTGGAAGGCTATAGATCCGAGATTTCCTCCAGTGTGGCAACCATTTTAAGGTATAAAGTCGAAACCTTGACCTTCCATTGCTTAGATCTCCTTCTATATGAGTTTGTGGCCATTATTAGCCTAGTTTGGTACCATTCTTGGTTTGAGCATGATATGAAGATATGACTACAGATTTGGTCATCTCAGGGCCTTTGGGAACTTAAAGTTGCCAACTTTATCAAGTCTTGGCCCTCCTTCATGCTCTAAGTACCTTGACAAGCTTTGATTATATGTTTTAGCCTTTAATGCCTTGCATGGATGTAAAGTTAGCAACTTTACGTGGTATCTCAACCCTAGGGGGTTGGATTTGTAGTTTGGGGCTTTAGATTCGACTGAAAAGGGGCTGAATATGTTGAGACAGGGGAAACTCGACGAGCTGCCCTGGCAACTCGACGAGTTGGGTCGGATTTTTTCCGTTTTTTGGATACTGAGTGAACTCGGCGAGTTGGTAAGACAACTCGGCGAGTTGGTAAGACAACTCGGCGAGTTGGCTAGGGTTTTAACCAGTTTTCTGAACAATGAAGGAACTCGACGAGTTGCTAGATGCACTCGACGAGTTGGGTCAACATTCACTGTTGACCTTGACCGTTGACTTTGACTTGACCATGAGTTGACTAGGGTTGACCATTCAGTATTTTTGGCCTTTTTAGTATTGGGCCTTCGCAGATTAGGTCCATTGATAGATTTATGGACATTATAGTGTTAGGCTTTTGTTTGGGCTTGGGCCTCAGTATTGGATCTTATTGGGCCAGGGGTAGAATGGTCATTTTACCCCGTGTATGGATTAGGGATTATAGTATGGAACCCAATTTGCTAATTGGGTATATTGATTGGTAATGATAGCTTGGGAAGTCGGCGGGGCAGCAACTAAGGATGTCATTCGGGAGCTTCTGCATTCGAGGTGAGTCTCTTCACCATACCAATAGGTCTAAGGCACCAAGGCCGGCCCATTTATCTAGTTGTGATGATTATTGCGGATGTGCTATTGATACATTATGTATTTATGTGAAGACCATGTGGGGGTCCCCATGGCAAGTAGTTATATATGTGGTATGCTAGTTGATTGTGTAGTATTTGGTATGTTAGTTGTCTTTGTGATACTTGCAAGGAAGACCCCGGGGGTTCCCGAGGCAGTAGGATATGAGACCATGTGGGGGTTCCTATGGCATTACTGGCTAAGACCATGTGGGGGTTCCCATAGCAGTGGGCTAAGACCACGAGGGGGTTCCTATGGCACCCAATGTAAGACCTTGGAGGGTTTCCAGGACATCCTCATATGTTTGCATGTTTAGCTTATATATTTGTATGTATGGTTTGTATGGGAGTTAGTGAAGACCATGTGGGGGTTCCCATGGCAGTGGACTAAGACCATGAGGGGGTTTCCTATGGCACCCGGAGTAAGACCTTGGAGGGTTTCCATGGCATCCTTATATTCTTATGTGATTGGTATGGTTTATGTAGCTGTTATAGCTAATATGGATTATGTGGTTATGTGGATTATGTGGGGTATGCTCTGGGGAACTCCCTAAGCTTTGTGCTTACGGTTTACAGTTTTGTTTTCATGTATCATCGATTTGGAAAAGAAGGGCCCGGCTTGATCGCAGCGCACACACCTATGTTTTCCGCAATAAGTGATTTTGGGATGAACTCTGATAAATGTTTTAATTAACTATGTTTTGGATTGTCAGGATTAAATGATATCTATGTTTTGACTATAATAAAAATGAAATTTTAACCCTTGCTTTTTGGGTCATTACAAGTTGGTATCAGAGCCTTGGTTTGAGGGATTAGGACACACTTTCGGGTGTGTCTGGACTCAAACTGAGGATCTGTAAAGTTTTCAAAAGAAAAATGTTTTCTAAGACAAGAAAGGGTGTGGTGCATACAGTCAGCCGAGCTCAAGTAAGTTTTCGCCAAAATACCCACATATGTTATATGTTATGATTTGATTTATGAATCTGAGTATTGCATGCTAGTTAGGGCTAGGGGAGATGCCTTTATATGTTGTATGAGCTGGTAGGCTTGCATGCTAGTGCTGAGCAGTCAACAATAGATTGGCCTGATATGTGATGCTTGTAGCCTTGGGGATACTGGACGCCTTGTTAGAATGAGAATGATTATTGGTATTGATAATTGCTAAGTGTATGTTTTAAAAATTGTATACGATTAGGATCTTATAGCCTTAGAATGACTGGTTTGGCACGTTTCCTATTTTGTGTACAATTAGCATGCATAAGGCAGCCGACAGTGAGGATGGGTGGATGTGGATAGCATGGGTAGTGGTACGAGGACTGAATGTCCGTTGATAGTTTCACAGGTTGGAGAGTACCCAAGGGAGAGCCTAGGATGAGATTAGTGACAGGTATTGCCTGCTTATGGATTATATGTGTGGATAGACTGACTTGTCTAGTGTATACTGGTTTGATTTACCGTTACCTGAATGCTGCTTGCTTTGTGCTTTGTGGGATTCCTAGTGATGTGGATCAACTATTTACTGAATATGTTAAGTCACATGCAGTACAAGTTAAATAATCTAAGAGTGATGGATTAGACCCTATTGCGCAACTCTTGTCTGAGTCCAACCGCTGTATGGTTGAGAGTTTTACTCGAAGGAGTATTTGATCTCTATTGTATGTGACTATATTTATGAGGTAGTTGGTCGACAACGGTGGGAATCTTTCAGCAGCTGAGTGTAGGGTGAGGTTGGGAACCTAGGAAAGCCTAGGATATGCTCCAATGAGTTTAGTGGGGCGGTTCGGTGAAGTTGGGAACCTAGGGGAGCCTAGGAGGTGCTACGGTAGATATCGTGTTGCTGTTTAGCAGACATTTAGTATACCAGTGGAGTAAGTGACTTAGAGGATTCAGGAGGATTTCTGAGGAAAGTATGGATAGGTGTGGAAGGTAGTATTGGGCCCGTACTACTGAAAGCACATGATCCATACTCAAATCGGTGAGAGTCTTGGAGAATCTGAGAAGCTTGGGGGAAAGGAATTCTTGATTATGCTCCGATCATGAGGATATTTGCCTTGCGGGTTGAGGATGGGCACGCATAAGGAAGGACCATAGTTTGGTCCCGGCTCCGGTGGTGAGTCAGTTAGCAGAAGGACTGCCAGGATTTTGAGTTTGCCTTGGATCTCTTGTATCATGCGGCAAGGATTGATTGTGCGATTTATTGCTCTTTGGGATTGGAGACTATGTCTTGGGAGTAGTTTGAAGCCAGTTTAGAGCAGAGGTTGCTCCAGCTTTTGCAGTTCAGTCGTTGACAATTGAGCTGGTGAGTGTGTCAGGGTGCGAGAACATGAATGATATGGATCCCAGAACCGAGAACGGAAGATTGAGTAGGAGTACCTCCACGAGAGAGGTTCAGGTTAGGTGAATTTAGTGGAGGATCTCGGGCGGAGACCCAAGAGTTCGGATCATCTTTTGAGAGGCCAGCAGGATGGATCCAGTGCAAAGCTTCCGGAAACTGCACAATGGAGTTTCGTTCCAAGGATTTGGATTGTCATTGGGATCGGAAGGAAGTGTTACACCTGATGGGTTTTGAGCATTCTAACACTCCTAAGTGTACATGCAACCCTAGAAAACCTTGGATCTATGTTTGTCTAAAATACATGCAAAATACTTTTTCCAAGGTTCATAATCCTATCTAGCATACATGGGGAACTTTAAACATAAAAGATGGCTAGAATTACATACCTTGTAGTTGCTTTGATTCCTTGAAAAAACCTTGAGAGCCTAGCACCCCAAGTGTGATGCCTCAAATGTTTCACACAACACCAAATGCTCTTGGAATAAACTTTGAGAGAATTGTCTAACACTTGAAATCGGCCTTGCCCACTTGTCTCACTAGTGTAGCCGATTTTGGTTGCTAGAAGCATGCTTATATAGTATGTTGCATTAGGGTTACACCATGTAAACCCTAATGTAACATGGCTCTTCATTTCCATGACCCATGGGTTTGTAACTCCCATGGAGCATCCTATGGACCTTAGCCCAACTAGATAATCCATGGAGCATCTAGCCCACTATACAAGTATGGATGATTTACACAATCAACCTATATATTTAGTTCGTCTCCTTTTTGATTACGTAATTAATTCTAGATTAATTCTTGATCAATACTAATTAAATAATATTATTAATATATTAGAACTTATAATATATTAATAAACCATAAGTGTTATTTCTCTCATTTTAGTCTATCCAATTGCATGATGCCATGCAACCCAAATGGACCATGCCGGGTCGGGTCAAGTACATACCAGAAATAGTTATGGACTTACACACCTTATCCAACAGTCTCCCACTTGGAGAAGTTGAATAACTATAACTGCAAGTATGACTTCAGGTACCGATCAGCAATCGTAGCTCTTTTCAAGGTCTCTCGGAACTGAGAAGATGATGGTACGCCATTTAAGATAAGTGATCATATAATCCTCCGTTCTAGATATCAGCTGGACAAATACATGGATTAATGTCTTGCTTATTGTCCAATAGTTTGTTTTCCGATTTCCGATTTGTTTGACATAGAACTTAGTTGAACACATCAATTTAGTTCTGACCGGGCCCGATACATAGGTCAAAACAAAATCATAGAGGGGCCCAGATATCGCTTCTAATCCAAGAAGGAACAGATAAACTTCGACTCATATGCTTGTTCTACTACTTGTTAAATCACACACAAAGGCACGTTTTATAACATCGAGTTACCAATGTGTTTTCGCACGATCAATGCATAACCAACTCATAGTCAACAAGTCATATCTCTATGTTTAAAGACTTATATGATATTACCGTCTCGTGATCACTCGAGATAAATTCCATGAAGTGATACCAGCTAGTGTGGGTTGAATCCAATACTCAGAACTTATGAGCACTCATGAGTGTTGAGGCCATGCACAACATCTTAGACCTCTACAACCAACTCCTGACAGTCTTAATTCATATCTACTTCCAACATATGACCGACTGTGGATAATTTGATTAATATGTAAAACACAACATAAATATTCTGGAAGTCAAAACATGCAAAAGAAATAATAGTAAACGATTGACAAAAGATAGCAACACTTTACTCATAAACAAACACAACTTTTATACATCATCAAATGTCAATTACACTTTACAAATTTCAAAAATTATCTAACTACTAAAACTAATATCATCCTTCAGCCCTATGCTCCTCGCATGCTGGAGATGCTTAACCCTAACCAGTCCCTTCGTGAGGGGATTTGTCGGGTTCTCATCCGATGATACCCTCTTTGCCGCGAGGAGTCATTCTTCTATTCGATGTCTGAGGAAATGGTATTTTCTGTCAATGTGTCTGGATCTCCCGTGATCCATTGGTTCCTTTGCTAAGGAAACTGCACTTTCACTGTCACATAAAATCTCTATGGGCTCCTTTATAGCTGATACAACTCCTAGGTCTCCAATGAAGTTCTTTAGCCATATCGCCTCCTTTGCTGCCTTGCTTGCCGCTATATACTTTGATTCGCAAGTTGAATCAGCCACTATCTCCTGCTTGGAACTTTTCCAAGAAATTGCTCCTCCGTTTAAGGTAAAGACCCAGCCTGACTGAGAGTAGAAATTATTCCTATCAGTCTGGAAGCTAGCATCATTATACCCTATAACTCTCAAGTCATCACTCCCACCAAGGGTAAGGACCCAGTCCTTAGTCCTTCGCAGGTACTTGAGAATGTTCTTTACCGCAGTCCAGTGAGCCTTGCCAGGGTTACCCTGATATCTGCTGGCGATGCTCAATGAAAAAGCCACATCAGGACGAGTACAAGTCATAGCATACATGATCGAGCCTACAGCTGAAGCATAAGGTACTCGACTCATTTCTGCTATCTCAACCTCGGTACTCAGGCTTTGAGTCTTACTCAATCTAGCGTTACTCTGGATGGGTAACTCTCCTTTCTTGGAATCTTGCATGCTGAATCTCTTCAGCATATTATCCAAGTAGGTACTCTGACTAAGTCCAATTAGTCTTTTACTCCGGTCTCTCAGAATCCTTATCCCTAGAATATAGGCAGCTTCCCCTAGGTCTTTCATAGCGAAACACTTCCCAAGCCAGGACTTCACTTCCTGCAAGGTTGGGATGTCATTTCCTATGAGTAGTATGTCATCCACATACAGTACCAAAAAGCTAACTATACTCCCACTAGCCTTGACATATACACAAGATTCATCTTCACTCATCGAAAAGCCAAACTCTTTGACTTTCTAATCGAAACAAAGATTCCATCTGCGAGGTGCTTGTTTCAATCCATAGATGGATTTCTCAAGCTTACACACTTTATTAGGGTACTCTGTGCTGACAAAACCCTCAGGCTGACTCATGTAAACATCCTCAGCCAACTTCCCATTAAGGAAAGCGGTTTTGACATCCATTTGCCATATTTCATAGTCATGAAATGCAGCAATGGCTAACAATACCCTAATAGACTTGATCTTGGCTACTGGTGAAAAGGTCTCATAATAATAAACTCCTGGAGTTTGAGAAACACCCTTTGCAACCAGTCGCTCCTTATAAGTGTGTACATTACCATCCATGTCGGTCTTCTTCTTGAAGATCCATTTGCACCCAACTGTCTTACGACCTGGTACGTTGTCAACCAAGTTCCAAACTTGATTGTCATACATGGACTGTATCTCGCTGTCCATTGCCTCTTTCCATTTAGCAGACTCGGGGCCTGCCATGGCTTCCGCATAGCTATTAGGTTCATCCAGACTTACCAGTGTCTCATCACTGATAAGTGTCTCACCTTCCGGAGTAATATGGAAACCATAGTAGTGCTCAGGTGCATTCCTAACCCTTGTGGAACGCCTCAGAGGTACAGACTCGTCAATTGGATCAACATGAGTTTCCTCCTCAAGTTGACTGCTAGGGTTTGAGGTTCCTTCACCACTTGACTCTTGAATTTCTTCAAGGTCATTTTGCCTCCCACTGTTTCCCTGGCTTATGAATTCTCTATCTCGAAAGACACCCCTCCTTGCTACAAAGACCACATTCTCACTAGGTTTGTAGAAGAGGTAACCAAAGGATTTCTATGGGTAGCCGATGAAAATAAACATCTCACTTTGAGGTTTGAGCTTATCATGAGTCTCGCGTCTCACGAAAGCTTCGCAACCCCAAATCTTGATGTGGTCTAGATTAGGAACTTTTCCAGTCCACATCTCGTGAGGTGTTTTGGCAACCTTCTTTTTAGGGACCAGATTAAGGATATGGGCGGCAGTCTCTAAGGCATACCCCCAGAATGAGATTGGTAGCGAAGCTCGACTCATCATGGAACGAACCATGTCAAACAAGGTTCGATTACGCCTCTCAGCTACACCATTCAACTGTGGTGTCCTGGGAGGTGTCAATTGTGAGACAACCCCACATTCCTTAAGATAGTCGAGGAACTCTGTACTAAGATACTCACCTCCACGATCGGATCGAAGCATCTTAATGTTCCTGCCCAATTGATTCTCGACTTCCTGTTTAAACTCTTTAAATCTTTCGAAAGTCTCTGACTTATGCTTGATTAAGTAGACATATCCATATCTACTATAATCATCCGTAAAAGTCACATAATAACGATTAGCATCCCTTGTGGCAGTTTTGAAGGGTCCACACACATCCGTGTGCACTAGATCCAACAAACCTTCACCCCTAGCACAAGAACCTGTGAAGGGTGACTTTTTTATTTTTCCAAGTAAGCATGATTCACAACTATCATCTGACTTTAGGTCAAATGACTCCAAGACTCCATCCTTTTGGAGTTGGCTTATGCGTTTCTTGCTTACTTGTCCAAGACGACAATGTCATAATGATGCTTTATCCAAGTTATTATCATTAGTAGAATCAATACACAACACATTATTTCCTAAATTATCTACAACAGACACAGCTTCATACACATCATCACAAGGTAATGCTTTAAACTAAAACACATTATTAAAGAAAGCATTTATTCCACCAACTTCATTATCAAAAGAAAAGGTAAACCCTTGTTTGTACAAAGCATGAAAGGAAATAACATTTCTTGCCATTTCAGGCGAATAACAACATTTATTCAAATCTAAAGTAAACCCACTACTTAGCAACAAATTATAAACTCCAATCTTGGTGACAGGTGAAACTTTCCTATTCCCCATGATCAAGTTTATCTTTCCATGCTCCACATTCTCACTTCTTCTTAGTCCCTGCAAATCAGAACAAATATGAATACCACAGCCGGTATCAAGGACCCAAGAGTTAGAATAGGGTGAGTTATTAGATAATATAGTGTAAATACCTGCATGGTTGGGTTTTACTTTCCCATCCTTCAAATCTTGCTGGTACTTTGGGCAGTTCTGCTTCCAGTGCGCCTTTTCATGGCAATAGAAGCATTCAGCCTCTTTTGGATCAGAAGAAGGAGTGACGAAACCTTTCTTGGTTCCGCTTGTAGAAGAGCCATCAAGGGTCTTACCCTTGGTACCCTTCGAAGGGTTCTTCCTCTTTTTCCCTCTACCTTTCCCGATTGCCAGGACAGGTGCGGAGTTTGGAGTAGGAGTAGGAGTGGTAACAACCGACTTACCTTTAAGACATGACTCTACGGTCTTTAGGAGTCCTTGAAGTTTGCTGAGGGTGACTTCTTCCTTGTTCATGTGGTATGTCATGCGGAATTGATCATAACACGATGGTAAGGAGTGAAAAATGATAGCTATTGCTAACTCCTCGGGGAAGTTCACATTCAGCTTCATCAAACGGTCCACATACCTTTGCATTTTCTGCATGTGGCCCATGATGGGTTCACCATCTTTCATTCGGGTTGTTATCATGGAGGAGATAATTTCATATCACTCTTGACGAGCACTCTGATGGTAGCGGTCCATCAAATCCTGGTGCATCTCAAAAGGATAGTAGTCCTCATAGGACTTTTGGAGCTCGGCTGTCATAGTGGCCATCATGATGCATGCCACTTTGGTTTTGTTCTCATACCGAGTGACCATCCTGATGTTCCTGATCCAATCTGTAAAGTTGGATCCATTAAAGATGACTCTCCCACAAAGGTTCATGAGAGATAAGGAGCCGGTAGGGTTTGAGCCAGAAGCAGCATTGTTGGAAGACATCTGAAAAGAAGAAAAGACAAGTTTAGTTTAGATATAAAGATAGTCCTTAATAAAACACCCATATGTAATATTAAGGCTAGGATCCAATCACAATATATTATAACTTAGAAGAGGGATGCCGTAATCTAAGCTAAAACATATTTGAAAGGTAGGTGAACGACGATTCACCAATTTCCACCACGAAAAACGAAATATATAAATTATTAGGTTTTTTATTTGGTTTTAGAAACTCCTAGATTCTTTTGAGATTCATTGAACTTTTCAATGGCATGTTTCAATCTCGAGTGTGCCCTTCATGTTTTGTGACTGGGATACCGAGGATCACAAAACAAGGTGTGAAGTAACCATGCAAATTACTTGGTACCCTTAATGTTTTTCACTTAGATGTGCCGGTTAACCACACGCGCTCCACCGACCTATGAAAAACCTTAAGTCACCCTTTGCCTACTTTGTTAAGTCCAAGTTAGTGTGTCGGTTAACCACACACGCTCCACTAACGACTTAATCAAAGTGCAAAGTGTAATTTCATGGGTTAGCCCCTTATTCACATTTTCCTAAAGTAACTAAGATTGGGAATTTATAAAACATTTAGTTACTTTATAATAATCATTATACTTTTAATGAGAATTTTAAGTCATTGTCCTACCCGTTCGGCTAACGACCCTGCACCAGTCAAGGAAGCGGTGGGTGAGAGTGGACACCCATTAAGCTGCCATTTTATAGGCAACAACCTTATACCCCCCTTATAGACCGGCTTCGTGAATGAGGCCTACTAACGGTAAAACGACTTGATCTTATACATATATATATATATATATATATATATATATATATATATATATATATATATATATATATATATATATTATTAACTTATAATATTATAAAGTATAAGGCTTGAATTTTAACTTTTAAAATTCTAGGGGTTGGAACTAAAGTTTACTAGATGACATTACATGTTCCAAAACTTGAGGGCAAGTTTTGTAACTTTACAAAACCTTTCAATTCATAACTGTCACACCCCAAAACCGGAATGGCGGAAACGTTCTGGGGCGGAGGACATCATGTTTAGTATCACAAGACATGCATCATAGTAAGCAAGTAATAAACAACCATTTCATTAGAAAGAAAGTGTTTACAAAGTATGTGATTCACATAATATAGAATACATAACAAATAACAAAAAAGACATGAAGCTATACTGCTCCATCTTCTGAATCCCAGTGCGCGAACCTGTCTATTGGTCTCCTGAGAATACAAGTTATTTTGAAAGCGTAGATCATCATTTAAGCTGGTGAGTTCATAAGATTTTAGTGATGTAGTAAGTAGTAAGAAAGTTTGTAGAAAGTTGTAGTAAGTTGTAGTAAGTTATGTTTAGAAAAGTTTGCCTGTTCCTCCAGAAAATCCTATATTTCCTGCTTTGATGAAAGATAAGTAAAAATGACTCTACAGTCCTTTCTATGAGTATTAAATGGATACAAGTTATATAAAACTCAGAGTAAACAAACAATCGGTTGTATGTATCTGCCCTAAGCCCACAACCAAACAAGGAATAGGAAATGAGGCGGAAGACACACATCCCATTGTTTGTTAGATCATCGTTGAGTATAACCCCTGCGTATTCACTCTGTACTCATGGAATTAACGGTAATAGTTCCTTTATATTTGATGAAAAGATCCTTTAAGAAAACCCTTATTTTGTTATAATAAAATGATAACCACAGTAGTTCTTTCTATAATCACTTAGTTTATACTAGTTATATATAATCTAATATCGAACAGATAGTTAATTGTGTGAATCTGCCCTAAACCCACAACCAAACAAGGAACAGGAAATGAAGCGGAAAGCACACATCCAACTACCTATCGGATATTAATTATATATAACCCTGGTGTATAAACTAAGGTATTATAGGATTAACCACCTAAGGTCCTTAAGTTTTACTGGTTTAATAAAATGGATTAAACCCTTTACTGGTTAAGTTTCTAGTTTTGTATACCAAAAGTTCTTTATTTGAAAAGTATGTTTTATACTAGAAAACGGTGCATTTAAATAGTGTCCTAAGACCTGACCCATACATGGTACCCCTTATGATTACTTAGTGTATACGGAACATATATATAGCTAAGCTCGGATAGATAGTAGGTTGGGTGTATCTGCTCTGAGCCCACAACCAAACAAGGAACAGGAAATGAAGTGGAAAGCACACATCCTACTACCTGTCAGACCCGATTAATATATATCCCAGAATGCATACACGAAGGAATAAAGTTAGCATTATAGATCCCTTTCTACTGAATGTACTAGACTCGACTGTTCTGTGTGTCGTTTGTAAAATGTAAGTTTTCCCTAGTTTATAACTATCTTGACTCGAAAATAGTTTGTATTAGCTTTCAAGTGGAACTGTCACTTACTGAAAGTAATGGGAATTTATAAGTACGCAGTTGTCTTTTGAATTGACATACTGTAGTAATAATTACCTTAAAACATGTTTGTTTTAGTAAGGTCATAATGTGAAGGCTAGTACCCTTAGTATACGCTCAGGTCCTGACACAAGTCGAAAGCTGAAAAGACAAGGTTATCCTAGTTCTGGGTGTATCAGGTCCTGACTTCCACAGGGTTCTGGAAACAATTCATAAAAGAGTCTACACCTAATAAACTTTATGAATTTGGAATGGATATCCTCGAATGAATATCTGTTGCCTGAATAACTGTTACCAGTTGCATGTAAGAAAATAATCCTAACATATAATGTGAGCAGTGTCTCCACTCGCTCAATAAGTTAAACAAGATTATTATTTATTAGTGTGACGCATAAGACGTTTTGGTTACTTCAGTTGATCCTTCTTTGAAAGCTCCTCATGAACTTGCTCTCATTTCCTCCTGACTCTTCTGTTGTCTACTATGAGGAAGTGGTTACATCTACCTGGGCTTGTCGTGCGAGAATGGAAGTGACTACAGAATCTATGAGATTAAGTGAAACGTTATGGGGTGATCCTTACAGAGTCCACCTATAATTGCACAATGTATACAAGTTGTATATAACTTAAGACTAAATAGACCTTAGAATAAGTGACCCTACTCCAAAACCACAACCAACAAGGAACAGGTAGTGAAGCGTAGATCTCAAATTCTAAGTCTATAAAATCTCAATTATATATAACCTTGGGAGTATACACTGCAAGATTATAGACCTATCCGTAAGGGTCTTTTAAGTTATCACATAAGTTATTTGTATAGTGACTAAAATACTCCTATAGTATTTTAATGTAATCTACTTGGTATGTTTTAAACTTGTTATCGCGTTATAGTATCATATAATACTCCTATAGTATTCTAACTCTAATGTACTTGATCTAGTATTCTCTTGACTTAGTATTAGGTAAGTTTTAAGACCGTTACAACACCACATCCCTACCAAACACATGTCGGTCACATCTCGAATGAATATAGTTGATCAGGCTATATTGATCCTAGCTATGATTACATAACTGTTCAGGTTTGACCATAGTGTTCAACCTTTAACTTGTTATGTTCTGTTCTACTTGTGATACTTGTTCTAGTATGTATATATGTATTAGCAAGTATGTATACTTTTATAAGGTATCATTATATATTTAAAATATTTTCTTATCCAGAGCTCTTCGGACCCATTGTATTTATAGTTGTATATCTTTTATCGGTTGATATACTTAGTTCACTATAAACAATGCTCTGATACCAATCTGTCACACCCCAAAACCGGAACGGCGGAAACGTTCTGGGGCGGAGGACGTCATGTTTAGTATGACAAGACATGCATCATAGTAAGCAAGTAATAAACAACCATTTCATTAGAAAGAAAGTGTTTACAAAGTATGTGATTCACAGAATATAGAATGCATAGCAAATAACAAAAAAGACATGAAGCTATACTGCTCCATCTTCTGAATCCCAGTGCGCGAACCTGTCTATTGGTCTCCTGAGAATACAAGTTATTTTGAAAGCGTAGATCAGCATTTAAGCTGGTGAGTTCATAAGATTTTAGTGATGTAGTAAGTAGTAAGAAAGTTTGTAGAAAGTTGTAGTAAGTTGTAGTAAGTTCTGTTTAGAAAAGTTTGCATGTTCCTCCAGAAAATCCTGTATTTCCTGCTTTGATGAAAGATAAGTAAAAATGACTCTACAGTCCTTTCTATGAGTATTAAATGGATACAAGTTATATAAAACTCAGAGTAAACAAACAATCGGTTGTGTGTATATGCCCTAAGCCCACAACCAAACACGAAATAGGAAATGAGGCGGAATACACACATCCCATTGTTTGTTAGATCATCGTTGAGTATAACCCTGCGTATTCACTCGGTACTCACGGAGTTAACTGTAATAGTTTCTTTATATTTGATGAAAAGATCCTTTAAGAAAACCCTTATTTCTTATAATAAAATAATAACCACAGTAGTTCCTTCTATAATCACTTAGTTTATACTAGTTATATATAATCTAATATCGAACAGATAGTTAATTGTGTGAATCTGCCCTAAACCCACAACCAAACAAGGAACAGGAAATGAAGCGGAAAGCACACATCCAACTACCTATCGGATATTAATTATATATAACCCTGGTGTATAAACTAAGGTATTATAAGATTAACCACCTAAGGTCCCTTAAGTTTTACTGGTTTAATAAAATGGATTAAACCCTTTACTGGTTAAGTTTCTAGTTTTGTATACCAAAAGTTCTTTATTTGAAAAGTATGTTTTGTACTAGAAAACGTTGCATTGAATTAGTGTCCTAAGACCTGACCCATACATGGTACCCCTTATGATTATTTGGTGTATACGGAACATATATATATATATATATATATATATATATATATATATATATATATATATATATATATATAGCTAAGCTCGGATAGATAGTAGGCTGGGTGTATCTGCTCTGAGCCCACAACCAAACAAGGAACAGGAAATGAAGCGGAAAGCACACATCCTACTACCTGTCGGACCTGATTAATATATATCCCTGAATGCATACACGAAGGAATCATAAAGTTAGCATTATAGATCTCTTGCTACTGAATGTACTAGACTCAACTATTCTGTGTGTCGTTTGTAAAATGTAAGTTTTCCCTAGTTTATAACTATCTTGACTCGAAAATAGTTTGTATTAGCTTTCAAGTGGAATTGTCACTTACTGAAAGTAGTCGGAATTTATAAGTACGCAGTTGTCTTTTGAATTGACATCCTGTAGTATTAATTACCTTAAAACATGTTTGTTTTAGTAAGGTCATAATGTGAAGGCTAGTACCCTTAGTATACGCTCTCCCTGTCAAGAGATTCTGGGGACCAAACGCGACTGTAGCAAACAATTGCTAGCCGTGTAATTCACATTAAAGTTATATGATCATGTATACCCAATTTAACTATCACCTTTTGTTAAGAACAATGAGTTAGTGATTCATTGGTATAATTAAATCTTGTAGTTGTTCTATGCTATAGCATCTTAGTATGTTCGTTCTGTTATAGTATCTTAGTATGTTCTCTTGAAGTATTGTATCTACCTCCTTGTTTCTCTTTATGTTATCATGTATTGTATCTACCTCCCTGTTTCTCTTTATAGTATGTTCTAGCATCTAGTATGAACTGAACCTCTAAACTATACACCTTATAGTTTACTAGAATTTTACTTGAACTGTTATTGAAAAGACTCATTTTACTACTAAGTTATGCTTGTACTTTAAAAATGGAGTTTGGTTAAACTATAAAGTAACATAACTTTAAAAGAGTTTTTGAAATGTTTTGATCACTTATAAAAGACCTAACCAACCTTTTGAAAGATGTTTATAACAAACAATTACACAATTATCATTGTGTTCAACTTGTATCCCCCCCCCCCCCTTCAAAGCATTTAAAACTGTTTAAAAGATTGATTATGGGGTATGAACTCACCTTATGTGGGTGATTCAAACGAATATACGCGTAAGGATGAGAAGTTCCACGAATGAAGTCCTGAGACACAACAAGTCCTAAATGACATATATGGCATATAAAGGCATGAATATAGTGTTTATAAGCAACTATATGAAAGGAAACACCTTAAGGGACTAGGAAACACTTTGACCAAGTGTTGGAATCACATGTGATTCATCTAAGGGATGTTTAAGGTCAAGAAATGGTGTTTACGGCCATGAGTTTACGACCATGGAGCTTTGGGCCGTAAACTCATGGTAAAAGGTGCATAAGTGGGTGTTTGAATGGTAGGGAAGCTTGAGGGACCATTGCTCTACACAAGGATGAGCAAAACTAACTTATTGGAAGGTGTTGAGGTGTTTACGGCCACACCAAAAGTGTATGGCCGTAAACTCACCAAATGGTCTCATTTTGGGTCTTAAAGGGAAGGGTTCTCAAAGGTTCAAGTGTCCCAAAGGTTAGCTAATGTATAGAAGTGTTTAGGGTTCAAAACTTGGCTATAATTAGGGTTTACGGCCAAGGGAGATGTTCTTTGGCCGTAAACTCTCATTTATGTTGAGTTTGGTGATGTTTCAAGGCTATGATCTAATGTCTAACATGCTATACTAGAAGATGGATGAAAAAGTCACACTTTTGAGGCTTTAGATGAGTTCACGGCTACCAAGAACAAGTGTGTGTTCTTGGTGTTCTTGGTGAAAGTTGAAGATCTAGCAAAATGTTGATTTCAATGGATGAAATCAAAGAGTGATTCATGAGAAAGAAGGGTAACACCAACTAGAGGGAAGAATCACTTACATTTGTGAAGATCGGGAGTGAAAATCTCGATGATACTTGAGAGAGAACTCAAGTGTTCTTGAGGTGAAAGTGAAATAATGAAGGAAAAGTGAAGGGATTGAGACCTTAAGGGGGAGTTTACGGCTAGCCATGACTTTATGGCCGTAAACTCATGAGTCTTGGCCATGAACTCCTTTTTGTTGGTGTTTAGGCTTGAATGTTTTACAGTTTCTCTATCAGATACATTCTAACACTCATTCCTTAAGTGTACTAGGCTTAAAACTCCTTAGAATGATCTTTACCAAGGCTAGAACTCATTAGAAATGAGTCTGACACTCAGTTGAGTTGAATGGTTGGACTTTACTGGGCAAGAATTTTCGGTTTGTCACATCATCCCCCCGTTAGATGGAATTTCGTCCCGAAATTAGCTTTCTTAGCAGTACTACTGGGGTTACGCTCCTCTGATTGGCAGAATATCCACTCGTAGACCTGGCAACTTTGCCTTACTGTTCATGATAGGATTCGTACTTGGTCCATCTATAATTACTTCATGTATACAAGTCGTATATAATTAGGATTAGTAAGACGGTCGAATGTGCGACTCTGCCCCTGGTCCACAACCAAACAAGGAACAAGAGATAGGGCTGAAACACACATACTAGATCTGCGTAGTCATAATCATATACCACTCTCGCATATATACTGAATAGTGATAGGTGGGCTATATTCGTCCTTAGCCTCTGTGCTTGAACTTGGTCTGCTGGACGAGTGGTATTTCGGAAAGGTCTGTGGACATACGACGGCAAGGCTTCGGAGGACAAAGTACTCTTTGCACGAGTACTTCAGGGTTTAGAATACGAAAGACAAAACTGAGGTTTAGATCGGACTGTTGTAACGAATGACGAAGGTTTCGTGAACTTGACGGTCGAGGCGATTAGAAACCTATGAACTTAGTATGGTGAGGACCACGCCAACTCATGACGAAAGATCGAAACGGACTCTTTACTGAACAAAAGTTTTGGCCGATTTGAAAGAAATGTATGCTATACGATGATGTACTCCCTAGTGTGCTCGAAAAATGTACTCTTTGTAAATGTTCTGGTGCTTTATGTTTTCCTCATGATGTTAACACTTCTACGTATCGTACCGCGATGTACGCATACATACCGCAAAAGTTCTTTGTTATCTAGTATTGATACTTAAACTACGATCCTCCTTGGTACCACTACAATCGCCTGAAATATACATGTTATGAATACTTAAGATGAATTAAGGCGGAATCACTCACTCTAAGTCTGCAAAATCTTAGTTATGCACAACCCTTAATGTACATACTAAGCCATCATAGCTTCTCAGAACGGATCTCTTAGTTCTTTAGAATACTGTGACCTACTTCATTATGTGAGTTATTATAATTACTTTTAAGTGTTATCCCCCAAGTTTTAATCTTATATGAATATAAATTAATTTTCAAAGTAATTACTATTTCGAAAACGTACCGCTGTTTGATGACGACTCCGAGGTCGATTCTCCTGCGGTGATCATCAGAATTCTTCCATCCGCTCCTGAGTTCCTTGTTATTGGGTAGTCCTCCTGGTAGTGTCCAGTCTCACCACAGCCGTTGCAGGCTTGGTTTTCCTCAACTCCGGGGACTTGGGAGATCGGTTGAGCCGGTGCCCTGCAGAAACGGAATGTGTGTCCCTTTCTGTGGCAGTTCAGACACTGCATTTCCCGGCATTCTCCGGTGTGGTGATAGTTGCACTTTCCACACTTCGGGAGGGTTCCAGCATATCGACTGGCAGGTACTGGAGTAGCAGGTGTTGTGGAGGCGTATATAGTACTCGTTTGTGCCTCCTGCTGGGTGTCCTGTGTTGTTCGCTGCTTCTTCCTCTTGTTCCCCGACTTCTGTCCATAGTCCTCTTCCCTTGATGGCTCGGGAATGGGGACTTCCATACCATGGCGGACTCCATGGTCGATGAGTCGCTGAGCCAGGCGTTTAGCACTATCGAATGTGGCTGGGTTAGAAGACATCACATCTCCTTGGATCGGGGCAGATAGACCCCAGATGTATCTTTCTATCTTCTTGCTCTCTGGGGTAACCATCCCGGGGCATAGTGCCGCTAGATCGCTGAACCGGTCAGTGTAGGCCACTATGTATGAGCCGGCCATAGTGAGCTCCCACAGTTCTTGTTCCAGCTTTTGAACTTCGCCCAACGGGCAGTATTCTTCCAGCATCAACTCTTTTAAGTTTTCCCAACCTATTGAGTTGGCCACTAATAGGGTCAGTGACTTTACATGGCTGTTCCACCATGTCAGGGCTCTGTCAGAAAAGGTGCAGGCAGCAAACTTCACTTTGCTCCCTTCAGGGCACGAACAGATTTCGAAGACTGGATCTGTTTTCTCGAACCATCGCATCAGAGCGATGACTCCACCATTCCCATCGAAGGAATTTGGTTTGCAGTTCATGAAGTATTTATACGAACACTCCCTTTGGTGTTCGTGAGTAACTCTGGGGTTGGTTAAATGGGCACCGCTACCAGATCCGAGGGTACCACTTTCACCGAAGTGAGCTAGAGCAGTTGCCACTGCGGAGAATATCGCTGCTTGAAGATCAGCAGGATCGAATTGCGGTGGTGGAGTTGGAGTTATCGGTGTAGTGCGTCTGTTTGATCTGCGAGGAGGCATCTTTTCTAAAAGAATACAAAGATGAGATGGAATAAGTCTAAAGCAATGGACACAAGTCGAAAGCTGAAAAGACAAGGTTATCCTAGTTCTGGGTGTATCAGGTCCTGACTTCCACAGGGTTCTGGAAACAATTCATAAAAGAGTCTATACCTAATAAACTTTATGAATTTGGAATGGATATCCTCGAATGAATATCTGTTGCCTGAATAACTGTTACCAGTTGCATGTAAGAAAATAATCCTAACATATAATGTGAGCAATGTCTCCACTCGCTCAATAAGTTAAACAAGATTATTATTTATTAGTGTGACGCATAAGACGTTTTGGTTACTTCAGTTGATCCTTCTTTGAAAGCTCCTCATGAACTTGCTCTCATTTCCTCCTGACTCTTCTGTTGTCTACTATGAGGAAGTGGTTACATCTACCTGGGCTTGTCGTGCGAGAATGGAAGTGACTACATAATCTATGAGATTAAGTGAAACGTTATGGGGTGATCCTTACAGAGTCCACCTATAATTGCACAATGTATACAAGTTGTATATAACTTAAGACTAAATAGACCTTAGAATAAGTGATCCTACTCCAAAACCACAACCAACAAGGAACAGGTAGTGAAGCATAGATCACAAATTCTAAGTCTATAAAATCTCAATTATATATAACCTTGGGAGTATACACTGCAAGATTATAGACCTATCCGTAAGGGTCTTTTAAGTTATCAAATAAGTTATTTATATAGTGACTAAAATACTCCTATAGTATTTTAATGTAATCTACTTGGTATGTTTTAAACTTGTTATCGCGTTATAGTATCATAGAATACTCCTATAGTATTCTAACTCTAATGTACTTGATCTAGTATTCTCTTGACTTAGTATTAGGTAAGTTTTAAGACCGTTACAACACCACATCCCTCCCAAACACATGTCGGTCACATCTCGAATGAATATAGTTGATCAGGCTATATTGATCCTAGCTATGATTACATAACTGTTCAGGTTTGACCATAGTGTTCAACCTTTAACTTGTTATGTTCTGTTCTACTTGTGATACTTGTTCTAGTATGTATATATGTATTAGCAAGTATGTATACTTTTATAAGGTATCATTATATATTTAAAATATTTTCTTATCCAGAGCTCTTCGGACCCATTGTATTTATAGTTGTATATCTTTTATCGGTTGATATACTTAGTTCACTATAAACAATGCTCTGATACCAATCTGTCACACCCCAAAACCGGAACGGCGGAAACGTTCTGGGGCGGAGGACGTCATGTTTAGTATGACAAGACATGCATCATAGTAAGCAAGTAATAAACAACCATTTCATTAGAAAGAAAGTGTTTACAAAGTATGTGATTCACATAATAGAAAATACATAGCAAATAACAAAAAAGACATGAAGCTATACTGCTCCATCTTCTGAATCCCAGTGCGCGAACCTGTCTATTGGTCTCCTGAGAATACAAGTTATTTTGAAAGCGTAGATCAGCATTTAAGCTGGTGAGTTCATAAGATTTTAGTGATGTAGTAAGTAGTAAGAAAGTTTGTAGAAAGTTGTAGTAAGTTGTAGTAAGTTCTGTTTAGAAAAGTTTGCATGTTCCTCCAGAAAATCCTATATTTCCTGCTTTGATGAAAGATAAGTAAAAATGACTCTACAGTCATTTCTATGAGTATTAAATGGATACAAGTTATATAAAACTTAGAGTAAACAAACAATCGGTTGTGTGTATATGCCCTAAGCCCACAACCAAACACGGAATAGGAAATGAGGCGGAATACACACATCCCATTGTTTGTTAGATCATCGTTGAGTATAACCCCTGCGTATTCACTCGGTACTCACGGAGTTAACTGTAATAGTTTCTTTATATTTGATGAAAAGATCCTTTAAGAAAACCCTTATTTCTTATAATAAAATAATAACCACAGTAGTTCCTTCTATAATCACTTAGTTTATACTAGTTATATATAATCTAATATCGAACAGATAGTTAATTGTGTGAATCTGCCCTAAACCCACAACCAAACAAGGAACAGGAAATGAAGCGGAAAGCACACATCCAACTACCTATCGGATATTAATTATATATAACCCTGGTGTATAAACTAAGGTATTATAAGATTAACCACCTAAGGTCCCTTAAGTTTTACTGGTTTAATAAAATGGATTAAACCCTTTACTGGTTAAGTTTCTAGTTTTGTATACCAAAAGTTCTTTATTTGAAAAGTATGTTTTGTACTAGAAAACGTTGCATTGAATTAGTGTCCTAAGACCTGACCCATACATGGTACCCCTTATGATTATTTGGTGTATACGGAACATATATATATATATATATATATATATATATATATATATATATATATATATATATATATGTATATATATATATATATATATATATATATATATAGCTAAGCTCGGATAGATAGTAGGCTGGGTGTATCTGCTCTGAGCCCACAACCAAACAAGGAACAGGAAATGAAGCGGAAAGCACACATCCTACTACCTGTCGGACCTGATTAATATATATCCCTGAATGCATACACGAAGGAATCATAAAGTTAGCATTATAGATCTCTTTCTACTGAATGTACTAGACTCAACTATTCTGTGTGTCGTTTGTAAAATGTAAGTTTTCCCTAGTTTATAACTATCTTGACTCGAAAATAGTTTGTATTAGCTTTCAAGTGGAATTGTCACTTACTGAAAGTAGTCGGAATTTATAAGTACGCAGTTGTCTTTTGAATTGACATCATGTAGTATTAATTACCTTAAAACATGTTTGTTTTAGTAAGGTCATAATGTGAAGGCTAGTACCCTTAGTATACGCTCTCCCTGTCAAGAGATTCTGAGGACCAAACGCGACTGTAGCAAACAATTGCTAGCCGTGTAATTCACATTAAAGTTATATGATCATGTATACCCAATTTAACTATCACCTTTTGTTAAGAACAATGAGTTAGTGATTCATTGGTATAATTAGATCTTGTAGTTGCTCTATGCTATATCATCTTAGTATGTTCGTTCTGTTATAGTATCTTAGTATGTTCTCTTGAAGTATTGTATCGACCTCCTTGTTTCTCTTTATGTTATCATGTATTGTATCTACCTCCCTGTTTCTCTTTATAGTATGTTCTAGAATCTAGTATGATCTGAACCTCTAAACTATACCCCTTATCGTTTACTAGAATTTTGACTTGAACTGTTATTGAAAAGACTCATTTTACTACTAAGTTATGCTTGTACTTTAAAACGAAGTTTGGTTAAACTATAAAGTAACATAACTTTAAAAGAGTTTTTGAAATGTTTTGATCACTTATAAAATACCTAAGAAACCTTTTGAAAGATGTTTATAACAAACAATTACACAATTATCATTGTGTTCAACTTGTATGCCCCCCCCCCCCCTTAAAAGCATTCAAAACTTGGCTATAATTAGGGTTTACGGCCAAGGGAGATGTTCTTTGGCCGTAAACTCTCATTTATGTTGAGTTTGGTGATGTTTCAAGGCTATGATCTAATGTCTAACATGGTATACTAAAAGATGGATGAAAAACTCACACTTTTGAGGCTTTAGATGAGTTCACAGCCACCAAGAACAAGTGTGTGTTCTTGGTGAAAGTTGAAGATCTAGCAAAATGTTGATTTCAATGGATGAAATCAAAGAGTGATTCATGAGAAAGAAGGGTAACAACAACTAGAGGGAAGAATCACTTACATTTGTGAACATCGGGAGTGAAAATCTCGATGATACTTGAGAGAGAAATCAAGTGTTCTTGAGGTGAAAGTGAAATAATGAAGGAAAAGTGAAGGGATTGAGACCTTAAGGGGGTGTTTACGGCCAGCCATGACTTTATGGCCGTAAAATCATGAGTCTTGGCCGTGAACTCCTTTTTGTTGGTGTTTAGGCTTGAATGTTGTACAGTGTCTCTAGCAGGTACATTCTAACACTCATTCCTTAAGTGTACTAGGCTTAAAACTCCTTAGAATGATATTTACCAAGGCTATAACTCATTAGAAATGAGTCTGACACTCAGTTGAGTTGAATGGTTGGACTTTACAGGGCAAGAATTTTCGGGTTGTCACAATAACTTATGAGTTATTAAAATGAAGACTCTTTAGTTTTGTAAATTATGTGTTCTTTTAATGGATTTATTACAAAGTGACTTTTGGCTATCCATAACTTGAGGACAAGTTATGGACTCCATTAAAACACATAAAGATCATGAATTCAGCATTAAACAAGTAATTCCTATGATCTATCAAGAACTCATAAGAACATGAATGATCATATCAAAATTTCAAGAACATATGAAGACATATAATCATGTAATTTTGATATTAGCCATTGTAAATTGATTAGAAAAAACATTACACCATCTAAAACAAGTTTTAAAACACCAAAACAGTATAGGGTAATGTTTCCAGTCTATTTCCAGCAGCAAAACTCGAAAAACTGCACTCAGGGGCTCCTACTCGTCGAGTGCAAGAACCTACTCGACGAGTAGGATGAGTTTGGTCATGGACTCGTCGAGTCCCCCCATGGACTCGGCGAGTTCATGCTTCAGAATGCATAAAAACGAGTTTTTTCACAATTATGCATCAGGTATCAAACAAACAAGCCTAGGCTCTGATACCACTGATGGGTTTTGAGCATTCTAACACTCCTAAGTGTACATGCGACCCTAGAAAACCTTGGATCTATGTTTGTCTAAAATACATGCAAAATACTTTTTCAAGGTTCATATTCCTATCTAGCATACATGGGGAACTTTAAACATAAAAGATGGCTAGAATTACATACCTTGTAGTTGCTTTGATTCCTTGAAAAAACCTTGAGAGCCTAGCACCCCAAGTGTGATGCCTCAAATGTTTCACACAACACCAAATGCTCTTGGAATAAACTTTGAGAGAATTGTCTAGCACTTGAAATCAGCCTTGCCCTCTTGTCTCACTAGTGTAGCCGATTTTGGTTGCTAGAAGCATGCTTATATAGTATGTTGCATTAGGGTTACACCATGTAAACGCTAATGTAACATGGCTCTTCATTTCCATGACCCATGGGTTTGTAACTACCATGGAGCATCCTATGGACCTTAGCCCAACTAGATAATCCATGGAGCATCTAGCCCACTATACAAGTATGGATGATTTACACAATCAACCCATATATTTAATTAGTCTCCTTTTTGATCACTTAATTAATTCTAGATTAATTCTTGATCGATACTAATTAAATAATATTATTAATATATTAGAACTTATAATATATTAATAAACCATAAGTGTTATTTCTCTCATTTTAGTCTATCCAATTGCATGATGCCATGCAACCCAAATGGACCATGCCGGGTCGGGTCAAGTACATACCAGAAATAGTTATGGACTTAGACACCTTATCCAACAACACCATGTCCTCAGGGTGGTAGAGGTAACACAGGAGGAGGTGGTCAGAATTCCTTCAGATGTTGCGGATATGCTATCTTCTGCCACTTTAGGTGGATATCGAGAATTTGCATCGCTTTGGAATTGTGATAAGTTAGATCTCGGGTCAGTTCTCTGCTATTGTCTGAGTTAGTAAGGGTTGTCAGATGCCATTCAACATGCCAATGAGTCTTTGAGAAATCTTCAGATGGACGTATCTCGCGGAGTGGGTCTCGCGTGTACCGTTATTGTTCCGAGTCTTTGTCAGAATCTGTTTAGGGGTCTGGGTTGCTACCGCTGTAGTAGGGTTGGTCACGTTAGCAGGGATTGCCCATAGGGGCAAGCCCATTATATTTTTGTTGTAATCAGGTAGGCGACAAGGAGGTCGACTGTCTGATGATCAGGGAGGAGCGATGAGTGCACCTGCTCCGGTATTTTGAGAATCACCGACGGACGAGAGGATAAGGCAGGAGCCCCAACAGAGAGGGGCCACACTTCGCAGTACTAGACAGGGGAGATCAGAACTTCAGCAGGCAAGGGTGCGAGGTACGTACCCTTTTGCCTTCATTCCAGCTTTACCTGTATTTATGGTGGAAATCTTGCATCAACATGACGTAAGAATATCATGGGGTTGTTATCCCTGTTGGTGGTTGAGTTAATTATATTCAAGAATGGTTATATGCCATCTGCATACGATAAATTTTTGGTGGAATAGTACGAGGTCGTACCCTTATAAGTAGCAGATTCCCAGTGTTCGAATGTCATCTTGGGTAGTCGGGGTTGGATCAAGGGCTTGTACGAGGGAATCATGACTAGGTTTCAGTAGCCTTAGTATTTGTACTTGGAAGAGCATTCAAGATTTCTAAAGGAAGAGAGAGTTGTTGCTGAAGTTTTGGTTAGACTATCTGACCTTTAGACTCTCAGATCTGAGCATGATATCATTTTTAAACATTTGGAGTCATTGATGTTGTTGGGATTCAAGAAGTGTTAGCTGGTTTTCAGGAGTTGTGTTGTTTTGGGAAGGGTTACTTATGGTGCACTAGTTTGGTAGGCATCAGTCGTCAGCAAATTGATCATTGGAACGTAAGAAGGATTGGGAATCCTTCAATTTTCATGTGCCAAGCGGACTTAGTTGAATCTAAGTGGGGGAGAGTCGTCCAAGTATCCAGGACAAAAGATAGGGTGAAACTAGGATGCATTTCACATCCCCATCAGGGAAGGGAAGGCGGTCGTAGTGGCTGTCTGAATGTAGGGTTCTGCGGGTGGGGAGTTTGGGAAACTCCCCAGCATTTGGATTGTGTCTTCTGGACGACATATATCAGGATTTGGGGGAGGAAACCAGGTTGGGTTCTAGTCAGTACTTGGGTCCAGTTGGGAGGGTAGACTGCATGAGTGCGCAACATTGAGATGTGATCGGATTGGTAAACTACCGGTAGGATCATGGGCACCGGTTGGGTTAGCTGGAAGTGTTGTAATTCTGCGGGGTAGCCGTAACATTCATGAGGTCGTAAGATAGTGTTGGAAGTGTTGTAAGTCTGCGGGTGTAGCCGTAGCATTCACAAGGTTGTCAGATAGTGTTGGAAGTGTTGTAAGACTGCGGGTGTAACCGTAGCATTCACAAGATTGTCAGATAGTGTTGGAAGTGTTATAAGACTGTGGGTGTAGCCGTAGCATTCACTAGCGGCCGGATAGCGGGGGAAGTGTTGTAAGAGTGCGGGATAGTCGTAGCATTCACAGATTCATTCATATGATTTAGGCCAGGGAAGGCCAGTTCGCAAGGTTGTGGGCAGGCCACAACTTAATTAGAATTAGGAAACGATAGGTCGTTAGAGACCGGGGATGAGGTAAGACTACGATTGTTCTGGTAGCACTCACTTTTCGCATTGGATTTGAAGACGACAGATTGTCAGACTATTATGATCAGATGCATCAGAAGGATTGATGGAGCCATGAGTGGCGGTATAGCTAGGGCAGTTACGACTAGATGAAGTGTCCTTCGGAGGTCGTGTGGGGTGAGTGTGAGATTGCCTGTTGGATCGGCAACCGGGCAGGGATCCGATATTCTGAATATGGGCGTTTTGCATCTGGTTATGGTAAGTGAATTCATTCAGTGGGCAACATCGAGATAATCAGGACTGGAGATATTTTTCTGCCAGTCATTCCTGGAGGAAAATTGTGCAGTACAGGTATAGTGTGGACGGTCTGTCGGGGAGTCAGAGCAATGTAAGGTGTTAGGATCCAGGAAGGAAGGGGTAGTTTTCTAGTTGAGACAAATGAGTTATCCTTCATCGGAATTGGGGAAGGTTTGGTTTGGATGGGTTTAGTTGCCTTGGGGAGGCCATTGAACGATTGGGGTGACAGTTGTGTCCCTCGGGATGTCGGGTGTCGGTATTCGTTGGGTTCGGAACGGGTTTCCGATTATTGGTATGAGTGGGATACTCAAGTTTCATCATGGTTGAAATACTCTCAAGGCTTCACCCTGAAGGAGTGAAACCCGATTCAAGAAGCAGGCCGAAGGCTAGGTATAGTGAGTCAGTTAGAATTTGGCCCCGATGGGTAAGGGGTGCATCATGTAGGATTGCGGTGGAAGCTCAGACTGATTCATAGTGCCTACTATATTTCAGCCACGGAAGTGTTTGGTCAACGACTTCGCTATGTTTGGTATTCGGGCAAAGGAGCGTCTGAATCATGGGAGGAAGTTAGTGCTAGTTATCGAACAGAAAATGCAGGCCATAAGGAAGTAAGGTAGCAATATTAGTGAAGGTGCAATGGGAATCAACAGTCGGGTCATAGTAGGAATGGAAGTTGCGGGCGTGGCACGTGAGCAGCGGTCGGAGGAGGAGATGAGGAAGTGTTTTCCAGACATGTGCATCACCAGACTTCGAGGACGAACTATCGTTCAAGTGGGGGAGATTTGTAACGCTTGGTTTAGGCATTGGTCAGTTTTCAACATTTTTAGAGTTTTGGACTGGGACTCGACGAGTTGGGGAGCTCCAACTCGTCGAGTAGAGATCATTTTGGACACGGGATGAAGGATCTACTCGACGAGTTGGAAGGCCCCAACTCGACGAGTAGACACTGGGAAGGAAAACCCTGATTTTCAGGGTTTGTACCCTATTGAAAGGCCTTAAGCCTCACTTGTAGCCTCCCTTATCACCCCCCCCCTTTGTCCATAGAAACCCTAAATCATGTCTCATCTCCCATTTTTTATGTATGTGAGCTTGGAAAGTGATTCTTGGTGCTCTTTTGGAAGGAACTTGAAGCTTGAAGAGGTTGGATTGAGTGGAAGGCTGTAGATCGGGGATTTCCTCCAGTATAGCAACCATTTTAAGGTATAAATTTGAAACCTTGACCTTCCATTGCTTAGATCTCCTTCTATGAATGTTTATGGCAATTATTAGCCTAGTTTGGTACCATTCTTGGTTTTGAGCATGATATGAAGATATGGCTTCAGATCTGGACATCTCAGGGACTTTGGGGACTTAAAGTTGCCAACTTTATCAAGTCTTGGCCCTCCTTCATGCTCTAAGTCCCTTAATAAGCTTGGATGAAGTGTTTTTAGCCTTTAATGCCTTGCATGGATGTAAAGTTAGCAACTTTATGTGGTATCTCAACCCTACGGGGTTGGATCTGTAGTTTGGGGTTTAGATTCGACTAAAAAGGGGCGGAATATGTTGAGACAGGGGAAACTCGACGAGTTTCCCTGACAACTCGACGAGTTGGGTCGAGTTTTTCCTGTTTTTTTGGATACTAAGTGAACTCGGCGAGTTGGTAAGACAACTCGGCCAGTTGGCTAGGGTTTTAACCAGTTTTCTGAACAATAAAGGAACTCGACGAGTTGCTAGATGCACTCGACGAGTTGGGTCAACATGGACTGTTGACCTTGACTATTGACTTTGACATGACCAGGAGTTGACTAGGGTTAACCATTTAGTATTTTTGGCCTTTTTGGTATTGGGCCTTCGCAGATTAGGTCCACTAATAGATTTATGGACATTATAGTGTTGGGCTTTTGTTTGGGCTTGGGCCTCAGTATTGGATCTTACTGGGCCAGGGGTAGAATGGTCATTTTACCCCATGTATAGATTAGGGATTATAGTATGGAACCCAATTTGCTAATTGGATATATTGATTGGTATTGATAGCTCGGGAAGTTGGCGGGGCACCGGCTAAGGATGTCATTTGGGAGCTTCTGCATTCGAGGTGACTCTCCTCACCATACCAATGGGTGTAAGGCACCAATGCCGTCCCATTTATCTAGTTGTGATGATTATTGCGGATGTGCTATTGATACATTATGTATTTATGTGAAGACCGTGAGGGGGTTCCCATGGAAAGTAGTTATATATGTGGTATGCTAGTTGATTGTGTAGTATTTGGATGCTAGTTGTCTTTGTGATACTTGCATGGAAGACCCCAGGGGGTTCCCGATGTGGTTGGATATGAGACCATGTGGGGGTTCCTATGGCATTCTAGGCTAAGACCATGTGGGGGTTCCCATGCCAGTGGGCTAAGAGCATGAGGGGGTTCCTATGGCACCCGGTGTAAGACCTTGGAGGGTTTCCAAGGCATCCTCATATGTTTGCATGTTTAGCTTATATGTTTGTATGTATGGTTAGTATGGTAGTTTGTGAAGACCATGTGGGGGTTCCCATGGCAGTGGGCTAAGACCATGAGGGGGTTCCTATGGCACCCGGAGTAAGACCTTGGAGGGTTTCCACGGCATCCTTATGTGCTTATGTGATTTGTATGGTTTATGTAGCTGTTATAGCTAATATGGATTATGTGGTATGTGGATTGTGTAGGGTATGCTCTGGGGAACTCACTAAGCTTCATGCTTACGGTTTACAGTTTTGGTTTCAGGTATCATCGATTTGGAAAAGAAGGGCACGGCTTGATCACAACGCACACACCTATGTTTTCCGCAATAAGTGATTTTGGGATGAACTCTGATAAATGTTTTAATTAACTATGTTTTGGATTGTCAGGATTAAATGATATCTATGTTTTGACTATAATAAAAATGAAATTTTACCCTTGATTTTTGGGTCGTTACACTTATGAACTGGGATCCGTTGTCGTATATAATTTCGGCAGGGATCCCAAACCTGGTCAAGATATTACGTTTAATGAAGGAAAATACCTCTTTGTCTCATACATGGACGAAAGCTTCGGCTTCTATCCACTTTGAGAAGTAGTTAGTCATCACTAGCATGAAGACCTTTCCTCCAGGAGCCACCGACAATTTTCCCACTATATCCATCCCCCATTTCATCAATAGCCTAGGGGAGATGATAGGATGTAGAGGTTCTGCTAGTTGATGCAGGATGTTGCTATTCTTTGACAAGCATCACATTTCTGAGCATGAATGAATGAATCTTTCTTCATGGTGGGCTGGTAGTATCCCGTCCTTAACACTTTGGATCATTAGGATCTGCCCCCAATGTGGTTGCCGCAGTCTCCTTCATGTATATCCTTTAGAACTTCTGCAACTTCATGATCTTCTAAGCATCTCAGGTATGGACTTGCCATAGATTTTTTGTATAACTTAACTTGGAATATAACAAACCTTGAGATCCTTGTTTTGAATGCTCTATCCTTTTTTCTTCTTTAGGGATCGTGCCATTCTGGAGGTATTCCATAATGGGTTGGATCCAAGATTTTGAGGTTGGAGAAGGATCCTTGATGTTAGGATCCTGGTATGGAAGTAGTAAATTGGGATCTCCGATTGTAGCGATGTTAGTAGTTTCTACGTAATCGTTGGGATCATTCAGTCTCTTAGCAGGATCCTCGATTGCTGGGATCAACACGTGGGTTATCGGGATTCTAGTTTCTGGCGGGATCCTTAGAAAAGATCCTAGATTGGCTAAAGCATATGCTTCAACATTGTCTTTTCTAGGAACCTGGCTTAGGCTAAATGCTTCGATATCTGAGGCTAAGTTTTTGAGCATCTGGAGGTATAGTGCTAATCTCTCTCTTTTTACTGCATAGGATCCATTAAAATGGTTAGTCAATAATAAAGAATCGACGATACCTGAAGATCCTTGATTCGAAGATCTTTGGCCAACTATAATCCAATGATTAGTACCTCGTATTTTTCTTCGTTGTTAGTTGCATTGAAATCACAACTGATTGCTTGGGGTAGGATGTCCCTCCTATGGCGATTTTAGTATGATCCCCAGGCCAGTTCCTCTTTGGTTTGATGCGAAATCTGTGAATAGTATCCATCTTCCCATGTTCTCTACTTCTAGAAATTGTTTGGCTTCTATTTCTGCTTCAGCTCTTAGATCATCACTAAAGTCAGCCACAAAGTCTGCCAATGCTTGAGACTTTATAGCGGATCTTGGCTAGTACTTTATGTCATATGTTCTTAATTTCACGGACCACCTTGCCATCCTCCTGACATTTCTGGTTTTCTCATAACATTCTTAATGGAAGTATAAGTTTCAAAGTGGGAGTACCTGGTCTTAGGATCCAGGATACTTTTACTTACATAGTAGATGGGATGTTGGTCCCCATGAAGATCCTTAGCTAATATTTCACTCACCGCGTTTGAGGATACTGAGAGGTAGAGAAGAAGTGGTTCCCCATCTAATGGTTTTACCAATAGGGGTGTTGAACTTAAATATCTTTTAAGTTTCTGGAAAGCATCTTCATGTTCCTTGGTCCACTCGAATCATTTTTTTTCAAGATGTCGTAGAAAGGCTTGCATATTTCTGAGGATCTTGAGATGAACATGTTTAGGGCTGCCACTCTTCCTATTAGTCTTTGAATATATTTTGTCGAGGATGATGATCTTAGATCGAGGATGACCTTGATTTTCTCTGGGATTTCTTCAATTCCTCTTTTGGTCACCAAGTATCCAAGGAACTTGCCTGATCTCATCCCAAAGTGGCACTTGGAGGGATTTAGCTTCATGTTGTATTCATCCAGGATGTCGAAGGCTTCTTCAAGATCCTTGAGGTGATCCTCAACTTTCTTGAACTTGACCACCGTGTCATCGATGTAGACTTCCATGGTGTCCCCCAGTTTCTTTTTGAATATCTTGTCGGCTAGCCTTTGGTATGTTGCACCATTCTTCTTTTGCACTACGACCACATTAGCTAGCCACCTTGGGAATTTCACCTCCTTGATCATCCCAGTTTTGAGAAGTTTTTCTACTTCTTCTTGTATAACTTGGTTCCTCTCTGGTGAGAATTTCCTTCTCTTTTGGTGTATTGGTCTGAAAGATGGATTAATGTTAATTTTATGGGTTATTATACTTTTGTCTATACCTTTCATGCCCTCGTGCTTCCATGCAAACGGTTAGGGCTAGGCTCTCGGAACTACAATTAGATCCTCAAGTCTAAGAATCCTCAAGATCTAAGGATCCTCGATTCATAGGATCCCAAATATACTCCAGGATCCTGACTTATATTTTTTAGTATTTATAACGGCTATATATTCTTTTGTATTTCTCACATGTGCATAAATAACCAGTCAAAGTCTCATTTACAACGAATAGTCGTTATAACCATGCAAAAGACCAGGAGGACCAAGCCAAGCAATGACTATAAGTTGATCTCGGAGGATCCCAAAATTTTCGGAGTTATTGTTATTAGCTTGAGACTATATATATCACTTGTATTCATCACACGACACACAAATTATTGGAAGAATACTAGCACTTATACTCATACTCATTTTTCAGTTAGTCAAAATGTTTGTTAATCAACCCATGATTATTAAGTATTCACAGTCCTGTATTTGTTTTATTGTTACTATTATTTATTTTTAGGCACACATATAAAATTAAACTGTGATAATAAGTTACTTATAGTCACACATTTTATTCATCATTAAATTAACAGTGACTAATTCCACCTTATGATTTAGTCACATAAAATTAGAAGTCGTGTGACCATCACTGTTTTGAACAAAATTTAACAAACTAATTTCGTAACCAAATTAGAAAGTGTGGTGTGATGTGCCCAAGATCATGGGAAGAAAGTAGATATCTTCAGAAAATTGTTTAATAAGGTTGATTCAAAATAATGTGTAAGCAAGTATATTTGAAATATTTGGGACAAAAAATAGCATTAAAATGATTAATAAGTGATTTTGAGTAAAAAAGTATCAAGATACTCGAAAAGGTATCAAGAGACCACAAAACATCTTGATAAGTTGATGTGAAAACTGAAAAACAATAAAACAAGTATGTAATAAAAGTTGTAATCGATCAAATAATCATAAATGAGTAAAACCAAAGCAAGAACACAGTGATGTACTAGGAAAGTCTTTAATCATTTTGGATCTCCGACATAAAACCTCGAGAGGTGATAAACTTACATGTCTTAGAAATTATATTAACCCATAAATAAAAGTACAAAATTGACCAAATTTCATGACAAATATTTGAATATGAACTGTAATCGTTGTGCATGTTGTTGGTTTATGTAGAAATCGGAGGTTGTTGTGGTTTTACGGTAAGATTTTAGATGTAATCGACAAATCAAATGAGTTTGTTGGTTTTCTCCCTAAAATGGAGCTCGCTATTATATATATATATATATATATATATATATATATATATATATATATATATATATATATATATATATATATATATATATATATATATATATATATATACTAGTTTATAACCCGTGGGAACCACGGTTATAAAATTAATTAAACTTTTATAGTAAAAACTCAAAATTATTAATCAATTAATTTTAAATAAATTATTAATTAAGAGATTTTTTGGTTATATAAAATTATAATCATTGATTTAAATAAATATGAGAAATTATATCACTTTATAATTTGTATTAATTTTATTTTAATTTTTATTCTAATGTTATTAATTTAATGTAATTAAAGTGAGAAATTTAAAATTTGAAATTTGAAATAAATAATCAATAGATTGACAAGTGACATGCATTAATTAGGAGACAAAATAAGGTGACACATGACAAAATGAAAATAAAATATGCATTAATTATGAGCCCTAATAAGATGACACATATCAAAAGGAGAGTAAAACTATTCTTTTATATATATATATATATATATATATATATATATATATATATATATATATATATATATATATATATATATATATATATATATAACGTGAAGAAAAGAATTTATTAAATTTGCAAGAAAAAGCAATTGAATATTATCAACAAAAAGAAAAAATTTATAGTTTAACACTAACGATTACAAGATATTGTGAAATTCGTAATACTCAATTTGATATAATAAAAATTATTTCCACTACTTTAAATCAAACAACTTGTTATTGTTAATATGAAACTTACTATTAAAAATCATAATTTAGTATCATATGTTAATTTTGATTATTTAAAAGACGGTTGAGTTCTACATAAGAATATAATGCTAAAAGGAGAGCTTGACATAAAGAAAACTTTTTATTTTATCTAAGATTTTTACATTTAGGACTTTGGAAAGATTATGTTTTATCAAACACAATTCATTCTCTATTTTTTCAATGGCTTGAGTTATTTTATGCTCCTAGCCAGAATATTCATTACCCATTGAAAAAATATTCTATTACACATGTTTTCGATAAACAAAATCTGCAATTATCGTCTCTAGTCAAGAAACTATTACAAATTATCCAAAAAAAAAGGAATTGTTATCGATAACGATTTTATAGCGACTCCTCTTGTAAAAGTCCGGAATCAACAAACAACTGAAAAAAGTTTTCAAAATATTATTGATCGACACAATTATTCAAATGAAGTTTTAACAACCATTGTAGAACAAATGGTTAGAATAGAAGAAAAAAATTCGAAGGAAAAACATATACAGAACGTTTTAACAAATCCAGAAAAAGTAATAAAACGTTAAAAAATATGAAATTTCAACTATTCAAAAGAAATGTGAAAAAAAAAGATGAAATAAGTTTTAATAACAAAAAATACGAAGCAAGTTATAGTAATTATTCAAATTTTAGTTTTGTTCTTTATTGAAGAAAATTTTAATTTACGAAATAAAGATCTAATTGATGAATTAGCAAAAAGACTTTCAAAACTAAATATTAAAAATATTAATACTCTTAAACAAATAACAACCTATGATTATGAAGAAATTGATTGTGATACTCAAATTCATAGTAATACTCTTGCTCAACAATTTACAAATGATCAAGATATTAATGAACTTACTAAAAATTTTCTAAATTAAATAAGATTAATTAAATTGAACGTAACACATTTGGAAGAAATACAAAACCAACTCTTAGAAATTATTGGAATAGACCTTCTCTTCGAGATGTTCAAATTGAAGTAGAGGATTCCAGTACGATCGCTCTGCCTATGATAGAACTTCTATTTACAAATGAAATATTGATGGTTGCTCTGAACATCAAATACTGAATATTGTTCCATAAATGACTATGGTAGCTAATGCTTACAAATCAAAAGGTAATACTCAACTTCAAATTGTTAATATCATAATTCTGGTTTCAGTGGAACTCTTAAAGACTAATAGGATTTCTATGTTACATCAGACGAAAAGAATGGAATTTTAATTGCTAGAAAAACCTTAATAAAACAAGAAAATGGTCATGATTTACCAACGTTAGAAGAAGATATGGTTAATACATTAATTTTTTCTATTATCAAAAAGTTTATTGGAGATCCTACTATGTTTTAAGAAAAAACTTCAAAAATATTAATTAATGAATTTATATTATAGAAAACTTATCGATTTTAGATGGTATAAAGATAATTATCTTATTAGAGTTTTTTCGAGACCTGACTGCGAAGAAGCTTATTCGTAATAATGATTCATTGTTGTTCTTCCAAAATAATTTACAAAAAGAAATAGAAAAAAACTAAGAGAAAATTTTAATAATCAAATCACTTATCAAAATCATATATATATATATATATATATATATATATATATATATATATATATATATATATATATCATACATACTTATAAAGCTAGCATTTTTTCTTGAATCTCATGCATTTGAAACCCCATTTTTTAACTTCCTCAAACCGCATTTATTTGAAACCCCCTTTTTTAACTAATGCAACTCAAAAGTTTAATTATGATTTAACACTCAACATTTAGTGAAAAGTTTACTATAAAAAGGTCAATCTTTTGTGTCTTTTGTGTTACATAAAATCTTACATGTAAGAAGGATTTGAAGATATTGTGATTCAAAAGTTTTTATATAGTTCAAACATTCACGATCCAAATATGATGATTTGAAGAAATGAGTTATGTCGCATCGATGGTAATTGTAATATGACTTTTTCTTTCAACCAAAACAAATGAAGCTTTTCTATTCTTTCTTTATATTCAGTTTCTCATTTAGTCTTTATATGTCATTTGTGTGTATTACTCAATCTTGAATATGACTCTCCAAAAATCAATGTTTTGCTTGGAATATCTTTCTGATTCTTCTTTTTCAAGAAAAATATTTTGATTGCAGGTTAGTGAAGAATTGCCATCAAGTTTCTATGGTTGAATGATGTTAAATGAAGAAAAAAGATTCATAAAATGGATATAGGTTTTTTTGTTTGAGCAAAGTTGATGAATGTTAGATTTTTCTTTTGATTTAAATGTATGTTTATGTAACATCTTCATTTATATATTCAACCACCCAATGCTCTTATTTATTTGATTATGTTTATTTTATATTATTTTCTTGTTGGGTTATCCTACACAACATATTTAAAAGATAATATAATTTTGAACATTTGATATGTAATTATGATAGACTTATCATGATATGTTCTTCATATGAAAATAATTTATCCATATTACTACGACAAGAATTACATATGACATTTACGAAAATATATATATTATATGTGATTTGTTTAACATGTATATGCACCTATGTATGTTATAAATTTATAATTAAATATCTTTATGTTTAATAATTGAAGAGATTAAAATGATGCATCAAAACCAATTATTTAGACGAATATAATAATAATAATAATAATAATAATAATAATAATAATAATAAATATACATTTCCAAATACCGCATTCATTTGAAACTCACACTACAACTCAAGAGTTTTCTAATTTATGTATATTTAATAGTTACAACTCAAGAGTTTTTAACTTATGATTATTAATTAGTAATCGCTAATAACCTTTTATTTTCCTTTCTTTTATAAGGTTGTAAAGTTTTGCTCATTAAAAACATTAATGTATTTGAAGAGATTTGTGATTTAAATATGAAGAGTTAATATAAATATTATAATAGATGTTTTAGTGTTTTTATGTTACTAAAACTTTTAGTGTTTATTTTTCATATTTTTTATTATTCGTTGTATATATATCTTTTTTAATACAAATGTTATAATAGATGTTTTTTCTATTTTTATGTTACTAAAAGTTGCAGTTTATATTTTTGTTCATACGTTTTGTTACCCGTTATATTATCATTCATTAGATATATAATTTATACAATTTTAAACGGTTTATAAAATTATCAAATAATTGTATATATCACAATGACTTAAAAATTAAACTTAATGTTTAATAAAACCAATATGTTAACTATATGTTTGTTTTACTACTAACATTTTGTTTCAAAGTAGAAATATTAAATAATAATTTGGTAAAAGTTATTATTTTAACTATATAATTCTATTCTCGCGCAACGCGCGAGGATTCGCCTAGTATATATATATATATATATATATATATATATATATATATATATATATATATATGGTCATGTTCATTTGAGAACTACTAACTTTATGAGACGTGGAGACATGATCCTGACAACTAATAATGTATCTAAAAAAATATTTCTAAAAAAATAAATGAAAATTTTCGAAAATTGTTTTAAATATTATTTTCATCATTTAGTTATTCCAAAAAAATAAAAAAAAATCAAAGAAATTAAGAAAATTAAAAAATTATCGCTTTTTAAATATACGTGAAATATTCTAATAGAATACTGCACGATAAATATTGAAACAAAATTTTATAGAATATTCAAATATTCTAAAATTTTTTATTGGAATATTCAAATATTTTACTAGATTATTAGAATATAAATATTCAAACAAGTAGAATATTCGAATATTGTAACAATTCTAACAATTGTAGTATAATCTTAAAATATTTTTATCATATCTAAAAATTCTAATAGAATATTAGAATATTCTAAAATTCTAACGATTCTATTTAAATACTTATCGTGTAATATTCTATTAGAATATTTCACGTATATTAAAAAAAACACTAATTTTCTTATTTTATTTATATTTTTTGTGATAAATTAAATGACAAAAATAATATTTTAAAAAAATCGGATTTTTTCTTTTATTTTGCATTTTAGTTTTTCTTTTTAATTGTTTGATCTCCAAGATGAACGACTAGAATCGTGTCCGTATATTTCACAAAATTAACATGGTTTCAAATAAATCTCTCTCTCTCTCTCTCTATGTGTGTGTGTGTGTGTGTCTGTATATATATATATATATATATATATATATATATATATATATATATATATATATATATATATATATATATATATATATATATATGTATGTGTGTGTGTGTGTGTGTGTGTGTGGCAGTGTGTGCGTCTCATAAGTTTTCAGAATGTTTTTTGTCGAACAAAATAAATGAATCACTAGATGAATAAAAAATAACATAATTTACCAAATAAAAATCCCGAAAAAACATCTCGATAATTCATTTTTACAATAATTTTGTTTATATATTCACTAAAATTGTCAAAATAGTGAATTTGTTTCTTGATTTACTTAAAAAAGAATCATGAATGTGTTTTTTTGTAAATATTTTTGTTGTGAATACACACACACACACACACATATATATATATATATATATATATATATATATATATATATATATGTGTGTGTGTGTGTGTGTGTGTGGGGGGGGGGGGGGTGGGGGAAGTAGATTCCGTTAAGATTCCGAGAAAAATAAAGATCTTAAGATTCTACCTCATCCACATATTTCTTATTTACCGCTCTAGCGCTCCAGCGTACCAGCACGATAGGAAAGTTATAATCATAAATGATTATCCAACGTCACTCGTTCCTTTTTCCCTTGATACCTTCCCCACCACCACAACCGCCACTGCCACCGCTACCGCTACAACCACTACCATGACTCTACCACCAACCGACCCCACCACTGCCACCTCCATCACCTATACCACCACCGCCTCTACTACCACAACCAACCACTATAATCATATATAATTACGTAACCTGTCAACAAACATATATGCGTAATCATTTCTTATTAGGCATATATGTATAAACATATATAATCATATATGACTATACCTCTCTTCTATATAATCATTTCTGATTAGGCATACGCCGCTGCTGTCGGTATGTTGAAATGTTAGAACGAAAAATGAGAATATATGTTAAGGTTGAATTTCAAGATCTCTATTTTTTTAGAATATCAAGTGAACCGTCCCCTATATATGATGATGGTTCAATTAAGAACAAAAAGGTTGAGAATGGGCGAATCATTCTTAACCAATCATTTGAGTAACATCTAAGCATAAAAGACACGGTGGCAAGCTTGTAAATATGATATAAGAATTAAAACATCAAGGGCAAATAAGTAATCATGAATAAACAATTCAAATTCATTCCTAATCGATTTTTCATCATCCAAATTTCTCCAACCTTCAAAAATCATCTTGATTTCTTCAACTAAACCCTCGATCAACATCATCCAACGTTAATCAATCATCCATCTTCATCAACCACACGTTTACCAATATCATTCAAAAGTGAATAACATAAATTCGTTTTTGGTTCTTTCAATCCAACCTTCAATTCTGCTCGAAAACGAGCATATCTTCAATAACTTCGATTAAATATATTCCCAACATCAATAGATCAACATCATCGATAATCAAGATCAGATCTAATTCATATTAGTCGTTCAACAATGATCATCAAACAAAACTTCGAAATTAAGGTTTGAAAAACATCAAATCATTTTTTTTGAAACATTTCATATAATTCTATATTGATATACTATTCTTTAAGTTTTAAATAGTCCAAGCATCAAGTTTTTAACCATATTTTTAAAAGCTAAATTGTATGCACTCCAACTATTTGATGAAATGCATAAACCAAACTATCACGTAATATTCACATATGAATATGTTTTCACACCTGAATTAGTACATAATTATTAAAACACAAAACAAATATGAAAGTGTTTATGATATTGATTTGTCAATAACATATACAAATTATATCCATTTGTGAATACACCTTGTAATATTCATATGTGAATATACTGTGTAATATTCACATGTGAATATACCATATAATATTCACATGTGAATCTACTATAACACCCTGTTTCCGGTTATTTCTTATTTCAGGGTCGTGGCCTGGGAAGTCGATTATGTAAAGGTTTTGGACCTTAAGGAGGTAATGTTTAGAAATTTTGGAAGGAGACAATGATGGTTGCGAGATCTTAATCTTTGAATTGTGTTTCGGCTCGAAGGGTAGAAAAAGGAAAACCATAGGTCGGGGTCATGCATGAAATATGGATTTTTGTTCGAGAAGTTTTTAGTCTGATATATCTAGATAATATTATGGGGCTCTTCAATAGCTTTCGTGGATATAATATCATCGAAAATGGAGTTCGAACAAAGAAGTTATGACCGTTAGAAGGTAGGAAGGTGTTGGGCTTAGTCTAGTATGATGGGCGTACAGGATGTACGTTAGGCGTACTATGCATCCCTGGTACGTTGGGTGTACCAGGAGTACATTGGACGTACTCCATCAGAACCCAAACCCTCTTTTCGTGGTTTGAGCCCTATTTAAGCTCCTGAACTTCCCAAAACCCATTCCATTTTCAGCCTCCACCTCTCCAACACCATCCCTTGAAACCCTAACCCTAGTTTGAGTCTTTTCAGCAAAATAATGTGTTTTTGAGTGCTTTGGAGTGTTCTTGGTGCATCTTGGAGAAAAATGAGCTCATTGGAGAAGTATTGATTACATTGGAGCTTGTAGATCCAGACCTTGTTCACCTTGATCTTTCTTCTGGAGGTATAAAGCTTGAATCTTGATGACGTATTTGTTAGATCTAGCTAGTTTTGGATGTTATGAGATTTTGGTCAGTTTAGTGCATAAAGTTTAGATCTTAAAAGTTTGTGACCCTGTTATGGATAAAGTTGGAAACTTTATCTGTAACATCCATAAAAATCATGCCAATTTAAAACTTTTTAAAACATTCAAAAACCAATAGTTATTACAAATTGATTTCAAAATAGTTTCATGTTAGAGTATCCGAGAAATCAAATCATAAAAATATGAGGAAGTGCACGATCGATAGAATGTCGGCCATGCTTGGGGTGAAGAACTTTGTTGAAGGATGAACTAACAGATTGATGGCGTTGAGAAATTTCTCTTTGGTCAGAATAACCAAGGAATCATTCACCAGATTTAGATGCACCTCTTGAAGGTTGTTGAGGGGTCAATATGCAGAGAAGGCACATTTGAAAAGTGTTGATAGAGGTACCACATCTGTGAAGGTGTCAAAAGGACCAAACAATGGATGATTTGACAGGAACTTGATCATCTACTTGATTGGAGCATTGTAAGAGGAATGCTCGTCGAACACTGCCCTAAAATTGCTTGAAGCAATCGTTGGCGTTTGGTTCCTTGAAGTAGAGTCTGAACCAGTTGGGTGAGCTGAGGCAGATGCCTTGGAATGTTTCTTTGAGATACCCGATTTCATCATTTTTAGAAGAGTTTGAAGAACTTGCAGGAAAACGGAGTGCAAGAAGATGAAGGAGAAGAAGTTCGTCTTGAGAGTTTTCAGAAAGCATAAAACTTTCTTGGGGAGGAAGAAGAGGGTTTTATAGTGGCAGATTTGAAACTGTTATTGATTTTACCCTAAGTAAATTTGGATAAAATAAAAATAACGCTTGTTTTTTTTATTAGGAAAAGTAATCTCAGCCACATATGAGATAATAAAAAGGTTTATTTTATTTTTTGAAATTTTCCAAAAGAGGTTTGCATTTAATGAAATGTCAGCCCCTATAACATCACGTCTGAAGAACGTGTGGTGAGGGGTTAATCCGTTGTACAAAAGAGGAAGATGTAACGGATTTGACGTTTTGGGGGTAATAGGAAGTGACAGTTTAAAAAAAATTCTTAAAAGAAATTTTTATGGAAAATTGTTCTTTTTGTCATCATACCCAAAATAGGTCTGGCACAAGGCTTATTTGAAAAGTAGAACTGAGACAGTGATATGCTACACAAAGAATGTTTTTTTAATGTTTTTCTTATTTAATGAAGGATCATTAAATAGCACACCATGTTTCAACAATTTATGAAGCAGTTGAGAGATTAATCAATGTGATTGCGGATTGAGACTTCATTGCGGATGGGTCTTTTATCATTGCGGATGGATGGTTAGATGACTGCAGTAGAAGAACTGAGGAGAGCACTAGAACAAAAATTAGTAACAACTAACAATAAGGACCATTGAAAGATAGATATGATATATAGTTGCGGTACATGAGATATATTGCGGTACATAGAATATACTGCAGTACATAGGATATACCAAAACTATCTATCTTAAATAAGTTCAATTAGGACCGCAACAGAGACCAAGGATGGTCTGCGGTACCTATCAATTCAAAAAAGAATTGTGGGTCCGGATTCATCATTCCTAACATTTTTAAGAAACTGTTGAGTTTTGTAGAGTCAAGTGCCTTTATGAATACATCAGCAATCTCTTCATGAGTATGGACAAAAATTAGTTCAATGTTACCTTTCAGGATGTGGTCTTTGATGAAGTGATACCGTAGTTCAATATGCTTTGTCTTAGAGTGATGAATAGGATTGTGGGAAATCGCTATAGCACTCTCAGAGTCACAATAAATTAGGATCCGCAGCATTCTGTATCCGTAGTCCATAAGTTGTGTTTTCATCCACAAGACTTGTGAACAACAGCTGGTTGCGGCCTCATATTCAGCTTCTGCGGTAGACAGTGATACACAATTTTGTTTTCTTGATGACCAGCTGACGAGTCTTCCACCCAGAAATTGACATCCACCGGAGGTGCTTTTTCGATCTAGTCTGCATCCGGCATGATCCGCATTAGTGAATGCTTGTAGGCTGAAGTCATTCCCTGCGGGGTACCATCAACCAAGAGTCTTGCTGCCCTTCAAGTATCTTAGAATCTGCTTGGTTGCGGTCATGTGTGACATTTTTGGATCAGCCTGGTACCTTGCTCATACACCTGTTGCAAAGACGATGTCTGGTCGGCTTGCGGTGAGGTACATCAATGAGCCAATTATACCTTTATAAGTCTTGTGATCCACTGATTCACCGGAAGGATCAGCAGATATCTTATATCTGAAGGCCATGGGGACCTTAGCCGAAGAACAGTTGTCCATTGAGTATTTCTTTAGAAGTTCAGTGGTGTATTTCTCCTGATGGATGAATATCCCTTGAGGGACTTGTTTCACTTGAAGTCCTAGAAAGAAGTTAATCTCTCTATTCATGCTCATTTGGAACTTGTTGGTCATGAGCTTAGCAAATTCATCCACCATTCCCTGATCAGTTGATCCGAAGATGATATTATCCACATATATTTGTACAAGCATAAGGTGATTACCGTTTGCTTTTCTAAATAAAGTGGGATCAATCACTCCTCTTTTGTATCCGGACGAGACAAGAAATTCAGAGAGAGTCTTGTACCACGCTCTTGGGGCTTGCTTTAGACCGTAGACTGCTTTTTCAAGATTGTAGCAGTAGTCTGGGAATTCAAGACTTTCAAAACCCGGAGGTTGCTGAAGATAAACCTCCTCTTTTAATTCACCGTTGAGAAACACACTTTTCACATCCATTTGGTGTAATTTGATGTTCTTGTGAGCTGCGTATGCTAAGAAGATTCGGATGGCTTCCATTCATGCCACCGGAGCATACGTTTCATCATAGTCAATACCTTCAAGTTGACTATATCCCTTAGCAACTAGCCTTGCCTTGTTTCTGACGACCGCACCGGATTCATCCAGCTTGTTCTTGTACACCCATCTAGTACCAACAATACTGTGCCTTACGGCTTTGGAACGAGCTGCCACACTTTGTTTCTTTTGAATTCTTCTAGTGCTTCTTGCATTGCGAATATCCAGTCTGGTTCTAGTAATGCTTCTTTGATCGTTCGGGGCTCAATTGAGGACATAAATGTTGCATAGTGACAGTGATCAGATAAATCCTTGGAAGATCGAGTCTGGATACCTGCGGATAGGTTGCCAATGATTTGTCCTGGTGGGTGGTCCTTCGTCCATACGTGTAGACGGGGTTGCAGATGATCAGCAGCTGCGGTAGAGGGAATGTCTTCAATATCGGAAAACTCTGCGGTTGGAGACGGGAGTTCCCCCTGGACTTGAGAACAGCCTGCGGAATCATCTTGGACTGTTGGAGCGAGATTAGCATTTTCTTGAGCAGTTGGAAGAGGTTCCCCCTGGATTGCTGATGGAAGTTTCTCTTGAGCTTGAGAAGGTTCCCCCTGGATTATTGGAATTGTGAAAATTCTCGAGTTCTCGAGTCTGTTCTTGTGTCAATGTTCTCTATATCTTCATCATCTGAGTCAGATGAGACATTTGATGGTAAGGGTTCTCTGCGGATAGGAACTGGAGCTATATCAAGTACTGGAACCTCGATGGTTGTCACTTGATCTGGAGTGGAGCTTTCCCCCTCAACCGGCGAGGTGGAAGTATTGAGTGATGCTACATCGGATATAGATGGACCAGATACATCAGCATGCTGCTGCAGAGCTTCCGGGGACACAAGAACTTCGGATAACTTGGTTGTTTCGACATGGTCGAAGAGACCATCATAGTTTACTTCAACTAGGTTTAGTGGACCCGAAGAGGCAGGAATATCACTTTCTAGAATTGCTTTGGTTTCGGTTGATGGAGCGGTGTTGCGGACGTGATAATCATCGAATTTGACATCGAAGCTTGAATTATTAGCCTTGTGCGTCTAATGAGAACTCTATACGCAAATTTGTTTGTTGAGTAGCCAAGAAAGATGCCTTCATCAGACTTCGGTGCAAACTTGTTAAGATGATCTCTGTTGTTGATCACAAAACATCTACACCCAAAGATATGGAAGAATCGGACATTTGGCTTGCGGTTGTTAAGGCCCTCATAAGGAGTTCTACCGAGACGCTTGCATACAATGCTTCGGTTCTGCACAAAGCATGTTGTGGCCACTGCTTCGGCCCAGAAGTAGAAAGGAAGGTGTGCGAAGTTGAGCATAGATCTGGCTGCTTCTACCAGAGTTCGGTTCCTTCGCTCTACTACTCCATTCTGTTGCGGTGTGTAAGGAGCTGAGAAATTGTGAGTGATACCTTTTGAAACCAAGAAACTGTTTATGAGATGGTTGGTAAACTCAGTTCCATTATCACTTCGGATGCGACGCACTGGTAGTTTGATTTGAAGCTCTATCTCCTTGATAAAATTGATGAGTGTCTGCGGTGTTTCTGACTTGAGTCTAAGAAAGAAAACCCATGTGAAGCGTGTGAAGTCATGTACTATAACCAGTATGTATTTCTTGTGATGAAGACTGGCTACGGTAGATGGACCGCAGAGATCAATGTGCAGGAGTTCCAGTGGTTTAGAAATTGAAGAATCAATCACCATTGGGTGACTTGCTTTGGATTGCTTTCCACATTCACATACAGGACAGAGAGTATCATTGCTGAACTTGAGAATTGGAAGACCTCGGACGAGTTCTCCAGTGACCAAATTGTTGACGTATCTGAAGTTGAGATGAGCTAGCTTGCGGTGCCATAGCCAGCTGACTTCGGATACTGCTTTGGATAGGAAGCATAACTGCGGTTTGCCTATGATCAGAGAGACATCCAGAGGATACATAGTACCTTCGGATATGGATTTGATCAGGCACGTGCTCCTATCGCTTGTCATTACATAGCAAAATTGGTCATCAAATTCAACCCGATGGCCTGCCTTACATAGTTGGCCAACACTGATGAGATTGTGTTTAAGGGTTTCTATATAAGCAACCTTTTGAATAGAGAAGTTTCTCGTAGTAAGAACACCATAACCTCGGATTATCCCATTCGCATTGTTGCCGAATGTGACATTTCCACCGTTGCAAATTGGCTTGAAATCCGGAAGGTATTCTAACCTTCCGGTCATGTGCAAGGAGCAGGCACTGTCGATTAGCCATTCATCTTCTTGTTCCTCCTTACACAAGGCCTGAGAATTACACGGTTAGTTTAGGCATCCAAACTAGTTTGGAGTCTGGGACTAAAGATGAGTTTCTGATTGATGCATGAACTGAGGTTGCCGGGACAGGTTTCGTGTCAGCTTCTAAGCCTAGTCCTGGGTGTTTGTAAGTTTTTGGAGTGTTGAGATTTTTAGAAAAGTTATGAGGTTTCTTTTCGACGATGCTTAGAGTTCCATCCTTCGCCATGTCGCAGTAGTTCTTTTCCATATTTGTAGACCCATCATCATCCGTAGTTGCCAGCATGCAGATCTTGCCTTTTCCTTTGATGTTGCTGATGGCTTCATCTTCATCTCTGGATGACCAAACTTGATGGTCTCTTTTTACATGGGTTACGTATGCCCTTGCCTTTTCCTTTTCTTCCAATTCTTGAGTCATTCTCAGGTAGAATGCTCTGTCTTTCACTATGTTAGCCTTGCAATCTTTTGCAAAATGTTTTTCCTTGTTTCACTTGTGACAAATTACAACATCATTTTTGTCTTCTGAGGGAGTACCGGAGTCAGTTGTTTGGATGGACTGCGGTGCCTCCTTGGGTTGAGTATTTTGAGATTGCGGTGGTGGGTGAGAACTTTTGGGATATCTAGAATGGTTATTCTGCGGGTTGAAGTTACGGTTGAATGGAAGTTTGTTGAACTGCTGATTCTTACGAAAGGAAGGAGGTGGTAGCCGGTTGAACTGTTGGCTAACAAGAGTAATAGCCTTCTAAAATTCTTCTTCATCATCATACTCTGAGTCAGCTTCGTATGACTGCGGAGGAGTGTCATACGAGGGAGAGTAGGATTGATTATGTGGAGCTTGTGCTATAAGAGCAAGTGGTCCTCCGAAGTCAGCACAATCTTTGAGTACGGTGGATTCTTGTGCTTGCAGTTCCCCGTAGAGCTCGTAGAGAGACAAAGAATGAATCTTTCTATCCCCTTGAACTATCATCTTAGCAGTAGTCCAATGTCTTCCCAAACCATTGAGAAACTGAAGGTTTGTTTCATGGTTACTGCGGATGGTGCCAGCATTAGATAACTTAGTGACTATCAGGTTGAATCTTTTGAGGGAGTCTTCCAAACTTTTGCCAGTATGAGATTTGAAATTGTTGAACTCATTGAGTGCAGTTGTGAGCTTCTTATATTGAGCTTGTTCTGAGCCCTCATACAAGTTCTTGAGAACTTCCCAGATCTCTTTTGTTGATTTGCAGTTTATGATAATGTCGAAGTTGTCAGGAGCAACTCCACAAGAGATTTCATAAAAAGCAACAGCATCATTTTCCATTTTATCGAGATCATCTTTGGTGGGACGATTCATGACTGGTTGACCACCTCCTAGTCTGGCTGTGGCGCCGTCGGTTTGAACTAGTGTAAGAACAGGGACATGTGGTCCTTCTTCTACGAACCGCCATACATCTCTACCAAGTCTCCTTAAGTATCTTTCCATTCTCTGAGACCAATGATGATATTCATTTGCCACCAATATTGGGGCTCGATTAGAACCACCAACACTGGTGGAAACATTTAGAGATAACGATTGTGCCATATTTCCTTGTTTTTTTAAGAAATGAGCTCCAGTGGTATAGAAGGTCTTTTGAAAATCAGAGTTTTGCTTCAAAAAGCAACCACTATGGCTCTGATACCAATTGTTGAGAGAAAAACTTGAGACACACTTGAACAATCGTTAGAACAAGTATAGTTGCGGAATAGTTTATCTCAAAGGATCTAAAAGATCAACAACAATAATAAGTTAACGAGTTAGATAATTAGAGAGTTAGTTGCGGAAATGTAAGAAAATATAAATGACAGCAAGTGTTATATCAAGTATACACATAAGTTGATTCTTAACAAGGAATGCATTCAGACCAAGTTAGTAAGTGAGATCAAACTTAGTGATTAAGTAACGAAGGACTTGCTCCGAAGAGAGATAATATTCAGTTATATTCAAGTGAACTTTGAGAGTAAGAAGGAGAGAGTAATAACACAAGATATGAGATTCAAGATGCGTAATCAGATCTATTGAATAGAAAGATTGAGCTCTATATATAGAGACTCAAATATTACATCGGTTCAACTATCTAAGCGTAGCCATGCAAGGCATACTGGACAATAGAGGGTATTCTAACAAAAGTAGATAAAGAGTTAAACTAAGAAAGCTAGATAGTGAACTGCGGATGATGATGACTTCGGATGGGGTTGCTGAACAGAGTTGACTGTGGATCTTCGAAGGTTGCGGTAGATCAAGTTTATGAGGGTCACTTATATGATTCAACATGGCTGCATGGCTTGTACGGTGCATGTATGGGCTTGTACGCCCAACGTACTACCCTGTTCAATAAACTTAAAAAGGGCTTAATCCCTTAACACCTTAAGCTCCAAACACATATCCGAGTCCACTAGAGTGTCTTAATCCATAAAATCGATTACTTGGTGGCTTGCAACCCACCAAATGGACCCAAACTTGAAATATGACAACTAACTTCCATGGAAATGGCTAGAACTCATGCATGACCACAAAAGGACCTTCAAGATCAAAACTTTACTGACATTGGGACTCATATAGCACTAAGGGTGGCAACCCTAAGCCTATATACGAATTTGAACCATAAAAATCCATTCTTGGGACCTAAAGAGGTCCAAAACTCCATTAACATAGATCTAAGCATTCATGATGCAAGTTGAGAGCCTTTTACCTCAAATGAGTGCTAAATGGTGATGTTATCTCAGATCCTTGAGCTCAAGCTACTCAAGTTCTTCTTCTTCAATTTCTGCTTTCTCCTTCCAAGCTTCTAAACACCACAATGAGCTTCACAAGTCCAAAAACACACAAGGATGAGGAATGAAAGGATATCTAGGGTTTCTGAGGTTGAGAGGCTGGTAAGGAGGCTAGGGTTTGGGAGTTAATGTTGTATTTATATGGATTAAACCCTAAAAACTAGGGTTTGGAGTCTGCCCTTGGTACGCTGCGCGTACGTGCATGAACTCCCCGCATCCAATGTCGCACTACGCCCTGCGTACGCCAAGCTTACGCCCATCGTACGTCTTCGGTTAGCCCACTAACTATCGGCCCACTCTCTTAAGGCCCAACTCAATAATCCAATCCTTAATCTCAAAGTCCAACAATTATTTATAAAGGAATTAAATAATTATTATTACCTTAAGCCATGGGTGTTACAATTCTCCCCCACTTGAATCAAACTTTGTCCTCGAAGTCTGTTGTCCTAAATAACTCCGGATAGTGCTCCCTCATCTCCTCCTCGGGTTCCCAAGTCCACTCTGACCCCTTGTGGTGTAGCCACTGCACCTTTACCAATTTTACCCTCTTGTTCCTCAGCTCCTTCGTCTTCCTGTTGAGAATGGCTACTGGTCTCTCGATGTAGTTCATGATGTCGTCAACCTGAATATCCTCTAAAGGCACAACTGCGAAATCATCCACTAAGCACTTCTGCAACTGGGAGACATGGAATGTACTGCGGATCTGACTGAGCTCTGCTGGAAGATCCAAACGATAAGCAACCCAGCCCACCCGAGCCAAAACCCTGAACGGACCGATCTAACTGGGGCCCAGCTTGCACCGCTTCCTAAACCGGATGACACCTTTCCAAGGTGACACCTTCAGGAGGACCATGTCACCCACCTGAAACTCCAAGTTTGAACGACGCTTGTCGGCATAGCTTTTCTGTCGACTCTGAACAGTCTGAAGCGTGCTCCGGACCTACTGAATCTTCTCAGTGGTCTTGAGTACCACCTCGGTACTCCCCATAACTCTCTGACCGACCTCGCCCCAACAAATTGGGGTCCTACACTTTTTCCGGTAGAGCATCTCGAAGGGAGGTCGATCTATGCTAGCGTGGTAGCTGTTGTTATACGAAAATTCCGCTAACGGAAGATTCGTATCCCAACTGGCGCCAAAATCTAATACACACGCACACATCATGTCCTCTAGAGTATGAATCGTCCTCTCACTCTACCCGTCTGTCTGAGGGTGGAAAGCGATACTGAAGTGAAGACGAGTACCCATCTCATCATGAAACCGCTTCCAAAATCTGGAAGTGAAACAAACATCTTGGTCTGACACAACCAAAACCGACACTCCATGACGTGCCACTACCTCGCGTACGTAGATCTCGGCTAGCTTCTGAGTCGATATACTCTCTTGGATCGGGATGAAATGAGCACTCTTGGACAACCGATCCACGATGACCCATATCGAATCCACTCCACGTGCGGTCCTGGGGAGCTTTGAGATGAAATCCATAGTGATGTCTTCCCATTTCCACATGGGAATATCCAACGGCTGCATCTTGCCATGAGGTCGTTGGTGTTCGGCCTTGAATTTCTTGCAAGTCAAGCACTGCTTCACATACCCTGCTATGTCCCGCTTCATGTAGGGCCACTAATAATAAGGGCGAAGATCACAGTACATCTTCGTCGCCCCGGGATGGATGAAGAATCTCGAATTGTGAGCATCATCCATCAGAACCTGGCGTACACCTCCCCAGTAAGGAATCAAGACCCTCCGATGCACGGTTAACAACCCATGATTGTCATAGTCAAATGAGGCCACCTGGCCTATGATCCGCTCATACTTTCGGTGCTATTCCTTCATACCCTCGACCTGCGCCTCCCGAATCTGTTCCAGCAACGGAGTAATCATTGTCTTCCTCAGACATATGTCTCGAATTGGAGCCACCACTGCCTTGCGGCTAAGTGCAACGGCCACCACATTGGCCTTCCCGGGTGATAAAGGATCTCACAGTCATAATCATTCACCACATCTAACCACCGACGTTGCCTCATGTTCAGATTCGGATGATCCAATAGGTACCTCAAGCTCTTGTGGTCCATGTAAATGGTACAACAAACCCCATAGAGGTAGTGTCGCCAAATCTTGAGGGCGAAAACCACAACCCCCAGCTCCAAATCATGCACGGGGTAATTCGCCTCATGAGGCTTTAGCTGCCTCGAAGCGTAAGCTATCACATGACCCTGCTGCATCAACACTGCACCCATACCCATGATTGAAGCATCACAGTAAACCACGAAATCGTCGCGCCCTCTGGCAAAGTCAGAATCGGTACCTCGCACAACCACTGTCTGAGAGTTTCGAAGGCTGCTTGATGCTAAGGCCCCCAACGGAATGTCACCGACTTCTTGGTCAGTCGGGTCAAGGGAACAGAAATCTTGGAGAAATCCTGGATGAATCTCCGATAGTAACCCGCCAGACCAAGAAAACTCCGAATCTCAGATGGAGACCTCGGAACCTCCCACTGCATCACGACCTCTATGTTGGCCGGATCGACAAGAATACCCTTCTAGTTGACAAGGTGCCCCAGAAACTGCACCTCGCGCAACCAGAACTCACACTTCGAGAACTTTGTGAATATTCTTTCCCTCCCCAGTGTCTCCAACACCTCCCTTAGGTGCTCCTCATGCTGTTCCTGAGTGTTGGAGTAAACCAAGATATCATCAATGAAGACTATTATATACCGGTCCAACATCGGTCTACACACGCAATTTATGAGATCCATGAAGGCGATAGGACCATTGATGAGCCCAAAACGCATCACCACGAACACATAGTGACCATAGCGAGTCTGGAAGGCTGTCTTCGCACGTTGTCGTCCCTGACTCGCATATGGTGATAACCCAATCGTAGATCAATCTTGGAGAACCAAGATGCACCTTGAAGCTGGTCAAATAAATCACCAATCCTCGGGAGGGGATAACGGTTCTTCACCGTTACCTTATTCAGCTCCCGGTAATCTATACACATCCGATGTGACCCGTCCTTCTTCTTCACAAATAGGATCGGGGCTTCCCATGGAAAACTGATCGGCCTGATAAATCCATTGTCTAACAGCACCTACAGCTGTGTAGACAACTCTTGCATCTCCGGAGGAGCCAACCGATATGGTGCATTGGCTATCGGAGCTGCACCAGGAATCAGGTTAATCCTGAACTCTACCTGTCTCTCCATAGGTATCCCAGGAAAATCCTCTGGAAACACGTCCGGGTACTCCCGTACGATCGGTACATCATGCATTGTCGCCTTACCCTTATCCCGGGTATCCATAACATAGGCAACATAACCTGCGCAGCCCTGCTGAAGATAGTGCCTAGCTCTCGCTGCTGAACACAAAGTCGGCCCATGTTGCGGCCTCTCGCCCTGAATCACCAACCCTCCCCCACTTGGGGTCCTAACTTGTACCAGCAACTGTTCACAGTCAATCACTGCCCCGTTGGGGATCAACCAGTCCATACCCACAATAACCTTATTCTCTCACAGGGGAATGGGGACTAAATCCACATAAAACTGTTCATCAAATAACTGCAGTGTACATCCCCGATGAACCCTCGCAACCTGAACGGTCCTATCATCTGCTATCTCTACATCAAGTGGGCAGTCCAGCTCCCCTGGAGCTCCTACAAATCGCTTGCTGAGCGCGAGCGACACAAAAGATCGGGTAGCCCCCAAATCAAATAAGACCAGAGCAGATATACCGTTCATAAGGAACGATCCTATAATAAAACACATAAACATAAGCAATAATCAACATAAATAAAGAGATAAGGAGAAGATATATACCCGTCACAACATTAGGAGCTGCTCGTGCCTCCTTTGCTATCAGCTGGAAGGCTCTGCTCTTCGCCACTAATGCCTCCAACCAGCCCTGGCGGCCGTCGGTAATCCTCAATGTAGCAGGAGCGGGTGCCGCCACCTGTCCTGCTGCTGCTAAACTTGGGCATTGGGACCGCTTGTGTCCTCTCTAATTGCACTGGAAGCAAATCAGATATGATATTGTGGTGGTGGTGGTGGTAGCAGTACAGTCCCTGCTGACATGCCAGTTCGGCCGCACTTGAAGCAGCCCGAACTACCCGCCCTGCACGTTCCCTCGTGCAACTTGCCGCACTTGCCACAGCGGTTGCGGCCCTAATGGCTCCTCGATCGGTGATCTAATACCTTGGGCTTTTTGCCCGCACTCCCTATCTGAACTCCCTCTGGTTTCCTCTTCTTCTCCATCTCCAAATCAACCTCTCTCTCTCTCTCTCTCTCTCTCTCTCTCTCTCGCCCTCGCGATCATATCTTCCAGCGTCTTGCAGCTGGATCGTCTCACAAACTGGCAGATATCACTCCGCAGCATCTCATGATATTGGGCCTTTTTCATCTCCTCATCCGCCACATACTGCGGAACAAGAAGGGCCCTCTCCCTGAATATTGTTGAGTTATGAGCATTACATCATTCCTATGGTGTACATGCAACCCTAATTGCTTTGATCTAGGTTTTCTACTATGAACACAACAACATTGAATACCAAAGCATAAACCCTAGATCTAACATGCTATTATCGAAATTTACATAAGATTAGGGTTAGAAACATTACCTTGATTGTTATGTGAAAGACCCTAACTTTCATACTTGACAATTGTCACTCCAAAAATGCTACATGCATATTCATAAAAACAATATTGTACATTGATAAAGTGATTAAAAACTACTGGATACAAACCGACTATTACAAAGTGTTATATATTACACAACTACCCGGGTTACTATACTTTTATACATACTCGATCCCTAAATACAAAAGTAATACTATAACTATTCTAAACCTTCCAACAGTATATGACTATACTGTTTACTTATCTCCTGCAATTGTTAAACATTGAGAGGGGTAAGCGGTGACGCTTAGTGAGTTCAATAATAGATACAATATAACGTTATGCCATATATATACTTTAATATGGCAGAAGCAAAGGGAACAAGGAACAACAAAGGCATATGTGAATCATGAGACACGCTTTCCATATCAATCAATAAGACATAACAATTTCAATACTTGATATACATCAATAACACTTCGGCCCAAATGGCACAAAAGACATAGGTAGTGTTTGTTTTTTGTCTGCAGATCAGCGTGGCCTCTTCTGTCTGCGCCGCGCAGACACGCGCAGACATTAGCCTTCGCAGACTGTTTGTTTTTTTGAAGACTGCAGACCTAAAAATGTCTGTGCGCCCTCTTCTTGGCGCAGATGTGGACCAGAGTCTTCTAACATCTTCAGACATCTTCTAGCCTAAAAAAACATATATATCTTTATTTCTTTTAAGTTTTTTTTAATTTATATTTTTTCCAACTTTATTAATGATAAACAATTTGAAAAAAAAATTACAAAACTTAAAAAAAACTTTCGACGATTCAAACATGATATTTTTGACAAATTTATAAATAAAGATTTATTACAATAATAGTCGTTGAACTTGTTTATATAAATATGAAAAAAAATCATAATATATTCTTATATTGTTTTGCCAAATTTTATAAAACATTATTTAATACAGTATCGTCGATTTTTCGAGAAAATATTTATGGTATGTTTTTAATGGATTTAATTGAAAAAATCGAAGTTTATTTCCATCTATTTATGTATCAAATTCTTTGATCACTAATTATAATGTTTAGTTATAACTTTGCAACCAAAATTGTTGGTTTTTATCAAATATATACGTTAATTCATACCATTTTTATTTTTATTTTTATTTTTTATACAATAATAGATAAAAGTTGATTTATATTCGTTAATTATTTATAAAAAAGTTATAAAAATATTAAAAAACCACTTTGAAGTTTAAAAAAATCAGTTTATTTAGATTTCAGTTTATTTTAGTAGCCCACAGATGTTAAAAAAAAAACAAACATTCTTCTTTTTTCAGACTGCAGACGTTTGGTCCACATCTTCTACTGTAGAGGTCTACAGATGTGGTCCGCAGACTGCAGACATTTTGCCTCCGAAAAAACAAACAGCACCATACACTTTCTGATTAAACATTTTGGTAGATTTCAGGCTTTCAGCCCTGTCTAACCTTCTGCCAATACCATAGAATAGAAGTCATTCTCTTACGAGACATGCTCTACATGGCCAGATGCTACACACCAATACCACTGTGAATCTAAGTCCTTTCACTGATCACATGGCCAAAGATACAACTTTGCTATCAAAATAGCGGAAATAATAACACGAGATAATAACACGGAAAAGCACATAGCACATATAACACATAACATACAATTGTTCCTATATATTGAACTCACCGTGAATTAACCGAATAATGATATGACAATTCAGGAAGCACTTCGTTTATATATATATATATATATATATATATATATATATATATATATATATATATATATATATATATATATATATATATATATATATATATATATAACTTTATTTGACGAAACCGAGGATTTTAGCTAAAATCCGGACTTTACGCGGGCAGATTTTCGACTGGAAAGATGATTTTCTCGGGAACTTCGGGGCGTCGAGACTTGCTTCAGGTTGTAGGGATGATACCGGGACTTTAGGGGGGGTTAAAAGTAGCTTGGAAGAGAGTAAAAAGTGAGAGAGAGTGAGAAATTGTAACCTAAAACCGGAGGGCTTCGATTCCTATTTATAGGCTGAATTTCGAGATTCACGACGTGAACCATGCTTGTTCACGCCGTGAGGTTTGATCCCGGTCATCCCCTAGTCTTGCCATGTGTCTTCTAGGCTCGAAACGCGTCGTTCACTGAGTTCACATCGTGAATGCAGTCAAATTCTCGAAGTTTGTGCTCCGAACTTCAAAAATCCATATCTTTCGCATACGAGCTCCGTTTTTGACATTCTTTATATCCACGCGTAGGTGAGATTATGCTCTACATCTTTTATTTAGACTCCGTCGGCTAGTTTTGACTTTATTTTTAATAATATATTTTTAACGGGCCGAGACAAGAAAAGTCCGTTAAAATTTCATAACTTCTTCATCTGACGTCCGTTTTCGTCTGTCTTTTTACCGTTGTACTACTACTGACGAGACCTTCGATTCTCGTTTAGGTTGTGTTGGCTAAAAATCACTCGATCTTTATTTCAAGTTTTTAGCTGTCTACTGCTATTCAGAAACTTAGAAAAATCATAACTTCCCCATACGAAGTCAGATTTGGACGTTCTTTTTATGGAAATTCTCGGTTTAACGAATACTACGACTTTCGTTTAGATTACTAAAGCTAAAAAGTAGTTTATCAAAAACTCACTTTTTACGTCATACGGCGTCGTGTCGGTTCTGTCGCGAAACTTCAATAAGTCATAACTTCTTCGTTATAACTCGGATTTCGATGAGGTTTTCGCCTAAATGTTTCTAACGAGATTATTTACAACTTTCAATAATATAATTTTACTTATTTCAAAATTTATATTTTCGTTAATTTTCAATATTTGACTTTTGATTGGAATCTCATAAGACTTCCAATATTTTCCGAGTGATTCTAAACATAATTTTACTTCATTTCTAGTAAAAACTATCTGTTAGAACTCAACGCTCAAATTCATATAATATTTCATTATATTTTTCACTTTTAAAATTACATAACACGATAACTGAACGTGTATGTTACATTATGTAGCAATAACAATCACAATCCTTCTTGATCTTGACTTCTGAAAGCTTAGTGCCTCAAGTGTTGCACCTCTAATGGAGTCACAAACACCACTAGCAACAAGATGACTTAGGAGAAGGAGGAAGAGGCATAAAACCGTCCAGGGTTCCCTCTAGGGTTTCAAGTACCGATTTTAGGATGCCTGGGGTATCCTTATATAGCTGGGGAATTAGGGTTTCACTCAAAGGCCTTATCTGGTTGCTTAGGCTCTAAGCAGCCCACAAGATCCTTCCAGAATCTCCCTTTGGATGAAATCTTATGGGCTATCCATAAGGATTTCGTCCAACCCCTTTCCAAGGGTTCCTCAGCCCATAATGTAATTATCTTATAATTACAATATTAGCCCCCCAAGTTTAATTAATCTCTTTTGACCACAAAATTAATTCTAGATTAATTCTTGATCAATATTAATTAAACAATATGATTTCTCTTTTAATATATTATTCATATAATATATTAATAAATCATAATTAATCCTCTTTCTCCTTAATTCATCTTATCAGTTGCTATGGTGAAGGCAACCCAAAAGGACCATGCTCACAATCGGGTCAAGTATATACCAAAATAGTTATGGGCTTAGACACCTAATCCAACAGTCTCCAACTTGGATAAGTCTAATAACTATTTGCAAGTATGACTTCAGAACCTGATCAACAATCGTATCTTTCAAAAGCCGATGTTAACTCTGATCTTATCAGAAGCGTGTCCTTTAGATAAGGGATCATATATTCCCCCATTCTAGATATAGTATGAACTCAGACATGGATTTTAATCATACTCTCTGTTCATGTGTTGTTTCCAGAGGGGCCCACATATATCGCTTTTATCCCACTTTGGGAAAAAGGAACGGATAAACTTTGACTCAAATGCTCGCTTGTACCTACTCATCAAATCACACACAACAATATGTTTTATAACACCAAGTTACTGGTGCATTTACATATTATCAATGTGCAACCGACTTGCAAACTACAACTCACATGTCTCCGTTTCAAGAATATAAGATATTATCGTCTCACTGATCACTCGTGATAAAATCCATGAAGTGATTCAAGTGAGCGTGGGTTTAATCCAATTCTCAAATCTTAATTCATAAGCACCCATGAACGTTCTAGCAAACTTTTGCTATGTCTAATACACTTTAGACAGTCTACAAACCAATTCACGACAGTCTAGCTTCAATACCTACTTCTAAAGTATTTATCGACTGTGGATGGTTTGAATAATCTTATTATTCGGGAAGTCAAAACATGCAAAGTGAAACACAAGAATAATCGAATCCAATATGGCCTCAAACTTGTGAGTATAAATAAAACACCTTTTATTTAGTCACCATATTGATTACACATTATTCATTGTATAATGTTTTGGATAATCAACTTATTACTTGAATTATAATAACTGTTGTCCCATGCTCCAAGCATGCACATTATGTTTACCTATGGTCCTTACTTTGTGAAATAGATCAATTGAACACATTTTCAATGATTCTCATTTCACAATTCCTAATCCTTATCGTATGTGTAAGAATACCAAATTCTTGCCACTATCAGAATATGTTAGATTCTAACATTTTATGCAACGATCCTTTCGTAATGTCACAGCACCAAAGTCACCAAGACTTTGCCAATGATATTACAAAGTGCTCTATTGGAGATTGTTACAAGGCAATTCCATAGATACGAAGTCTCACATTCAAAGTACATTCCTTTGAACATTCTTCTTGCATAAAAGTTTCTAATCTAGACATAGATTCTCGATATCCAACTCCCATTTATGGAAACATTTCCATATTTGCCATATGACAACTCATTCTAAATAGAATCAAATCTATTCATAATAATGTCAATGTGGTCCATTCATTACTATACTTCTAACTGCCCACAAGTGACCAATCCTTGGCGAACCTCATATTGTTCTTGACAGTTGTTTAATCAATTTCAGTCACATTTGGTTCTGGTCTTTTTTCCCTCTTAATGCCCTAGGCATTTGGAAAATCAAAACAGTCAAATATTACAGCATATGCAATCGATCCTATGCCCGAAACGTATGGGATACGATACTCAATGAAAACATGATACTTTACCAGTCTCTTGCCATAATATTGCCATATATAGAATTCCCTTATGTTGAATCTTTTCAACATAACATTTATATAAATCCTTTGACTAAATTTGATTAAAATTACTCGATCTAAGCTTTTAGATTTGAAATGAAGTATAATATTCTCTCCCTTAATTATAGCAAAACAACCTTTCAACCCCTGCAACTTTGCAAAGTGAAACTTTTGTTTTCTACAATTAATATTGCTAACTTGCAACACTTAAAATAATAATCATGCTCCCACTAACATGATGATTATATCCTTACCAGAATAACACTTATGCTCCCACTAGCTTTGACATGTACTCAGAAAACAGTTGGACTTCTAGAAATCAATACTTATTGATTTCCTAAACCAAAGTTCATATTTCTGATACGAGATGCTTCAATAAGAATTTATCTATGCTTCTTAAAATCATACACCTTTCCTTAGATAGCTCATATGTGTGTCTAAACAATTTCAGAACTTACAACAATAAGTCTTAATTGTTCAAACTAATTGCCAAATCTCACAATTCAAACTATGAAGAGGGATGTCGTAATCATAATCGAATTTGAGAATGCAATTTACACAATCGCTATCTCCTTAAAATCTTCTTAGCGAAAGCGTTTCCTCACAATCATTTTCATGAAGTGAAGAGAAACCTTATGACACTTAGATTTTATGGTGTATGTGTTCCTATCCATGTGAATTTTTCATAACCATAATCATAAGACAATGTTTGTGACAAATCCAAACTCATATGGACTTAACTTGTTCATTCTTAATTTATTGCCATCAAGGGTCCCACTATTGCTTCCAAGTTATTCAGCAGCTCACCTATACTAGTCAATGTACTTTTATTAAACAAGGTGCTTTGCCTTTATGCATTCAAATGAGAACTCATAGAACTCACATGCATAGCCAACTTTAAATGAAATGGGCACAGAAACAAGAATGTGCCAACACGATAGGTTTCAAACCTCAAGTCATGTGCTAGTGTTTAAGAATAGGTTTACCCTTGAATAGTTCTTGAAACTTTTCAAGATCATTTAGATTCCCACTGACCGCTTGACATATAAGATTCTCTTGTCAAGAATCATTCCTTGAAAAAACAAATATTCAAGAGTTAGTGTGGGTCCTTGTCAAGGCAAACACTACACACATTTGGTTTTAGTTGATTTTTGTCTTATCCAAGAGATCACAACTTAACAATTTTAAACGTGCAAGACTAAGAAAAACATTTTCCTACCCCACATTTGATGAGTGTGTTATAAACCTTCTTAAGATGATGTCACTCAAAATCACAATCTTGGAGTACGACTCTAAGACTTGATTTTGGAACGAAGTATGATTCACCTCTTAATTTAACCATTTCAAAAATTTCTGATTCCTCTTCTTAGCTATACTAGTGTACTAAGGTGTTCTTGGAGGATCGATTGTGACACAGTTTCATAACCACTAAGTTAATCACAAAACATGATACTTAAGTACTCTCCCATCTTTTTAGATTGGAGAAACTTTTATCTTTCTGCCTAATTGATTCTTCTTATTCGTTCTGCTATACATTGAAACCTTTTCAATGATTCAGAATCACACTTAATCTTGTAAGCATAACCATATTTGCCAAACTTTTACCAAATCATGACGAATATTCTTATCGTTCTTTGTGGTGTACTTGAACAATGCGTACTAGATCCTTTAGTCCTTTACTCGACTCACATACTTATGTGAACAAGGAATTAGTCTTAATTTCCCAAATACGAAGGTTCTCATTCATCATACAACATCAGTTGCATGATTCCAAGCTTCTGCCCAATTGAAACTTGGGCGATGAGAATCTTTCCTTATTTGGTAAATTTCTGACATTACCACAAATAACATAACTAAGAATCATATCCATTTCAATATTGCTAACAATACAAACAAACATCAATTTTCACAAATAACATTGCAAGGATAAATAAATAAGATAAAACGCAAAATTTCATTTATTTATAAAATGCAAAAAAACTTGTCCTTACAACGCAATTCAAATGAAAACTATGCTTATTACATATTCCTAAGCAATCTATCCTAACTCTTTAAACAGCAGCTCAAAAATCCGATCTTCGAATTTATGCGATCGAAATCCATTTCTTCGTGATCAGACTCAGCTCACTCTTCCTTTAAGCTTCCTTTCTTTTCTTCGATCCTACAAAACATCAAAATGTAATCATATCACATCATGTATTAAGATTCTACAAATAGGAACTTAATAGAGTCAGATAGTGGATTTTACCTGAAGCAGAGTCATACATCTTGACTCTCCCATATCTCAGATCTCTCAGGTAGTTAGGGCAGCTTCCTGACCAATGCCCCTTCTCTTGGCAGTAGAAACACACAGACTCTTTGGGAATGACACAAGGGACTATCTCAGACATAGCCTTTCTCTTGCGTAGAGAAAAACTTTCTGGACTTCCAATGTTGCCATTATCCATAGAAGGTTGGGACATTGATTTACCAGACAAATTTGCTTGATCAGTCCGCCAAATCATTTATGATTCAGCAGCACTAAGCAAATAAGTCAAATCAATGAGGGTCATGTCGTTGTCCATCATATAGTACTCTCTAATGAACTCACTATATGAATCAGAAATTGATTGAAGAACCAAGTCAACTGTCACACCCCCAAACCAGACGGCGGAAACGTCCGGGGTGGATGACTTCATTTATAGTATCACAACACATGCATTATAGTAATCAAAGTACATACAACCATTGCATTAATAAGTATAAGTTTTTTTTACATGTGTTCAATCACTGTATATTAACACCAAAATAGTTATAGCAAAATACAAAAGACATGACTCTAAACGGCTCCATCTTCTCAAAAGCTCGGGGAGTGCCTGTCTACTAATTCCCTGAGAATACAAGTAATTTGAAAACAGAGTATCAACATAAAGTTGAGTGAGTGAATAAGTATTTATGTTTGAAAGTATGTTTTTTATTCTTTTGAATATGTAAACTGTTCCAGAAAATCCTATATTTTCTGTTGTATATGGAAAGTAGTTTAATCTCATAAAACCGTTCTGTTTGTAAAACCAATGTTCTGTATTTGTATTCCTTTGTAAAACCTGTAAAAGTGAGTGTGCCTGGTTCCACCAGCTGTTATTGTAAACTGGTACTTTGAAAATGTACTCATGTTTAGTTAATTATAAACTAACGTATTTTTAATATCTTTTAATGAGTTATTATAACCATAATACGACTATATGGCCTGAAACAACGCTTTGAAGGCGTTAAAAACTGTTGATATCAATTGTCACTCGTAGGTGTGTATGCCTGACTGTAGCTAGCTTTCTGAGTGCGGGGCCGTCAATCCCAATATAGATTTATACACACTTGTTTCGAACCCCGACTGGAGATTCTGGTTATAATATCAGGAATTTAACTATGTTGTATAAGTGAATTAAACAACCTGAATCTATTGTCTCATAAAAAGCATATAGACGTTACGTGTATAATAGTAATAAAAACCCAATCATTCTGAAATAAATGATTGATAGTACGTTCCTTGTTTAGTATACTTGGAATGTATTTGTAAGTTGTATACCCTTGTTTAGTTTTGAATCAAACCCTTGTTCTTGTAAAATAATGTACTCTTTTATACTTGACTCTTGAGTTAGTGTTCTTGAATCATAAATTATACCTATTATAATTTATATGTACTTCCTGTATTGATACTAACTGTTCATGAATGCAACCCCTTGCTAGACATGTTACAAAGGGTATTGAAGATGAATGAAATAACCTTTATATTTATATACATATACAAATATATATAACTAAAGTTTAAACGACATTCGGACAAATAACCGATACTTCAAGCCCACATCCAAACAAGGAAAAGGGAATAAGGTGAGTTATCAGTCCTAAGCCCTTTAAATCTTATATATATATATATATATATATATATATATATATATATATATATATATGATTTTTGGGGAAAAATATAAGTTTATAAAATATTTTAAAGAGTTTAACATTTTGAAATACTTTTGGTGACTTGATGTCATTTTAACACAATTTGAAACCATTTGATTTGAAAATAATTGAAATCCATATTGTAAGATATTTTGAAACCATTTATTGGTAACACAAAATCCTTGTGTTAGACTTGTATTCCCGCCCCCCCCCCCCCCTCCTTTAAAACTGTAAAAAACTATAAAAATACGGGGGGTATGAACTTACCTTTTAAAGGGTGATTCGATTGATGATTTAATATAGGATGTTTACTTGCACAAGCGAAATCCCGTAGTAAAACAAGTCCTATATAGCAATTTGTATAACATATATGTGACCAATTAGCTAATATAATCATAGGAATGACTGGTAATTGGACTAATTTGTAAGTATAACTTACAAATAGGAGTGTTAGAAGCTAAAATGGAGGTTGTATTGAGTTCACGGCCAGGAGGGGTGTTTACGATCCAAGGACATTAAGGGTTCACGACCCATAAGGTGTTCACGGCCCTGAGTTCTTGATGAGTGAAGAACACCTGATGATCCTAAGCAAGTTTCTAAGAAGATTCAAAGGTTTTCAGATGGGTGTTCTTCGTGTTCTCCGCGTGTTCTTCGTGTTCTTCACGAAAACTGTTAGATCTTATGAAGAACTAGTGATTATCACTTGAATATGATAAGATAGGATGAATTTAGCATGTTCTTGAGGAGAGAGTTTGTTCTTGGCTGATGATACTTGAGATGAAAAGGTTGGAATTGTGTTTGAAAGTGTAGAAATGAAGTAAAAGTCGGCTGAAATTTATATATATGCGAGGGTTCACGGTCCGAAGGGTTTACGGCCATGAACCTCGTTTGTCGTCCGAAGGCGGTTGTGGCCGAGAAGGCGTTCACGGTTCGAGGGTTTGCGGCCCTCATTGACGGCCGAAGCTTGTTCTCGGTTGCGAGGCTGCTGTCCGAAGGGAAAGAAAGAATTGTCTTCGGACTTCAAGTTTTCACCTCTTAAACATATAACACCTTGAATACAAGGTGTAAACACTTATAAAACATTAATTCTAACCCATCCAAGATAGAATAAGATTTAAGTTGACTTTAGTTGACCCAAGTTTGACTTGGATTAACTAGGGTTAACTTTACAAGTAGAAAATAATGGGTTGTTACATTTATCCCCCCTTTAGAGAGAATTTTGTCCCGAAATTTGGATTAAAGCGGTACAGAAAGACTAGGGAAAAAGATGTGGATATTTCTGTTGCATTTGATCCTCCCGCTCCCAAGTGAATTCAGGTCCCCGCTTTGCATTCCAGCGAACCTTCACTATCGGGATACGGCTTTGTTTGGTTCTCTTGACTTCCCCGTCTAAGATTATTACGGGTTGTTCTATGAAGTTGAGACCCTCATTTAATTCGATTTCGTCGAGTGGGATAACAAGAGTCTCATCGGAAAAACACTTCTTGAGATTTGAGACATGAAATACGGGATGAATGTTACTGAGTTCATGCGGTAGATTGAGTTTGTAAGAAACAGGACCAGTTCTAGCAATGATCTGGAATGGTCCAATGTACATTGGATTTAGCTTGCCACATTTACCAAAACGTATCAATCCTTTCCAGGGTGAGACCTTCAATAGAACGCAATCACCAACCTGGAATTCCAAGGGTTTTTGTCGTTTATCCGCATAACCCTTATGTCTATCTCGAGAAGCTTTCAACCATTCCCGGATTTGAAGAATCTTTTCTGTGGTTTCACGAATGATCTTAGGACCGGTTAGAGTACTATCAGGTATTTGGTTCTTGGCTAGTTGCGTATCGCCTACTTCAGCCCAGCACAGAGGGGATCTACACTTACGGCCATAGAGAGCTTCAAAGGGTGCAACTTTAATGCTAGTGTGAAGCTGTTGTTGTAGGAGAATTCAACAAGTGGTAAATGGGTATCCCAAGCTTTAACGAAATCTATCACACAAGCCATTAACATGTCTTCCAGCGTTTGAATTGTTCTCTCACTTTGCCCATCAGTCTGAGGATGGTACGTTGTACTCTTGTCAAGATTTGTTCCCAAGGATTTTTGCAATGATTGCCAAAACCGCGAGGTAAATCTACTATCTCGGTCAGATATAATAGATATTGGCACACCATGTAACCATACTATTTCATTTATGTACATCCTTGTTAACTTCTCCATTTTATCTGTTTCTTTTATTGGCAGGAAGTGGGAGGATTTGGTTAATCTGTCGACAATAACCCAAATGGTATCATGACCACCCGTTGTTCTGGGTAACTTGGTTATGAAATCCATTGTAATTTGCTCCCACTTCCACTCAGGTATTTCTGGCTGTTGAAGTAAACCTGAGGGCTTTTGATTTTATACTTTGACTTTGGCGCAAGTTAGACACTTGCCCACATAAGTAACTATTTCGGCTTTCATGTTTGGCCACCAATAGAGCTTCTTTGGGTCCAGATACATCTTGTCTGAACCCGGGTGAACAGAGTATCGAGTTTTATGGGCTTCATTCATGACAACATCTCTGTAGCCACCGTACTTCGGTGTCCATATTCAATTCATGAAATAACGAACTCCATCACCCTTGATTTCCAAATTCTTTTCCATTCCCCTCAAGGCTTCACCTGTCATGTTCTCAGGTTTCAAGGCTTCCAACTGAGCCTCCTTGATTTGTATAGATAAGTGGGAATGTATAGTCATAGTTAAAGACTTTACTCGGCGGCCCGAGTACTATTTCCGACTAAGGGCATCTGCTACTACATTGGCCTTACCGGGGTGATAACGAATCTCACATTCGTAATCATTTAGTAGCTCTACCCATCGTCGTTGTCTCATGTTGAGTTCTTTCTGATCAAAGATGTGTTGAAGGCTTTTATGATCAGTAAAGACTGTACATTTTGTACCATACAGGTAATGCCTCCAGATCTTCAAGGCAAAAATCATTGCTCCCAGTTCGAGATCGTGGGTAGTATAGTTGACTTCGTGGTTCTTAAGCTGTCTTAAGGCATAGGATATAAACCTTCCTCGTTGCATAAGAACACAACCTAGCCCTTGATTTGACGTGTCACAGTAGACTACAAAATCTTCCGTCCTTTCTGGGAGGGACAAGATCAGTGCACTGCAGAGGGCTTGTTTTAAGGTTTGGAAAGCAGTTTCTTGTTTCTCCTCCCATTCGAATGACACACCTTTTTGAGTCAAGGTGGTGAGTGGCTTTGCAATCTTCGAAAAGTTCTGAATGAATCTTCTGTAGTAGCCAGTGAGACCTAAAAACTGTCGAATTTCTGTTGGGGTTCGAGGGGTCGCCCAACTCTCGATAGCCTTGATCTTGGAGGGATCAACATGTATTCCATCCTTGCTGACTACATGACCTAGAAACTCCACCTTTCGAATCCAGAATTCACATTTAGAGAACTTCGCATACAATTTCTCTACCCTCAAAGTTTCCAATACTTGTCGCAAGTGTTGGCGATGTTCTTCCTTACTCTGAGAATAGACTAGTATATCGTCAATGAAGACTATAACAAATTTGTCTAAGTAAGGTCGACACACTCGATTCATAAGGTCCATGAATACTACGGGTGCATTCGTTAGACCAAAGGGCATCACTACAAATTCGTAGTGACCGTAGCGAGTTCTGAAAGCAATATTTGGAATGTCGGCCACCTGGACTCGTAACTGATGGTATCTTGATCTCAGGTCAATCTTGGAGAACAAACCAGATCCTTGGAGTTGATCAAAGAGGTCATCTATCCGTGGCAAAGGGTATCGATTTTTAATGGTAAGTTTGTTTAATTCCCGGTAGTCTATGCACATACGAAATGATCCGTCCTTCTTTTTCATGAACAAGACCGGCGCTCCCCAGGGTGAGAAGCTTGGTCTAATGAAGTCTTTGTTGAGTAATTCGTTCAACTGGCTGGACAGTTCTTGCATTTATGAAGGTACAAGACGATATGGGGCTTTAGCTACTGGGGTACCTCCGGGAATCAAGTCAATTCGGAACTCGACTTGGCATTCAGGAGGGACTCCTGAGATATCTTCAGGGAATACATAAGGGAAATCATAGACTTCAGGGATATCCTTGATGTTTTTCACTTCTTGTGTCTTATCAACAACATGAGCTAAGAAGGCGCAGTAATTATTGCGAAGATATTTCTGAGCCTTGACACAAGAAATGATTTGAAGATTCGCACTAGATTTGTCGCTATAGATTATGAGAGATTCGTTACTTGGCAGATTAAGATGGATGGCTTTCTCGAAACATAGGATATCAGCACGATGAAGACTTAACCAAACCATGCCGATTATGATGTCAAAACTTTTCATTGAGACCGGCATAAGGTCAATTTGGAATGAATGGTTATTTAGAGTAAGTGTGCATCCTATGTAAATGTCATTGGTACTTTTGGTTTTTCCGTTGGCCATCTCAACAGTGAATGTTGTAACACCGTAAATTTTCAAACAAATTTTTCATTTTAAAAACGCATACTTTTCATAACATTTTGTATAAAAACCTCGTTTATTCAAATTACAAAACACAACTCCATTAATAATCCAGGATCCTCAAACATAACTCTTTCTCTGATGTGTACAATCAAGCCGGTGCCGTCCCGCGATCCTGAGAACCTGAAACACATAGCACATAACACGGTAAGCACAAAGCTTAGTGAGTTCCCCAAAATACCACATACAGCACATAGCCACTCGAGGTTATAACTCGGTATGACCCTCCGGTCAATGTGTCTCAGCGGGACCCTCCAGTCCCGTAGCTCGTTGGACCCTCCAGTCTGGTCTAGCTCGTTGGACCCTCCGGTCCGGTCTAAATCGTTGGACCCTCCAGTCCGGTCTACTCGAGGACCCTCTGGCCTCGTATGTCGTTGGACCCTCCGGTCCGGTCTATATAACACATAGCATACATATATCACAATGCACAGAAACTCAAACATACACATAACACATAAGACCCTCCGGTCTGCACATAGTTACCACTCTAGGTAATGTATAGTGAGAAGACTCACCTCGGCTAGCAGGTGAGCAAATAACCTCGCGCTCGAATCTCGAACTAGCCTTATCCTAACATAAAGGATGAATATCTCTTATTAATACTCTTTTCACGACTCAGATAATCGAGGGCGGTTCTTTCTCTTTCTAACTCTTTAAAGTGGGTAAAAGACCATTTTACCCCTCCAAGGTCTCTATCACATATGTCGACCAAAACCCCAAAGTCAACAGAAGTCAAACTCGAGTCAACAGTCCAAGTTTGACCCGACTCGTCGAGTGCACTCCCGCGACTCGTCGAGTCCCCTAGTATCCTCAGAAGTCTCAAAAGTCCAGCTCAACTCGTCGAGTTGACCCCCAACTCGCCGAGTTATCGCACAGTCAATCCATCGGGACAAACCCTCGCCGACTCGTCAAGTCAGTTCATGGACTCGGCGAGTCCCTTTGATATGATTTCTCATTCAGACGATTTAAACCAGATCTATCACTCTAAACTATAGATCTATCATCCCAAGGCTCAATAATTACGTAAAGCTTCGATCTTTACGTTCATACATGATGCTATTGCTTCAAAATGCCAATACATGCTCTTCATGAAGGTTTTTGCTCATCAACCCTCATTTGGACCACTAAAGCTGAGACATCTAGACTCTAAGGACCTTTGGAGGTCCAGATCCGAGGTTTCCAACCACAACCAGGTCTCATTCGACTCATAGATTCAAAAGAATGGAAGCAAAGCCCCAAAACTCCCAAAATAAGATCTAGTACAAGGAATGAACAAGATGAGGACTTTGTACCTTCTCTTAGCAGCTGAAACACTCAATACCACAGATCCACTGCCTTCCTTTGTTCCCCATCATGAAGCTCTTCATCCTTCTTCATAGAAATGCACCAAGAACCATAATATGAGCTTCTCTCTCACTCTCTAGATCCAATAGAAATTAGGGTTTGCTCTCAGGGGAAGGTAGCCGCAAATGAGGCTATAAATGCCTTTAAATAGGTCCCAAACCGGGGAAATTAGGGTTTCTCTGCCCAGCACCTACTCGGTGAGTCCCTCCTCTGACTCGTCGAGTCCATTCATTAAATCCACTCGAGCAACTCGACTCGACTCGGCGAGTTGGTCCCTCAACTCGTCGAGTCCCTCCTTAAATCTCGAGATTTACATGCACAATAATGTCCCTGAAAATCCAGATGTTACAATTCTACCCCACTTGAATTAGATTTCGCCCTCGAAATCGCTCTTCCACAATATATAGATCTAATCAAATAACCCAACAGCACCATCGAAAGGGTCTCCTACCACACAAATATCTTCCTTTCTGGACACCTGAATCCAAACAGGAACTCCTCCCTAGAAAAGGACAGACCCATCTGCCACTATGCTACTCCTTCTGGCTCTCATGAATCAGGAACTCTAGTAGCCTAACACACAGCCAGACCGCAATATCCGGATGTCACCACGTTATTCGCTCCTCGAATAACAAACCCCGATAGCTCACTGTCCCTCTGATTCTCTAGTGGGGACCGATAAAACAAGTCCATGCCCAAAACTGGCTACCGATCACTCGTCCCAGACATGATAAACAATCCAGATCATATACCAAGGAATGGAAGGATCACATCACACCAGGGACTCATCCACTGAACTGCAATCAAACCCCAGCTTCCTTCCCCAAATTCCTTTGAACACTGAGCACCAGGTCATCTCCCGACCTAGCAGTTGAACCTCCAAGGGTTACCCATTTCATACCTCAACATGTCTCATTGACTTCCTTCCCACACTAGCTATCTCGGCCCAGTGTGACACACAAGTCACGAAGTTCGCTTTTCATCAAGCGAATACGGAATTCGTTTCACCCTTGACCTCTGTCGTCTACTACTCAATTCAGAATATAACGACTTCCGACAAACATGGAGACCCCAGTCTCGCCCCTGGTTCGACCCCAGGCTTCCACAAACTCAAATATTAGGGCTACCCAAAAATCTTCTGCGTCAAGCTCTGATCAGAGAGCACTTCATTACAACATTCTCTCGCTGACTAGTGAGTACTACGGCTCCTCGCAGTATCACAACGACCTCTCACTGAATAGTGAGTACTACGGCTCCCCGTAGCATCACCACACCCTTCATTGAATAGTGAGTACTACTGACTCATTGAAACTGCAGCTCCCCGCAGTCTTACCGCAGTTACTCTTACCACTTCACAATCTCATCCTCAGGTTGACACCACACTGCGATCATTAACTCATGCTCTGCGGCCCAGCATAGATAGGTACACACACACCCATCTAGGCTAAGCATCACTACTTCGGATGACCACCGTCGTGACAAAACCTCTTTTTCTCGCTGCAATTCACATTCTCAAATAAATCCATTTGATGTCAATTAGCTGAAGGGCCCCCACCGGAACCATAGACACTTGCTATTCCACTCGTCATCTCAAACTCGAAACTCAAAATAATCCGAGATTTAGGACATTAAACTCGATTACCCCGAAATACCATCACAACGCCTCGCAGTGTCTTGACTCTACCACTGATCTCATACTCATGGCATCATACCCTGATACCGCATTGCTTCCTCAGAATCTCGCAACCGATCTTTCTCTCGTGCCACTTGTAACCCGTGAATACTCCATCTCCCAAATTAAAACATGGAGAAATTGCCAACAACTCAGAACACGAAGATGACAATCTGAAACTTCCTCCTCTATTGCTCAAAACTCATGCAAGAATACTCATAACGACCCTGAAGTTGGTTGCCCAATCAACTTCTTCCTTTCCCATACTGCATATAATAGCCCATACTCTGAACCAGAAATTCTCAACCGCCGAACTAACCTCACAAGCCAACCACCTCGAATTCACCATTTTAACCTTGAAGGATTCCTAACCACCACAAGGTCTCCGACCAATGGCCACTTGCCGTGGAGACACTCATCCTTTCTCAAACACGTACCACATGCACTATCTCGCTCTGCACCTCTCCTTGACCGCTAATAACCCTGGTCTCGGGAGTCCACACCGCAGGTCTCTATATCCAGTTCTCTAACCGCTCTTGAACAAATCTCTAATCTCCTCAAAAGCACCCGATTCTCCCCCACTCAGGGTTCGAACCATCACCAATTGGTTCGCCAACAATCTAACCCACAAACTGTTTTTACCAATAACATCGCACCTACTCTTGGAAGGTGATACGCAATGCTCGATGATCTCCCCGATCGAGGTCAAGCAATTCCAAATACCCCGAATCTCCGATGAAATCCTCAGAAACTTCTCATCATGACTACCTCTAGTCTTTCAGAATCTCGTACCAACCCACTACCGGACATCTCAACTGTCCAGTCGTAACCCTGACTCTCGGTCTGAAAATAACAAACTAACATATTCCTCATCCTCGACTCTTCAACCAACGTTCCATCACGTGGGTTGTAATAAGAGTGGAGTCCTCGTTACCACACTCGATACTCATCATAGACAAAAAGAGCCACCGCCCCAATATCCTCTTCTTTATCGTCTGCCGCTGCAGCTAATACATGCCCTACTATGCTCAAATAGGGTGTATCCTTGTCCTTGACCATCTCAGTCCCCGCTGACAACCTGCTCATGCTCTAACATTATCTCTCGGCAGACATACTGCCCAAATACTCTGATGAAAGATCGTAACCAAAACTACCCCACATGGCTCACCCACAACCTTGGAAACCGAAATCCCAAATACCTCTCCTGTTTCCCACAGGAATAGAAATAGCATCGCTCAGGTCACAGAAAATGACATCTCTACCATCGGCCGGTCGCTCAGCCCAGACCGTATTCTCCCATAACGCACCATCCCTACTCATCCCTGAGTCTTGCGACTCCAACTGGCATCTCATCAACAATCCCTCGGAGCTAACTCGATTTCCCTTTTTAAAGGATGCTCCACTAAAACTCGTTCATCATGGCCCTCTGGCCCCATATTCTTTCACATCTGATCTCAGTCTAGACAATCACCACAGAATAACTGGTCGAACCACTAACACTAACCGCCACGGGTCATGGTACTTAAACCATGTGGCCACTTCTCGATCTGCTATGAATCATGGTACCCGAACCATGTTATCTCTTCTCAATCCGCTACGAATCATGGTACTCGAACCATGACATCACCTCTCGATCTGCTACAAATCATGGTACACGAACCATGAAATCACCTCTCGATCTGCTGCAAATCATGGTACTCGAACCATGAAATCACCTCTCGATCTGCTACAAATCATGGTACACGAACCATGAAATCACCTCTCGATCTGCTGCAATTCATGGTACTCGAACCATGAAATCACATCTCGATCTGTTGCAATTCATGGTACTCGAACCATGAAATCACCTCTCGATCTGCTACAAATCATGGTACTCGAACCATGAAATAACCTCTCGATCTGCTACTTAAAACCTCCGGAATGTTCCCTGTATCGAGTATGGGTCCTCTGCTTTCAGTAGTACGGGCCCATACTACCTGCCACATCTACCGATACCTTCCACACAGACTATCCCCGAGTTCCTAAGTAGCTGCTCGACCTTCTCAATCACCAACCCCGTCATGCGTGTTCGCTCCTCTGCGAAATATCCTACTCTGTTAGCGTACTCATCTGACTAGGGTCACCCTTTCCTAGGCTCTTCCTAGGTTCTCACACTTCTCCACCATCAGCTGCTGAAGAACTCCTTATAATGCCAGCCATCTACCTCCTGAATATCGTCATATTCACTTAGTAGCTGACTCTTATCATCAAGAGTTCCACAAAGCACGAAGCAAGCAGCATTCGGGCATCGAATAATCTCTACCAACATGTAAAACCACTCTAGGTTATTACCCACTTGCTCTCCTCATACTCAAAGGATACCACCGAACTCAAGCAACTTTACCCCACACGGGCATCTGACTACTCTCTCAGTAGACTCCTCAAATGCTCATCTAGGTATCTCTCCTAGATTTCTCCTCTACTCAAATCCCTCTCTAGAGGATTCCTGCTGGATACTCATACTCAGCACATACTCGAAGGCACATCGCATATAACAGCAACTCCTAGGCTAAGGCATCACAGATCAGACCACTCTAGTCCTAAAATATGAAATACCTAGCCTATCTCTAGCATGCATAGCATATCACATAATATCTCATAGCATATAATGTAAGGGTATTTTGGGAAATCACCGTTCGGGCTCTGGCTGATTGTACACACTGCTCCAACTCGTTTTCTCTTAGAAACTCTTGTTTACTTTAGAAAAATCATTTCTTTGAAACTTTTTCTCAAATCCTCAGTTTCAGTCCAGATTTACCCGAAGGCGCATCCGAATCCCTCAAACCTAGGCTCTGATACCAACTTGTAACACCGTAAATTTTCAAACGAATTTTTCATTTTAAAAACGCATACTTTTCATAACATTTTGTATAAAAACCTCGTTTATTCAAATTACAAAACACAACTCCATTAATAATCCAGGATCCTCAAACATAACTCTTTCTCTGATGTGTACAATCAAGCTGGTGCCGTCCCGCGATCCTGAGAACCTGAAACACATAGCACATAACACGGTAAGCACAAAGCTTAGTGAGTTCCCCAAAATACCACATACAACACATAGCCACTCGAGGTTATAACTCGGTATGACCCTCCGGTCAATGTGTCTCAGCGGGACCCTCCAGTCCCGTAGCTCGTTGGACCCTCCAGTCCGGTCTAGCTCGTTGGACCCTCCGGTCCGGTCTAAATCGTTGGACCCTCCGGTCCGGTCTACTCGAGGACCCTCTGGCCTCGTAAGTTGTTGGACCCTCCGGTCCGGTCTATATAACACATAACATACATATATCACAATGCACATAAACTCAAACATACACATAACACATAAGACCCTCCGGTCTGCACATAGTTACCACTCTAGGTAATGTATAGTGAGAAGACTCACCTCGGCTAGCAGGTGAGCAAATAACCTCGAGCTCGGATCTCGAACTAGCCTCCTCCTAACACAAAGGATGAATATCTCTTATTAATACTCTTTTCACGACTCAGATAATAGAGGGCGGTTCTTTCTCTTTCTAATTCTTTAAAATGGGTAAAAGACCATTTTACCCCTCCAAGGTCTCTATCACATATGTTGACCAAAACCCCAAAGTCAATAGAAGTCAAACTCGAGTCAACAGTCCAAGTTTGACCCGACTCGTCGAGTGCACTCCCGCGACTCGTCGAGTCCCCTAGTATCCTCAGAAGTCTCAAAAGTCCAGCTCAACTCGTCGAGTTGACCCCCAACTCGCCGAGTTATCGCACAGTCAATCCATCGGGACAAACCCTCGCCGACTCGTCGAGTCAGTTCATGGACTTGGCGAGTCCCTTTGATCTGATTTCTCATTCAGACGATTTCAACCAGATCAAATACTCTAAACTATAGATCTATCATCCCAAGGCTCAATAATTACGTAAAGCTTCGATCTTTACGTTCATACATGATGCTATTGCTTCAAAATGCCAATACACGCTCTTCATGAAGGTTTTTGCTCATCAACCCTCATTTGGACCACTAAAGTTGAGACATTTAGACTCTAAGGACCTTAGGAGGTCCAGATCTGAGGTTTCCAACCACAACCAGGTCTCATTCGACTAATAGATTCAAAACAATGGAAGCAAGGCCCTAAAACTCCCAAAATGAGATCTAGTACAAGGAATAAACAAGATGAGGACTTTGTACCTTCTCTTAGCAGCTAAAACACTCAATATCACAGATCAACTGCCTTCCTTTGTTCCCCATCATGAAGCTCTTCATCCTTTTTCATAGAAATGCACCAAGAACCACAATATGAGCTTCTTTCTCACTCTCTAGCTCCAATAGAAATTAGGGTTTGCTCTCAGGGGAAGGTAGCCGCAAATGAGGCTATAAATGCCTTTAAATAGGTCCCAAACCCGTGAAATTAGGGTTTCTCTGCCCAGCACCTACTCGGCGAGTCCCTCCTCTGACTCGTCGAGTCCATTCATTAAATCCACGAGAGCAACTCGACTCGACTCGGCGAGTTGGTCCCTCAACTCGTCGAGTCCCTCCTTAAATCTCAAGATTTACATGCACAATAATGTCCCTGAAAATCCGGATGTTACAAATGTATCTTTTAGTGCTTTGGGATTTTGTTTTAGAAGATGTTTGAACTTATGGCTTATAAAACTTTTCTCTGCACCGGTATCGAAAAGAACGCATGTGTAAGAGTTGTTGATAAGGAACGTACCGGTCACCACATTAGGATCCGCTACTGCTTCTTCATAACCAATCGCCAAGACTCTTCCAGTACCACCAGCGTTCTTTAACTTAGGACAAATTTTCTTGTAATGCCCTAGTTCTCCACATTCATAGCATTCTTGGCTCACTCCTGCAGCAGGTACTTGGGTAATCGGTTGGGGTGGTGATTTACAGAATCGGGCAGTATGCCCTTTCCTGTTGCAGTTTTGACACTGCATTTCTTGGCAATTTCCGTTGTGGTGGAAATTGCACTTGTTACATTTAGGGAGATTACCATCATAAGGCTTAGCTGGTGTGGGGTAACAGGAACAGCAGGAGGTACAGTAGCAGCATGGACTGCCACTAACTGTTGCTTTTTCGAGGGTTCCTAAGAAGATTTGCCCTTCCTTTTATTCCAAGCTTTCTTGTTGTTGTTGTTGTTATTGTTGTTGTTATTGTTGTTGTTGTTGTTGTTATTGTTGTTGTTGTTGTTATTGTTGTTGTTGTTGTTTCCCTTGGGTTGTTCTGGAGCAGTAACCATAGAGTTTTGACGGGCTCCATGGTCAATAAGCGACTGTGCCAACTCTTTGGCACTTTCAAAGGTAACAGTCCTGGAAGCAATAACACTTCCCTGAATCTGAGGTGTCAGCCCCCAGATGTACCTTTCAATCTTTTTGCTCTCCAGAGCTACCATATCTGGACATAGAATCGCTAAGTCGCAGAACCTATTAGTGTAGGTTGTTATTGTTGGATTAATGTCTAAGTCCATAACTATATTTGGTATGTACTTGACCCGACCCGGCATGGTCCATTTGGGTTGCACTTCACCGGCACAATTTATATGGATAGTCTTTTGAGAATAGTATATTTATGATTTATATTAATATATTATAAGTTCTAATATATTAATATGGAATCATATTATTTAATTAGTATTGATCAAGAATTAATTTAGAATTAATTAAGTGATCAAAAAGAACTAATTAAATATGGACTCTTATATATATATATATGGAATGGGCCAAGTTCATTTGGGTTGGGCTAAGCTTTCATGGATGGTCCATGGAGCTTTTAACCCATGGATCCTATGTAAATGAAAGGTCATGGGTATTAGGGTTTACATGGATGTAACCCTAATCCTCCATAATATATAACGGGGTCCTTGGCTCACAAAATTGGGACAAGTGTGTGAAAATAAGAGTGGGCCGATTTTAGTATGCATACATATTCTCTCAAGTTCTTCCAAGGTGTTTTGGTGATTTGTGATTCCATTTGAGGCTTCCACACTATTGGGGCTAAGCTCTTAAAGCTTGAAGACATCAAGCTACATCAAAAGGTATGTCATCTAACTAGAACTTTGTAGTATAGGTGCTTCATAATATGCTAGTTAGGATGAAACCTTGGAATAGTTAATATTTGCATGTATAATAGAGAAAACATAGATCCAAGGTTTATAGGGTTGCATGTACACCATAGGAGTGTTAGAATGCTCAAAACCCAACAGTGGTATCAGAGCCATGGGTTGTTTTCTGTTATATTGATGCAAATGTTTTATTTTCAAGTTGAAAAAAAAGGAAAAAAAACATGACGTTTGTCAAATTTTAAGATAACTACTTGTTTTGTGAAAAACGAATTATTTGTAAAATTTGAATAATTTGTTATATGAGTTGAATTAGGTCAATTTTAGTAAAAGATAAAATGATATGATTATTTTATTAGTTTTAAAAGATTGATCTAAATGTTTTAAGGAGTTACATATTTTGTCATAAAATTTTGGAGGTCAAAAGTTTTTTTTAAAGTTGTGATCTTAAGGGTTTTTGAAACTTCCATAAGTTATGGATATGAAAGTTTTTTTTTAAAAAAAAAAATTTGATTCAAAGTTTTTATGGAGTTACAAAATTTGGTGTTAATGTTTTAAAGAATTCCATAACTTGTTCTTAAGTTATGGAACATGGAAAGTTTCATCATAAAACACCATTAATTCCATAAGTTATGGAATCCAAAGGTTTTCAAGAATTACAAAACTTGCCCTCAAGTTTTGGAATTTGAGAAACGTTTTTTATGAAAAAAAGAATTGAATTCTAAAACTCTTGGGTTCATAACTTAAACAATTAATTAAATGACTTTAATTTTGAGTTTAATAATTGGAATTATGATGTTTTGTTGAATAGTTCAAATTAACTCTTATGGACTTTATTAATAGTTAATTAAAGCGTTTAATTAAAAGAGTATTATTAATCCATAAATATATGGTTTGAGTTTAATTAAATTAAAAGTCTAGTTTAATTAATAGATTAAACCACCAAGTATTTTAAATGTCTAAAATACACCCTTATGCTATTATAATATTAAAAGTTTAATATATTATATGTATAAGAGCAAGTCGTCTTACCATTAGTAGGCCTCATTCACGAAGCCGGTCTATAAGGGGGGTATAAGGTTACTGCCTATAAAATGGCAGTTTAATGGGTGTCCACTCTCACTCACCGCTTCCTTGACCGGTGGAGGGTCGTTAGCCGAACAGGTAGGACAAGGACTATAATTCTCCCTTCATTATAAGTATAATGATAAATACTAAGTAACTAAACACTTATAAATTCTCAATCTTAGTTACTTAGGAAAATGTGAATAAGGTGCTAATCCATGAAATTACACTTTGCACTTTGTTTAAGCTGTTAGTGGAGCGTGTGTGGTTAACCGGCACACTAACCTGGACTTAACAAGGTAGGCAAAGGGTAACTTAATGTTTATCATAGTATCGGTGGAGCTCGTGTGGTTAACCGGCACATCGATTGAGGGGTAAATATTAAGGGTACCAAATATATTTGCATGGTTACTTCACACCTTGTTTTGTGATCCTCGGCATCCCAGTCACAAAACCTGAAGGGCACACTCGAGATTGAAACATGCCATTGAAAAGTTCAATGAATCTCAAAAGATCTAGGAGTTTCAAATCCAAATAAAAAACCTAATTAAATTATTTCGTTTTTCATGGTGGAAATTGGTAAATCGTCATTTACCTACCTTCAACTATTTTATAACTCGGATTACAGCATCCCTCTTCCAGTTATAAATAGGTTGTTGGATCCTAGCCTTAATATTTCATATTGGGTGTTATATTAAGGACTTTAGAGCAACTATCTTGAATATCTCCCAAAAGATGTCGAGTTCAGACATCTATGATCTTCCCAAATCTCTTGGAACTTTACTTCCTCCACCTCCTCCAATTATTCTCCCTAACCCACAAGTTCAAGGTCACTTAAGCCCTAATGGCAAGCAAGGTCTATGTGTGATCACATCTTAGAGATGAAGTCACATATTAACAAGCCGGGAGAGTTGGGTGTCAAAGTCTTGAGAAAGTTGGATGTTCAATCACTTTCTAAGTCACATAGTGAGTTCCTTTCTAAGTCACATAGTGAAGTCACATGACATGAACCTTAATGATCATATCTATTTGCTTGGTGCTGCTGAATCAGCAATGATTTGGAACGATAGTAAAGCAAATTTGATTAGAATATCAACTTCCCAAAAACTTTATGGACAGTGACAATGGTGACACTGGAAATCTAGAAAAAGCATTCTATTCCCAATGGAAAGGGATTGGCCATAGTCAACCCGGTTGACCAAATGGTAAAGAGAAAGGCTAAGTCTGAGATAGTCCCATTACCAAAGGGTCCATATGTTTATTTTGCCAAAGGAAGGGGCGTTGATTGCAAAGCTGTCAAATTTACCTAAGGATGTTAAAGTCAATAAGTTTGACTCTACATCAGGTAGAGCCCATTATCTAACTCTGTTAAGTTCTATTCTGAGATCCTCATTACATGATGTGACTGGGTCACATGTTGATGTTTTAAGAATCAAAGAATAGAGAGAAATCTTAAAGGAAATATATGTTGATTCTGATCGCGAAGGTGGATTTCGATCGCATAAGAATTTTGAGCAGTTGCTTAAGAAGTTATGATATATTGCTAAGGAATAGATAACAACAATTTTCCATGTGGATTGTAAGGATAAGTTTTTCCGCAAAGTTTTAAAATAAAAGAAAATTGTTTAATTTTTTTTATTTGAAGCATCCTTACAATGGCATTTGTGGAAAATTGTTGCTTATATGATTCCACTGACAGCAATATTGGAAAATGGATTTGATTCTTTCATTTGTGGTAGTGTCTAAATTTACCAAATCAGGAAAGTTCCTCATCACCCAAGTTTCAATTGGACCGAAACTTGTAATCATGCAAGTTGAATAATATGATGAATAAGAACTTTCAAGCATTGGAAAATCAAGAGTAATTACTTGTTCACATGGATGTGTGAGTCAAGTGAAGGACTAAAGGGATCGAGTACACATTCTTGTGCACTGATCATGTCCACCACAAAGCTCGTTAAGACTATTTGATTTACTAAAGTTTAGTAAATATGGTTATACTTACAAGTTTAAGTATAATTCTGAAACATTGGAAAAGTCTCAATGTATGGCAGAACGAATGGGAAGAATCAAATTAGGCAGAAAGATAAAAGTTTCTCAAATATGAAAAGATGGGAGAGTACTTTAGTATCATGTTTGTGATCATCTTAATGATTTAGAAATCATATCACAATTAGTCCTCTAAAGGTCATCTTAGTGCATTCTTATGACTAAGAAGAGGAGTCATGAATTGTTGAAATGGTTAGATCAGGAAGATGAGTCATACTTCGTTCCAAAACAATTCTTAGAGTCATACTCCAAGATTGTAACTTGAGTGACATATCTTAAAGAAAGGTTTAAAACACTTGTCAAATGTAAGAGTAAAAGTGTCCTACTCTTGTACATTTGAAATTGGTAAGTTGTGATGTTTTGGATAAAACAAAGACCAACTAAGGCCAATTGTGTGAAGTGTTTGTCTTGATAAAGAATCCGCACTATATCTTGAATATTTGGCAAGATAGTCTTATATGTCAAGAGGATAGTGGGAGTCTTAAAGATCCTAAAAAGAATTTCAAGAACTAATCAAGAATAAAACCTGAGGTTCTTCACTAGCACACGACTTGAGGTTTATAACCTATTGTGTTGACATATTCTGTGCCCATTACAGTTAAAGTTGGCTTTGCATAGGAGTTCTGAAAGTTCTCAATTGGTTGCATAACAACTTGGAAGCAATGGCAGGCCCTGTACTGCCAGGTGGCAAGAAGTTAAGATTGCATAAGTTCAGTCCATATGAGTTTGGATTTGTCATTATCCTTGTCTTGTGACTATGGTTTTGACGATTCACATGGATAAGAACACATACACCATAAAATCTAAGAGTCATAAGGTTTCTCTCCGATTCATGAAAATGATGGTGAGGAAACACTTCCACCAAGTAGATTTGAAGCAGATGACAAAAGGTCTAAACAATTGAGACTATGATTACGGCATCCCTTTTCATAGTTCTTAAATTGTTTAGACACACATGCATGCTATCTAAGGAAAGGTGTATGATTTTGATAAATTTTTGTCAAAGCATCTCGTATCAGAAATCTGAACTTTGGTAAGAAAGTCAATAAAATATTGATTTCTAGAAGTCCAGCTGATTTCTGAGTACATGTCAAAGCTAGTGGGAGCATAAGTGTTATGCTAATAATCATCATGTTAGTGGGAGCATGATAATTATTGTTAGTGTTGCAAGTTAGTAATGTTAATTATAGAAAACAAAAGTTTCAATTCGTGAGGCTGCAAGGATTGAAAAAGTTGTTTTGCTATAATTAAGGGAGAGGATATACTTCATTTCAGTTCTAAAGGCTTAGATTGAGACCTTAATCATCTTTAGTCAAGAATATATATATGAATTTCATGTTGGATTGGTTCAACTTAAGGAAATTCTATATATTGCGTTCTCAAAATTCGATTATGATTACGGCATCCCTCTTCATAGTCAAATTTTGAAAACATGGCAAATAAAAATATTGTAGAAAAAGACTTGTCTAGAATCATGTCTTTATGTGAGACATGATGGTGCCCGTGACTTTCGCCGTGGTTGGAGGGATGCGCACCAACTCCTGATCCACTAGCACCAGTAGTGTTTATATGGGACATAGTAGCTGCGACGGCTGCTATGACAGCCGCCTGAAACATGGCAGCGTCAAATTGAGGAGGTGGTGGCGGAGGTGGTGTTGGGGCTTCATTAACATTGTCACGCCTTGGTTTTCTCCGTGGAGGCATCTTTCACTTTAAGAAATAAAAGATGAAGAGACAGTCAGATATCAATAATGAACATGAATATGATATCTCTGAACTAAAACACTTAGTTCAATATGAATCTTATAAGGAATTGGAAATAGAAGTCTACTACAAGTACAACTTGTAACAGGATAATATGAAATTTGAGTGGTTATTTTTCAAAGAGCATGAAAATGTATGTCGATTGTATTGGTATATTAAATACATAGAGTTTGGAAAACTTGACCCCAAACAGGTCTACAATACACCACAGTACTGGGAAAAACATCGACATCAAACCGACCTACCGAAAATGAAATTTTTGCGGTCGTACTGAAAAACATGAAAAATAACACTAGAACATATCCGATGACTTAGAATATATCCAAAAGAGTAAGAAGAGGACGAGTAGAGTATAATCTACTTCCTACTGGATCCAGCCCTGGATTTGGCTAACTGGCGTTCTATTTCGTACATACGACTGTCTTGTGATATTTGTCATTCTCGCAGTTCTCTAACTTCGGCTTGGGATGCTGCTAGTTAGCTCAGCAGGAAATTAGTACGATCCCTTGTCGCATTATGACTATTTTCTAGGTTGCGAATGTGAACGGTGTTGATTCCAGTAGCAGCATCAACCTGCATGACTCTATCGATAGCAGTTCTTCCCTGTTCATCGTTACGCGCCACACGACGAACTAACACCGGGAGGGCTCTGTCTGTTGAGCCTCCTGTGTCCAGATTGTAGAAGCTTCAGTCTCCTTGATAAGGATGGTTCTGACCTTGTTCGTTACTCCACCTGTCTAAGTTTATCGCCCACAGAGGCGTCGGGCCTTGGAAGTTTTGTCGTGGATTGTGATTCTGAGCATCTGGTGGTGGATTATAGGCTTCTGATTCTGAATCAGTATCTTCAGGAAAATTTTCTGCAAAATCGTCATCTAAGGGAATTTCAGGATTCTCTTCTAGCTCTTCATCGAGCCATCCTCCATTTCCCTGATCGGGAAAATATGGGTCTCCGGGTAGATGGAATCCAACCATTGTTATCTAAGCGAGAATAGGGATATATAAAATATCTAAAATAATTAGTAAAGATAAATTGCAAATACAAGTTTCTACGAGAGAAACTTACAGTTAACAAGTAATGTATTATGTATGGTATAACTCCTACTGAGTTCATCTATAATTACAAAGTATATACCAATTATATATAACTTGAGTCTAATAGACCTACGAATAAATGATTCTACTCTACCCCCACATCCAAACAAGGAAAGGGGAAGTTAAGCTAAATCACACATTCTAAGTTTATATATAACCTTAATTATATATAACTGTAATATATACACTTAGTATTTATAGATCTACCTGCAGGAGTCCTTTGTTTTCATGTAGTTTGTTCTTAGTATACAGTGCCTAAAATACCCCTATAGTATTTTAACTTTATGTTCTGTTCTAGAGTTCTTTTGGATATGTATAGTTGGTAAGTTTTAGACTTGCTGCAACACTACCTTCACTCCCAAACACATGTTAGTCATATCTCAAAACAATATAGTTGATCAGGCTATATTAATCCCAGATATGATTACATAACTTCCCAGGTTTGACTGTGGTGTTCAACATCCAAATACTTTTGAGTTGTTATGACTATGATACTGTTCTTATATGTATGAGTGTTAGTATACTTCTTGTAAAAATACATAAATTTTTAAAAATTACACTTGTAGTCAGAGCTCTCAGCCCCAATGTATTTGTAGTTTGTATATCTTTTATGGATTGATATACTGAGTTCACTATAAACAATGCTCTGATACCAATCTGTCACACCCTCCCAAACCAGATGGCGGAAACGTCCGGGGGTGGATGACTTCATTTATAGTATCACAACACATGCATTATAGTAATCAAAGTACATACAACCATTGCATTAATAAGTACAAGTTTTTTTACATGTGTTCAATCACTATATATTGACACCAAAATAGTAATAGCAAAATACATAAGACATGACTCAAAACGACTCCATCTTCTCAAAACCTCGGGGAGTACCTGTCTACTGATTCCCTGAGAATACAAGTAATTTGAAAAGAGAGTATCAACATAAAGTTGAGTGAGTGCATAAGTATTTATGTTTGAAAGTATGTTTTCTATTCTTTTGAATATGTAAACTGTTCCAGAAAATCCTATATTTTCTGTTGTATATGGAAAGTAGTTTTAATCTTATAAAACCGTTCTGTTTGTAAAGCAATGTTCTGTATTTGTATTCCTTTGTAAAACCTGTAAAAGTGAGTGTGCCTGGTTCCACCAACTGTTATTGTAAACTGGTACTTTGAAAATGTACTCATGTTTAGATAATTATACACTAACGTATTGTTAATATCTTTTAATGAGTTATTATAACCATACTATGACTAGATGGCCTGAAACAACGCTTTGAAGGCGTTAAAAACTGTTGATAACAATTGTCACTCGTAGGCGTATATGCCTGACTGTAGCTAGCAGTCTGAGTGCGGGGTTGTCAATCCCAATATAGATCTATCCACACTTGTTTCGATCCCCGACTGGAGATCCTGGTTATAATACAGGACTTTAACTATGTTGTTTAAGTGAATTAAACAACCTGAATCTATTGTCTCATAAAAAGCATATAGACGTTACGTGTATAATAGTAATAAAAACCCAATCATTCTGAAATAAATGATTGATAGTATGTTCCTTGTTTAGTATACTTGGAATGTATTTGTAAGTTGTATACCCTTGTTTAGTTTTGACTCAAACCCTTGTTCTTGTAAAATAATGTACTCTTGTATACTTGACTCTTGAGTTAGTGTTCTTGAATCATAAATTATATCTCTTATAATTTATATGTACTTCCTGTATTGATACTAACTGTTCATGAATGCAATCCCTTGCTCGACATGTTACAAAGGGAATTGAAACTGAATGAAATAACCTTTATATTTATATACATATACAAATATATATAACTAATATTTAAACGACGTTCGGACAAATAACCGATACTTCAAGCCCACATCCAAACAAGGAAAAGGGAATAAGGTGAGTTATCAGTCCAAAGCCCTTTAAATCTTATATATATATATATATATATATATATATATATATATATATATATATATATATGATTTTTGGGGAAAAATATAAGTTTATAAAATATTTTAAAGAGTTTAACATTTTGAAATACTTTTGGTGACTTGATGTCATTTTAACACAATTTGAAACCATTTGATTTGAAAATAATTGAAATCCATTTTGTAAGATATTTTGAAACCATTTATTGGTAACACAAAATCCTTGCGTTAGACTTGTATTCCCCCCTTAAAACTGTAATATGAAAATACGGGGGCATGAACTCACCTTTTAAAGGGTGATTCGATTGATGATTTGATATTGGATGTTTACTTCGACAAGTGAAATCCCGTAGTAAAACAAGTCCTATATAGCAATTTTTATAGCATATATGTGACCAATTAGCTAATATAATCATAGGAATGATTGGTAATTGGACTAATTTGTAAGTATAACTTACAAATAGGAGTGTTAGAAGCTAAAATGGAGGCTGTATTGAGTTCACGGCCAGGAGGGGTGTTCACGGCCCAAGGACATGAAGGGTTCACGGCCCATAAGGTGTTCATGGCCCTGAGTTCTTGATGAATGAAGAACACCTGATGATCCTAAGCAAGTTTCTAAGAAGATTCAAAGGTTTTCAGATGGGTGTTCTTCGTGTTCTTCGTGTTCTTCGCAAAAACTGTTAGATCTTATGAAGAACTAGTGATTATCACTTGAATATGATAAGATAGGATGAATTTAGCATGTTCTTGAGGAGAGAGGTTGTTCTTTGCTGATGATACTTGAGAGAAAAAGGTTGGAATTGTGTTTGAAAGTGTAGAAATGAAGTAAAAGTCGGATGAAATCTATATATATGCGAGGGTTCACAGTCCGAAGGGTTCACGACCGTGAACCTCGTTTGTGGTCCGAAGGCGGTTGTGGCCGAGAAGGCGTTCACGGTCCGAGGGTTTGCGGCCCTCGTTCACAGCCGAAGCTTGTTCTCGGTTGCGAGGCTGCTGTACGAAGGGAAAGAAAGAATGGTCTTCGGACTTCAAGTTTTCACCTCTTAAACATATAACACCTTGAATACAAGGTGTAAACACTTATAAAACATTAATTCTATGTCACACCCCCCATCCGTCGGTGGAAACACCGGGTGGTGTAACGTCCTTCTTCGTATCACAGTTATATAACGTACACTAAGCAGTACTAAAGAAAATACATACCTTTATTGATGATTAAAATTTACATTATTGTTTTCCTAGTACTTATTACATAATATCCGACTATGACATACTTCTTAATGAACAGAAAGGTAATAGTAAAACTTCTCCTATTCGAATACATACCAGCTTTTCAAGTTCCTGAAAACACATGCATTTTAAAATACGTCAACATAAAGTTGGTGAGTTCACAGGTTTTGACTCCATATGAAAATAATACTTTTCCTATGTTCAAAAGTTTAGTTTTTGAAAGTATTATTTTGATGCTCCAACATTTAGTAAATATATTAGGTATAATAGTTTACTTATCAAATAAGTGTTATACCTAAACGTTCCTTGAACCTAGGGTATAAGTAGGGGGAAACTTATACTTAACATTAATACTTTTATACGACAAAGTATAATGTTTCTAACAATTTGCTACCATGAGCCTGTAACCGCTGCTATGACATAATACCTATGATAAAACACACTCATGATTTACCATGAGAAACAACACACTCATGATTTCCATGAGAAACAACACCGCACGCTTCATCGACGCCGGAACAATAACAAGTAAACGTATAGTTCGTCACTCGCTTATGGTTGACTGTAGCTAACAATCACAAGTGGGGTGGTCAACCCGTATACTAATTATACACGACTTCCTCGCACACACGGGATTAACGGTTACAGTCAGAGGATTTCCGCTAAGATCCCCAATCTTAGTTGATGAATACAATTACTCATGTAGACTCCGACGGCTTCCTATAGCTCTAACAACAAAAGCATTCTCATGTCTAACACCCTAAGTTATTAGACTATGCCTTTAAACATTACTCGTAAGTTCATATTACTTTAGGCAGTACAACAGCTATAATTTGAGGAAAAACCAGGTTTTATCTTAACATAAAACCCAACAATAACAATACATAACATACCAAGTTTTATCTTGTCATAAAACCAACAATAACAACCTATAGCATACCAAGTTTTATCTTGACATAAAACCAATAATAACAACATACTATTTAACATATAGAACTTCCGAATATAACTTCGGAACTATATCGCACACAACATATATATAGAATCCTAAGTATAACTCAAGATCTACATTAGTACCAGAACATGCTAACAAGTTGATAATAGTTGTATACATTCAAATTATTATATTTAGAACAAATATATCCCGGTTACTATAACTATCTACGTTGATACTAATATATTATCATATAGACATAATAATAATGTATATACAATATTTAGCATGTGTTTTCCCCCGAAAATATTAGAAAGTGCAGCTGTGAAACTCACCCTAGTAGCATGATTTTATGTAATCTAAGCAGAAACGGTCAGCGGTTCGCGATCACCGGGCTCGGGATGCAATATGGCTTCAGCAAAGGAGAGAGGAGAAAGGGAAATGGTGTAAGGAAGTGTCAAGATCGAACCTATTATTTATAGGAAGATTTTTGGCCTCTCACGTCGTGAGCCATATAGTCTCATGTCGTGAGCCATGGCTGGTCACCTGTAGACTTTCCATTTGCGTCCCTAGCTTCGGAAGGTGGCCATGTGACTCCTCACATCGTGAGATATCCTTGCTCACGTCGTAAGCTTAGAACTTATCCCTTCGTAGCCTCGTCACGCACCTTCTAGATCCGAAATGTGGCAAAATGACTCCTCACGTCGTGAGTTTCTGTGCTCACGTCGTGAGCTCAGTCAGATTAGGGTTTCTGACAGCTGAATCTTCGGAAGGTCGTAACTTTCACATACGAACTCCGTTTTTGACATTCTTTATATGCACGCGTAGGTATTTACTAGTACTACAACTCTCTTTCAGACTCCAATATCTAAGTCTAATTATATTTTAAATTCCTCTTATTATAGAGATTTATAGTGTTCGGTTTATCATAACTTCTTCATGCGAAGTTAGATTCAGACGTTCTCTATATTTTTGGAATCGTATGGACGTATACTTTGAGTTGTATCATAAAGAAAGTTCATATTTGTATTAGAATTTATCATGAACTACATATTAAGTTTATCATATTACTAGTTTAACATCACATTACATGATTGGCATAATCACATGTGATTGTCTATTGACCTATTTTGACTGGTGTTACATTCTAACCCATCCAAGATAGAATAAGATTTAAGTTGACTTTAGTTTACCCAAGTTTGACTTTGATTAACTAGGGTTGACTTTACAAGTAGAAAATAACGGGTTGTTACATCAACAGCCAGCTTCCTAGAGAATTCGACACCCAACATTCCCAATCTGTCAATATGCAACTTCATATCCAAGACATGAGCACATATAGACTTTCCATCTTCGTCTTTGTTTGCCAATAGGGCTTGAGTGACATTGAACTTTTCAAGTCTTCGAACATGTGAGTCAGGGAGAATTACTGGAGGAGGTGGAGGAAGTGAAACATGATTTCCATTTCCACAATCCAATCGTGGAACATCATCTACACGTGGAAAGCTTTTTCCAAAGGATTCAGGAAGACCATAGTTGTTAGATTTTGACATCTACAAAATGGGAGAAATTCAAGTTAGTTGATAAAATCCTCAATATAGCACCCAAATGAAATATTGAGGCTAGGATCCAACACAATATTCTACAATTTGGAAGAGGGATGCCGTAATCCAAATTGTAGAACATTTGAAGGTAGGTAAATGACGATTTACCAATTTCCACCATGAAAAACGAAAATTGAAAAATTAGGTTTTAAATGAATTGAAACTCCTAGATCTTTTGAGATTCATTGAACTTTTCAATGGCATGTTTAATCTCGATTATGCCCTTCAAGTTTGTGACTGGGATGCCGAGGATCACAAACAAGGTGTGAATAACCATGCATATGTACTTGGTGCCCCCAATGTTACAGTCACCTAATCAATGTGCCGGTTAGCCACACACGCTCCATTGATCTATGACAAACATCGAGTCACCCTTTGCCCCCTTTGCTAGACTCAAATTAGTGTGCCGGTTAACCACACACGATCCACTAACGTCTTGGCAAGGGTGCAAAGTGTAATTTCACGGAATACCATCGTTTTCACATTTTTCCTAAAGTAACTAAGATTTGGGAATTTATAAAAGTGTTTAGGTACTTCGTATTTCATTATACTTATAATGGAAGGTTGTGTCCTATCCCACCCGTTCGGCTAACGACCCTCCACTAGTCAAGGGTGCGGTGGGTAAGAGTGGATACCCAATGGCGGTCATTTTACATGCCGCTTCCTTAAACACCCCTTATAGACCAGCTTCATGAATGAGGCCTACTAACGGTAAGACTGACATTTACTCATACATATATAATATTAAACTTTTAATTTTATATAGTATAAGAGTGTATTTTATACTTTTAAAATACTAGGTGGTTTAGTTTAATAAATTAAACTTTTAATTAGTTAATCTCAAACCATATAATTATGGATTTATTAATTATCTCTTTTAATTAAACTCTTAATTAAGTTAATAAAAACCATCAGGGTGTAATTCGAATTTTTCAAAATACTTGAGTTGTAGAATTTAATATTTCAAAATTAATACCTTTTTATTGAATTTTAAATTCCAAAACTTGAGGACAAATTTTGAAACCTTTCAAAATATTAGGGTTTAACTATTTAAATTTCAAAAACTAAAACTTTTAAGTTCAAATTTAAACTATAAAACCTAAACGGTGTAAATTGAAACTTTTCAAACTTACTAAGTCAAATATTTGACTAATAATAATTCTATATTATCCATATTTAACCAAATCCATCAATTTTGATGAGGATAACCATTCCAAACTTACAAAATCAGATTTTGGCAAGAAAAACGAGTTTTGGAAGTAATCCTCAACAAAATCTTGCAAGAAAATCGAAAATCCCAGCACCAGACCCTTGGACTCGTCGAGTCCATAATGGAACTCGTCGAGTAGAACCTACTCGTCGAGTCCATTCATGGACTCGGCGATTCTGCCAGTCAGAAACCAAAAATTTCGATTTTCTTGCACTTTGGCAATTCACTTTTGCATCTATTCACTAGAAAAATGACCTAGGCTCTGATACCACTGTTGAGTTATGAGCATTACATCATTCCTATGGTGTACATGCAACCCTAATTGCTTTGATCTAGGTTTTCTACTTTGAACACAACAACATTGAATACCAAAGCATAAACCCTAGATCTAACATGCTATTATCGAAATTGACATAAGATTAGGGTTAGAAACATTACCTTGATTGTTATGTAGCAATAACAGTCACAATCCTTCTTGATCTTGACTTCTGAAAGCTTAGGGCCTCAAATGTTGCACCTCTAATGGAGTCACAAACACCACTAGCAACAAGATGACTTAGGAGAAGGAAGAAGAGGCACAAAATCGTCCAGGGTTCCCTCTAGGTTTTCAAGTACCGATTTTAGGATGCCTGGGGTATCCTTATATAACTGAGGAATTAGGGTTTCACTCAAAGGCCTTATTTGGTTTATTAGGGTCTAAGTAGCCCACAAGATCCTTCCAGAATCTCCCTTTGGACGAAATCTTATGGGCTATCCATAAGGATTTCGTCCAACCCCTTTCCAAGGGTTCCTCAGCCCATAATGCAATTATCTTATAATTACAATATTAGTCCCCCAAGTTTAATTAATCGCTTTTGGCTACAAAATTATTTCTAGATTAATTCTTGATCAATATTAATTAAACAATATGATTTCTCTTTTAATATATTATTCATATAATATATTAATAAATCAAAATTAATCCTCTTTCTCCTTAATTCATCTTATCAGTTAATATGGTGAAGGCAACCCAAAAGGACCATGCTCACAATCGGGTCAAGTACATACCAAAATAGTTATGGGCTTAGACATCTAATCCAACAAATGTGGCGGTGATCTCGGTCACCGTCTCAACAGTCTGCTGGAGATCCTGGAACTCCCTAGCAAGCTGTTGCACCTCAGTCACAGGTGCAAAATCGGTCCTAAACATGGCCGAAAAGTCACTCCAAGTCATTGCATCAAGAGCTGCATCATCGTCAATGGCGTGTCCGACCTCCTCCCACCAGTCACGTGCTCTGTCCTTCAGGAGATAGGAAGCAAGCCGGACCTTGCCCCCCTCGGGACATCGGCTCGTACATAAGGCGATTGTGACATCAGCCAACCACCAGCTGCTAGCAAGGGGGGCCCTAGCCCAATGATAGTCTGGATCTCCACAAGCTCGGAACTCCCTGAATGTCATCGTGCGTGCCCCTAGCATGGTCGCCATCTCGATGCAGAATGCACCCAACCTCTCGTCAAGAATCTCCAAGATGCCCTCCTTGACCGTACCGAAGATCACAGGAGTCTGGTCGAAAATACTGCGTGCAACCTCATATGAAATGAACTCTCTCATCTGCTCGTAGAGCTGCCCGACTCTAGAGCCCGAGCCAGATCCCTCACCGGCACCAGAACTGCCAATTGGTCTAGTATGTAGCGTCACCATGCTCAGCATATCATAATAACCATCATAATACTTATCACTATCGAGGGATCACACACGCCCTACAAGTTTCCTGGTTTTATCTCAGCCCTCCTTGACTCAAGTACAGATCCTCTACTTTCAGTAGTACGGGCCCATACTACCTTCCATATCTATCCATACTTTCCTCAAGAATTGCCTTGACTCCACCAAGTCCCTTTCACTACTACTGCTCCCAACACTAATCTCATCCTAGGCTTGCCCTAGGGTAATCTCTGACCCACTCTCCGCCATCAGCTGCATAAGAAGTCCCTGCTATCTCTCCCTAACTAGCTCGCGAAGACCATTACATATCACTAAGACCAAATAATTCTTCGAATGAGAGGTCCTACCCTACAACGGTTGGACTCAGACGAGAGCTGCGAAATAGGGTAGACCTAACCTTCTGAAATTATTTAGTCCTCGTAATATGTAACATAAGATATTCGTTTACTAGTTAATTAAAGATAACTAGAACTACTAAAATCACAAAGCAAGCAGCATTCGAGCATTGAGTAACCAAAACCAAGGATATCCTAATCAGGCCATCATATCACTGACTAATCAGTACTAGCATGCAGTTCAATAAGCTCATACATCAGGCATACAAGGCATCCTTCCTAGATCCTTAGTCCTAATCTAGCATGCAGTTCTCATATACATACAACAGACATACAAGGCATCCTTCCTAGATCCTTAGCCCTAATCTAGCATGCAGTTCTTATAATCATATCATATCATAACAAACATAAATGGGTAATTTTGGAGAACTTACTTGAGCTCGGCTGATTGCATGCACCACACCCTTTTCTCTTTTTGGGAATCCTTTTTATAAAAATGATTTTCTTTTGAAAATTTTCATACCAAGTCCTCAGTTTGAGTTCAGACACACTCGAGAGTGTGCCCGAATCCCTCAAACCAAGGATCAGATACCAACTTGAAACATCCCAAAAATATGGTCCAAAAATTTCGTTTTTAATTATTAGTAAAACCATAGTATCAAATAATCACATAAAAACCATAATTCATTGTATCTCAAAACATAATAATCATCTGTCAAATATATCAGAGTAAAAACATCACAGGCTAAAATCATGGTGTGTGCACTGCAGTCATCCCGAGCTCTTCCCCTTGCTACCGGAAGTACCTGAAACCAAAACTGAAAACTGTAAACACGAAGCTTAGTGAGTCTCCCCAAACTACCACATACCATACACATAATCACATAATCACATAATAACATAACATGGGCCTTGCCCGCTACATCGGGCCCCACCTGACATCGGACCGAAGTTTGGCATCGGGCCCCGCCCGACATCAATCAAAGCTCGGCATACATATAAAAATATCAACAAATACACATAATTAATCACATAGCATAAACATATAAACATTCCTCGGGCCCCGCCCGGCATCGGACCGAAATTCGGAAGCATATAAACATTCCTCGAGCTTTCCCCCGGCATCGGACCAAAGTCCGAAAACATACAAAACAAGCACATGCAAGAATCACGAAGACATCAAGCATACAAACATTCCTCAGGCTTCCCCCGGCATCGGAACGAAGTCCGGAAACATATGAACGTACATCGGGCACTGCCCGACATCGGACCGAAATCCGGAATATACTAACATACATAAACGGGTCGGCATTGGTGCCTTAGACCCGTTCCTACAGGAGAAAACTCACCTCGCAAAGCTGAATGCGGAAATCTCGCGGTAATGAATCTCTACGGCTGCTCCGACGACTCCCCGACTATGATTTTCACAATAACACTTAGTCAAAATCCATTTATTCTTCTTAGGGTAAAATGACTATTTTACCCCTTGTTCTAATTTGGACCATAACCTAGGCCCAATTCCATCTAACCTTTCCAAGCCCACTAATGGCCCAATTTTCTAAATTGGGCCCAACTCCTCAAATGGGCCTTCCTTAAGCCCAAACATGTCCTTAGCCCATTAACTGACTCCTGATGGCCCACTAAGGCCCAAAAGCAAATAAATCCAAAGATTGGCCCAAACCGAGGCCCAAACGACAAGGAATCTGAATCCAGTGAGTACGTAGGGTGTACTCCTCTGTACGCTATGCGTACTGGTTGTATGGCTTGTACGTTGCGCGTACGGGCTTATACGTCCAACGTACTACCCTGTTAAGCCATAAACTTCAAAATGGCTTAATCCCTTAACACCTTAAGCTCCCAGCACAGATCTAAGTCCACTAGAGTGTCTTAATCCATAAAGTCGATTACTTGGTGGCTTGCAACCCACCAAATGGATCCAAACTTGAAATATGACAACTAACTTCCATGGAAATGGCTATAACTCATGTGTGACCACAAATGGACCTTCAAGATCGAAACTTTACTGATATTGGGACTTATATAGCACTAAGGGTGGCAACCCTAAGCCTAGATACGAATTTGAACCATAAAAATCCATTCTTGGGACCTAAAGAGGTCCAAAACTCCATTAACATAGATCTAACCATTCATGAGGCAAGTTGAGAGCTTTTTACCTCAAATGAGTGCTAAATGGTGATGTTATCTCAGATCCTTGAGCTCAAGCTACTCAAGTTCTTATTCTTCAACTTCTTCTTTCTCCTTCCAAGCTTCTAAACACCACAATGAGCTTTACAAGGCCAAAAACACACTAGGATGAGGAATGAAAGGCTATCTAGGGTTTCTGAGGTTGAGAGGCTGGTAAGGAGGCTAGGGTTTGGGAGTTAATTTTGTATTTATACAGCTTAAACCCTAAAAATTAGGGTTTGGAGTCTGCCCGCGTACGCTGCGCGTACTCGTTGGTACGCTGCACGTACGCGCATGAACTCCCCGCATCTAATGTCGCACTACGCCAAGCTTACGCCCATCGTACGTCTTTGGGTAGCCCACTAACTATCGACCCACTCTCTTAAGGCCCAACTAAATAATCCAATCCTTAATCTCAAAGTCCAACAATTTGTTATAAAGGAATTAAATAATTATTATTACCTCAAGTCACGGGTGTTACATTTATAACATTGACATGTTATCTTAAGTTGGGATCCTCTCAGATAATTCCTAAGGTTCATAGCATTTTCATGTTATCTCAAGTTGGGATCTTCCCCAGAAAATACACAAGGTTTATAACATTTTCATGTTATCTCAAGTTGGGATCTCCCATAGAAAATAAATAAGATTTATAATATTTTTATGTTATTGTTAGGGCTAGGATCTCGGAAATACTTTGAGATCTTCAAGTATAAGGATCCTCAAAGGCTTAGGATCCTCGAACCTCAGGATCCCGAATATACTCCAGGATCATGACTAATATTTTTATTATTTATAACGGCTATATGTTCTTTAGTCTTTGTCACATGTGCAGAAATAACCAGTCAAAGTCATATTCTCAACGTATAGTCATCACAACCATGCAAAAGACCTGGATGACCAAGTCAAGCAAACGGCTATAAGTAATCTCGGAGGATCCCGAAATTTTTGGAGTTCTAGCTATTAGGTTTTGACTATTTAAAACACTTGTAATCATCATACTACACACGAGACTTGGCAGAATACTATCACTTGTACTCATACTCATTCTATTTTCTTTGTAATCATTCATTTTAATTAATAAAATTATCACGACAGGTGATCATTATCACCTCCCAATGTTTTATGTCGGAGATCCTAACAAGGATCAATGGCTTTCCTTGTAAACCACTCGCGTAATCTTAGTCTAGTTTTATTGATCGATTCATCAACAACAGCACAGCCTCTCATACACTTTGGTTAATTTTCACTTAGTTGATTTTTGACCAAAACAGTTTGGCGCCCACCGTGGGGTCGTAGTGTTCAAAATCCATCAGAAAATCATGTCTACTCAATCGATTCTCTCATCCTCCTCGATTCCTCCCATTTCCTATAAAAACCTTCCACCACCATCAACTGGAGCTCCTAAGAAAGTATCTGAAATTCCGAAGAATAACACCTCTCCGGTTACTCCAAGACTCCAGGATCCTCCTGTTTTGATTTCCAACAGCGAAATCTTTGCTATGATAAAGAGACTGGAGTGACAGGTCGCACAACAGCAGGAAGATAACATGACGATTCTCAAGGAAGTGGAGAGAATGAGGACAGAAATCCACAAGCCTCAGGAGGCAGCACCCTCGGTCTTGCAGCCCAAAATCCTGAACTTTGACAACCTAGGATCCTCAACGATCCGTCATGAGATTTTGGATCCTAACGGAACCTTTATTACTCCTAATAACAGGGATCATGGTAACTCTATCAATAATAATAATTTTACAAATAACTCGATGGATCTTGACACAGGTTTAAGCCCGATCATGACTCAGGAGCTACATCAACTAAGACATATGATCTCAAGTGTACCCGGAGTTGTTCAACCGGTACCAGAAGTATCCCCCACAAGTCATAGGATCTCTATATTCATTCCAACGATAGGTGATACCAAAGTTCCAAAATGCTTCCAGACCCCCAGTATGAAGCCTTACGATGGAACTACAGATCCCGAGGAACACGTGGCGCAGCATAGGGAGAGGATGGAAATTATTCTCATCCCCACTCACTTGAAGGAAGCCTGCATGTGCAAGGGCTTTGGTTCCACCCTCACATGATCCGCTCTAAAATGGATCCTTAACGTTCCTCTTTATTCGATCACATCATTTGCTCAGTTGATTAATTTATTTAATAATCATATTTCTTGCAGCAGAACATTCGAAAATATCACCAGTGATCTCTATCAAGTAGTTCAGGATCCTAAGGAATCCCTTAGGACTTTTGTGAACAGGTTTGGCAGGGGAGCTTTGAGCATCCCCAACATCGACATGGCAACTTCAGTCGAAGACTTTAAAATGGGCTTAAAGAAGGATTCTCCCTTCTACGAAGATCTCGTAATGACCCCATGCAGGAGATTAGACAAATTCAGGAGTAGGGCATTGAGATTCATCAGACTCGAAGAAGACAAGGAGATCCAAAAAAGGAGCAACCCACCAAGCTCTTATGATCACCCTAATAGGAATGCCGATTCCTCGGCCCAAAGATCCTATAAGTCAAAGCCTTACTCCAAACCCGACCATCACAGGGTTAATGCCATTGAAGATGAGAGGGAGGAAGAAGATTTCCCTAAAATTATTGACTATTGTTTTTCTATGGACATTTCAGGTGTAATCTTTGCCATGCAGGATCTTGGAGACAAAGCTAGGTGGCCAAGGAAAGGAGAAAATTCATTGCTTGGAAGGACAAGTCCAAATGGTGTGAATATCATGAGGACTTCGGTCACGTCACGGAGGATTGCATAACTCTCAGGATGGAAATCAGCTATCTTCTTGGCAAAGGATACCTCAAAGAAATCCATGGGAGAAGAAAGGAAAAATACAAAGAAAAAGACCAGGATCCTCAGAAGATCCTCGAAAGACTAGGACCCCCCCCCCCCCTCTCCGGTTGACGCCAAGGTGATCAACATGATCTCTGGAGGATCTGACATTTGCGGTACCTCCTACTCTGCAGAAAAAAGGCAACCAAAATATCCAAAAAGGAGAAGGAAATGGACCACGAAAAAACACAACTATCACTAACCAAAAACGTATCACCTTCGACGAAGCGGATAGACAGGACGTTCAGGATCCTCACCACGATAAACTAGTGATTACTCTCTATATTGCCAACCACTTTGTCAGAAGGATCCTCATTGATGGAGGATCCTCAGTTAACATCATACTCCTGGATACACTAAAAAGAATGAATATCCCGGAGTCTGAGATAATTGCAAGATCCTCAGTACTAATCGACTTCAGCGGAGAAACTAAACACACCATCGATGAGATAAAGCTACCAATCTACATAGAGGGAGTAAATTATGTTCAACGTTTTTGTGTGATGGACACATTATCTTCTTATAATTTCATATTTGGTAGACCGTGGATCCATGAAATGAAGGTCGTTCCATCGACATATCATCAATGCGTAAAGATGCTCACCCCATGAGGGACAGTGAAGATCATGAGAGACCAATAAGGATCCAAGGAATGCTACAAGACCTCGATGAAGTCCTCAACAATACCACTACAAGCATAACAATTAAGGCCGGAGGCACGAGGCATACTGGAAGCAAGAGAGCATGACATAAAAAATGCCCCTGAACCTTGAGGATCCTGAAGTTAAAGTTCTCATAGGATCCTCACTGGCTGAACAAATCGAACAGGATCTCATAAAATTCCTCAAGGCCAGAAGCAAAACGTTTGCATGGAAACATGAGGACATGACAGGTATTGACAAAAACATAATAACTCATAAACTTAACATTGACCCATCTTTCATGCCAATACATCAAAATAGAAGGAAATTCGCACCCAAAAGAAACCAAGTTATACAAGAAGAAGTAGAAAAACTTCTCAAAACTGGCATGATCAAGGAGGTGAAGTTCCCAAGATGGCTAGCTAATGTGGTCATGATACAAAAGAAGAACGGTAAATGGAGAGTATGTGTGGAATATACAGATCTTAACAAGGCTTGTCCTAATGATCATTTCCCTCTACAACACATCGACTCCATGATAGACGCAACAGCGGGCCATAAATTACTGACATTCATGGACGCATCAGCAGGATTCCAACAGATCCAAATGGAACCTTCTGACCAAGAGGACACAACGTTCATAACCCAAACAGGTATCTATTGTTACACTGTCATGCCCTTTGCTCTTAAAAATACAGGAGCAACATACCAAAGATTGGTGAATAAGATGTTCAAGGAGAAACTGATCCTTAAACTTGAACAACATGATAAAGTCAGAAATTCAGGAAGACCATAGTTGTTAGATTTTGACATCTACAAAATGGGAGAAATTCAAGTTAGTTGATAAAATCCTCAATATAGCACCCAAATGAAATATTGAGGCTAGGATCCAACACAATATTCTACAATTTGGAAGAGGGATGCCGTAATCCAAATTGTAGAACATTTGAAGGTAGGTAAATGACGATTTACCAATTTCCACCATGAAAAACGAAAATTGAAAAATTAGGTTTTAAATGAATTGAAACTCCTAGATCTTTTGAGATTCATTGAACTTTTCAATGGCATGTTTAATCTCGATTATGCCCTTCAAGTTTGTGACTGGGATGCCGAGGATCACAAACAAGGTGTGAATAACCATGCATATGTACTTGGTGCCCCCAATGTTACAGTCACCTAATCAATGTGCCGGTTAGCCACACACGCTCCATTGATCTATGACAAACATCGAGTCACCCTTTGCCCCCTTTGCTAGACTCAAATTAGTGTGCCGGTTAACCACACACGATCCACTAACGTCTTGGCAAGGGTGCAAAGTGTAATTTCACGGAATACCATCGTTTTCACATTTTTCCTAAAGTAACTAAGATTTGGGAATTTATAAAAGTGTTTAGGTACTTCGTATTTCATTATACTTATAATGGAAGGTTGTGTCCTATCCCACCCGTTCGGCTAACGACCCTCCACTAGTCAAGGGTGCGGTGGGTAAGAGTGGATACCCAATGGCGGTCATTTTACATGCCGCTTCCTTAAACACCCCTTATAGACCAGCTTCATGAATGAGGCCTACTAACGGTAAGACTGACAATTACTCATACATATATAATATTAAACTTTTAATTTTATATAGTATAAGAGTGTATTTTATACTTTTAAAATACTAGGTGGTTTAGTTTAATAAATTAAACTTTTAATTTGTTAATCTCAAACCATATAATTATGGATTTATTAATTATCTCTTTTAATTAAACTCTTAATTAAGTTAATAAAAACCATAAGGGTGTAATTCGAATTTTTCAAAATACTTGAGTTCTAGAATTTAATATTTCAAAATTAATCCCTTCTTATTGAATTTTAAATTCCAAAACTTGAGGACAAATTTTGAAACCTTTCAAAATATTAGGGTTTAACTATTTAAATTTCAAAAACTAAAACTTTTAAGTTCAAATTTAAACTATAAAACCTAAAGGGTGTAAATTGAAACCTTTCAAACTTACTAAGTCAAATATTTGACTAATAATAATCCTATATTATCCATATTTAACCAAATCCATCAATTTTGATGAGGATAACCATTCCAAACTTACAAAATCGGATTTTGGCAAGAAAAACAAGTTTTGGAAGTAATCCTCAACAAAATCTTGCAAGAAAATCGAAAATCCCAGCACCAGACCCTTGGACTCGTCGAGTAGAACCTACTCGTCGAGTCCATTTATGGACTCGGCGATTCTGCCAGTTAGAAACCAAAAATTTCGATTTTCTTGCACTTTGGCAATTCACTTTTGCATCTATTCACTAGAAAAATGACCTAGGCTCTGATACCACTGTTGAGTTATGAGCATTACATCATTCCTATGGTGTACATGCAACCCTAATTGCTTTGATCTAGGTTTTCTACTTTGAACACAACAACATTGAATACCAAAGCATAAACCCTAGATCTAACATGCTATTATCGAAATTGACATAAGATTAGGGTTAGAAACATTACCTTGATTGTTATGTAGCAATAACAGTCACAATCCTTCTTGATCTTGACTTCTGAAAGCTTAGGGCCTCAAATGTTGCACCTCTAATGGAGTCACAAACACCACTAGCAACAAGATGACTTAGGAGAAGGAAGAAGAGGCACAAAATCGTCCAGGGTTCCCTCTAGGTTTTCAAGTACCGATTTTAGGATGCCTGGGGTATCCTTATATAACTGAGGAATTAGGGTTTCACTCAAAGGCCTTATTTGGTTTATTAGGGTCTAAGTAGCCCACAAGATCCTTCCAGAATCTCCCTTTGGACGAAATCTTATGGGCTATCCATAAGGATTTCGTCCAACCCCTTTCCAAGGGTTCCTCAGCCCATAATGCAATTATCTTATAATTACAATATTAGTCCCCCAAGTTTAATTAATCGCTTTTGGCTACGAAATTAATTCTAGATTAATTCTTGATCAATATTAATTAAACAATATGATTTCTCTTTTAATATATTATTCATATAATATATTAATAAATCATAATTAATCCTCTTTCTCCTTAATTCATCTTATCAGTTAATATGGTGAAGGCAACCCAAAAGGACCATGCTCACAATCGGGTCAAGTACATACCAAAATAGTTATGGGCTTAGACATCTAATCCAACAAATGTGGCGGTGATCTTGGTCACCGTCTCAACAGTCTGCTGGAGATCTTGGAACTCCCTAGCAAGTTGTTGCACCTCAGTCACAGGTGCAAAATCGGTCCTAAACATGGCCGAAAAGTCACTCCAAGTCATCGCATCAGGAGCTGCATCATCGTCAATGGCGTGTCCGACCTCCTCCCACCAGTCACGTGCTCTGTCCTTCAGGAGATAGGAAGTAAGCCGGACCTTGCCCCCCTCGGGACATCGGCTCGTACGTAAGGCGTTTGTGACATCAGCCAACCACCAGCTGCTAGCAATGGGGGCCCTAGCCCCATGATAGTCTGGATCTCCACAAGCTCGGAACTCCCTGAATGTCATCGTGCGTGCCCCTAGCATGGTCGCCATCTCGATGCAGAATGCACCCAACCTCTCGTCAAGAATCTCCAAGATGCCCTCCTCGACCATACCGAAGATCACAGGAGTCTGGTCCAAAATACTACGTGCAACCTCATATGAAATGAACTCTCTCATCTGCTCGTAGAGCTGCCCGGCTCTAGAGCTCGAGCCAGATCCCTCACCGGCACCAGAACTGCCAACTGGTCTAGTATGTAGCGTCACCATGCTCAGCATATCATAATAACCATCATAATACTCATCACTATCGAGGGATCACACACGCACTACAAGTTTCCTTGTTTTATCTCAGCCCTCCTTGACTCAAGTACAGATCCTCTACTTTCAGTAGTACAGGCCCATACTACCTTCCATATCTATCCGTACTTTGCTCAAGAATTGCCTTGACTCCACCAAGTCCCTTTCACTACTACTGCTCCCAACACTAATCTCATCCTAGGCTTGCCCTAGGGTAATCTCTGACCCACTCTCCGCCATCAGCTGCATAAGAAGTCCCTGCTATCTCTCCCTAACTAGCTCGCGAAGACCATTACATATCACTAAGACCAAATAATTCTTCGAATGAGAGGTCCTACCCTACAACGGTTGGACTCAGACGAGAGCTGCGAAATAGGGTAGACCTAACCTTCTGAAATTATTTAGTCCTCGTAATATGTAACATAAGATATTCGTTTACTAGTTAATTAAAGATAACTAGAACTACTAAAATCACAAAGCAAGCAACATTCGAGCATTGAGTAACCAAAACCAAGGATATCCTAATCAGGCCATCATATCACTGACTAATCAGTACTAGCATGCAGTTCAATAAGCTCATACATCAGGCATACAAGGCATCATTCCTAGATCCTTAGTCCTAATCTAGCATGCAGTTCTCATATACATACAACAGACATACAAGGCATCCTTCCTAGATCCTTAGCCCTAATCTAGCATGCAGTTCTTTTAATCATATCATATCATAACAAACATAAATGGGTAATTTGGGAGAACTTACTTGAGCTCGGCTGATTGCATGCACCACACCCTTTTCTCTTTTTGGGAATCCTTTTCATAAAAATGATTTTCTTTTGAAAATTTTCATACCAAGTCCTCAGTTTGAGTTCAGACACACTCGAGAGTGTGCCCGAATCCCTCAAACCAAGGATCAGATACCAACTTGAAACATCCCAAAAATATGGTCCAAAAATTTCGTTTTTAATTATTAGTAAAACCATAGTATCAAATAATCACATAAAAACCATAATTCATTGTATCTCAAAACATAATAATCATCTGTCAAATATATCAGAGTAAAAACATCACAGGCTAAAATCATGGTGTGTGCACTGCAGTCATCCCGAGCTCTTCCCCTTGCTACCGGAAGTACCTGAAATCAAAACTGAAAACTACAAACACGAAGCTTAGTGAGTCTCCCCAAACTACCACATACCATACACATAATCACATAATCACATAATCACATAATAACATAACATGGGCCTTGCCCGCTACATCGGGCCCTACCTGACATCGGACCGAAGTCTGGCATCGGGCCCCGCCCGACATCAATCAAAGCTCGGCATACATATAAAAATATCAACAAATACACATAATTAATCACATAGCATAAACATATAAACATTCCTCGGGCCCCGCCCAACATCGGACCGAAATTCGGAAACATATAAACATTCCTCGAGCTTTCTCCCGACATCGGACCAAAGTCCGGAAACATACAAAACAAGCACATGCAAGAATCACGAAGACATCAAGCATACAAACATTCCTCAGGCTTCCCTCGGCATCGGACCGAAGTCCAGAAACATATGAACGTACATCGTTCACTGCCCGACATCGGACCGAAATCCGGAATATACTAACATATATAAACGAGTCGGCATTGGTGCCTTAGACCCGTTCCTACAGGAGAAAACTCACCTCGCAAAGCTGAATGCGGAAATCTCACGGTAATGAATCTCTACGGTTGCTCCGACGACTCCCCGACTATCATTTTTACAATAACACTTAGTCAAAATCCATTTATTCTTCTTAGGGTAAAATGACTATTTTACCCCTTGTTCTAATTTGGACCATAACCTAGGCCCAATTCCATCTAACCTTTCTAAGCCCACTAATGGCCCAATTTTCTAAATTGGGCCCAACTCCTCAAATGGGCCTTCCTTAAGCCCAAACATGTCCTTAGCCCATTAACTGACTCCTGATGGCCCACTAAGGCCCAAAAGCAAATAAATCCAAAGATTGGCCCAAACCGAGGCCCAAACGACAAGGAATCTGAATCCAGTGAGTACGTAGGGTGTACTCCTCTGTACGCTAAGCGTACTGGTTGCATGGCTTGTACGTTGCGCGTACGGGCTTATACGTCCAACGTACTACCCTGTTAAGCCATAAACTTCAAAATGGCTTAATCCCTTAACACCTTAAGCTCCCAGCACAGATTTGAGTCCACTAGAGTGTCTTAATCCATAAAGTCGATTACTTGGTGGCTTGCAACCTACCAAATGGATCCAAACTTGAAATATGACAACTAACTTCCATGGAAATGGCTATAACTCATGTGTGACCACAAATGGACCTTCAAGATCGAAACTTTACTGATATTGGGACTTATATAGCACTAAGGGTGGCAACCCTAAGCCTAGATACGAATTTGAACCATAAAAATCCATTCTTGGCACCTAAAGAGGTCCAAAACTCCATTAACATAGATCTAACCATTCATGAGGCAAGTTGAGAGCTTTTTACCTCAAATGAGTGCTAAATGGTGATGTTATCTCAGATCCTTGAGCTCAAGCTACTCAAGTTCTTATTCTTCAACTTCTTCTTTCTCCTTCCAAGCTTCTAAACTCCACAATGAGCTTTACAAGGCCAAAAACACACTAGGATGAGGAATGAAAGGCTATCTAGGGTTTCTGAGGTTGAGAGGCTGGTAAGGAGGCTAGGGTTTGGGAGTTAATGTTGTATTTATACGGCTTAAACCCTAAAAATTAGGGTTTGGAGTCTGCCCGCGTACGCTGCGCATACTCGTTGGTACGCTGCATGTACGCGCATGAACTCCCCGTATCTAATGTCGCACTACGCCAAGCTTACGCCCATCGTACGTCTTTGGGTAGCCCACTAACTATCGACCTACTCTCTTAAGGCCCAACTCAATAATCCAATCCTTAATCTCAAAGTCCAACAATTAGTTATAAAGGAATTAAATAATTATTATTACCTCAAGTCACGGGTGTTACATTTATAACATTGACATGTTATCTTAAGTTGGGATCCTCTCAGATAATTCCTAAGGTTCATAGCATTTTCATGTTATCTCAAGTTGGGATCTTCCCCAGAAAATACACAAGGTTTATAACATTTTCATGTTATCTCAAGTTGGGATCTCCCATAGAAAATAAATAAGATTTATAATATTTTTATGTTATTGTTAGGGCTAGGATCTCGGAAATACTTTGAGATCTTCAAGTATAAGGATCCTCAAAGGCTTAGGATCCTCGAACCTCAGGATCCCGAATATACTCCAGGATCATGACTAATATTTTTATTATTTATAACGGCTATATGTTCTTTAGTCTTTGTCACATGTGCAGAAATAACTAGTCAAAGTCATATTCTCAACGTATAGTCATCACAACCATGCAAAAGACCTGGATGACCAAGTCAAGCAAACGGCTATAAGTAATCTCGGAGGATCCCGAAATTTTTGGAGTTCTAGCTATTAGGTTTTGACTATTTAAAACACTTGTAATCATCATACTACACATGAGACTTGGCAGAATACTATCACTTGTACTCATACTCATTCTATTTTCTTTGTAATCATTCATTTTAATTAATAAAATTATCACGACAGGTGATCATTATCACCTCCCAATGTTTTATGTCGGAGATCCTAACAAGGATCAATGGCTTTCCTTGTAAACCACTCGCGTAATCTTAGTCTAGTTTTATTGATCGATTCATCAACAACAGCACAGCCTCTCATACACTTTGGTTAATTTTCACTTAGTCGATTTTTGACCAAAACAGTTTGGCGCCCACCGTGGGGTCGTAGTGTTCAAAATCCATCAGAAAATCATGTCTACTCAATCGATTCTCTCATCCTCCTCGATTCCTCCCATTTCCTATAAAAACCTTCCACCACCATCAACTGGAGCTCCCAAGAAAGTATCTGAAATTCCGAAGAATAACACCTCTCCGGTTACTCCAAGACTCCAGGATCCTCCTGTTTAGATTTCCAACAGCGAAATCTTTGCTATGATAAAGAGACTGGAGTGACAGGTCGCACAACAGCAGGAGGATAACATGACGATTCTCAAGGAAGTGGAGAGAATGAGGACAGAAATCCACAAGCCTCAGGAGGCAGCACCCTCGGTCTTGCAGCCCAAAATCCTGAACTTTGACAACCTAGGATCCTCAGCGATCCGTCATGAGATTTTGGATCCTAACGGAACCTTTATTACTCCTAATAACAGGGATCATGGTAACTCTATCAATAATAATAATTTTACAACTAACTCGATGGATATTGACACAGGTTTAAGCCCGATCATGACTAAGGAGCTACATCAACTAAGACATATGATCTCAAGTGTACCCGGAGTAGTTCAACTGGTACCAGAAGTATCCCCCACAAGTCATAGGATCTCCATATTCATTCCAACGATAGGTGATACCAAAGTTCCAAAATGCTTCCAGACCCCCAGTATGAAGCCTTACGACGGAACTACAGATCCCGAGGAACACGTGGCGCAGCATAGGGAGAGGATGGAAATTATTCTCATCCCCACTCACTTGAAGGAAGCCTGCATGTGCAAGGGCTTTGGTTCCACCCTCACATGATCCGCTCTAAAATGGCTCCTTAACGTTCCTATTTATTCGATCACATCATTTGCTCAGTTGATTAATTTATTTAATAATCATATTTCTTGCAGCAGAACATTCAAAAATATCACCAGTGATCTCTATCGAGTGGTTCAGGATCCTAAGGAATCCCTTAGGACTTTTGTGAACAGGTTTGGCAGGGGAGCTTTGAGCATCCCCAACATCGACATGGCAACTTCAGTCGAAGACTTTAAAATGGGCTTAAAGAAGGATTCTCCCTTCTACGAAGATCTCGTAATGACCCCATGCAGGAGATTAGACAAATTCAGGAGTAGGGCATTGAGAATCATCAGACTCGAAGAAGACAAGGAGATCCAAAAAAGGAGCAACCCACCAAGCTCTTATAATCACCCTAATAGGAAGGCCGATTCCTCGGCCCAAAGATCCTATAAGTCAAAGCCTTACTCCAAACCCGACCATCACAGGGTTAATGCCATTGAAGATGAGAGGGAGGAAGAAGATTTCCCTAAAATTATTGACTATTGTTTTTCTATGGACATTTCAGGTGTAATCTTTGCCATGCAGGATCTTGGAGACAAAGCTAGGTGGCCAAGGAAAGGAGAAAATTCATTGCTTGGAAGGACAAGTCCAAATGGTGTGAATATCATGAGGACTTCGGTCACGTCACGGAGGATTGCATAACTCTCAGGATGGAAATCAGCTATCTTCTGGGCAAAGGATACCTTAAAGAAATCCATGGGAGAAGAAAGGAAAAAATACAAAGAAAAAGACCAGGATCCTCAGAAGATCCTCGAAAGACTAGGACCCCCCCCTCTCCGGTTGACGCCAAGGTGATCAACATGATCTCTGGAGGATCTGACATTTGCGGTACCTCCTACTCTGCGGAAAAAAGGCAACCAAAATATCCAAAAAGGAGAAGGAAATGGACCACGGAAAAACACAACGATCACTAACCAAAAACATATCACCTTCGACGAAGTGGATAGACAGGACGTTCAGGATCTTCACCACGATAGACTAGTGATTACTCTCTATATTGCCAACCACTTTGTCAGAAGGATCCTCATTGATGGAGGATCCTCAGTTAACATCATACTCCTGGATACACTAAAAAGAATGAATATCCCGGAGTCTGAGATAATTGCAAGATCCTCAGTACTAATCGGCTTCAGCGGAGAAACTAAACACACCATCGACGAGATAAAGCTACCAATCTACATAGAAGGAGTAAATTATGTTCAACGTTTTTGTGTGATTGACACATTATCTTCTTATAATTTCATATTTGGTAGACCGTGGATCCATGAAATGAAGGCCGTTCCATCGACATATCATCAATGCGTAAAGATGCTCACCCCATGAGGGACAGTGAAGATCATGGGAGACCAATAAGGATCCAAGGAATGCTACAAGACCTCGATGAAGTCCTCAACAATACCACTACAAGCATAACAATTAAGGCCGGAGGCACGAGGCATACTGGAAGCAAGAGAGCATGACATAAAAAATGCCCCTGAACCTTGAGGATCCTGAAGCTAAAGTTCTCATAGGATCCTCATTGGCTGAACAAATCGAACAGGATCTCATAAAATTCCTCAAGGCCAGAAGCAAAACGTTTGCATGGAAACATGAGGACATGACAGGTATTGACAAAAACATAATAACTCATAAACTTAACATTGACCCATCTTTCATGCCAATACATCAAAATAGAAGGAAATTCGCACCCAAAAGAAACCAAGTTATACAAGAAGAAGTAGAAAAACTTCTCAAAACTGGCATGATCAAGGAGGTGAAGTTCCCAAGATGGCTAGCTAATGTGGTCATGATACAAAAGAAGAACGGTAAATGGAGAGTATGTGTGGAATATACAGATCTTAACAAGGCTTGTCCCAATGATCATTTCCCTCTACAACACATCGACTCCATGATAGACGCAACAGCGGGCCACAAATTACTGACATTCATGGACGCATCAGCAGGATTCCAACAGATCCAAATGGAACCTTCTGACCAAGAGGACACAACGTTCATAACCCAAACAGGTATCTATTGTTACACTGTCATGCCCTTTGCTCTTAAAAATACAGGAGCAACATACCAAAGATTGGTGAATAAGATGTTCAAGGAGAAACTGATCCTTAAACTTGAACAACATGATAAAGTCAGAAATTCTGAAGGAATGCTAATTCTTTTTTGTTGTTAAAGAGGTGTGGAAAGAGATAAAGTCTTGAGATCTTGTTTTAATTAAAATACATATAAACCTTGGAAATGTAAAAACCCTAGAAATTCATTAGAAATACATAAATATACTTTTAAGATATCTATTTTTTTTTGACTTTATAAATATTAAAATGGCATATATATATATATATATATATATATATATATATATATATATATATATATATATATATATATATATATATATATATAGGAAAGGGTTATTTGGAAAACAAAAAAACCCTAAAAAAACCCTAAAAATCATAAAAATGCATAAAAAAATACCTAGACATTACAAAACTTTTTTTAAATTTTTTTATCAAAAAATCGCAGCCTTTTTGACAATTTCGCTGAAAAAAAAATAAAAAATCAATTTTTTTTTTTTTTTGTAAAATTTTTTTTTTCAAAAAAAATTTCAGCGATTTTATGTTAAAAGCTGCGATTTTTTGATAAAAAAATTAAAAAAAAAGTTTTTGTGATGTCTAAGTATTTTTTTTATGCATTTTTATGATTTTTAGGGTTTTTTTGTTTTCTATAGAACTTAAACCTATATATATATATATATATATATATATATATATATATATATATATATATATATATATATATATATATATATACACACGATCTTAATGTGTATAAAATCAAAAAAATTAAAAATAATTAAATATCTCAAAATGTTTGTATATACATTTGTATTGATTTTCTATTGTTTGTAGGTTTATGTGTTTTTTATTAAACCCTATCCTATGGACTCAGGTTATCCTTTTTGTATTAGAAGTAATTAGTAATACGTCTTAGTTTATTAACTTCTTTTTTAAGAGGGTGTCGATATAAAAAGTGAAACGCCACACTTTAAAATTTTTAAAATGAAAACTAATTTAATTTGATTCATATTTTTTGATTATTATTTTGACGTATGTATAGATAGTAACAGTGGTCGTGCAAAGAAAAGGTTGTAAAATCATTGCTAATGGCATTTTTGTAGGAAAAAGAAAAAAGAAAAAAGAAAAACGAAGAAAATCTATTTACGTGGCCGGACCAAAAAGGGTTGAAAAGAGAATATATATATACTGAAAACAAAAAATAGAATAATTGATAAAATAATGGGATTGAAAAGTAACACCCATCCCATTTTCTATTTAGAAACAAAATTTAATAACAAAGTCTCTCTTTGTTCCATCTTCTCATCTCTTCTTCCGCAGAAAAGAAATGAAAACTGGTTCGCAAACATCCAAAACAACAGAATAAATGGAAGCAAGGTACTGAGATTTTGCTCCAACTCTTCTTATTCTCCTTCTTTTCTTGTCCTCTCTTCTCCTTGTATATATATATAAATATAAATACACACCATACACGCCAACCAAACTTATCCAAATCTTTCTTCTTGGTCAATGGCTATCTCCCAAATATGCTTCTAAGTCTCATCTTGATTGCCCAAAAGCGTCGCCTCTTCGACTCTTTGTTGCTGTCTAAACACTCTTGTTCATATGGACTTATTTGGTATCCTGAAGCTGCAAGTCAATGCTAATCATAGTATTCATCTATCATACGGGGTTTGGTTTTTGAGTTTTTCAATATGACCATGTTTCCTGTTCATCGGCAAAACCTCAGGAAGAAAAATAGTTTCGGTTGTTATGGTGGGGCTTGCGGTGGTGGGCGGCGTTATTTGGAAGGTGAGTATGACTGTTTCATCAGCTTAGGCGGAGCATCCGATCTAATGGCTGAGGATGAATCAAGAACGGAGATTAGCATTAACAACGAAGAAACAGCAGGATCAAGCTCCAAGCAGGATAATATTCATCAAGAGATTAACAAAGAAGATGATGGAGGGTGGCTACAATTGAGTTTAGGAGGTGGTACTCATGTGCAGTCGACGACGAGCCATAATTACCATAGACCCGACCACCAAATTTCATTGGGTCCAAGATTAGTCGAGCTTGATCTGTTACCTGGTGGCAGCGGTAGCAGCAGCGGTGGCGGTGAGACTTCCTCACAACAAATATTGATGAGGCCGCTAACTAATTTAACTGCAGCTCCTCTTCCTCCTCCTCCGCAGCAGTACCACCTCGGTTTTCAAGCTCCCGATTTTCGAGGTTCTCTCCCGATCATAACAGCAGCGCCATCGCCGACCTTCTTTTTGCAACAACATCGGGGGTCGCCTGCTAGTACTACTATCGATTCCCTACCCGCCATGACTTTTATTCATCATGATCAACAATACGACAACAATTTTCTGCCGTTTAGGCCTTATCCGCTAACGCTTAATCCTCATCTATCTTCATCCCCATCGTTTTCTGGTTCTTTGGAACAACCACCAGCTTCAGGTTCTTATCAAGGCCGACCACTCCATTTCCACGGTGGCATAGATGTAACCGGACCACCACCCCGTATCGATTTACGAGTGGTGGATCCACCCAAAAGACCTCATTCAGGTGTTTGGTTTATTCTTCAAGCATCGCAAAACCAGTAAGCTGTCACCAAAACCCTAGCTATTTTTAACTGTTTATCGTTTTTCTCTATTTTGAGTTGTAGTTTTTGCATATTTCCTTTTTATTTATTTCTTTTAATTTATTTACTTCACTTTTTGGAACGAGAAGCCAATTGCCATTCATGGACTTATATTAATTAATTATGTTTTTAATTTTGTGTGACGAATATTTAATGTAGAACAAAAGAACCGTATTTGCCTCAAGTACCGAAGAGCTACCTTAGAATCAAGTAAGTAGCATCTTAATCAATAAAACAAGTACATTTATATATATTGATAGAGAGGTGTTAATGCACAGGGATGGAAGGATGACTGTTCGATTGTTAATCAAGTATTTGGTTAATAAACTCAAACTGGATAGCGAATTTGAGGTATGTCAAAACCATAATACTCCATTAATTCTCTGGATATATATATATATATATATATATATATATATATATATATATATATATATATATATATATATATATATATATATATATACCTGCATGCTAACTGATAATTAGACTAAGCTTAATTAGAAGTAGTTGTCAATTAGCTTGTCATATTCTAGCTAACTAGGTATATACACAATTTCCTCCTAGTGATCAATACTTGTCTCCTTCATATATTTTTACGCTAAGCTTAAACCTTACCGACTATTCATTGTAAAGAAAGAAAGAAAAGGTTGGGGATTGTGGAAATAGTCCAAAGGAGGAAATCATCCAAACCTGCAAGAATATGGTTGATGAAAGAAACATGAGAACAAATTCGAATGGACTGAAACTGTCTATATATAGTGTTAAATCTTTTTCTCGATCAGTAACATCAGAATTAGGTGTCTAGTATATTTCTAGCTAGGTAGCCTTCATGGTATGGTAATACCATAATTATTCGTACTAATTATTAGTTGAATTGGGGAAATAACACCCACGTTAAAAGTACACTTAGGTATGTTAATTTAGTTATTGTATTCGTTAGCAAGTAATATATGTTCCTTTGGCAAAAATTCAAGGAAAGATCGTGTAGGCCTCAAGTTAATGGAATGTGGAAAACTACGTGCCACCATCATCAAGCATACACCTACCCCTTCCTTGCTTGCTTGGGTAGTTGTGTATATATATATATATATATATATATATATATATATATATATATATATATATATATATATATATATATATATATATATATATATATATATATATATATAATGATTTTTTTCTTATATTTAACTAAGGTTGGAGGGAATGGTGCCATAAAAACCGTGTTCTCTCCTCTGCCATATAGACATTACATAAGTGACATGTCAATTTTACCACACGAAATGTGGCTCTTTGCCACACACTAGGTATGGTATACCAAAAGATGAGAAGAGAGAAAAACAATTGAAGAGAGAAGATAGAAAGTAGGAGTGCGACACTGTTTGGGTGAAGAGAGAGAAAGTGTGGTTCCTACCGCAAAGAGGAGACGATGTTTTGGGTGATGATATTGCAAAACCGTGGATAAAACCACACCCACTCCCCTAGTCTAATTCTCCTTTAACTAGAAGTCCTTAATTTGATCGTAGATGTACTTGAGCTGAATCAAGTAATGACACTTCTTTTTTTTTTTATGGATGGTCAGGATAGTTTTCAATTATGATATATATATATATATATATATATATATATATATATATATATATATATATATATATATATATATATATATATATATATATATATAAAAGTTCTTTTGAAAATCAAATGATTTGTGAAAACTTGCGAACTCCTAAGCAACTTATCAATTTTCAAAATAAAAAACACAAATCTTATCTAAATGGTTTGTTTAAGCATATCTACGCTCAAAGAAAAGATTTAACGATTATTTTATTTATTTTTATTTTTTGGTTTTTCTGGAATATTGATTTATGCGCAATAAGCAGCCATATAGACTGCTGATGGTCAACAATCCATATAACTGTTGAATGTGTTCAATTCATCAGCAGTTCATATAAATGTACATATTGTGTATATATGCAAATTTCCAAAATATATAAAAAAAATTGTCAATTTTTTTTAACCTAGATATGGCCTATACGTAACATTTGGAGAAGATCGGTGTTTTTGGTTTTTGATATATATATATATATATATATATATATATATATATATATATATATATATATATATATATATATATATATAAAATAGTTTATAACCTGTGAGAATCACGGTTATAAAATTAATTAAACTTTCATATTAAATAATCAAAATTATTAATCAATTATTTTAAATAAATTATTACCTAAGAGATATTTTTTTAATTATATAAAATTATAATCGTTGATTTAAATAAATACGTGAAGTTATATCATCTTATAATATGTATTTATTTTATTTTATTTTTTAATCTAATGTTATTAATTTAATATAATTAGAATAAAAAATTTTAAAATTTAAAATTTAAACTTAAGAATCAATTATTAATTTAACGTAATTAGATTGAAAAATTTAAAATTTGAAATTGATAATTAATAAGTTGACAAGTAGTAATAGAAGAATAAACTTTTTCATTTATTAGTATATATATATATATATATATATATATATATATATATATATATATATATATATATATATATATATATATATATATATATCAAGCCAAGCTACTTAATATATCTCGTTCTTTTTTTTACAAAAGACGTAGTTATATATATATATATATATATATATATATATATATATATATATATATATCAAGCCAAGCTACTTAATATATCTCGTTCTTTTTTTTACAAAAGACGTAGTTAATATATCTCTGATTACAGTAATTCTTAACAAAATTTATGTTTATTTTAGAAAGCATGTAATAAATATATTGCCTTTAAGTATCGTTAACATGCATGATGAAGATATATATGAAATTTCAAGCTTGTATGCATGTGAAAGGAGCTATATCTATCGTTTTTGTAATTCAATCTCTCGTAAAAATATATAAGTGTATTTGCGGAAAGTACTGTCAGGGAACTTGGAAATTTTTTTTATACAACATATATGATGGTCATCGTTTTTTGGTATTGTGATTTTAGCATGTTTCATAAAGGTCAGAAATTGAAACCCATATTTTTTTGCTACCACATTATAACTCCACACATTTCACAACTTTTTGGCAAATTTTTCTTGTAATCCTTCAACAGAATTAATGCTTCTTTGATTTGACAAGTTCCTTGCTTGCTGCTAGCTTTTTATTTATAAAATCACTTTTTCTTCTACAAAAAGAAAACAACAGTTAGTCTTAGCTTTGTTGTAATATGTCTGTACACTAATTTGTTGAATATATTTGTACAAATTGCTGCTTGGAGTGAAGAGTGGTAAGCATATTCTTAGCGCGGGATTATAAACAAGGCACTTACTTGTATGCTTTGTACCACACTTATTTATTAATGTTGCCAATGGAATATAGTACTAATTACTCAAGAGTTTACTACACAGCACATATATCATTGGTGCCCAATTCTTAAAAGAAATAACGTCTTCAAGAGAATGTTTGTTAAAATCTTCAGATAGGATGATGTGTGTACCGGAGAATACTAGCTACAGAATCATCCCAAAATCTTGCATATTTGTTACGTTTTCTTTTAACAGCATATTTGTTACGTTTTCTTTCAACAGCATATTTGTTACGTATTTGGTTATATATTTTAGTACTATCTTTGAGGTATTAGGATGCTTCCCTGTGGCTAATTCGCTTCCATCATTAGATATTTCTATGCTCCATATATATAAATATATACGAAGAGGTAAAGATATATGAAAAATTAAATAAAGAAAAAGATTCATATATAGAGGAACTGAGAGTAGGTAGGAAATAATAAATATGCGAAGAGATTTTACTTCTATAAGATAGCAGCAATAATTTTCAAGCATAGACGACGTCAACACATGCTACCATAATTTGGATCCATTCGATCTTGCTACATGCCAACAAGTAAGAAAGTCTGTCAATACTTGTCGCATTTTCTACAACTATCGTCCTCTGATCAAACTATATATCATCATCTCTACATGCAACCACCAACACTCTCTCTCTCTCATATATATATATATATATATATATATATATATATATATATATATATATATATATATATATATATATATATATATATATATATATATGTGCGCGCGTGTTTCTTTGTGTATATGTGGCAATAAACATTCTCATTGACATCTTTTATAGAATGAACTAGGGTATGTTAACTATTATTTTGAAACTGTTAATTAATAATTAATAATTAATAATAAAGGTCAACCTCTTGATATGCCGTATAGGAGATATATAGTTAAATTAAAGTAGTTGGAATAATAAACATGGTTTTTGTTTTGATTTAAGTTTTGGTCTATCTAATTTTTAAGGAAACGAACCATGCTAATATATATATATATATATATATATATATATATATATATATATATATATATATATATATATATATATATATATATATATATATATAGAAAAGTTCAATAGATAACCATAATTATTGGTTTTTCAAGGAATCAAATCTTTTTTTCAATTTCTAGAGCTTATTCTTTATCGAAAAAAAAATCTAAAAATATCTAAATTCATATATTAACATTGTGAATGTGAAAAATATTTTTCGGATTCACCGTGTGAATCCGGATTCACGTTGTGAATTTTCAAAGATTCACATTGTGAATTTGACGTAATGATTAAAAAAAAAAATCGAATTTGATAAAATTGGAAAAACGATAAAAAGTTATGAATTTCTGTATTTGTAGTTTTTTTTTGATAAAAAATAAGTTGTAAAAGTTGAAAAAAAGATTGTTTCCTTGGTTTTTTGGTTAATTATGGTTCTCTATTGAACTTCATCCTATATATATATATATATATATATATATATATATATATATATATATATATATATATATATATATATATATATATATATATATATATAATTATTTTATAATAGATGAATTAGGTGAGCCATATATATTCCCATTCCCATGTCGTCAGGCACGTCTTTCCACCGTCAACCATGTAATCATAACTAGATGTATATATTCTATTTTATACATTCTGTTTTTTTTTTCAAATCAATAAAAAAAATTACTAGGTTAACGACAATTACATTTCTACCCCCGTCAAGTTGTAAAAATTGTATGCTGCTATATATATATGTTATTTATCGTAGGATCATAGGTAATTTTTATGAGGTAACCAGATGTGTTTAAGTTTATTTACTTTGAAATCGACGTGTTAAGAAAATAATAATTTATATTGAACTGCGTTTAGAGAACAATATAGTAAAAAATGTGGACATAGGTGATTACGTATGCAATATGTAGAGAGAGAGAGAGAGAGAGAGAGAGAGAGAGAGAGAGAGAGAGAGAGAGAGAGAGAGAGAGAGAGAGAGAGAGAGAGAGAGAGAGAGAGAAGTATATATGTAATGGTAATATGATTAATATCTGTTTGGTAATGTCAATTTGACTTTAAGATTAAATGATGATGCAGAAATCTTCATTAGCTAGGTTGAATCAACCGTAAATATATACACGTACAGAGAAATTAAGAAAAGGTTGAAAGGCAGGCACGCACGCACGCATGCACTAACCCAAACTAACCCATGTCTGATATCTCTTACATGAAAGTTGGAGAAAACATTGATCGATCGTAGGGCCATAGAAATCAGAATATTATGGACCCTGTCCTTGTCGACGCATATAGTGCCTGAGTGAGGGTTTTGGTGTCGTCATGCTTTCGCATGCTGCAACTCAGCAGAAACCAATGAAAAAGTAATAACAATTCAATATATATATATATATATATATATATATATATATATATATATATATATATATATATATAGAGGCATGATCACTCATTGGATGTCGTATGAGCGTCAGGACCCACCTACTCGTATCTTTTTGCAGGGATTGTGGTTCCATCATAACACCTTCTAAGTGCTGCACTTCCACGAAAAGATGGATGATATATATATTAGGTATAAAATAAATTGAAAAATAAAATAAAATAAATCAAGAAGTAGAAAAAGACAGAATCTTTATGATTTCACAGATAAGGAAAATGAAATTGTATTTTACGTGGGGGATAAGCAATGCATGAAAAGAGTAGCGTAAAAATCTACCACAGAATCATTCCACTTGTTGAAAACATATCATTTGTATTTTATTGTTAAGCAACGCATGCATTATTACGACCTCCATGCATGAACACCAAACACAAATAATATATATATATATATATATATATATATATATATATATATATATATATATATATATATATATTGATGGTAGAATATTTGACATCTTATAAAATACTACTTATCGTATGGCAAACGGAAGAAGAGAGAAATAGAGACATGCATGAGATTGGTAGATGATGATGTTGTGTACATATAATATTTTGTAAGCAAAATAACCTAGAATAGAGATTTAGAAATGAGTAAATTACAGTTTTGGTCCCTATGAATTTGTAACATATGATATTTTCAATCTAATTTTTGAAAATTCATAAGATGCATTTCTATGGTTTATATAATTGTTTAATTTTTTTCTTATATATTTTGCGACTTCCATTTTATTTTATTTTATTTATATTTTTTTATAATTAATTATTCTTTTCAAATTTGTTCGAATATACTTTTTATTGTTTTTTTTTATTTTTTTATTTTTTATATTTTTGTTAAGCTTTTTATAAATATTTTTGGTATAAAAAATATAAAAAGGTTTCTTAAATATGAAAATGATTAACATATATTAGGTATAAAATTATTTATTTTAACATGGTTATTGTATAGATTAACCGGAATTTGATCGAGTGTTAATGGCTTCGAGTTCAATCGTTTTAGTTTTAGAAATTTTGTTACATTTTGTTCCAAATGGAAAATAATTTCAAATAAAAAATTAAATAAATAAACTATTATTAAATTAAATAAAATGTAAGTGGAAAAATATATAAAAAAAAATTAAACATGAATATATATATATATATATATATATATATATATTTGGAAACGGCAAACGAATTAAGTGGAGCCTACTCGCAATATTTCAACAAGAATCTCGGGTTCGAGCTCCTTTACAGGGCAAACCAGCCCCCATAGGGATTTCCAAGGAAAAATTCCCCACATGTGGCACCACAAGAGGTAGTCTAAGGGAATAGAACTTCCGACCTCACGCCCCACATGGGTATAAAACCCGGTGCATCAACCCAGCTAGGCTGGACATCACTTGCATATATATATATATATATATATATATATATATATATATATATATATATATATATATATATATATATATATATATATATATATATATATATATATATATATACTGTCAAATTTTTTAAAATTAAACTGAAATTACAAATTTAACCAAACGATAGAAACCAAAACTGTAATTTACTCTTTAGAAATCGATTCCTCGCCGTGGTTGTTGGATCGGTCGCCATTTAAAGAATTTTTATACAAGTAATGGGCACTTAATTAATCACTAAAAGAAAGTAGTAGTCTAAAGGAATGATGATTGTGGCTTGAGAGAAAAGTCTGTGGTGGGGTCCCCCTCCCCTCCTATATTCTATACATATGATTAAACTTCATTTCCATTCCCATTCCAATTCCTCTGAAAAAATAATCTGTTTCTTTCGTGTGATTCACAAATTGTTTAATTAGTGACAAAATAATATTATTAATTCACCTTTCCAAAAACTCTCGATATATTATTTAACATATTATAACATCCACAACACACGATCTATTTGATGGCCAGTCATTATTATCTCAAAATTGGTGCTTATATACTAGTTTTGTTCTTTGTTGTTCTAAAAAATATCCAAGTTTTTTTAGCGTCACCCCCCATATATATGCACGCTTTATTTATTTTGGTTATAAGTTTATCATCTAAAGTTAAATATGCATATGTTTGTGTTTGAACTAGAGTTGTTGCGATCGATGTTTCACACTGAACAAGTCATGAATTCAAATTAATACCAAAAATTCGGAATGAAAAAAGACAAACTTTCTAGAAAAAGACATTTTCTTTGTAATTAGTGGATAGTTGGACCCAACATACTTAAGGTGTAGGACCCTCCGCCAATACTCCTCTGACAAAGCCTATCCTCATGCATACATAATCAATCAAAGATTACAGTACATTGCATGTACGACTCTTATTTTTTTATTTATTTCTTTATCGGATACTATTTTATGTTGTTTATTTCGTTTATACCATCAACCAGCTTCTAATGGTGTCATCATGATGTAACTCGAGTTTTTGCTCGTGAAAAAACAGGTAGAAATAACATGTAAAGGACAACAACTTTTGCCCTTCTTGACGCTACAACATGTAAGAGATAACATTTGGAATAGTCCGAGAAATGAAGTTGTGTTTCCTCACTCCTCAGCCACCATTGATCACCTCATGCTGCTCAACTACGGCAGGATAGCATGACCACTCAACTTATATTAAGTCTCGTCTATACCCACGTCTTTGTAACACTGCTAAATTATGGGAAATTTTTTTATCCCCTTGTTTCCCTTCATTATTCTTGTGGGTTTCATTCTTCTTTCATCCATATGTTCATTTGATTATCTTTTATACCCTTCCTTAATTAGTACTTTTGTAGTAGTGTCATCAAGGGAATTGTTTCAAGATACCCCTAACCTGATATGGATTTGTGTGGGGATTCGTACTAAACGTTTTTTTTGTCAGAGTGTAAAATCGTAGAATAATTTTTTCATATACTTAATTTATTATATTCAGTTTGGCATAGGATGATATCAATCCACTTCTTAAGGTTTCTTCGTATCTTATTAAATGCTTATAATGTTGGAATATGACCTTTATGACTTTATACAAGTCTCATGCAAAACACCATTTGTAGTTGATGACAACTAGAGTTCATCAAGATCAATACTATTCAATCAAATCACTCAACAAATTTAGTATATGGGTGTACTATATTTTAACCGGTGGATTAATTAAATCTAGTAAGATGATAGAAAAAAATAAGTACGACAAATTCTGCATATACGAGAAATCGATATACTAATTACAATTGAATAGTATAAAACCCAAATAACTTCTTCAATCCTGAGTAGGAACCAGATATAAAAACCCAAGAATAGGTTACATAATGATCATGATACATAATAGATCAAAAACACTCACCAATCCACCGGCAAGGATGCGCTCCTTTGCGATAGAAGCGATATAGTGATCATATACATAATAGATAAAAAACACTCACCAATCCACCGGCAAGGATGTGCTCCTTTGCGATAGAAGCGATACTGATGTCTACAATGGATCCATGTGTTAGCCTAATAAGTTTATTATACCTTTTTCATGACCTATGTTTAGCCTTTTAGCGAGGTTTAACATAATTAGTTTACTTATTTATTTATTCTTTCATTTTCTTTGTAAATGTACATTTTTCTTTCATAATAATGAAATCCTAGTTGTATTTTGTCTCTATTGTTCAATAGTTACATGGTATTAGATCTCTATTTGATCCTTCTTTTATCATTGTATAGGAGGACATGTACGTGACATTGTGGCATTTTGCGGATCGATTTTCAGATTCGTTATTTCATCTGGTTTGATTTTTTCGATTTTGTCATTTTTGAGGGTTTCAGTTGTTGTTATTTCGTCGCTATCTGTCATATCGCATCAATTTTATGTCGTTATTTGTCATATCGAGTCACGAAGAACACTTTTTATCGATAATATTAACATGATTTTGACAATCTCGTTGTGATTTCTGAACATAATGCAATTTTCATAAATTGTTTGACTCTTATTTGCAATACGACTTCAAGAGATGATTCTATTCAGTCTATTAGTATACAACTCGATAACAGAACTATGCCTACTAAAGTTTTTTTATAAAACACTTTTTGCGGGGGAAGAATCTGTGGGGAATTGTGACAAGTACAAAGGGTAAACCAACAAATAAGAAGACTGAAGATTATGCAAACTTATTGGACTTGTGGGTGACTGATAACTCCAAGAGTATCAGTTGGATTAACAATTCTGTAATTCAGTCTATTGATACCTAGTTGGCAAAGTATGACACATCAAAAGAAGTTTAAGATCACTTAAATAGACTCTACACACAATCTAACTTTGTAAAAACGGTATCAATTAGAGTTTGATATTCAAACCCTCCAACATAATAGTTGGAGTAATCAAGAATTTCATGTGTCTACGTCTGATTTATGGGATCAGTTGGTTCTCTTTAAACTTACTAATCTGAAGGCCTTCCAGCCTAACATTTCCAAAAGGGATGAGTAGTGGTTGCTTAAGTTTTTGATGGATCTACATTCTAATTTTGAAGGCTTGCATTGATCTATCTTGCATCGTACCCCTCCTCCAACTATTGGTTCGGTTGTTCTTGAGTAGATTGCTAAAGAAACTTGTATCAACTCTCAAGCTAACAAAGGGTCCAAGACGACCACTACTCCAGCTAGCATTGTTGTATCATAACGACCTATGAACTTAAATCAGAACCGCCCTAAATTTGCATTTGATAAATGTGCCTTCTACAAAAAGAAAACCATTGGAAGTCTCATTGCTCTTTATTATGGAGCAAGTGAAATCAGAAGCAACAACAAACCAGACCACCTGTATAGTTACACCCTCCACAGCAAAACATGTCTTTCAGACAGTTTCTTCCACACCCCTCATTTCCACCATTTCGTCCAACATAGTATACTATTGTTGTTGTTCCTTTAGTGGAGACAAAAACAACAGTTACACCTGATGATTTTTGAACATAACAAACAATCATATGTGTGCATGCAACCCTAATTGCTTTGATCTATGTTTTCTCTAATTGAACATACAAGCATTGAACATCATATGGGAAACCCTGGTATATACTATTTTCGAAATTCATAACATAAGATAGTAAACATACTTTTGATTGTTATGTAGTAATAACAGTATAATCCAAGACTTCTTAAAGCGTAAGAGCAAATGTCACAAGTGTCACGCCTCTAATAGATCACACCCAAAACTTGGCAAGAGGATGTGAGAGGAGAGAGGAGACTTGATATTTTCGGCTATCCTTCTAGGGTTTAGAGTGGCCGAAAATGAGAAGCCATATGGGTCTATTTATAGTGCAGATAGGATACACTGGATAACCGTAATTTGAATAAAATATTATTAATTCAAATTGGTAATTATCCACCTCCTTAATTATCTACATAGGATAATATAGAAACCCTAATTATCCTTAGTAAAACCATCCACCACCTTCTAGAAAGGTTTTGGAACCTCTTGTTCAACTATTGAACAATTACACTTTAGTCCCTGCACTTTCAATTAATTCTTTTAATCTCGAAATTAATTCCAATTAATTACTGATTAAATATTAATTAAATAATATGATTTCTAATTAATATATTATTTTCATAATACATGAATAAATCATTTATTTCAATATATTAATTAAATAATAAATTCAACCTCTCTCCAAAAGTCATTTATTTTCATAATACATGAATAAATCATTTATTTCAATATTCATCTTCAAGAAAAAGACCGACATGGATGAGAAAGTACACATGTATAAGGCGCGATTGGTTGCGAAGGGCTTACTCAAACTCCTAGAGTTGACTATGACGAGACCTTCTCACTAGTAGCGAAGATCAAATCTATAAGGGTTATGCTAGCCATAGATGCGTTTCATGATTATGAAATATACCAATGGATGTCAAAACCGTTTTCCTTAATGAGAAGTTGGCTGAGGATGTTTACATGAATCAGCCAGAGGGTTTTGTAGATGTGAAGTACCCTAATAGAGTGTGTAAGCTTGAGAAATCCATTTATGGATTAAAGCAAGCATCTCGCAGATGGAATATTTGCTTCGATGAGAAAGTCAAAGAGTTTGGCTTTTCGAGAAGCGAGGATGATTCCTGCGTATATGTCAAGGCTAGTGGGAGTATAATTTGCTTTCTGGTGTTGTATGTGGATGACATAGTACTCATAGGAAACGACGTTCCAACCTTGCAGGAAGTTAAGTCCTGGCTTGGGAAGTGTTTCGTTATGAAGGACCTCGGGGATGCTGCTTACATTCTAGGGATAAGGATATTGAGAAATAGGAGTAAAAGACTAATATGACTTAGTCAAAGTACCTACTTGGACAAGGTGTGAAACGTTTCAACATGGAGAATTCCAAGAAAGGAGAATTGCCTATCCAGAGCAATACCAAACTGAGTAAGACTCAGAGTCCGAACACCGATGCCGAAATAGCAGAAATGAGTCGAGTACCATATGCTTCTGCCGTTGGATCGATCATGTATGCTATGACATGTACTCACCTTGATGTAGCTTTTTCTTTGAGTATGGTTAGTCGATATCAAGGGAATCCTGGTAGAGCTCACTGGATAGCAGTAAAGAACATTCTTAAGTACCTACGAAGGACTAAGGATTGGGTCCTTACCCTTGATGGGAGTGATGACTTGAGAGTGAAAGGGTGTAGTGATGCCAACTTTCAGACCGACAGAGATAATTTCCGCTCTCAGTCGGCTTGGGTATTTATCCTGAATGGAGGAGCAATAACATGGAAAAGTTCCAAGTAGGAGACTGTAGCTGATTCAACGTGCGAATCAGAGTACATAGTAGCAAGTGAAGCATCGAAGGAGGCAATATGGCTAAAGAACTTTATTGGAGACCTTGGAGTTGTACCAGCTATAAAGGAGCCTATGGAGATTTTCTGTGATAACGAGGGTGCGGTCGCCTTAACCAAGGAACCAAGGGATCATGGCAGATCCAGGCACATAGATATAAAATATCACTTCATAAGACATCGAGTAGAAGAGAGACTCCTCATAGTGAAGAGGGTATCGTCAGAGGATAACCCAGCAGATCCCCTTACGAAGGGACTGAGTAGGGTTAAGCATTTGCAACATGCTAGGAGCATTGGCCTAAGGGATGCTATTAGTTTTAGTGATTAGATAGATAGTTAGAAACCTGTAATAAATAAATGTAATTGACACTTGATGATTAAGTAATACGAGTTTTATTTATAAGTAAAGTTTACTGTCTTTTGTCAATTATTTATTTTGTGTTTCACTTTTGCGTGTTTTGACTTCCAGAATAATATGATTATTCAAACCATCCGCAGTCAATCATACTTTGGAAGTAATCTATGAGGTTAGACTGTCATGAATCGGCTTGTAGATTGTCTAAGGTGTTTAGACATAGCAAAGGTTTGCTGCAACGTTCATGAGTGCTCTTGAAATAAGGATTTGAGTATTGGATTAAACCCACACTCATATGAATCACTTCATGGAATTTATCACGAGTGATTGTGAGACGATAATATCGTATAGTCTTCAAACCAAGATATATGAGTTGTTGATTACGAGTTGATTGTGCATTGATAGTACAAAAACGCATCGGTAACTTGATGTTATAAAACGTATTGTTGTGTATAATTTATCAATTAATTATTACAAGCATATAAGTCGAAGTTTATATGTTCCTTTTATCTTAAGAGGATTAAAAGCGATATCTTTGGCCCCTTGATGATTTTGTTTTGAATTATGTGACGGGCCCGGTCAGGACTCAATTGATGTGTTCAATTAAGTTCTATGTCAAACAAATCAGAAATCTGGAAACAAACAATTGGACAATGAGTATGAATTTATTCCATGTCTTTGTCCACACGATATCTTGAAGAACAGAGGATTGTATGATCCCTTATCTAAGGGACACGTCATTGACTAGGTCAGAGTTCGACAACGGCTTTTGAGAGCTACGATTGCTAATCGGATTTGAAGTTGCATTGGCAGTTATAGTTATTAGACTTATCGAAGTTGGAGACTGTTAGATTAGGTGTCTAAGCCCATAACTATAACTGGTATGTACTTGACCCGATAGTAGCATGGTCCTTTTGGGTTGCCTTCACCATAGCAATTTGATAGGATGGATATTTGAGAAAGAGGTTATTTGTGATTTATTAATATATTATAAGAGTAATATATTAATTGAGAAATCATATTATTTAATTGGTATTGATCAGAAATTAATTTGGAATTAATTTAGTGATCAAAAGAGACTGATTAAATTAACAGGGACTGATTAGGTAAATCATTAATACTTATAGTTTGGGCTAATGATCTATATTGATTATGGATGGACGAAATCTATGTGAGGGTCCATGAAGATTTCGTCAAAGGGCCTATCATATGGGTTATTGGATTGCTTAAGGCCTAAGAAAGTGAAATAGGGTTTCCAAGTTAAAACCCTAAGGATCCTACACTATAAATAGAACCCCTAACACTCCCAAAATCAGCCAATGCTTCCAAGAAGAAACCCTAGCTGATTTTTGTGCCTCCTACCCTCTCTCTCATAATCCTCCATTGCTCTTGGTGTTTGTGACCTATTAGAGGTGTCGCATTTGTGGTACTAAGCTCTTAAAAGGCCAACATATACATGCTACAACAAAGAGGTATTCATCTAACTTGTTTTATAATGTAAATCTCGAAATTGTATGCTAGTTAGGGTTTATGCTTTGGATAATTAAAATTGCATGTATAACTTGAGAAAAACTAGATCCAAAGAATTAGGGTTGTATGTGCACCATATGTTTGTTATAGTGCTCAAAACCCATCAGTATGTTGGGCGTACCCAGCTCGTACGTAGTGCGTACTGGCTAAATAGAGTGTACACATGCGTAAAGTCTGAGTACGCTGGGCGTACTCAGCAGCTATTGACTTTTTTTTTACTTTTGAGATTTGGGCCATATTTGGACTACTAGGGTTTTGGGACTTCTTGGGCCACTAGTCTTTTTGACTTTGGGTCATTATGAGGCTTTAGGCCTTCTTGGATTTGGGCCCATAATAGGCTTTGGGTATCATTTAGGAATTTGGGCCATATTGGGCCTTTAGGTGTCATTGGATGGGGCCCTGGCTATGGTTTATGACCTATTTATAAATTTGGGTATTATTTGATGATATTTAGTGTGGAGGTTTCCCGGATCAGCAGTCCGGACATTTATCTTGTTGTTTCATCACTTTGAGGGGAGTCTCCTCACCGTGCTTAGCGGGTCGAAGGCATAAATGCCGAACCATTATTTATGGTTCTTGGTTCGCTAGGTGTCTTTTTGACCTTGCATGTGTTGTATGTGTACCGGGCGGGGCCCGATGCCAGGGGGCCCTGATAAGTGTGTAATAGTATGCTAGTTGTCATTGTACTTACGGGTCGAAGGCACCAATACCAGCCCCGTGGATTAGGTTATAATATGCTAGTTGTCATTGTGATTCTTGCATGTCTTGTATATGTTTATATGTATATCAGGTGGGTCTTGATGAGTGTGTTGGGCGGGGCCCATCACATGTTACTGACAGATCTGTTCCGGGCGGGGCCTTGTGCCAGGCGGGGCCGATGCCGGGCAGGGCCTGATGGTTGTGGGGGCATGGCCCATTATATGTTTGGTATGCATGGTATTAGGTATTTTGGGGAACTCACTACGCTTCATGCTTATGGTTTTCAGTTGTGTTTCAGGTACTTCTGGATTGAAAGGGAATAGCTCGGAGTGATCGCATCGCACATACACCATGATTTTCCGCCTTATATGACTTCGATGTACTGAGATGATTGACTGATTACTCTGATCTTTCCTTTATGGTTTTATGAACATGTTTGGTCGATGGTTTTATTATTATGGAAATGAAATTTTTGGTCTTGAATTTTGGGACGTTACAAGTTGGTATCAGAGCCTTGGTTTGAGGGATTCGAGCATACTCTTAGGTGTGTCTGAAATCAAATTGAGGGTTTGGTAGGTTTTTATAAAATAAAAGTTTTATTAAAGGATTTTATAATAAAAGAAAATGGGTGTGGTGCATGCAATCAGCCGAGCTCAAGTAAGTGATTCCCAAAATACCTATACATGTTTGTTATGTTATATGTTATGAGAATTGCATGCTATATTAGGGCTAAGGATCTGCTCAGGATTTCATGACTAGGAGAGATGCCTTTATATGCATGATTGTTTGAGCTTTTAGAATTGCATGCTAGGTTGGATTTCAGATGACTGGATGGATTGGCCTGATATGTGATGCCTTGTAGCCTAATAGGAATTGGATGTTACACTAGATTTGGAATCTTTCTTGGTAGGAAGTTAGCTTGAGATGTCCTCTGTTTGGATGTGGCTTGCAGTGTTACTGCACAAATGCTTCTTACTTTGTTCTATGCGGGACTCTTGATGATGTGGGTTAACTATTATGTGAATATGTTAAGTCACATGTTGTAAGGATGAGTCTTTTACTGGAAGTATTATCTAAACTTTGTTGCCTATGATTGTATTAATGAAGTAGTTAGTTGACATTATTGGGAGTTCTTCAGCAACTGATGGCAGGGTGAGGTCGAGAATCTAGGAGAGCCTAGGATGTGTTGTAGTGGGTTGGCTGTGTTGTTTTGCAGATATTTGGAGTATCAGTTGGAGAAGGTGACTTGGAGGATTCAGGATAATTCTTGAGGAAAGTATGGATAGGTGTGGAAGATAGTATTGGGCCCGTACTAATGAAAGCACAATCCATACTCGACTCAAGGATAGTCACAGAGAATCTAAGCCTAAAGGATGAGGATTCTTTAGGTATGTTCTGATCATTTGTGCGGTTGCTTTTCAGAATGGTTATGAGCACACGTGGAGGAGGTTCATGTTCTGGTTTGGGATTAGGTGTTGGTACTGATCCGATGGAGGGGTGGATGCGGAAGTTCATCTTGTCGGAGATTACCCGTGGAATTTTGGAGCAGACTCCTGTGATGTTTGGTACCGTCAAGGAAGGGATCATGGAACTCTTAGATGATCATCTCGGGGCTCTTAGATGATAGTGTATACTTCCATAAAATCCAATTTTTTTTTGTAAATGAGTTGTAGTCTTAAACGTTCCCAGACTGAAATGTACAAGTATTATACATACTTAAAATAGTAATATGTAGTTTTATTCGTATATAAAACCATTTGAATGCATGTTTCCAGTAATATAAATTGTATTGTACTGGAAAACTGTGTAATGTAGTTTTATCTAAATAAAACCATTTGAAGATATGTTGACCCGTAAATCAAATGTTTTGTCGATACTCGATGTGAGTTATTATAACCATACTAATGCGACTAGTTGCCTGAACGACGCGCTTCAGACGTCGGAACTGTTACGACATTTGTCACCCAATACCTGCCGATCTAATTGTAGCTAACAATTTAGGTGCGGGGTTGTCAATCCCGTATAGATCTATACACAAGTGTCACGCTCTCCCTATAAGAGACTTTAGTTATAATGCAGGTCTTAGTATGTGTACTCTGGTGGGTACGGTGAAGCCAACTGTCTCAAAACCAATATTAATCGATTCACATGAATTGAAAAATCCTTACTCTTGTAAATGGAATAATTATACCTTTAAATAATTATATGTTCCTTTTGTAATGATAGTGTAGTTTTGTGACTACCAAACTATACCAATTATAGTTTATCATGTTTGTTTGTCAAGAACATTTATATAATCATTTATATAAATACATAGTAATCATCTTGTTTAGTTTCAAAATGTAAGATCAAGCTTCATATTTTTGGGTTATAACCCAAAAAATAGTGAAATAGCTACAATGTACCCCTTTTTGTTAGAAAACTATATTTTGGTAAAAAGCTTCCAAAAACCTTATAGTTTTGCAAATCATAATTTTTCCTTATGATTTTTATAACATAGATCATGTTTTGTTTTGTTAATTTTGCATTTGAAAACTAATATTCCACAAATACGATTCTTTTACGATCAAGGGAAGGTAGGATCGGATCTCGATCCTACGATCTTACGATCCTACCTGCGATCGGATCGGATCTCGATCCTACGATCTTACGATCGGATCGGATCGGATCTCGATCCTACGATCTTACGATCCTACCTGCGATCCTACCCCAAATACGATTCTTTTACGATCCGGATCGTTTTTCATACCTAGGATCGTAGGATCGTACGATCCTACGATCAGGATCGCGATTTTGACAACCATGGTTGAAACATAAAGTCAAGAAGTCAACTTCCTTATCCCTTTATCACCACCGAAATCACCTTAGGATGGATCACATTGGTGATTTCGGCCAAGGTATGACCTAAATCACCTTGTTCCCCATGTGATTTCAGCCCTAATTCCTCCACAATGTTGTTTTCGGCCTTAGTGATATTCTAGGTTGGTGTTTTCGGCCTAGGGGTGTTCTAGGTGGGTGATTTCGGCCTCCTTACAACCGAAATCTCAAGGTAGGTGGGGTACTAGGCCAAAAACTATAAATCAATGTTTTAAATTCATGATTTATGTTCCGACTATTTGGCTTTGCTTGACTTTTAAGTTTTTACTACAAACATGATTTTCAAAGTATATATATATATATATATATATATATATATATATATATATATATATATATATATATATATATAATGCCCTTTTGGCTTTCAAAGTTTTATTGCAACAAGATTACATTTTGGTTTTACATCATACATAGATACACCTTAGACTTTGCTTGATCCAAAATTTTCTAGTTGTCACATCATCCCTCCGTTAGAGGGAATTTCGTCCTGAAATTTTCATCTTAGACGGGTTCTTGCATCTAGAGGAAAAGTTGTGGGTATTTCTATTTCATCTGATCTTCCCGCTCCCAAGTGAATTTAAGCCCTCGCTTGGCGTTCCAACGGACCTTTACTATTGGTATACGACTTTGTTTCGTTCTCTTGATCTCCATGTCCATTATTTACACAGGTTCCTCTACAAAGTGTAGACTCTCGTTTACCTCGATTTCTTTGAGTGGGACTACGAGATTCTCGTCGGGCAGACACTTCTTTAGGTTGGACACGTGGAAGGTAGGGTGTATGTTACTGAGTTCTTGTGGTAGTCGGAGTTTGTAAGCTACCGGGCCGATTCTATCAAGGATCTCGAATGACCCGATATACCTTGGATTTAACTTTCCACGTTTGCCAAAATGTATCATTCCCTTCCAGGGTGAGACCTTCAACAGAACGCGGTCACCAACTTAGAATTCCAAAGGTTTTCGTCGCTTATCAGCATAGCTATTTTGCCGATCCCGGGATGCCTTTAATCGTTCATGGATTTGAACAATATTTTCCGTATTTTCTCGTATGATCTCCGGGCCAGTGAAGGTGCTATCAGACACTTGCCCCTTTGCTAGTTGTGTGTCACCCACTTCAGCCCAACACAGAGGTGATCTGCACCTACGTTCGTAGAGGGTTTCGAATGACGCGACTTTGATGCTAGTGTGATAGCTGTTATTGTATGAGAATTCGACGAGTGGTAAGTGGGTATCCTAGTCCTTACCAAAGTCTATCACACACGCTCTCAACATGTCATCCAGCATCTGGATGGTCCTTTTGCTTTGACCGTCTGTTTGAGGGTGGTAAGCTGTACTCATGTCGAGTTTGGTTCCCAAGGACTTTTGGAGTGATTTCCAAAACCGTGAGGTGAACCTACTATCTCTCTCGGAGATGATAGATATTGGAACACCATGTAGTCGTATAATTTCTTTAATGTACGTCCTTGTGAGCTTCTCCATCTTGTCGGTCTCCTTTAGTGGTTGGAAGAGTGCAGATTTGGTTAACTTGTCGACGATGACCCAGATGGTGTCAAGTCCACCTGTCGTCTTGGGCAACTTGGTTATGAATTCCATGGTTATCCGCTCCCACTTCCACTCGGGTATTTCCGGTTGCTGGAGCAAACCCGAGGGCATTTGATATTCTACCTTGAACTTGGCACAAGTCAGACACTTGCCCACATAGGTAGCGATCTCTGCCTTCATGTTTGGCCACTAATAAAGTTTCTTGAGGTCCAGATACATCCTGTCTGAACAGGGGTGAATGTAGTATTTTGTCTTGTGAGCCACATTCATGACGACGTCTTTGTAACCGTCGAATTTCAATGTCCAGATTCGAACCATGAAGTAGCGAGCTCCGTCATCCCTGACTTCGAAGTTTTTATCCTTTCCCCGCAATGTCTCCCCTACGATGTTTTCAGGTTTCAAGGCTTCCAGTTGTGACTCCTTGATCTGCACGAACAGGTGTGAATGGATGGTCATGGTTAATGATCTTACTCGGCGACCCGAGTATTCTTTTCGACTTAGGGCGTCTGCTACTACGTTGGCCTTGCCTAGATGATAACGAATTTCACATTCGTAGTCATTTAGTAGTTTCACCCATCGTCGTTATCTCATGTTGATCTCCTTTTGATTGATAATGTGATGAAGACTCTTATGATCTGTTAAGATGGTGCAGTTTGTGTCGTAGAGGTAGTGTCTCCAAATCTTCAGGGAAAACACCACAGCTCCCAGTTCAAGTTTGTGTGTGGTGTAATTGACCTCATGAGTCTTGAGTTGTCTTGAGGCATAGGTGATGGCCTTTCCTCGTTGCATAAGCACACATCCTAGACCCTACTTGGATGCATCATAGTAGACCACAAAGTCTTTGGTCCCTTCTGGGAGAGACAAGATTGGAGTGCTGCACAGAGCTTGCTTAAGCGTTTGGAAGGCAGTTTCTTGTTTCTTCTCCTAGTTGAAAGTCTGGAGGATCTCCGTCGGTGTTCTTGGGGTTGCCGAGTTTTCATTTCGAATCCATAAATCACACTTTGAGAACTTTACGTATAGCTTTTCTTCCCTTAACATCTCTAAGACCTTCCGTAGGTGCTGACTATGTTCCTCCTTGCTTCGTGAGTAGATCAGTATGTCGTCGATGAATACTATCACGAACTTATCAAGATAAGGCCGGCACACACGGTTCATTAAGTCTATGAACACCGCTGGCGCATTAGTTAGATCGAAGGGCATCACTACAAACTCGTAGTGACCATAGCGAGTTTTGAATGCATTCTTTGGAATATCTTCCTCCTGAATCCGTAGTTGATGGTACCCCGACCTTAGATCAATCTTCGAGAAGTAGCCTGAGCCTTGCAGTTGATCGAATAAGTCATCGATTCGAGGTAGGGGATAGCGGTTCTTGATTGTGAGATTGTTCAGTTCTTGGTAGTCTACGCACATGCGTAAAGATCCATCCTTCTATTTCACAAACAAAACCGGTGCTCCCCAAGGTGAGAAACTCGGTCGGATGAATCACTTGCTTAACTGTTCATTCAGTTGGCTGGATAGTTCCTGCATTTCAGCTGGAGCTAAGCGGTATGGGGATTTGGCTATAGGAGTGGCTCCATGAATTAAGTCGATTCTGAATTCGACTTAGCGTACAGGTGGGATTCCCATAAGGTTTTCTGGAAATACATCGGGAAAATCACAGACCTCGGGAATATCCTTGATGTCTTTCACTTCTTGTTTCTTATCGACGACATGGGCTAAGAAGGCGTGGTATTCTTTGCGTAGATATTTATGGGCCTTGATGCCGGAGATGATTTGTAGATTTGCACCGAGTTTGTCGCCATAAATGATGAGGGTTTCGTTATTTGGTAGGTTAAGGCGAACGGCCTTTTCGTAACACAAAATATCGGCATGGTGAGGACTTAACCAATCCATGCCTATGATAACGTCAAAGCTACTTTGTGTGACCGACATCAGGTCGACTTGGAAGGAATGATTGTTTAGAGTTAGTGTGCACCCTACAAATATATCTTTAGTGCTATCTGTCTTTCCATTGGTCGTTTCTACGGTGAATGTTTCATTTAGTGTTTGGGGTTTCTGTTTGAGTAAGTGTTTAAACTGGTGTCTCACGAAGCTTTTCTCCGCACCACTATCAAATAGTATGCATGCATATGAGTTGTTTAGGAGGAACATACCAGTAACCCCGGTGGGATCCCTCATAGCCTCCTCATGCCCTATTGCTAGAACCCTTCCCACACCTCCGCCATTTCTGTTTTGTGCCTTCAAGCAATCCTTCTTGAAATTCCAGGTTTCACCGTAACCATAGCAGGCGCGGCTCACCCCAACATTAGCGGCTTAGGTGGTTTGTTGTGCCGGTGCTCTGCAGTAACGAGCGGTGTGTCCCTTATTGTTGCAGTTGGTACATTATCTATCTTGGCAGGCTCCGTGGTGGTGGTAATTGCACTTGTCAAACTTCGGAAGATTTCTAGCGTATTGCTTGGCTAGTGCAGGGGGAGTAGGGACGGTAGGGGCGGTAATGGCATGGACGATCACCGTTTGTTGTTTCTTGGTCGAGTCTTGAGCGGGTTGGCTTTTCTTTTTGTTCCAAAACTTCCTATTGCGGTCACCCCCTTTTGGCTTTTCGGGCGTGGGGTTATAATGCCTTGACGAACTCCCTGGTCGACAAGAGTTTGCGCCAATCGGTTGGCGCTGTCGAGGGTGCTCGGGTTGGCAGATATGACCATTCCCTGGATTTGAGGGGATAGCCCCCAAATGTAACGTTCCAATTTCTTGGCCTTCGGAGTGACCATTCCCGGGCACAAAGTTGCCAGTTCGTTGAAGCGGGATGTGTAAGTGGCAATATCGGAACCCTTCATGGAGTGTTCCCACAGTTCCTGTTCAAGCTTTTGCTTCTCGCTCCTTGGACAGTATTCAACGATCATCATCACTTTCAAGTCATCCCAACCCATTGCATTGGCCATGGCTAGAGTCAAAGTTTTAATGTGGTCGTTCCACCACGTCAAGGCTGAGTCCGCGAATGTACATGCATTGTATTTAACCTTGAATTCGTCAGGACATGCACAAGTTTCGAAGATGGACTCAGTCTTTTCAAACCATCTTGTAATAGTAATGACTCCGCCGTCACCATGGTAGGTTCAGGGTTTGCAGTTCATGAGCTCTTTATAGGAGCACACCCGTTGGTGGCCCTGGTTGTCATCCTGATTGGAACTGCCAGTCCCGTTCCCACTTCCGTTGCCGTTTCCGTTGTTGTTACTGCTGATTTGGACCACAATGGCAGCCACAACGGCTGTTACGGAAACCTAGAACACAACATAATCCATTTGTGGAGGTGGTGGCGGTGGTAGGGCTGTTGGTGTGTTGTTCTTGCGCCTGTTTGACTTCCTTGGTGGCATACTTCTGCCATAAAGTTTAAAGGTTGAATGACGATAAGTCTTTGATAAGAGTTATGAATCGGACATTACCATAATGAAATGCCTTGTTTTGTATATGTATCAAGTCTAGTTGTTATTGAAATTTTGCAAGCAATTCATAATGAAATTTACTATAACAAGTAAACAATTGCATAACAAATAACTGTTGGGTTTTGAGCATTCTAACACTCCTAAGGTGTACATGCAACCTAGAAACCTTGGATCTATGTTTGACTAAGAGACATGCAAAATTGATTTTCCAAGGTTCATAATCCTATCTAGCATACATGGGAACTTTAAACATAAAAGTAAGCTAGAAAACATACCTTGTAGTAGTTTGGATTCCTTGAAAACCTTGAGAGCCTAGCACCCCAAGTGTGATGCCTCAAATGTCTCACACAACACCAAATGCACTTGGAATAAACTTGAGAGAAATGTCACACTACTTGAAATCAGCTAGCCCTCTTCTTTCTTGCTTAAGTCCGATTTTGGTGAACATAAGGATCCTTATATAGTGTGTTATAATTAGGGTTACACCATGTAAACCCTAATTGTCATGACCTTTCATTTCCATGACCATGGGTTCTATAACCACCATGGAGCATCCTATGGGTTTTAGCCCAACTTGATAATCCATGGAGCATTAGTCCACTATACAAGTATGAGTGATTTACACAATCAACCCATATATTTAATTAGTCTTCTTTTGATCACTTAATTAATTCCAAATAAGAAATTATCAATTTAGACAATAAGTTATATAGTTCAATACATATCGATTGAAGGAAAACGGGCAACAAGCTGCGCCGCTAGCCCTTTCTGGATGGCAAAACCAATTCTTTTGAAAACAACATTTGTGGATCTAGGACATATGACATTAGAATGCATGACCCGTTGGACTCTATTAAGGAGCTCCACCGCCTTTGGTGCGAGAAAACCAAATGTATCGAATGCAAAAGGTACAAACACATGTTGATTTTCTATACATGCATTCTCGTGCTTTACCACTTTGCATGCATCGGCTTTCAAAGCGGCATGCCCAGCTATGAAACCCCCGCTCCCCAAACCAAAGAGAGGAGAGACCCCAGTAAGATCCACGCACACATGCTTCCCTCCTATCCATCCAAAGACCAAAATGTCGTTCGGTCTAAGTGTGGATCTTCCATCCTGCGGGTCCGTCAAAAAGTTCACTGGCGCTTCTTTCTTCACAGAAATACCAGCACGCCGACAAGCATCAAAGAGAACATCCCGAACCACATCATGTCTATACTTGAAACCAGGGAGCTCTCTACAATGAACCGCGTGTTCCCCAAAGGTATCCAAACATGCCTTGCGACAAACTGGGCATATCTCATCAATTGGGAATATGGGAATCATGAGGCGGTAACGAAGGATAGTTCGGTACTCCATAGGAGACATACGCTAGCCAAGACCATCAATAAGGATAGTTAGCAGAAAATCCTGAGTATGAGGTGCCCGCAGACACTCAAAGACTGTTTTCTGTCTGACAGTCATGTCGAAGTCGACTTCCATATCTTGGACGATTTTGCTAAAAAGGGCACACGCCAAAGCTTTTTGGGATTTAGGGGGGGGGGGTGGGCGGTGTCCTTGTAACAACCCGATATTTCAAGTCAATGTAATGTTCAAAAAGCCAAATAATATTAAACTATTTTTGATGTAATAAAATGGCGTCAAAAATGAAGTGTTCCAAAGTCTCATTTGGGTTGCATAAAATGCTAGATATACTGTCAAAGTTTCCAAATATATAAAGAACACCCAAATCCGAGTTATAACGAAGAAGTTATGACCAATCAAAAATTCGCGACACAACCGGTAAAACACCATTAAGCGTAAAAAGCGAAACTTCAATAAAATACTTTTTAGCCTTAGGTATCTAAATGAAAGTCGTAGATTATGTTAAACCATGAGCATACATAAAAAGAACGCCCAAATCTGACTTCGTATGAGGAAGTTATGATTTTTCTAAGGTTTTAGAACAGCAGTAGTACAACGGTAAAAAGACAGACGGTAAAAAGACAATAGTAGTACAACGGTAAAAAGACAGACGGAAACGGACATCGGATGAAGAAGTTATGGATTTTTAACGGAATTACCTTGTCCCGGCCTATTTAAAATATAATATTAAAAATTAAAGTCAAAATTAGCCGACGGAGTCTAAATGAAAGTTGTAGAGTATATTCTCACCTACACGTGGATATAAAGAACGTCGAAATCGGAGCTCGTATGCGAGAGATATGATCTTCGGAAGTTCGAGGCACACACACCAACCTTATCCGAAACTCACGACGTGAGCAAGAGAGACTCACGACGTGAGTCTATGACTGATGTGTGCCAGAGCTAGACCACCAGTCGTCGCGTCTACGGGCCAAACTCACGACGTGAGCCATCCCATGCTCACGACGTGAGTCCTGAGAATTCACCCTATAAATAGCATGCGAGGGTTCCGACTTTCATTGCTCATTTCCCTTTTCTCTCTTAGTTCTACTCCACATTTAGCACCCCGAGACGACCCCGACACCCCGGTTACATATCCAAGCCCCGACGAAGGTCCGAAGCGCCGAGAATCCCGAGAAACTTACCACTTCCCGGTCGAAGTGCTGCCCGAGAAAAACTCGTTTTCTTCAAATCACCACACTTTCCAGGTGAGTTCATACCCCTACATTTTCACGTCTTTTTCATGTTTTAGGGGGGGAAATACAAGTGAAACACGAGATAAACTCACACTTAAAATACACGTCGTTAGAAATTTTTTCAAATACTTTATCTAGATTTTGTTGATGGATGTTAAACAACATTAATACAAATGTTACACTTCACATGCAAAGTTGATATTACACCAAGTTTATGTCATCAAATGGAACACACTTTCAAATAACTATAATAGGTATAGTTTACGAGTTATTCATTACATCTTTACATAAACACTGTAAAATGAAATACTTTCATCCACATGAAATATAGACTTTTCTTTTCATAAATCTATTAATACTAAGTGTTGTGAGACATTGAGCTTCAACGTACTCACAAGTACGCATTTCAAGTCCTGTATTATAAACCATAATCTCTTTGAGGGAGAGCGTGATACTTGTGTATAGATCTATACGGGATTGACAATCCCGCACCTAAACTGTTAGCTACAGTTAGACCGGCAGGTCTGGGGTGACAAACGTCATAACACTACAACGCCTGAAGAACATTGTTACAGGCAGTCTGGGTCAATAACATGGTTATAAAACTCACACGGAGTATTAAAATAAGTTTGATTTACGAGACTCTTGAATGCATTCATTAAATACATTATTTGAGTATAAATACACTTTCACCAATTGAGCACGAAAGATACTTTTGCATTCCAGCCTTTGGAACTTTTTCAAACTATATATAAAAAATATTGGATTTTCTAGAAAACACGTTCAGTTATTTTTACTAAAGGACATACAAATTTCAGTACAAAACGCTTATGAACTCACCAACTTAATTGTTGACACTTTTTCAAAACTACTTGTATTTCACAGGGAATCAGTAATACAGGTAACCATCAGCTTTTGGAGAAGGAACGCTAAGGCGTCTGTTATCAAAACATTTTAAATCATCATATTTGTAATATTCTTTTGAAACATGTATTACACGCAACAATGTAAGTTTTTATTATATTTATGATGGTTGTGTTTACTTTCTTTACAATATTCAACTGTTGTGATACTACGTGAAGTCACCCACCCCCGAATGTTTCCGCCATTCTAGTTTGGGGGTGTAAACAGTCCTTATTAGTGAAACCGCTACAGTCAAATCCCGGAATCGTATCGCGAAGACGAGTCATAGCACATAGGTAATCCGAGTCCATACCACATATGCCACTGTCATGTAAGATGTGGTCTTGTAATGCCCAAGATTGGGCCCTCGAGGCTACAAATACGTAGGAGGAAACCTCGTAGGCCGAGTACAAACCCAAACCACTGAAACGAATAGGTAAGGAAGCCAAGCGCCATTGAATGTCTCCAAAGAAGGGGCCTCCACATACCACCATATCCTCGATAGACCTGCACAATCATTTGTCAAAGAACAACGTTGCCTCTTCTATGTATACCGGCTGGCATGTCCTTAAACCAAAGAAAAGTTTTGCAATGCCCATACATGATTGAAGCAAAAGGAGCTCACTCTGCGGGTCACATAGTTGTGGAAGAAGGCCCATCAAATCAACAGCATTGACCGTTCTCTTCATGGCCAACCCGCTAATAAACCTTGCGTCTCTGCTAACAGACCCCCCCAAGGAGCTTCACCCCCAAAGAAGGTCTCCCTATATCCGTTGGGAATAAATCAGCACGAAGTTTCCTACCATCACAGGAGGGCCAAAAAATCTCTGTTTTCTTGATGTTCAACTCAAGACCCAAACCTGGACCATGCAACCGAATTATGTTCAACACTCTAGCCACCTCCTCTGAATCCCCAATGACAGTCCCATCATCTAGATACCAAGCATGGAGAAGGAGCTTACAATTATCTCTAATCTTGTGCACAAGCGGGTGCAAAACGAGGGCAAAAAGAAGAGGGCCCAAGGATTTTCTATTCCCAGACCTACATTCTTGTCTATTTTTTGGTCTAAACACCTGCAGTGTGCAGCGAGGAAGAAGTAACAAACACATTCATGCCTCAACCGAGTCAGGTTGAGCAATCACCTTGTAAAGAGCAGTCTTCAAAGCCTGATAGAAAGCAAGACAACAACTATGGGGGATACTCTTGACAGTAGTGATAGGCTCTTTAAAAACACGATCAAGGAGCGCAATATCAAAAACCAAACCTCCAAGAGCATTTGTCACCGACTCTTTAGTTGACGGCTTTAGAATACCGACAATATAACGACTCGATCCGTCATCCCCTGTAACAAACATCGCACGACTATCCGGGTGACGACAATAACGGCTAAGAGCCTACAAAGTCATACACTTCCCACACATCCATTGACCAAAGGCCTTCAAAGTTTCTTCCACTGCCATAAATAAACCAACATCTCTAGAAAGAGCTTCACGTAACACACTTTTACGGTCTTCAGTAGGTAAATGATGCCTTTTGATGTGTGAAATCATACGGCCAATCCCCTTACTTCCCACTTCACCGTTTGGGCAACAATGGAAGCTTCTGAATGGGCACAGACAAATATCACTCGAACTTGTGGAAGAAGAAGCCATACAAGAGAACAAGCCTCGAGATGAAGCTAAAACTATGAAGCAATATTTAACAAGGAAGGGAAGGAAATGGCACACCAACACAATGTTGGTGTGCACAAGAAGCATCCAAACTAAGCAAACTTCATTATCTTGAACAATAAGGCTGGAGCACGAGAAAAACTGGTTTAGGCATTTTATCAAACACTTGGTGGGCAACAAAATTGGCTTCTTAGAATTTCATCTTCTTCCATTGAAACATCAACCCAAAATATCTAATTTAATGAAGATAATCCTCAAAGCATGCCTTACTTAATCCCACCAACAATTCACTGGTATCAAATTAATTCACCAAATTAAATACTGAATTAATTGGTCGTTGTTCATAATTAACCCCAGTTTAATAGAATTCTTCATCATACAATCAGATCGTCGGATTTTAGCCAAGAGCTTCGTTGCTTCCAGACAGTCACTTGCTATCAGGTATCAAACCTCGCATTTATAAGCAGAAATATGATACTGATTTTTATTTATCGATCGCTACAAATGTCGATATTCAATACGACGCCAAAGCTGCACCCTGAACTCGAAGCAAAGCAGACTCAATTCTATATAGCTAGCAACCTGTGAACTGAATCCGAGCTTGAAACCTCGAAAATCTCAGATCTTGGAATTCGATTTCGTCATCAGAGAACGACGATTTGGAGTTGACTTCTTGGAGTTGACTTCTTTAGTGATGTTTTCCAAAGAATCTCCATCTTCATGTCGTAACAGAAATCCGGAATCAACCAAACAGGTAATCGGAGAAGGAGAAGACTGTGTATCCGACGCCTGCGATCGGACGTCTGGAGCTGAGGTCGGAGAAGGTTCGGCGGTGTGATACTAATATTCAAGTGTGTCCATAAGAAGAAAAACAAATAATTGATCTTGGATGTCCACGTGAGAAGAACACCCTCAACGTCAACAATCCTCGCCGTCTAAAAATGCCAAGGGCAAAGTGAAGGTCGTCATCTGCCTCCAAGGACGATGAGGAAACTTCTGCGTTCCTGATCTGGCATCTCCGACGAAAAACTCTGGAGAAAAGTCGGAGGAGCCGAAGGAGAAGGTGAAAGATGAGGAAGAGGATGCGGAGGAGAGTCGATTTGTTGGAAATCCGATCGATTAGGAAGGACTTGAGGTTCACAGTTATAAGGACTAATTAAATAATACTATTAATATATTAGAACTTATAATATATTAATAAACCTTAAGTGTTATTTCTCTCATTTTAGTCTATCCAAATGCATGATGACATGCAACCCAAATGGACCATGCCAACTGGGTCAAGTACATCCCAGAAATAGTTATGAACTTAGACACCTAATCCAATAGTCTCCCACTTGGATAAGTCTAATAACTATATCTGCAAGAATAACTTCATGAACCGATCATCAATCGTAGCTCTTTCAAGGTCTCGCGGAACTGAGATGATGATGATACGCCATTTTAGATAAGTGATCATATAATCCTCTGTTCTAGATATCAGTCGGACAAATACATGGAACAATGTCTTACTTATTGTCGAGCAGTTTGTTTCTCGATTTCCGATTTGTTTGACATAGAACTTATTTGAACACATCAACTTAGTTCTGACCGAGCCCGATACATGGGTCAACACAAAATCATCGAGGGGCCCAGATATCGCTTCTACTCCAAGAAGGAACAGATAAACTTCGACTCATATGCTTGTTCTACTACTTGTTGACTCATACACAAAGGCACGTTTTATAACATCGAGTTACCAATGCGTTTTCGTACGATCAATGTATAACCAATTCATAGGCAACAAGTCATATCTCTAGGTTTGAAGACTTATATGATATTACCGTCTCACAATCACTCGACATAAATTCCATGAAGTGATACCATTGAGTGTGGGTTGAATCCAATACTCATAACTTATGAGCACTCATGAGTGTTGTAGTACCACTTTGTCCAACATCTTAGACCTCTACAAGCCAACCCATGACAGTCTTGATTCATATCTACTTCCAACATATGACCGACTGTGGATGGTTTGAATAACTTAGTCATTCAGGAAGAGCGACTTACTTATTCTGGAAGTCAAAACATGCAAAGTGAAACACAAGAATAATCGAATCAACTATGGTCTCAGAACTTATGAATATAAATAAAAACACCTTTTATTTATCACCATATTGATTACACATTATTCATTGTATACTATTTCAAACTATCAACTTTATACTTGAATTAAAACAATAGTTGTCCCATGCTCCGAGCATGTACATTATGTTTTCTAAAACACTAGTCATGCCATACACCAAGTATGCACACTATTTTTGTCTAAACATTAGTCATGCCATACACCAAGTATGCACACTAAGTTTGTCTATGATCTTTACTTTGTGAAATAGATCGGCTGAACATTAATTCTAATGATACTCATTTCACAATCCCAAATCCTTACCGCAAATGCACGAATCCCAGATTCCTGCCATTTACTTAAATCTGTTAGATTCTAAACTTATATGCATTGGTCCTCTTGTAATGATTATGCACAAAGTCACAAAGCCTTGTCAACAGACATTATAGAGTACTCCAATAGAGACCAACTCCATGGAAACGAAGTCTCATATTCAAAGTTCATTGCTTTGAACATTCTTCTTGCATTAAGTTTCCTAATCTTAAACAGATTTAATGAATAACTTCCACCTATGGGAATATTTCCATATTCTCAATTTGACTATCACTTCTGCACAAGAGTTGCCTCTTTTCAGAATATGTCAATATGGTCTTTCCAAAATTAACACTCTACTTCCAACTGTCCCTGAGCAACCGATCTTTGGTAAACCTTAAATTGTCCTCGACAATTGCTTAATCAAATTAGTCATATCCAGATCTACTACTTTCCCCTCTTAATGCTCTAGGCATTTTGGAAGAAATTTAGAATAGATGAATATTATAGTACATGCAATCGATCCTATATCCGAAGCATATAGGACACGATTAATAAAGACATGATTCTAGACCAGTCTTTTGCTATAATATTTCTATTTCTATTTGCCAAGTTCTCATAATTCAGATTATGAAGAGGGATGTCGTAATCATAATAGAATTTTAGAACGCAAATAATGGACCCATGTATAGAATTTCCTTATATTGATCCATTCCAACATGAAATTCATATATATATATATATATATATATATATATATATATATATATATATATCCTTGACTAAATATGATTAAAACCTCAATCTAAGCTTTTAGAATTGAAGTGAAGTATAATTTCCTCTCCCTTAATTATACCAAAACAACTTTTTCCAATTGAAACCTTTTTGTTTTCTATAATTAACATTGCTAACTTGTAACACTTAGCATAATTATCATGCTCCTACTTGCATGATGATTATTAGCATAATACTTATGCTCCCACTAGCTTTGACATGTACTCAGAAATCAACTGGACTTCTAGAGATCAATACTTTATTGACCTTCTTACCAATGTTCAGATTTCTGATACGAGATTGCTTTGACAAGACTTTATCAAAATCATACACCTTTTCTTAGATAGCTCATATGTGTGTCTAAACAATTTCAGAACTATGAAAAGGGATGTCGTAATCATAGTCTCAATTGTTTAGACCTTTGCCATTTCTCACAAGTCCATGTTAGTGTGTCGGGTAACCACACACGCTCCACTAACGACTTTGAGAATGCAAATATCACAACTGTTATCTACTTAAAATCTACTTAGTGAAAGTGTTTCCTCACCATCATTTTTCATGAATCGGAGAGAAACCTTATGACACTTAGATTTTATTGTGTATGTGTTCTTATCCATGTGAATTTGTCAAAACCATAATCACAAGACAAGGATAATGACAAATCCAAACTCATATGGACTGAACTCAATATTAATTTCTTGTCGCCTGGCAGCACAAGGGTCTGCCATTGCTTCCAAGTTGTTATGCAACCAATTGAGAACTCTCAGAACTCATATGCAAAGCCAACTTTAACTGGAATGCGCACAGAAATAGAAATATGTCAACACGATAGGTTATAAACCTCACGTCGTGTGCTAGTGTCAAACTACAGGTTTTTTGTTCTTGATTAGATCTTGAAATTCTTTCGGGATCTTTAAGACTCCCACTGTCCTCTTGACATATAAGACTATCTTGCCAAATATTCAAGAGATAGTGCGGATTCTTTATCAAGACAAACACTTCACACAATTGGCCTAAGTTGGTCTTTGTTTTATCCAAAACATCACAATTCACCAATTTCAAATATACAAGAGTAGAAAACAGTTTACTCTTACATTTGACAAGTGTTATAAACCTTCTTTAAGATGTGTCACTCAAGTTACAATCTTGGAGTATGACTCTAAGAATTGTTTTGGAACGAAGTATGGCTCATCTTCTTGATTTAACCATTTCAGCAATTCTTGATTCCTCTTCTTAGCCATATGAATGCACTAAGATGTCCTTAGAGGACCAATTGTGACATGGTTTCTTAATCATTAAGATGATCACAAAACATGATACTAAAGTACTCTCCCATCTTTTCAGATTTGAGAAACTTTTATCCTTTTGCCTAATTTGATTCTTCTCATTCGTCCTGCAAAACATTGAAAATTTTTTCAATGTTTCAGAATTATACTTAAACTGGTAAGTATAACCATATTTACTAAACCTTAGTAAATCATGACGAATAGTCTTATCAATCTCTTGTGGTGGACTTGACCAGTGCACAAGAATGTGTACTCGATCCCTTAGTTCCTTACTTGACTCACATATACATGTGAACAAGGAATTAGTCTTAATTTTCCAAAGCTGAAAGTTCTCATTCATCATATTATACAACTTGCATGATTCCAAGTTTCGGTCCAATTGAAACTTGGTTGATGAGAATCTTTCCTTATTTGGTAAATTTAGACACTACCACAAATGAAAGAATCAAATTCATATTTCCATTATTGCTAGAAACATATAAACATCAATTTTCCATAAAAGTCATTGCAAGAAGATATAAACTAAAATAAAATCAAATTTCTATTTATTTATAAAAATGCAGAAATTTTTTTTCCTTACAATGCAACTTTAAATAAAAACTATGCTATTACATATTTCCTAGCAATCTATCATAACTCTCTAAGTAGTAGCTCAAGAATCCGATCTTTGAACCATGCGATTGAGATCCATCTTCGTGATCAGATTCAACATACACTTTCTTTAAGTTTCCTTCCCTTTGCTTGATCCTGCCAAACACCAAAATGTAATCGAGTCACATTTTGTATTAAGAATCATCAATAAGGAACTTAACAGAGTTAGATAGTGGACTTACCTGAAGCAGAGTCAAATCCTTTTGATTTTTTCTTCTCTCTTAGATCTTTCAGGTAGTTAGGGCAGTTTCGCAACCAATGCCCCTTCTCTTAACAATGAAAACATATAGACTCTTTGGGAATGGTACACGGGACTATCACAGACTTAGCTTTTCCCTTTACCTTTTGGTCAACCGGGTTGACCAAGGCCAATCCCTTTCCATTGGGAAGAGAAAGCTTTTCTGGACTTCCAATGTTACCATTGTCAATGTCCATGGAATTTTGAGAAATAGACATTCCACCCATATTTGTTTGACCATTGCGCCACATCATTTCTGACTCAGCAGCAACAAGCAAATAAGATAGATCTATTAGGGTCATGTCGTGATCTGTCACATAGTAGTTCTTAACAAACTCACTATAAGACTCAGGAAGTGACTGAAGAACCCAGTCAATAACCAACTTCCTTGGGAAAATGACACCGAACATTCTCAATCTGTCAAAGTGTGACTTCATTCCTAAGACATGAGAACACACAAGTCTTCCATCTTTATGTTTCATTGCTAGTAGGGCTTGAGTGACCTTGAATTTTTCAAGTCTTCGAGCTTGTGGGTCAGGGAGAATAAATGGAGGAGGTGGAGGTAGAGAATATGATTTCCATGAGATTTGGGAAGATCACAGTTGTCTAAACCAGACATCTGCAATGGGAGATATTCAAGTTAGTTGATTTTAAGTCCTTAATATAACACCCAATATGAAATATTAAGGCCAGGACCCAACACAATATTTTATAACTTGGAAGAGGGATGCCGTAATCCAAGCTATAAAATATTTGAAGGTAGGTGAATGATGATTCACCAATTTCCACCATGAAAAACGAAATAAATTATTAGGTTTTAATTGGATTTGAAACACCTAGATCTTTTGAGATTCATTGAACTTTCAATGGCATGTTTCAATCTCGAGTGTGCCCTTCAGGTTTTGTGACTGGGATGTCGAGGATCACAAAACAAGGTGTGAAGTAACCATGCAAATTACTTGGTACCCTTAATGTATTACCCATCAATCGTTGTGACGGTTAACCACACGCGCTCCATCGATACTATGATAAACATTAAGTTACCCTTTGCCCACCTTGTTAAGCCCAGCTAGTGTGCCAGTTAACCACACACGCTCCACTAACCGACTTAAGCAAAATGCAAACTGTAATTTCATGGGTTAGCACCTTATTCACTTTTTCCTAAAGTAACTAAGATTGGGAATTATAAAACATTTAGTTACTTTATATTCATCATTAATACTTTTAATGAGGGGATAATTCTAGTCCTTGTCTTACCCGTTCGGCTAACGACCCTCCACCGATCAAGGAAGCGGTGGGTGAGGGTGGACACCCATTAAGCTGCCATTTTATAGGCAGCAACCTTATACCCCCCTTATAGACCGGTTTCGTGAATGAGGCCTACTAACGGTAAGACTGACTTGCTCTTATACATATATATACATATATATATATATATATATATATATATATATATATATATATATATATATATTATTAACTTATAATATTATAAAGTATAAGGGTTGAATTTTAACTTTTAAAATTTTAGGGATTGGAACTAAAGTTTTTAAAGTGACTTTACATGTTCCAGAACTTGAGGACAAGTTTTGTAACTTTCAAAACTTTTCATCTTTCATAACTTATGAGTTAAATGGTTTATAAAAATGAGAGACTTTTCATTTTATGTAACCTATGTGTTTCTTTAATGGACTTTAAAAGAATGACTTTTGGTAATCCATAACTTGAGGACAAATTATGGATTCCATTAAAACACATAATGATCAAGAATTAAACTAATAAGCAAGTTACAAATAATTCCTATGATCTTCTAAACTCATAAGTTCATGAACATGCATATCATCTATTTCAAGAATCACAAAATTAACCATATAAAACTTGAAATTTTTATAATAGCTATTGAAAATGGATTAGCATGACCATTACACCATCTAAAACAAGTTTTATAAGACCAAAACAGTTTAGGGTAATGTTTCTAGTCCATTTCCAGCAGCAAAAGTCAAAAATCTGCACTCTGCCTGGCCAACTCGTCGAGTGCAAGAACTGACTCGCCGAGTTGGTTGAAGATATGCTTGGACTCATCGAGTCCCCCCATGGACTCGGCGATTCCCCTGTGCAGACAGCAAGAATTTCGACTTTTTCAGCTATTTTGCATCAAGTATCAAACAAACAAGCCGGCTCTGATACCACTGTTGGGTTTTGAGCATTCTAACACTCCTAAGGTGTACATGCAACCCTAGAAACCTTTGATCTATGTTTGACTAAGAGACATGCAAAATTGATTTTCCAAGGTTCATAATCCTATGTAGCATACATGGGGAACTTTAAACATAAAAGTAAGCTAGAAAACATACCTTGTAGTAGTTTGGATTCCTTGAAAACCTTGAGAGCCTAGCACCCCAAGTGTGATGCCTCAAATGTCTCACACAACACCAAATGCACTTGGAATAAACTTGAGAGAAATGTCACACTACTTGAAATCGGCTAGCCCTCTTCTTTCTTGCTTAAGTCTGATTTTGGTGAACATAAGGATCCTTATATAGTGTGTTACAATTAGGGTCACACCATGTAAACCCTAATTGTCATGACCTTTCATTTCCATGACCCATGGGTTCTATAACCACCATGGAGCATCCTATGGGTTTTAGCCCAACTTGATAATCCATGGAGTATTAGTCCACTATACAAGTATGAGTGATTTACACAATCAACCCATATATTTAATTAGTCTTCTTTTGATCACTTAATTAATTCCAAATTAATTCTTGATCAATACTAATTAAATAATACTATTAATATATTAGAACTTATAATATATTAATAAACCTTAAGTGTTATTTCTCTCATTTTAGTCTATCCAAATGCATGATGCCATGCAACCCAAATGGACCATGCCAACCGGGTCAAGTACATTCCAGAAATAGTTATGAACTTAGACACCCAATCCAACAATAACAACATCCAATGAAATACAATACATACCCATTTCATTGATAATATGGTACTAGTACATAGTTTTTGAAAATTTGACCTTTAAGAAGGTCTACATGAAAGAGTAGCAATAACGCTTACTCGTAAATAAAAACAAGATATGAGTAGTACATACCCTACTCACGGCGGGTAGTCTCCTGTGGGTCAAAGGATGATGTCGAGGAGCCCTGTAACTCTGTTATCCGATGCTCAGCCGCAATCACCCTCTCCTTGAGAGCCGTGTGCTCTCCTGATACTCTCGCACTTCCTATCGAGCGGTGGTAAGGTCCTCATAGAGGCTGTCAATGAGATCGCACATCCGGGTGTAGTCCCTCTCCAGTAATCGAGTGCGTGCATCAGTGGCCTCAGCAGCGGCCCCTAACTCCATGATCCGATTCACTAACGACCTGGTCTGATCTCCGAGGTGTGAGATACGTTGAACCATGACAGGGAGGGCCCTGTCTTCTGGTCCTCCATGGCTGAGGTTATAGAAATCTCGCGGCATGTCGTATGGTGAGCGCTGGTGTTGCTGCCTGCTCCACCTCTCCAATGCTTCCGCCCAACGGGGATTGGGTCCATGGTAGCCCAAGAGTTATGCAGGAACTCGGGCGACGTAAGGAGGATTTATGAATTTGGACTCTGCGTCCGAGTCCTCATCTTCCTCTTCCTCGTCTTCTTCTTCCTCCACCTCTAGATCCTCTTCTGGATCCTCTTAGGGTTCTTCTTCGGGTTCTTCTTCCATTAGTTCCTCAGGATCCTCTTCGGGATCCTCTTCAATTGTGACAACCCAAAAAAATTTGCCTTGTAAGCCCAGCCAATCAATCGAGAGTCAGACTCATTTCTGCTACCTTTTAGCATTGTTTCGGGTCTGTTTGAGTGTTCTAAGCCTAGTACATTCAAGTTTTGAGTTTAGGGATGAGTTAACTTGGGTTCTGCATGTTGCACTTGAGCCAAACACTCCACCAAGAGGAGTGTACGGCCGCACACATGGGTGTGCGGTCGTACACACAAGGTGGTCGTGAACCCATGCCCACATATAAGCCATCCCTTCATTTTTCATTCATTTCTTCATCTTCCAAGTCAAGAAAGTCAATTCTCTCTCAACTATCAACAAGCTTTTCACATTGTTCTTAAAAAACGTAAGTATTCCTTCCATTGATTAGTTGATACCTTGCATTATCTAGTAAAGATCCATGATTCAAAGCCTTGAAACATCATCAAACTCAAGAACATCAAGAGTGTACGGCCGTACGCTCTATCTACGGCCGTACACCCTTGTTAGAATCATAATCTAAAGCCTTAAACTCTTGCTAGGTACTTGTTATCCATTAGAACTCTTGAACCCTTGAATCCCTATGAATCAAGACCCAAAAATGCACCCATTTTAGAGGGTGTACGGCCGTACACACTTGGTGTGGCCGTACACACCTCAAGTCCTTCCAAAATGAGAGTTTTGTTCATTCTCTTGTTGTGTAATTGTCACACTAGCTTCCCCATGGATCAAACACCCTCTTTTTGCATGTTTTCCCATGAGTGTACGGCCGTACACTCCATGGCCGTACACCCCTTGGCCGTACACTCCCTTGCATGACCATAAACCCTCTTTAGTTAATCACATGTGATTGTAACACTTAGTTCAAGTGTTTCCTAGTCCCTAAGGGTATTTTCTTGCATGTTAGTTGTGTAAAACACTAATTACATGCCTATATATGCCATTATATGTCATTTAGGACTCGTTTGTGTCTCGGGAATTCATTCGTGGAACTTCTCATCCTTACGCGAATCTACAATTGAATCACCCACATAAGGTGAGTTCATACCCCTATAATCAATCTTTTAAATGTTTTAAATGCTTTTAGGGGGGGGGGGGGGAATACAAGTTGAACACAATGATAATTGTGTAAATGTTTTGCGATAAACATCATTTTTAAGGATTGCTTATGTGTTTATAAGTGATCAAATCATTGCAAAAACTCTTTTAAAGTTATGTTACTTTATGGTTTATAAAACTCCGTTTCTAAAGTACAATCATAACTTATTAGATAAATGAGTCTCTATTTCAAGGTAGTAACAGTTCAAACAAACATACTAGTAAACTATAAAAGGTATAGTTTATGGGTTCAGTTCATACTATAGCTAGTACAGGGAGGAGCATACTGTAACTAGTACAGAGAATTCATACTATAGCTAGTACAGGGAGGAGCATACTATAACTAGTACAGAGAGGAGCATACTATAACTAGTACAGGGAGGAGCATACTATAACTAGAACAGGGAGGAGCATACTATAACTAGTACAGGGAGGAACATACTATAACTATAACAGAAGAACAAATCATGAATTACACACTTATACTATATATTCCTAGTATCCTAGGAAGAGATTGTATCTTTAACTCATTTTTTATAACAAATTATGGTAATAACACATCATATCGGGTTTGTACTAACAAAGGTACAAATACAACGTACCAGGGTTAGCAAACACGAGGTAATAATATATCATACCGGGTTTGCACTAACAAAGGTACAAATACAACGTACCAGGGTTAGCAAACACGAGGTAATAACATATCATATTGGGTTTTCAACAACAAAGGTACAAATACAACGTACCAGGGTTAGCAAATACAAGGTAATAACACATCATACCGGGTTTGCACTAAGAAAGGTACGAATACCACATACCAGGGTTAGCAAACACGAGGTAATAACACATCATACCGGGTTTACACTAACAAAGGTACAAATACAATGTACCAGGGTTAGCAAACACGAGGTAACAATATATCATACCAGAGTTATTTATAAAGGGTACATTTACAAAGTACCGGACATATATAAATAAAACACATAAATATATACAAAACTCACAACAGTATCGACTCAGGCGTTAAGAGTACAAAATTTCATTACTTCTAGTAGTTGTCCAAATATTAGAATAACGCCACATAACTTACTCGTAACATGAACATTTAGGTAGAAGGGGGCCTATAATGCTAACTTTATGATTCCTTGGAAGATACATCAGGGATATATATTAATCGAGTCCAGCCGATTGTAGGATGTGTGCCTTCCGCTCCATTTCCTGTTCCTTGTTTGGTTGTGGGCTTAGAGCATATGCACCCAGTCTACTATCTATTCGATCTTAACTATATATATGTTCCGTATACACCAAGTAATCATAAGGAGTACCAGGTATGGGTCAGGTCATAGTATACAAATTCAATACACCGTTTTCTAGTACAAAAACATACTTTCAGATAGAACATTAAGTAAACTAAACTAGAAACTTATCAGTGAAAGGTTTAATCCATTTTATTAAACCAGTATAACTTAAAGGACCTTAAGTGGTTAATTCTATAATACCTTAGTTTATATATCAGGGTTATATATACTTAATATCCGATAGGTAGTTGGATGTGTGACTTCCGTCTCATTCCCTGTTCCTTGTTTGGTTGTGGGCTTAAGGCAGATTCACACAATTAACTATCCATTTGATATTAGAATATATATATATATATAGCTTGTATAAACTAAGTGATTATAGAAGGAACTATTGTGGTTACCATTTTTACTAAAGGAAATAAGGGTTTTTCTTAAAGAATGTTTTCTTCAAACATAAAGGAACTATTACAGTTAACTCCGTGAGTACCAAATGAATACACCATGGTTATATACAGTAAAGATCTAACAAACAATGGGATGTGTTACTTCCGCCTCATTCCTTGTTCCTTGTTTGGTTGTGGGCTTTGGGTAGATTCACACAATTGATTGTTTGTTTGATCTGAATTCTACGTAACTTGTATCCATTTAGCATTCATAGAAAGGATTGTAGAGTCATTTTTACTTATCTTTCATCATATCAGAAGATATAGGATCTTCTGGAGGAACAGGCGAACTTTTCTAAAAGAACTTTCAACTTACTAATACATCACTAAAATACTTATGAACTCACCAGCTTAAATGCTGATCTACACTTTCAAAATAACTTGTATTCTCAGGTAACTAGTAGACAGGTACGCATGCTGGGATTCAGAAGATGGAGCATAGTAGCTCATGTCTTGTTTTGTTATTTACTTTTGGATTCAATCTTTTGTAAATTACTACTTTGTAAACACTTTAATACTAATACAATGGTTGTTTGTTACTTTGATTACTATGATGCATGTCTTGTGATACTAAACATGACGTCCTCCGCCCCCGAACATTTTCGCCGTTCCGGTTTGGGGGTGTGACATCGATCCACCCACACTTTCCCTGGTTAGGGAAATAGGGGTCTCCGGGCATATGAAATCCTGACATGATGTCTGTGCGAGAATAGAGATATGAAAAATTCATGAAAGGGTTAAGTGTGTGACTTTGTAGTGTTCTAAAATAATCCTATAGTATTTTAAATTTATGTATGATTCTAAAGGTTCTTGGTATTTAGGGTTGGTAAGTTTTAGACTCGTCGTTCATCGCGACCAATCCCAGACACATGTTGGTCATATCTCGCATGAATATAGTTGATCAGGCTATATTCATCCCAAATATGATTACATAACGATCCACGCTTAGTCGCAGCGTCCAACTTATCTAAATACTTTTATATGGCTCTTATTACGACACTGCTCTAGTATGAATGCATGTATGTATACTTATATAATAAAAATACTTATATTTTAAAGTATACTTTTAGTCAGAGTGTTTTAGCCCTATTGTATTTATAGTTGTATATCTTACATGGTTTGATATACTTAGTTCACTATAAACAATGCTCTGACACCAATCTGTCACACCCCAAAACCAGAACGGTGGAAACGTATGGGGGCGGATGACTTCATGTACAGTATCATAACAATTGAATAATAGAAATCAAATCATCACAACCATTTTATTGAATATTTAATAAGTTACATTGTACTCAAAAACATCGCTTACATGATGTCAAATGTGTATGACCAAAAATAAATAACAAGATGCGACGACGTCCCATCCACCAAAAACTGTTGTGGTTACCTGTTTACTGATTTCCTGAGAATACAAGTGATTTTGAAAAGTGTCAACAATTAAGTTGGTGAGTTTATAAGCATTTACTATGAGAAGGATTTGTAACTGTTTCTTGTAAAATGATAGTGTATACTTCCAGAAAATCCAATATTTTCTTTGTAAATTAGTTGTAGTCTTAAACGTTCCAAGACTGAAATGTACAAGTATTTTCCATACTTAAAATAGTAATATGTAGTTTTATTCGTATATAAAACCATTTGAATGCATGTTTCCAGTAATATAAACTGTATTGTAGTGGAAAACTGTGTAATGTAGTTTTATCTAAATAAAACCATTTGGAGATATGTTGACCCGTAAATCAAATGTTTTGTTGATACTCTATGTGAGTTATTATAACCATACTAATGCGACTTGTTTCCTGAACGACGCGCTTCGGATGTCGGAACTGTTACGACATTTGTCACCCCAGACCTGTCGGTCTAACTGTAGCTAACAGTTTAGGTGTGGGGTTGTCAATCCCGTATAGATCTATACAAAAGTGTCACGCTCTCCCTACAAGAGACTATGGTTATAATGCAGGTCTTAGTATGTGTACTCTGGTGGGTACGGTGAAGCCAACTGTCTCACAACCATTATTAATCGATTTACGTGAACTGAAAAACTCCTTACTCTTGTAAATGGAATAATTATACCTTTAAATAATTATATGTTCCTTTTGTAATGATAGTGTAGTTTTGTGACTCACAAACTATACCAATTATAGTTTATCATGTTTGTTTGTCAAGAACATTTATATAATCATTTATATAAATACATAGTAATAATCTTGTTTAGTTTCAAAATGTAAGATCAAGCTTCATATTTTTGGGTTATAACCCACAAAATAGTGAAATAGCTAGAATGTACCCCTTTTTGTTAGAAAACTATATTTTGGTAAATCATATTTTTGGGTCATAATTTTTATTTATGATTTTTATAACATAGATCATGTTTTGTTTTGTTAGTTTTGCATTTGAATACTAATATACCACAAAAATTTGTACCAAAGCTAGTAATAATCACATCTTATGCAAATAATGTGTATAAATATGATGAATCTAACATGAGAGTGTATAAATACACAAGATTAATAAGGAAATCTTACCAAAACTCTAAGGATCAAATTGGAGATTTTTGAACTTGGAAGCTTGGATTTGGCTCTTGAGAGAAAATACAGTTAACTGAAAGTTGTAAAGGAAATGGTGGAGGTTGTGGGAAAGATTTCGTCCAAAGATAAGGAAAAGAAATGAGGTGACATTTACTTGGTTAACTGTTGGGTATTTGCTTTGATATACGCTGGATATTAATTCATATGGGAAACTGTTGAAGCATCAAGTTAAGAAGTCAACTTCCTTATCCATTTATCACCACTGAAATCACCTTAGGAAGGATCACATTGGTGATTTCGGCCAAGGCATTACCGAAATCACCTTGTTCCCCATGTGATTTCGGCCCTAATCCCTCCACATTGTTGTTTTCGGCCTTAGTGAGATTCTAGGTTGGTGTTTTCGGCATAGGGGTGTTCTAGGTGGGTGATTTCGGCCTCTTTACAACCAAAATCTCAAGGTGGGTGGGGTACTAGGCCAAAAACTATAAAGCAATGTTTTAAATTCATGATTTATGTTCCAACTATTTGGCTTTGCTTGACTTTTAAGTGTTTACTACAAACATGATTTTCAAAGTATATATATATATATATATATATATATATATATATACACACACACACACACTTATACAAGTAATGCCCTTTTGGATTTCAAAGTTTTATTGCAACAAGGTTACATTGTGGTTTTACATCATACATAGATACACCTTAGACCTTGCTTGATCCAAAATTTTCCAGTTGTCACAAAATTTCCCACGTTTAGTGGTTGGGGCAGCTCATGTTCCATTTCAAGTGTTGCTGCAGGAAGGGGGAGCAGGACCCTGAGACACTACGGATATGTATCATATTCTTCTCTTTCATGCTTAAATAATTATGCTAATAATTTCGTATTGACGTGCGTGGAATGTTATGCCCTGATTATCTAAGAATGGAAGCACCTGTATGATTAATATAGTAATTTTATCTGGAAAGTTGTCATATGCCATTTTGCCTACCGTGGGCCGTGTTTAGAAGAGTCGTAAGTATTCCGCATGGGAGACCAGCATCAAGTCAGATCTTTAGTGGTATCAGTGAGAATTCATGGAATCTTCAAGGTAGGGATGCCGGATTTGAATGCAGGATTTGTAGGGGTGTTCATGGTTTCGAGGTAGTTAGGAATTGGTTCGGTCATGGTGTAAGATCGGTAGTTTTCAAGTTCACACCTTCAATGCGTGGTCAGTTGCAGGTTACATGGGAATTTCTCTAAGCGCAAGTAAGTGGTTGAACGGATTGAGTACTTGTTTGATATTGAGATGTTGTTCCTCATCAACCAATCAGTCGCCAAGGACTTGTAGTGGATTCAGCAGAAAGTGCCTAAGGATCTTGAGATTCATCGAGGTATTGGGAATGATCACCCGGTCTTGGAATATATAAGCGCTAGGTTTGGCTGGTCAAGGAAAGCTAGTTGTTGTAAAGCTTAGGTTTCCGTCAACTACCATCAGTATGGATTGAGCAGTGGTAACTTATTACTCTTAAGTAATGGGAAAGTGATGTTCGCATGGGCTATTTTAGTCATTAGATAGTTAACAGAAATCAAATGGTATCTTTTAGCGAACTTTGAGTACACCGATCCTTTGGCAGGTGAGTTGTTTAATTGATGATCCGTCCGTTCTGGTTACAGGTTACAGTTCTATTCCATGAGACGAGGTGGATGAAGGATTTGGAGTTGTATCATGGGAAGTACTTGAGATTATTGAGCTCATTGAGAATTCGGGAAGTGTTCATCTAGTTTTGGAATGTGTGTGGTCGCTTTTTTGGTCAAAAATTACACAAGTACTAATCAACCAAATTGAATGAGAGGCTGTGATGTTCAGATTGTGTAATAGCAAGTAGTAAAAGAAAAGTGACATGACGGTTTACAAGGAAAGCCCTTGATCCTTGCTAGGATCTCCGGTATAAAACTTTGGGAGGTGATAATGATCACCTGCCTTGATGATTTTATTGATATAAAGTAAAGATTACAATGAGTTCTTAGTAAGAATGAGTAGAGAATTTCGTAGAGTAAGCCTGAGCTAAAGAACAGTGTGTTGTGTGCAGATTACAAGTGTCAATTTATAGTCTAATCCAGCAACAAGATGTCCGATATTTCTGGGATCCTCTATGACCAGCTTCATGAACGTTATTTGACCAAGTATTCTAGGTCTTTAGCATAGTTGAGATGATTCTTCATTGAGAATTGGTCTTCCCTTGACTACTTCTGCACACGTGTTAGTTATAGACAAAATATGACCGTTATAAATATTGATAAAAAAAATAACGGTAATTAGTCGGGATCCTGATGTTGCTGAGGATCCTGGATATAGTAAGGATCCTGGTCCCACCAATTTCCCCCAAGTTATTCCTGAAAATATATGGGTTAGTTCCGTAAATATTAAAGGAATAACTTAAAGTAAATAGATAAAAGGGATTTAATTTTTAAGGGATAAGTCTTATATTTATTGAGATAATCGAGAAATGGTCAAATCATCACCGTCATCTTTTTCTAGCTATAAATGAGGGCTCTCGGTAACTCCACTTTTTACTCTTTCAAGTTGCCATCATCTCGTGGTAAAGGTAATCCTTTTCCCTTTCATTCGTTCTCCCGTTATTTTGATTTTCCTTGTCATGGCTAAGAAAATCAGTCGTTCTCGAGCTAGCATTGTTCTTCCTTCCGAGAACGATTTTAACGATCAAGGAATCTTACGCTATGACGAGGTTTGTTCTTTTGACAATGAAGACATGGAATCATCGAAAGCCATCGGGGTTTTCCCTTCATATGTGGTTTTTCGTCCTTTCGAGGCATCCGTTCAACCCGATTTCGTGTCGCCAACATGGGTTTGTTTTCCTGAATACCCATTCACTCTAGGTTTAACCTATCCTTTTACTGGTATTGTTCGTGATTTCTTTCTGTGTACCCAAATCTCCTATATTCAAACTATGCCTGTGGTTTGGAGGATCCTATTTTGGATTGATCGCCTGAATCAGTCCAAAAATATGGATATTGGATTACCTGAGTTGGCCTCTATCTATGATCTTTCTACTTTTGGTTCTTCTCGTTTCCTGTTAAGAGTTAAGACAAATAAACCCCACCTCATTCTGAAATCTAAACAAAATGATGGCTCTTGGAAAGAAAAATATTTCTACGTGAGGCGCGATTCAATTCGTGAGGGGGATTCCCTGCCAAGATCACGGGTTAAAAAGGGTAGGAAAAAAATTTAGATATCAAGGATCCTGAAATTTACTTCCCTTATTTTGTTTGTTTTGATGCAACGTTTAGGTTTGAGGAGCTAGTTCCTGCCGCCGGCGATTCTGAGGAGAAGATATCCAAATTCCTCACACTTCCTGCAGTGGAGAGGTCGTTTAGGCTTGAATATTCCAGTCTTCAAGAGTGTTCATCCACTACTGCTTCTATGGCCACTGGTAACATTATTTTTCTTGGATATGTCTTTTAATAGGATCCTGACTTGATAGGGATCTCTGGCAGGTTCTAAGACTACCCGGTTCAAGGCTCGCTTTGGTTTGGCAGATCTTGAAGATGATATGACTAGTGGCTCAATCAAAGCTAAACAGGAAAAAGGTGTCATTCTCCCCCCTCTCAAGAGATCTCATACAACTCTTATGGTTAAGGCTTCAGGATCCTGGAAACAAAAGACTTCTGAGGTTGTTGATTTCAGCTTGGAGAACCTTAGCATTGAGGACGCTCTTGGGAAGCTAACTTCGTTTTCTCAAGCTGTAAGAAGAGGCACTATTCATATTAATTTATCATACCTGTTACTTTTCATGCTGATCTTTATGTTTCTTCCAGGTCTTCGCTCATGTTTCTCATGTTACCAACGACCTCAGGGTCCGTGTTGATAAAGCCGAGGTTGTTCTAAAAGAGCAGGAGAAGACATGGAGGGTCACCAACGAGGATCTTCTCCAAAGAGTGGAGTTGTTGAGAAATCAGAAAGTCGAAAAGGAAGAAGAGCATACGGCGGGTCTCGAGGAGGTGATTGTTGATTCCAAGACGAGAGCTGTAATAGCTATTCTGCAGGCCAAAATCAAGCTGGCTAAGGATCTGAAAAATGCGAGTTCCTGGGACGTGGAGGGATGGCGTGAGGCGTTGTTTAAGCTGATTGATAAGCCTGTTGCCGCCAATCAGGATCCTGGGTTGATGTTGACCGGAGGAGGGGAGAAGGAGGTTACGGCCGATAATGACCAAACTAAGGTCTAGGCCTGCAAAAAATTGGTTTGAGTAGTTTTTGCTTTTTCAGTGATGTAAGACAATTAATCTTTTGGCTGTGTTGATATGCAAATCTTTTTTCTTTTGGATGATATGGTAGCATTTTCCTTTTGCATCTTTCTTATGGATTTTCCGCATGGCCGATTGTCTTCGAGTTTCTTTTTAAGCTTCATGAGTCTTCGAGTTTTAGAATTTACTGAGGATAAATTCCAACTTAGGAGAGCACTTTGGTTCAATGTTGGGAATGAGGTTCCTTACTAAAGAAGGTCGATGAGTATCCTTAAAGGCGAGGATCCTTACCGTCAGAGATCCTACAAGATAAAGATCTTGGATCTTCTAGTGGAAGTTTCTCCTTAGGATAATCCTGTTTGGAAAATAGATAACACGTCAATGTTATATTCTGGGGAGGATCCCTACTTGAGATATAATTCATTGGGTAGGTAACATGAAAATGTTACAATCTGATCGGATTTTCTGGGGAACATTCCCAACATGTGACAACATGAAGCTGGTATAGGTCTTTTGTAATTTATGGGGCAAAATCCGAATCTTTGATAATATGAAAATGTTATAAGCCTCAAGTAGTTACTAGGGTAAAATCCCGATAACATGAAATGTTATAATCCTTAAGTAATCACTGGGTTATGATCCCGATTTATGGATAACATGAAAATGTTATAAACCATAAGGATCTCAACTTGTGTTCAAAGATAAGAGGGTTGCCAAGCCACTGAATCGTGAAATGATCCCCTTATCCGTATCCCACAGTTAGATATCATGCGTCCAAGCGAGGTGTATAAACCTTAGTTCATGTGAAAGAGGTAATTAGCTCTTTAAACCTTAGAGGGGATTAAGTACCCTTAGGTGTAGGAGAGATGATCAGTCTCTAGCTTGTGTACATGATAGTTTATGGATTATATTGTTAAATATAATGGAGTTTACCAAGTATTGGGATCTTTATGTGTCAAGATCCTTGTGTTTCGGGGTGTTCAAATTTAAGGATTCGTTCATTTTGAGATCTCCAATTGTGAGGATCCCGATGTTTCAAGATCTTCACTCTTGAGGATCCTCAACTGTATGTTGTTCTGCATAGCAAACGTTAGCTAAGGGTAGTCTAGCTAACGCCCCTCTGATGCTTAAGTTAGTAATGTGTTCGAGGAGAAAATCAGTAATAATAAAAGTTTTAAGGTAAAGGACATGTGTACCTTGGTTTTGTTGTGGATCATTTGATCCTACTTACATGTAGTATGCTTTAAGGTGTATGTCGTTCCAGGATCTTGGCAGAACGTCTCCTTCGAGTGTTGCTAGCCAGTATGCTCCTTTTCCTACTTCAACATCTACCAGATATGGTCCTTCTCATTTGGGAGCCAAATTTCGTGCACTAGGATCATTGGTGTTTTGGAATGTTTTCCTTAATACCAAGTCTCCTATTTGAAATCTTCTGACCCTTATATTCCTATTGTAAGCATTGGTGGTTCTTTGTTGGTGAGCAACAATGCGTATTTTGGCAAGATCCCTAAGCTCGCCAATAGTATCAAGATCATGTCATTATTATCTTGGTCTTGCAGCAAGTATCTTGCCGTTGGGATCACTACGTCGGTAGGGATTACTACTTCTGTCCCAAACACCAAGGAATAGGGGGTCTGACCTGTGGCCACTTTGGAAGTGGTTCTATCTGCCCATAAAATGAAAGGAAGTTCTTCTACCCATCTTCCCTTCTTTTTGTCCAACCTTTTCTTCAAATGGTTGACTATGATTTTGTTGTTGGACTCCGCTTGACCATTAGCTTGGGGGTGAACAGGAGTGGGCATTATCATTTTGATACCCCAGCTTGTGCAAAAGTCTCTTGTTCTTTTGCTAATAAATTGGGATCCATTGTTGCATATGATCTCAGCCGGGTTCCCGAACCTGGTCAAGATATTATGTTTAATGAACGATACTACCTCTTTGTCTCTTACCTGGACGGAAGCTCCAACTTCTTTCCATTTGGATAAGTAATCAGTCATCACCAACATGAAGACTTTTCTTCCTGGTGCTTTCCTACAATGTCCATCCCCCATTTCGTGAATGGACATGGGGAGATAATAGGATGCAGAGGTTCCGCCGGTTGGTGCAGGATGTTGCTGTGTCTTTGGAAAACATCACATTTTTAGCATGTAGGAAGGAGTCATTCTTCACGGTTGGCCAGTAGTATCCTGTTCTTAGTATTTTGGAGCCTAAGGATCTGCCCCCGGTGTGATTGCCATAATATCCTTCATGTATATCCTTTAAGGCTTCTGCAGCTTCAGGATCTTCCAAGCATCTTAGGTATGGGCCCGCCATAGATTTTTTGTAAAGTTTACCTTGGATTAACACGAATCTTGAGACTCTTGTCCTAAATGCTCTTTCACTTTTTTCTCCTATCGGGATTGCGCCATTTTGTAGATATTCCATAATGGGTTGGGTCCATGATTGCGGACTTCTTTGAGGATCCTGTTCGTCGGAATCTCTTTGAGGAAGGATACTGGGGTTAGGATCTTCAATAACTGCTATTCTTGTCGGGCGCTTATGATCTTCTGGCTTGTCGGAGAGGGTTTATGTAGCTGGGGTTATTATGTGAGCTATAGGAATCTTCGTCTCTGGTGGGATCATAAAGGAGGATCCTAAATTGGCTAGTGCATCTGCTTCTGTGTTTTCCTCTCTGGGAACTTGGGTTAGGCTAAAGTTTTCGAAACCAGAAGCTAATTTTTTTAGGATCTCTAAGTATAATGCTAATTTTTCACCTTTCACTGCATAAGATCCATTGTAGTGATTGGTTAGTAATAAAGAATCAACAAATACCTGAAGATCCTTGATTTGAAGATCCTTAGCTAATTGTAGTTCCATGATGAGTGCTTCGTATTCTGCTTTGTTGTTAGTAGTGTTGAATTAACAAGTAACTGTCTGGGGCATGATGTCCCCCTGTGGTGACTTTAGTATGATCCCACGGCATGTTCCTTTCTGATTTGAAGCTCCATTTTTGAACATCGTCCATCTTCCCAGGTGTTCATCTTCTAGGAGTCGCTTGGCTTCCATGTCTACTTCATTTTGTAGATCATCACTAAAGCCAACCACAAAGTCCACTAATGCTTGTGATTTTATGGCGGATCTTGGTTCGTATCTAATATCAAATGTGCTTAACTTCACCGACCATTTTTCCATCCTTCCTGACATTTCTGGTTTTCTCATGACATTCTTGATAGGATAGTTAGTTTTTACATGTATAGTGTGTGTTTCAAAGTAGTGTCTCAATTTGGTAGAAGCAGTTACTAAGGCAAGAATTAATTTTTCGAGATGAGAGTACCTGGTTTCAGGATCCAGGAGACTTTTACTTACATAGTAGATAGGATGTTCCTCCCCATTAAGATCCTTGACCAAAACGGCACTTATCGCGTTTGAGGATACTGAGAGGTAGAGAATAAGTGGTTCTCCATCTATAGGTTTCAGTAGTAGTGTAGCAGAGCTTAGATATGTTTTGAGTTCCTGGAAGGCTTTCTCGTGTTCCTCCTTCCACTCAAATATCTTATTCTTTTTCAATATATCGTAAAAGGACTTGCACCTTTCTGAGGATATTGAAATGAACCTGTTGAGTGCTGCTACTCTTCGTGTTAGCCTCTGGATGTACTTTGTTGAAGACGGGAATCTTAGTTCCATGATTGCTTTTATTTGTTCTGGGCTTGCTTCTATCCCTCTTTTGGTTACCATGTATCCAAGGAACTTGCCTGACTTCATTCCAAAGTGACATTTGAGTGGGTTCAGCTTCATATTGTATACATCTAGGATGTCAAACGCTTCCTTGAGGTCTCTAAGGTGATCTTCGGATTTCATCGACTTTACTACCATGTCGTTAATATAAACTTCCATGGTGTCCCCCATTTTGTCTTTGAACATCCGATTCACTAATATTTGATATGGCGCACCTGCATTTTTAAGACCAAAAGGCATCACGGTGTAACAATATATACATGTTGGTGTTATGAATGCAGTATCTTCTTGGTCTGATGGTTCCATTTAGATTTGTTGGAATCCTGCTGAAGCATCCATGAAGGTCAGGAGTTCATGGCCAGCCGTGTAATCTATCATAGAGTCAATATGTGGTAGAGGGAAAGGATCCTTAGGACAAGCTTTGTTGAGATCCATGTAATCTACACACACTCTCCATTTGTCATTCTTATTTTGTACGGCAACAACGTTAGCTAGCCATCTTGGGAATTTTACTTCCATGATCATCCCTGTTTTGAGGAGCTTCTCTACTTCCTCTTGGATGATTTGATTCCTTTCGGGTGCAAACTTCCTTCTCTTTTGGTGTATTGGTCTGAAAGAAGGATCAATATTAAGTTTATGAGTAATAATATTTTTTTCTATACCTGTCATATCTTTGTGTTTCCATGCGAATGTCTTGCTTCTGGTTTTTAAGAAATTCAGTAGATCCTGCTCGATTTGCTCAGGCATTGAGGATCCTATGAGGACTTTCGCTTCAGGATCCTCGATGCCCACGGGAACTTCCTTTACATCTTGTTCCTTTGTCTCTAGAACATGCCGTGCCCCCTGGCTTAATTGATATGCTTGTTGGGGTTTGGTCGTAGATTTCATAGAGGTTTTTTAGCATTCTTTCAATTCTTGTTGATCTCCCATGATCTTCACTGTCCCACATGGAGTGGGCATCTTCACACACTGATGGTATATTTATGGAACCGCTTTCATGTCGTGAATCCATTGTCTACCTAGTATCACATTATAAGAAGACAGGGTGTCAATAACACAGAAATTTTATATGGAGTTTACCCCTTCGATGTATATTGGTAGCTTTATTTCTCCAACTGTGTGTTTTGTTTCGCTGCTAAATGCTATGAGGACTGAGGATCTTCTGACTATCTTTGATTCTGGTATGTTCATTCTTTTCAGTGCGTCTAGGAGTACGATATTGACCAAGGATCCTCCGTCAATGAGGATCCTTCTGACTAAATGGTTGGCCATGTACAGTGTTATCACGAGTCCGTCATGGTGAGGATTCTGAATTCCTTCCCTGTCGGTCTCGTCAAACGTAATTTCTTTTTCACTTCTAACCATAGTATTCTTTCATGGCCTATCCTCCTTTTCTGGTTTGGAGACCTTGGCGTGTATTTTAGCCTGAGAATAAGAGGTACCACAGATGTTAGATCCTCCGGAGATAACGTTAATTATCTTAGCGTCAGAGGGTGGAGATCCTGGTTTCTCCGGGATCCTGCGATCATCTTGGCTGTTCTCCTTGGATTTTGCACTTTTTCTCCCGAGGATCTCCTTGAGGTGTCCTTTGCTAAGGAGGTAGCTGGTTTCTTTTCGTAAAGCAATGCAGTCCTCTGTCATGTGGCTAAAGTCTTCATGGTAAGCACACCATTTGGATTTGTCTTTCCAAGTGGTGGACTTGTTGTCTCTCTTTGGCCATCTTGCTTTATCTCCAAGATCTTGCACGGCATGAATTACACCTAAAATATCCATAGAAAAACAATCGTCAGTGATTTTAGGAAGTTCTTCTTCTTCTCCTCTATCTTCAAGGGCATTAACCCAATGATGATCCGGTTCGGAGTAGGGCTTTGATTTGTAGGATCTTTGAGTCAAGGATTCAGCCTTTGTGTTGGGGTTCTCATACTGATTCGAAGGGTTGCTTCTCTTCTGGATCTCTCTATCCTCTTCGAGCCTTATGAACCTCAATGCCTGACACCTGACTTCATCCAATCTTTTGCATGGGGTCATCACAAGGTCTTCGTAGAAGGGTGAATCCTTTCTTAATCCCATTTTAAAAGCTTCCACAACGGTGGCCATGTCAATGTTGGGGATGCTCAGAGCTTCCCTGCCAAACCTGTTAACAAAGTCCCTAAGTTTTTCCTTAGGATCCTGAACCACCCGGTAGAGATGACTAGTGATCTTCTCGAAGGTTCTGCTGCAAGAAAATTGGTTATTAAAGATATTGACTAAGTGTGCAAATGAAGTAATAGAGTATGGGGCAACGTTTAGTAGCCATTTGAGGGCTGATCCTGTAAGAGTCGAACCAAAGCCTTTGCATAGGCAAGCTTCCTTCAAGTGCCCTGGGATGGGAATGATCTCCATCCTTTTTCTGTACTGGGCTATATGCTCTTCGGGATCTGTAGTCCCATCATATAGCTTCATGCTGGGAGTTTGGAAGCGTTTAAGGACTTCAGTATTGGCTATCGCAGGAGCAAATCTCGAGATCCTGTGGCTTGTAGGGGATGCTTCTGGTATTGGTTGGACCACTCCGGGTACACTAGAGATCATTTTTCTTAATTGTTGAAGTTCCCTAGCCATGTTCGGGTTTATTCCTACATCAACATTAGTGTAGTTAGTATTAATAGTATTGTTGTTTAAGAAGTTACTAGAGTCAAGTTTTATAGGAGTATTGAAAGGCTTAATGAGATCATTGATTATGGACACTCGGTTGTCCACAGTTGCCCCCCCAGGGCGACGCCATAGTGGTAGGAAGCGTGTCCTTCTGGCGATTTTCTGAGGATCCTGAATTATTGAAGTCCAGGATCCTTGGTTGCACAACTGTGGGCGTATTTTCCTGGGATTTCTGAAATTTCGCCTTCATCCTCTCCATTTCTTTGAGTAGTGCTTTATTATCCTCCTGATGTTGGGTCACCTGTTGCGTCATTTTCCTCATCATAGCGAAAAGTTATGCAGTAGTGACTGAGGCAGTCGGATCCTGGAGCCCTGAGGATCCCAGACTTCTTGGATTAGCGATTGTAGGGGTGCTTTTCTTGGAAGTGTCGGGTGTTTTTCTCTGAGTGGGGGGTCCACTCGGAGGAGGTGGTAGGTTTTTTGGTTGGAATGGAAGGAGCAGAGGAAGAAGAGAGGAGCGGTTGTGTAGACATGATTTTTTCGAGGATTTTAAACACCACGGCCCCACGGTGGGCGCCAAATTGTTTTGGTCAAAAATGACACAAGTACTAATCAACCAAATTGAATGAGAGGTTGTGATGTTCAAATTGTGTAATAGCAATTAGTAAAAGAAAAGTGACACGATGGTTTACAAGGAAAGCCCTTGATCTTTGCTAAGATCTCCGGCATAAAACCATGGGAGGTGATAATGATCACCTGCCTTGATGAATTTATTGATATAAAGTAAAGATTACAATGAGTTATTAGTAAGAATGAGTAGAGAATTTGGTAGAGTAAGCCTGAGCTAAAGCACAGTGTGTTGTGTGCAGATTACAAGTGTCAATTTATAGTCTAATCCAGCCAACAAGATGTCCGATATTTCCGGGATCCTCTATGACCAGCTTCATGAACGTTATTTGACCAAGTATTTCGGGTCTTAAGCATAGTTGAGATGATTCTTCGTTGAGAATTGGTCTTCCCTTGACTACTTCTGCACACGTGTTAGTTATAGACAAAATATGACCGTTATAAATATTGATAAAAATAATAACGATAATTAGTCGGGATCCTGATGTTGCTGAGGATCATGGATATTTGAGGATCCTGGATATAGTAAGGATCCTGGTCCCAACAGTCGCCAAGGTGGCTAGGAATGGAATGCTAGTTCTTGTAAGCATTGGTTGTTAGCATTTTGAATTGTTAGGTTGTGAGATGGATTGGGAATCCATCAAATTCTCTGTGGAATTGAAGAGCGCAGTCAAATCCAAGTAGGGGGGATAGTTTGGTCTAAGGGTTACACAAGAATGGAAATTTAGGTTTCTTTGTGTATCAGTAGTGACACATGGTAGGTATGTGGATGGATCCAGGTTGAGGGTTGTTTTAGAGCCTCTCTCCATGTTCATGTCTGACTAAGGCATCAGGATTCGAAGCATAACCCGAACACCTTATTAGGTTATAATCGGATGTGGGTTCGACTTACGATGGTCATGGTTGGTATAGTAGATGGAAGGTAAGACCATGGGTGGGATCATGGAAATATGAAAGTGTTGTACGGCTATGGGGTAGCCGTAGCATACAAAAGGATGATAGGCTTCCAGGGAAGTGTTGTATGTCTGCGATGGGATCATAGCTTTCACCGGAATAAGGTAGGCCATTGTTGGGGTGGTCGTTGGTATGAAAGAGGATCAACACGTGCCTGGGGCGAGGCGAACAATACTGTCGGAGGATTTCTCCTTCTGGTACGAGGATCGTTGGATCTAAGGAAATGTGCGCCTATGCAGCACTCGATTGGGTAAGACCCGTGGGCGAGGACCATTCGATTGTGCAGTCTGGGTGAGGCCCGTTCGATTGTGTAGTCTAAGTGAGACACGTGGGCGAGGCTCACATGGTTATGATAGTACGGGTGCGACCCGGTGGAGATTGGTTAGGGCAAGGTATTGGATAACGCTTAGAGTGGGACGAATCTGTGGTCAGTGATTGGTATTCTGGTGATGTATTGGCTAGGGTAGCCTTTATCAGTTAGACTATCAATGGGAGCCTGGTAGTTGGACCAGGTGTGAGACCGTCAGTCTCAAAGTTGGATTGGGGATTTTGTATCTCAGTTTAATGGGAGGTCGCCGTGGGATCAGAAGATCTCAGATATAATGCAAGTGTAAATCTTTGGATTTCAGAATATGAGTTATGTGTACCGGGTCGGAAAATGGACAAGACTCGCTAGCAGAATTTGACAGAAATCAAGTGTGTATTCTTCTCCCTCCTCCTCAGGATCACCCTATTGTTGGTACAAGATGGGTCTTCCAAAACAAACTCGATGACGCCGGAGTTATAATCAGAAACAAAGCGAGATTAGCGGCCAAAGGATTTACTTAGATCGAAGGACTCGACTACGACAAGACCTTTTCTCTGGACCACTCTGCGGACCAGGATTGGCAAGACTCTGTCTGCTGAGCCCCCTTCGCTCAGGTCATAAAAGCTTCGGTCTCTATTGAATGGCATGGGCTAATCCTGTCCTTGGCTCCATGTTTCCAAGCTTTCCACCCACGGAGGCGTCGGGCCTTGAAAAGTCGGACGAGGGTTAGGATTTGGAACAAGAGCCATCGGGGGTAGGTTCTCAACTTCTGGCTCGGAGTCAGAACCATCTGCAAAGCCTTCAGCCTGGTGACCATCCATAGGGATTGGGTGATCATTTTCTGGCTCTGGTTCAAACCCTCCATCATTACCTTGGTTAGGGAGGTACAAGTTGCCGTGGGGATGGAATCCAGCCATGTTATCTACGCGAGAAAAGGGATAAAGAAATAACTAAATAGACGAACTAATTAGATAATTATAAGATGATCTTTATCAGTTACTTCAACACTTGTTTAGTGCATACCAGTTATATGTAACCAAGACAGGATAGACCTTCAAATAGTGACCCTAACTCTAAGCCCACAACCAAACAAGGAACAGGAAGTAAAGCGAAGATCACAGATTCTAAGTCTATGACATCCTAGCACATATAACCTTAGTGTATCCACTAAACAAATACTAATAAAGACTTTTAGTTCTCAGATAAGCAATTATAGTAACACAAAATACTCCTATAGTATTTTAAGTTTATGTTCTGTTCTATTGTTCTCATTGTAGTAGTGTTGGTAAGTTTTTAGACTTGTTGCAACCTCACAACCATACTTAGGCACATGCTATTCACTCCTCGGATAATGTAGTTGATCAGGCTACATCTTCCCAGGGTTGACCATATGTCTCTAAGTCTACTTGTGCTGTCCAACAATCGCAATACTTTTGTTCTGTCCTAGTGACACTGATTTTAGTATGAATGCAGGTATGTATACTTAGTTAAATATTTTATTATTTAAAAGTATAAACTCTTTATCAGAGTATTTTAATCCCGCTGTGTTTATAGTTCGTATATCTTTTATGGGTTGATACACTCGATTCACTATAAAGAATGCTCTGATACCAATCTGTCGCACCCCAAAACCGGAATGGCGGAAACGTTCGGGGGTGGAGGACGTCATATTCAATATCACAACAATGCAAAGTAGTAAACAAGCAACAACATCATCCATTGCATTAATAATATAATTTCATACAAGTGTGTTCTGACAAGTTATATAGACACCAAAAATATACATCAAAATAAAAGATGAGTCTTGAACGAGCTCCATCTTCTCAAAACCTGACTCCGGTACCTGTCTACTGGCGACCTGAGAATACAAGTTATTTTGAAAGAGTCTATCAGCTTTAAAGCTGGTGAGATCATAAGTATATTAATGTCTGTATTTGTTATTAAAGTGTTTGTAAGTCTTGTAATGTATAAGTTTTGTAAAAGTTTGTAATTGTTTGAACTCTCCTAGAAAACCCTATGTTTCCTACTAAAAGTAGCCTTCTACCAAGGCATCTAGTATCTGTGTGTGTCTCTTGTAAGAGTGTGTATTTTCCCAAATCTGACTATCATTAACCAAAAATATAGTTCTTACATTATTGTTTATTGTGTGAATATCACAAAGTAAATGTAAAGGGAAAATAAAATAGTACTGTAGTGTTGTATTAAGTAACTAGTGCTGTACTAACTACTTTAAACTAATTGTTATTTAAAGTACCATGTGATCGGCCTGTATCCTGCTACCGACTCTATAGAAAAACGACGATGTAAGACGTCGTAAGAAATAACGTTTGGCACCTGTAGACTTGCAAGTCCCACTGTAGCGAGCAGCAAGGTGTAGGATAGTCAATCCAGTATAGATCTATACACAAACTCATACGCTCCCCAATTAAGGAGATTATGGATACAGAACGGGTCATGACAGGTAGTGCCATGTCCCCCGTTAAGTGGCTCACATAACTGTAAGTAATGTATATGTATATGTATATGTATGTGCTAGCTGTGTTGTGTGTTCTTTCTCTGTCTAGCCTGTATGTTTTGTTTCTCATCACTGTGTATTATGTTTGTTTCTCATCACTATGTATTATGTTTGTTTCTCATCACTATGTATTATGTTTGTTTCTCATCACTATGTATTATGTTTGTTTCTCATTACTATGTATTATGTTGGTTTCTCATCACTATGTATTATGTTTGTTTCTCATTACTATGTATTATGTTTTTTTCTCATCACTATGTATTACTCATGAATGAACTGACTCATTGAATGTTTCATTGTTCTAGTAATAGTATCTTCCTAAACCATACCTATTATAGTTTACTAGTAATGTTGTTTGTGTATATGAACATGTTTGTATACCTTTGCCACCCAAAGGCATTGAACTGAATGAAAGAAGTAACCTTTTATATCTATACACATATACATGATATATAACTAGGATTCAAACGACCTTCGGACAAATAACCCGAATACCCTAACTCCACAACCAAACAAGGAACAGGAAGTAAGGTGAGCTATCAGTCCTAAGTCCTTCCAATCCTACTTATATAATTATATCCATATAGATACACAGAATATAAGTTAAAAGATTTTAATAAAAGTATTTGATAAGTAAAAGAGTTTGTAAAACAGTTTGAAGTAAAACAGTTTGATAACACAGTTTGAAAAGTAACAAATCCACTTGTTTGGTAGTTATTAATCACATGTGATTGATATAATAACTATAATAGTTCAACTTGTATTCCCCCCCCCCCCCATAAAAGCATTTAAAAACATTTAAAAGGTTAATTAAGGGGTATGAACTCACCTGTAGTGAGTGGTTTGGATGAACTGATGATATAGGATTGCTAGGTGTCAAGTGAAGACTTGTACACACACAATGATCCTAGTTAACATATAATAACATATATATATATATATATATATATATATATATATATATATATATATATATATATATATATCCAATTAGTCTTTAAACAACTAACTAACAAAGTTAAGACATCCTAAGACATGTAAAACACCTTATATAAGTGCTATAGGTCCTAAGGATTGCATCTAAGTGTTGTAGGACATTGCTATTGAGGTTAGGGTTCAAGGGGACCCTTTATTGGAGTTTACGGTTTTGTGACCATAACTCATTGAGTTTACGGTCGTAAACCCATGACTTTACGGTCGTTAACTCATGTTTCTTTGACCAATTTGTGTTTTGAAGCTTTACAAGTCCAAAGAAGCATTCCTACTTCATGTATAAGCCTTAGGAAGAGATTAGGGCACCATTTCACTCCTTTTAGGAGTTTACGCTCCTTGGACCATTTCCCTTTGGGTTTACGGCCGTAAACCCAAATGGTTTATGGTTTTATGATGTTTTCAAGTACTAAGCACATCAAGGAAAGGATCTAGGCTAGTTTCCAAGGCTTAGAAGGGACTAGGGCACACTTTGGCACCCTTTTTAGGGTTTACGGTCCAAGAACATCTTGGACCGTAAACACCTTTGATCCTTGGTTTCTTGGGTGTTTTCTTGATGTTTAGAAGTGTAACAAGCTCTATAATACTCTAGGATAGAAGTACTTACTAGGTAGAAGCTTGAAAAGGTGCTAAAAGTCCAAGAACACTAGTGTGTGTTCTTGGTGTTCTTGGTGAAACTTGAAGATCTACACTTTTGGAATGATTTCACGGATGGAATCATGTTAGATCACTAGATTAAGTAAGATATCAACTTTTTAGGGCTAGAAACACTTACAATCTTGAAGATCAAGAAGAAAAGTCGATGATACTTGAGAGAGAATTGAGTTTTGGATCTTGAAATTGTGAAAAGTGATAAAATATGACTAAGTGTCATATTTAGACCCCCTTTTAGGGTTTACGGCCGTAAACACCTTTGTTTAGGCCGTAAACTCCAAACTCTTGGAGTTTTGGAACATTATTGTTGCACAATAAACCCTAGGGCATCCTCTCTCATGTTATCTCCTGAAGTACTAGTCTTAAAATACTCAAACTTATTCCAAAAAGCTTGAAAATTAGCCGAAAAAGTTTTGACTCCTATTGAAGTGAATGGTTGTACAGAATAGAAATTTCGGGTTGTCACACTGATCTTATGGCCGTCTAGCAAATTTTTTGATATCTCAAAGTAACAAAGAACCTCAAAATTTGGTATCCATAAAAAGAAAGTTTCATTCTTTAAGCCTATTATAACACCCTGTTTCGAGTCGTTCCATAGTTCGGGGTCGTGACCCAAAGATCAATTATCATAAGGCTTCGGGCCTTGGGTAAGGAGAAGTGTGGGTAATGTAGATTACATTATCCAAGAGTTCAGTTTGTGTTTTTGGAGCCCAAGGGTATAACCGTAAAGTGATAGTTCGGACTTATATGAATTTTGGATTTAAGTTTGGAAAGTTGTAAGGAGAAGGAGATCTGATAGGATTGTAGAGCTTCTCATTAACTTTTCTTGGATATAAATAACATCAAAATCAGAGTTGGAAGTACACCAAGCATACGAGGCTCAGATGATCGCAATGGACCACCCGCGTACGCTGGGTGTACAATCTGTTCGCTGGGCATATACTAAACAGACCAAAACCCTAGTTTTGGGTCTTGGACCCTATTTAAACACCTTAACTTCTTGGGAACCATTCTTATATTCAACCTCCACCTCTCCAAACCCTAAGAACGAAACCCTAATTGCATTTTGAGTGTTTTGAGCTTGGCAGTTAAGTTTTAAGGTTTTTTTTTTGGTGATCTTGAAGGAAGAAGAACTCTTGGAAGTTTCATTGGTGTGGCTAGAGCTTGTGGATCCAGAATTATCCCCAATTTGGGAATCTTTTGGAGGTATAAAGCTCTTAACATGATGGTTCATTTTGACAGATCTAGTTAGGGCTTGTTTTTGTGCTTTTTATGGTCCTATAGGTCATGCTTTTTATGGTCCTATAGATATTAGCATTTTTGAGGTCCCTTGTTCATAAAAATGCAATCTTGATATGTTATATTGGACCATGCATGAGTTAGGGTTCTTATTATGGGTATTATTGAGTATTGGGTCCCATTAAGGCATGCAAAGGAGTAACTTTGCCAACTTTATGTGTTAAGACATCATTTAGGATTAGATCTGAGCATTGGACATAGTGGCTTAACCGATTAAGAACTTAATGGTGAGTTGGGTTGGTTGTAGAGTACGTTGGGCGTACCCAGCTCGTACGCCGCGCGTACTGGCCAAAGAGGGTGTACGAAGGGCGTAGGTCTGAGTACACCGGGCGTACTCAGCACCCATTGACTTTTGTTGACTTTTGAGATTTGGGCCATATGTGGACTACTAGGGTTTTGGGCCTTGTTGGGCCACTAGTCTTTCTAACTTTGGGTAATTATGTGGCTTTGGGCCTTCTTGAATTTGGGCCCATAATGGGCTTTAAGCATCATTTAGGAATTTGGGCCATATTGGGCCTTTGGGTGTCATTGGATGGGGCCCTGGCTATGGTTTATGACCTAATTATTAATTAGGGTATTATTTGATGATATTTAGTGTGTAGGTTTCTCGGATCAGTAGTCCGAGCATTTATCTGGTTGTTTCATCAGTTTAAGGTGAGTGACCTCCTAGTGCTTAGCGGGTCGTAGGCACCAATGTCGGCCCATGATTTATGGTTATTGGTTTGGTAGCTGTCTTTGTGACCTTACATTTGTTATATGTGTACCGGGCAGGGCCCGATGCCAGGCAGGGCCTGATGATTGTGATATAGTATGTAACACTAGTCAAAATAGGTCAATAGACAATCACATGTGATTATGCCAATCATGTAATATGATTTTGTTAAACTAGTAATGTGATAAGAGTGCTATGTAGTTCATGATAAATTCTAATACAAATATGAACTTTCTTTATGATACAACTCAAAGTATACGTCCATACGATTCCAAAAATATAAATCTGACTTCGCATGAAGAAGTTATGATCAACCGAACACTATAAATCTCTATAATAAGAGGAATTTAAAATAGACTTAGAATTATCTATTGGAGTCTAAAAGAGAGTTGTAGTACTTGTAAATACCTATGCGTGCATATAAAGAACGTCAAAAACAGAGTTCGTATGTGAAAGTTACGACCTTCCGAAGATTCAGCTGTCAGAAACCCTAATCTGACTGAGCTCACGACGTGAGGAGTCATTTTGCCACATCTCGGAATCTAGAAGGTGTGTGACGAGGCTACGAGGGGATAACATCCAAACTCACGACGTGAGCAAGGATATCTCACGATGTGAGGATTCACATGGCCACCTTCCGAAGCTAGGGACGCAAATCGCAAGTCTACGGGGATAAGATCCAAACTCACGACGTGAGACTATATGGCTCACGACGTGAGGGTCCAAAATCCTTCCTATAAATAGCAGGTCCGACTTCAGCTATTCCTACACCTGAACTTCTTTCCTTTCTCTCATTTTCTGAAGCCCTCTTGCATCCCGAGCCCCGACGACCTCGTACGCTGACCGTTTCTTCTTAGATTACATAAAATCACGCTACTAGGGTGAGTTTCACGACCCCACTTTCTAATATTTTGGGGGAAAATGCATGCTAAATATTGTATATACATTACTATTATGTCTATATGATAGAATATAGTTATAATAACCGGGGTATAGTTGTTCTAAATATAATATTTTGAATATATACAACTATTATCAACTTGTCAGCATGTTATTATACTAATGTAGATCTTGAGTTATAATTAGGATTCTATATATATGTTGTGTCTGATATAGTTCCGAAGTTATATTCGGAAGTTCTATATGTTAATTTATGAAGTATGTTGCTATTGTTAGTTTTATGTCAAGATAAAACTTGGTATGTTATATGTTGTTATTTGTTTTATGTTAAGATAAAACCTGGTTTTACTTTAAGTTATAGCTGTTATACTGCCTAAATGTTATGAAGTTAGGAGTAATGTTTAAAAGCATAGTCTAGTAACTTAGGGTTTTAGACATGAAAATGCTTTTGTTGTTAGAGCTATAGGAAGCCGTCGAAGTCTACATAAGTAGTTGTATTCATCAACTAAGATTGGGGATCTTAGCGGAAATCCTCTTAACTGTAACCGTTAATCCCGTATGAGCGAGGAAGTCATGTATAATTAGTATACGGGTTGACCACCCCACTTGTGATTGTTAGCTACAGTCAACCATAAGCAAGTGACGAACTATCCTTTTACTTGTTATTGTTCCGGCGTCGATGAAGCGTACGGTGTTGTTCTCATGGAAATCATGAGTGTATTGTTTCTCATGGAAATCTTGAGTGTGTTTTATCAGAGGTATTATGTCGTAGCAGCGGTTACAGGCTCATGGTAGCAAATTGTTAGAAACATTATACTTTGTCGTATACAAGTATTAATGTTAAGTATAAGTTTCCCCCTACTTATACCTTAGGCTCAAGGAATGTTTAGGTATAACACTTAATTGATAAGTAAACTATTATACCTAATATACATACTAAATGTTGGAGAGTCAAAATGATACTTTCAAAACTATACTTTTGAACATGGAAAATGTATTATTTTATGGAGTCAAAACCTGTGGACTCACCAACTTTATGTTGACGTACCTTAAAATGCATGTGTTTTCAGGAACTTGAAAAGCTTGTATGTATTCGAACAGAAGAAGTTTTACTATTACCTTTCTGTTCATTAAGAAGTATGCCATAGTCGGATATTATGTAATAGGTTCTAGAAAAATAGTTATGTAACTTTCAATTATCAATAAAGGTATGTATTTTCTTTAGTATTGTTCAATGTATGTTATATAACGGTGATACGAAGAATGACGTTACACCACCCGGTGTTTCCGCCGATGGTTGGGGTGTGACATAGTATGCTAGCTGTCACTGTACTTGCGGGTCGAAGGCACCAATGCCAGCCTAGTAGATTAGGTTATAATATGCTACTTGTCTTTGTGTAGGATCCCATTGTAAATGACATTGCGGAATAAGAACGATCAATCATGAATCAAACGGAAATGTAAGAACACTAAATGTAAATAATTCTTTTTCAGCTCCATTAATGTCTTGAAGGTAATCAATATGTACAAAATAGGAAGGATTAGAACTCTCTCTATATTTTCCTTACACATAAAACTACAACACTATTTATAGTAGTGTTCTCACAGACTACAAAAAGTACAGTGTGACTAAACATTAAAGTACATCTCGACAATGCACACATAAATACATAAATGCCACATCATTAGATTCAAGATTTCTTGACTCAACATCATGCTCATTTCGAATTGACTCTTCATAAGATCCTCAAATTCCTTTGAAAATGAAGGATCCGTTGAACCAAATATAATGTCATCGACATAAATTTGAACAAGCATTCGATGTGATAGGTTTTATACAAACAATCCTATGTCTGCATGCAACCCTAATTGGATCTATGTTTTCACTATAAGACATACAACTTTATGAACACATAAGGAACCCTAGCATGCTTCTACTATTTTCGAAAATCATATAGAAGAGTAGAACACATACCTTTGTTGTTATATTGCAATAACAACTAATTTCCTTGATCTCTTAGACTCTTGAAAGCAAGCACCACAAATGTAGTACCTCTAATGGCTCACAAACACCAAGAAGCAAGAAGGAAATTATTAGAGAGGAGGGAGGATGCTAATTTTCGGCCCTAGGGTTTCTCTTGGAAGCAAGTGACGAAAATTGAAGGCTAGAGGCTTTATTTATAGTGCAAGCTGCTAGGGTTTCATCCTAAACCCTAATGGACAACTTAGCCACCAAGCAGCCCAAGGAACCTTCTGGAATAAGGCCTTGGACGAAAATATGATGATCCTTCATCATAATTTCGTTTCCCCTTAGCCCATTAGGTTTCTTAGCCCAAAACTCAATTATCACACATTTGACAGTTTAAGCCCCTTTATTTAATTAATCTCTTTTAATCACCAAATTAATTCTTAATTAATTTATGACTAATACTAATTAAACAAATATGATTTCTCCTTTAATATATTATTCTTATAATATATTAATAAACCATAATATCCTTTCTTTCTCCTTAAATTACCTTATCATGTTGCTTTGGTGAAGGCAACCCAAAAGGACCATGCACAATCGGGTCAAGTACATACCAAATATATCTCACTTGGATAAGTCAAGTAACTATATCTCACATATGACTTCAGGATCCGATTAGCAATCGTAGCTTTCAATAGCCGCTGTCAACTCTGATCAGTAATCTGTCCTTTAGATAAGGGATCGTACAATCCTCTGGTCTAGATATCATGTTGACAATACTAGTTGTTCAGCATTTGTTCCTCGATCTCTGACTTGTTCGACATAGAACTCAGTTGAACACATCAACTTCATCCTGACCGGGCCCGGCACATAAGTCAAACCAAATCATCGAGTGGCAAAGATATCGCTTTTATCCTCTTAGAATAAAAGGAACAGATAAACTTCGACTTATATGCTTTTATTATCCACTAGCTAAGTTACACACAATAATATGTTTTATAACATCAAGTTACTGATGCGTTTTCGTATTATCAATGCATAATCAACTAGCAAACAATAACCATATCTCTAGGTTTAAAGATTATATGATATTATCATCTTGCGATCACTTGTGATAACTTTCATGAAGTGATACTTGCAAGTGCGGGTTTATTCCAATGCTCAAATCATATTTCATAAGCACTCATAAACTTTGTAGCAAACATTTGCTATGTTAAAACCTTTTAGACAATCTACAAACAAATTCATGACAATCTTCTTTCATATCTACTTCCAACATATGAGTGATTGTGGACCGTTCGAATAATCTTATTATTCAGGAAGTCAAAACATGCAAAATAGAAACAATAGATAAATAATCAACACAAGATAGTAACCTTTCTTATAAATAACACACCTTTGTTTAATCATCAAATGTTGAATACAAAATTATCCATTACAAGTTTCCTACCTATCTAATCTAAACTAATATCGTCCTTTAGACCAACGCTCCTAGCGTGCTGCAAATGCTTGACCCTACTCAGTCCCTTCGTAAGGGGATCTGCTGGGTTATCTTCTGACGACACCCTCTTCACAACGAAGAGTCCCTCTTCTACCCGATGTCTAATAAAATGGTATTTCCTGTCGATATGTCGAGATCTGTCATGATCCCTTGGTTCCTTGGTCAAGGCAACCGCTCCTTCATTATCACAGAAAATTTCCATGGGCTCCTTTATGGATGGCACAACTCCAAGGTCTCCTATGAAGTTCTTCAACCATATGGCCTCCTTTGACGCCTCGCTTTCCGCAATGTACTCTGATTCGCACGTTGAATCAGCTACGGTCTCTTGCTTGGAACTTTTCCAAGTCACTGCTCCTCCGTTCAGGGTAAAGACCCATCCTGACTACGATCGGTAATTATCCTGATCCGTCTGAAAACTAGCGTCACTGTACCCTCGTACCCTTAAGTCATCACTCCCACCTAGGACTAGAAACCATTCCTTGGTCCTTCGTAGGTACTTAAGAATATTCTTGACAGCAATCCAATGTGCTCTACCAGGGTTCCCTTGATATCTGCTGACCATGCTCAAAGCGAAGGCCACATCAGGGCGAGTACAGGTCATAGCGTACATAATCGAGCCAACTGCGGAAGCGTAAGGTACTCGGCTCATATCAGCTATCTCTGCCTCTGTACTCGGGCTCTGAGTCTTACTCAATTTGGTATTGCATTGAATTGGCAACTCCCCTTTCTTGGAATTCTCCATACTAAAACGCTTTAGTACCTTTTCTAAGTATGTATCCTGACTGAGTCTTATCAGTCTCTTACTTCTGTTTCTCACTATCCTTATTCCCAGAATATATGCAGCCTCTCCGAGGTCCTTCATAGCGAAACATTTCCCAAGCCAGGACTTGACCTCCTGCAAGGTTGGGATGTCTTTTCCTATGAGTAGTATGTCATCGACATACAATACGAGGAAGCTCACTATACTCCCACTGGCCTTGACATACACACATGACTCATCTTCGCTTCGTAGAAAACCAAACTCTTTGACCTTCTCGTCAAAACAAAGATTCCATCTGCGAAACGCTTGCTTTAATCTATAAATGGATTTCTCAAGCTTGCACACTCTATTGGGATGCTTCGCATTGACAAAACCCTCTGGCTGATTCATGTAAACATCCTCAGCCAACTTCCCATTAAGGAAAGCAGTTTTAACGTCCATCTGCCATATTTCATAGTCATGAAACGCAGCTATTGCGAGCATTACCCTAATAGACTTTATCCTAGCAACTGGCAAGAAGGTCTCATCATAGTCAACTCCAGGAGTTTGAGTAAAGCCCTTCGCGACCAATAGCGCTTTATAAGTGTGCACTTTCCCATCCATGTTCGTCTTCTTCTTAAAGATCCACTTGCACCCGACTGTCTTACGACCTGGTACATTATCAACCAAATTCCAAACTTGGTTTTCATACATGGACTGAATCTCGCTGTCCATTGCCCCTTTCCATTTAGCAGACTCCGGGCCTGCCATGGCTTCCTTGTAGCTATTAGGTTCGTCCAAATTTATTAGTGTACTATCACTAATAAACGTATCCCCTTCAGTAGTAATATGGAAGCCATACAACTGGGGTGGAACACTAACTCTACTCGAGCGTCTAAGAGGTAAGGACTGGTCAATTGGTTCAACAGGAGTTTCCTCCTCAGGTTGAACGCCAGTGTCAGAGGTTCCTTCATCTCCTGAGTCTTGAAGCTCTTCAAGGTCAATCTGACTCCCACTGTCTCCTTGACTTATGAGTTCTCTTTCTCTGAAAACCCCTGTCCTAGCAACAAAGACAACATTGTCACTTGGTCTATAGAAGAGATAGCCAAAAGAATTTTGTGGATAGCCGATGAAATAACACAGCCGATGAAATAACACTTCTCACTACGAGGTTCTAGCTTGTCGTGAGTCTCTCGTCTTACGAAAGCTTCACAAACCCAAGCCTTGATATGTGCTAACGAGGGAGCTTTCCCTGTCCACATCTCGTGAGGTGTTTTGGCAACCTTCTTGGTGGGAACTAAGTTAAGGATATGGGCGGCTGTCTCTAAGGCATACCCCCAGAATGAGAGTGATAACGAAGCACGACTCATCATAGAACGAACCATGTCTAACAAGGTTCGATTACGTCTCTCAGCCACACCATTCAATTGTGGCGTTCTAGGAGGCGTCAATTGCGAAACTATTTCGCATTCTTTTAGATAGTCGTGAAACTCAAGACTTAGATACTCTCCCCCTCGATCAGATCGAAGCATCTTGATTTTCCTGCCCAGCTGATTCTCTACTTCATTCTTAAACTCGTTAAACTTTTCAAAGGTTTTCGACTTTTGCTTGATTAAGTAGATATATCCATATTTGCTATAATCATCTGTAAAAGTTACGTAGAAGCGACAAGCGTCCCTTGTGGTGGATCTAAAGGGTCCACATACATCAGTATGTATGAGATCCAATACACCCTCACCCCTTTCACATGTGCCAGTAAAGGGTGACTTGGTCATCTTCCCAAGTAAACAAGATTCACACACGTCATCGTCCCTAAGGTCGAATGTCTCCAAGACTCCATCCTTTTGGAGTTGGGCTATGCGTTTCTTGTTAACATGGCCAAGGCGACAATGCCACAAGCATGCTTTGTCCAAACTATTGGACGAATCAATATTCAAGACATCATTTCCTAAATTGTCTACAATCAACACAGATTCATAAATCCCATTACAAGGTAATGCATTGAAATAAAAAACACCATTCAAATAAACATTAATAGATCCATTGCTATTATCAAATAAATATCTGAAACCTTGTCTATATAATCCATGAAAAGAAATGATGTTCCTTGCCATATCTGGAGAATAGCAACAATTATTTAAATCTAGCCCTAACCCATTACTCAACACTAAGGAATAAACTCCGATCTTGGTGACTGGTGATGATCTCTTGTTTCCCATGATCAAGTTTATTCTCCCATGCTCCACTTCCCTACTTTCTCTTAGCCCCTGTAAATCAGAACAAATGTGGAGTTATTAGATTTAATTGAATACATACCTGCAAAGGACCCATGAAGTAGCAAGTGATTATTTATTAGATTTAATTGAATACATACCTGCAAAGGTGGGCTTTATCTTCCCATCATTAATATCTTGCAGATATTTAGGGCAGCTACGTTTCCAGTGGCCCTTCTGGTAGCAATAGAAGCACTCTGCTTCCTTGGGGTCAGAAGAGGGCTTAACAGAACCTGCTTTGGTCCCACTAGAAGAGGAACCATCTTGGATCTTACCCTTTTGGTGGCTCTTAGAAGGAGCCTTCCTCTTTTTACCCTTTCCTTGGCCAATTGCCAACACAGGAGCAGCTACAGTAGAGGAAGATGCAATAGATTTGTCCTTGAGGTTGCTTTCAGCAGTCCTCAGGACCCCTTGAAGTTTAGTCAGGGTGACCTCTTCCTTGTTCATATGGTAGGTCATTCTGAACTGGTTGTAGCAGGAAGGCAAGGAGTGGAGGATGATGTCGATAGCCAAATCCTCATCAAACTTAACATTAAGTTTGAGAAGACGATCAACATACCTTTGCATCCTCTACAAATGAGCGGTTAGGGATTCTCCACTCCCTATCCTAGCGGTGATCATGTTGGTAATGATCTCATAGCGCTCTTGCCTCGCGCTTTGGTGGTACCTGTCCAACAAATCTTGATGCATCTCATATGGATACATGTCCTCATACGACTTTTGGAGTTCGAGGTTCATGGTGGCCAGCATGATGCAATGAACTTTCGTAGCATCACGCTTGTGGGCCTCAAAAGCGGCCATTTCTTCAGGAGTAGCAACTTCTGGGTTCATCTTTTCTAGTTTCTCATCGAAGACATATTCTTTGTCCTCGTAGCAAGTTATCATGCGAATGTATCTCATCCACTCGTTGAAATTCGACACATCAAATGTCACCTTTTGACATAGGTTCATCAGCGAGAATGACCCAGAAGCGTTGTTGTTTGCGTTTGCGTTAGACATCTGAAATAGAAAGGAACAAAGTTTCATTAGAAATGAATCCCCAATTAAACACCCAAATGAGAAATTAGGGCTAGGATCCAACAACATTATTTACAACTTAGAAAAGGGATGCCGTAATCTAAAAGTAAATAATTTGAAGGTAAGTGATGTGTGTTAACTCAACTAGTTTTAATCCTACTTTTAATTATAAATTTGACACACAAAGGCAGTGGACCTATCAATTGTGGTGTAGTTGAATAAATAGGGTATCGAACTCGGGGAACGGAAAATTAAAACTAAAAACTAGAATTAACTAAAAACTAGAATTAACTAAAAACAAGTAATAGAAAATAGGGGTTTCTCTAGTTTTGCAAGACTAGAAACTTAACTAAAACTTAACTATTCAATTAAAAGCTGGAAATACGTAAAAACAAACTAAATTCAATGATCAAAAAGGGTTTCTGTTTAGGTTCAACTCATTTACTCCTATGGTTAATTTTTATGATAATATAATAGATTAATTATTATTGGTTACCGACTCTGCTGATTAGATTCGCATTCGCTATTACTAATCCTTAGAAAACATACCAATTCAAACAATGGCCAGTTGATTAAACTAATAGATTTCCTCGGTTAATTATTCAGGTTAAATAAGACTTGTAGCTAGCTAATTAAATTTGGTGATTCAATTAACCTCTTGTTGATGGTGTATCACACAAACTCACACATTAATTTACCCATTCTCTAATTAATCCTAGTTTCATGTTCATTATTCCTAGGCATATAATATTGTGTTCACATAAATTATATGAGATAAGCAATTAAGAGATGTTCATTCAGCTTAATCACTTAGCAATTAACAGAAAATAGTTGTGGTTAATGCATAAGGGTCTTTAAAAAGCTTAAATTAACAAAATCACCAACTAACAACTAATCAAAAGAGTAAATTAAACCATAGGAGCAAAATTGTCTTCCCCAAACAGAAACTAACGAAATTAGTTCATGATTTCAGTGTTTGAAAGCTGAAAAACGAAGTCAAATAAACCTAACATAATTCTATTCAAAGGTAGAGTGGAAAATTAAACCTAAAGTGCCTTAATCTCTTAAGAATGAAGGATTAGGGTTCTTCACACGTTCTTCTGATCTCCAGCAAGTTCCTTAGTCGCCAAGTAAGTTCTCCAAAAAGCCATAGTGTCCTCAATTCGGGTTTGTGAAGTCTATTTTTAGTTTTCTCAAAACAAGGGCTACTCGTCGAGTAGATAACTGACTCGGCGAGTCCCTTTGTTCAATCCGTATGCGGCAAGGACTTCTCGTATTTCTTCGCGAACCTTCGTGTCTACTCTTCGAGTAGACGACCCTACTCGCCGAGTAGCTTCAGAATTAAACCTTTTTCTTCTTTCTTCCATTCCCGAGCTTTCGTTCATGACTCATGCTTCCTTTTGCTTCAGAGCACGACTTCTGGACTGAAAATATAATTCAAACATTATTAAGTACCTTTTGTCCATAATATGCAAATAATTAGCTAATAATTGATAAAAATCTATACTAAATATATGGCTAAATATGCAAATATCAGTAAGTGAATGACGATTCACTAATTTTCACCATGAAAAACGAAAAGAGATTAAGTTTTAAATATATTTGAAAATTCCTAGATTTCTTTTGAGATTCATTGAACATTTCAATGGCATGTTTAAATCTCGATATGCACTTCAAATTTGTGACTGGGATGCTGAGGATCGCAAACAAGTTGTGAATAACCATGCCAATCAACATGGTGCACTCAATGTCTCTATCACCTAATCAATGTGTCGGTTAGTCACGCACGCTCCATTGATATATGATAAACATCGAGCCACCCTTCGCCACCAATGTCAATCCCAAATTAGTGTGTCGGTAAGCCACGCATGCTCCACTAACGTTTGACAAGAGTACAAAGTGTAATTCCATGGAATAACATCATTTTCACATTTTACCCTAAAGTAACTAAGATTGGGAATTTATAAAACATTGTAGTTACTTTATTATTTCCATTATACTTATAATGAGGAATTAAGTGCCCTATCCTATCCGTTCGGCTAACGACCCTCTACCAGTCAAGCAAGCGGTGGGTGTGAGTGTACACCCATTAAGCGCCATTTTATAGGCAGCAACCTTATACCCACCTTATAGACCGACTTCGTGAATGAGGCCTACTAGCGATAAGACTAGCTTATTCTTATACATATATAATAATTAATCTTATAATATCATAATTGTATAAGGGTGTATTTTAAACATTTCAAAATACTAGTGTTTTAATCATATTTAAAATTTTCGAAAATTAAAACTATTTAATTTTAAAATTTTAAACACCAAAACTTTGATTTAATAATTATCCAAAATTAAACAATTAATTTAAACTATTAAATCTTGAAGGATTATCTTTAAATTAAACAATTAATTTATCCTAATCCCTTTATCCCCTAGATTTCGAAAATTATGGAAAGGGATAATTCAAAATCTTTAATTATCTAGTTTAAACAATTAAATTGATAATTACAAAGATGGCATTATCCAAATCCCTAAAATTTTGGGATCTTATCTTGGGGACATGAGATTTTCGAAAAACCCTAGGGTTACTCAACCCTAATTTCGAAAATATGGAGGCAAAGGAAAAAGGTTTAAGAACCCTATCAAAAATCGCCAACTAGGGTTTTGCAACTCTAATTGCGAAAATTACCAAACCTTAGGGTTTACTAGCTATAAATCCTAATTTGTCAAGTTCATATTATGTATCAAATCCATTTGAAAACAAAACCAAAGGCTCTGATACCACTGATAGGTTTTATACAAACAATCCTATGTGTGCATGCAACCCTAATTGGATCTATGTTTTCACTATAAGACATACAACTTTATGAACACATAAGGAACCCTAGCATGCTTCTACTATTTTCGAAAATCATATAGAAGAGTAGAACACATACCTTTGTTGTTATATTGCAATAACAACTAATTTCCTTGATCTCTTAGACTCTTGAAAGCAAGCACCACAAATGTAGTACCTCTAATGGCTCACAAACACCAAGAAGCAAGAAGGCAATTATGAGAGAGGAGGGAGGATGCTAATTTTCGGCCCTAGGGTTTCTCTTGGAAGCAAGTGACCGAAAATTGAAGGCTAGAGGCTTTATTTATAGTGCAAGCTGCTAGGGTTTCATCCTAAACCCTAATGGACAACTTAGCCACCAAGCAGCCCAAGGAACCTTCTGGAATAAGGCCTTAGACGAAAATATGATGATCCTTCATCATAATTTCGTTCCCCCTTAGCCCATTAGGTTTCTCAGCCCAAAACTCAACTATCACACATTTGACAGTTTAAGCCCCTTTATTTAATTAATCTCTTTTAGTCACCAAATTAATTCTTAATTAATTTATGACTAATACTAATTAAACAAATATGATTTCTCCTTTAATATATTATTCTTATAATATATTAATAAACCATAATATCCTCTCTCTCTCCTTAAATTACCTTATCAAGTTGCTTTGGTGAAGACAACCCAAAAGGACCATGCACAATCGGGTCAAGTACATACCAAATATAGTTACGGACTTAGACACTAATCCAACACGATGATCCCCTAATTTCTTTCAAAATAAAGTGGGATCAACTGATCCTCGCTTAAATTTTGAGATTTTAAAAAATTGGTAAGAGTCGCATACCAAGCACAAGGTGCTTGTTTTAACCCATAAACTGCCTTGTCAAGAATATAGCAATGGTCAGGAAACTTATCATTAACGAAACCAGGTGGTTGTTTGACATAAGCTGTTTCTTCAAGAACACCATTAAGGAAAGCAAACTTAACATCCATCTGGTAGACATCGAAATCCTTATGAGCTGCATAAGCCAGAAAAATTCGTATAGCCTCGAGTCTTGTGGCATGGCAAAAATTTTCTTCATAACCAATTCCCACTTATTGACAATAAACTTTTACGACTAATCTATCTTTTTGTTTCGAAAAATATTGCCTTCTTTGTCCATTTTATTTTTAAAAACCCATTTTAGACCAACTATCGAAACATCATTAGGTTTAGGAACCAACCTCCAAACATTGTTTCGTTCAAATTCAGCCAGTTCAGCCTGCATTGCAACAACCCAATCAGGATGTTCTAATTCATTCTTAACTGTTTTTGGTTCAGGTTTCGAGATAAATACATTAAACATAAAAAATTCCTGATGAACATTTAAAACCTCATTTTTGGCTCGAATTTGTGCTCGTGTCAAAACACCAGAACTTGGATCACCAAGAATTTGTTCTTTTAGATAATTATTAGTCTATTTCTCTATCGGACGAAAGGCAGGATCAAACTGCAAATGTACATCCTCATATGTCTCTTCATCTTCTAATATGTCATCTGAAATAAAGATATCATCATTACTATTGAAGACGTCATTACCTTGATCATCATCATCATGATTCGAACCACTTAGATCCCCCTCAACCAATGAATTCATTGTCTGATGCTCCCCCTCGACACTAGCTTGAGTAGTCAATAGCTCCCCCTCTACTTGAGATTGATAAATCGGAGTTTGTATTTAGTTATTGGATGAAGAAATCAAGTGCTCCCCCTCCACACCTTCAGTCGAATTTTGTATTCTTTCGACATTGACTCTCGAGGTTGATGATGAATTTGCTTCATTGTCTTCGTTAGTGAGTGTAGAATCATCTGAGTGTTTCGATGCTTCAGGAACTTGATTGTCTTTAATATTGACCTCAACACCAATTTCCCAGTCAGGTACACCAAAAATTAAATCAAGATCAATATCAAAAGTAAGAATTTCCTCAGATTTTTCATTAGTTTCAGAGATTATCGGTTTCTTCGAAAATTCTTGTTCAATTCTCTTAACATAATAGTCATCAAAAGTGAGATTAAAATTTTATTTTACTTTTCAAGTCGTCTTTTTCAATACCCTATAAGCAATAGAATTTTGTGAATATCCAAGAAAATTCCCTCATTATCTTTCGTCTAAAATTTGGAAAGATTGTCCTTGAGATTCATTATGAAGCATCTACAACCAAAAACATGGAAAATTTTAACATTAGGTTTCCTTTTGTTAATGATTTCACAAGGTGTGATATTGAAATGACGATAAATAAAAGAACGGTTTTGCGTAAAGCAAGCACTCGAAACCGCCTCTACCCAAAAGTATTAAGGCAAGTTCGCATAAGTCAGCATCGTCGTAGCTGCTTTACATAAGGACCTATTCCTTCTTTTGACAACACCATTTTAAGGTGGTGTGTAAGGAGACAAAAAATTGTGTGAAATTCCGAATTCAGTCATAAATGAATCCATAAATCGACTTTGGAACTCTGCACCATTGTCACTTTTTATCTTTCGAACTTTCTTTTTCAAACTAAGTTCAATGTTCGTGATAAAATCGATCATCACTTGAGTTGTTTCTGATTTCTGTCTAAGAAGTAAACCCAAGTAAATAGTGAAAAATCATCAACAATAACAAGTATGTACTTCTTCTTAGTGAGAGACTCAATAGTCGAAGGACCACACAAATCAATGTGAAGAAGTTCCGATGGTTCTATGATCTTTGAATCAATTGTGATTGGATGACTCTGACGATGTTGTTTGCCCTGTTTACAAGCTGCACATAATGAATCATTGTCAGGTTTTAAAATAGGTAAACCACGAACACAATCATTAAGAATAAGTTTGTTTAGATTTTTGAAGTTAAGATGAGAAAGGCGTCGATGCCATAACCAACTGAGGTCCGAAGATGCTTTCTATAGTAAACACACAAAAGGTATGCCCATTATAGGTTTTATGTCGAGAGTGAAAATATCACCCTTCCTCTTTGACTTTAAAAAAACTTATTTCGTTTCTTTATTTGACATTATGCTTCATTCCTCATCCAAAACAACTTGATTTCCCGTGCCAACTACAAGTTGAGATACACTTATCAAGTTATGCTTTAACCCTTCGACATAAGCAACTCGTTTCACTGTAAACTTTCTATCCGTTACAATTCCATATCCTTTAAATTTGCACTTTTGATTGTTTCCAAACTTTACTACTCCATCATTTTCTAACGAACGAAAAAATCTCTCAAATTCTCCTTCCTCCCAATCATTTGACACGAGCATCCACTATCGATATACCAGTTTTCGTCATATTGGTCGTCACATAGTACCTTTAATCAATTGGAGAGATTTAGGTCCCCAATACCTTTTGGGTCCTTGGACATTAGCATACAATGTAGTGTGCAATGATGAATCAAAAATCCAACTTCGAACTTTAGTTTTAATTTTGTCAATTAAATTAACCAGATTTAGGCATAGAAATGTAATCATGTAATAACAAAGTTTCAACTTTGAGTTTCTCTTTTTCAACCTTTTCTTGAGAAACATATACTTTCATTGCTTTAACTTCTTTCCATTTGAAAACTTTTGACACTAATTCTTGAGATGTGGTACTTCCATTCAAAGACTCATTTAAGTAATTCTCATAAGCCTCATAGACTTGTTCTTGAGAATACTTTTTCGATTGAAATTTTTGACATTTTCCTTCCAACCAATGATTTAGATTTTTAGTGTCATTTCTGCCTTTGACAAAAGATACTTTCGATTTTTGATTTAAATAAGGATTTGGAAAAGATGGACCAGTAGGCTTAAAAGGCACATTCTTCTTTACAACATTTGTCATCTTTGTAAAATTCATTTGAGATGATGATTTGTGTGGTTGTTGTTGAAAGAGGTTTTTGTATCGATATTGATAACCAAAATGTGAATCTTTTTGAAAAATCATTATATTTTGGGAAAAATTTATTTGTCTATTATTTTAAAACTCCTTCATCTTATGAACATTTTTCTCAACATAATTTTGATGAAAACTTTCTTGTTCTTTTTGTTGATTTTGATTTGAACTTTTCATGTTCATTTTCTCATTCACTTTTTGAGCAACTTTTGCTTTTGTAGAAAAACCTCTTTTATTTTCAACATTCCTTTGGCCATTACTCGAATTATATTGAGGGAAATGTTTTGAAGTATGAATTTTTGATGTTTGTGAAAACTTCTTTTCAGAATTTTGTTTATTCTTGTATGTCAAATACTTTGCTTTCTGTTTTTTCCTTTTGTTGCATCCAATAAGCCTTGTTTTGAGCTTTCTTTCTAGAAATTTTGTTTCTCAAATCACATTTCGCACCCTTTTCCTTCTGATTTTGAAATTTCTCATTTTGATTTTTGAAAATGAACTTTTTGTGCAACTGATTTTTCTTTCTTTTTTAAATCATGGACTTTTGCCTTTTGATTATTACAATCATTAGGAAAAACTTTCTCTTTGTTTTCTTCAATTTTACTTCTAACTTTTAATTTTCCTTTTTTCACGACCCGACCTTTGTTGGATTTCATATCACTTTCTTTTGAAAAGGATTTTTTTTTTACTCTTTTGCCTTTGAAAAACATATAATTTTTTTGTTTAACTTGTTTTCCTCCATAATTTGATTTGAATAAAAACCTTCTTTAGTCACCATTTGATTATCCTTTTTCAGTAATTTGTTTATTTTTGGATCAAAAGTATCAACATTTCCTTTCGTCACAAAGACATGGTTTGGAAGAAATTTGATGCATGATGGATAAAGAACAGAATTTGTCGCCAAATAATGTTTTCCCCTTTCTTTCAGAATCTTTGAAAACTCCTCTGTATCATCATACACTTGAGTTTCTACAACTCAAGGAATTTCCTTCTCATACGAATCATAATTACTATCACTTTTGTTATTAATAATATCCTCAACGATAACTTTCTCCTTTTGTGAGTCAAAAATTTGGTTGTCAAAGATGACTCATTGTTTAATTTCGCATTAGAATCAACATTATATTTGTCTTTAGCCAACGAAGTGACATTAATGACATGCAATTTCTAGCAATCAACACATTCCTCTTCCTCAATGTAACTGATTTTTTCACAATCATCTTCGATATCCGCAAAAAAAATTGAATACTTTGTGTGGAATTCTCGGCCTTATTTAAAATCTTGATTTGTTCACTTTTGGTTAAAGTCTCATTGTCAATATTAACAAGTTCATCAGCATTCAAACAACCATTTATGTTAACTAGACCATAAGCATATGAATCATTGGAGACGATGGCATAGTCAACTACTTTACTCTCACAATCGAAAGTAGTCTCATCAACTAACTCTCGTTTAAAAGAAATGAAGGGAAGAAACTTCTTTTGTAGTTCTACACAGATATCAGCAAAATGATAAAGATCTGTAAGTTTTCTAATATAACCGTTTAGCAATGTTACAATAAATGGTGCGTTGTTCGATTAGCATTTTATTATCCATCCTAAGTGTGTCCCTATCACACATAATATTTGTAATGTAAAGCTCTAAACTCTCGATTTTAGTTTTCTTCTCCTCAAGTCTATTACGAGCTTCGTACAAGGACACCTTACAATTTTATGTTTCGCTACTCATTGAAACAAGCAAGTCATTCAGGTAAGAACAAGTTTCGTCAAATTCACTCAAGACAGAATTATAAGAATTCGAAGGAATATTAAATGAGATTAGAAGATCACGTACGTTTGCAGTCAATGGAGCTTTTGGACTTGTTGACACAAAACATCTCCCAGTCATTTTCTCATCTTCTTCGTCACTTTCCTTACGAACTTTCGTATACTCCTCCAAATCTGCATCAACATCTCCCTCTTTATACCTTGCATACAACACCCCATGTGTAGGATTACACATTTCTTTGTCATCAAATCTAGATGACCAAATTTAATATGTTCTGTCATTCTCATCTCCTCCTCTGGCCATGAGTGAAAGATTTTTCATTTGAGCACTAACTTCTTCCAATCTCTTCGCGTAATAAGCCTCATCTTTCACCTTTTCTTTCTCCTCTTCCATCTTTCATAACATGCAATCCTTAGTCAAGTGATTATGACCATTATAGTAATTACATTTATAACCAGAATCTCCTTTCAATTTCACTTCCGTCTTCTTCTCGTCTTCTTTCTTCTCTACTTTCGACATCACATTCTGACTTCCACCAACATTCAACACTTGTTTTTTTTGAAGATTGTTCTTAAAACCTCCACTGATTGGTTTATTGAAAAACTTCTTTACTCTTTTATTAAAGTAACAAGCAACTGCTTCATCATCAGAATTGATCAGAAATCCTTCTTCATCTTCTTTTGCATCACCCTCAGACTCATCTTCCTTCACATTTGCTTTCGACACCAACGCCATTGGATCACCATAGTTAAGCTTATTCTCCTAATCAATCTCCATTATCTATGTTTCATGCTTTTTGAGAATATTGTACAAATTTGATAATAAAAGAGTATCAAAATTCTCCTGTGTCTTGATCATCAAGCAAATGTTTCTCAATTCATTTCTGAGCCCCAACATGAAAGTAAGATTTAATTCAAGAGAAGTACATTTTACCCCATATCGATTTCATCTGAAGATCATATCATTCATCATTTCATAATAGGCTTTAATGTTTTTTTGTCTTTCTGCGTGAAATCAGCAAGTTCAGACATACATTTTGTCACAAAACTCTTCCTTGTTCTTTTATTACCATGATACTTCGCTTTCAGAGTATCCCATATTTCCTTAGCATTTGTGCATCCACGAACATAGTTGTAGCATACATGAGGAATAACACATATCAATTCACGAAGAGCTTTCTTTATCACATGCCTTCCTGGTGTTTTCTCGTGCAACCATATCTGCAGCTGTTCCGGCAGTACCAACATTCTCAACCAAATCTTCATGATATTTTCAATCCTTGACAGACATCCATAGTTTTTCATCGATTGTATTAAGATAATCTTCCATCCGATTGGCCCACTGATCATATTACTCAGGAATCAGCATTGGAATCTTCGTTGTAGAGCTAAGAAGATTCGCATAGTTCATCATCGTGTTCACATTGATATTTTCCATTTGATTTGATTTGATGAAAAGATAAATTACAAGAAGATAATTGAGATTATTATCAAATCGATTGATACAAACAATAAGATAATCAATTAATCACTTATTGATTAAGTGAAGAATTGCATTTTCAAATTGCGGAACAATGAACCAGAATGAGCGATTCAAAAAATGAAGAACGAAACTAAGATTCTTCAATCAATGAAGTGAATCCTGCTCTGATATCAATTGATGAGTGTTAGAAATAATGTTTGAATCAATCGAATATATGAAAGCGATAAAGAACACCGAGATCTAAATATGATATGTTTAGCTCCGATTAAGTCTGGAAAAAGTACAAAGGTTTAGAGTACAAAGAGTAATCAGAGACTGTTCGTTACTCTAGACCTAGCACTTACCCTATTTATAGGGTACATCATACTGCTCTTTAATATGTCCTCTAGGCCCCCAGAAATCCTTGAAGTGACGTCAAGGGGAATGTGAACAGACCAAATACTTTATCTTATGAGGTAAAGGCTTTGGCATTTTTATGGCTTAAGAGTAGAGCTAAATGGGGTAGAGATTTGTTATGGGAGGCATGGGCTAACAACCCCCTGTATTGTACCTTGTAACTCCAGCATTTTGTTGTTCAGTTTTATTAAAGTCTAGATGCTAAAAGAAAGACATACAAAAAATACAAGGACTTGACCATACATATCAAAACCTGAAATAACCTTGTAAATAGCTTAGATAATGAAAGTGCTTAACTTTCGTTATTTATAGAAAAAAACTCTAAAGATATAGCTTTCGACTCTCACTACAACGTTCGACTCTACAAGGTTTAGAGTAGAGTTGAGGATTACTTTGGTAAAGAGCTTGAAATATGTTTTGAGAAGGTTTTTGATTGGGATTCGAAGGACGTCTGTACTTCATAGATAGAAGTGCAAACTCTTGTTGGAAACGAAGTTCGGAATCAGCAGATTCAAGATCAAGATTATCTTCGAACAAATAGTTCGGAATTGGAGTAGCAAGTGCGACAGGTGGTGTAGGTTGAACAGGTGGGACAGATGGGATGACTCCAAATGGATCTAAAACAGATGGGTTTGGAATCAGTGGATTAACTGAGCTAAGTAAAGCGAGAGGACCTCTTGAAAGTTCTCTCAACGTTTGAGCAACTTTGGATTCATGACCTTGCAGTTAGTCAAACAACTGCTAGAGCTTCAGTTTCTTCAGAGATCCATTACTCTTAAGATCAAACTTAACGTTTCCCCATACTTTTCCAAGGCTGTTGATGAACTTGAGATTAAACTCGAGTGGAGTTTGGACTAATCCATGTGTCGTCATGTTGTTCACCATGATCCTAGAGCGATTTGATGTAGATACTATAGATTCACCAGGAGTTGTAGTGATGGTGTCGAAGTCGTTTACAACAGATTTCAAACGCTTATCCTCCATGTTCTCTGATCATTCAAAAAAATCTTGTAGTGCATCTCATATCGACTTAGCAGATTTACAAAACTTGATGTGCTCAAAGAGAGATGGAGATACACCAAAAACCATTTCAGAGAAGGCGATTTGATTTGCATGAAGTGTTAGGTCATAAATTGTGCTTTATACTTTGCTTTTCATAAGATATTAGAGTTCTCGGTCTAGGACCGAAAACACCATGTTTTGGTGTTGTTTGGACCAAAATCACATGTGATTTTGGTTAGGCTTAATGTTGGCTTGTTTGGGTTTTGGGCTTGGGCTTTGTTATTAGGTCTAGGTATAAATAGTGTTATTTTAACCTAGATAGGGGTGTGGGACGTTCTAGGGGCTAACATGGTGTTTTCGGTCCTAGACCGAGAACTCTAATATCTTAAGAAAAGCAAAGTATAAACCACAATTTATGACCTAATAATCCCCCTTGATTTATAGCTTTCTTTTCACAAAGAATAAACCATAATTTAGTCCTAACAAGAAATGGGTTAAACCCGACTCAGATGGGTACCGAAGGTTCATACTCCTAAATCATCTAATGATTCTAACATTTGTTCATCTTCTGTGTCTGATAAACAGTATATGTCATGGGAGAGAGTACCTTGTGTAGATGAAAAGGGTCAACCCAGCTTCAAAATGGATTGGGTTCCAAAGACCAACTAATCCCGCACTCTGTGTCGGAGCAGCTATGAAGGAATATCACCAGCCTTCGGTTTGTTGATAGTGGTTGTTCCAGGCACATGATAGGAGACATCTCTTAACTACATTACACTCATAACTTTAATTGAGAGCATGTATCATTTGCAGGAAGGAAGAAAGAAGAGGATCACCAATGGGGATTGTACTTAACGATGTGAAGAATTTTTGGATCTGTTCCGGAATTAAAACACAGCTAAGGTTGAATGTGTTGCTGCATATGTGTGCTGTTCTCAGATCATCTGGATGCAACTTAAATTGCTTAATTACGGTTTGAGTTTTCTTCTCGATACTTCTAAGTTTTTCATAAAATGATTCGTTTTTAGGACAATTTTTTTGAATTTGCTCATTTATTTTATTTGCTTTCTTCCCCATGCACAAACTAAGGAGGAGAAATCAAAATACAAAAAATAATAATAATTAAAATTCATAAAAAAAAATTAATTTTTTTTCCTTTAGTAAGTAATTCTGGGAAGTGATATGAAGTTTAGTGATAAAGGGCAAGTTAAATTGCTTGACAACTTTGATCCTAAAAGTTTTTGTTTTGTACATTTTGTATCTTATTTTTGTTTTTGTTAAATTTTTTTCATATTTTTCTTCTATGCACTAATTTAGGCGGAGAATTAAAAAAATCATAAAATTTAAAAATCCAAAAATATGTTTGTTTCTGTTTTTAATTCTTTTTCAGAAAAATCAAAAATCCAAAAAATATTTTATTTTTATTTCTTAGTTATTTCTATTGTGTGCTAAGTTTATTTTTACTTTTACTTTTATCTCAAAGTTTCGTTTGTCTTAAAAAGAGAATTCAAAAATCAGAGAAGACTCAAGCTGACTGTATCAGAAATTCAAAAAGAAGAAGAGACTCAAGGAGATTGTATCGAAATTTTTTGAGCAAGGAGAAGAAACTTGGAAAGGAATTGACGGAGGATTCAAATGCGAGTGATAGACTCTTCCATATTGAAACATATACCAGTATTAATAGGAGTCTTCGCATCAAATGTTGATGATCAAAGGTCATTTTCACCATGACTAATGTGAAACACCCGACCATTCTTTACCCATATCTAAACTTTCTCCATTAAATCATTTCGACGTACCGATACCCCTTGAGGTTCGAGTATAAAACAACTTGGCTGACGGTTACCAAATATTCAGTGTTCATGATCTTAGAAGTCATTGTCACCATGATTCTAAGTGAAACCCAAAATCCGAAATCCATCCATTTCTGAATTGACGGTAAACATTTTAATGTTCTAGATATTTTCACCCATGAAATTGACAGATAATGGTTCATACCTGGCGTGACACTGTACAAAATGTCAGTTAGGCAGTTTCTTTATAAGAACTGTCGTATTTAAGGAATTGAAAGCCTGGAACTGTACAAATTGTCAAATTGGTCTTGTCAGCTTTCTTTACCTAAGAACTGTCATGGCACCATGGCGATTCACCCAACAGGGAAATAGATATCGCTAAACGTCTCGCCAAGGGCCAAGTTAACTTGTTAAGTTGAAAAACTGTATTGAGATCTTTGATCTAGGATATACAGGGGCTAACATCAAAAAGGCCGTGAGTAGTTCTCCGATACTCAACAAATCACAGTGTGTTCCTCCGAGTTCACACAGATACTGCGAGTAATCTCTTTCTGAGCCAAGGTTACATCCTTGAACAACTGTGGTGAGAAGGGTTTTTATAACTCTGTGATCCACAGGGACTTTTTAGTCATTTGTTACTTTTCAAGACGCATCAATGATCGACAAAGAACATTCATTCGAAGGAACAAGAAGTGAAGATTATTTTTCAACATTCAATTTTTCAACCCCAGAAGCAAGGTGAAGCTGTATTTGAAGTTATGTGACAGATTGCATTGAATCCTCCTCAATCAATTTGTTGCTATCTAAGAACTTGCTGAAGTGATCCTGAAGAATCGGTATCTTTGTTATTTTCTCTAAAGTTTCTCAAAGCTGCAAATGCTGATTTTCAAGAACCTTTACAAGAAGCCTCTACACCCAATGTACGTTCAAGTTAAAATCTTTGAAGGAAGTCCAACTGTTCAAAATAAAGTCATTCATGCAGAAATGCATATGTTCATCTTGAAGTTGTGAAGAAATCGAAGATTAGAACTAAAAGCCAAAGATCAAGGACGACTGAAAAGAAAAGAAAGCAATAAACCAAGGGGAGATTGTTAGGACTAAATTATGGTTTATTCTTTGTGAAAAGAAAGATATAAACCAAGGGGGAGATTGTTAGGTCATAAATTGTGGTTTATACTTTTCTTTTCATAAGATATTAGAGTTCTCGGTCTAGGACCGAAAACACCATGTTTTGGTGTTGTTTGGACCAAAATCACAAGTGATTTTGGTTAGGCTTAATGTTGGCTTGTTTGGGTTTTGGGCTTGGGCTTTGTTATTCGGTATAGGTATAAATAGTGTTATTTTAACCTATATAGGGGTGTGGGACGTTCTAGGGGCTGCCATATGCAGAGAACACGTTTTGGAGAAAACCAGAGAGAAAACGAATTGTAATCAAGAATCTTATGTACCCGACTATTCAATAATAGTGTGCATTGAAGATTAACATTTTGTGTTCTTATTCTATATTTCATCTTGATTCATTCACTTGGTTGGGATTCCGCACCATCAAGTGAATCTGATTGATACATCAAAGCATTTTTGGGGAATTACATGAAGCTTCTCAATGTCTGTTGTAGTTAGTGGTGTTGGTCGAGTCTCCTATTGACCCATGAGAGTGGAAACAACATCTCTAACTACTTGTCTTACTGGAACATGAGAGCCTTCTTTCACCGACCTCCATATTTATTCACCTTTTTCTTTACCAAGTAAAAATCTCTCCATTCTAACTTTCCGATGATCATACTCTTCAACAATTAGCAAAGGCGCACGTGTTGGGCAACCCACACTATTTTCTATTTAGATTGGATACATTTGTTGAGATTGATTAGAAGCATCCATTGAAGTTTAGGTACTAGAGCTAAAGTGTTATATAGAATAAATTTTACCCTAAACACATAAATGATTGAGATACCAAGGTAATCTACAACCAACTATAATTTGTTCTTATGGATTCAAAGCACAACCACTTAGGCTCTGATACCAATTGTGAAAACAAAGGGATGCGCATACAAGGTTTAAGAACTCAAACCTTGAATTAACTTAAGATCAATGTATACTAATAATAAAGATCCAATCAAGTCTGGTGAACTAGTCTTGTCTCGTAATTAAGATAATCAACAAAGTGCTCAAAGTATAAATGATTAATAAGTATGAACAATGTAAAGTGATTCAAGAACAAGAAGAATGTAAGAGAGAATGATTGACTGAATAATTCTTGATATATGTGAAAAAGGTAAATGTTCCACACTTGATACAAATATGACTACTCCTTAAATTGTCAAGGAGTAACTACAAGACAAATATGATAAAGTGAGAATGGACTGCTAGACTTCTAAAGACCAACAAACTGACACAATTGTTATTGTTGATCTTGTTTCTTGTACTATACTATAAGACAATAGGAACAATACAAAATAGTACTTGTAATAATAAATGATCATTACAGACACAAAACATTTAAACACAAAGATGCATCTCAGACTGATCTTTGACTTAGGAAAGGACTTCTACTCCAGAATGCTTCATATCGAATTGCTTCACCTCAGATTGCTTAAGGACCACTTTTCATGTTCAAACAAAAGGCATGTCGATTAAATGACAATATCATACATAGTATATCGTGGCTCTAATATCGTTTACGTGCACTTGAAAAGTGATGAACAATGCCACTTTTCCCGACCTAGTTCAATGAAGACATCTGATTGTGCATACGGCTAGTATAAGTCCAAAGAAGGACCAGACATCGAATCGCTCCTACTTCAGACTTGGGGGATTAACAAGGTATATATCTTATCAGATGATTTCCTAGGAACAGGAACACATGATTCGGTCAAATATAGTTCTGCCAACAAGGTTCGGTTCGGTCTTCTTTGATGGTTTGGTTCGGTCTTCTACTGATGGTTTGGTTCGGTTTTTTGCTTATGGTTCGGTTCAGTCTTCTGCAAATGGTTCGATTTAGTCTTCTACTGATGGTTCAGTTCGGTCTTCTGCTGATGGTACGGTTCGGTCTTCTACTGATGGTTCAGTTTGGTCTTATGTTGATGGTTCGGTTCGGTCTTCTCCGATGGTTCGGTTCGGTCTCCTATAGATGGTTCGGTTCGGTAGTTCAACCAAGCATGGTTCGATATTTCGGTTCGGTCAAGATGTGTGCTCCTTCCCAAGACAAAGTACCTTTGTATTCCTTCTCAATGAACAATTGTCAGACGTATGCTCCATCCCAAGATAAAGGTACCAAAACCTATACCTTCTTCCCCAAGGTAAAAGTACTTCCATTTATATATATATATATATATATATATATATATATATATATATATCAGTTAACATACAACCCGGGTAATCTCAAACTCTCTCTACATACTCGTCGCACTTACATACACTCAGATTCCCTTTGCTCGAAGGATCCGATCATCGTTTCGTATCGATACTAACTTCATCTTCGGAGGCCGCTCCCGGGATGCTAGACCTGTGACGATTCTAACGATTCTCGTTTATGAGTATAGCAGGAAATACATCGGGACTTGCTAGTGGCATTAAAGCATATATTTGAGATCCCGACCCGATCAACCTCGTGACGATCTTCCATGTTACATCACCATACATATCAAAAAGGAACATGTGAATGATATGGTCCTCCCACTATCTTACAATCACCCGCTGTTGCAGTTATCCTATAGTCTTTTGTACGGTTACCATGGTACTCCAATGGTGTTTCATACAAATGACATGGTCCTCCCATGGTCGTTAATACAGTTCCATGGTCCTCCTATGGTCTTTCATGCAAGAGTCACAAAGACAATCTAGTACCCTACATAGTATAATGAGAAGACTCACCTCACACTCGATTGAATATACTATATCTCGTACAGCCGAGAAACTGGTGCTACAACCCACCTATAGAAACACCTAAGGTAAACCCATACTACACTCTAAAACGAGCAATTTGACCAAAATTCAACCAAGTCAAAAAGTCAACAGTCAAAGTCAACCCTCAGCGGACCTCTACGTCGTGGCCACCCATTGGCCACATCGTGGCAGCTTAATGAAAAAATAGTTGCGACTAAACCAGCCACCACGTCGTGGCAACTTCATAGAACAACTTAATGCGCTAAGCCCTTAACCTTTATTCCCAAGAGCTCCAAAGCTCAAATATGAACCTCTTCAAGGTCTTGATGAATAAAGTTTCCAACTTTATTCATTAAGACATCCCTATAACTCATGGTCTCTAAAACTAAGTTCTTAATGGTTATACCAAATGCATGGACACCAAAATAAGTCATGCAAGGCCACTTTCCAACTAACACCATGGTCTAGAAGCCAAATAATGCACTCAATGGCTCTAGAGTTCACTCAAACTCCAAGAAAAATAAGTTTGGGACCAAAAACCTCATAAAATAGTATTGAATAAGATTTAGAGAAGTATTGAACAATGTAAAGACTGTTACCTCCAAAAGGTTATAAATGTGATGAAGATGTTGGATCTAACCTGGAACTAAGCACACAAGCAACAAGGTGGACTCCTTATTTCAACTTGGAAACGAGTGCTACACGTAACATTGATATTGTTTTTGACCTATATCATATCCCAAGAATACACAAAAAACTGATTTTGGAGATAAATTGGTGCGCTCTATGTGAGGTCGTAAAACAAAGTAGGTACACCTAAAAAAACTCGCAATGAAGAATAATCAAGAAGTTTTCCATACAAATTTTCATAGGGACACATCCTAGAATTATGTGCACTAGGAATGCGATTAATAATAACATAGGCAATGGTAAGAACACCTTCTCCTAAAAGAATACTAGGGAACATAGTAGATAGAAACAAAGACTATGCAGTTTCAACAAGGTAACAATGTTTTCTTTTTGCAGTACCATTTTACTAAGGATTATCTGTACATGATGATGGATACAAAATTCCATGAGATACAAGTAACAAGGTAACAATGTTTTCTTTCTGTAGTACCATTTTACTAGTTTACAACCACAACAATCAGAAATATCATGACTATTCAAAAGATCTAACATAATAGTGGAGCTAAAACCTGTTAACTTCATACTGACATATGTCACAAAAGAGAATGCCAAAAAAAATAGAAGACAATTAATTTAAATGGAAATATGACAAATCAACACTAGAGGCAGCAATATCAGACACTTATAGTTGTTCTAAAACATTAAGCTCATTAAGTCTACGGTCGACCCTAATCACCCTCTGTGATTTTTGATCATGTACATAACATCGTGAATTAGAAAAGAAGACCCAACAAGCATAGTTATACAACTGAATGACCGAAGAAAGATTCAAATCATGTACGGAAATATAATAGACATCCGCCAAAGATATATGATGAGTAACAACAAAATCAACACCCTCTACTTGCATAGATATAACAGCAGCAAACATAACAAAAATAGGCAAACCAGAAGATAACTAATCAAAATATGAAAAATATGGTGACATATGATGAGATGCATCAAAATCCATTATCCATAAGCATGAAGAACACCTAAAGTATTGGATGAAGATAGACCTGAGTGAGACATAGATGTTAACAAAATATTAAGACTAAAGGCATGGAACTATATTAATTGTTCAAAACCCCAAGGATCTAAAGCCGATGGTGGTGTTTTTGGATTAGGTTTCTAAGCCCATAACTATAATTGGTATATACTTGAATTGATAGTAGCACAGTCCTTTTGGGTTTCCCTCATAACTAGCAACTAGATAAGATGACTTTTCGAGAGAGCTTGAATTTACTATTTGATTAATAAATTGAAATAAATTATTTATTAATGTATTATGAAAATAATATATTAATTAGAAATCATATTATTTAATTAATATTTAATCATAAATTAATTTGAATTAATTTCGGGATTAAAAGAATTAATTGAAAGTGCAGTGACTAAAGTGTAATTATTCAATAGTTGAACAATAGATTCCAGAACCTTCCTAGAAGGTGGTGGACGGTTTTACTAAGGATAATTAGGGTTTCTATATTATCCTATGTAGATAATTAAGGAGGTGGATAATTACCAATTTGAATTAATAATATTTTATTCAAATTAGGGTTATCCAGTGTATCCTATCTGCACTATAAATAGACCCATAGGACTTCTCATTTTTGGCCATTCTAAACCCTAGAAGGATAGTAGAAAGTCTCAAGTCTCATCTCTCCTCTCTCATCCTCTTGCCAAGTTTTGGGTGTGATGTATTAGAGGTGTGACACTTGTGACACTTGCTCTCAAGCTTTAAGAAGTCTTGGGTTTATATTGTTATTACTACATTACAATCAAAGGTATGTTTACTATCTTATGTTATGAATTTCGAAAATAGTATATACTTCCTAGGGCTTCCCATATGATGTCCAATACTTGTATGTTCAATTAGAGAAAACATAGATCAAAGCAATTAGGGTTGCATGCACACATAGGATTGTTTGTTATGCTCAAAACTCAGCAGTGGTATCAGAGCCTTGGCTTGTTTTCTATTGAATTTGATTGCAATTGTTTAAATTTGATCAATTAGGGTTTATGGCAATTAAACCCTTTTGGACTTAGGGTTTTTCGAACTTAGGGTTTCCTAACCCTAGGTTTCGAAATTTTGAAAAGCGTTTTAACTGTTTCCCTTGTCCTACAAGTTTCGAAATTAGGGTTTCCTAAACCCACTTAATTTTCGAAATAGGCAAGGATTCAATCATTTCCTTCCTCCCCAAGAATAGGTATTTTCGAAAATTAGGGTTTCATGATAGGGTTTTCTTATTTTTGGTAATTATATCTTTATGTGATTAATTGGATAATTATACAATTTGAATTATCCCTCCCATGTTTTTCGAAAATTAGGGGGAGATGATAGGTTAAATTATTTTGATTAATTTAATTAGATAATCCTCAATTGGTTTAATAAATTATTTAAAGGTTTAATTAATAAATAATTATTAAATCAATTTCCTTTAAATTTAATTAAATTGTTTTAATTTCGAAATTTAAAAGATTATAAAACCCTAGTATTTTGAAAAGTTTAAAATACACCTTATACTATATGTAAAATTAAATGTTTAATATTTACTATATGTATAAGATAAGTCAGTCGAACCGCTAGTACGCCTCATTCACGAAGCCAATCTATAAGGGGGTATAAGGAAACTGCCTATAAAATGGTAGTTGAATGGGTGTCCACTTTCACCCACGACTTCCTTGATTGATGGATGGTCGTTAGCCGAACGGGTTTGATAGGAAAAATAATCCTCATTAATAAGTATAATGAATTATAAAGTAACTAAATTCTTTTATTAAGTTCCCAATCTTGGTTACTTTAAGAAAAATTTGAATTCGATGCTAATCCATGAAATTGCACATTGCACATTATAAGTCGTTAGTGGAGCGTGTATGGTTAACCGGCACACTAATATGGAGTAGTAAAGAGTGGCAATGGGTGTCTCGTAAATTGTCATTGACTAATGAAGCGCGTGCGGCTAACCGACTGAAAGACCCACACTTTCATATTTTTGAATTGTTACTCCAAAACATGCTACTTGGATATTCATAAAAACAATATTTTACATTGATAACTTGTTTACATAAGACTGGATACAAACCGACTATTACAAATTTTTATATGTTACATAACTTCCCAGGATACTATAAGTTATACATACATGAGTACAAAATACAATAGTTTCAAACTATTCAAAATCTTCCAACAGTATACGATTATACTGGTTACTTATCTCCTGCAATTTGTTAAACATTGAGAGGGGTAAGCGGTGACGCTTAGTGAGTTCAATAATAGATACAATATAACGTTATGCCATATATATACTTCAATATGGCAGAAGCAAAGAGGAACAAGAAACAACAAAGGCATATGTGAATCATGTGACAAACTTTCCATATCAATCAATGATTTGATACAAACATATACGATCAATAAAGCTTCAGCCCAAATGGCACAGAAGACATACACTTTCTGATTTAAACATTTTGGTAGATTTCAGGCTGAAAGCCCTGTCTAACCTTCTGCCAATACCATAGAATAGAAGTCATTCTCTTACGAGACATGCTCTACATGGTCAGAGGCTACATACCAGTACCACCGTGAATCTAAGTCCTTTCACTGATCACATGGTCAAAGGTATAACTTTGCTATACGCGGCAGCAGCAGCGAGGCTCGGACGCAAGGGGCAGCTGGCGCGCTTCGGACTTGACACGCAGGTGGCACGCGTCGGAAGGATATTGGACCTCACATTGCTTGGTTCTCCGGCTCGGACACGCGTCTGCATGCGAGAAGGGGCGACGTGGCCGAAGCTGAGCCATGCGATTCTTCTCGGTTTTCAAGGATTTCTTGATTTTTGAGCCAAAAACTTCCGAAATTCATAACTTTCGCATACGAGCTCTGTTTTTGACGTTCTTTATATGCACGCGTAGGTAAAGTTATGCTCTACAACTTTTGTTTAGACTTTGTCGGCTAATTTTGACTTTATTTTTAATTTTATTATTTTTAACAGACCGGGACAGGAAAATCCGTTAAAAATTCATAACTTCTTCATCCGACGTCCGTTTTCGTCAGTCTTTTTACCGTTGTACTACTATTGACGAGACCTTCGATTCTCGTTTAGGTTGTGTCGGCTAAAAATCATTCGATCTAAAATTCGAGTTTTTAGCTGTCTACTACTAAGCTGAAACTTAGAAAAATCATAACTTCCTCATACGAAGTCAGATTTGGGCGTTTTTTTATGAAAATTATGGGTTTAACAAATACTACGACTTTCATTTAGATTACTAAGGCTAAAAAGTAGTTTATCAAAAACTCACTTTTTACGTCATTCGGTGTCGTGCCGGTTTTATCGCAGATCTTCGATTGGTCATAACTTCTTCGTTATAACTCAGATTTCGATGAGGTTTTTGCCTAAATGCTTCTAATGAAATTATCTACAACTTTGAATAATAAAATTTACTTATTTCAAGTTTTATATTTTCGTTAAATTTCGATATTTTAACTTTTAATTGGAATCTCATAAGACTTCCAATATTCTCCGAGTGATTCTAAACATAGTTTTACTTTATTTCTAGTAAAAACTATCTGTTAGAACTCAATACTCAATATCACACAATATTTCATAATATTATTTACTTTTAACATTTACAAAACACGATTTCAAAACGTGTATGTTACAAATACCTCCTCCTTTTGAGGATTTCGTCCCTGAAATTACATCGATTAAAATAAATGGGGATATTTCGCTCTTATCTCATTCTTATTTTCCCAAGTATAATTTGGGCCTCGATGGTGTTTCCACTTGACAAGCACCAACTCTACTTCTTTATTACGTAGCTTAGTCGTTCTTTCGTTTACGATCTTTTCAGGCTCTTCTACATAAGTTAACTTATTATCCAGTTTCACTTCAGATAATGGAACTGCTTCTTCATACATGCTTAAACATTTACGCAGATAGATCACATGAAACACATCATGAGTACCTGCCAAATCTTCAGGCAATTCCAAGCGGTATGCTTGTTTACCAATTCTCTGGATGATTTTGAAAGGATCAACAAATCTAGGGCTTAGTTTTCCTTTCTTCTCGAATTGCATAATGCCTTTCCACGGGGATACTTTCAGCATTACGAAATCACCCACCTGGAATTCTATGGGTCGTCTCCTCTTTTCTGCATAGGACTTTTGTCGATCCTGGGCCGCTTTCATTCTTTCTCGTACAATTTGAATCTTGTCGGTAGTGTCTTGAATCATTTCAGGGCCTCCAAGGATTTTCTGTCCTATTTCACGCCAACATAAAGGAGTACGGCATCTACGTCCATATAGTGCTTCATATGGTGGCATTTTGATTGAAGTGTGGTAACTGTTATTATATGAAAATTCGACATGAGGTAAGTATTTATCCCAGTTACCACCGAACTCCAAGACACATGCACGAACCATATCTTCTACTGTTTGCATTGTTCTCTCCGTATGACCGTCTATCTAGGGATGATAAGATGTGCTGAGAGCAACTCGAGATCCCAATTCACGTTGCATACTCACCTAAAAGTGATATGTGAAGCGAGTATCACGATCAGAAATGATCTTTAGTGGCACACCATGTCTTGCAAAAATTTCATCCAAGTATACTTGTGCGTATTTCTCCATTGGAGCCGTTTCACGCATGGCAAGAAAATGAGCGCTTTTAGTCAGGCGGTCGACGATTACCCAAATGCTATCATGCTGTCTAGCAGTCTTTGGCAATTTGGTAATAAAATCCATGGACAGTTCTTCCCATTTCCATAGGAACACTAAGACTTTCCGGAGTTCCGTAAGGCTTTTGGTGCTCTGTTTTGACTTGTAAGCATACCAAGTATTCCTGTACATATCTTCCAATGTCTCTCTTTAATCCAGGCCACCAATAATCAGTTCTTACATCATAGTACATTTTACTTGTACCAGGATGTATTGACAGTTTTGACTTATGGGCTTCATCTAAAATCTTCTGTCTTAATCCACCAATCTTTGGAATCCATAGCCGATTCTTGAATACCTTCAATCCTCGTGGATCATCAAGTAAAACATCAGTATAATGTACCATCCCTTCTTTCTTCACATTTTCTAGCTTTAGGGCCTCTACTTGCCATTTCTCTAGTTCATCTAGAATAGTGAACTTTATTGTAGTGTGAGTAATAGCATAACACATACTATTACGATAAACCTTTCTGCTAAGTGCATCGGCAACTATATTGGCCTTTCCAGGATGGTACATAATTTCACGGTCATAATCTTTGATCAACTCCATGGCTCTTTGTTGTCTCATATTCAGAGTTTGCTGACTGAATATATACTTGAGACTCCTGCGGTCGGTAAATAATTGGCATTTTGTACCAAAAAGATAATGCCTCCAAAGTTTTAGGGCAAATACCACTGCAGCGAGTTCGAGATCATGAGTGGGATAATTCTTTTCATAATCTTTCAGTTGTCTTGAGGTATAGGCTATCACTTTACCACATTGCATCAACACACAACCGAGTCCCAATCTTGAAGCATCGCTATATACAGAGAAATCATCATCACCTTCTGGGAGTGATAAGATTGGAGCATGAGTCAAAAGATCTTTTAGAGTTGAGAAAGCTTTTTCTTGGGCTTCACCCCATTCGAACTTCACTTCCTTTCGTGTAAGACTCGTGAGAGGTACGGCTATACGAAAAAAGTATTTAATGAATCTCCGGTAATATCCCGCGAGACCCAAGAAACTACGAATTTCGGAAGCATTACGGGGCACTTCCCAATTTTGAATAGCTTCGATTTTGGTAGGATCTACGGATACACCGTCACCAGAAATAACATGGCCGAGAAATTGAACTTGGCGAAGCCAAAATTCACATTTCGATAATTTAGCATATAGTTTCTCCTTTCGAAGAAGTTCTAATACCGCATGAATATGAATGGCATGATCAGCTTCAGACTTGGAATAGATTAGAATATCGTCAATGAATACGATGACAGGTTTATCGAGCATTGGACGGCATACCCGATTCATCATATCCATGAATACAGCAGGAGCATTTGTCAAACCAAACGGCATGACAAGGAATTCATAATGTCCATATCGAGTACGAAAAGCAGTCTTCGGTACATCCTGCTCGTGTACTTTCAACTGATGATAGCCAGGTCTTAAATCAATCTTCAAGAAATAGCTAACACCCTGAAATTGATCAAATAAATCGTCAATGCGAGGTAGTGGGTACTTGTTCTTGATAGTTACCTTATTTAGCTCATGGTAATCAATACACATTCCCATCGATCTGTCCTTCTTCTTGACAAACAATACCGGAGCACCCCAAGGAGAGGTACTCGGTCGAATGAAACCTTTATCAAGTAGTTCCTGCAGTTGGATCATCATTTCTTTCATCTTAGCGGGCGCAAGACGATAAGGAGTCTTTGCAATCGGGGCAGCACCAGACACAAGGTCAATTCGGAATTCTACTTGCCTGTCCGGAGGAAGTCCAGCCAATTCTTCAGGAAAAACATTTGGATATTCTTTAGCAATGGGAACATCATTTACCGTTTTCTTTTCCTCTTTTGAGATATCGACTGTGTAGGCGAGATAGATAGAACACCCTTTCGATATGAATTTACAAGATTTGAGGAAAGAGATTATTTTTAAGATTCTTTGTTCACCGTAGACATAGATAGGATTCTCCCCTTCAATGGGAATACGTACTATCTTTTCATAGTACAAGAGTTATGCATGGTTCTTTGACAACCAATCCATGCCGAGAATAATGTCAAAGTTGAGCAAGGAGATAGGAATCAGATTAGCAAGAAAATTGTAGCCTTCAGTTTCTATAACACAATTCCTATTGACTTTATCAGCAAGTAATGATATACTTCCAGCAGTATCTACGTGAAATGGTTGCTTGAGTGGATAGCAAGCAATTTGAAAAGAATGCGCAAATTCATGAGACACAAAAGAATCTGAGGCACCAGAATCAAATAAGATGTGAGTAGGTCTAGAGTTAACAAGAAATGTACCTGTCACAACATTTGGGTCCTCGCGTGCCTACTCTGTAGTAATATGGAATGCACGACCCTTAGCTTTTGGAACCTCCTCCTTTTTAGTTGGAGTGCCCTTTGATTGTTGAACAGGAGCTTGACTTCTCACCGGTTGTTGAACAGAAGCTTGACTTCCCGTCATCTGGCTAGTAAGAGTAGGGCAAAAACGCTTCTTGTGGCCAGTAATACCACATGCATAACAAGTAACATCCTTCCTTGGGCAAGCTAGCTTTATGTGACCCGTTTCTCCACATCCATAACAGACAACAGATTCCTTGTCTATTTTGCATTGGCCCGGATGATTCCTTCCACAAATGCGACATGAAGGCAATTGAATAGAAAAAGATTGTGATCTACCACAGCCACGAGGGGCATTTTGAGTTTGCACTTTATTACCAAGTTCAGTCCGAACGGATTGAGCTGGTAGAATAGAGGGAACAGGAACAGTTCTTTCAGTACGTGGATGCTTCAGAACAGTAAAAGTGGCACCACGTATTTCTAAGTCATGCTCGCGTCTTCGAGCATACTCAACGGCTTTATTGAATGACATAACTTCCCGATTGGCAACGAAATCGTGGATTTTGTGCCGTAGTCCCTCCATGAATAACTGAATTTTATCGTCTTCAGTTGGAATATACTTTGTAGCAAACCTTGCTCTTTGATTAAACTGAGTTTCATACTCATTCACAGTCATTCCTCCCTGTTTAAGCTCGAGGAATTCCTTCTCCAATCTCCTCCTCATGTCTAGAGGACAATACTTCTATAGCAAACGAGTTTTGAACATTTCCCAAGATAAATTCTCCTGGTCAAACCCGTTGAGAGCTTCATATGTTGCTTCCCACCAGACCAAGGTTTCTCCGATGAGCATTGCAGAAGCATAATTAGCCTTGTCTTCATTATCCACATGAGAAATATGAAACACTTTCTCTGTGTTCTGGATCCAGGTAAGAACAACAATGGGATTAAGAACACCTGAAAACTCCATAGCACCACTACTCTTGAAATCTTTGAACGAGGGACGCTTCACCTCCCCTTTTGAAGATTCTCCAGTGGTTTTCTCTTTTCCTTTATCACCATTCTTTTTGTGTTCTTCGAAAGTCTGCCAAATAATACCAGTAATTTTACCCAATAGTCGCTCCTCACGAGGAGATACTGGAGTATTTACCTCATCAGGTTGAGGACCTCCACCCACCTCAGGGGTATGGCTACCCACTTGTTCAGCCATTGATCTGTAATATGGAGTAACATTGTATTTTAGAATATTAGGGTTTATCATTAACTAATACTCTACTTAAGTCTTTCCTAAGGTTTGTATCCATATACTTACAATGATTCAGTTCATATACTGAACTTCCAATAGTAAGTCTAAATACCAATCCGTGGAATTTAGTTCACTTAAACTACTGCTCTCATACCATGATTGAAAGACCCACACTTTCATATTTCTGAATTGTTACTCCAAAACATGCTACTTGCATATTCATAAAAACAATATTTTACATTGATAACTTGTTTACATAAGACTGGATACAAACCGACTATTACAAATTTTTATATGTTACATAACTTCCCAGGATACTATAAGTTATACATACATGAGTACAAAATACAATAGTTTCAAACTATTCAAAATCTTCCAGCAGTATACGATTATACAGGTTACTTATCTCCTGCAATTTGTTAAACATTGAGAGGGGTAAGCGGTGACGCTTAGTGAGTTCAATAATAGATACAATGTAATGTTATTCCATATATATACTTCAATATGGCAGAAGCAATGAGGAACAAGAAACAACAAAGGCATCTATGAATCATGTGACAAACTTTCCATATCAATCAATGATTTGATACAAAGATATACGATCAATAAAGCTTCGGCCCAAATGGCACAGAAGACATACACTTTCTGATTTAAACATTTTGGTAGATTTCAGGCTGAAAGCCCTGTCTAACTGTGACAACCCTAAATTTCTATCTTGTACAACATTTCAACTCAATCAAAGTCAGACTTGTTTCTGCTATCTTTTAGCATTTTTTAGGGTCTGTTTGAGCGTTCTAAGCCTAGTACATCCAAGGAATGAGTGTTAGGAATTATCTGCTGAAGCTCAAAACCACCAATCAAGCCATAAACTCCTTCATGAGGAGTTTACGGCCACATCACATGAGTTTACGGCCGTAAACTCAAGGTGGCCTTAAACTCTTGGCCTTAAGGATGATACTCCTTCACTTTTTCTCATTATTCACCATTTCAAGTCAAGAAACCCGAATTCTCTCTCAAGTATCATAAGGATCTTCATTTTTATCTTCAAAAATGTAAGTGTTTCATCCTTTGATTTGTTGATACATCTCCTTAACTAGTATCACCCTTTGATTTCATCCATGAACTTCACCTTTTGGGTTAGATCTTCAAGAACACCAAGAACACACACTAGTTCTTTGGGCCGAAATCAACCCTTTTTGCTTCCATATCGTAAGTATCCTTTCCCTATACTTGTTATCTAGTAGAAGCTCCTGATTTACATCCTTGAAATCAACCAATTTCCAAGAACAATGAGAGTTTACGGCCAGGAGCATCTCCCTTGGCCGTAAACCATGTTAAGGCTACTAGTTTGGTCATAAACTCTTCTTAAGGCTACGAATGGGTCTAGAACACTTCCATGATGCTTGAAAGACCTTCAAAACACCCTTTGGCACAAGACTTCATGAGTTTACGGCAGTAAACACATAGGGCCGTAAACCCTATGGCCGTAAACACATAGGGTCGTGAACACCTTGGCCGTAAACACCATTGTGTGGCCATACACCCCTTAGATGCAATCCTTTGTGATTATAACACTTCCATATAAGTGTTTCCTAGTTCCTAAGGTGAATCTATATCATGATTACTTGCTTAAACACTAATTATATACATATATGTGTCATTATATGCTTATTAGGATCCGTTGTGCTCAAGGCTTCACTTGGCACTTAGCATCCTACAAATCGATCTTTCATTCGTATCACTCACTACAGGTGAGTTCATACCCCTTAACTTATCTTTTAAATGATTTTAAATGCTTTTATGAGGGGGAGGAAACAAGTAGAACTATTATAGTTATTATATCAATCACATGTGATTAATAACTATCTAACAGATAGATTTCTTATACTTCAAACTGTGTTTTCAACAAATTGCTTCAAATCATTTTACAAACTCTTTTATATGCAAAAACTTATTATCAAACTCTTTTAAACTTATATTTTGTCAAATCATGTCTATATGGATATAGTTATATAAGCAGGATTGAAAGGACTTAGGACTGATAACTTGCCTTATTTCCTGTTCCTTGTTTGGTTGTGGACTTAGGGTATCGGTTGTTTGTCCGAAGGTCGTTTGAATCTTAGTTATATATTATGTATATGCATATAGATATAAAAGTTCTTCGTTCAGTTCAATACCTTTGGGTAGCAAAGGTGTATAAACATGCTCATTCATACAAACAACATTGCTAGTAAACTATAACAGGTATAGTTTAGGAAGTCACTAATACTATTTCTAGAACAACGAAACATACAAGAGTCGGTTCATACATGAGTCAGTTGAAACATACTATACACTATACACTAGAGAACATACTATAACGAGAGACAATACTCACTATAAAGAGAAACAGATAGAACATACTATACACTAGACAGAAAGAACATTCACTACACTAGAACATACTATACAAATACAAGAATACTATAACATTAATGTGAGATGCTACTTCACGGCTCGGCAATATACTGTTGCGTCACGTTTTGTACCCAGAGTCTCCTGGATGGAGAGCGTGAATTTATGTATAGATCTATACGGGACTGACCCTCCTACACCTTGCTGATAGCTACAGTGGGACCTGCAGGTCTACGGGTGACGAATGTCATATTATTTCGACGTCTCGAACGTTGTGTAATACTAGTCGATCAAGTATGGTTACAATCATATCACATTTTACCGTAATTAAACTAACAAGTTTAAGGTAGTTAGTACATTGGTAGTTACCTAGATAAAACTACAGTACATCTTTATTTTTCCCATCTCACTCACATTGTGATCTTCTCACATAAACGGTAACGAAAACTATATTTTGGTAATGATAGTCATACTTTGGGAAAATACTCACTTTTACAAAATAACAAACATAGAGAACAGTTGAGTCTTGGTAGAATACTACTTTAGTAGAAAATACAGGATTTTCTAGGAAGTTTACAAACATTTACATCAAATACTTACAAACTTTTACATCAAACATTTACAACTACTTTCTTCAAACTTATACAAACAATGACACTAATATACTTATGAACTCACCAGCTTTAATGTTGATCTATGCTTTCAAAATAACTTGTATTCTCAGGTCACCAGTAGATAGGTACAGGTGACCAGGTTTTGAGAAGACGGAGCTTTCAAGACTCGTCTATATTTTGATTATTCATTTTTGGTGTCTTATAAACTTCAGAACACACTTGTATTAAAATTATACTATTAATGCAATGGATGATGTTGTTGCTTGTTTACTATTATGCATTGTTGTGATACTGTACATGACATCCTCCGCCCCCGAACGTTTCCGCCGTTCCGATTTTGGGGTGTGACACTAACCTTCTGCCAATACCATAGAATAGAAGTCATTCTCTTACGAGACATGCTCTACATGGTTAGAGGCTACATACCAGTACCACCGTGAATCTAAGTCCTTTCACTGATCACATGGTCAAAGGTATAACTTTGCTATCATAAATAGCGGAAATAATAACAATGGAAAAGCACATAGCACATATAACACATAACATACAATTGTTCCTATATATTGAACTCACCGTGAAATAACCTGGGCGTTAAAATAGTAATTTGGGCAGCACTTCGTTACTATAATCGACTTTCCTCAATGAAAACCGGGAGTTTTCTTGATAATCGGGCCCTGCGAGGGTTGATCTTCAAAACCGAAAAGATAAATTGTTCGGGGTCTTCGGGCACTTCGGAACGTATTTCGGGGTTTAGGTATGATCCCGGGGCTTCGAGGGAAGTTGAAATAGTAAAAATATGGATTTAGGGGTGAAAATGTGTTAATTTCCTAACATTAGCCGGGAGGTCTCACACCCTTTATATAGGTGCGAGCCTCGGATCCGAAGCAAGAGGAAGGGGGACAGGTGGCTGCGAGGTTCGGACACGTGGCAGCAGCAGCGAGGCTCGGACGCGAGGGGCAGCTGGCGCGCTTCGGACTTGACACGGAGGTGGCACGCGTCGGAAGGCTATTGGACCTCGCATCACTTGGTTCTCCGGCTCGGACACGCGTCTGCATGCGAGAATGGGCGACGTGGCCAAAGCTGAGCCATGCAATTCTTCTCGGTTTTCAAGGATTTCTTGATTTTTTAGCCAAAAATTCCGAAATTCATAACTTTCGCATACGAGCTCCGTTTTTTACGTTCTTTATATGCACGCGTAGGTAAATTTGATGGGTTTCATACAAAAGAACATCCTATGTGCTCATGCAAACCCTAAAGCTTGGATCTAGGTTTCTCTAATTGTACATGCAATTCATCCAAGACTTAAGAACCCTAATCTATCATATGTATTTCGAAATTATCAAATAAGAATAGATCTAGATGATTACCTCTTGTAGAATGGTTTGAATCTCTTCAATCTTCTTTCTTTGGAGCTTAGAGTCACAAATGTCACTCCTCTAATGGTTTACAAACACCAAGAGCAACAGAATGATTAATGAGAAGGAAGAGGAGCACCAAAAACGTCTTAGGGTTCTTCCAAGAGAGTTCACCACGTTTTTGGGGCCATAGGGGTCTTTATATAGTGAGGCTATTAGGGTTTTCAACTAGGAAACCCTAATTTGACTGCTTAGGCTCCAAGCAGCCCATGGACTCCCTTTAGAACACCCCTTGGACGAATTCCTTATGGGCTTCCCATAGAATTCGTCCAACTTATATTCCAAGGTGATCCATAGCCCAATTGCAATTATCTTATAATTAGATGGACTGAATCTCGCTTTCCATTGCCTCTTTCCACTTCGCAGACTCTTGGCCCGCCATGGGTTCCTTGTAGTTGTTAGGTTCATCCAAATTTACCAGTATACTATCACTGATAAATGTATCACCTTCACTTGTTATATGAAAACCATATAATACAGGTGGGACACTAACTCTACTGGAACATCTCATAGGTAAGGACTCGTCAACTGGTTGAACAGGAGTCTCATCCTCAGGTTGCGTGCTAGTGTTAGATGTTCATTCATCGCTTGACTCTTGAAGCTCTTCAAGGTCAATTTTCCTCCCACTATCCTCTCGGCATATGAGTTCTCTTTCACGAAAGACACCCCTTTGTGAGGCTAACTATCTGACGCACGATTTAGAGTTGGGGGATGTGGCTTTTGCCCTCAAGATTTGGTGGCATTACCTCTATGGGGTCCGTTGTACCATTTACACGGACCATAAGAGTTTGAGATACCTCATGGATCAGCCGAATCTGAACATGAGGCAGCGCCGGTGGTTAGATGTTTTGAAGGACTATGATTATGAGATCCTTTACCACCCGGGTAAGGCCAATGTGGTGGTCGATGCCCTGATCCGCAAGGCGGTAGCGGCCCCGATTCGATACATTTATCTGAGGATGACAGTGATTACTCCATTGTTGGAGCATATTAGAGAGGCGCAGGTGGAGGTCCTGAAGGAAGAGCGCCAGAAGTGCGAGAGGATTGTGGGTCGGGTGGCCTCATTTGATTATGACAGCCGAGGGTTATTGACCCTGCATGGGAGGGTCTGTGTTCTGTACTGGGGAGGAGTATGACAGGTTTTGATGGATGAGGCCCATAATTCGAGGTTCTCCATCTATCCGGGGGCAACGAACATGTACAGAGATCTTCGACCCGATTACTGGTGGCCATGCATGAAGCGGGATGTAGCTTGGTACGTAGAGAGATGTCTGACCTGCAGGAAGGTCAAGGCAGAGCACCAGAGGCCTCATGGAAAGATGCAGCCGTAAGACATTCTCATGTGGAAGTGGGAGGATATTACTATGGATTTTATCACTAAGCTTCCCAGGACCGCACGTGGGGTTGATTCGATATGGGTCATCGTGGATCGGTTAACCAAGACCGCTCACTTTATCCCGATCCAGAAGAGCATATCGGCCGAAAAATTGGCCGAGATTTATGTGCGAGAGGTAGTGGCGCGTCATGGAGTGCCAGTCTCAGTAGTTTCAGATCGAGATGTCTGTTTTACTTCCAGATTTTGGAAGCGGTTTCATGACGATATGGGTACTCCTCTCCAGTTCAGCACCACTTTCCACTCCCAGACAGACGAACAGAGCGAAAGGACGATTCAGACTCTCGAGGACATGCTTCGTGCATGCGTTTTGGATTCCGGAGTGATAAGGAGATTTATACGTCTATCGTAAATAAAGCTTTCTTATTCTTAAATTCTCGCCCGGTACACCGAACGTCTGTTTGGATGTACAAAACGTTATGGTGAAGACTCGTAGAGAATTGAGTAAATGGAGGAAATTGAAGGCTTATGATAGTGAATGACACCTATCGGAAGATATCGTAAGAGTGGTATCTTGCCTTTAGTTTATGTCTGATAAAATAACGGAACGTTTAGAGGAGTACGGTACGTCTGAGGTACACCTTCGATTGGCAGGATGGTGGAACGATTGGTGTAATTCTTGAAGTTGTCCCATCGTCTGGAATTTCCATCACCAACCGAGTTGAAGTAGAATTGATGATTGAAGATACGCATGGAAGAAGTCCTAGTAGAGTTTAGGAAAATTTGTATGATTAATTGGACACATTTGTATGTGTTAAATTGTTTTGTGATTTTAGGACTTGGGGACTGCGAGACAATACTTGGGACGAGTATGAGTAGGTGTGAATAGTAGTAGAGATCTCTACTACTGGAAGCACAGGACTCACGCTTGGATCAGGGAAAGTCACAAGGTTACCAAGAAGCTAGTGATTGGTCTCGTTTTATTCAAGTATGTTGTTACCATCGTTTCGGTAATGACTAAGAAGATGATTGATATTCTGACCCTAGTGGTAATATCAAATTGAGTCCGACTATGATGAGAGGTCATCGGGACACGACCCATCGGTCTGTTACAATGGATAAATGAATGTAATTATCCTAAGAAGAAGAAGGAGTCCACAATAAGGATTTATTTTGTAACTTGAAGGTTACGATTGAAAGTCCAACATAGTATGAAGAGCAGATGAAAGATTGAGCATCACAGTTATTAATTAGGATGGAAAGTTAACGTATGGAATCATTGTTCAAGCCCTGTTTCGTTGATGATTCCGGGACGTAATCATCCTAAGGGGGAGATAATTGTAACGCCTGTAGATTAGGGCTAGTCAATTTAGAGACGATAAGCGTCAAAAATGAATTTTTGATGAAAGATTATTTAGAATGAATAATCTTAACTAAGTTGTAGTATATGTTACAAGGATTTCGTACATATAAAGAACGCCGAAATCTGAGTTATAACGAAGAAGTTATGACCTGTCGAAGTTTCGCGACAGAACCGGCACGACGCAGCGCGACGTAAATAATGAATTTACGATAGAGCGGGATTTGGCCTTAGCGATCTAAACGAAAGTCGTAGAATACGTTAAACCTAGAGCGTACATAAAAAGAACGCCCAAATCTGACTTCGTATGAGGAAGTTATGATTTTTCTAAGTTTCAGCTTAGCAGTATGCAGCCCGAATACTCGATTTGAGATCGAGCGGTTTTTAGCCAAAACAATCTAAACGAGAATCGAAGATCTTGTTGATAGTAGTGCAACGGTAAAAAGACAGACGAAAACGGACTTCGGATGAAGAAGTTATGAATTTATAACGGAGTTTTCTTGTCCCGGACTACTAAAAATAAATAATAAAAATAAAGTCAAAATTAGCCGACGGAGTCTAAACGAAAGTTGTAGAGCGTAATCTCACCTACGTGTGGATATAAAGAACGTCGAAAACGGAGCTGGTATGAGGAAGATATGAATTTTTGAAGTTTATTAAATAATTAAAATATTAAATTTAATTATAAATACCCGATATTATCCAAAGGGGAGAGTCAGCGATCTTATCCACATTACGCCCAGCATAATTTAATTTACGCCCAGCGTAATTCGGGGTTTCAGCCCCTATAAATAGATGTCGAGTGCAGCCGAGTTCTATTGCTCATTTCTTTCTTTCTCTCGCGTTTTTACCTCGTTTTGCGTGCAACTTATACCCCGAAGCCCCGGTATCATCCCCGAGCCCCGAAGCAAGTCCCGGAGCCCCGAAGATCCCGAGAAGTGCAATTCCTGAGCCGAAGCTCTGCCCGCGAGAAGCCTGGTTTTTGTGAAGATCTCCCGATTTCACCGAAGAATACTACTTCTACAAGCCGTAACGCTGTCCGATCATCTTCTGATCAAGTGAGTGTATAGTCACTTTCTCCTAACACATAAATACGGAGTATTTTCTATGAAATACGTGCTATGTGTTTATATATTGTTGTTTATTTGAGATGAGTGTGGAATGGATGTTTTATATAGTTTTTAAATGAGTTAAACTGTATATGTATTTTATATCTACAAATATCTTGGGTAGAACATGGGTAGATGAAATAGTTGGTGTGTGATGAAATAATGTGATGAGAGATAGGTGAGGATATAATGGTGATGATAATTAGGTGATGATAGATAGGTAATGAATTACGAGTCCAGGCGATGTTGTGGCTGTGTATTCATGCGATGATAGTTTAACCCTTATTATGAATTACGAGTCCAGGCGATGTTGTGGCTGCGTATTCATGCGATGATAGTCTAACCCTTATTATGAATTACGAGTCCAGGCGATGTTGTGGCTGCGTATTCATGCGATGATAGTCTAACCCTTATTATGATTTACGAGTCCAGGCGATGTTGTGGCTGCGTAATCATGCGATGATACCCTAACCCTTACTAGACACATATTGAGGGAGTGATCCCCGAATTAGTATTGTCTATTCAATGTAGGCGATGATCCTTAGGAAAAGTTCTTAGGAACAAACATATAAGGAAATAAGATGTAAGGAGATGAGAAGTAAATATGATATAGGAAATGACCCTTAGGATAATATCTTTAGGGAAGATTAAATGAAGATAATGGGGATGGGTAATTGGGTTGATTGTTTGATGATTAAATATAATAATTATATTATTGTGGGTTGAAAACCCTATACGCTCAACAGGTTCCCAAACCTGACCCACTCAGTTTTCTTTGCATTACAGGTAAAGGCACAAGAGTATAAGTTGGTGGACTTGATGAGAGGTTTTGGATTATAGATCAGTAGTTATAAATAACTGTTGTAAGGTCTATTTTATACTATTTATGCTTTTAGTCTGTATCGGAACATGACATCCCGAGATTTTGTTATTTAATGAAAATACATTTCTTAAAAGAAATGCTTTGATAAATGGTTATCATATTTTGTTTTTGGGACAAATTCCGCAACTGTTTTCTTTAAAAAATAACTCTGATTTTAAAACAAAGAATAAACAAACCGGTCTTTTCTGTCCGTGAAATTGGGGATGTCACATATTTCATCTTTTGGCACTCAAAAGAGGTATAAAGCTTCTAACTTTCCTCTTAGAAGCTTAGATCTAGGATTATGGAGCTTTGGACCTTTTTAGGTCCAAAGGATGGATCTTTATCATGCAACTTCGTTTTTGAGCTTAGGGTTTCCACCCTTGGAGCTCAAAGCATTCCTTTAGCAGTAAAGATTCAATCTTGAGGCTTTTATCGAACCATGCATGAGATCTAGCCATTTCTATGGAGTTAGGTGCTATTGTTCTATGTTTGGGCTCATTTGGTGGGTTGCAAGCCACCAAGTGATCGACTTTATGGATTAGGACGTTGAAAAGGACTTGGATCTATAGTTATAGCCTCTAGAGTTGAGTATTAAGTGCTTAATGGGAAAAGTAGCTTAACAGGGTAGTACGTTGGGCGTACCAGCCAATATGTGCAGCGTACAAGCCATACAGCAGGTACACGCTGCGTACAGAGGGGTACGCCCCGCGTACTCAACAGTATTGGGCTTTTACCTTTTGGGCAAACTATTAGACTTATCAGGTTTGGGCCTTAGTGGGCCATCAGAAGTCAGATTTTGGACCAAGGACATGATTGGGCTTAGGGAAGGCCCATTTGAGAAGTTGGGCCCAATTTAGAAAATTGGGCCATTAGTGAGCCATTAGTGGACTTAGAAAGATTAGTTGGAATTGGGCCTTGGATATGGTCCAAAGTTAGAGCAGGGGTAAAATGTTCATTTTACCCTTAGAAGGATTCTCAGTTTTCTGACTAAGTATTATTGTATAGAGTTAGCCGGGGAGTCGTGGGAGCAGCCAGCAGAGATTCCTCATACACTAGTTCGGCATCCAGTATAAGAGGTGAGTTTCTCTCCAGTAGGAACGGGTCTAAGGCCACAATGTCAGCCCGTTTAATTGATAGTAGTTTCGGGCTTCGGTCCGATGTCGGGGCAGTCCCAAGGAGAGTATATGTATGCTTGATGTCTTTGTGATTCATGCATGTTATGTGTTATGTGTTCCAGGGCAAGCCCGATGTATGTTAATGTATCTATTATGTGTTATGTGTTCCGGGGTAAGCCCGATGTCGGGGCATGCCCGATGTATGTTAGTTTATATGTTATCTGTTATGTGTTCCGGTCGTCGGTTCGATGTCGGGCTAAGCCTGATGCAGGTTATATGCTTATGTTATATGTTTATGATATATGATATGTTGTATGTGTCGGGGTAAGCCCGATGCCAGGTCAAGCCCGATGTCGGGGGGAGCCCGATGCCAGATGTGGTCTGATGCCGGGGTGAGCCCGATGCCGGGCAAGAGTCCAATGTCGGGTAAGCCGATATCGGGTTCGTTCCGATGCAGCTGGGCGGCGTCCCAAAGTTTATGTTACTTGTTATATGTTATATGTATTGTATGTGGTAGTTTGGGGGAGCTCACTAAGTTTCGTGCTTACAGTTTTCAGTTTGGTTTCAGGTGCTTTAGCTAGCAAAGGGAAGGGCTCGAGATGATTGCATGGCACACACCATAGTTTTCTATCCTGGGAGATTTACTCTGATATTTATTATGAGCTTTTGATATGTTGACAGATACTAGGATATTTTGAGATACTTGGTTTATGATTTTATATGATGATGATGATAATTATGGTTTTATAAATGATTTTAAAAAGAAATTTTTGGTCTCTATTTTTGGATTGTTTCAAGTTGGTATCAGAGCCTTGGTTTGAGGGATTTGGGCACACTCTCGGGTGTGTCTGAACTCAAACTAAGGATATGGTATGAAAGTTTTTAAAAGGAAATCACTTTTACAAAAGAATTTCTAAAAGAGAAAAGAACTTTGAAAAGAGAAAAAGGGTGTGGTGCATGCAATCAGCTGAGCTCAAGTAAGTACTCCCAAATTACCCATACAAGTTCATGTTTTGATATGTTTATGAGAACTGCATGCTAGTTAGGACTAAGGATCTAGGAAGGATGCCTTATGTGCCTGTTATATTTGTATCAGCTTTATGAGAATTGCATGCTAGTTTAGGACTAAGGATCTAGGAAGGATGTCTTATGTGTCTGTTATGTGTATCTCAGCTTTATGAACCGCATGCTAGTACAGATTAGTTAATGATGGCCTGAATGTGATATGCTTGATTATGTGTACTCGATGCTCGAATGTTGCTTGCTTTGTGCTTTTAGGAGTTCTAGTTATCTTTCACTAACTAGTAAACAAATATGTTAAGTTATATATTGCGAGGACTAAATAATTTCAGAAGGTTAGGTTTAGCCTTATTTCGCAGCTCTCGTTTGAGTCTAACCGGTGTAGGGTAGAACCTCTCATTCGAAGAATTATCTAGTTTTAGTGATATGTAATAATATTAGCGAGCTAGTTAGGGGGAGATAGCAGGGACTTCTTATGCAGCTGATAGTGGAGAGTGGTTGGTGATTACCCTAGGGCAAGCCTAGGATGAAGTTAGCATGATATTAGCAGTGGTAGTAGAAGGGACTTGGTGGAGTCGAGGTAATTCTTGGGGAAAGTATGGATAGATGTGGAAGGTAGTATGGGCTCATACTACTGAAAGCAGAGGATCCGTACTCGAATCAAGGAAGGCTAAGATGAATCTAGGAAACTTGTAGTGTAAGTCCCCAAAATGCTTGAGTATCAATCAGATCCGTTTGATGGTGTGGAATCCCAATCAAACGGATGATGTCAGATCAAAATAGAAGAGAATGAGAAGAAGAAGATGATGAATCTTGAATGTATTGATGATATGATTGAAGTTCCTTACACAATATTCACTTTGTCTCTCTAGAACACACCTTAAGTTTCACACACTTAAGCTCCTCTCTTCTTTCACATTCACACCACTCCTCACCCCTTACACCTATATTTATAGGGAACATGGGCCGAACCCAAGTTCACGGCCGTGAACGGGTTTACGGCCGTAAACCCGTTTACGGCCGTAAACACCCACCTAGCCGTAAACACATAAAATATTACATAAAAATACAATTGCCCAGAAAAGTAAAGTATAAACCATATTTTTAACCCAACAATCTTCCCCTTGGTTTATAGCTTTCTTTTCTTAATTGACCCAACAAGCTCCCCCTAAAAAGTAGCTGGCTTTTCTTGTTAATCTTCATTGGGAGATTGGCTTCAGCATTTATCTTCAAATTCTTCACAACTTCAAGATGAACTTGATGAATCTTCAATGAATGACTTCATCTTGAGCACTTGAGCTTTTCTTCAAGATTTGACTCTGAACGCACATTGGGTGAGGAGGCTTGATATTCTTGAAAGATAGTGCTTTCAGCTTAAGAATCTTCAGAGAGAACAACGGAGAGAAATATTCTTCTGGATCACTTCAGCAGGTTCAAGATAGCAGCAGACTGATTGAGGAGACTTCAATGCAATCCGTCACATAATCTTCAAGAACAGCTTCACCTTGCTTCTGGGGTTGAAGGATTGAATGTTTAAAGAATAATCTTCATTTCTTGCTCCTTCGAATGAAAATTCTTCGATGCTCACGGATGAAGCTTTGGCTCAGAAATCTCGATACAGACTCCATGAGTCTCATCTACATCTGAATTCATTTTTCAAGACAAAACAAAACTAAAAGAAAACTTTAGCACACAATATTTTTGGGTTTTTCATATTTTCTGAAAAAAAATAAAACAGAAATAAAAATATTTTTGGATTTTTGATTTTCTTGAACAAGAAATAAAACAGAAATAACACCAATTTTTTGATTTTTAATTTTTTTTTTTTTAATTCTCCCCCTAAATTTGTGCATAGAGGAAAACTATGAACAAATTTAACAAAAAGAAGAATATTTGGGATCAAAGTTGTGAGACAGCCTGAACTTTTTTATCAATACCTTCACCTTCATGAATAGATCTGGTCAATTGTCGGTATTGTGGTCCACTTAAACACGAAGGATATCGACAAATTTTTCTAAATATACCATTTAGCTAACGACGACCACGGGTATTGTTGTCCACTTAAATTAAGCAGCGAGATCTACAAGCAACCTCTAAATGGTTCAATTTTAGTTGCACTAGAACGTGTTCCCCACTTCCCGATATACCCTGGTTATCAAGAACTTCCTAAGGCCGCCTTACTTTAGGTGAGTAAACAGTTATTAAGGAGGAAGTCAGATTTAGAGATAGATGCATATGTTGTGTCCCAGGTCGGATCTCTTTCAATCACGCAGAGGGGACAACATATGGCTAACTAGGATAGAGGGATTGAGAGGTAGAATGTTGCATATGCTGTGTCCCAGTTCGGATCTTTCGATCACGCAGAGGGGACAACATATGACTAACAGATATAAATAATTTCATAGATAAGGAGGTGCGTAGAAATAGAGTTGCATATGTTGCATTCCAGATCGGATATGTTCCAATCACGCAAAGGAAGCAACATATGACTGACAGATAGAAAGCAAGAAAATAATTTCCTACAGACCTACTTTATCAGAACCCCCAGTCGCCCTATCAGAACCAGAATTAAGGACATAAGTCCGTACATCAAGGAAAAGTTTAGCCACAGTTCTAGATGTGTATTAATTTAGTGTATCCCGTGGGTTCCCGTGTTTATCTCACTGCTCAATCCACCCGAGCGTCGTATGGTCAGTCCAAACAATCTTATCCAAATCCACAATGTCAAATCCTCCGTGCCTACTAGCACATTGAACATAGAGTCTAGACAATTCAGATTCAGTCCCTTACACTGGTTTTAGACTGCCCGTTATCACTTTCTTGATATCACTTCCCAAATAATGCCTACTAACGAAAAACTATAAGAAAATGAAAAATTGTCTTTAAAACGAACCAGAATAAGATAAACTCAGGAGTATAGAGAAGAAAACGCAAACCGTAATTCACCGATTGAATTTGCATCCAAAAGGTCTGAGAAAAGCACACATAATCTCAGAACAGATCCGAAAATTCTTCATGTCATTAAGCATTAACCCCATTTGTGATCTCTTCCTTTCCTCCTTTCCCGCAAAAGGACACATACTCTCAAACAAAGGTCTGAATGTTGTACAGTTGAGAGATGCCCCTATCATGTGCCTGGAACAGCCACTATCAACAAACCGAAGTCTGATGATATGCCTCCATAGCTGATCTGACACAGAGCGGGATCAGTTGGTCTTTGGAACCCAGTCCATTTTGAAACTGGGTCGACCTTTGTCATCATTGCAGGGTACTCTCTCCCATGACATATATTGTTTATCACAAACAGAAGATGTAGAAATATTAGAACCGTTAGAAGATTTAGGAGAGTGAGCCTTCGTAACCCATTTGTAGTTGGGTTTAACCCATTTCTTTTTCGATCTGATGGGTGGCTCAGCACTTGATTTTGAACTTGAAGTCGACCGTTGAGATGACATTGATTTTGGCTTCACGGGAGCATCTCTTGGATTGGACTTCTTGGCCGGCATACCCTTCTTGACCTTGGGATTTGATTTCTTGGTCTTGGGAGTTGAATTCTTGGCCTTGTGGGTATTCCAGTCACCATTGCGCGATTGTGACCTCGAATGATTTCTTTTGTATAATCTCCCACCCTGTGCGTTCTGCCAGCCTTGTGCGTAATAAGGAACGTATGCACGATTTGGACAGTTTCGGGCAATGTGTCCAGGTGTTCCACAGTGAAAGCATGTCTTTTTCTTCACTGGGAAGTTGTTTCTTCCTGCCCCTGGTGGCGTATCCTTGCCTTGTCTCTTATTGCTCCCATAAGCACAATTACAACAGGCACTCTGTTTCACTGGAATTGGTGGCCTGATTTCTCAACAGCAGGTTGATCAGAAGCAGCTGAGTTCGAAGCAACAGATTCAGAGCTCAAGGAGATGTTGGTTTGTTCAATGGTTTTCTCCTTGTTCTCATCCTCTGCTACTTTACCTCCTGACACAAATCCAGCTGGTTTTCCATATTGAAGATGTGCCTCCCTGTCAATTTCTTCCTGTGTCATAGGGATGGATGTGTAGTTATGATTGAAAGGTGGAGGAACACTATCATACCCTAGACCTTTTTGCTGGTTATTTTTAAATTCCAGGCAATGGTCTATCATGTTTGCAACTACTTCGCTTGACACATCAAATTTGCTTTTTAATGTGTCAAGCTCAGCAGTTAATTCAGCAAGTTGTCTCTTAACATAGTCATAATTTTCACATTTGTTGTTATAGTCTTCCTGAAGCCTCCTAAAGTCTTTGGTTTTTGCTTCTAATTCAGCCTTTAGGGGTTTCTGTCCTTTCCTGAGTTGATATCCTTCGTATTTTAGGTCCTCGACTTCCCTTTTTAGCAAATCATTATGTTCACGAAGAATTTTAATCGTATCTTCACAAGATGGAGTACATGAAACTTCATTGACCGGGATGTTTGCGGAACTCATTGTTTTTCCACACTTCAAAGCGTCAAGTTCTTTAGTCACAGCAGCAAGACTAAGACGATTGAGATCTTTTGTCTTCTTGATGACAGCCACGTTTATATCCACGATTTCGGAAGTGAATTCAGCAGCTTTTTGTTTATCTCAGATTTAGTTAAGAAGATCTCAGCTATATTCATCTCAGTAGTAAGTGTAGTAAATCGTTGCAACTGAGCTTCTAGGGTTTCTCCAGGGATATAGTTGAACATGTTGAATTTTTGTCTTAACAAATCCTGACGACTCTCTTTCATGTCTTCAATTCCCCCGTAGACCTCAAAAACCATTAAAAACACAACTAGAAGCCAAAATCAAACTTAAAAGTCAAACTTAAAAAGTCAAACCGAAAATCTAAATTTGAAAATCAAAGTTTAAAGTCAAAGGTCAATTTTTAAAAGTCAAAGTCAAAATTTTAAGTAAAAAGTCAAAATTAAAAGTCAAAAATTAATTTTTTTTTTTGGGGGTTGAAAATGGAATTTAAAAATAAAAGAAATTGATTTTGGGGTAAAAGATGACAAATTTGCAAAAAGGAACCGAGAAGGAGTGTTTTTCAATAAAAATTGCGAAGGAAAGGAACAAAGGGGATGCTAGAGGAGTTGGTAAGGCGCTTGGATTAGTAGGGAGGAGACCCGGGTTCGATACCCGGCACCCCCAATTCCGTTTCCAATTTTTTAATATGCGAAGCGAAGTCTGAGCAGACCAGGACCTCCGAACGAAGACTCGCACACACTACTGACCGAGAACACGAGGACCGCAAACGAGCAGGCCGTAAACGTCCGAAGCGAGGCTGGCCGCAAACTGCTGACCGGAAACCGAAGACCGTAAACCGAGGCCGTAAACTCCGACTCCGGCCGTCAACTCCTCGGAAACCCTAGCTGCTGGTCGTACACGCTGCCACCCCCTCGCTGGTTACGACCAAAAACAGCGTTATTTCGACTTTGTTGCTCCAAAACTCGATCAAAATCCCTTTTTATCAAAAACACGAAGAACAAACCCCCCTTATTTTTCAGAGATCTATCCAAAAACGCAGAAATCATTCAAAAATAAGATCAAATAAGCTCCATATCTGACAAAATTGATTGATACAACCTTGCTCTGATACCACTTGTAAGTCCCCAAAATGCTTGAGTATCAATCAGATCCATTTGATGGTGCGGAATCCCAATCAAACGGATGATGTCAGATCAAAATAGAAGAGAAGGAGAAGAAGAAGATGATGAATCTTGAATGTATTGATGATATGATTGAAGTTCCTTACACAAGATTCACTTTCTCTCTCTAGAACACACCTTAAGTTTCACACACTTAAGCTCCTCTCTTCTTTCACATTCACACCACTCCTCACCCCTTACACCTATATTTATAGGGAACATGGGCCGAACACAAGTTCACGGCCGTGAACGGGTTTACGGCCGTAAACACCCACCTAGCCGTAAACACATAAAATATTACATAAAAATGCAATTGCCCAGAAAAGCAAAGTATAAACCATATTTTTGACCCAACATGTAGTATGTTAGATCCCTCGAGATTTGATGAGTATACTGATGTTTGTTATGGTGTATTTTCAGTATGGTGGTTCTACGCCCTAGGCCTATTGGCACTTCAGGTGAGGGATCAGGCTCGGGCTCTGGATCCGAGCAGATGGATGAGCAGACGAGGGAGTTTATTTCGTCTGAGGTTACACGCAGCATTCTAGAGCAGACTCTTGTGATCTTTGGATCGGTCAAGGAGGGTATTTTAGAGCTTTTGGATGAGAAGCTGAGCGCTTTTCGCACTGAGATAGCGGCCATTATGGGGTCGCGCACACTGACTTTCAGGGAGTTCAGAGCATGTGGAGCTCCCAACTATCATGGGGCTCGGGACCCCATTGCTAGTAGCAGGTGGTTGGCTGATGTCGCCAACGTGTTCCGCACCAGCAGATGTCCCGAGGGGGACAAGGTTAGACTTGTCTCCTATCTTCTGAAGGGCAGGGCACGTGACTGGTGGGAGGAGGTTGGGATATCTATTGGGGATGATTCAGTTTTAGACGCTATGACATGGGGTGACTTCTCGGCCAGGTCCAAGGCCGAGTTTGCACCAGTTATTGAGGTGCAGCAGTTAGCACGGGAGTTTCAGGACCTCCAGCAGACTATAGAGACAGTGGCAGAGATCACCGCCAAATTCAGAGAGAGAGCCCTTCTTGTTCTGCAGTATGTGGCGGACGAGGAGATGAAGAAGGCTCGGTACCACCATATGCTGAGGAGTGACATTAGACAGTTTGTGAGCTGCTCCAGTTGCAAGACGTTGGAGGACATGATTGCTAGGGCTCGAGAGAGAGTTGGATTTACAGATGGAGAGGAAGAGGAAACCAGAGGGGGGTCAGTCAGGGAGTTTGGTCAAGAAGCCCAAGGTATCAGATCACAGATCTCGGAGCCAGCAGAGCCACAGCCACTACAAGTGCGGCCGAACTGGTCATGTGAGCCGAGATTGCACAGCCACTACCACCACCACAGCAGCATCAGATCTGATTTACTTTCAGTGCAATCAGAGGGGACACAAGCGGTCCCAGTGCATGAGTTTAGCAGCAGCAGGGAAGGTGGTAGCACCTTTCCTGCCACATTGAGGATTACGGATGGCCGCCAGGGCCGGGCTGAGGCGCCTACGGCGCGGAGTAGGGCTTTTCAGCTCACTACAGAGGAGGCACGAGCAGCTCCTGACATGGTGACGGGTATGTATCTTTCTCTTATCTCTTTATTGTTATTGTTTATTACTTATGTTTATGTGTTTTGTTATAGGATCGTTCTTAGTGAACAGTATATCAGCCTTGGTACTGTTTGATTCGGGTGCAACCCGATCTTTTGTGTCGCTCGTGCTCAGCATGCAATTTGTAGGAGCTCCGGGGGAGTTGGATTACCCACTTGATGTGGAGATAGAAGATGACATGACCGTTAGGGTTGCGAGGGTTCACAGAGGTTGTACACTTCAGTTGTTTGACGAGCAGTTTTCAGTGGATCTAGTTCCTATTCCCCTGCGAGGGAACAAGGTTATAGTTTGTATGGATTGGTTGAGCCCCAATGGGGCAGTGATTGACTGCGACCAGCAGCTAGTGAGGGTTCAGACTCCCAGTGGGGGAGGGTTAGTGATTCAGGGCGAGAGGCCACATCGCGGACCAGTCGTATGTTCAGCAGCGAGGGCGAAGCGTTAACTTCAACAGGGTTGCGCAGGTTATGTCACTTATGTCATGGATACCCGGGATAAGGGTAAGGCGACAGTTGATGATGTACCGGTAGTGCGAGAGTACCCGGACATATTCCCGGAGGATTTACCTGGGATACCTCCGGAGAGACAGGTCGGGTTCAGGATTGACCTAGTCCCTGGTGTGGCTCCGATAGCCAAGGCACCATATCGGTTGGCTCCTCCCGGGATGCAGGAGTTGTCTATGCAGCTGCACAAGCTGCTAGACAAGGGTTTCATCAGGCCGAGCAGTTCACCATGGGGAGCCCCGATCCTGTTTGTGAAGAAGAAGGATGGGACGCATCGCATGTGTATAGACTACCGGGAGCTGAACAAGGTAACGGTGAAGAACCGTTACCCACTTCCGAGGATAGATGATTTGTTTGATCAGCTTCAAGGAGCATCTTGGTTCTCCAAGATTGATCTACGGTCAGGGTATCACCAGATGCGATTCAGGGACGATGATGTACAGAAGACAGCTTTTAGGACTCGCTACGGTCATTATGAGTTTGTGGTGATCCCGTTTGGGCTCACCAATGCTCCAGCCGCGTTCATGGATCTCATGAACCGCGTGTGCAGACCGATGCTTGATTGGTCTGTAATAGTCTTCATTGATGACATCTTGGTTTACTCCAAGACGCAGGAGCAGCATGAGGAACATCTGAAGGAGGTGTTGGAGACACTGAGGAAGGAGAGACTTTTTGCGAAGTTCTCCAAGTGCGAGTTCTGGTTACGCGAGGTGCAGTTCTTTGGGTATCTCGTCAACCAGAAGGGTATTCTGGTCGATCCGGCCAAGATAGAGGCTGTAATGCAGGGGGCCTGAGCAGCAGGCAGCTTTCGAGACTCTGAGGCAGCGATTGTGCGAGGCACCGATTCTGACCTTGCCGGAGGGAGTTGATGACTTCGTAGTTTACTGTGATGCTTCGATCACAGGCATGGGAGCAGTTTTGATGCAGCAGGGTCATGTGATAGTTTATGCATCGAGGCAGCTGAAGCCTCACGAGGCTAACTATCCGACGCACGATTTAGAGTTGGGGGCTGTGGTTTTCTCCCTCAAGATTTGGCGGCATTACCTGTATGGGGTCCGTTGTACCATTTACACGGACCACAAGAGTCTGAGGTACCTCATTGATCAGCCAAATCTGAACATGAGGCAGCGTCGGTGGTTAGATGTGGTAAAGGACTATGACTGTGAGATCTTTTACCACCCGGGCAAGGCCAATGTGGTGACCGATGCCCTAAGCCGCAAGGCGGTAGCGGCCCCGATTCGAGACATTTGTCTGAGGATGAAAGTGATTACTCCATTGTTGGAGCAGATTAGAGAGGCGCGGGTGGAGGGCCAGAAGGAAGAGCGCCAGAAGTGCGAGAAGATTGTGGGTCGGGTGGCCTCATTTGATTATGACAGCCGAGGGTTATTGACCCTGCATGGGAGGGTCTGGGTTCTGTACTGGGGCGGAGTACGACAGGTTTTGATGGATGAGGCCCATAATTCGAGGTTCTCCATCCATCCGGGGGCAACGAAGATGTATAGAGATCTTCGACCCGATTACTGGTAGCCCTACATGAAGCGGGATGTAGCTTGGTACGTAGAGAGATGCATGACCTGCAGGAAGGTCATGGCAGAGCACCAGAGGCCTCACGGCAAGATGCAACCGTTAGACATTCTCGTGTGGAAGTGGGAGGATATTATTATGGATTTTATCACTAAGCTTCCAAGGACCGCACGTGGGGTTGATTCGATATGGGTCATCGTGGATCGGTTAACCATGAGCGCTCACTTTATCCCGATCCAGGAGAGCATATCGGCCAAAAAATTGGCCGAGATTTATGTGCGAGAGGTAGTGGCGCGTCATGGAGTGCCAGTCTCAATGGTTTCAAATCGAGATGTCTGTTTTACTTCCAGATTTTGGAAGCGGTTTCACGACGATATGGGTACTCGTCTCCATTTCAGCACCGCTTTCCACCCCCAGACCGACGGACAGAGCGAGAGGACGATTCAAACTCTTAAGGACATACTTCATGCATGCGTTTTGGATTTCGGTGGCATTTGGGATACGTATCTTCCGTCAGCGGAAATTTCGTATAACAACAGCCACCACGCCAGTATAGACCGGCCTCCCTTCAAGATGCTTTACGGGAGGAAGTGTAGGACCCCAGTCTGTTGGGGTGAGGTCGGTCAGAGGGTCATGGGGAGTACGGAGGTAGTACTCAAGGGGAGTACGGAGGTAGTACTCAAGACCACAGAGAGGATCCAGCAGGTCCGAAGCAGGCTCCAGACTGCTCAGAGTCGACAAAAGAGCTACGCCGACAAGCGGCGTTCAGACTTGGAGTTTCAGATATGCGACATGGTCCTCCTGAAGGTGTCACCTTGGAAAGGTGTCATCCGGTTCTGGAAGCGGGGCAAGTTGGTCCCTAGCTACATCGGTCCTTTCAGGGTTATAGCCCGGGTGGAGCAAGGTGGCATATCGACTGGATCTTCCGGCAGAGCTCAGCCAGATCCACAGCACTTTCCACGTTTCTCAGCTGTGGAAGTGCTTAGTGGATGAGTCAGCAGTTGTACCTTTAGAGGACATTCGGGTGGATGATAGCTTGAACTACATCGAGAGACCAGTGGCTATCCTCGACAGAAGACGAAAGAGCTGAGGAAAAAGAGAGTGGAGCTGGTGAAGGTGTAGTGGCAGCACCGCAAGGGCTAGGAGTGGACCTGGGAGCCCGAGGAGGAGATGAGGGAGCACTACCCGGAGTTGTTTCCGGATTCAGCATACTTCGAGGACGAAGTCTAATTCAAGTGGGGGTAAGCCCAATGTATGTTAGTTTATATGTTATCTGTTATGTGTTCCGGACTTCGGTCCGATGTCGGGGTAAGCCCGATGAATGTTATATGCTTATGTTATATGTTTATGATATATGATATGTTGTATGTGTCGGGGTAAGGCCGATGTCGGGGTAAGCCTGATGCCGGGGTGAGCCCGATGCCAGACGTGGTCTGATGCCGGGGTGAGCCCGATGTCGGGCAAGAGTCCGATGTCGGGTAAGCCGATGTCGGGTTCATCCCGATGCAGTTGGGCGGTGTCCCAAATTTTATGTTACATGTTATATGTTATATGTATGGTATGTGGTAGTTTGTGGGAGCTCACTAAGCTTCGTGCTTACAGTTGTCAGTTTGGTTTCAGGTACTTCATCTAACAAAGGGAAGGGCTCGGGATGATCGCATGGCACACACCATAGTTTTCTATCCTGGGAGATTTACTCATCTATTTGTTATGAGCTTTTGATATGTTGATAGATACTAGGATATTTTGAGATACTTGGTTTATGATTTTATATGATGATGATGATAATTATGGTTTTATAAATGATTTTAAAAAGAAATTTTTGGTTTGTATTTTTGGGATGTTTCAGTTTGTACTTCATAGACAGAAGTGTGAATTCTTGTTGGAAACGAAGTTCGGAATCAGCTGAATCGAGATCAAGATTTTTTTCAGATTAATGTTTCGGAACAGGTGGGATAGGTGCAGTAGGAAGTGTTGGTTGAGCAGGTGAAATAGGTGGGATAGTTCCAAAAGGATACGAAATAGATGGGTTCGGAATTAGTGGGTTAACATAACTAACTAAGGCGAGAGGACCTCCTGACAGTTCTCTTAATGTTTGAGCAATGTTAGATTCATGGCCTTGCAGTTCGTTAAATAACTGATAAAGCTTCAGTTTCTTCAGAGCTCCATTACTCTGAAGACATGACTTAACATTTCCCTATCCTTTTCCAAGGATGTTGATGAACTTCAGATTGTACTCGAGTGAAGTTCTGACTATTCCATGTGCAGTCATGTTGTTCACAACGATCTTGTAACAATTTGATGGAGAGGCTACGGATTCATTGGGAGTTGTAGTGAAAGTATCGCATTCGTTTACAACGGATGTCAAACGCTTATCCTTCATGTTCTCAAAACCTTCGAACAAGTCTTGAAGTGTATCCCAAATCTCTTTGGCAGATTTGCAAAATTTTATGTGCTCATAGAGAGAAGGACACCAAACACCATTTTCGAGAATGCAATCGGATATTCATGCATCTTCTCAAATTCTGATGCAGTTAGAGGTGTTGGACGTTGTTCTTCTTGACCGATGAGAGTAGTAGCAGCATCTCTAACCTTCTTTCTTACAGGAACATGGGGACCTTCTTTCACAAATCTCCATATCTCTTCACCTTTTTCCTTACCAAGTAAAAATCTCTCCATTCTAACTTTCTAGTGATCATGCTCTTCAACAACTAGAGATGGGGCACACGTTGGGCAACCCACGTTATTTGTTATTTGCATTGAATAAATTTGTTGATTTTGATTAGAAGCAGCCATTGAAGTTAAAGTATTAAAGTTGAAGTGGTATATAGAAGAACTTTTATCCTGAACACAAACATGATTGAGATACCAAGGTAATCTCAAATAAACTATAATATGTTCTTATGGATTCAAAGGACAACCACTTAGGCTCTGATACGAATTGAGAGTACAAGAATATGTGCACGGACAAGGTTTGAAAACTCAAACCTTGAATTAACTAAAGATCAATGTTTGCTGCTAATATTAAGAGTCCAGTCAAGTGTGGTAAACCAGTGTTGTCTTGAAGTGAGAAGTTCAACAAAGTATTCAAGTATGTGAAAATGAGTATGAACAATGTAAAGAGATTTTAAGAACAATGAGAATGATAGAGAGAATGATTTGACTTGAAAGATACTTGGGATTGATGTGAAAGAGAATGTTGCTCTAACTGTTACATTGCATGAAGATTACATCTCCTTAAATAGACAAGGAGTGATAAAAAAGAGTGCATGGACTATGTAAAGCTGAAAAGTCAAAAAGCTGACACACAAGATTTTCTCGATCGTGTCCCATGATCTTTACAATAAAACAAAGACTAAACGACAAGAAACATTAAATGCAAATACAGACTCAAAATAGCATTTAATATAAGGTGTTTCTCGGACAGGTCTTCATTTCGGAAGTAGCTTCATTTCGAAACTCATCATACTTCGGCATGCACTTCACTTAGGATTGACTACACTTCGAATTGCTAAAGGTTCACTTTTCATGTATCAACAGAGATTGATTCTAATCCATGTCTCATGTCTGTATGATATCTAGTAGAACGTAGGAATATTGGATCACTTATCATAGGACCAATGTATGTTTAGTTCAGAGTTCGGCAGTTGCTATGGAAGCACTCTTTGTTGTTTAATTTAGAAGTTATACCAGTAGTTTAGTTGTAGACTTATCCAAGTGGGAGATTGTTAGATTAGGTGTCTAAGCCAATAACAAAATTAGTATAATCTTGAATTATATACAAAGTCCTTTTGGGTCCTTAATATTTTTTTGTTTCAAAATAATTCATTTTTGTTTTCGTACTCATTCACTACTTATGAATGATTTCTTTAAGTTTTTCTCACGACATCTTACATGTGACAATCATTGATGAGGTGTTTGGGGTTGTTGATGCTTATGTCCATCGCGATCTCGACTGCTTGGTTGTGTAGGTCTTGTGGTTTGGCTTAGGTCTTGTGTTCTTAACGTCGTAATTTCTTCATACGATATCATTTTTTAACGATCTTTATATCCACGTGTTCGTTTTTTTAGTCTACTATAATTTTCGTTAAGATTACTCCCGTTAAAATATAATATATTTTTACTTACGATTTTATAAAAAAAACATTCATACATGTATTCATAAAAAAACGTATGGATATAAAGATCGTAAGTAAAAATATATTACTTTTTAACGGGAGTAATGTAAACGAAAGTTGTAGTAGACTGAAATACGAGCGCATGGATATAAAGATCGTTAAAACCCGAGATCGTATAAAGAAGTTATGACGTTCAGAACACATGACCTAAGCAACCAAGTAGTCGAGATCGCGATGGACATAAGCATTAAAAGCCCCAAAACATCTCATTAATGATTGTCCAACGTGTTGTGATAAAAACTAAAGAAATCATTCATAAATATTAAAATGAGTACAAAAACAAAAATGACTTATTTTGCAACAAAAAAATATATTAAGGACTAAATGTTACAAAAATATTAAGGACTAAATGTGTACAAAATGAGAAATATATTACCTTATTAAGTCATTTTTACCGGCTAACCTGGAGTAGCCGGTCATAAGGACTGAATGTGTACAGTTTAACAAGTTGAAGGGGTAAATATGGACGAAAAAAAAATTTCAGTGACCAAATATGTACAAA